>NC_136059.1:1299188094-1300413706 GCF_964261635.1 Lissotriton helveticus | reverse complement strand
TTTTTTAGCTAATATTGCCACCCCTCTTGTCTTTGTTTCTTGCCTTGTATAGGCAAGAATGTCAAACCCCATTTGTTCCAACAAAAATTTTTCTTTTCCTGCGATGTGTGTCTCCTGCAGACATATTATCTCTAATCTAAGCGATCTCAACATGGCAGCAACTTTTTGTCTTTTATCACCATTGTTCAACCCGCATACATTCATGGAAATCATCCTTAAAGCCATTTACATTTCTCTAGTATTTCACGTCTCCAGTGACATACTCTTTTCGCTCTAACCATCAGAGCGCTTACTGATACATCTTTCTCTCTATTGTGTTCTTTTCTCCCTTTTTCCACTATTTGCGCTCCTATTCTCCATCTTTCAACCTCCCCTTTACCCACCCTCCCTCCCCGCACCCCGCCCCCAGGACTCCCACCCCCCTTCCCCCACCCCTTTCACAGGCAAATAGGCCACACATGACCTATATGTGACTGCTGTGTGGTGTAAAGTCGCTTCCCTCTCCCTACCCGTTTTTCCCCATTTCATTGTCTTTCCCTCCTGGCCCATCACCTTGTGTTGCTACCCTATCCTGGCTTTACCAATTGAATCTTTATCTTTTTCCTCTTCCCTTATTTTTCTCTGTCAACTCTGTTAAGTATTCACTGGCCTTTACCTCCGAGAAAAACATCTTAACATGACCACCTACGATGGTCTTCAGTTTTGCAGGAAACATTAAGTAGGCCTCTGCCCCTTGCTGCTGAAAAGGTGTTATCATCTGCCTAAGTCGCCACCATCTCTCTACCGTTACATGACAAAAATCGGGGCCAGCAAAGAAGGTTACTCCCTGTGCTGTTTTTTTGGCATCTGGTCTGGCTTTTTCCATTATTTCTTGTCTTGCCAAATAGTTGCCACAGAAAACTAGCATAGCCCTAGGCATGTTATTCTGTCTATCATCTTTCGACTTTTTATTAAACAGTGGGAACCTATGCGCTCGTTGTACTTCTAATTCCCATTGCCATGGCACTTCAGGGAAGGCCTCTTTCAGCAATTTAATGACAAAGCCTCTGGGGTCCTGCCCCTCCACCCCTTCCTCCAGTCAAGAAGTCTGTGCCCAAGATTGCTTGTTGAACGAAATATGTTTTTAAAACCGCTTTTTAAGGAAATGGGAGTAAGAACGTGCAGAACTGCAATCATTGTATGTCTAAGTGGTATTACACCTAGATTAGTTCATCAGTTTGTTAAATATATCCTTACAGTGGAAACAAAATTATGTAAGGAAGACACTGTAATCGATGAAATCCATGTAATGAATGCTATCTAAAATGTCAATGACTCTATAATAGTAAATGTTTTTAGGGATCATGAGGAAATCTTATAGAAATTTTAAAATGTAATTGTTATAAATGTATTATGTCTTTTCCTGGATCATTTTTGCTGTAAGTACATGATCATCTAATTTGTTGCCTTAAAGTACATCAAATTAGTGGGGAGATAGTATATTAATTATTATTCTAGATTAAAATGGGTTTAACAGAATTCTTTGATTAGCATCTAAAGTCTTTGTTATGGAACTAGAGCGCACATTTGCACTTTATTTAACTTTTGCTGCTAATTCATTCATTAACAACTTGTTGCACTTTATTTCACATTTGCTGCTAAATTGTTTATTGATCATCCTACTACAGCCAAACTAATTAGGGGCTCATTAGGATGGCGGACGGACTTGCGTCCGTCCGCCACCCTTGAGGAGACGGAACGTCCGCAGGGGCTGCGGCGTTCCCTCCGTGCTGATTAGGATGTGACCGCCAGGGTGGCGGTCACATCCTCTATTTTTAACATTGCGGCGGGTGCAGCTTCAAGCTGCACCCGCCGCAATGTTAAAAATGCATGTGTTACATTTACATGCACAAAGCGGCAGGCACCGCACGGTGCCTGCTGCTTTGTGTACGCAAATGCAGGTACCCCCATGTGCACCCCCCACCCCCCATTCACCCAGGGGGCCCGCAACGGGCCCCCAAAGTGAATGTCCGTATGCTTTTCCATGGCGGAAAAGCCGCCGTGGAAAAGCATATTTACACCAACATCATAATATGGCGGACGGTGTCTCATAGACACCGCCTGCCATGTTATAGCTTTTCCGCCGCGGTCGGAAGCCGACCGCGGCGGAAAAGCGGCGGACGGAATTCCAGACCCACCAGCCATCCTAATTTGGCGGTGGGTCTTTGGAGGCTCCGCCGCGGTTTTTCCACATCCTCCAGGCCGGCGGACACTTCCGCCGGCCCGGAGGATGCGGAAAAACCGCCATCCTAATGAGGCCCTTAGTATGTATATGAGTGCTGGATAATCTGGGTCTGTGTTTATATTGCTTTTTTTAAACCAGGTTGTAAATTGAATTTGCTCTTTGCTGTTTGTAATGGCTTTAATTAATCAACAAAATAAACTTTACTTACTAACAGTCTCCACAAGGAGTCTGCACCAGATCCTGCGCAGAATACATAACCACATGCAGCTGTACATCAGCATGCTACAGATGCTGCACGACAGGCAAGTATGGCAAATTAGTTTCATGTTGTACCCCATTTCCCACGGTGTTTAGTTCATTTCACTGTACGTATATCACAATACAACTACCCCGCCAACTAGAAGGACTCTACATCAGTATCACAGTCAATGCTGCTATGACTCAATCATTTTTAAGCTGTCAGTGATGAGAGGGGATATGGCACATATCACTTCTGTATGATAATTTTCATAGTATGACACATGGCAGCTTCATCTTTCACTCCTCTGTGATTATTGCAAAACGTCATGTCAATGACTACGAAGGTATTTGGCTGCTTGGTGAGTATCTGAACAGTGCCTATCAAATGGATGTGCCCATAATGCAGTGAAGAGAATCACCCAGCCTGTCGGTTTTCGTGAAATGCACCCCCCTCTGAGGGATATAGTACTGGGCTCGCCACTTCCGTTTATGGCTTAAGGGAACCACAGTCCAACAGCACACCATGGCAGAATGCGAGCCCAGGAGCAGGCCACCGCCGTCAGTGTAACCACCACCCTCACACAGTCCTGCATCCAGCCCCGGTCCGGGTGTGTGACTGCATCCCCGGTCAGCCCTGTCTATACTTGAAGGGAGGGAGGCCGTAGCCGCTTGACGCAATTATTGTTCATGAAGGCCTCAGGCAATAGAATGTCTCACCAGCCAATGCAGTCCTCCAGGCTACTAGGGCTTCACACAGACCCTCCAGTAGAACAAGCCCGCCAGGCTATGACACTGTCGGCAGCAGACTTGCCAGGTCCACCATATGCTAATATCAGGCCACGTGAGACCGTAGATGGGCCTGCAGGTCCCAGTTTATTCACACTCCAGATGCAGCACTATTCGGCCAGGGTCACTTTCACCCCCGGTCTGCAGTCGCTCGCCCCACAGCAACCCACGGCCTCCAGTCCTTACACCTCCAATCCACGAGGCATCGGCTGGGGGCTCCGGTCCAAATTTACACACTACAGGCCTCAGATTCTTCACACGGGGAAGTGCTGGATGCCTGCGCACCATCGCCGGGACCCGCAGGCCGTCACTGTAAAAATTATTAAAGGTCAACTCACGCCAACTCCCGGGGGATCCACACCAGCCACAGGAGATCCTCCGGTCTAGACAGTGGTGCCGCGCTGTCCTTAATCGCCGATCCGCCCACAAAGCAGATCCCCGGTGCTAGGTCTTCAAGGGCCTGCCCGGGGTCCTCCGCCACCGCACCGAGGCTCCAGGTTACTTGCGGCCGCCGCCAAATTCAAAGGTGGTGCGAGAGGCGATCTCCACTAGTTTAGACCAAAGCAGCAGCCTTACGTGAATCAGGCCCGCCGTGCAGCCATGCACTCTGCAGCAAGCCTTCCGGTCAGAGCCTGGTCCATGGGGCTCATTAAGATCGGCAGCAGCAATTCGCCTCAAACTTGCTTCAGACGTTGCTGGACACCCCATCAGCCCACCGAGGACACTAGGGCAGGAATCGGGCCAGCAAAGGGTGTATATTAGTGGTTTTTTCAGGAGTGGCGCATCGGTGCCAAGCTACAGAGCAGTCATTCCCTTCAGTGGTTAGCTAGGGAGAGTCCTTCCTGCTACCGCCCTATCTCCCTTCTTGACTCCTTCATGAAGATCACGGGAAGGGCCGTCCTGAACCGATTATCTTCCTGGGTGGAGGAAGCAGCAGTGCTGTCTCCGGTTCAGTACGGGTTCCGTGAGGGAAGGGGAACTGTGGAACAGGTTCTGAATTTCATACTACTCAGAGGGAAATACGTCCAGGCCAAGGCAGGCAAGCTCTATGCGGTATTCGTTGATCTGAGTGCCGCATTTGACTGCGTGAAGCATGATCGATTATGGAAGGTGCTGGAGGATCTTAAAGTAGATGAGGCCATTATCTCTTTCTTAAGACAACTCTATGCGGGGGCAAGGGCCAGGGTGAGATACGGAACTAACGGAGAAGGCACCAAGCCGTTCCATGTGATGCGTGGTGTTAGGCAAGGGTGCGTACTCGCGCCTCTCCTTTTTAATCTATATACAAATGATCTAGAGGAGGTATTGGAGTCTAAAGTTACTGACTCGCCTAGAATTAACGCCAAACAGGTGGTGTCTCTTTTATTTGCCGATGACGCCGTCATCATGGCGAGAACTGAGAGAGGCTTGCAGTCAGCCCTGGACACCTATATGAATTTTATGGAATCCAGGGGACTGTCACTTAACGTGAATAAAACCTTCGCAATGACGTGCGCCAGGGGTAAATCTAAAACTTTTAAATTGTTCGCACGCAAAGATAAAGTGCAAAATACCAAATCCTTCTCCTATTTAGGTGTAGTCCTTGAGGGCGGGGGACACTGGGGCACAGCGATAAGGAGCAGGACTCTGCTGTTTAAAAAAGCAACTGCAGCACTTATGGCCTTCTCACGTAAAATTGGCAAAAGACCCCCCGAAATTTTACTTAAAATTTACTTGGCCAAATGTGTAAGTACAGCCATTTATGGGGCTGGCGTTTGGGGTATCCAAGACTCTAGGGAGTTACAAGTTGTTGAAAATGTATTTTTAAGGTTTATTTTAGCCATCCCATCTAGCTTATCCGTGTTCAACTGTCATGCCGAGCTGGGGGTTCGACACGTTAGCGGTTTGATTGCGATGCAACCATTGTTACTTTGCACAGGGTCTGGAGTGTAGCAGATCTGGAACTTAATAGAGAGATTATCCGCGATGTTATGACCCTTGACAAATCTAATAACATTGCGTGGCTGTCATATATCCAAAAGTTCTGCCAAGATCTGGGGAAGCCTGAGTTTTTTACTTCACCCGAGGAGCTATCCAGGATCTCGAGGAAAGAATTAAAAAATTGTTGCTGGCATCACTTAGAATCCTTGCATTTAGGCTCAGAGTTGAGCAAGGTAACGGTAGTCCAGCATCATTTGCTGCTTACCTCGGTAAACATGGAACCCTATCTGATCTGGTGCACTAGGAGCTTTGACAGGTTCCTACTTACCAGGTTCAGATTCAACATCTTTTTTCGCCTAGTTTCATTCCCTCAAGTAAATGACTGGTCCAAAGTACTTTCTAAATGTCCATGTGATGGGAGGGCAGAACAATCAACCCTCCATGTGACTCTCTTCTGTAAATTCTATCAGAATGAGAGAGTTCGATGGATTAAACCACTCTTGAAGAGCCATGGAACTTGGTACCAGTGCCGCCCAGCCTTATTGTATCTTCAATTACTTAATAATGAACTGTGTGTGGCTACTGTGGTTTGCTTTTTAAAAAGTGTTTTTATAAAAAGGAAAAGCTTAATATGTTCTTAATAATTGTATTTATGTATTTTGTCGTACATGCTATGTTATTTCTGTGTATTTTACGCATGATTTTATTCTTGTTGTAGCTTTTATGATTTTTTAATTCACAAAAATCGAAATAAAGCTTTTTCTACAGTGGTTAGCCATGCCCCCTCCTTCCAAAAAACTCTTGATTGCTAATGCAAATCATAACTTCCTCACATCTATCATCAAACATTGGAAAACCTATTCCTCCAACCATTATAAAAAACATAAACAGATTAAGCCTCCTTTGAGCCTCAAACACAAATATCTGTCTGGATTCCCTCTTAAATTAAGCACTGAAACTGTCATACTACTCATTTTAGATAGTACCTGTTAGACCTGGCACATTGGTGGGGGTCTCCCTTCCATTTTTGCTGTTGCCTCATGTGTTTTTTGCTGGTGTTAGATGCTTTGGGCACTGTGCCACTGCTGTCCAGTGCCACAGTGCAAGTGATCCCTATTGTAAATTGAGTTATGGATTAGTGATTCCATGATTGGCTGATTTGGCTTACTGGTCGGACCCTAGTACAGCGCACTGAGTGTGCCCAGGGCTTGTAAACCAAATGCTGCTAGTGGGCTTGCAGCACTGGTTGTGCCACCTACAGAAGCAGCCTGTTAAGGTGTGTTCCAGGTCTGCCATTGCAGAGCCTGTCTGCAGTCTTATACTGCCATGCTGAATGGGCAAGTGCACCCCCTTGCCAGTCCCTGAACCTTCCATTTTCTTCATATCAGACACCCCTATGGTAGGCCAAATGGCAGGGTGCATTGTAAGTATAAGGTAGGACAGGTTCTGATGTGTGTGGCATGTCCTTATAGTGATTACAGCCATTTTTGTTTTTCACTATTTCAAGGCCTACTATTCCCCATAGGCCAGAATGGGCAGTTAGATTATTACATTTTATAATCCTAACTGACTCAGGGAACTAGGTGGACATCTGAGTTTAGTATGCTTGAACTCAGAATGATAAAATACATCTTTTAGTAGAGTTATTTTTAACATTCTGTGCTTGAAAGTTCCACTTTTAGGAAGTAGGTATTTCCATCCAAGCCTTCCTCTTCTAGGTTGTGTATTCCTTGTCTGGAGTTTAAGTGACAGGAGCTGGGGGATTCCAGGAGACAGGGTGAGTCAGCCCAGTGGTGAATAGAGAGATCTGCATCTAGATGGGAGGGAGGCGTTGCACCTGGGACCTGAATAGGGCTGTGCCTTCCCTCCACAATGCTCTCTCCACCTCCTGTGGTACATCAGATGTCTCTGCCCTGCACTTTGAAAAGAAAGAAGGAGTCATGTCAACAGAGTGCTCTAGGACTGACCAGAACTGGTTTGGACTAGGAAAAGGCCTCTCTGCCTTCAGAGAACAAAGAGAAAGTGTATAAAAGAAAGGACCCAAACCCCATAGAATTCTACCATTTTAAGTACAGTATTGAGTTTTTTGTTGTTTGTGGTCTTGTGATAAGTCTATGTAAAGAATACTTATTTTTGATATAAAACCTGTGTGGTGTCCATCTGTAGTGTTGTCACTTGATTACCGTATGTGTTCACAAATGCTTTACACACTGCCTCTGAGATAAGCCTGTCTGCCCGTGCCAAGCTACCAAGGGGATGAGCAGGGGTTATTTTAGGAGTGTTCCCCCTTACCCTGACAAGAAGCAAGGGTCCCTATTTGTCGCAAGTATCTACCCGTGCCAACTAGGGACCCCCAAATCTAACATTGGTGGTTTAGCGGTGAGGATTCTGGACTTGCATTTGTGACTCATGTACAGTGATTGGTAAACACTACTAGTGAGTGCAGACCAAAACACGACCACATACTTTTGGTAGATTGTTTTCCTGGTATTTTCTATTTTTCCCAAGTTTAACTACCATGGAGAAAACAGCATTTATAGCATCTGTTGATCTGAATTGGGAAGAGGAGAGACTAGAAATGCTACACAGTTAACCAGCTCAAGCACTTCTGCAGGAGGTTCAAAGTTTCTATGACCGGTATCTCCAGAAAAGAGGAGTTCCAAAAGGTGCTGAAGGCTTGGATGGAAGCTAAGAATATCCCGGAGAATGAGGAATGGGATGGGAATGCAGATGGGCAGCAGGAAGGGCCATTGGGTCCAGGAGGGAGGAAAGTAGTCTCCCCAGCAGGTAGCAGTATTTCTACCAGAGGACTGTCTCCAGAAGAGTTGGAGGACAGGAAAGAGAGTAGGATGCATGAAATGGAGCTGGCCAAGCTCAAGTTAATTAGGCAGTTGGAATTTGAAATGCAAACTAGGAAATTAGCCCTTGAAGAAAAGAAAATACAGTTTGAACATGAGAAGATTTTGAGGGAGTTGGAATTGAAGGCCAAGAGCTTAGATATTACTCCTTCAGGTGGCAGCACACCATCAGTGCCTGTAGAAGCTAGGGAGTATATTCCTAATGATGTGGTGAAAGAAGTTGATAAGAATGATGATATTGGGCAGTGGTTCGGAGCCTATGAGGAAGCCTTGTCTTCCCACCGGGTCCCTGAGAGAGATTGGGGAGTGGGGTTGTGGGGATGGTTCCTTAGTGAGAGGTGGGACACCCTGTTAGACTTGCCTTCTGAAGTCCATAATTCTTATTGCCACATGAAGGATGCATTAATGTCCAGGTATGGTTTGACCACTGATCTGTATTGTCAGATGTTCAGGGGTTGCACGAAGATAGAGAGCAGTACCTGGGTGGAATATGTCACTTTCTTTGGCAGAGCATTGGATTGTGGGGTAAAGGGCAGCAAAGTTAATGACTTTCAGGAGCTCTTTGATTTGATTGCATGGGAGAATTTGTCCAGTAATTGTTTTATTGAGCTGCGCCAGCACCTGATTGATAGTAGGCTGACTAACGCTAGAAAGCTTGTTGAGGAGGCCTAACGCTGGGTGAGCACCCGGGTCCACAAGGGTCATGCGGGAGACTCATCCAAAGGTGCGCAGGGTCCCCAGCAGATGAGTGGGATAGACAAGGGTAAACAGAAGGAGTTACATAAAGGGCCCCAAAGTAATTCCCAAGGGAACCAAGGGGAAAGGTCCCAGTCTTCCCGAGAGAAAGCAAGGGGCCCGGCAGGTAATCCTGTTCACAAGGGACCACTGAAGTGTTACAAGTGTGTTTACCTGGTCCTAAGGTGAATGATCCACGGTGCCCCAAGTTTGGAAAAACAGCACCCCCTGGTGCTCCATCCCCGGCAGATGGCGAGTGTAGCCTTGGGGAGGAGATTGGTGTCCAAGGTGGGTGGGGTCCCACAGAGATGTTCTTTGTCTCTTTAGGAGACTGTGAGGTGGTCCCTGGGACCCAACTGCCCAACAACACTAAGAAATATGGGCAGTGGGTGACCATCAATGGCCATAAGGAGAAGGCTCTTAGAGACACAGGAGCCAGTGTGACAGCTGTCAAGTGTCACCTCGTGTCTCAAGAGCAGATTGTCCCTCATGCATTTTGCCGAGTTGTTGCTGCCGACAACACAGAGAGCCATTGTCCAATGGCTCAGGTTCCCTTTGAGTGGGGGGGTCTCTGGTACTCTTTAGGTAGCTGTGAGGCCTGCCATGCCTGTTGACTGTTTGTTGGGGAATGGTTTGGAGAGCCGATCTTGGGGAAAGGTGGAGCAGAGTACTCACTTGGAGATGTTGGGTCTGCCTGACTGGGCGTGTGTGACCACACGATCAATGGCAGCCCCTAGTGGTGCTCAAGAGGACCTGGAGCCTGAGAGGGAGGCCCCGGGACCTGCCTTAGAGAGAAGAAGCAGAGGGCATGGAAAACCGTTCCACAAAGTTCCCATGGCCCAGGAGGAGGTAGACCCTGAGGGGGATGCCCCTGAGCCTCCAGGGAAACAGGTACTGACTGAGGGACCTGCCTGATCTGACCCATTGGCTGCAGGAAGGAGCATCCTCCACGGAGGACTTCTACAAGGAGCAGAGAGAATGCCATTCTCTTGTGGGTTTGCGGCAACAGGCTGCAAGCCAGACAGCAAGGGACCAGTCCGGATCACATTGGGTATACTGGGAGAATGGTGTCCTGTATAGTGAGCCTAAGGTTGCTGAGCCTGGGTCAGCCCGTGTGCTGGTGGTACCCCAGCGCTTCAGAGCCTTCCTACTGGGGCTGGCTCAGGGTGTGCCATTGGCAGGACATTTGGGGCAGGACATGACCTTTCAGAGGCTTGCCACCCATTTTTTTATTGGCCCCAAATGCGTAAGAGTTCAGACACTCCTTGCAAGAAATGTCAGACTTGCCAGGGAAGTGGAAAGAGTGGTAGGAAGCAGAAGGCTCCTCTCCAGCCATTGCCTGTGGTCAGCAACCCCTTTGAGCGGGTTGGTATTGACATTGTGGGGCCACTGGACCCCAAGACAGCCATCGGCAACAGGTTCATCCTGGCCTTGGGGGACCATGCTACCCGGTACCCAGAAGCCATACCTCTGAGGACAGTGATGGCCCCCGTGGTGGGACCAGCACTGATAGGAATTTCCTCCTGAGTTGGATTCCCTAGAGATGTAGTGTCTGACCGGGGCACCAATTTCATTTCCAAGTATATGAAGTCCCTGTGGCAGGAGTGTGGTGTAACATACAAGTTCACCACTACTTACCACCCCCAAGGAAATGGGTTGGTTGAGAGATTCAACCGAACCATGAAAAGAATGATTAGGGGTCTTGAGGAACCTATGAGGCATGAGTGGGAGATCCTCTTACCATGCCTGTTGTTTGCATTCCGTGAGGTGTCACAGAAATCTCTAGCATTCAGTCCCTTTGAGCTTCGCTATGACCACCCAGTGAGAGGACCTCTGGGTCTGGTCAAGGAAGACTGGGAGCAATCTCCCAGGAAACCTCCTCAGGATGTATATAGCCTCATTCTGAATCTGGAAGCCAGCCAGGAGGAGATGAACCAGTGGTACGACTAGAATGCCACTCTAGTAGATCTTCAGCCTTGTCAGAAAGTGAGAGCCATGTCCCCAGTGGAGCCCTGTGCGCCCCAGGATAAGTGGACCGGACCATTTGAGGTTGTGGAGCGCAAAAGTCCTGTTACCTACTTGGTGGACTTGCGGTCTCCCAGGATCCACTTGCGGTTCCTACATGTCAACAGCCTGAAGCCCCACTTGGAGAAGCCTGAAGTGGGCATGCTCTTGGTGACAGATGCTGGAATGGAGGAGGAGACTGAGGCTCTTCCTGACCTCCTGTCTACAACAGAGCAAGATGGGTCAGCGGATGGTGTAAACCTCTATTCCACCCTGGCCCCTAAGCAACAGAATAACTGCAGCCAGTTGCTGGGACAGTGTTCTGATCTGTTCTCCCTTGTTCCTGGTGTCACAGATTGGTGCGTCCATGATGTGGACACAGGAGACAGTCAACCTGTGAAGCAAAAAACTTACAGGGTGACTGACAGGGTGAGAGCTTGCATCAAAAAGGAGGTCTCAAAGATGCTTGAGTTAATGCTGATTGAGTCCTCTAACAGTCTTCAGGCCAGCCCAGCGGTCTTGGTCCCAAAGGCTGCTGCAGCAGGTGCCACAACAGAACTCCGGTTCTGTGTGGACTACTGAGGGCTCAATTCAGTCATGAGGACAGACGTACACCCCATCCCCAGAGCTGATGAGCTCATTGATCGGCTACGCCTGCCCAGTACCTCAGCAAGTTTGACCTAACGCCTGGGTACTGGCAGATCGCCTTGAATGATGGGGCAAAAGAGAGGTCAGCATTCTCCACCCCAGGTGGGCACTTCCGGTTCCGGGTTATGCCCTTTGGGATGAAGAATACCCCTGCCACCTTTCAGAGGTTGGTCAACCAGGTGATGGTTGGACTGGACGAATTCAGTGCCGTCTACCTGGATGAAATTGCAGTGTTCAGCACCAGTTGGAAAGAACATCTGCGCCACCACTGGGAAGTGTTGATGGCGCTGCGGAAATCAGGCTTCATGATCAAGGTGAGTAAGTGCCAGATCGGGCAGGGTTCCATGGTGTACTTGGGACACCAGGTTGGGAGCGGCCAGGTGGCACCCGTAGAGCCCAAGATTGAATCCATCCAGGCTTGGGAACCCCCCCAAGACCCAGTCAGGGGTGAGAGGTTTTTTTAGTACTCACAGGGTATTACAGAAGTGTTATCAAGGGGTATGACAGCATTGTTGCACCCTTGACAGAGCTGACTTCCAGGAAGCAGCCAGGAAAGTGATTTGGACTGACACTTGTCAGAAAGCTTTTGAGGCCCTGAAAGCTTCCATGTGCACGGCACCCGTGCTCCTGGCACCCAACTTCTCAAGAGAGTTTATCATTCAGACAGACACTTCAGAGCATGGTGTGGCTGCTGTTTCGTCACAGATGATGAGGAGGCCTAGATCAACCAGTAGCCTTCATCAGTAGGAGGTTACTGCCACTGGAACAGAGGTGGAGTGCTATTGAGCAAGAGGCATTTGCTGTAGTCTGGGCACTGAAGAAGCTGAGACCATACCTGTTTGGGACTCACTTCTGGGTTCAGACAGACCACACACCCCTCAGATGGTTAATGCAGATGAGGGGTGATAATCCAAAGCTGTTGAGGTGGTCCATTTCCCTACAGGGAATGGATTTCACGGTGGAACACCGCCCTGGTACAGAACACGCCAACGCAGATGGTCTGTGCATATTTTTCCGCCTTAGTGAGGAGAACTCCCAGGATGTAGGGTAGTTCTCCCCATATTTCAGCTGGAGGGGACACATGTTAGACCTGGCACCTTGATGTGGGTCTCCCTTCCATTTTTGCTGTTGCCTCATGTGTTTTTTGCTGGTGTTCGATTCTTTGGCACTGTGCCACTGCTGTCCAGTGCCACAGTGCAAGTGCTCCCTATTGTAAATTGATGTATGGATTAGTGATTGCATGATTGGCTGATTTGGTTTCCTGGTCAGACCCTAGTACAGCGCACTGAGTGTGCCCAGGGCTTGTAAACCAAATGCTACTAGTGAGCTTGCCATACTGGTTGTGCCATCCACAGAAGCAGCCTGTAAAAGTGTGTCTCAAGTCTGCCATTGCAGAGCCTGTGTGCAGTCTGAACTGCTGTGCTGACTGGGCAAGTGCACCCACTTGCCAGTCCCTAAACCTTCCCTTTTCTTTATATCAGATACCCCTATGGTAGGCCCAAGGGCAGAGTGCATTGTAAGTATAAGGTAGGACAAGCCCTGATGTGTGTGACATGTCCTAATAGTGATTTACAGCCATTTTTGTTTTTCACTACTGCAAGGCTACCTGTTACCCATGGGCCAGAATGGGCAGTTAGATTATTACATCTTATAGTCCTAACTGACTCAGGGAACTAGGTAGAAATACGAGTTTAGTATGTCTGAACTCAGAATGATAAAATACATCTTTTAGTGCAGTTGGTTTTAACATTCTGTACCACTTTTAGAAAGTAGGTATTTTCTTGTCTAACCATCCGAGCCTGCCTCTGCTAGGTTGTGTTTTCCTTGTCTGGAGTTTGAGTGACAGGGGCTGGCGGATTCTAGGAGACAAGGTGAGTCAGCCCAGAGGTGAATAGAGAGATCTGCATCTAGATAGGAGGGAGGAGTTGCACCGGGGACCTGAATAGAGCTTTGCCTTCCCTCCACAATGCTGACTCAACCTCCTGTGGTGTGTCGGATGTCTCTGTCCTGCACTGTGAAAGGAAAGAAGGAGTCATGTCAACAGAGTGCTCCAGACTGACCAGAACTGGTTTGGACTAGGCAAAGGCATCTCTGCCTTCAGAGAACAAACATAAACTGTGTGTATAAATGTGTGTATAAAAGAGGGGACCCAAACCCAGATAATTAGATCACTTTTGGACAAACAAGAAACAACCTTTGCTGAGGAGAGGAACCAGAAGAAACTGAGGAGAGACTCTCCCTAAGGTGAAGTGCTGATTGGGAGAATGGCCTGAAGTGGTTGCCTGACTGCCAAAGAAAGGAGAAAGGACTTTGTGTGCAATTCATTTTGTGAATGATATGCAAGAGTTCCAAGGGTTTGGAACAGAGCTGGCCTCCTGCTGATGTCTCAGGGACAACAGACTTCACCCACCAGCTCCCCAAGAGTTCTTTTGAAGTGCCTGCAGTTGTGCTGGACTTTTTGAGGATTTGCGTGTCACAAGTAGCTGGAATTGCGACTCAAGAAACGCAAGCGTGCTGACATTGCAGCAGACGCCGCCACATCACCGGGAAGCGTGTCATAGAAGAAATGTTGAGTCATCGCAGGTCCACAGAAGTGCCTCACATTGGCAGGAAACGAGGATCGATGTCACAGCAGAGGTCACCGCATCAGTGGGAAGCGTGTCGCAAGGCCTGTCGCGGCTCATCGCCGGAGAAGAGGGTCAATGTCGCAGCAGACGCCGCCACATCTCCGGAAAGAGTGTTGCAGGGCCTGTCGCGGCTCGCATCCTTGTGGAAGCAACTCGCATCGCCAGATGAGAAGATCGATGTCGCAGCAGATGCCGCCGCATCCCTGGGAAGCGTAATGCAGGGCCTGTCATGGCTCGCATTGTGTAAAGCATCTTGCATCACCGGAGAAGAGGATCGATGATGCCGCCGGCGCCGCAGCATCACCGGGAAGCATGCCGCACCAAGAAGAAAAGCGCCATCTTTGTTTCTTTGCACCAGATCTTCAATGCATCACTGTCCTTGTGTGTAAGGAACTACTGCATCACCTTTCCTGCAACTCTTTCGTTGCCCTGCGTGTCGCATCTTAAGGTACCCTGACTCAAAGTGTTGCATTTTAATATCTAAAGAGAACTAAGCTAATTCTACCATTTTAAGTACAGTATTGTGGATTTTTGTCGTTTGTGGTCTAGTGATAAGTCTATATAAAGAATACTTATTTTTGATATAAAACATGTGTGGTGTCCATCCCTAGTGTTGTCACTTGATTACTGTATGTGTTCACAAATGCTTTACACACTGCAACTGAGATAAGCCTGTCTGCTCATGCCAAGCTACCAAGGGGGTGAGCAGGGGTTATTTTAGGAGTGTACTACATTACCGTGACTAGAGGCAAGGGTCCCTATTTGTCACAAGTACTTGCCTGTGCCAAGTTGAGACCCCCAAATTTAACAGTACCCCAAGAGTACTTGGTACTATTAGATATATTTGAAGCATGCTCTGCAGAATTCAACACCAATGATCACAAGATTATGTTAAGAATGTTTTTCTTCATGATGGGGGCAAGAGGTTTAATTTTGAGTCAGTACTAGTCTTTACACACATCCTGATCTCAACTTGTGAAAATGAACTCCTTGAGATCTTTTAGATTCATAGCCTCTTAATTCAAAAACAACATTCCACAAATTTAATTATATATCATTATTCTAAATCAACCATTCTAGCTATACATGGATTCTCTCTGTACAATTATAAAGTTAAAAACCTTTTTTTCATCTACCAATATGTTGCTGATACGCAGCCTTCCCTAATAGTCTTTCCCTGCAAGAATAACCCGCTTAAAAAGCTTCAGCTTAAGGCATCTCTTCATCTGTAATTCCCTTCAACAGTTCTCAAGGTTTAAACAAGGAACAAAACCCCACTTTGATGAAAAACATTGCTTAACTTGCCAATTATATATTTCATCAGTTCCATTTGCATTTGAAACACAAAACTTCTATCCCTGTCATTACACCTCTCAGAGCCATTCTCTTTACTGGAGGGTAACTGGTGACAGGCACTAAGAAATCAGAGCACATTGTCTCTATATCAGACGCGCTCCACATACTGTCACTGAGGGTAAGAATTACTTTTTGATTCAGCATTACTAACTTACCTGAAGGGCACACTTTACAAAAGTAGAAAGAAATGAAAGTCCTGCCTCCTATTTGAAATTCTTAAAATCTGACAAAGAAAACGTTTTTACCAATGCCATCACTTGCTTGCTCCGAGCTGGTGTAACATTACCCATTGAACAAAATGCACAAGCCTGACATTTTGCACATCAGAAAAGGTTTGAAACCTCACCTCTTCCAAACCAGCTGTAAGGTCTCTAATTCATACAGTTGTATGCTGATTTACTGTTTACATTTTTGCAGTAGCACCCCCCAGATTGTTGCCATCTATTGCTGAACACGTTTTTGTTGGCATTATGACTCTGTGCACATTTTCCTTGCTAACCAGTGGCAACGTGCTTGGACTATCACCCTGAAACATGGTACAATTTGCATATACCAGATTGGTACAATTAATTTTCTTTTAATTCCCTAATAAATGGTTCTATAGGTATACAGAGCATGCACATTAAATGCTACAAGTGGTCTTCAGATTTCATTATGCCACACATTAAGGTAGATCTTTTAAAACATATCTGAGGCCTGCCACTTCAGCCTGAAGTGCAGTGTTAAGCAGTCAAAACAATCTGTCAAAAACATCTTTTTGCGAGGCCTAAAAACTCCTTTTGACTACTTGTAAGTCATACAGTTGTATGCTGATTTACTGTTTACATTTTTGCAGTAGCACCCCCCAGATTGTTGCCATCTATTGCTGAACACGTTTTTGTTGGCATTATGACTCTGTGCACATTTTCCTTGCTAACCAGTGGCAACGTGCTTGGACTATCACCCTGAAACATGGTACAATTTGCATATACCAGATTGGTACAATTAATGTTCTTTTAATTCCCTAATAAATGGTTCTATAGGTATACAGAGCATGCACATTAAATGCTACAAGTGGTCTTCAGATTTCATTATGCCACACATTAAGGTAGATCTTTTAAAACATATCTGAGGCCTGCCACTTCAGCCTGAAGTGCAGTGTTAAGCAGTCAAAACAATCTGTCAAAAACATCTTTTTGCGAGGCCTAAAAACTCCTTTTGACTACTTGTAAGTCACCCGTGAGGCAGACCCTAAAGGCTCATAGGGCAGAGTGCATTGTATTTAAATTGTAGGACATGTGTACTAAGCTTTTACAAATCCTGATGGAGAAAAGAAAACTCCTACAGTTGTGTTTCATTGTTGCTAGGCGATCTCCTACATTGACTGGCACTGGCTCAACTTATTACATTTATTAAGAGCTAACTTTATATTAGGAGCAGATAGAGATATGCTGTTTACACTCAAATGAACTGTCATTTAAAAACTTTGTTATTGGTAAAGTTGGGTTTTCAGTAGAATTCTGAAAATACAACTTTTAGAAAGTTGGCCTTTCTTGTGCTAAACATGTGTGCCTTCTGCCAGTGTCTTGGGTCACATGACTGTAAATGGCTATGCACTTGGGGTGTGTGTATTGCAGCCAGACAGTAACACAAAGGAGACTAAGATGTGGTCAGGATGGGACATCCAGGCAGGAACACTAGGGAGGATATTTACAAAGTGGCACTTACACTTTAAAGGGCTTTGTATACTGCACACACACACAAAGGAAACAGACACCAGACTGCCATTTCTTCTGTCACGCCAGAACAGTTTGAGCCGTGACAGGGAAAAGAGCTTTCCAGAGCCAGATGAGGGGGTAGAAGAGGGAGTAACTTTCACCCGATCTAGCTCGACCAGATGATCGTGAGTGGTGCTTTGCGATTTTAGGCACTATTTTCATTTAAAACTTTGAAATCGATCTCTAGTTCTACTAAATGAATTTTTGTTGTTCTGGTATTACTTTGTTTATTAAAATGTACTCTATTTTTTTAATTCGTTTCGGATTTTTCTCCTGTTATTTTTTTCACTTTAGTGCTATGTGTTTGCTGCATAAATACTTTACACATTGCTTCTACATTAAGCCTGTCTGCTTTTGTGCCAAGCTACCAGAGGGTTCTGCATAAGTTAATTTAGTGACTTTTGTGGTTCACTGTGACAGGGATTGCGATTCTTGCCTGCGTGTTACTTCCACTCCTCTCAACCAATAACCCAATTTCTTACAATTACCTTTTGTTATATTGTTACGCCTTGTTCTTTGAACAGTGTTCAATTACTCATAATGATAGGTTTGCTCTATGTGAATATAATACATATATCAACATAAAATTCCTCTGTCCGTAGTCACCTCTCCCTCTTCCACCTGGACCATCTGCCACTACCACAGGTTTGAATGAATGAATGAAATGGCATTTATCATGCGCAGCTATGCCCAATGGGCGTCAAGGCGCCTAAATCAAATAATTAGCTGTCAGTAGTCAGAGACAAAGCTTACTGGTATGCTCCAATAAAAAGCCAGGTTTTCAATGACTTCCTAAAGAGATCAAGCGAAGGCAGTGACTTGATCTCAAGGGGGAGTGAATTCCACATCTGGGGTGCCAGAATGGAAAAAGCTTTGCTCCCCCATCTAGCCTTCTTGGCTCGAGGAATCACCAGTTGATTGAGCTCACTAGAGCGCAAGCATCTCTTCGGGACATATCTGGTGAGCAGGGATCCGAGGGCATCAGCCGGACCTGCAGTTAACGCCTTGTATGTTAGACAGAGAAGTTTGAACGTAATCCTTGAGGGAATGGGGAGCCAGTGGAGATTCTTCCTCGCCAAGGTCATAGATGAAAGCCAAGGCAGGGCCAGGGCAAAACGTGCTGCCGCATTTTGTATAACCTGCAGGCGCTGCAGAAGGCCCTTGTTGGCCCCGGCATAAAGTGAATTACAATAATCCAGCCTTGAGCCAACAAGGGCGATCACCACCTGTTTCCGTGCCTGTAAGGAAAGATAATGAACAATCCTTTTCAGGGTCCTAATGACACCCCAACAGGTAGCCACCGTTCGATTGACCTGAAGCTCCATAGAGAGCTGGGTGTCAAAGATGACACCGAGGTTCCTGGCAGATTGTGTGGGTGTCGGGCAGATGCCTAACAGAGGAGGCCACCACTCACCTGACCACATGCCCTGGTCTTTGCCAAAGACCAGGACCTCTGTCTTGTCCCCGTTCAACTTTAGGGAGTTGGAAATCATCCACTCTGCAACAAGTTGCATGCAGGCTCTAAAGTTTGACGCGGCTTCGGTCACAGAGTGGGTCAGGGATACCATAATCTGCGTATCGTCGGCATACGATACTACCTCCATCCCCTGAGATCTTACTAGTCTTGCAAGGGGGGCCACGTAGATGTTGAACAGGGTCGGACTCAATGCCGACCCCTGTGGCACCCCACATTGCAAAGACTTAGCAGGGGAGAGGTACTCACCTAACATGACACGCTGCTCTCGTTGCTGTAAAAAGGAGCTCAGGAGACTGAGGGCCGGTCTTTCTATACCAGCCTCCCTTAACCTAGATGTTAGGGTGAGGGGAGACAGGGTATCAAAAGCCGCTGTAAGGTCCAGCAGCACCAGCACGGTGGACTGACCCAAATCAACTTTCCTGCGGATGTTATCCATGACCATAGTCAAGGCAGACTCCGTGCTATGCAGCTTTCTGAAGCCATGTTGGGACCCATCCAGGAAACCTGAGGCATCCAGGAAGTTAGAAAGATGGAAGTTCAGGTGGGTCTCCAACATCTTAGCAGGGGCCGGCAGGAGGGAGATGGGTCGGAAGTTCTTCAGTACTCCAGGGTCTAGGGTGGTCTTTTTCAGCAGCGGTTTTACAATGGCTTTCTTCCAGAGTGACGGGAAGATGCCTTGTTCCAAGGCTCCGTCCATGACTTCCAGCATCGGAGGAAGGATGATGTCCCTGCAAATCTTTAGTTGTTTCAAAGGGACAGGGTCCAATGGAGAGGACGATTTCGTTTTGTCCAACAGACTATTCAGTCCCTCTAGAGAGAGAGCAGGGAACTGTACAAGGGACTGGGAGGTGTCTCTACTCCAGGATTCCAGCAGATTAATTCGGGAAAGACCCTCAGAACTCAAAGAGTTCCTCTGCGATTGTAGGGCTATGTAGATATCATCTATTTTTTTATAGAAGAAATATGAGATGTTATTACATAGCTCCTGTGAAGCAACCACAGGGTCTGGCAACTGGAGAGAGCACAGTGAGTCCACGATTTTAAAGAGCTCTTTAGAGGATGTTAAAGAACAGGTTAAATCAGTAAAATAATCCTGTTTTCTCTTGATCACTCTATTTTTGTAATCTCGTAAGAGGTTCTTATATAATTCTCGATCTCTGGGATCCCAGGATTTACGCCATCCACGTTCCTTCTGTCTGCATTTCTGCCTAAGAAGCTTCAGATCCGATGAAAACCAAGGGGCAGTTGGCTTCTGTCGGGCTACAGATTTCAAAGAGGGAGGGGCTAGTTCATCAGCGGCTCTGGTGATCGCATCAGAGAGTTCTTGGGCCGACTCATCAACCTTCCGCTGAGATGTAATATTGGTGTTAAGGAAAAAAGGGGCGAGAGCCTCATTTGTGAGATTTCTGAAGCTCCTTTTAGAATATTTAATGCCGGTGCCCAAGTCAACACCAAAGCAGGGGGTGTCTAGGGACAGTGGGACTGCTAGGTGGTCGGACCAAGTGATCGGTACCGGCGCACCGACAGTTAGTCTAGAATCGTTGGAGAAAATCCCATCAAGGGTGTGTCCCGCTTTATGGGTAGGGTGGAGAACTCTTTGAACAAAGTCGCACGCCTCCAGTGAATTAAGCAAGGAGGAAGTATCCTTGGAGGCCATATCCTCTAAGTGGAAATTAATATCCTCCAAAATGGTGAAATGTGATCTGCCAAAGTAGGGTTCCAAAATTCTGAAGAATTCTGGGCAAAAATGGGCTCTAGGACCGGGAGGCCTATAAAGTAAAATACCAGAAAAAGAACTCGATGGAGCATACACAATACAAAAATACAGGGCCTCAAAGGGGTCAGTAGGAACTGATAGGGGTTTTATGGTGCAGAAGAGAGTGGATTTAAACAGAATAGCTATCCCACCACCTCTACCGCGTTCTCTATCTAACCTCAGAAGGGAATATCCTTCAGGTATGGCTAACAGAAGGTCATGACCAGAAGAGTCAGAGGTCCAGGTCTCGGTGACAAAGACCCAGTCAGGATGCCTCGTGCTAACAAAGTCATGGAATTCAATCCCATGTCTGATCAAAGAACGTGCGTTGATCAGAAAACCCTGTTTGAGTTGGAGGGTGTGGCTAACAGACGTCGAGGGAGCAAAAGGCCTACCGGCCAGGCTAGCAAAGTTAAAAGAAATTCTACAGGAAGGACATGAATGCGCATGAAGGAGTGCCTCCGGTCTGAGCCGGTGATGACAGACACGCGCAGGGGGTCTCAGTGACAGCAGATTACCAAACAAAGCATCCGAGGTGGAAACGGAGGATGAATCAGGAGTCCCAGAGTCCTGCCCGTCCTCAGCGCGGACGGGCGCAGACGGGCAGACGGTTTGGGAACATAAACACCTGTCTCCTTCTTCAAGTGCATTTCCTCTTCTTATCCATTCCCTCCTCCTCTCCTTAAAGCAGGTCAGGCCCAAATCCTGATTTGCCAGCAAACAGTCATGAAGTCCCTGAAATGCTGGGCAGGACGAAGAGGGGTGAGAAACATGGCTTTAAACATTGGCCACGAAGAATATTTTAAAGACCCGCTGTGCCTGGAAACCATTTCTAAGCACATACTGAAAAAGACCATAATGGAACATCTGGCCAACAAAAGGTGGTTGAGTGAGAAAGGAAAAAACACCAACAAATTAAACGGCGCCCTCATTCAACAGGAAGGAATGAAACTCTACTTAACTATGGAGAGCAGTCCTTATTCCAGAATGTTACTGACCAGGTTTCGGGCTGATACATTTTTCCGTTTGATAACATTCCCTAATTGTAACGATTGGGCTACACAGTTGGAAAAGTGTCCCTGTGATGGGTCTTCGAATCAATCAAATATTCACTCTATCCTTTTTTGTCATTTTTATTTGGCCCCTAGGAAACAGTTTTTAAAACCTATATTTACTAAATGGGGTATCAGAGGATGTCGCGATGCGTACTGCAAACTGAAGTTATTAGAGGCAGTGGCATCCTATTTGAAGACTATCATAGCCCTCAGAAAGTCCATGTAACGTTTAATGAATCTTTGTACTCATGTTTTTTCTTTCAAATGAAATTGAGCTAGGACATACCTGCCATTTTAACCACTGTAATAATGATATTTTTTTAAAGGTTTTATCTACTGCTTTTAACAATGTTTTAATTGGAATGTAATTTTGTGCTTTTATGGTTTTGTATGCAAAATCGAATAAAGCTATTTTGACTTTGACTTTGACATATTGTGAAACATATATGAAACAATACAGGAGCATGTGAAAGCAGCACATAAAACAAGGTCCTCGTCACATTGTGAGTAAAGTATTTACCCAAATATCAGACCAGATGTCTCTGGTTGCTGTTCTCTCCCTTCAGCTTGCATTTTCAGCATTTCTCCTGAGTCTGTAATAGCTAGAACGGTCCATTTCACCATATATTCGTTAAATCCCAAAACTCGGTGTGCTGCCATTGTAACTCCCCTATGACACTCCAAAGTTTATTCTGTTCCTGTATTTGATTGTTAAGGTTGGACACTGTTTCCTAAAAGATGGGCACAGATATTTACAAGGACGTTGGAGTCAGTTTCAATAGCTCAACTTTGAAATAAGTCTTTCTCCCATGATGAAGGTCTTCCCGGAACCCTCTCACCATGTATGCATGCAGGGAAGTGAAGCTAAGGGATAGTAGATTTTCCAGTGGAGCCAACAATTGAGAAAATATGGGGTCCACATAGGGGTCTGGTGCAGGATGGCAACCAGGAAACAACAGATGTATGTATTATCATCTTCATATGTGTCCAGGGAAGAAGATAGTGTCATATCCCTCCTGCATTTGTTGTCCTCTGCTGTTGGTATGCACAATAATAACCCCGGGCGTAGACCTCCGCTCCGCCCGCGAAGTGTACAGAGATTTGCCTTCTCTGAGTTCTGTAGAGAACGCGGAGAAGGCAATTCTCCGCACACTCCGCAGTGGAGCGGAGTTGGCCAGCCACTGCCTCCACCCCCAATATAAAAAGGGCATGCGGCGTCCCCGGGCTTCCCTCTTCTTCACCCTATCGGTGTTCCTTGTAAAAGCTGCACATGTGCTCGCCAGCGCATGCGCATTTCTCGCAAGAAATGCGCAGGTGTGCGCGAATGTGCAGTTCTCACAAAGATCAGCGAGATGGTGAAGAAGAGGAGGAGGGCATCCCGGGAATGCCGCATGCCAGGTAAGTGGTGTTAAATTAATTATGTAAACATTTTTTATTTACTTTTTATAATGGGGTATGGAGGTGGGTGGCGCAGCGTAGCGGGCGGAGTTCCATGAAGTTTGTTTCCAACTATGAACACCTTCGCGTAGCCCCGCTACGCACACTACTCCCGGGATTACAGGATATATGGATGCTATGTTACAATTGCACAACAACCCTTGCTGGTGAAAGGGGAATGGGAGTCTGTCTGTTGTATTATTATGGTGACAACATTGTTGGTCAACACAGAGAAATGTGGCATCACAATTTCCATTGGTCACACAATACACATGAATTCAGGTTAATATGGCTTATTACTGAGACAAATAAGGCCTGCTTTATTGTACCCACAGCTGCTAAATTCTACGTCAGGCTGCTTTTTTCTTGTGCACTTTCTTGTAGGGGTTTTAAAATAGGCTCGATGATAATTTGTGTATCAGTTTTAATGTTTTGACTTTTATTTATTAAAATCTAATAACGATTGTAAACTGAACTTATGACAGACAAACGTAGTAGAAAAATGGCATTGATAAGTAGAGTAGTGGTACAGTTTGTGGTGTGAGGACAATAACGCATCTATATGCTTCTGCAACAATAGGGATGTGTGTGTCTGGTTACAACATTCCACCAACCATGTTAATGACGGTTGTTTAATGGATTGCCACTGCAAGACTAGGGGCAAGATGTAGGTAGGTAATATTTACCGATTCTTATTTACCGAATTTTACCGATTCGGTAAATAAGAATCGGTAAATAAGAAGGGGGGAGATGTAGGAACATCCAGATGTTCCTTTTACCGAATCGGTAAATATCTGTATTTACCGATTCGGTAAATACCGACCGCTAATGCCCCATTCATTCCTATGGGCTTTGAAGCCCATAGGAATGAATGGGGCAATACCGGTCGGTATTTACCGAATCGGTAAATACCGATTTTGACAAGGGTGCAGGGGGTGTCACTTTGACACCCTCTAGCACCCCCAAAAGAGGTTCGGGCCATGTGGCAGGCATACCTGCCCTAAGGGCAGGTCTGCCTGTCATATGGCACAGGTGTGCATACACACATGTGCATGCACACCTGAATCGGTATTTTACCATCAAATTGAATTTGATGGTAAAATACCGAATTTGTAGGGCTTGTGGGACTCAGAAGAGTCCCACCTACATCTCAATTTTACCGATTCTGTAAAAATACCGGTCAGTAAATTTACCGACCGGTATATTTACCGAATCGGTAAAATTACCGAAATGGCCTGTTTTCTGCCACCTACATCTCAAAAGCCAAATACCGGTCGGTAACGGCCGAATTCGGCTGTTACCGACCGGTATTTGGCTACCTACATCTGGCCCTAGATCTGCAGCAAAAGATAAGCAATGTGTATGTGCAATATTCATAGTGACGGTGAGGACACAGATATGTGGACCTCACAGGTTCCATTGCGTGATTTAGTACACATCGAGCCAGTGTTAACAAGACACATGAAAGATACATACGTGTGAGATAAATGCTCATTAAAAGTAGAAGGGTGATACAGGATAAACAGCAGGAGGTAATGCCATGATAGAGACACATTTGAGTGGCAATGCTAATGTTCCCATTTGTGTGGCCAGTACTGGCTTCACATTCTCTCCACCTACACTAGTTGGAGCAGAAGCGAAATGAGGCTGTAGCAACACTAAATTGATGTGATCACGTTTTTTCTTACAGCTTTGCAGGCTCAGCGTTACTCCAAGTATACACCCATACCAATTCAGCCTGTGGGGGTGGAAAATCTGGGAAACTGGGACTGGCTACACGAACAGCCAGTAAATTAACCACAATGTCTGTCTCAATGAAGGCGCTCTTTCGTGTTGCATCTCCATCTTCTGCTGTGGGAACACAGCGGGTCAAAGGTGGAAGAGGACCAGCAATGCAAATTTCATGCTGTTTATGAGTTTGGGCATATCATTACTATCAGATCTGTGTAATGCTTTAATGTGTGACTGCTACCCTTTCCTATAATTCATAGTATTCTGCTATGTCATTTATATATTGCATATCCGATCATGAGGTTTTAAGTCACTGAGCTGATAGGAACACAGTTGCAGCTGAAATATGGTGCTACCTGCACATCACAAATTTAGATCCCTTCAGGGGCATTTATATTCTAATGGATGGTGCGCAGCCTGCCAGGTCATCATCCTGGTCTCCATTCTCCTGGTGACAGGCTGCTTGTCATATTTAGAAATCTTCGTGTCAGTGATTTCTGTGCCTTCAGTGTATCATCCAATGCAGTGGATGCACTCTAAGCACAGATGAATGACGAGAGGGTGCTCTTTGTTTAGCCATTGGCAATAATGTATTATTTGCCCAAAACAAATTATCCAAATGGGAGTATCTTTCATAATAACAGAAAACTGTGAACAAAAGTTTCACCTGGTATTTACATCGCTTATAAATGCCAGCTGTGTAGCATGAAATACTTCATAAAATACAGTTTAATGACAATCACAGTCTCGTGCACATGTTTTCTTTCATACTATTACATGTGCATTATATGTGATCATTGATGGTTTCTTGATTGTAGCATATGGGGTTTTAGGTTATTCTATTACTGTTTTATTGGTCATCTTCTAACACTCCTTGTTCCCTGTATTTGCCTGGGTGTTGATAGTAACCCTGGGCAAAATATTACTGCTACGCTAACGGAGCATGCAAAGTCTGTACTAATTTGCACGTTTGTTCTAATTTACACTTCGCAAATTGCACGTAGTACAGTACCAAAACTGTGCTCAATCACGTAGCGTAGCAGCCAAATCAACACCATCCTCAGATGCTTTTAAAAAGCAATTTTGCGTGCCTAAAAGCATATAACCATTTCACAAAAAGTGAACTTTTACAATGAAAACATTAGGCAATGAGAGAGCTGATGATTTTGGGGTCCCCCTAACCTAGGGGGGGAGGACCAAGCAGATGCCTTGAACACAAAGAGCATAAACAAAAAGCAAATTTTGTTGAACTTCAGTGGTGGTGCCATCCTCTTAGGACCACCCCAAGCACAGTTATTGGCAAAAAAACAATCCCAACCAAAATCCCTCAAAGCATTATGGGACGAGATTATCAGTGAATATTATTGTATCCAATATCAAAATAATTCTACAAGAGCTGCAGTTCACCTAGTGGTTACTAGATGTCCCTCACGACTCAAATGCAAAGCATAGAAATTGTTCTTACATCAAGCTGCAGTTCCACTAGTCGTTACTAGATGTCCCTCACGACTCAAATCCAAAACCATTGAAACCCTTTCATCAAGCATTTGCATTTCACTTGTGAGGGACAGACCTGATCCAAGAATACAACTGAATATCAGGTTTCTTCTAAGTGACACCTTCACCCCAATACCCCCATTTTGCGCTTTCTAGGCAAGATGTCCACCTCCTTTTTTCGAATCCTGATTCATCGCCCATAGCACATACAGGCATCTCTGCATTAACAGACCCGCATGCAATTGCCAAGTTGTCTAGCCTACAGATTTCACAACCAGTTCAGTTTCACCACTGGCCTCTCCAAGATGGCGCCTGTGTTTTTGATCCTTGAAACTGTTCCAAGATGGCTCCCATTTCCGTCCACCTTCCTGTGCTTACACCGCTCTAGTGTTCCTCTCAATCAGCCGCCCCTCCCAGGTACAGGTGCTAGTAATTATCCAATTGACTCTAGTATATAACCGCATGCTCCTCTCCTTCCTTTCACACCACGGAAGCCACGGATGAGGGAGGATGCGAGGACTGCTCGTGAACTAGTAAGTACGGCATAGCCGCTTTAGGGAGCCTTATGCCTAGACTTTCAACACCTGCTACCACGACCTTACTCTAAACCATGGCATGCCCCACCTTTACTTTACCAACAGATGGAAGTTCCATGTACCCCTCTTCCAGACCGGCTCATGGGGCACTGACTCCTAGTTATTCCAGTATGTATTTAGTCCTTAGTCTTTTAATTTTACAGCTCACCATGGACTTGTACAGAACTTCACAACATACAGAGTGTGTTTTATGTTAAGTGTTGGTTTTGTTTTGTAGTGTTTTTCCTTTCACCTACAGGTCACAGCACCTAAGTTTATCTTACCGGAAATTCGCAAAGTCACCATATATGTCACCATCTTTCCTTCCACAGGTGATATATGAATGCGCATTGGGACGTGCAGTAAATACTTACGTGCTCTTTCTTTATGTTTGCAGGCCCACGACTCAGAAATACTGGCAGGGCTATAACTGTTCAAAATTGAATGCCATATTGCAGTTGTATTAAAATCTATATTCTATTCACTTGTATATGCACATAGCACACATTGTTGCCAACCTTAGTGGGTGACAGAGGGATCTGACCCCGTCCTGACGAAGAGGCAGTCAGCCTCGAAACATGTTGACAGCACTAGGAGAACTAGCCCATCGTTAAGCTAGATTGTCTCCGCCACACTATTTTTAACGATACCAGCCTATGACTAATAATGAATTTTTTGCTTTCATAAGGCCAGGTATTCTTTTAAATCTCACTTTTCCATATCACTCCTGAACCTACTCACACTGACTCAATACACTTCACATAGCACTTACAATATCTAAGTGCTCCAGCGTAGTTGCTAGTCGTAGCACGCCCCGTCCCGCAGCGGGGCGGGAAGACCCCGATGATGAAGCATGACACCAAGGGCCCTTTTGGTGTGTGAGGGGTATTTTAACAAATATTGTGTATGCCTGATATACTCTGGCTCACAGAAAACCTTCTAGAGGTGGACCTTGTCGTTTATTTATACCATTAACTGGAGGAGGGTGCGCCCACCTGAGTGCTTTCTAGCACTACCTCTTCACTCCCCCTTTTGATTCTTTGTTTAATCATTGTTAGATAGTCAGCCCTATACCGTTGACAGCTTACATCAGAAGTGCCCAGTGATGATTCTATCAGTGACACTGCCCCTCGTCAAGCGTGGGAGGACATCACAGGGCTTTGCTATGCCCTCGGGACTGTGAAATCTTCACCCAGCGAGGCATGGCTCGGGCTTTAGCACAAGTAGAGTGGCAGGCTGCCTGACCATGACATGGTGAGTGTCAAGATTGCCTTTTCTCAGACTGACATACACTCGAAGGAGCAAATTCACAAGCCCCTTGCGCCACCGGTGCTTCACTTTTTGTGACACCCTAGCACCGCATTTTGCTGCCCCATATTTACAAGGGCAGTGAAAGCCCCTTCACCAGCAGCATTTTGCATGAAAGCGTTGTTCGATGGGTGTTGCTGTGGGTGTTCCCACGCAACACCCATGCAACCTGACACATTTCCTGATTTACAAGAAATCAGAACTCTGGAAATGGTACGGAATGCTACGCCTCCCAGGGGAGGCATTGGGAGGCACAACAAGGAGAAATGTATTCATTTCTCCTCGCTTTTTTTTACTTTCTATGCGTGCTGCATTCTGCAGCACACATAGAAAGAGGAAATCACTTCTGGTGATTGTTTATGTACAGGAAGGTGTCCCTTTCTGCACATAAACAATCATTAAAACAATGACGTTTTGCAAGTTATATGTGTGCTAATGTATCACACATAGAAGTTGTAAAACGCCATTTCTGATTGTTTATGTGTGGGAAGGGATACCTTTGTTAACATAAACAATCATCCCGGTGACGCAGGCACCGATGCACCATGGTGCAAGGGTGCCTGCATCGGCGTATGGCAGCAGTTTGTGAGCCAAAGCAGGGGGAAGCATAGAGATATTGTTGTTGCATCCCTTTGCTTCCAAACTAACGCAGGGGAGCAAAATTACTTGCTGCACTGCGCTGCATTAGTTTATTGTAAATCTGCCCCTAAGTGATTTGGAACTGGAAGTGGGGGGGAGCTCTGAAGCCTTAATGACCGGCCCGCTCCGACTTATACAAGGCCAAGAGTTCAAATGCTATAAAATACTTTTAAACAAAATAAGATGACAAAACATAACATAACCACAAATCCTAGAATGACAAAACGGAATTTTACAATAATGTTAATTTGAGGTTCTAAGGACTTCCACAATATTTAAGTGCAACAATTGTTTTTTATTTTACATCGCATTGATTTAAAGGAATGGCTCACAGAGGATTTCAACCAAAATATTGGTTTGTATCCTGTTTCCTGACGCATTATTCATAATCATCTTCATTTAGCTTTCATGCGTTTAGTTTTGAAGATTCCACTATCTAAGCAATTCTTTTAATAGAAAAGCTACAACACGAAGTCCACGTGCATTTGTCCTCCTTTCTCGTGTATTATCTTTATTATGCTAAAAGCCTAATGTTAAAGCATGGCAGCTTCATGGTTTCCTATTGGGCTACTTTGTGTTACGTCTTTGTCATCTTTTTGTTAGGCTTCTTTGCTGATATTAGACCCAAGACAGTATTTTAGGCAAATAATGTCTTCGAATGAAATTCTGAATTCATAAAGGGAAGCTGAACACTCTCCTTTAATGGAGCTCCGGCCACTCTAGGCTTTTCCCATGTTACTTCAAAGAAAATCCATTCCATTTCCTGCATGTTTCATTATTTGCCGCTTTTCTTCCTGGAATATAAATATTGCCACAAAAGAACAGAATAGCATATTATACAGAGTCTACCTCACACTGTAAATTACACTGTCTGCACACTTATTTCATTCTGTCAGGACAGAAATCTCATTTACAGTGTAAATGCAGCTTGCCTACTTGTCTGCCTCTCTAACAAACTGAAAACTCCATTTGCATAATATGTTTAGATGCAGTTGCTGAAAGATGCTGAGATGTAGAATAAATTAGCTCGAGGCAGGTTTTTGTTTCTGAGTCTATTTAAAAAAACAACTGTGTGTTCTTTGTGTTGCAGCGTTACAAAACAATACCCGTGTGAGCGCTCCAAATAAAAAAAAAAACGGAAAATTGGTCATGATAAAGTGGGTTTCAACTTGATAGCCTATCTATGTACACTCAAACGCACAAGTTATCCTTTCATCACTGTGATATTATAACCCCACATACACCTTTAGCTGATCAGTAGAGTGACCTGGTATTTTATCGGTGGACCCTGTTTTAACTGTTCATAGACCAGCCTTTACGATTGCGGACTTGAATTAGACAAAGAGATGGAATTGCTTTTATTTTTAAATGTAGATCCATGGACAATCGGCAAACCTGTGTTCGTGGACTGACCACTCTCCAGGGGCCAGATTCACCAACGTGTAGTGGGAATGCAGCACAGCAGCAAAAAATGCTGCCCCTGCGTTGCATGGCAGGGAGAGAGCAGGAGAGCACCATATATATAGTGATCAGTGGCAGCTCCTCCACTAAGGCGGAGGAACATACCCCACTGATTTTTAGCTCTGTAAGTGAAGGAAAAATAAAATGATAATAGTTCAATGTTCTCATAATTTTTTTTTTCCTGCTGCTTCAGCTTTACGGGCTGGGCAGGGCTGCTTTTCTGGAAGAGAAGCAAGGGGAGGAGTGATGGGCACTATGTAAGATCACAAGAATGTTTGGCCAGCCATCTTGGGCATGTTCTCCATAAGGCTGCATTACACTGTGGGTGAAGAATATGCTCAGGCTCCCATTCCCTGTCTGAGTGCTGAACCACGGTGCTCAGACAATCACAATGCTGCATTGCAGTGTGGTGATTGACTTAGGGATGTCTGGGTGCTTCCTGTTCCGCCTGGAACGGTGGGATGAAGATGAGAGATATAGCAAAGAGGTAAATGAAATTTTCTTTTTATTTACACTCTTCCCCCACCTACCACCCCAGATGCCAGCGACCACTTACAATGTTATGACTCTATCCTTCCCTCTCCCTACCGCTGATGCATAACTTTGCTACTGAGTACCAGAAAACACACAACCTTCGCAATAGTGTACTGGAAGGATACCCTTCCAGCAATAGCTTCTTTTTTTCTGAAAAACCCTTACTCAGAATTTTGGTAGATAGGGTTTTGCTTGGGAATGCCCATATACCACCAATGGAATGTCCCCTTGGCGCTAGTTAACACAAAGCATTGCTTCAATAATTATTAGCAAATTAACATCCATATGACCTCTTTTTAACAAATCTGAATACATTTAAAAACACAAAGAATGTGCTACACATGCTAAAGTCTGCTAAATTTCAGGCAAATTCCTAAACCAGTACTAAAGTAATGGGGAAATCCCAATAAACCTTTGCAGCTGTCAAGCTATCTCTAAAATGTAACCTCTTCATACCCACCTCGATTACCTCATTAGATTCAAATTCGCTCCCACAAACTGAACGGATTAACACTATATCACCAAAAACACACTCCTTGCGTAAAGTTCTAACCTTGCACCATATTTGGTCTAATGCCATTCAGCCATTTTTTCTCTATCCATTACCAATCGTCCCTATAGGAACTAAAACATTAAATCGCAAATATGGTGTCCACTTTTCCTCCACCAGTTTGACAGATAAATGCAAAACTTTCCATGAAGGACTCTAAGTGGATGAACATTTTTTGGGGAAAGATCCATATACATTTGTCAAAAGGCAGCCAGGTCTTGAGTATCCTCCTGAAGGTCAGCAGGTGTTGAGTCTGTCATAGGCTCAGTGGGAGGGTGTTCCATGTCTTGGTGGTGAGGTGGGAGAAGGATCTCCCACTGGTGGTTGTTCTTCGGATGCACTGGATGGTGGCGAGTGAGAGGTCGGCGGAGCGTAGCTGGCGGTTGGGGATGTAGAAAGAGAGCCGTCTGTGGAGGTAGGCTGGACCGGTCTTGTGGAGTGCCTTGTGTGCATTGATGAGGAGTTTGAAGGATATCCTCTTGTTGACGGGGAGCCAGTGCAGTTTTCTCAGGAGGGGGGTGATGTGGCCGTGGCGTGGTACATGGAGGATCAGTCGTGCCAAGGCGTTTTGGATGTGTTGTAGTCATTTGATGAGCTTGGTCGGGGCTCCTGCGTAGAAGGCGTTTCGGTATTCGAGTCTCCTGCTGTTGAGGGCCTAGGTGATTGTCTTCCTTGTATCTGTCGGGATCCATCTGTAGATCTTGCGGAGCATGCGGAGGGTGTTGAAGCAGGAGAAGGAGACTGCGTTGACTTGCTTGGTCATTGAGAGTGTTGAGTCAAGGATAATTCCTAGGTTGTGTGCGTGGTCGGTGGGTGTCGGGGCTGCCCCCAGTGCGAACAGCCACCAGGAGTCGTCCCAGGCTGAAGGGTTGGAGCCGAGGATGAGGACCTCCGTCTTGTCTGAGTTCAGCTTCAGACGGCTGGTCTTCATCCAGTTGGTGACGGCCTTCATTCCGTCGTGGATTTTGGCTTTTGTGGTGATGGGGTTCTGGGTGAGGGAGAGGATCAGCTGTGTGTCGTTGGCATAGGAGACTATGTTGAGGATGTGCTGTTGGGCTACGTGTGCGAGCGGGGCCATGTAAATGTTGAACAGTGTCGGGCTTTGGAATGAAATGGGAGAGGCAGACAGTCTGGATTCTGCCGGAGAGGAAGGAGGTGGTCCAATCCAGAGCCTTGTCTCAGATCCCTGTAGCATGGAGGCGTGTGCATAGTGTGCGGTGGCAGACAGTGTCGAAGGCGGCAGACAGGTCTAGGAGGATGAGTGCTGCAGTCTCGATGTTGTCCAGCAGGGTCCTGATGTCATCGGTGGCAGCGATGAGGGCAGTCTCGGTGCGCCGTTGCTGCGGAACCCTGACTGGGAAGGGTCCAGGATTCTGTTTTCTTTGAGGTATTGTGTTAGCTGTCTGTTGATGGCTTTCTCTATGACCTTGGCCGGGAAGGGGAGCAGAGAGTTGGTCCAGAAGTTCTTGAGGTTCATGGGTCTGCCTTAAGTTTTTTGAGTAGGGTGTTGATCATGGCATGTTTCCAGATCTCTGGGAAGGTCGCGGTCTCAAAGTAGAGATTGATGACATTGCGCAGGTGGGGTGCGATGGAGCTGCTTGCTCTGTTGAAAACTTGGTGCTGGAATGGGTCTGACGGAGAGCCGGAGTGGATTGTGCACATGTTCTTGATGGTGTCTTCGATGCTCACTCTGGCCCAGGCTGGCAGGGGGTCATGGTCGATGGTGTGCAGAGGGTCTGTTGCTTTGCTGTCTGTTGGGGCTGTCTGGTTGTTGAAGCTGTCGTGGATGTCTGCTATCCTGCGGTGGAAGAAGATGGCGAGGGAGCCACACAGGGCTTGTGATGGCGGGATGTTGTTGGTGTGGAGCTGGGGTTGGAGAGTTCTTTCACGATGTTGAAGAGCTCCTTGCTATTGTGTGCGTTGTTGTCGAGGCGGTCTTTGAAGGAGGTCCTCTTGGCCGCCCTGATGAGGTGGAGGTGGTTGCGGATGGCGTCCTTGTGTGCTGCGTGGCTGTCTGGAGTTTATTTACTATGCTATTTCTTCTCTAATTTCCGGCAGGCTTGCTTGGAGGCTAGGAGTTCTGGGGTGAACCAGTTGGCCCTCTTGCTGGTGTCTCTGTGCGGATTTCTTCAGTGGGGCGAGGGTGTTGGCGCAGTCCTCGATCCAGCGTCTGAGGCTGTGGGCAGTGTCGTAGGTGTTGGAGGGTTCGGTGGGTGGGCTGAGAGCGAGGTTGGCATGTAGTTGGTCTTCAAGCAGCGGCGGGGATCTGTTGGGTGCGGTGGTGTTTGGTGGGCTTCTGGAAGGTGAAGTGGATGCAGCGGTGGTCGGTTTGGTAGTGTGACTGACGAAGACGTGCAGGCTTGAGGAGAGCACGGGGTCGAGCATTTGGCCGGCGGAGTGGGTGGGCGTTGGGACGAGTTGCTTCAGTCCGAGGTTGGAGAGGTTATCGATCAGGGTTGTGGAGTTGTTGTCGTTGTTGTTCTCAAGGTGAAAGTTCAGGTCTCCGAGGAGGATGTAGTCGGTGGAGGTCAGGGCATGCGTGCTGATCAAGTGGGCGATGGAGTCGCTGAACTGGGGCGGAGTCCAGGGGGGTCGGTAGACCAGGGTGCCTCTGTCGGTGGAGGTAGGGTTCATGTGGATCTGGAAATGCATGTGTTTGGTAGTGCTGAGCGCGTCGTCGGTGCTAGTCGAGATCCTGATGCTGTTCTTGTGGACGATGGTGATTCCTCCTCTGACTCCGTTGGTGCGGTCTCTGCGGGTGATCTTCTAGCCGTCTGGGATGGCTATGGCGATGTCTGGTGCAGAGGAGTCATTAAACCAGGTCTCTGCCAGGAAGGCGACGTCCGGGGATGTTGTGTCGAGCAGGTCCCAGAGCTCGACAGCATGCTTGTGTTCAGAGCGGGTGTTCAACAGTATGCATCAGAGGTGGTTGGGGTCTTACTTGGTGGGTGGTTTGTCGGCTCTGAGGCTGGTGTAGCTACAGTTCCGGCAGGTGAAGGGGCCGTGTGTGCATTTCGGTGCAGCCATAAAGCAGCTGTGGCTTCGTCCGGAGTGGAGCGTGTGCAGAGTGCTGGCGTCGTAGTGGTGGCGGTCTTCGTGGCAGGTGCTGGGGCCAGGGGTTCTGGCAGTGGCGTGGTCCAAGCACGAACGGGCGCAGACGGGCTTGCCTTAGGCGTGACTTTGGCGCGCAAGCAGCGTGACCGCGCAGCGGCCGGCATATATGGGGAGGTGGGAGGGAGGAGCATCTGGGGGGCGGGGGCAGCGAATAGGCATTGGACCGTCAGGGGGCGGGGCCACAGGGGACACATCAGTGAGGGCAGTGAGGGACAACAAAGGTAACTGATGGAAAAAGGGGCACACAATCGAGGGAAAACGAGTGGCACAGAAGGCAAAAGGGCACAAAAAATGAGTGGAACAGAAGGTAAAAGGGATACAGAAACGAGGGACAAACGAGTGGCACAGAGGGCAGAAGGGCACACAAAAACAAGTGAAACAGAGGGCAGAAGGGCACAAAACATGAGTGGAACAGAAGGCAAAAGGGGCACAAAATCAAGGAAAAAACAAGTGGCACAGAGGGCAGAAGGGCACAAAAAATGAGTGGAACAGAGGGCAGGAGGACACAAAAAACAAGTGAAACAGAAGGCAAAAGGGGTACGAAAACAAGGGAAAAACAAGTGGCACAGACGGCAGAAGGGCACAAAAAACGAGTGGAACAGAAGGCAAAAGGGCACAAAAACGAGGGGGAAAACAAGTGGCACAGAGGGCAGAAGGGCACAAAATAGAATGGAACAGAAGGCAAAAGGGCCACAAATACGAGGGAAAAATGAGTGGTACAGAAGGAAGAAGGGTACAAAAACGAATGAAACAGAAGGCAAAAGGGGCACAAAAACTAAGTAAAAATGAGTGTCACAGAAGGCAAAAGGGCACAGAAATACCGGGAAAACGAGTGGCACAAAGACACGGGGGCAGCGACGGGAACAGAAGGGAAAACCGGGCAGAGACAAGCGGTCAATGAGGGGTACAGAAGGACAGACCGGGAAGAGAGAGCACGGGGACAGCGAGGGGAACAGAAAAAAAGGGCCACGGACCACATACAGGCAGAGGGGGAAGACAGACAACAGCAGTCACAGACACAACCATGAAAATACAGGCAATACAATAAAAGCAATAAAGCAGAGGATGAACAAACCTACCTACGGCCTACCACTGGCCACCAGGGATGAGGCGCAGGTGGTAGCCTGCGGGTGGTGGAGGGCCTCGAGCTTCCTCAGCAGCAGCAGCTGGGGCAGGGAGACACAGGCGGTGCTGTGCGGAGGGGGAGCGACCTACCTGGTGGGGTCAAGGGTCGCTGATGTTGTTATATATTACATCATTCATGACATGGTCAGTTACATCACTGATAACATCACTGATGACATCATCCAGTGACTGTGTGTTTCTGTAAAGTTTAAATATGTTTTATATATACATATATATGCCAAGGTGTCTTGAAGAATGAGTGGGTGTGTAAGTGTCTGAATGGATGATTTAGTAGGTGCGTGACTGACTGTATAAGTGAGTGTTTAAACGGGTCTTACTAAATGCATGGGTTAGTGACTAAAGTGTATGACTGTTTCAGTCTGTCAAGTCTAGTCAAATAAGGCTATATTTGATTGATTAGACAAACAAACATAAAAGCACAAGATTACAAAATACATTCAGACAATCGATGCATTAAAAAAATTCACATGAATGCTACATTAATAATTTCATACAATAAGATAAAAAACGGTATTAACCTCTTCCATGCTCATGACGGAATGGTTCCGTCATCAGCGTCGGTGCTCCGGTGCTGATGACGGAACATTTCCGTCATGAGTCAATGTGATTTATGACCCTTCAGCACTGCAGCGAAATTCGCGCAGCACTGAAGGGGTTAAACTTACAAAAGCCCTCATCTCATTAAACACAATTAAATGTGCATATGTTTTCTTAGGCTCAGAGCTTTTTTCAAGAAAGTTGTTATCCTAAAAAGACTATGCTTATTTTCTAAGTATTGTAAAGTCAAAGGGGCAGGACGGCATTGGTGTAAACTGTTTCAAGATAGGTATTAAGAACAAGCTCTTAGCAGCAGACAAAAACAAACCTACAAAAAAGAATGACATGGATAGTGGATTGTGGGGAGTTATTATCGCAGGGGCATTCATTATGGGAAAAGTAACTAATCCATGGAAGACCCCCAGCCTGAAATGAGCTAGTAAAAATGTATCATAGACACCAGGTTCAAAAGTTAAATAGGGTTGAGTATAAAAAGTAGTTAAGACCAACTGTTTACGCAGGACTGTGGGTTTTAAAATCTCTGATGACATTCTAATGGTATCCAGGAGCAGGATACCCTCTTTTCTTAATTCCTTCCTTGTTGTTGCCCTAATGGTAGTAGGATTGGTAAAATACTCTAAATGGCCAAGATCTTTAAAAAAATTATAAACATATCTTAGACATGGTATCCTTATTACACCTTTCAGTTTCAAAATATCTGAAAGGATATCTCTGTTCAGTTTGGCCTCTTCTTTAGCCCAGAGCCCGTGCCATAATAGCACAGGCTCAAGCCTAAATAAATCAGAGATAAAGGGGGGTCCTAACTTTGCGTGACAAATGCATGCTGAGATACCACTCGGAGCAGATAGAATGTACCTTAGGAAGGAGTTCTCTACTCTCTGAATTGGAAGCAGATCAGCAAGCCCCCAGACCCCACTCCCATAAACTGCTGCTGAGACGCACTTAGCCTTATAGAATTTAATGAGCTCCTCGAGGCATGTTTGCAGAGTGGTTGGAAAAGGGGCATAACCTCGGACCCCCTCTCTGCAATCCAGCTGTGTGGCGCTTACTGGAGGTACCTGGTGGACTAGTTGGCCCCAGGGACCCTCAGTATTCAAGGGGACTTAATTCTACAGCTTAGAACGTGTCAGAGGGCCCATTTACAGAGTGGGGCAGGGAGGTGGTGTGGCCTTTAGAGAGATGCAGCTTTCCCCCCCCCCTTTTTTTAGAAGGGGGCAATCTTTTTTTGGGCCCTAGGGCCCCACCCCTCAAGTCCTGCCATATTGAAAAAAACAGAGGCCAATTTTGGCCCTCAGGACCCCAACCCCCGGGTCCGGCCTTCCATATTTAAAAAAAAGAAATATATGTAAATTAAAGGGGAGGGAGGCCAAGTGGCCCCCCTTCCCTGGGCCACTTTTGGCCCCGGTGACCCAATACACCGCGGCATGTCCTATTAATTATTTCTTTTTTTATAGGAAGGGGTGCTGCGTCGCCCCCTCCCAGGCCACTTTTGGGCCTGGGAACCCCGTCCCCCGGGGCTTGGCCTCTTTTTTAATTTTATTACAGGGGAGGGGGGCCACTTGGCCCTCCTCCTGGGCCACTTCTGGCCCCCAGGACCCCTTCCCCCGGGTTCTGGCCTCACCGTTGGGGACTGGGGGAAGCCCCAATGCCCCCACAGTCCCTCTGGCTCCCCACCTCCTGCGGGAGCTTTCATTACTTTTGCACAAGGGGAGCTGCTGCCATGCAGCTCCCCTTGTGCAAAAACAATCTGATTTGCTTTTTGGAAGCAGGTTTCCTTGCTCTTGCTCCCAAAAACCAAAGCAGGGTTTGCTATGACAGGGCTGCTGCCGTACACCCAGCCTGACTCGTGCAGCATCGGTCGCTCCCCCAGGCTCCCTGAACACTGGGTATCGTAGCGCTAGCATTTAAATTACACCCATCAGTATTTGTGCTCTGCATTTCTGTGACGCTAATTTCCATTACTCTTGCCCACATCACGCGAGTGACTTTTATTCATTTTATTCCTGTTGCGCGACTTAAAAGGAAATTGCCTGCTGCGCTTGTGACAATTGTTGGCTCTGCCCGCTTGTATGATTAGCTGTGCCTCTGCCCACATTTACGTTTTAATTCCCTGATTGCCGATCTCGTCGTGTTGTGTATTGAACTTCCGGCCACTTTGTTTGTTGTTGTGCCTGCCAGCCCGCCCCTCCACCTCGATCACACCTCCCTGCGGCCCCTCCCTCCCACGGACTGTAGAGAGCTGACCCGCCTGAGCCTCCGCTGTGACCAGCCTGACTCGTGCAGCATCGGTCGCTCCCCCAGGCTCCCTGAACACTGGGTATCGTAGCGCTAGCATTTAAATTACACCCATCAGCATTTGTGCTCTGCATTTCTGTGACGCTAATTTCCATTACTCTTGCCCACATCACGCGAGTGACTTTTATTCATTTTATTCCTGTTGCGCGACTTAAAAGGAAATTGCCTGCTGCGCTTGTGACAATTGTTGGCTCTGCCCACTTGTATGATTAGCTGTGCCTCTGCCCACATTTACGTTTTAATTCCCTGATTGCCGATCTCTTCGTGTTGTGTATTGAACTTCCGGCCATTTTGTTTGTTGTTGTGCCTGCCAGCCCGCCCCTCCACCTCGATCACACCTCCCTGCGGCCCCTCCCTCGCTCCGCCCCCTCCTCCATCCATTTATGACTGATGCCCCAACGCGCAACGTCCACGCGCTGCGGCCGCGCCGAAGGTGCGCCAAAGGTAAGCCCGTCTGCGCCCGTCCGCGCCTGGACCGCGCCCAGCGCCCGTCCCCCTGCTCTATGCCGCTCCCAACCCCCCAGAGTAACTTATGATGACGCTACTCTCCTCGCCCTCAACGCCGGACGCACCCCACTTTGCTGCGAAGCTACCCCAGGACGTACCCACGGCCCATTCTCCTGCCTCTCCTGTAAGTTCAACTGCGTCAGGACCCTCACCAAACACACTTCCTCCACACACAGCTCCGAACCCAACGACTTGAAATGCATCCTACTGAACACCCGCTCGGTCCACAGACATGCAACCGAACTCTGGGACCTAATCGACACTGCGTCACCTGACATCGCCTTCCTTACTGAAACATGGATGAATGCATCTTCTGCCCCCGACATCGCCATAGCCATACCGGACACTTACAAGATCATTCGAAAAGACCGCACCAATAAAAAAACTGGAGGAGGCATCTCCATCGTCCATAGAAACACCATAAAAATTACAACCAGCTCTGACGACAATCTTGCCACCGCCGATTACCTCCACTTTCAGATCCACACCGACCCCAGGACCACACTTAGAGGAACCCTCATTTACAGGCCCCCAGGCACCCGATCTCAATTCAGCGACGACATCACTGACTTCGTCAGCCCGCACGCCCTCGCTTCCGAGAACTACATTCTTCTAGGAGACCTCAACTACCACCTTGACAACATTCTCGACAACAACACCACCACCCTTCTGGACAACCTGTCCAATCTCGGACTCAAACAACTTGTTGACACCCCCACTCACATAGCCGGACACACGCTCGACCCTATCTTCACCTCCAGCAAGCACATCTCCTTCGATCATACTACAGCCCTCCACTGGTCGGATCATAGCTGTGTTCACTTCAGCTACGAAACAACCCTGACCCACAACCGTCCACAACCCATTCCCCGAAGAAAATGGAACAAAATCACCACCGAACAACTCCTCACATCACTCAGCCAAAACACTCCCACCCTGGCAACGGACCCAGACCTAGCGGCCACCAACCTCAGGCAATGGATTACCCACAGTGCGGACGAACTAGCACCCCTGAAAAAACACCAGTCGAAATCATCCAGCACAAAAGCTCTCTGGTTCAATGATGACCTTAAAAAATCCAAGAAGACATGCCGCACCCTGGAGAAGAATTGGAGAAAAGAACCAACCTCAGACAACATGGCCTCCCTCAAGACAGCCACCCGCAAACACCACCAACTGATCCGATCCGCCAAGAAATCAGCACTTAAGGACCGTCTCGACAACAATTCTCATAACAGCAAGGAACTCTTCAATATCGTCAAAGAATTCACCAACCCTCCCGCAGCATCCAACGACATCACTAACTCCCAAGACCTCTGCGATGCGCTATCCTCCTTCTTCTACAACAAAATTGCCGACATCCACAACAGCTTCAAGAATACTCCCAATGACCAACTCACCCCACCCCCTTCAGATCCCACCCCTCCAACTAACTACCTCAACTCCTGGAACCCAATCACCATTGAAGACACCATTCGCCTCATGAACTCAATCCACTCTGGCTCACCTTCTGACCCCTGCCCCCACTACATCTTCAACAAAGCTGACTCCATCATAGCTCCCCAACTCCGCGATGTCATCAACTGCTCCTTCGACTCCGCCACCTTTCCAGAAATATGGAAACACGCCGAACTCAGCGCCCTCCTGAAAAAACCAACAGCAGACCCCTCAGATCTGAAAAACTACCGACCCATTTCCCTCCTCCCCTTCCCGGCCAAAGTCATCGAGAAAGCCGTCAATAGCCAACTAGCAGCCTTCCTTGAAACCAACAACTCCCTGGATCCCTCACAGAACGGCTTTCGAGCCAAACACAGCACCGAAACCGCCCTCATTGCGGCGACCGACGACATACGAGCACTCCTGGACAACGGTGAAACAGTGGCCCTCATTCTACTCGACCTCTCCGCCGCCTTCGACACTGTCTGTCACAACACCCTCATACAATGCCTCAACAACATCGGCATACAAGGAAAAGCCTTGGACTGGATCATCTCATTCCTAGCCGGGAGAACACAGAGAGTCCGACTCCCTCCATTCTACTCAGAGCCCACCGAAGTCATCTGCGGCGTACCTCAAGGCTCCTCACTCAGTCCCACCCTCTTCAGCGTCTACATGAGTCCCCTCGCCTCCATCGCACGTCAACACAACCTCAACATCATCTCCTACGCCGACGACACCCAGCTAATCCTTTCCCTCACCAAAGACCCCAACACCGCCAAAAACAACCTTCACGAAGGTATGAAAGAAGTAGCCGAATGGATGAAACAGAGCCGCTTAAAACTCAACTCAGACAAGACGGAGGTGCTCATCCTAGGATCCTCCCCCTCAGCTTGGGACGACTCCTGGTGGCCTTCCGCTTTGGGATCTGCGCCCACACCCACAGACCATGCACGTAACCTTGGCTTCATTCTAGACTCCTCCCTCTCAATGTCCAGACAAGTCAACGCCGTATCGTCCTCCTGCTTCAACGTCCTTCGCATTCTCAAAAGGATCTTTCGTTGGATCCCCCTCGAAACAAGAAAGACTGTCACCCATGCACTGGTCACGAGTCGACTGGACTATGGCAACACACTCTACGCCGGAATTACAACAAAATTGCAGAAAAAGCTCCAGCGCATCCAAAACGCATCAGCGAGACTCATATTAGACATCCCGCGCCAAGAGCACATCACCGGTCGCTTAAAAAACCTCCACTGGCTTCCCGTCAACAAAAGAATTACTTTCCGCCTTCTTACCCACGCACACAAGGCCCTTTATAATCTAGGACCCGAATGCCTCAACACCCGACTGTCCTTCTACTATCCCACCCGCCAACTAAGATCATCCAATCAAGCCCTCGCCGCAGTCCCGCGCATCCGAAAAACCACCATGGGTGGCAGATCCTTCTCCTTCCTGGCTGCCAAGACCTGGAACTCACTCCCCACCCACCTCCGCCTCACTCAGAATCACATCTCCTTCAGAAAAGAACTGAAAACATGGCTATTCGATAAAAAGTAAACCCCTCCCTCCAGCGCCTTGAGACCCTCTGGGTGAGTAGTGCGCTTTATAAATGCATGAACTTGAACTTGAACTTGAAACAGCAATGTCCTGGGCGTGGGCACACCGGGACATTGCAGGAGCCGACCCTGGGGGGTGGTAGTCTCCAAAGCCATCAAGGGCTTAAGGAGGGGGGCCGCGTGGCCCCACTCCCTCCATTTGTAAAGCTCCGGAGACGTGGCGGTCCCTGGGGCAGTGTGGGTGGAGTAGGAGCTCCCCATACCTATTTTATATTAATTTAAGCCGTGGGTAGGTGGCAGTCCCCGGGGGGTGCGTGCCCCTGCGCATAATCAAATAAAGCCCCTGGGAGGTGTCGGTCCCTGGGGCTTGGGGGGCCTGGAAACCCCTCACATCTAATTAAAGAAGCGTCAGGGAGGTGGCGGTCCAGGGGCTCTGGGGGACCCTTGGGGCCTCCGCTATTTAATTTTGGCATTGCCCCTAGGACCTGGCCCACCCGGGGGCTCATTAAAATGAAGCCCTGGAGCCCACGCTTCATTTTTTTTATTTTCTCTGCAGGATTCGTGCACCCAGCATGAATTCAGCCTTTTTTTTTTTTTATGCTTTCTTTGGTCCTGGGACCCCTCAGCAGGCCTAGGGGGTCAGGGTGTTTCTACCCTGCTCCCTTTTCTTGTTTTTCATCTTTTTTTTACCCTTTTTATTGTGACTCAGTGACCGAGTCACAAGATGTCTGACAACACTTCCTGGTTTGGAGTGTTGGCAGCCAATCAGAGTGAATCTCGTGTCTGGGAGGGTACACGAACCCTCCTCGGTGCTCAGGTATCAATATTTTTATTTCTTGAACTTCTCAGCAACTACTGAACACATTTACACCATGTAAACAAAACAGTGCTTTCTGGACCAAAAGCTAAATGTTTGCCAAATTTGGTGTAATTCTATTCAGCAATTCGGGCTGTAGTCATGTCTAACGTTTCCTATGGAAATTAACATTAGGGAATCGCGTTTGGGGACATCCCTTTTTTCTCGCCACCCGCTTGACAAATCACCTCAAAACTTTCAAGACAGGAAAATAACTGAGTGAAAAATTAGTTTTGAAATTGTTGTGAAGATTCGTCAAATATATTTGCATAAGAAAAAACACTTTTTGAATGGAAAAGAGAACCTAACTGTAACGCCACACCCCTTTTTACACCTCTCTGCAATGCAGCTCTGTGGCGCTTACTGGAGGTACCTGGAGGGCTAGTTGGACCCCAGGGACCCTCAGGATTCAAGGGGACTTAATCCCCCAACTTACAACATGCCAGGGGGCATGTTTGCAGAGTGGTGGAGAAAGGGGGCATGGCCTTTGTCTACCTCTCACCAATCCCACTGCATGCAGCTTACTGGAGGTAAAAGGTAGGCTAGTTGGCCCCTAAAGGACCCCAGCAGTGAAGGGGACTTCAATCCCCATCCAAGAGCGTGCCAGGACGCATGTTTGTAGAGTGGTGGGCAAAGTGGGCGTGGCCTGGTACGAGTACTTACCAATGCTGCTGTGTGGGACTGACTAGAGGTAATAGTTTGTAAAGTTGGCCCCAAGGTTGTCCTTGGTGGCCAACTACCCCTCTTGTTACCACCAGTAAGTCCCACACAGTGGGTTTGCTAAGACGTCTTTGGAGGCCATGGCCCCATTTTCTACCACTCGACAAACATGCCTCGTGGCAGAGTACGGGATGGGGGATGAAGTTCAATTTAGTCTGAGGGGGTTTGGGGGCCAAGAATCCCTCCTGGTACATCCTGTAAGTCCTATGCAGCAGAATTCCTGAGCGTTGGTTAGACGCCCAGCACCCTTTCTCCACCACTCTGCAAACGTGACTACTAGTTAAAGTAGCATATTTCTGTTCCTCTGACTTAGAGGTAGTTTTATTCCCCCTGCCCTTTTATGTACTAGGGGCTTACAGAGGAGGTCATGCTAGTCACAGGGGTACCCCAATGCATTGTGTTCCCTAGTGTATTTAGGTGTTTTCACTGTAGTCTAAGTGTCTTTTAGCACAGCACTGGCTCTAGGCCTGGTTAGTCAGAGTCAGTTACCACCAGTTACCGTCAGAAAAAGTTGTGGGCACAGGATGATTTTGCAACACGGCCTCTTTCTGCTCCTCTGTTGGTTCTGAGTGGTAAATGGCTTTTGTCATTTTAAAGCTCGGCAAGGATAGCACTGTGCTAATCCAATGCTTAAAGACTTTGATAGAAAAGCAGACATTTGAGGTGAGCAAATTTAGAGTGTCGCTGGTGTTGAGGGTGCTTTATACAGGAGCGGCCTTCCACCTATACTTGGGAACTACCCAGAGCTCACTCTTTCTTTTTTGCATATATATATATATATATATATATATATATATATATATTTTTTTTTTTCAAACAAAGCCCTTGCGCTCAGGCGGGCACACGACGTTGTCCTTCACTATTATAGTGTTCTCTGCCTCGTCGCAGCTCGCTCTTGGTCCTCCTATATTCTGCACATGCTCGACGCGTTTCGAGGCATTTGCGCCTCTTATTCATGAGCCACAGAACCAGGCACTGAAAATAGCATCACCCAAATGTTCGTTTTCACTTCAATTTAATGGGAACCGCCTTTAGTGGGCGTGACTTAGTTATTTATTGTCATGTTGCATGCTGGTATATGCAGTTCTTTAGGCGAGCTCAGTGATATACCTTTAGTAGGCTCAGTGTCTTTTCCGTTAATTACGGCCAGTGTTTCCTTAGTAGGACGGAGTAGACTCTTCAGCGGGCTTCTTTGGCGAAAGGGCAGCGTGCTGTTAACCACAGGAATTAGTGTCCTTGGCAGCCTTTCCAGTCTGAAATGGTGCTCAAGCCTGTTGCCGCGGCGCGGGTCGCCACGTAGAATTTTTTCAAACAAAGCCCTTGCGCTCAGGCGGGCACACGACGTTGTCCTTCACTATTATAGTGTTCTCTGCCTCGTCGCAGCTCGCTCTTGGTCCTCCTATATTCTGCACATGCTCGACGCGTTTCTAGGCATTCGCGCCTCTTATTCATGAGCCACAGAACCAGGCACTGAAAATAGCATCACCCAAATGTTCGTTTTCACTTCAATTTAATGGGAACCGCCTTTAGTGGGCGTGACTTAGTTATTTATTGTCATGTTGCATGCTGGTATATGCAGTTCTTTAGGCGAGCTCAGTGATATACCTTTAGTAGGCTCAGTGTCTTTTCCGTTAATTACGGCCAGTGTTTCCTTAGTAGGACGGAGTAGACTCTTCAGCGGGCTTCTTTGGCGAAAGGGCAGCGTGCTGTTAACCACAGGAATTAGTGTCCTTGGCAGCCTTTCCAGTCTGAAATGGTGCTCAAGCCTGTTGCCGCGGCGCGGGTCGCCGCGTAGAATTTTTTCAAACAAAGCCCTTGCGCTCAGGCGGGCACACGACGTTGTCCTTCACTATTATAGTGTTCTCTGCCTCGTCGCAGCTCGCTCTTGGTCCTCCTATATTCTGCACATGCTCGACGCGTTTCGAGGCATTCGCGCCTCTTATTCATGAGCCACAGAACCAGGCACTGAAAATAGCATCACCCAAATGTTCGTTTTCACTTCAATTTAATGGGAACCGCCTTTAGTGGGCGTGACTTAGTTATTTATTGTCATGTTGCATGCTGGTATATGCAGTTCTTTAGGCGAGCTCAGTGATATACCTTTAGTAGGCTCAGTGTCTTTTCCGTTAATTACGGCCAGTGTTTCCTTAGTAGGACGGAGTAGACTCTTCAGCGGGCTTCTTTGGCGAAAGGGCAGCGTGCTGTTAACCACAGGAATTAGTGTCCTTGGCAGCCTTTCCAGTCTGAAATGGTGCTCAAGCCTGTTGCCGCGGCGCGGGTCGCCGCGTAGAATTTTTTCAAACAAAGCCCTTGCGCTCAGGCGGGCACACGACGTTGTCCTTCACTATTATAGTGTTCTCTGCCTCGTCGCAGCTCGCTCTTGGTCCTCCTATATTCTGCACATGCTCGACGCGTTTCGAGGCATTCGCGCCTCTTATTCATGAGCCACAGAACCAGGCACTGAAAATAGCATCACCCAAATGTTCGTTTTCACTTCAATTTAATGGGAACCGCCTTTAGTGGGCGTGACTTAGTTATTTATTGTCATGTTGCATGCTGGTATATGCAGTTCTTTAGGCGAGCTCAGTGATATACCTTTAGTAGGCTCAGTGTCTTTTCCGTTAATTACGGCCAGTGTTTCCTTAGTAGGACGGAGTAGACTCTTCAGCGGGCTTCTTTGGCGAAAGGGCAGCGTGCTGTTAACCACAGGAATTAGTGTCCTTGGCAGCCTTTCCAGTCTGAAATGGTGCTCAAGCCTGTTGCCGCGGCGCGGGTCGCCGCGTAGAATTTTTTCAAACAAAGCCCTTGCGCTCAGGCGGGCACACGACGTTGTCCTTCACTATTATAGTGTTCTCTGCCTCGTCGCAGCTCGCTCTTGGTCCTCCTATATTCTGCACATGCTCGACGCGTTTCGAGGCATTCGCGCCTCTTATTCATGAGCCACAGAACCAGGCACTGAAAATAGCATCACCCAAATGTTCGTTTTCACTTCAATTTAATGGGAACCGCCTTTAGTGGGCGTGACTTAGTTATTTATTGTCATGTTGCATGCTGGTATATGCAGTTCTTTAGGCGAGCTCAGTGATATACCTTTAGTAGGCTCAGTGTCTTTTCCATTAATTACGGCCAGTGTTTCCTTAGTAGGACGGAGTAGACTCTTCAGCGGGCTTCTTTGGCGAAAGGGCAGCGTGCTGTTAACCACAGGAATTAGTGTCCTTGGCAGCCTTTCCAGTCTGAAATGATGCTCAAGCCTGTTGCCGCGGCGCGGGTCGCCGCGTAGAATTTTTTCAAACAAAGCCCTTGCGCTCAGGCGGGCACACGACGTTGTCCTTCACTATTATAGTGTTCTCTGCCTCGTCGCAGCTCGCTCTTGGTCCTCCTATATTCTGCACATGCTCGACGCGTTTCGAGGCATTCGCGCCTCTTATTCATGAGCCACAGAACCAGGCACTGAAAATAGCATCACCCAAATGTTCGTTTTCACTTCAATTTAATGGGAACCGCCTTTAGTGGGCGTGACTTAGTTATTTATTGTCATGTTGCATGCTGGTATATGCAGTTCTTTAGGCGAGCTCAGTGATATACCTTTAGTAGGCTCAGTGTCTTTTCCGTTAATTACGGCCAGTGTTTCCTTAGTAGGACGGAGTAGACTCTTCAGCGGGCTTCTTTGGCGAAAGGGCAGCGTGCTGTTAACCACAGGAATTAGTGTCCTTGGCAGCCTTTCCAGTCTGAAATGGTGCTCAAGCCTGTTGCCGCGGCGCGGGTCGCCGCGTAGAATTTTTTCAAACAAAGCCCTTGCGCTCAGGCGGGCACACGACGTTGTCCTTCACTATTCACTATTATAGGCTGCCAAGGACACTAATTCCTGTGGTTAACAGCACGCTGCCCTTTCGCCAAAGAAGCCCGCTGAAGAGTCTACTCCGTCCTACTAAGGAAACACTGGCCGTAATTAACGGAAAAGACACTGAGCCTACTAAAGGTATATCACTGAGCTCGCCTAAAGAACTGCATATACCAGCATGCAACATGACAATAAATAACTAAGTCACGCCCACTAAAGGCGGTTCCCATTAAATTGAAGTGAAAACGAACATTTGGGTGATGCTATTTTCAGTGCCTGGTTCTGTGGCTCATGAATAAGAGGCGCGAATGCCTCGAAACGCGTCGAGCATGTGCAGAATATAAGAGGACCAAGAGCGAGCTGCGACGAGGCAGAGAACACTATAATAGTGAAGGACAACGTTGTGTGCCCGCCTGAGCGCAAGGGCTTTGTTTGAAAAAAATAAAATATATATATATATATATATATACATATATATATTTACATACCTAGCCTCAGGAGTTTCTTCATGCTCCCATTTGGACCCCCTCCCTCCCTGAATTTGGAAGGAGCTGGGAGGTGAATTGCTTCCAATACTTCGACAGCTGTGCAATCAATCACTGAGCAGTGGACAGCTCCCGGCAAGCTGGAAACAAGCAATAATTACACCCTTGTTGAAAAACCCTCCACGTAAGTCAGCATGCCCAAAAAATTACAGAATGATATTCCTCCTCCCATGCCCAGTAATGCCCAGTAAAGATCAAAGAACGTTTGGTCAGCAGGGCACTCTCCCAGTTTTTGGAGCGTAAAAACAAGCTGGAGGGTGTGCAGTTTTCGTTTCGCCCAGGTCATAGGACAGAGACAGATCTGGTTACCGTCTTGGAAGACCTTCAAATGCGAGCAGACAGAGGACAACCAGCTATTCTGATCTTACTGGACCTGTCTGCTGAATTCGATAAGGTTAACCACACAGCTCACATGACCCGGCTGGAAACAGTAGGGGTGAGAGGTGTAGCACTGGATTGGTTTCAATCATATCTGACAACCAGACGACAGGCAGTCACCCTCCCCCTTATCGTTCAGACTTTACTGAGATTAGGCATGGGGTCCCCAGGGCTCTGAAATTAGCCCAATACTATTTAACACCTATGTGAGCCCCATGATCTCGATTATTAAGTCTATGGGGTCAGCTTGGTAAACTACACTGACGATACACAGCTCATCGTATCACTGGAGGGAAACCAAGCGGTCTCACTGGAAAAATGTCATGCCTGTATGCTAGAAACGATGCACTGGCTGAAAAACAACTCCTTACAATTTTATTGCGAAAAAACTGAGATACTCTGCTGTGCAGCAGGTAAAGTCCCCTGTTCTCTCCCTTTGCGTTTTTGGCCCATTCCCACTGAGACACCTTTGCTGCCCGTCACAATGGTACGCAATCTTGGGGTCAGTTTTAACGATAAACTGAACCTTGAAACCCAAGTCAGGGTTCTCCAGAAGATTCTGCCACTACTCCTGTATCAGGTGCAAGCACACGTGGTAAGGAGCGTTATTCTGAGTCGACTTGACTATGGAAATGCGCAACTGCTGAAAACCCCTAGGTACCTGATTGGGAGACTCCAGAGAGTACAAACGGGGGTGGTTAAACTGGCCCTATCTAGACCATGACGGTCATCCAAATCCTTGGCATTTTCGGAGCTGCACTTGCATCCTATTCTCCAGAGGATTCAATTCAAGTCACTGTGCATCTTCTTTAAGGCACTGCATGGGATGGGACCAATAACGGTGCAGTCTAAATTCAACTGGTATAATCCCACACGGAGCCTTTGGTCTTCCTCGACTAATCTGGTGAATATACCCAAGATTAAGAAAGTTAAATCTGGCTGAAGAGCCTTTAGCTATGCGGGCAGCACGCTTCTGGAATAGTCTGCCAGTTGAGTTAAGACAGATGCAGGATCTGATGAAGTTCAGGGGCAACGTTGAAACTTGGCTATTCCCTAGAGTACAGGCTGAGACTAGCAACCAGTGAGCCCGGAAGTGTGGTGATAGAGTATTTGTACTGCAGCACCAGGATGCCCGTAGGGTTACAGCAGGCTTTATGAATGTGAAATACATACATACATAAATATACACACACACACACACACACATATTTATATATATATATATTCACTGAAAAAACCCATAAATTTCAGACATGTTCTAGTTAGGAATTAGCATTTAAAAAACCTTAGAAATTCACTGAAAAAAACATAGATTTCAGGGCTGTTATAGTTAGCTGGACATTTCACTCATACAAAACCATTGAAATTCCTCCGATATAGTTAGTTCTGATAACTATAACTCGCGCACCCGCAATCCACTGCTAATGATGTCACATATTACATAATTCATGACATTGTCACCTCTCTGCAACGCATCGCAGTGGTGCTTACTGGAAGCACCTGGTGGGCCAGTTGGCCCCCAGGGTCCCTCAGGATTGAAGGGGAATTTTTTCCCCAACTTAAAACGTGACACAGTGCGTGTTTGCACACGTTACCTCAGGCCCCGTCCCCTCCCTTCACCACTGTGTAAACGCGCCCTGCGGCCGTTCTAAATTGGGAGATTAAGTCCCCTTCAATCCAGAGGGTCCCTAGGGTCGAGCTGCATTGCAGAGAGGTGTAAAAAGGGGCATGGCCTCTGAACACCTGTCTGCAACGCAGCTCCCTGGCGCATACTGGAGATACCTGTTGGGCTATTTGGCCCTTAGGGACCCTCAATATTGAAAGACAATTAATTCCCCAACTTAAAACGTGCCACGATTCTACCGAGGCACAAGATGGCTGCCAACACTTCCTGGTTTGGAGTGTTGACAGCCAATTAGCATACAGCTCATGCTCGGCAGGGTGCGCGGATCCTGCGTGGCCATAGATATATATGTGAATTTACTTTTGATTTTCTCAGGAACTACTGAATGGATTTACACCATTTAACAAAAAGGCACGACTCTGAACCAAGGGCTACCTCTTTGCAAAATTTGGTGTAATTCGTTCAGCACTTCGGGCTGTAGCTGCGATTAAAGGTTCCTATGGAAAATTGCATGAGAAAAAGGGGGGTCCAAAAACGTGTTTTCCCCATTCAAGTTTCCATAGGGACCTTTAAGTGAGGCTACAGCCCGAACTGCTGAACGGAATTACACCAAATTTGGCAAAAAGGTAGATTTTGGTTAGCAGACTACGCTTTTGGTTAAATGGTGTAAATCCGTGCCATAGTTCCTGAGAAAATCAAAAGTAAAATCATAGATATATCTATGGATGAAATTCGGTATGCGTACTATACGCATACCATTATGAGCACGAGCTGCATGCTAATTGGCTGTCAACTGTCGGTCAACACTCCAAAGCAGGAAGTGTTGGCAGCCATCTTGTCTCTCAGTAGAACTGAGGCACAAGAAAACAGAAAAACAAGTGTACAAAAGGCGCAAAGGGGGCAGGGTAGAAACACCATGACCCCCTAGGCCTGCTCAAATTCTTTTTTTTTACACAGCGTATCCTGCAAAAAAAAAACGAAGCCTGATAAATTTGTAATTAGCCCCCGGTTGGGCCAAGTCTCGGGGGCAATGTGTTTTATTATAATGGGGGCCCAGAGGGGCCCCCCAGCCCCGGGAACTGCAACCCCCGGGGCTTTAATATTACGTCCACGGGGGGGCTCACGGCCCCCCCACCCCCATGGACCACCTCCCCCAGGGCCTATTTCTTTTTATAATAATGGGGGGGCAGAGGGGCACCTCAGCCCCGGGGAACGCCACCCCTGGACTTCTTTTATAAAAAAAACGTATGTGGGGGTGCTCAAGCCCCCCACACGCCCCGGGGACCAACACCTCCCCGCGGCACTACATTTTTAAATTGGGGGGTCCGTAACAGACCCCCAGCCCTGGGGACCACCATCTGCTGTCTCTTCCAAAAACCAAAGTCGATTGCTTGTCTGCATGGGGAGCAGCATGTTAGCTGCTCCCCATGCAGAAAAGCAATGCCGGCTCCCGCAGGATGCGGGGAGCCGGCAGGGACCTTGGGGGGCTTGGGGATCCCCCACGGTCCCCAACGGAGAGGGCCAGGTGCCGGGGGATGGGTTCCCCAGGGCCATAAGTGGCCCGGGTGGGGGGCCACGCGGGGCCACAAGGCTCCCCTCCAAAATAATTTATTTAAAAAAAATGAAAAAGCCATGCCCCCTTCCTCATTTTGTTAAATTACAAAAGAAATAGGGGGCAGGCCATGGGGGATGGGGTCATCAGTGATTTCATTTGAGATGTCATCATTGATGTCATGAGTGATGTCACTGACCATGTCATGAGTGATGTAATATGTGACGTCATCAGCAGTGCATTGCGGGAGCGCGAGTTATAGATAGCTGAACTAACTATAACAGGGGAATTTCAATGGATTTATACGAGTGAAATGTCCAGCTAACTATGACACGTGTGAAACCTATGGTTTTTTTCAGTGTATTTCTAAGGTTTTTTAAATGCTGATTCCTAACTATAACTTGGCTGAAACCTATGGTTTTTTCAGTGAATTTCTAAGGTTTTTTTAAATGTTAATTCCTAACTATAACGTGGCTGAAACCTATGTTTTTTTCAGTGAATTTCAAAGGTTTTGTAAATGATAATTTTTAAATGTATTAATTGTTATATTTTTTAACTGATTTACTACATTGTTTTAAAGTATTTATTTTTAGATATTTTAATTTTTAAATTACATTACATATTAATATAAATTGAAAAAAAGTTATTAAAAATATTGAAATTGTAATATTCTTTTTTTTATTTTATAATTTTTAAATGTATATATATTTTATAGAGCAGGCAATGCTATCCTATGGAAGGAAATTCAAGTTACTGGTAAGTACGGTTAAAATTACTTTTCAGGGACAGTAGTGAGCTGGAAGATACAGCACTGAGGTCTCTCCTGATAACAGGTGAGTAAATCGGAATTTGTAGTTCGACTGATTTTAGAGGAATTTTTTTAAGTTCCAAAACTCCACACTTACAAGAATTTCCAAGTGAAACCAGTCAATGTTAGCCTATGGAAGGAAATTCAAGTTACTGTGAGTATGGTTAGAATTACTTTTCTGGATCAGTAGTGGGCTGAAAGATGCAGCACTGATGTCTCTCCTGATAACAGGTGAGTAAATCAGAATTCGTACATCAGCTGATTTTAGGGGAATATTTGTACGTTTCAAAAATAGACAGAACTTTTCTGGTGAAAACCACACAATAGATTACTATGGAAGTAAATACAAGTTACTGGAAAGTACACTTAGATTTACTTTTCAGGGTCCATACTGGGCTCATGGATGCAGCACTGACGTCTCTCGTGATAACAGGTGAGTAAATCGAAATTCTTAGTTCCGCTAATTTTAGAGGAATATTGTGCTCAATAGTAAAGGAAGGGGGCGGGGCCTGAGTTCACATGTGTGCAAACCCGCCCTGTGGCGCGTTTTAGGTTGGGGAATTAATTCCTCTTCAATCCTGAGGTCCCCTGTGAGCCAACTAGCCCACCAGGTACCTCCAGTATGCGCCAGGGAGCTGCGTTGCAGAGAGGTGTACAAAGGGCACGCCCCCTTTTTACAACACTCTGCAACGCAGCTCCGTGGTGCTTACTGGAGGTACCTGTTGGACTAGTTGGCCACTAGGTGACCTCTGGACTGAAGAGGATTTAATTCCCCAACCTAAAACACGCCACAGGGCGTGTTTGCACACATGTCAACTCAGGCCCCGCCCCCTTCCTTTACTATTGAGCACAATATTCACCGCCCCGTAGCTCGTTCTAAGTTGGGGGATTAAGTCCACTTGAATACTGGGGGTCCCTGGGGGCCAACTAGCCCACCAGGAACCTCCAGTATAAACCAGGGGGCTGCGTTGCAGAGAGGTGTAAAAAGGAGCGTGGCCTCATTACACCTCTCTGCAACGCAGACCCCTGGTGCGTTTGCAGAGGGGGAACTAATTCCCCTTGCATACTGGGAGTCCATGGGGGCCAACTAGCCCAATAGGAACCTCCAGTATGTGCCAGGGGGCTGCGTTGCAGAGAGGTGTAATGAGGCCACGCCCCTTTTTACACCTCTCTGCAACGCAGCCCCCTGGCGCGTTTGCAGAGGTGGAACTAATTTCCCTTGCATACTGGTGGTCTCTGGAGGCCAACTAGCCCACCAGGAACCTCCAATATGCGCTACTGGGCTGCGTTGCAGAGAGGTGTAATGAGGCCATGCCCCTTTTTACACCTCTCTGCAACGCAGCCCCCTGGCGCGTTTGCAGAGGGGGAACTAATTCCCCTTGCATACTGGTGGTCCCTGGAGGCCAACTAGCCCACCAGGAACCTCCAGTATGCGCCAGGGGGCTGCGTTGCAGAGAGGTGTAATGAGGCCATGCCCCTTTTTACACCTCGCTGCAACGCAGCCCCCTGGCGCGTTTGCAGAGGGGGAACTAATTCATCTTGCATACTGGGGTTCCTGGGAACCAACTATCCCACCAGGAACCTCCAGTATGCGCCAGGGGGCTGCGTTGTAGCGAGGTGTAATGAGGCCATGCCCCTTTTTACACCTCACTGCAATGCAGCCCCCTGGCGTGTTTGCAGAGGGGGAACTAATTCATCTTGCATACTGGGGGTCCCAGGGGGCCAACTAGCCCTCCAGGAACCTCCAGTATGCGCCAGGGGGCTGCGTTGCAGATAGGTGTGAAAAGGGGCGTGGCCTCTTTACACGTCTCTGCAAGGCAGCCCCCTGGCGCATACTGGAAGTTCCTGGTGGGCTAATTGGCCCCCAGGGACCCCCAGAATTCAAGGGTAATTGTTTCCCCCTCTGCAAACGCGTTTGCAGAGTGGTGCCTTAATTTTTTGGGTGGATCGGCAGGGTACGCGTACTCTACGTGTATCCTGGGATTGTTTCAAAAATAAAATTGGGAGGGGGCCTTGGAGGTCCTTGTGGAACCCCCTGAGCAGGTCTAGGGGATCAGGAACCTCCAGTAAGCATCGGGGGGCTGCCTTGCAGAGAGGTGTAAAAAGGGGGGTGGCCTTTTTATGCGTCTCTGCAATGTAGCCCCCTGGCGGGTTTGCAGAGGGGGAACTAATTCCCCTTGAATACTGGGGGTCCCTGGGGGCCAACTAGCCCACGAGGAACCTCGAGTATGCGCCAGGGGGCTGCATTGCAGAGAGGCTCCTGGTGGGCTACTTGGCCCCCAGGGACCCCCATTATTCAAGGGGAATTATTTCCCCCTCGGCAAATGCGCCAGGCGGAGCGTTTTATAGCGTGGTGCCGTAATTTGTTTTGGGGGATCGGCAGGGTACGCGCACGATATGCGTATTCCGTGATTAAAAAAAAATACAAAACATTTTGGTCCCTGGGGGTCCTTGTGGGACCACCTAAGCAGGTCTAGGGGGTGAGTGTGTTTCTACCCTGCTCCCTTTTCGCGTTTTTTGCGTTTCTTTTTCTACCGTGGCACAAGATGGCTGCCAACATTTCTTGGTTTGGAGTGTTGACAGACAGTTTTTAGCCAATTAGCATGCAACTCATGCTCGTAATGGTACGCGTACTGTCCTCGGACGGTACGCGTACGGTACAACTTCGGATATATATCTATTATTTTACTTTTGATTTTCTTAGGAACTGCTGAACGGATTTACACCATTTAACAAAAAGCGTAATCTGTGAACAAACTCTACCTTTTTGCCAAATTTGGTGTAATCCCGTTCAGCAGTTCGGGCTTAAAGAACCCCATGGAAAATTGAATGGGGAAAACACTTTTTGGGACTCCCCCTTTTTTCTCAGCCCCCGCTTCACGAATCACCCCGAAACTTTGAGAATTTCATGAAGATTTGACAACCGGCGCCAAAGTTATTCCAAAGAGAATGTTGCGGATTTCCTATGGAAACTAGGTCCTAACTACAACTACCTACTGGCAATCGCCAGTAGGTTATATATATATATATATATATATATATATATCCAAACCACAAAGTGCCTGTTTTAGAGGTGAGCCCACAACAGGTTGATGATTCGCCAATTATGTTTATTGCAGGAAGCAGTGCGGGCACAAACATTGCGGCTCACATGATAACAGGTCCAGCCCGACGCGTTTCGTGATCAAACACTTCTTCTGGGGCTTTGGGCAGAAAGTCAATTGCTCGGCAAGTTCAGGCGGCAACTATAAGTGTTCAAACGCCGCCTAGATGGGCGTGGCCACCACAGTGGCCTAATGGTAATTGTAGTCCCGCCGTATTTCTTCAGTGAGCTGCCTTGCAAATAGTCTCTCAAATACAAAAAGGTAAACATCCCAGTGGATTGTGAGACCAGGTATGTTGTCCAGAACTTGCTTGTATGCCTCAACAAACGGCACCTGTTCCAAAACCAGATTCGCCGGATGACGAACCCAATGGGCTGCTGGAACAGCAGCAGTGCTCTCCTCCGCGACTCAGACGGTGCCGCTATAAATCCAAACCATAAAGTGCCTGTTTTAGAGGTATATGTATATATATATTCACTGAAAAAACCATAGTTTTTACACCAGTTATAGTTAGGAATTAGCATTTAAAAAACCTATTAAATTCACTGAAAAAAACATAGGTTTCACACCAGTTATAGTTAGCTGGAAGTTTTACTTGCATAAAACCATTGAAATTCCCACGTTATAGTGAGTTGGACTCACTAGGCCCGATTCACAGAACTAACTTAAGACAAAATCCTAAACTTACTACCATTTTGGTATTCACAGAAGGCACTTACTCATTTTGGTATTCACAGAATGCACTTACTCATTTCGGTATTCACAGAAGTTAGGAGTCCTAACTTTAGGACTCTTAAATGCCTTCTGTGAATACCGAAAGTCTTAAAGTTAGGATTTTTCTCAATTTAGTAGTAGTAAAGTTAGGACTCCTAACTTTAGGACTCCTAAATGCCTTCTGTGAATACCGAAAGTCTTAAAATTAGGATTTTTGTCAATTTAGCAGTAGTAAAGTTAGGACTCCTAACTTATGGACTCCTAAATGCCTTCTGTGAATACCGAAAGTCTTAAAATTGGGTTTTTTCTCAGTTTAGTAGTAGTAAAGTTAGGACTCCTTACTTTAGAACTCCTAAATGCCTCCTGTGAATACTGAAAGTCTTAAAATTAGGATTTTTCTCAATTTAGTAGTAGTAAAGTTAGGACTCCTAACTTTTGGACTCCTAAAGGCCTGCTGTGAATACCGAAAGTCTTAAAATTGGGTTTTTTCTCAGTTTAGTAGTAGTAAAGTTAGGACTCCTTACTTTAGAACTCCTAAATGCCTGCTGTGAATACCGAAAGTTTTAAAATTAGGATTTTTCTCAATTTAGTAGTAGCAAAGTTAGGACTCCTAACTTTCGGACTCCTAAATGCCTTCTGTGAATACCAAAAGTCTTAAAATTTGGATTTTTCTCAACTTTACTACTACTAAACTGAGAAAAATCCTAATTTAAATACTTTCGGTATTCACAGAAGGCATTTAGGAGTCCTAAAGTTAGGAGTCCTAACTTTACTACTACTAAATTGAGAAAAATCCTAATTGTAAGACTTTCGGTGTTCACAGAAGGCATTTAGGAGTTCTATAGTAAGGAGTCCTAACTTTACTACTACTAAATTGAGAAAAATCCTAACTTTAAGACTTTCGGTATTCACAGAAGGCATTTAAGAGTCCTAAAGTTAGGACTCCTAACTTCTGTGAATACTGAAATGAGTAAGTGCATTCTGGGAATACCAAAATGAGTAAGTGCCTTCTGTGAATACCAAAATGGTAGTAAGTTTAGGATTTTGTCTTAAGTTAGTTCTGTGAATCGGGCCCACTATAACTTGCGCGTGCAATGCACTGCTGATGACGTCACATATTACATCACTCATGACATGGTCAGTGACATCACTCATGACATCACTGATGACACCATCCAGTGAATGTGTGTCTTTTAAAAAAATAAATATGTGTTATATATGTATATGTAAAAAGTTGATGGAAGAATAAATGTTTAAATAAGTGTTTACATGGATGTTTCCTTTTTAAAAAATTGATTGGTTAACTGGTTTATTAAGTGTATCTTACTGAATATATATATATTAGAGAGTAATGTGTAAATATTTAAATATATGTATTAGTGTTTCACTTTGTGTGTAAGTGGCTGGATGGGTTGGTGAGTAGCTACATGTGTATGTATATGGGTTATTAGATGTTTTTTTAATATCAGTATGAGTGTCTATATGGTTTGGTGAGGGTATTACTTAGCACATAGATGCATGAATGACTAACTCTCTCTTTGTATGTGTTTTGAAGACAGCATATGTGCAGGACTGTATGGGTGGATGAGTGTGTATATGTGTGTGTTAGTAAGTGAATGACTGTCTCACTAGTGTCTTTATCAGTAACTACATATGTTTTAATCTAGTATATGTGAATATTAATGTATATAAGTGAGTATATGTGAGAGTGAGGGATTTCAAGAGTTCCTGTTTAAGTAAGTATGTTTTTCTATAAGTGATTGTTTAACAGAGTAAATATGTGTATGTTTTCTTAGAAGGAAGGTGGTAGTGTGTGTATAGTTGTATATGCAATTAAATGGATGTCCAATAGTTTATTTGCATGTGTGAGTATATGTGTGAGTAACTTTTGGATGACTGTCGTTGTTTAACAGGATATATAGGTGTATCACTATATATGATGAGTGAGTATATGTAGGAGTGACTACATAGAACTGTTGGTGAATGAGTGGATATGTATATAGATGGTGGAATTACGAAATTGGTTGTTGTAACTGGTATGGGTATCTCCATTTTTTGAAAAATTTAGTTTCTATGTTTGAATATGTGTTTCAAAGGTTACATTACAGTGAAAGGAGGTCTGTCACTCTGTCACAAGGATGGTGTCATCAGTGATGTCATGAGTGATGTCACTTACCATGTCATGAGTGATGTAATATATGACGTCATCAGCAGTGCATTGCACGCGCAAGTTATAGTGAGTCCAACTAACTATAACGTGGGAATTTCAATGGTTTTATGCGAGTAAAACTTCCAGCTGACTATAACTGGTGTGAAACCTATGGTTTTTTCAGTGAATTTAATAGGTTTTTTAAATGCTAATTCCTAACTATAACTGGTGTAAAACCTATGTTTTTTTCAGTGAATTTCAATGTTTTTTAATAGCAAATCTCTATAGGTATAAAAAGTAAAAAAATGTAAAACGAATTTTATATTGTATATTTATGTAAATTATTATTATTATTTTTTTTTTTTTGCCCCGGGGCGCTCCCGGGGCGCGTACCGGTGAACGCACGGGTAAGCGCAATAATACGGCGCGGCCCGGGGCAGGTACCGGTGAGCGTCCCGTTAGCGCTATTCCCGCGAACTAAAACAACATCGTGACGTATCGCGTAGCCGCGTGATGCGTCATATGACGCACAGCGTAAGCGCACCAGGAAGCACGTGAGCGAATACGATCGCGCAATGTCCTGACGCGCTTACGCTACGCGCCCGCGGGCGCGCCCCGGAGCGCGACTACGGGCGTGCCCCGGGGCGCGTAGCATAAGTGTGTCGGGTCATGTGACCTGAAAATAACACTTTCTATTGGTGCAGAACAGTTTTGGTTTCCAAATGATGAAAGCCCGGGTCATGTGACCTGAAAATAACACTTTTCATTGGTTCAGGACAGGTTTTTTTTTCCAAATGATGAAAGACCCCACCTTTTTTCCTTATTCTGACTTTGTCCTTTGACTGAGGAAGACCTGTTTGAACAACTTAGAGAAATATTTTGTACTTTAAAATGGCTACAGTAGCAGCAGCAGCTGGAGCATCTGCACCACCACCACCAAGAGGACCACCACAACATTACATTGGTGGTCAAGAAGAGGAGGAGGAGGAAGAGGAAGAGGAGGAGGGGAGAAGATGGCTGCATGAAGACAATACCCCATACAAGCCAAGGTCACACATTGTATGGGAGTTTTTTTCTATCCCAGAGGGCAAGAAAAAAGTCAATGCGGCCAAGGTGACTTGCCTAATCTGTGGCATGGAACTTTCAAGGGGGAACCCTAACAAGAAATATTCTTTTGGTAATAATACCATGATTAGACACATGAACCGCAAACCTGCAGAGATGAGGGAACTGGCCAGTAACCTCCCCCAATCTTCAAGTACCACCTCCAAAAGAAAGCAACCCACTCCATCAGGACCAGAGACAAGGGAGACGATCCCTTGCATTCAATCACGGTTTGAGGATTTCTGAATTACATGTATTCATTGTGGTAAACTCATCTCCTATGGTGAAAAGAGCGTAAAGCTCATTGTCCTTGCTGGTGACAACCACAATTGCCCCAAAAAACCCTAATTTTTTTCAGTTTTTGTTTTTTTGCTCCAGTTGAGCCATTGTCAATTCCCTTTTTTTTGTCTCTCCCCATAAAAAATACAAAAAAATATAAAACTGTTCAGAAAAGCCAAAAAAAGTACAAAATGTTCAAAAAACATTAAAAAAATATAAAACAACAAAAAGAAGAAAAAAAAGTTCTTTTTAGAACTACCTTTAATTTATGAAAATAAACCTATATTTTTAAAGAATCTCTGTCAATTTTTTTTCCTTAGGGTACGCGCACCGGGGCGCGCACCCAAAAAAAAGAAAAAAAAACTTAATGAAGGAGTTAGCATGAGGGAAGAACACAAAGAGAGTAATGTTAAGAGAAAGAGAGATAGAGGGAGAAACACAGAGGGATTGTTTATTACATAGTAAAAAACAGAGAAGGTGTAATAGGGTGAAAGTGAGAAAAGTAAAATGAATAAGGGAGCGAAAGAAGGGAAGAGAGAGGAAGAAGACTAAAGTAGAGATAGTGGGAGAATGTGAGTGGGTGTTGAAAGAAAAAGAAAGGACAGTAAAAAATGGGGAATGAAGGGTAGTGAAAGAACCGGGATAAATGAACAACGGTGAGGGAGGGTGAGAAAAGAGCAGTTAGTGTAAGTAAAGAGGAGTGAAAGAGGGTGAAAAATTGAATTAGGATAAGACATGGGGAGTGACAAAGAGAAAGGACAGAGAGAGTAAAGGAAACAGTGCCTGAATGGGTCTGAGTGAAGCAGCAAAGAAAGGTAAGTAATGCAGTGTGTATGACTTATAGGGAGTCATGGGTGTAGGTCGGGGTGTGGGTGTGTAAGGTGTGTCTGTGGGTGTGGGTGTGTGGGGTCTTTCGGTGTGGGTGGAGGTGAGGGTTTGTGAGATATGTGTGAGGGGTGTGTGGGTGTGGGGGGTATGTGTGTGGGATGTATGTGTGTGTATGGAATGTGTGTGTGTGTGTGAGGAGTGTGTGGGTGTGTGTGTGTGTGTATGAGGTGTGTGTGTGGTGTGTGTGTGGGGTGTATGTCAGAGGTGTGTGTATGTGTTGGGAGGGGGATGCGGTGTGTGTGTAGGAATGAAGTAAATAATTAAGAAAAAGAGAATGAGTGACGAAGCAAAGGAAGGGAACAGAGGGTAAGTGAAGTAAAGAATGGGGACTGAAAGAAGTTGAATAGGGAAAGGGGAGTAAACATGGAGAATAAGAATAAGTGAGGAAAGCAGAGTAAAGAAACAGGAGTGAGGTTGGTTGAGAAAATATTAGTGAGGTTAAAGCAAAGGGTGATGACAAACTACATTTTTTTAGTCACACTTACCATATAATAAATGTAACTTTAATTATATGTTTTTACTACACTTTGTATCTGTGAAAGAGAGAAGAAAAAATAAGTTATAATTAGTAAAATATGTATTTTAAATTAAAAGATACAAATGAAGAGGTTAAAAATCATAACAGTGTATTTAGAAATAAAGTAAGAGTGAAGGACACAGAAAGGGAAATAAAGTAAGGTAGAAGGACAAAAAGAGAGAAAAAGAAATAGAAGGAGAGCAAATTACTAAGAGTAAGGCATATAGATTCACTGACAGAGAGGAAGAGAAGAACAGAGAAATAAACTGAAGGTATGAAAGATACTAAAACAATGTGAGTTAGCAAAACTAAATCAGGAAACAGTAGTAAGTAAAAAGATAATGACAGAGACGGAAAAGAGTCTAATTAAGGGTTCATTTAGAAGAATGAGGAATAAAAGATAACTGAGAGTAAGTGAAGAACAGTCACAGAGTGAAGGGATGAAGGGATAGAGGATAATATACAACGATTGAGGGAAATGGAGTGAGGAAGTTAGTAGACAGACACACTAAGAGAAAAACTGAGTGAGGTGGAGTACAATGAGTGAGCAAGGGAAATGAGTAAGGGAGCACAAAAATGAAAGAGAGGAGAAGACGACTAAAACAGGAGTACTGAGAGAAAATAATTTGGTGATGAAAGTAAAGAGAAGGACATTGAAAGAAAGGAATTGAGGGATAGTAATGGAACCAGAGTAAAAGAAATGGGATGAAGAACGATGACAGAGGAGCAGTGAAGTTGTTGTAAAAGAAATGATAGAAGGTAGATAAACACAAGTGAACATAACACAAGGAGAGTGAGGCACTGAGGACATAGAGGTAGTGAACGAAAAATAGTGAGAAGAAGTCAAAAGAAAGGAGCAAACAAAGATAAGCGAGGGAGAGTGGGTGATTTATAGTGATAGAGTGCGACAATACTGCTTAGTGAGTAAAGAGGAATTACTAAAAGAGCAAAGGAGGAAAATACGGAAAAGGGAAGTAAAGCAGAGAGACTGAAAGCTGAAACGTTATGCAAGGGAGAGAGGGGATGCAGACAGTTGAAATGAGAATGAGGGGTTGTGAAAGAAGTGGAGTAAAAGAACGGGGTTGAAAGAGAGTGAAAGAAAGACATTATAAGTGAGTAAAAAGAGCTGAAAGAGGGTGGAACAAGGAAAGTGAGTGTGAGACAATGGGAATATAATTTAAATTACAGAATACAAACTATAGATTAACTTGTACAACATGTTAAATAGTTTATTTTTGCTGTTCTCAGAATATATTGAATTTCACTTAAAAAAGTGAGTTCAAACTACTCATCATATTACAGCGGGGAAAAAAACACAATCAAAAAGATTGTGTTTTAAAAAAAACATCTAAACTTAAAAATAACAAATGTACACTAATCTTTGATTCACTTACTTTTCCTTTAGGCCAAATAGTATATCATGAAGGTCCTTTTTGTTGGAAAGTACTCTGCTGTTCTCTAAAAATTCAATTTCATCGACTTTCTAGAAGAAAACCTTGAAGAACATCTGAAATATTTTCATTATTTTCATATACTCCTTCTTTTCAGTCATAACTCTTTGCTCATTCCTTCACCATTCCTTAAGGCCAAATAGTGTCAGATGTATCAGTATATTTTCAAATTAATTAAAACAAACCCTAAAATTACCGTTTTTCCGACATTCTGAAAGAAAGGCTCAAACAACATTTTCACAATATTTAAATTTTCGTAATTCCATCTCTGACTCACTCATGTTCATCATTTCCTATAATACTGATATCACTTACTATGCGATCTACTTACAGTACCTATATGACAACTCAATTTTTTATATTATCTTGATCACTTTTACTCAGAATATAATTTTAAATAGCAAACTAACCTTTATTAACTGCTCCCGTATTCATAGGCCAATTACCTTTACTTAAATTTTGGTTCTAAAATCACTAGATATGAATTCTTTAAGTCAAAAGGCAAACGTTGTTTGAAAGTCAAATGAGTGTCATTACAAAGGGTCCAACCTTTACAACTTTTTAAATAGCATGTGTGATGCCCTGATGTTGTTGAAGGACCGTCATGATAAATAATAGCTACAGTTGCAAAGAGAAGCCACAAAATTTTTAATAGAAGTTGACAATTTACTTCCTTCAGGTCTACATCGTTGGAACATTAAAATCACATATTTACCATAAGTTTGTAAAAATAATGTGGACAGCATTGCAGACTTACATTGGGTACACACCATATTGTGATCAGCTGCTTTAACGAGATTATTAAAAGGCACTGATTTGCAGTCTGGTAAACTCAAATATATAAATCTTTCAGTGTCTATTCTAGTACTACCTGATAAAGTACAGTTGTCACAGTCATGCTGCCATTGATAAGAAAGGCTAAAAAGATTTTTTATATTTACTCCTTCATCTTCCAATACATCAAACATATACATTAAAAATTCCTGACAATCCTGCTGAATGATCTGTGAAAATTGATTTTGACCAGAACATATGTCTAGAAGATTTCTAATTTCTGAAACACTTTCTATTTTTGCTCTATCACTGCTACATTTCTCAAACACGGAATTCAATAAACAGCAGAATGTTTGATCCCGATTTTCAACAATCTATTCTTGTAAATTTTGAAGAAAAAAAACAACATTAACCACTACATCAGCATAGCAGTTGACACCAGAACAATTTTCAAATTGAAATCCAACATCATCTTCAACAGAATCCTTTTTCTTTCTACTTACAATTACAGTTTCATCTACTTTTTGTCTTTTTGCTACTACCTCACTGCAATTATTCTCATTTCTTCTTTTTCGGCCTACCACACGTTTTTCAAACAGAGGATATTGAGGCAAATGTGGAGCATACTCTCTTCTTAACCTATTGTATTCTTTAACACAATCTAGATCAGCACAAATCTTTGTTTCATCACACTCAATCAAGTACAATCCTGATAAAGTTTTGACTCGTGATAATGCCACATATGCCATACCCTCTTTAAACACAGAACTTCCAATGTTCACCAAAGCACTATCTACACTTAAACCTTGAGATTTATGAATTGTCACTGCATATGCCAAACAAACAGGAAACTGTTTTCGGCGAACATATAAGTCTTTCACAAGCAAAAATCTAGCTGAACAATGACAAATTTGTTCTATTTCGTCAATGCCATCAAATTAAATTTTTTAAATTTCAATTCCATCTCTATTTTTGTAATTCACAAAACCAACAACATGACCCATTGCTCCATTTACCAGACCTCTTTCAACATTTAAATTCCTTCTCAAAATGATACGACAATTTAAACACACATTCAGAGTCTTTTCAAAACCAGCAGTTTTAGATATAGTCTTCTCTAATGAATCCAATTTTGATTTCAAATTTTCTGACAAAATAATTGCTGCTCCCATATGATCTATTTTATCTATAGCTTCCAGTTTCACTATCTCTTCATTTTCTAACTTTAACATTTTGTTGTTGAACATGGAACATTCTTTCAGAGTAGGCATCAAACATATGCCAGATTTCTTCTCGTTAATTCTCTTAAAAATATTCTCTGGAAGAATGTTTTCATTTGGGTACAAATTTGAAATTAATCGTCCATCTAAAGCTTCTTTCCCATGCTGACTTATTTTTCCGATTCTTACATCTTGTAGAATATTTTTATAATCTTCATCCTTTGCCTGCCGCATATTTTGGAGTAGTTCTGCATATTTGAAATTTAACCATATATTAACGTTTCCAATGCTTCCTAGGCACTTCCTGGTATCTTCATGCATGACTATTTTAAACACTGGTTGTCCTTTCACTGGAGTCAACTGCAGTAGATCTCCAGAAACAATAATGTGTTTTCCTCCAAATAAGACATCATAGTCTGTTCTAACAATTTCTTGCATTCTCAGATGCACAAAAGCAAGCATTAGATTTGATACCATGCTTACTTCATCAATGATAAGAAGTTTCATTTTCTTCAGGACTCTGGAAACTTCGGGACACGCATCTCCAGATAGCTTGTGGTATTGCAATTTGTTATCATGCTCCACTGGCAGCATCAGTAAACGATGTAAAGTAATCCCTTTAATATTATGTGCTGCCAGCCCAGTTGGAGCGGTAACAACACAAGACAGCGGTGATTCAGTCCTTTTCTGCAGATAAGTTGCAATTGCTTTAATCAGAAAACTTTTTCCAGTTCCCGCTTCTCCACTCACGTACAGTTGGACAGGCTTAAATGATGTACATGAGCACTCTTTCTTCTAATGACTGAATCCATGTTCAACCTGTTCTGTGACATCGTCATATATCAGTTTCTGCTCAAGGTTTAATTGTTTCACTAAATCTTCTAAATTAATTACATCCTCTTGAGCTTGCTCCATAGCTCTTTCCACCTCATCCATGGCAGTGGCAGCTTCATTTTGGATAATTGGTCCTCCTAGTGGATCCTGACTCAATGAAGCAGAACTCTGACTGTCTTGAGAACTGTCTCTCGCAATCTCTGCAGCAATTGTTGCTTCTTGCTCTATTTCTTCATTCAACATATGCAGATAATTTGGAAAAACAGGACATTCTATGGTATCCTTGGTTGCATTAAAAGAGTCTTCATAACAGAGAAAATCTCCAAGTAGTTCCTCTTCTGTACGCCATGGTTTTAAAGAGTTGCAAAAGAGCCAAATAGTAAAATTCTCTTTTGTCTGGATTTTCACAACTCAATTTTCGTTGATTAATCAAATGACCTTTTCTCTGTTTCACTAGACATCCTTCACATCCAATGACAGCATATATTCCATTATTGATATCTTCTCTGATGTTCCTCTTATAAATATATCTTTGCAGAACTTCATAGAGACAAGCGTTCTCAAGGTGAGGACTTCTATTTGGATAGTATGTATCCAACATGTTTGTCTTCAAAATATCTGTACTTTCTGGTTCTTTCTCCGCCAAATACTCTATCTCTTGTACAGATTTCAAAACTCGGTTTCGTGTTGCAGCAAGACCTAGACTTATCCAAATGATGGTTCTAGATTTGGCATAGAGACTTGCTGATGACAATCGATCAGAACATTCATATGCTCCAATTTCTCGATGCGACAACATCTTCAGACTGTAACTATATAATTTCTTGCTTAGACTCTTTTCATGTGAAATGTCCTCCCACATTTCCTTCAGTTATGTCTGTTCTTTTTTTGTGATGTAAGACGTCACATATCGAGCCACAGCAATAGAGTTGTCAGCAACGAATTGAATATCCATGTTAGCATTCCACATGGACAAAATCACTCGGTTGTAGTCGTTGATGTACTTGGACTCTTCGTTTCTTTTTAAATTGTATGTATTTTTTGGTGATTTCCTCGTCACAGTATGTCACAAAGAAGACATCAAATTATTTACTCTTCCTTTAGAAATCACTGGTTGTGGAAAGCCGAAACGACATTTTGTGTAAAACTTGTCCTTGTTTCTGAATTTTCGACGACAGTACTTTCCACAACGATGGGATTGAAAGCGTAAAACTTGGAGCCCTAAACTGTTTTCTTCGGTAGTTTTCGGAACAGCACATGTTAAATACTCTTCAATGAAGCTCATCACTGTCTCATCCGAATCTGTTCCAAATTTGGGTGCATCTTTAATCCACAACAACATATGTATATGAGGAGCACCTCTCGCTTGACACTCCTTTCTCCAAAAGAAATCCAAAACCTCTCCAAGGGGAGGATTTTTTTTGTTGGTAATAAAAGACATCATAGCTTCAAATCTATGATTGAAATATCTGCATACATTCACTGGATCCAAAGAACACAGTTCTCCAGCAGTTTTGAATTCTATATATGGTATATTTGCATTTGCCTCTCGTAGAAATTGAAGTAAGTCGTCCCATGCATACTCAGCACAGCTAAGAGTGAGGAACCATGTAGGAGTTCCTAAGTTTCTTAGCATACATTTCAATTCCCCATGACGACGGTACCAATACTCATTTGTACCACGCTGACATGCCATGAGATTGATTAAATGAGATTCCAAAATATTATCTTGCAGATTCACTTTCTCCATAAAGTCCCTCGCCGAAACATTTTGCAGATGTGCTCCACTTTTCAGTATATGGTTTACTGCATAAGAAAGCCCAGACAGGTCCCTTTCATACAGTAGATGAAACAAATAGGGAATGCATTGACGAAACCTTGGATCTTCAGCATATAATCTTACAGTTCGATATTCAGATGCAGGAATTTGAAGTGGTCGATCGTCATATCGTCTACCTCGACCTGTTGGAAATAAATGTGGAAAACAACGAGCTTCCAAACTTTCTTCCCATACAATAATGGGACTTCCTTTTGCTGCTTTCATTTGAAACAAGTCAATTGCATTCCCCATCACTTCTTTGGAATGCAAAGGATGAACAGTATAATGTTCATATATTTCTTCACTTTTCAATTTGGCCAGCTGAACAATCACTGTCTTCATCTGCAGCTGTTTCCTCTGCTTCAACACATACATGTTTGTAGTACTCATTGTTTTTGACCAAATACAACGTTGCCTTTTAGACTTTCCTAACATCCACTAAATCTTGCCAGATTTTCTTACTCTTTGTCGGAACCCCATTAACTAGAATAACCAGAGGTTCCTCTTCCACTTTCTCTACACCAATTGTATCAATACTTTTCTTAAAATCTAGAGGCAAATAAACAACTCTTCCCTTTAATCCTCTCTGTAAATCTGAAGGAGGCAATTTCCCTATCTTAGGCTCCATGCGAACAATAACCTGAAAAGGATGGACACATTGAATCAAAATAGACTCATATGTATTTAAATCCATCGATTCAGGAGGAATGTCTACCAACTCCAGATTATTATGAACAGCTCTAGCAGGCATTCTGTTTTGATTTAATTTATCAAAGCAATATATACAAATACGCTGATCAGAACTCAAATCAAAACAATTCTCCACCCACAAATAAGTTGCAAAAGCCTTCCACTCATAATTATTTATCTTTTCACTTTTTACGTATAAATCAACTAATCTAGTTTGATGCTTATAATGAGTTCGTCGACAACACACACAAGTAAAATTCGGCCTTTCACTTGATTTCACCTTAAACCTGGTACTTTTCTGTACTTGAAATCTGTACATTGTCTTCCACATTACCTTGAATTTCTGTGTCAATTTCTACACTGTCCTCTTTTTCACCAAAATGAGAAATCTCAATTTCTTCACAAATCTTCTTCACATCTCATTCAGTTCCATGCAAATGAGCACTGTTTAATTGTTTAAGCTTAAGTGCTGGACTTTTTGCATAATACAACATACTCACTAATTTCCTCATTTTGGTATGATGCACTGCTAACATCCTAAAATGATGAAAAAACACTCTGACAGACTTTTCTAGAAAGACAAGCCAGTGAATGCCCTTGCAAACCTGTGTTTTATCTCACTCTGCAAGGATATAAGTCTTGCAACAACTTCATTTTTTGTTTTAGACTTTTCTTACTATATGTACGTAAGAAATTACAAAACAAATCAATTGATTCCTGTCGCACAGTACAAATACTACTACACTTCCAAGTGTACACTGGACCCTTAGTACGTCTCCCTAAAACTTCATCAGTTAACACCTCTTCTGGTTCTCTAGGCACAAGTTTCTCTTTTTCAATCGGACAACCGTCTTTCACCTCATATGCTCGACCACTGGTGTCAACTGCATGCACTAAATCATTCTCCTGGAAGTAACTCTCCTCATTAAAAAATGGCTCACAACTTGAACTGTGCATCCATTCTCCTGAAAAAACTTTACAAAAATGAGTCCGATTAATTACTCTTTTCCATCTACTGTTTGATTTGAAAACATCAATTGTCTTGTTAAGTGTCCTAATTCTATTGATTATTAAAATAAATAATTTTTTCTTAACTTCAAAAGCCTGATCAAGAATCTTCTCTTCACTTTTCTTTTTCTTATAAAAAGCAGCTCTCTGTTTACCTTTCCAATGTTTTTTAACAAATTTAAAACCACCCTATTGCGAAACATTCGTTTACGAATGTCTCTAAACTGATTCTGCCTTCTATTCCTATACTTATTATTCTCTCCTGCTCCAGTAGTAAGATTATTTGAGGGCCTCTCCTTCCTTTTCAAATTTACTCTCTCCTTCTCTTTTTCTACATGCTGTCCAACATATTTTTTTTGATCTACATATGTTCCGTAAGAAAGTCTTAGTTGTCTTACCAGGAGCTTTTTTCCTGTTTATTGAAGTATTTGATGTGGAGGAGTGCTGTAATTCCGTTGCTGTTTTTGATTTTTTCCGCTTATCATCTTTCCTTCTTCTTTGCCTTGAGGGCATCTTTCCTTACTCTTGAAATCTTGATTTCAATCTGTGTTAAAAAATAGCACATTATAGACCACTATTATCAAAGAACAAAGCAATGACAAAAAGCAAACGGTCTATTCAGGGTTACAGATCAGGTGTGGATTGTCTAGGGGTGCAGAAGAGGTATGGCCTGTAGTGAAGAGTGTAGTGGAAGAGAGGTCTGTCCACGGGTGCAAAGAAGATGAGACCTGTGTCTAAGAGTGCAGTGGGGGATAGGCTTCATGAAGCCTAGTCCACTGCACTCTTAGACACAGGCCTCACCACCTACGCTCTCCAGGAAAGGCCTCTCTCCCACTACACTCTTGAACACAGGCCTCACCTCCTCTGTCCCTCTGGACATGCCTCACCTCATCTGCACAATCTACTTCCTAATCTGAGGTAACACAGGTGACATTATTGTGAAAGGATGAAATATATGTATTTAATCACGCAGACACTGTTCCTTCTAAAAAAATCTAAAAGTCATTGATTTTCACCAAAATCGTTTTTTAAATAACATTTTAGACACACAGTGCAGGTCCTATGTACAAGCATTCAGTGTCCATGAGTACAGTGGATAGGACTGACCTCCTCTCACCCTTGGACAAGCCTTACCTCATCTGTGTCCTCTGGACAGGCCTCAATGTATTGAGTATAATTGATGGTGCAGATGAGGTGACGCATGTCCAAGGGTGTAAATAAGCTGAGGCCTGTCTAAGGATGCAGATTAGTTGAAGTCTATTCAGGGTTGCAGATGAGGTGAGGATTGTCTAGGGGTGCAGAAGAGATGAGGCCTGTATTGAAGAGTGTAGTGGAAGAGAGGTCTGTCCAGGGGTATAAAGAAGGTGAGGTCTGTGTCTAAGACTGCAGTGGGGGATAGGATTCATGAGGCCTAGTCCACTGCACTCTTAGACACAGGCCTCACCACCTACGCTCCCCAGGAAAGGCCTCTCTCCCACTACAGTCTTGAACACAGGCCTCACCTCCTCTGTCACTCTGGACATGCCTCACCTCATCTGCACAGTCTACTTCCTAATCTAAGGTAACACAGGTGACATTATTGTAAAAGGTTGAAATATATTTATTTAATCATGCAGACACTATTTATTCCTTCTCAAAAATCTAAAAGTCATTGATTTGCACCAAAATCGTTTTTTAACTAAACTTTTAGACACACAGTGCAGGTCCTATGTACAAGCATTCAGTGTCCCTGAGTACAGTGAAGAGGACTGACCTCCTCTAACCCTTGGACAAGCCTTACCTCATCTGTGTCCTCTGGACAGGCGTCAATGTATTGAGTATAATTGATGGTAACTGCGTACAGATGATGTGACGCATGTCCAAGGGTGTAAATAAGCTGAGGCCTGTCTAAGCATGCAGATCAGTTGCAGTCTATTCAGGGTTGCAGATGAGGTGAGGATTGTCTAGGGGTGCAGAAGAGGTATGGCCTGTATTGAAGAGTGTAGTGGGAGAGAGGTCTGTCCACGGGTGCAAAGAACATGAGACTGTGTCTAAGAGTGCAGTGGGGGATAGGCTTCATGAAGCCTAGTCCACTGAACTCTTAGACACAGGCCTCACCACCTACGCTCTCCAGGAAAGGCCTCTCTCCCCCTTCAGTCTTGAACACAGGCCTCACCTCCTCTGTCCCTCTGGACATGCCTCACCTCATCTGCACAATCTACTTCCTAATCTGAGGTAACACAGGTGACATTATTGTGAAAGGATGAAATATATGTATTTAATCATGCAGACACTATTTATTCCTTCTCAAAAATCTAAGAGTCATTAATTTTAACCAAAATCGTTTTTTAAATAACATTTTAGACACACAGTGCAGGTCCTATGTACAAGCATTCAGTGTCCACGAGTACAGTTGAGAGGACTGACCTCCTCTCACCCTTGGACAAGCCTTACCTCATCTGTGTCCTCTGAACAGGCCTCAATGTATTGAGTATAATTGATGGTAACTAGGTGCAGATGAGGTGACGCATTTCCAAGGGTGTAAATAAGCTGAGGCCTGTCTAAGGATGCAGATTAGTTGAAGTCTATTCAGGGTTGCAGATGAGGTGAGGATTGTCTAGGGTTGCAGAAGAGATGAGGCCTGTATTGAAGAGTCTAGTGGAAGAGAGGTCTGTCCAGGGGTATAAAGAAGGTGAGGCCTGTGTCTAAGACTGCAGTGGGGGATAGGATTCATGAAGCCTAGTCCACTGCACTCTTAGACACAGGCCTCACCACCTACGCTCCCCAGGAATGGCCTCTCTCCCACTACAGTCTTGAACACAGGCCTCACCTCCTCTGTCACTCTATACATGCCTCACCACATCTGCACAGTCTACTTCCTAATCTAAGGTAACACAGGTGACATTATTGTGAAAGGTTGAAATATATGTCTTTAATCATGCAGACACTATTTATTCCTTCTAAAAAATGTAAAAGCCATTCATTTTCCCCAAAATCGTTTTTCACATCACATTTACGAAACACAGCACAGGTCCTATGTACAAGCATTCAATTTCACTACTGAAATTCAACCATTCTCAAAAAACATGACACAAACCAACAGCAAAGAAACTCAATGTGCTTCCTACTCTGAGTTAACACAAGTAACATCATTGTGAAAGGGTCAAATTTATTTCTTTTAGCATGCAGACACTATTTATTCCTTCTCAAAAATGTATAAGCCATTCATTTTCCCCAAAATCTTTTTTCACATCACATTTAAGAAACACAGCACAGGTCCTATGTACAACCATTCCATGTCACTACTAAAACTTCACAATTTTACAAAATACAATTCCTCTATGCAAAGAAACTCAATGTTCTTCCTACACTGAGTTAACACAGGTAACATCATTGTGAAAAGGTCAAATTTATTTCTTTCAGCATGCAGACACTATTTATTCCTTCTCAAAAATATAAAAGCCATTCATTTTCCCCAAAATCGTTTTTGACCTCACATTTAAGAAACACAGCACAGGTCCTATGTACAAGAATTCCATGTCACTACTGAAACTTTAAAATTTTACAAAATACAATTCCTCTATGCAGTACAAACTTTTTACTAACCATTATGAAAAAGCATGACACAAACAACATTTAAAAACCACAATATGCTTCCAAACATTCTCCATACAGTATACAACTCTCTATCTATATTAAATAAATCATTACTTACCTTTACAAATGCTTTAGGAGAGTGAAAACAGTGTCAGACACACACACCAATATTTCTTTAGCAGAGCAAAAGGTATGTTCTCCAAGCACTGCAACCATTAATGGCACAGAAAACCTCTAATTCTACACACATATCCCTTTCTGTTAACCAATTAAAACTCTTCCCTCTATATTTTCAAACCAACGCCCTTCCCCCCCTCAGCCCTTTCTACCTATTACCATAGCAACTCCCTCCTCACTGAGCTCTCAGGGTTAAAAGTTTATTCTACAATGTTGCAAATGAAATCAGCAAGGATGTTTGACATCTCAATACCCCAGCTTATGAGGTGCAATGTTTCTTTAAATGACTTTTTCTTAACCATTCAAATTACTTCTTTCACAGAACAGAACCATGCACCCTAACGTTCAGTTTTCAACTTTCTGAATCCACCAATCATTGCTTATGATTCAAGAGCACTGAAACTCCACAGTTTTTTTTTGCAAACTCCTTCTGTTCCGACTGCCATTTTATTCCTACACTTCATCTGACTGCACCAGAACCTCCTCTCACCATGTATTCTGTCTGGATTATTGGACATAGCTATATCCACTGGGCTCAAAGGTATGCAGCTACCAGAAATTTTCACAACCTTGACTTACCAAATGTAGACATAAAATGGATTGGCCAAAGAGGATTGAGATGTCATCAATTGATACCATTGGAGAAAACCTTTTTGCATCTGCCACACCCTCACCTCATAATTCTGCACTGTGGTGGAAATGACTTAGGCACTTTGACTGGGGTAGGTCTGGAAATGCTTTTAAAGGACACCTTTGAGCAATTGATGACACTTTTTCCTCAAACTGCCTTGGTATATTCCAATATATGCCAAAGACAGAAATGGAAGTGGTCCAACCAATTTTGTCCACAATTTGAGAAAGCACGGAAACATGTGAATAAATCTGTTTCTGCTTACATGAGAGACTATGGAATGGGTTCAATATACAACAATAACTTGCGTTACAACATGTAAGATATCTACAGAGGAGATGGTGTACACTTCTCAGATGAGGGGAATAGAATATTCCTCCCAAATTTAAGACTCTGCATTGGTACCTACTTGTAGGTACCTAAATCAGCCACACAACCCAAAAGCTCTTTTCAGGGCTACCCTACCTCTGATCACTCCAAATGATTATCTTTTTCTAACTTTTTTCACTATTTTTCACCAAAGTGCGCGTACCGGGCGATCACCCCCACGAAAAATATAATTATTTTTTTTGTTGCCTATATGGGCCTCCTAAGACCCCCTCAGAAAACCTAGGGGGTCAGGGGGTGCCTACCGTGCCCCCTTATACTTATTCCCAACGTTGTTTGTCCTCCATTTTCTGTCTCAAATCTACTGAAACACAAAATGGAGGACTCCCGTTGCGCTGCCGGTACGTGTACCGGGGCGCGCACCGGTAAGCGCTCCCAAAAAAAATTAAAAGTTAATTTACATAAAAACCTCTGTAGAGAAGTTCACCAAATATAGAATAGGCAATACTACATACCAGTCCCTACCATTTCCCCAAATTTGGTGGAATTCCATTGAGCCATTTGGCCTGTAGCCCTGTCTAAGTATCCTGAGGTAAATTACATGACAAAAACACATCTGAAGTGTTAGAATTTACAACCAATTAAAATGTTACTTTCATTTTCTACTATTATTTCCTGACATTTGATTGGTTATGTACATGAATATATATAAAAAAAGAGAGGGAAACACATCCATTTTGACTACTACTTCCTGAAGTACATTTGAAAAGGATTTTCACTGAGAACTTCAACTGCTTTCTCAAAGGTAAGTTGTTATTTTGGAAAGTGAAGTATGTTGTGCACTTTAAGTTAATTTGGAAAACATTTTCTGATAGTTATATACTATCCCTCTGTAATAGTTATAGATTGAGATAGGCTTCTCTGTTATAGTTATGGATGGAGTTAGACTTCTCTGGTATAATTATGAATTTACTTAGGCTTTATCACATACACTTTTTTATATTTCTACTTCCAGCCTGATACCATACACTGCCCAAAGATAACTTCACTGTTAAAAAATCAAAACTACCTGTCTGAACCTAAACCCAACAGTGCCCTATCTCTACTGATATATTTTTTTTTAATGCAATTTACAGCAAGAAAATGGAAGGAGAACAGAATATTTCTTTTGAAATTGTTCTGGAGAACAACCCTGAAGAAATTATTGATGAGAATGATGACTTTGATTTTATGGATGAATCACTGGACCATGAATTGGTTCAGTGTGTGGAAGCATTTGAATCACAGAATGAAAATGAGGTCATTCCAGACAATATATTGTTAGAAGTTTTATTAAATTTTGAAAAAGAATCAGAAAAATAAATGTATATTTAATAATCAAAAATTGTTCGAGACATTATTCATTTTTATATGTAATTCATAAACTAGTACCAAATTGATTATAATATAAAGTCAGACTTATAGTATACTGTGCAACTTTTTTGTGTTACTTAGTAATTTTGCTACTTCCTTTCTCCCACTTTATTATCTCCAATGTGTATTTGACATCTCTTTTTCATCTCCTGCCTCCATGTTGTTTCTGCTTTCCTGACAGACTATGATATGGATTCCATATACCACAATACCTTCTGTAACAACATGCAAATTATCTACAGAGGAGACGGTCTACATTGAATTTAAGACTCTGCATTGGTACATACATGTTGGTACTTAAAACACCCAAACAACACAACAACTCTATGCAGAGCTACGCCACCTCTAAGCACTTTAAATTATGATTTTACTGTTTCACTGGGTTTTCCCCGTGGTACGCTCCCCAGTACGCGTACCGGGCGCTTCCCCCGCCTTTTATGGCCCCCACATCAAACCTGGGGGGTCAGGGGGGGTGTACCCTGCCCCCTTTTGGTCATTTCCCCCTTTGTTTTTTGCCACCTCTTGTGTCTTGATCCTACCGAGACACAAGATGGCGGCCGCCCCGGACTGTTTGGAATGTTTACAGCGCGTACCGGGGCGTGGCTATAGATATATATATTTTTTTAAACCCAAATTACTCAAAATCCTCTGGAGCACATATCTTGAGACATAGCAAAGGCACATCGGGCTACCAGTCCCTACAATTTTGCCAAGTTTGGTGAAAATCCATTCAGCCGTTCGAGCTAAAAGTGAGTCCAACCGCCCTATAGAAATTAACATGGGGAAAACACGTTTTGGGACCCCCCTTTTATCTCGGTCCCCGATTGACGAATCCCCTCCAAACTTTCAGGGAAGGAGCGGAGAGCCGCGAGGCAAATGTGAGGAAAATCTCAGGCAGATTCCTCAACCGGCGCCAAAGTTATTCCCAATAGAATGTTGCGATTTCCCTATGGAAAACAATCCTAACTATAACTACCTACTGGCGACCGCCAGTAGGTAATATACATATATATATATATATTTCTGCTCCGTTTGCACCAAACAACGAGTCACTCTGTGGGCGGGTGCTGTAACGCGTTGGGACAAGCGTAAATATCAAAGCGCCTCGATCCTCCCAATTTCCGTAAAGGAAGACAGCACTCACGGGGGAATTCAATTCAAACGGTCTTTATTCAGCAGTAGACAGATGCATTTTGGAGACAACTGCTTCCTCGGTGTCAAACTCTGTGAGCGTAAGGCAGCGCCATTTAAACCAATCAATGTGTAATTGACGAAAACAGAGAGGGGACAAACGCGATGTTTCATAATGCGCGCCATCTTGTAAATGTTTCATATTATAAATAAATAAATTTTTCTCAATTAATCACCGTCGTTATGCCGGTTCTTTCAATTTATCGTGCTAGTCACACACCAGAGATAAAATTAGTGGCATAAACAGCAGTACTTTAATTTTGCCGTGGATCGACTATTGCAACCTAAATTAGGTTGCTAGAACCCTCAATATCCCGTATATGTCAAAACATGATTGATTCAAACATTGTTCATTCCAATTCATAACAAAATTCATGTGTCTTACATTCGGTTAAATGAAAAGGTGTACCAATATTTTGAATGTCATCCGCCATCTTGGAGATGCAAGCCTATCAGTTATTCGTTTGCCATCAAAGTTCAGTATTCAAAGCTACGGACTGTAAGTATAGGAAAACACAATGGTATAACGGAGGTTATCCCTGTCTCCCCATTACCTTACTATCAAATAACAAATGAGTCCCCACTGGGGTCAACCTAGTCGAGGATCGGCCTAGTACAGTCATTAGCTTGGTTGGTCCCCCTATGATGCAGATGCGAACATCAAAGCAAAACATCCTCCATTCAATACAATCAAAACAGTCGAAAACATTCAGATAAATACTATCAGTTGCAAGACAAGAAGAGAAGACAAGCTAATTCCCTAGGTGCACTGCTAGCTCTTCTCTGCTATTCAATCTTCCAGGTGATTTTGTCCGCAGATCTACTATATACCTGAATACCAGCCTTCTTAACTTTAACATTCTGTCTTCACCTCTCGGGTTAAGTGGTACACAATCAAGACAGAAGTATTCCAACAGGTCCCTGTTGCTTCTGTGTTTGATAGAAAAATGCTGTGCCACCGGGTAAGAAAAATATTTTTTTCACGATGTCACGCATATGCTCTAGAACTCTTAGTTTCACACAGTTGATGGTACTCCCTATATACTTGAGTCCACACGGACATTTCAGACAGTAAACAGCGAAGGTAGATTGGCAGGTCAGAAATGTATTTATTCTCATTCCTCCTTTCAAACCTTTCACTTCATAAGAGAGGGTTCTCTTGCTGAAGGTGCAAGCTTTGCATTTTCCGCAAGGGAACAACCCTCTAATTTCTTGTAATGTACCCTGTCTGACCGGTACTGGGTCTAGATGACTATGTACCAAGTCGTCCCTGAATGATCGTGCCTTCCTGAAAGTGATTGATGGAGCCACCGGAACCTCTGCACCAATTATGGTGTCAGTTTTAAGTACATGCCAGTGTTTTTTAATGATTTTCTTGAGGCTACCCGCATCTTGGGAGAAAGTGGTTATCAGCCGAAACCTACCATCCTTGCCTTTCCTCGCTTCTTTAGGTTTAAAAAAATCATCTCTGGGTAGGGATTCCACTTTTTTTAATGTGCTTTCTAAGAGCCTCATACTATAGCCTCTTGCAGCAAATCTACTAATGCTGTCTATGGCTGCTAGATCAAAATCACTTTTATTGGTACAGTTGTGTTTTAATCTTAGAAACTCCCCGTAGGGGATGCTGTTTATAAGGTTATGTGGATGACTGCTTGAGGCATATAGAGTACTATTGCCAGCGTTTGGTTTCTTAAAAAGGGCAGTGCTGAATTTCTCACCCTGTATCTCTACTTTCAGGTCCAAGTAGTTAGCTGCCGCCACACTGACTTGTCCTGTGAACCTGAGATTGACCTGATTGTCATTAAGTAATGCAACATACTCTTCTGCCTCACTCACTGGTCCGTTCCATATTAAAAATAGGTCGTTGATATATCCGTACTATGACACAATTTTATTGGACATTTTTCTTTGTCAGGTGCCCAGGCCACCTGCACCTCCCATCAGCCCATGAATAAATTTGCGTAGCTGGGGGCAAGCAGGTGCCCATGGCCAGGGGGCTGCGTTGCAGAGAGGTGTTAAAAGGGGCATGGCCTCTTTACACGTCTCTGCGAGGCAGCCCCCTGGCGCATACTGGAGGTTCCTGGTGGGCTACTAGGCCGCCAGGGACACCCAGTATTCAAGGGGAATTATTTTCCCCTCTGCTAACGCACCAGGAGGCGCGTTTGCAGAGTGGTACCTTAATTGTTTTGGGGGGATCGGCAGAGTATGCATACCATACGCGTATCCCGCGATTTAAAAAATAAAAAATAAAACATTTTGGGCCTTGGGGGTCCATGTGGCACCCCCTAAGCAGGCCTATGGTGTCAGGGTGTTTCTACCCTGCACCCTTTTTGCGTTTTTCGCGTTTCTTTTTCTGTTTTCTTAAAACATTCTGACATGCAGACTGAAACATGCACTTAGAATGCCAACAGCAGAATTCCCTGGTGAGCAGTAGCTTTACTACAGTGATCTAAGGAGCAACTAGAGTGCTAACATTCAGAATTGATGGCAAATGTGTGACACATCTGAATGCGTTCTTGATGGAACCAAAGTAAACAAGCATTTGCAATTCAATAGGTCTCGCATTAGGAAAGTTTGAGCTATTGGTATTGTAAATGACACATTTTTTATTTATGTGTTGGTTTTGAAAATAACGAAATTAATAGCTTTGTCATTTACAATGCCAATAGTTCGAACTTTCGCAAACGTGACACATATAGCATTTGTAATGCAATATGTGTTGTATTTACGTGACTTAGATGTATTGATATTACAAATAACAATGCCTTTAATGTTTTTTAATAATTAATAATTAAATAAAAGTTATTGCAATTTATAATGGCAATAACTTAAACTTTTGTGAATAAATTTTGTGAAGATTAAGTTCAGTGTATTTTATTGTGACGAAAATCCAAGAACAGAAGTGAAATATTAACATCTTATGTGACATTTGTAATAAAGCTTGAGACAATGAGAAAACATATTTGAACCAGTTGTTGTTGAATGGTTGCACAGAGTGATTCTATGGCGTTCAGTGGTGCTGAGTGATGCTGTGGCGTTCAGTGGTGCTGAGTGATGCTATGGCGTTGAGTGGTGCTGAGTGATGCTGTTGCGTTGAGTGGTGCTGTGAATTTGAGTGGTGATGAGTGACGCTGTGGTGTTGAGTGATGCTGTGGCGTTGAGTGGTGCTTTTGCGTTGAGTGGTGCTGTGGTGTTGAGTAGTGCTGTGGCATTGAGTGGTGCTGTGGCGTTCAATAGTGCTGTGGTGTTCAGTGGTGCTGAGTGATGCTGTGAAGTTGAGTGATGCTGTGGCGTTGAGTGATGCTGTGGCATTGAGTGGTGTTGAGTGATACTGTGGCATTGAGGGGTGCTGTGGCATTCAGTGGTGCTGAGTGATGCTATGGCGTTGAGTGATGCTGTGGCATTGAGTGGTGCTGTGGTGTTGAGTAGTGCTGTGGCATTGAGTGGTGCTGTGGCGTTCAATAGTGCTGTGGTGTTCAGTGGTGCTGAGTGATGCTGTGAAGTTGAGTGATGCTGTGGCGTTGAGTGATGCTGTGACATTGAGTGATGTTGAGTGATGCTGTGGCATTGAGTGGTGCTGTGGCGTTGAGTGGTGCTGTGACAATGTAAAATGTAGCAAGGCGAGAGCTGGAGGGGCCTTGTGAGGAACCAGAAACATTTGAGGCTAACGAGGATGGCAGAGAGCTGATGAAAGGGGGATGTTGCAGGGATTTCATCAACCTTGTTCTCTTAGCCCTTCTCACAATTCTCCTACCAGTGCAAGCAGCAACAGTGTGCGACTCTCCTCCGCTTACCCCAAGAGATTCGCTTATTCTGGAGTTTTCAGAAATATGGTTCAAGTTCTGCTTATGCTTCAGGCTATTTCAATAACTTTTAACTTGCTCAGGGCAATATCGTTGTTCCCGTTCTAGTAGCATTCTGTCCTCTCTATTGTCCCTTTGTTCTCACTTGCACTTAATGCTAAAGTTTTAGAAATGCCAAATATATAAATCAAAGTTTGCAGAAGTGATTTTAGAGAGTTTTAGAAATGCCAAATATATATAATTAAAAGTAATGCATAAGTGACTTTGTTGTAGTTTGTAATCCTGAGGGATCCTGCGTCCATGAGCACCTTATGGCTATCCTGATGTCAAGGGCGTAACTATCAGTGATACAACTGCTCGAGTAGCATTGGGGGCAGGGGCGTGTGAGAGACTGGCTGCATTTTAATTAGCTTCCTCAGTTTTTTTAAGATTTTCTGCATGTGTCTGTTTTTTCTTCCACAGGGCATGAAGTAGTAGTTAGGAAAGCTCTGTGAGGTCAACGGGGGGGCGAGGGTGGCACACTATTTGTCTGCTGGCATGGGCAAAAACAAAGCATGGCCCAAGCCTCCTATAGGGTATATGTTCGTGCCTCATTAAATGGCAAAAAGGTCTTAGAAGAGATCTGCCCCAGCCAGAGAACTTCTGTTAATACATTAGTCATGACCTGCAGAGTGGTTTAAAGCACTACAGCCACCCTACACATTACCATGGAGTGGGAAGTGGATTCCTTTGTGGCTGGACCAGGTGGGGAGAGGTTCCATTTCAGGGGAGGAATGAAAGCCATCATACCAACTGTTTAGGTAGAGGGCTACAAATTGTAAAAACCCAAACAGACATGCCCTACACCGTGGAGCCAGCGTGTTTATTAGTCAATTAGTAGTCAAACAGAATATTGGCACCAGGTACTTTTTCCATCACAGGACAAGTAGCAAATTCAAATACTTGAGGGGGTGAAATGAGATCTGACCAGAAGTAATTCCCATGGTGAGACAGGCATCATGCTTGGTCACTATATGAAGTGTCATTAAATTGTCAAGCAGCCCTTTTCAGTCCACCGTGAAGATGTGAATTGTTGCCCTGGTCACTGTTTCCACCCTGTTTCCACCTTTAGACTTGGAGAAATGACTTGATGGAAACATCGGTGTGATTACCCTGAAACTTACACCCTTTATTTCCATGCATTTCACTACCAAGAAGGGTGTAAAGTAATGGCCATTTGCAATGATATTTATGCGTTTTTATATAGCGCTGATTTTACCCAAAGGTGTTAGTGCGCTTTACAATCAAACAGTTTACATTACAAAAGGACTAGAAGCCACCGTGAAGATGTGAATTGGCGAAATAATAAAGTTACTTGTTGCCCTGGTCACTGTTTCCACCCTGTTTCCTCCTTTAGACTGAGAGGAAGGGAGGGAATGTATGTGAGTGTGCATTATTCTCCTTGGTTGGAGGGGGGGAAGAATCCCAGCCATCTCCTGCTTGTTTGGGATATGGGCCGCTAAAGGAGCTGCTGGTGACATCAACGACCGATAAGCACGGGCCAGTAAAATGGTCGAAATTGAGATAAAAAGTAGATGAGCCCCCCTGCCCTCCAAACACACAAAAATATGAAATAACTTGATAGAAACATCGGTGTGATTACCCTGAAAGTTACACCCTTTATTTCCATGCATTTTACTACCAAGCAGGGTGTAAAGTAATGTCCATTTGCAACGATATTTATACGTTTTTATATAGCGCTGATTTTACCCGAAGGTGTCAGTGCAGTTTACAATCAAACAGTTTACATTACAAAAGGACTAGCGGGGGAGCATTGTAAAGGTTGATTCCAGAAGAGAGAAAATGAGAAAGCAGATCGGAATTATAGAAAGAAGTGATGCGAGTAGAAAGTAGAAGAAGAGGAAGAACAAAAGTATGGAAAGAAAAATAGGAGAATATCAGACAAGAGGATTAGAGAAGAAAGAAAAAAGGAATGGTGTAAATGAAGACAGCGGAGAAAAAAGAGGAGTTATGTAGGTGAGAGAGAACAAGGAAGGGCAAAAGGAGAGAAGAGGATAAGCACTAAAAGAAAAGGGTGAAAAGTAGTAGGCAGAGGAAAGGCAGCGCTGGGAGGGGGGCTGGACAACCATGCCAGCATTCCGATTCACGAGCATGTGGTCTTGTTTATGACCTGCGGAGCGCGTGAAGTGGCTGATGGCAAATGGAATCAGAGCGGCCATGGTCGCTTTGATGTTCTTGTCTTGTCTTGCTTTGTGGGAGGGGTAGGGGGAGCGGATTCCTTTGAAGTGTAAACCAGCATGAATGTGAATGGTGTGCGATGTGCACACGCTCGGACACATGCACTGTAGGCAATCCGCATAAAAAAGCCCCTACATAAGTCTCGCTTCGCGCTAGCGCATGCGCTAGCGGAGACGAGACCTAAAAACTGAAAGTTTTTCCTACTGAGGAGACTGCAGTAAATGAGGAAATTAGGAAAGTTCATAACAAATCAGTCTCCCAAGATGGCCACCAGAGACAAAAGAGCCCAAATGTAGCACAAATATCAACCAGATATAGCCCACATATACCTCAGAATGTCCCCGAGTGTTCTTGTAGCTTTACTACAGTGATCTAATGAGCAACTAGAGTGCTAACATTCAGAATATATGGCAAATGTGTGACATATCTGAATACCTTCTTGATGGAATCAAAGTAATAAACGGAAAGCATTTCCTACTGAGGAGACTGCAGTAAATGAGGAAATTAGGAAACTTCATAACAAATAAACCTCCCAAGATGGCCACCAGGCACAAAAGAGCACAAATGTAGCACAAATATCACCCAGATGTAGCCCACATGTAGCCCAATGACAGAAGTGTGCAAAACACTTTTTAGTTTTTGTGTTTTTGCAGTTTTATATAGTGCAGACATGCCAGGTATAGGAGTGCTTTACATGAGCATTGGTTACATCACACAAGAACAAATTCATTTTGGTTGTAGACATGGGGAGATTAAGTGATTTGACGAGAATCACAGAATGTCGAGCTCAAACAGACACTCCAACCTATTACCCAAGTTGCAAAGTCGGCAGCTCTGGAAGTAACACTACATCCTCTCCTCTAAGTGCAACATTTAATCAAGTGGTCAACTGGATGAAAAAAATAAAAATAACAAATAAAAGTGCTATGTCGCTATTTAAAAACTCATAAAATATGTCCTCATTTTAGTTTTTTAGAGCACTACCATAATTTTGATGCAAATAAGACCCTCTCATATCTGTAATGTCTAAAGGAAATGCTCTAAGTATTACAGTTTTGATTACATCAAGATGACGTCAGGCGTTCCACACTTTTGTAATAACTATAGAATGTTAGCAATGTAGTTGTTCATTAGGATACTGTTGAGAGGCAGAGGCCAGGGGCACGGACTCTGAAAATTAAAGGCAGGTAGGAGGGTGCAGAGGCAACAATTTGAGCCCACTGGGCAGGCAGGAAGGGCAGTGGCAGCACAACAGATTATGGAGGGCAGTGGAAAGGGGGGCAGGGGCAACAAACCAACAATACAGGACCGGCAAGAGAGGTTGTGGCAATATAATAGACCATTGTGGGCAGAAGGAAGAGGCAGTGGTAGTACAACCATACATGCCAACAGCCCTGAATCAGCCAGGAAACGTCCAATGTTTTTAAGCCCAAATTGGCTTTATTTGATCTGTCTCCTGTCTACAATTTCCTCTTTTTTAATGTAAGTCAAAGCACAATCCACCACACAGGGCATGCGGGACGGGAGTGCAGCACAACAATCCATAGAAAGCAATAGGGAGGGGACAGGACCATGCACATGGACAACAGAGAACAGAGGGGAAAGAGTTAATGGCAGCTAGCTGACCATAATGGACAGACAGAAGAGAAAGTCGCAGCTTAACAGACCATAAAGGGCAGGAGGGACGGATCAGGGGCATTAAAATTGAACAGACAAGCCAGGAGGGAGGGAATAGGGGTCTGCACATGGAAACAGAGGGCTGCAGGCAAGGGGGCAGGGCAGGAGCAGCAAGATGACCATGGAGGTCAGGCAGGATGGGCACTGAAGCAAGACACACCATGGAGAGCAACAGTGAGACTATAATGGCATACACACAGACCATGGAGGGACTGTGGGAGGGGATCGGGGGCAGCTAGCTGACCACACAGGGAAGGTGGGAGGGGCGGTGGCAGCACAGACGTCCATACATGGCAAGCGGGAGGGTTAGTGGCAGCACAATGGCTATGATGGGCAAGAAGGAGGGTGCAGGGGCATGCACAGAGGACCATGGAGGATAGAAAGGAGTGTCAGGACCTGCGCACAGACAAGAGAGTTCAGGGGAAGGGGCTTCAAAACAGATCACGCGGGGCAGGCAGGAGGAGCAGTTGCAGCAGGGACAGGTTACAGTCATCTGACAATGCTAGGGAGGTGGGAGGGGAGTGGCAGCTCAACGGAACACTCAGAGTAGATAGTAGTGGCAGTTCCATGGAACATGGTGGGCACGAAGGATGGAGCAGGGTCATGCACACAGACATCGGAGGGCAGGGGGAAGGAGAATAGGGGCAGCAAGCTAAGCACAGAGGGTAAGCAGGAGGTCAATGATGGGGCATGGAATTGGGCAATGAAGGGCAGGAGGAGTAGACTGGTACGTCACGTCAAATGGAGGGCAGTGGCAGCACATCAGACCATGCATGGCAGGAGGGAGGAGGGTAGTCCATGGATTCAGACAACAGAGGATAGGGAGGAGGTGGATGGGGCAGTAAGCTAACTGTTCAGAGAAGGCGGAAAGGCCAGTGACAGAACAACAGCCACACAGGGCTGTAATAAGGGAGCAGGGGCATGGACGTGGACAATGAATGGCTAGGAGGAGGGAAGGCAGGAGCAGCAAGCTCGGGTGGGGCAGCACAATGCCAGGCCCTGCTTCCAACCCCCCACCATCCATTGTGATATCCATCTTACTTAACGTTAAAAAAAAAAAAAAATTTGCTGAAAAAAACAAAGATTACAGGGACGGTATAGTTAGACTCAGATTTCACTCATACACAACCAGTGAAATTTAGCAGTTATAGTTACCTGAACTAACTATAACTTACACCCCCACAATGTACTTCAAATGACCTCAGACATTACATCATTCATGACATTGTCAGTTACATCACTCATGACATCACTCATGACATCTCAAATGAGCTGTGAGTGGAATGGAACTATAATCGCTAAAACTTTCTTTAGGGCTAGTGTTTGTATATTAACACCCCTTTTTTTTCTTTTCTTTCGTGTAAGAACCATTATAATACGCAATGTGCCCAGATTAATATGGTTGAAAGCCTTTCACTTTAAAGTAATGTGTATTCCATTGTTTATGTTGATGTTTGCAATCCTAAGTATGTTTATTATGAATAAGTCACGTTGACGAACATACAGGTATGGCTGGCACAGGGAAAGATACACTGAAATGACATTGTGTGCATATTAACACCTGTTTTCTTTTCTTTATTGTATCAATTTCTGAATTTTCACATAGTGACCAGGCCAATATAGCCACCAGCTTTTTGGATTAAAGTCATAAGTAGGCATTTGTTAATGATGGCAACTGGAGGCATTTGTACATATAAATAAGGATGCTACAGTGACGTCTTGTATCGTTATCAAGGTTCGGACGACCTGAAATGCAGGGATCACGTCCTTTGCAGATTAAGTACTTCCAAACTACAACCTGAGTGCTGATTCCTTCCTTGTAAGAGTGAGAGGAAAATAAATACATATATATAAAATTCACTGTCAGTCAGTCAGTCAAATTATCTTTATTCGATTATTAAAAATCATAAAAGAACGAGCATAAAAACATAGCAATTCATCAGAGCACAGATACATACAGATACATACATGAATTTACATAATCAACATGTTTAAAAAATATATTTAAAAAACCATTTTAAAATCACAATATGCACACGTAATATATTAGAAATATTAAAAAGTATTAAGAAGAGACCCTCCGGGAGACAAGGAAAATTTTAAGCTTTAAAATGGGAGACATTATTCAATGGTCAGTAAGGTGCCTAACTCTAGTGCGGTTCTTATTTATCCGTGCTCCAGCAACTAAAAAGCTAGCCACGTGAAAAGCTACTTTTGCATTAGGAAGGAGTTGCAAAAATATCAAGGCTGGTTTAACCTGAGTAAAACCTTGATTACGCAGGATTGGGAACAGATATTTTTTTCTAATATCAATATAATGTTCACAGAACATAATGAAGTGTGTCGTATCCTGAATAGAAAAGTGGTCACAGTCGCATGGATCAGCATCAACAGGTCTACTCCAAGTTTTATAATTGCCTAAAATGAGATGGATCAGGTCAAAACGGAATCGCGTTAAAAGGAAACGATGGTATGGTTTAGTTACCAGGAAAAGGTATGGTTCTATTCCTGGGCCAGATTTCAGCATACAATGTTTCCTTACCGTGGATTTACTTAACTCTATAGCTTCCCTCTCTAAGACATATAACTCAGTCAGGGTATTTTTTACTATTTTAAGATCATCTTGAGTTATTAGGTCTGGGGAAGAAAAGAGCTCCGGACGACCAGCAAGAGTCAACTGTGTTTGTACAAATTTAATCCACGGAATATATAGGGCTCTATCCAGGGCTAAACAATCTTTTAAGATATTATGATTTAATGTAAGCTCCTGATTGAGCCAGGTTTTCATCCATCCAATAACAGGGGCTAATTTTAAAGAGTCCGTTATATAGCCCAAGCCTAGCTCTGCATGCAATACATAAGTGGGAGTCGATTGGGGGACTGAAAGCAGAGATCTCAAGAATTTATTTTCTACTTTCTGAATTTTATCATGGCTAGTATACCCCCAAATAGCAGAGCCATACTGGGCAATGGACACGCATTTTGCCTTGTAAACTTTGATGATGCTTTCCATGGGACGGGCACCTAATTTCTTAGCAAAACCGAGCAACCCTGCGGCCGCTCTAGCGACAGCGTTGCTTTTAACGGAGTGCTGGGGGCCCCAAGTGCCCTTTTCGTCAAAGGTCACACCTAAATATGGGAAAGATGAGACTCTCCTAACCTCTTTCCCTGTACAGTAAAAAGTTTTGGTCTTTCTTTTCCTACCTGCTACTCCTGCAATCATCACATGGGATTTCTCTGTGTTAGTTTTCATGTCCAACGAGGTCATGAAATCTCCAAAGGATGAGAGGAGTTTATTTAAAGCCACTCCTGAACGTGCTAATAGGACTGCATCGTCCGCGTATAGGAGGACGGGTAACTTTGTCTCACCTGCACGTGGAATGTCGATGTGAGATGCAGCCATAACTTTCTCCAGGTCGTTTATATAAAGAGTGAAGAGGAGGGGGGCAAGGATACATCCTTGCCTAACCCCCCTCTCTGAATTGAAATGGCAAGTGCATCTTCCTTCCCTAGTCACTCTGACCGAAGTCTTAAGCTCCCTATGTAATTCTGCTAAGTAATTGACCAAAGGGAGGTCAATGCCCATGGCCAAGAGGATCCTCCACAGCTTACCCCTGTTGACCAGGTCAAAAGCTGAAGAGAGATCCATAAAGGCCATGTACAGGGAGCCCCCCTTGGCAACTACATATTTATTTAAAATTAGTTCCAGGTTTAAGCATTGATCTATGGTACCCCTCTTAGCTCTGAAACCATATTGTACATTTGATAAAATGCCCTTCCCCTCTATGAGCTGGGTCAGTCTGCCTAAAAGGACTCTACCTAAGATTTTAACGCTTGAGTCTATAAGGGATATAGGCCTATAACAGGCCGGGTCTGTCCTTTGTCCTTTTTTGAAAATAGGTACTATGGTAGACTTTGTCCAACTAATAGGAAAAATGAGGTCCCTAGTAACATTAAAAATATATGTAAGGATCTTGGTACTAAATTCTGGGGCACTTTTGAAAAAATCTGCGGGGACCCCGTCGGGCCCCGGTGCCTTTTTACAGAGTGTATCATTGATCGCTTTCTTAACCTCCTCAGAAGTGAAAGGAGAGATTGTAGTCGTTGATGGTTGCGAAAGTGACGTCTCGCAATCTGAAAGGATGTCAGGGTGACTATAGATTTTGCTAAAATGTGTCACCCATTGATCGTCTGGTATGATACAATCTGCTCTCTGGTTGTCTTTTCCAGCAAAATATGGGTGATTTATGATTGCCCAAAATTTAGCGCTGTCTCGTTGTGTTTCAGGCAATAATAATTCACTCCAGGCATCATTTTTTAAAATTCACTGAAAAACCCACAAGTTTCAGGAACATTATAGTTAGAAATTAGCATTTGAAAGACCTCAGAAATTCACTGAAAAAACCACAAGTTTCGAGGACGTCATAGTTAGTTGGACATTTCACTCATACAAAACAAGATAAATTTGGCAGTTATAGTTAGTTGTGCTAACTATAACTCGTGCCCCCGCAATTCACTGCTGATAAAGTCACATATTACATTACTCATGACATGCTCTGTGAAGCAAACAAGGACCCCCTGATTCGGATCAATTTCCTGGGTCAGGGCAAAGCAATTTGTGTGAATAAAATACCCAGGCAAATCTTCAATGAACACTAGCACATGAACAGTGGCATTTGCCAAACAAAATTTGAAAAAAATGATCAAAAAACGTTTTTGCACATTTGGTACATTTTAATTGCTATTTTAAAACATAATTGAATGATAAAAAGTTTTTGGTACATTAATATACATACATGATAAATTATTTCAGCATTATAGCATATGCATAAGTATAAACATTCATCAAGTACATTTACGATACATTAAAAAGATGGTTTCCTGTCTACGCGTTTCGACACAACTGTGTCTTCCTCAGGACTGTACCATCGTATTTCTAGTGGTACCAACTAGTAGTACCGGAATTTAAACCGTTATAGGGGCGGATACAGCTGATCAAACTTCCCAGAATTGGATGAGGAGTATTAGGTTCAGGATTAAAACCAACGGTGTAGCGGCCACGTTTCACTAAATTGGTGGTAGCCTCACGGATGTTTACGTCTTTTTACTGCAATGTTGTCATTATAGATACATCGGCTACCAACGTTTTTCGGCGACTTTCTGCCTGTTTAAGTGACGATTTACGTGAACCGGCTGCACGCGGTTCCCGGCGTCTTTGTTTCAAGATCTGCACCCTCTCACAGAGTCGAGTGACGTAGCCTGGCTTTCAGAGTCGAATGGCGTAACCTGGCTGCAAGCGGTTCCCAGCGTCTTTGTTGAGTGAGTTGAAGAACAAAACGCGGACCGGTGGCATGAAGATCCCGGCGGTTTCTAGTTTTTCGGCATGACATGGTCAGTGATATCACGGATGACATCTCAAATGACATCACGCATGACATCATGCACGTGATCATCTGATGCACCTCCTGACACCCTAAAATATAGACTACCATTCTCCAAACCATAGACACACCGATACTAGTACAGCTACAATATTCTGTGCACTATGCATGCAGACCTCTAATCAGCTACATAGCAGTGATACAGTCTTTTAAATACTCAGTTAGTACCTCTGCAGTCTAGAAAATCCTTCTGTCTGTCCCATGCACTTCTCTATTCAACCATCCAGCACTGTCTACGTATCCTATCACTCTGCCAATACCTAAGCGCTAATAAATTTAGCATGCACTCTCTTTGCAACACTGAAATTACTCAAGTTATTAGTCGTATACTTAAGGAATGGCGTAGCCACTAACACAAGTGCAGGTACAATATTTTGTACACTATGCATGCAACCTCTAACCAGCTACAAACTATTGATATGCTCTTCTAAATACCCAGTTAGTACCTATGCAGTGTATGAATCCTCCTGTCAGTCCCATGCTTTTCTCCAATCACCTATCCAGCACTATCTACTCATTCTATTACTCCACCAATACCTAAGCACTTATAAATTCACTATACACTATGTTTGTAATACTGTAATCATTCTAGTTACTAGTCATGAACTTATGGAATGGCCTAGCTACTAACACAAGTACTGCTATAATATTTTGTGCACTATCCAAGCAGACCTCTAACTAGCTAAATACTAATGATACACTCTTCTAAATACCCAGTTAGTACTCATGAAAGTAGAAATCGTCCAGTCTGGGAATTCAGGGGGGAAGATGGCGGCTGGGTAAGGAGCTCAGTCGGAGAGCTCCCGGTTCACCCGTGATTCTAAAGGATATGTAGTGATTGAAAAGCACCCACAAACGGAGAAGCTTATGGGCGAACAGAACTACGAAAGTATATGCTGATAGGCGTTATGAGAGTGTCATAAGAGTGGGAGACAGAGATTGGGGGCCCGCTTACCTGCAATACGGCCTTTTTGAAATGGTATGTGGCTCTGGTCCGTTTTTACCCCCGCTTGAACGCGGAAAACCAAGGGAAGTTCTTAGCCGATGCTGGACGCATGGTGGGTTGCAGAGAGCTGAAACGACTCCCATGGGCGGCGAGCACCGTCTGGGGCTCACGGAGGCACTCGGAAACACTGGTGAGAGCGGCGGATCTTGGCGGCGATCAGAACGTGGTGTCAAGGCGGGGGAGCAATCTAATCTCTGGAGCACCGCAGCAGAGGCAAAGACGCGCTGTTGTCGAGCCTCCGGAAGACTGAATTTTCAGTTCCGGGGCACGAGCGGGAGAGTCAGAGTCAATCTCCGGCAATACACTGAAGCACACAGTGGTAGTAGCGGAGTCGGATCAGTTTCGGTTTCAAGTTCGAGCCGAGTGATTTTAAACTGGAGCACTCAGAACAGGGAGTTAAACACCAAGGCTCGAGGGTGTTGGGGCTTTGAAGAACTCAGAGCTGGTTCATTTTGCAACCAAAATGGAAACGAAATGGGCATTAATAAAATCGCTCTAACAAGGAGGATTCAGACAACAGATAAAGCTACCAATATAACGTCAGAGAGAACGTCAGAGAGCATTATAAACATCCAAAATCACCTAAACATTGCACAGAACTGCCAAATTCAGAATTCGAAATCTAAAATACTAACTATCCACCTGCTTATGAGTAAATGTGTAAAAATAGCAAAGGAGGGCAAAGAGGAGGCGCAGCAGAACTTAGGGGGGAGTCTTAAAGTTCCAGATCTTGTGAGGACCAAGGAAACATTAGAGTCCCAGCAAGTGAAAAGACAAGACAGACAAGTAGTATCTTCTTACAGCTTGCGCAACAGAAACTTCCTAAGGCAAGAGCAATACCCCAAAGGTATTTCACCAAGGGAGAGCAAGAAAAGGCAGAAAACCCTAGTAAAAGAATACACTAAGAGTACTTTAGAGAACGGCAAACAGGTCACCTCACTGAGGTCTAAAATAAAAGTGACTCCCTCACTAAGAAGCTACTTTAAAGTACAACAGCAGGGGCTACTAACAGAGACTCAGGCTCTCGTGCAGGAACAGTCCCCTTCGGAAATTCTGAGGGGGGAAAGAGAGGAGACCATCAAACACACGAATACTTCTTCTTTGCAAAAAACAAATCCTCAGACGCCCATCCTAACTGACAAAATAGCTTCGGGCGGAGCGAAGAAAGGGAAAAAAAACAATAATAATAAGAAGACCAAATTAGAAACAAAGTGTTTGGAAGACATGTGGAAATCTAACAAGGGAAGTGAAACAGCAAAAGGAGCTGAGGTCCAGAAAGCACACATGGCGGAGGGTGTGTGGAGCCTTCTGTTGAAGCAGCTTACAAGCCCACAGAGAACGAGAATGAGGAAGAGAATGATGCAAGATCACTAGGGAGTCCCAAAGAAACTTCGAAAAATCATACAGACGAGCTCCTTGAGAAGATATGGGCAGAAATGAAAGAGAAATTCTCGATAACAGAAGCGAAACAAGATAAAATTCAGGAAGTGTGCGAAAAACTGGACAATAAGTTGAACGCCCTGGGAGATAGAGTTACGGCAGTAGAGAGTGAAGTTGTTGCCCTGGACAAAAGGGTAGAAAAGAACAGGCAAGAAATAAACTCCCTAAGGTTAGAAAACAAAATATGAACGAAAAGATGGAGTCTTTAGAAAACGAGGCGAGAAAAAACAATATCAGGATTTTGAATGTTCCCGAGAACCAGGAGGGTCAAGACATTAAGATGTTTGTAGTAGCATTATTGGCAGAAAATTTCCCATGGGCGGACAAAACAACTCTGGAAGAAGACATACAAAGAGTACATAGGGATCCCTTTGGAAAGAACAAGGAAAGGAAAACCCCAAGGAAGATTTTAGTCAACTTTAAAACGTATGTGCTGAAGGACAAGATCTTGGGAGAGGCACTGAAAAAGGGAACCTACAACAAAGACAGTTGGACTTTTAGAATAAGGTCCGACATGTCAAAGGCCTCCCAGACCAGGCAGTGGGAACTGGGAAATCTAATGTCAGAACTCCAAGGACTAGGCGCCACGGTGCAGATGAAATTTCCACCTTCACTTCGTATAATGTGGTGGAATAAAATGCGAAACATAAAAGAGCCAGAAGAGGTGAAAGCCCTCATAGATCTAATGAGAGATCAAATGCGGTCGGAGGAACCACAGAAATAAATGAACTCACTTAAAAGACCTAGTCAACATAACATACCCTAATGGAAAAAAACACATAAACAAAACATAATTAAGATTAAAGTTTAAAACTAGAAGGTGCTTGGCAATCAAAAAAACTTTTTTTTTTCATATAAAGGAAAGAATCAAGGGGACGGGAAGCCAAAAGGGTTACGAAGATAACCGAAGGAAAAGAAGATGGAGGCTTCCCCGGGGAGGGTAATGTTAAATCACAATCAAGAAAACAAAAAAATCACACAGTAAAGGGTGGGGAGCAAAATAGGGATAAAAACAAAAAATTCCTCATTTGCAAGAGTACAGACAAGGACAAAATGGAGTTACATTTCAGAAACAAAAAGGTAACGCTGGTGCTGAAGTGCGTTAACAACATGAATAGAAACAATGGGAAGCGCAAGTAGAGTTGTTAAAATATTATCGTGGAATGTAAATGGCCTGAGGACAAAGAGTAGGAGGAACAAAATTCTGGAATACATCAGAACAGCAGAAAGTGAAATCATAATACTGCAAGAGACCCACCTTTTGAAAGAAGAATGGGATCAAATAATTAAGAACGTATGGTGGATAGATTCCCATGTATGCACCACACAACACTGCAATATCAAGGGAATTGCGATAATTTTCAAAAAATCACTAAAAGCAGTTGTAACCTCCACAGAAGTAGACAGTAAAGGCAGATGGGCTACAGCCAGCATAAAAATTGGCAATACTCCCCTTACGATTGCAGGCTACTATGGACCTAACCTCGACGACGATGACCCCCTGAAAAAGCTGTATTTGCATCTACTTTTAGCCACTTCTCCAATAATACTGGGCGGTGACTTTAACCTAGTGATGGATATAAGTCTAGACAGATCACCACCTGGGAGACAGGCCAACTTGAAAAAAATGAGAGAGTGGATTGGGATCTATAAAAAAGATCTCGACCTAGTCGACATCTGGAGAAAAAAAGGAGAAAAAATGCATCCTTTTACCCTGCATAATAAAAAGCTAGGGCATAAGTCAAGGATTGACTACTTTTTGATCACCAGCGAACTGACAGAGAATGTCAAAAAAGTATCGCACCTACCAGCTCTTTTGTCCGACCATTCGGCTGTGCAAATACAACTACAGGTCACAGCAAAAGAAATGGAAAGAAGATTCATAGTAGAGAGGACCTTGCTACAAGATGAACATATAATAAGTGAACTGGAAACTGAAACAAAAAAATAGTCTTGAATTAAATGCCATAGGTACCACAAAACAAATAACATGGGATGCTTTCAAAGCTGTTCTAAGAGGTAAACTGTTGAGTCTAGGGGCTTGCAAAAATAAGCAATTAAAGCAAGAGATCTCAGATCATTTCCAACGAACGAGAAGAAGGCAGGAAACAAGAACTTCTCCTACAAAAACAGCATCAGGAGGATAAAATTAAAGAGGTCCTGGAAGAAAGATTAAGAAAGAAATGGGACTCTAGCAAACTAGCAAAGCATGAATATGGTGAGGGCTGCGGAAAGTGGCTGGCATGGAAACTTAAAAATGACTTAGTCAGAAACAAAGTGAGAAGTATAACCCAAGATGATCAAACAGAGCAAAACTCCGATGAAAACATCATTAGGCAAGAATTCTGTAAATTCTTTAAAGAGCTTTATACGGAAGATACGAACCCGCAAGATCAGCTGATTAATTCCTACTTGGAAGATGTTCCACTCCTAAAACTCACGGAGGAAGAAAAGGAAGATCTGAACAAAGAAGTACAAGAAGGCGAAGTGGCCGATGCCATCAAAAGTCTAAAAAAAGGAAAAGCAGCGGGACCGGACGCTTTACCGAACGAACTATATCTGGCATTAAGAGATATTCTACTTCCACATATCACAGAATTAATCAATATAATTCTTAAACAGCATGAAGCCATACCAGATTCCTGGAATGATGCCATAATTACAATTATTCTAAAACCAGGAAAAGACCCAGCCAGATGCGAATCATACCGCCCGATTTCACTGCTGAACGCAGATTATAAAATCTTTACTAAAATCATGGCATCGCGATTGGGGAAAGTACTGCCGAAACTGCTGCATCAAGACCAAAAAGGGTTCGTCAAAGGGAGGAATTTGCACGAAATCACACAACAACTTTTAACTGCAATAGATATCGCAATTAACGAAAAAACTCCTCTCACTATACTCACTGTTGATGCCGCAAAGGCTTTTGACAGGGTCAATTGGGCCTTCCTAGAGAAAGTTATGGTCAAAAATAACATTGGACTAACTTTTATAAATATGGTAAAGCAAATATACAAAGCTCCAAGATCCAAGGTTTTAATAAATGGTAATCTCACGGAAAATATAAGGATAAGCAGAGGAACGAGGCAGGGTTGCCCACTTTCCCCTTTACTCTTCAATTTGTATATTGAACCACTAGCGAACAAACTAAGAAATAGTAAAGAAATCACTCCATTTAAGCATCACACATGGGAGAAGAAAATCGCCTTATATGCGGATGACTTAATGATTTTTACTTACGATTACCTAAGAGCGAAAGAGACAATAGAAGAAATAATAGGAGCATTTGGGAAAGTTTCAGGATACCTGGTAAACCAAACAAAAACAGAGATCATGACTTGGAACACCCGATTTAAAAGTCATAACATAAAAAATGAAATCAGATACCTAGGTATCCTAGTGAATCAAGACATAGAAAAGATCTCGCAACGCAACTTGACCAAGGTAGCCGGAGAGGTAAGGAAACTGCTCAAGACATGGACATCCTTACCATTAAGTCTGATTGGGAGATCAAACATAGTCAAGATGACCATCATACCAAAATTTACATTCCTATTTAATGCGATACCGTTAGAGTTTGAGAAAAAGGCATTAGTCCAGGCACAGAGAGAGATCACAAGTTTTATATGGGCTGCGAAAAGCACGAGGATTTCTTGGAAGAAAATAAGGAGGGAGAAGAAAAATGAAGGACTGGCTAGCCCGGATTTGGTGGAATATTGCAGAGCCTTTCAATTTAAGAACATTAGAGTACTTCTAATGAGTCACGAAAATTATCCGAAGTACTTACAAGTGATCACGGAATCAGAAGATCATGTCTTGTTTAAGTACGGACATCCCAAGTACTTTAAAAAAATAAAACTAAAGATCTTAAGAGATGCAGCAAAGATGTGGTCACAAATCAGGGGAATCCTGAAAATCTCGTACTATAGCAAATTGGCTCCTATATGGAGTTCGCCAGGAACCCCCGAATGTTTCAAAGACACATTAGTACTCCCCCTAAAAAGAGCCAACGTAAAGTATTGGGGGCAAATACTAAACGGATCCAATCTGAAATCATGGTCAGAGTTTCAAGAGTTGACAAACAATACACTATCCAAATTGAAATTTTACCAAATCCTAAGCTGGTCTAAGACACTACCAAATAACAACAATGGAAATGAAAAAATGGAAAAAGAAATGGTTAAAACAACAAAAGTACCAAAAGAAGTAGCTAAATGGTACTGGGCTCTGATAAATGCTAATGATACAAACCCCAATATAGAAGTACAAATTTGGGGGAAAGATCTACCAATAGCGGACCTAGACTTAATCTGGGAAAAATCCGTGGAAAAATGCTGGTCCACTCTGAAATCTGCGGCTTTGAAAAGGAACCACTTCTTTACAATTCATCGGGCTTACTGGACACCAAGAAAGCTTTCCAAGTTTAAGAACGCAGGAAGAAAAGGCAGATGATATCCACATGTTTAAAAACTGCCCCCAATTGAAAGAATACTGGGACGAAGTTGGAAAGACCTTGAGCACTATCCTGACCAAGCAACTAACTGTAAGTACCACCCTTACCCTGTTTGGGATTGAAGACACAGTAAACGGAGGGGGGCTCACAAAAAGGCAAGAAAATCTTCTTTTTGTTTTGATAGTACTTGCAAGGAGGGAAATTTGCATTAAATGGATAGGGTCTACCAGTCCAATGCATGCAGATTGGTTGAACTCGGTCATAAGAATTAATAAACTCGATAGGAAGGGAAACACATGTAAGAGATTTAAGTTCTGGGAAAGTTTTGAAAATTTCTTAAACCCAAAGTAAGATCAAATCACCAGTCCTATGATTAAAGCGATACACCCTCTGGTAGACAAGTATGATACTTGTTGAGTAGTCAAAACGACTATCTCCCCCAGCTCCAAAATCAGAGGTAATGGTATGTAACGGGCAAAGGAAACTCCTCTAAAGATCATCAAGAGGATGATGAAACTCCCCAAACAAGAGAGACCGAGGGGCAGTACCGGATAGAAACTAGAGGCAGATACCTGATACTCCGAAATCACACCGATATCGCAATATGAGGATATAAAAAAAAAAAAAGAAATCATCCAGTCTGTCCCATGCACTTCTTTAATCACTTATCTACCACTATCTACTTATCCTATCACTCCATCAATACGTAAGCACTTGTAAATTAAGTGCTCACTCTGTTTGCAGCACTGTCATCATTCCAGTTACTAGTGGTATTCTTATAAAATAACCTAGGCACCAACACACGTACACATAAAATATTTTGTCCATAATCCCTACAAATCTCTAAGCAGATACATACTATTGGTCCACTTCATTAAATACTGAAGAAGTACCCATGCAGCGTAGGATACCTCCTGTCAGTCTCATGCAATTCTTCAATCACCCATCCAGCTCTATGTTGTTATTGTATCAGTCTGCCAATACCTAAGCACTTATTGGGCAGATTTACAAGCACCCTGCGCCACCAGTATGTCACTTTTTGTAACGTAGTGATGGCGCTAGGCACTTCATATTTAAAAGGCGAGGAAAAGCCACTTTTGGACCTGCGATAGGCAAGCCCAGCACAAAGGGGGGTAGCTTGGCTTGAGTGTCAAGGCGGTAGAAGGCTGTTGTGTTAAGCCGGCTATGACCAAATAATAACTCCCTGCACACCACACAAAAAGAAGGACACCACACCACTGTTATAGAAAAATACGTTTCGTTTATGTAAAAGTTCTCTGGGTTTGAAGGAAGTTCACTTAGGTAATCACATTCACATTTCTTACATGGGTTTGATTAGCTGTGTACTGGTTTCTCAGGAATAAATAGTTGGACTCTAATAAATAAATATACTGGATAAATATCAGGATTCAATACATTAGAATAAATATCAGCAATGAATGGAATAAATATCAGCAATGACTGGAATAAATATCAGCAATGACTGGAATAAATATCAGCAATGACTGGAATAAATATCAGCAATGACTGGAATAAATATCAGCAATGACTGGAATAAATATCAGCAATGACTGGACAGTTTCCTAGCAGGTTAGATACTGATCGTTTCACATAAATATCACAGGGTCATTCTGGTATCGCTGCCACCAATTAATCACTTTCAGGGTAAACACATTACGTTTGTCATTCAATGCGGAATGCGTGCTCTTACAGTTTTTGAAGTGTTCACGGGTTCGGGCTCTCTGGCACAAGATACGCGTGATAATCCCTTAGTTGCACTCACAACTCATTGCGCGTATATCTGGAAGATAAAGGCATAAAATGACTACGGCAATTACACTCCGCGGCCAGCCGGTTCAATGCTACTGCTGCCGGAGGAGTCTGTGCGCTTCTGTCAGCGCAGGCGGGGTTTCCGAAGGCGGCTCCAGTTCACGAGTCTTGGGACCGTCGAACGGGCTGCCGGAGGGGCCAAAACCCCTGCGCGCACAGTTCAAAATGAGACTGCATCACAGTTCCACAACAACGCGGCAACTTCAGGGGTAGAGACGGCCCACCTCACTTCGGCGGCGCCGGTAAGCGCTCCAGTCAGTATGGCACTTCTCCCAAGTGCGAAGGGGGGTTCCAGGGGCTCCGCGATCCTCCCTCCGAGCTCACTCACGGGGGGGGTTCCCGCCCACACACCAGCTCCCAAGTCACTCGGGCAGGGCAGAGACAGTTATCTCGCCCAAATGAAGGCCAGCCTTTCCCCGCCCCAGCGCAGCACCTCACCTTCTATCCACAAACAGCGCGTCGACGGCGGTGGGTTCGGAGACGTCCGAACTCCCGCCAGGAGGCACTTAAGTTGAAGGTGGCACTTTTAAGAGTTGCAGTTGTGATCTCACCACTGGGGGGCGGGGAGGCTCTAACTATGGCCAAAGTCTCTGAGGGGCAATTGGGCACTCGCTGACCAGGCGCTGAAGGCTAGAGGTCACTGCTCACGCTTCTGACTGGAACGCCAGTCAGGGTCCACGCCAGCAACCTCTGCTGCTCTTCTGCCTGCGCTATCAGCTGCCTCAGGGGGTTAACAGGGCAGGTGTCAATCTGGGGTCAAGTCCTCTTCTTCTGGTGTTCTTTGATCATTCTCCTCATGGCCGCCAGGGACTGGGCCTTTTATAGCCCGTGCCCTAGGATGCCAGCACGAGCCAGAAGGTTCTAGAACCTTCCCTGGCTATATCAATGACATGGCCCTTTCAAGGTATCTTTTTGGTCATTAGGAGCCACCGTACTGGGCTTCCTAAGGCAGCCATTTTGTGTACTTGTAACTCCTGAGGGGATTCCTGTCAGGTTTGCAGGTTACACAAAGTGCGCCAAAACCTTCAAAGGGTCAGAGGTCAGAGGGGCTCCAATGGGAGTCACTCTCATAGGGGACAATGGTGTCCACCATTTTAGGGTTGACAACCCCAGTTGGTTATGCCACTGGTTCCGTCAGGCGCCTTGTACATGGGTGCCAGGAACTTGGTGAGCAACTGGGCATCAAAGAGCATCTAGCCCCATGGGACAACACACAAAAAGGTCCTGGTAGACAAAGAAAAAGCGACAAATTTTAGGAGGCACGGGGGAACAAAATAAATCATAGTGTGAGGGGACTCTCAGAAGCAGACAGGTCTAACAGCCACCCTGAGAGTTTTTCCTCTCCTTGTATATACGACCCCTTCATACACAGAACTTTGCTTTGAAGGGGCGTTCCATAGGTGTTGCTGTGAGTTTCCAACGCAACACCCATAGAACAAGACACATCTCCAGATTTATGAGAAATCGTAAATCTGGACATGTGTGTGAATGCTGCACCATCCTAGAGTTGGTGTAGCAAGGCGCAACGAGGAGAATTGTTTTCATTTCTCCTCATGTTTTCTTCTTTCAATGCATGCTGCATTCCGCAGCATACATTGAAAGAGGAATACTGCTTTACTGATTGTTTTTGTGCAGGAAGGTGTCCCTTCCTGCACAAAAACAATCTCCGCATGACACAGACATCCTTGCACCATTGTGCAAGGGTGCCTGTGTCACCGCATGGCTGCAGTTTGTGCAGCAATGCAGAGGGAAGCACAGAGTTGCAACATATTTATGTACATATGTCACATCCCTGTGCTTCAGAAGTGCCACAGTGCAGTGCAGCTAAAGAGCTTGCAGTGTCATGCTGCAGTACTTCCTCATAAATCTTCCCCTATAAATTAACCATACACTACTAATGCATTATTTCAGTCAATCATGCTGTTTACATATATTCTACCAAACTTTCACACATTACCTTGCAATTATAGTTCTTTTTCTTATCCAGATAAGGTACTTCTGATAAGAACTTTACAATTTTGCCTTTTTTTGGTGTTTTTTCAAAAAATGTACAAAAAAAGAACAAATAAAACAGGAAACCTTTGAAATTACTTATCATTCCAAAAACAAAACAAAAAAAAATTAACAATGATGGTTGCGTTGTGCAGCATCATCATCTTTATTCGATCATATTAGAAATTAACATAAACGCACACATAATAAATACATTAATAAGAATGTTATTTTCATTAAGATTCCAAAATGTTTCTTCATGATCCTAGAATATGATGAGAATGCATTAAAAAAAATAATAAAAGATGCAATTCATTTCTCGAATATTATCTATATATATAAAAAACAAAGTATGCCTGTTTGTCCTTTATGCATTACTACACCATTCATCCAATCGGCATGAAACTTTGGGAAGTTGTTGAGTACACTCCCGCGAGGGTTTCTGGCTAAAAAAAATAAATAAATAATATATATATATATATATATATATATTTTTTTTTTTATATATATATATATACATATATATATATATATATATATATATAAAAAAACCAAAGTATGTCCGTTTGTCCTTTATGCATTACTACACCATTCATCCGATCGGCATGAAACTTTGGGAAGTTGTTGAGTACACTCCTGCAAAGGTTTCTGGCTTAAAAAAAAAACCTGTTAAAAGTTGTTGAGTACACTCCCGTGAAGGTTTCTGGCAAAAATAATAAAAATGTTAAATATCGCCCACCCGGCCACAAAGGGCCCTCATAATCTTTCCAATACTGAACGTTTACAGTTTACGGGGCAACTCGCTTTTGCAATGACCATCAACAAAGCACAAGGACAATCGCTGCAAGTGTGTGGACTAGATTTGGAGAATCCGTGTTTCTAACATGGACAACTGTATGTGGCCAGCTCACGTGTCGAAAGACCTGATTTATTTGTGTAGGCAACGTTTACAGTTTCCGGTGCGACTCGCTTTTGCAATGACCATCAACAAAGCACAAGGACAATCGCTGCAAGTGTGTGGAATAGATTTGGAGAATCCGTGCTTCTAACATGGACAACTGTATGTGGCCAGCTCACACATCGGAAAAGCTTCTGATTTATTTGTGTACGCACCAGACGGAAAAAGAAAAAATAACGTGTATCCACAAGCACTCGAATAAATAAACAGAATTAAAACAACACTTTAAAATGTTTTCCATAATAAAATGAATACGTTTCAATAAAAATGACACAATGTAAATTGAATGTTATCATAAAAAGTTTCCTTAAATTTTCTTTCTTCTGAGATAGCAGCAACTTGCGACGGGTAAGCTAGTTCATTATAATTTACAATCAGCTGCATGGGCAAAATGTCAACCCCTTCTTTTTCTTCATACAGGCCCATAAGAATGTTGCTACAGAGTAGCAAACCAAGGGATTGGGTAGTGTTTTTAGATAGAATAATGCTACCCGGCACTGCTTGTGTCCAATTTTCTTTAGTATTGGCTTCAGGTATGCCTTCCTTTTGCTGTCATAGAGCCCACAGAATAGGACTATATGCAATTCGGATTGTCGTGATAAATTTTCACACGGGCACATGATTAAGTTGGAATGGTTATGTGTTTTTTCTGGATAACCAAGCATTAAGGGAATTAAGTTAGTGCGGAATCTTAGCAGTATGAATCTATGGCGTGCGCTGTTTATGTTGGCTAAATAGGAAAAGTCTCCCACCATAGGCGGTAGGTTAAGGTGATAAGCCTGTGCTGTGGATTAATCCTGATAATATTCCCTGTGCTTGTGTTCCGCCTTTAACATAAACATGCTGATGACTTTCTGCTTAGACACATTCTTGCATGCCAGGGGGTCATTAATATGTTTGTGGAGCCCTATCTCTTTTTAGACTGACTCCACGTAACTTAGCCACTTTGACCGTTTCAAGTTATCCATCGATCTACAGTTCCTTATTACCATTTGGGTCAACAGTACTGTATCTCTCCTCCATATAGAGTGCCATAGGAGGAGCGGGGCTAGATGTATATATTCTGATATATAGGGAAGGGCAATTTCCTTATGTAAAATACCATTTGCAAAAGAAGGGGGGAGACCCAATACTGATTAAAAAAATTAACTTTCTATAATTTGTAGTGGTGTAGTTATAACCATGCCCATACCCCAGCACCGTAGGTCACTGCCGCTTTTACTCTGGCCTGATATATGTTTTTTAATCGCAATAAGGGTTTGGCACCCAATTTCTTTGCAAAGGTTTTTATGGCCATGATACCCCTCTCCATCACCAGCCACCTTCCTTCCATCAATTTTGCCCATGACATGTCTTTCTTGAAAAGAATACCCAGGTAGGGAAAAGAGTCTACAACCTCAATTTTCCCTGTGTCTGCGCTAAAATATGGGATTTTGTCTCTTTTAGCGCTACTAGCTATGAATATAAAGGACTTTGCTTGATTTACTTTTAGGCTTAATGAGGCCATAAAAGAGTCATATGCTGTTATAAGCTTTTGTAGACCAACCCCTGTTCTTGCAATAAAACCACGTTATCTGCATAAGACAGTGTTGGTAACATTTGATTTTCGAAGATGGGAATGTCCCTAGTGGCCACTGTAAGTGCCTTCTCAACTCCATTTGTGTATAAGGAGAAGAGGAAAGGGGCCAGGACACAGCCCTGTCTTACTCCATTGGAAATTTTTAAATGGCGTGTACAGTCACCAGTTTTAGTATAGCGCACTGACACTGTAGCGTTTACATAAGATTGACTTATATAATTTAAAATAGCTGGGTCAACCCCATCAACTCCATTACGTCCCATAATTTATCATGGACCACACAGTTAAACGACGCTGAGGTCCATGAATGCCATATATAGTTTGCCATCTTTCATATTTGTATATTTTTCAATAGTCAATGCTAAATTCAGGCATTTGTCTGCAGTATCCCTTCCCTGCTGAAAGCCATACTGGGCCTGGATCAAGATCTTATTATCTCTAGCCCAACTCTCTAACCTAGAGAGGAAGAGACAGTCCATAAGCTTTAATGTTGTGTCCAGCAGGGATATTGGTCAATAGTTTTTTGGGGCAGCTCTAGGCCCTTTTTTATAGATGGGCACTATGACCCCCGAAGACTATGATTGGGGGGGGGGGCTGTTTGGGCCATGCTATTTAGGGTATTGGTTAGGAGTGGGATCCACAGGTCGGGGTTGGTGGGAAAGAAGTCAATTGGAACCCCATCTGGTCCAGGGGCCTTACCCGAGCTACATGAACTCAGTGCCACCTGTACTTCATTAAGTGAAAAGAATATAGGTGTATGATACGTTTCCAATGTTGTCACTTTATGATTATTAGTGTCGGGATTTGAGGCAAAGATATTCTCATTATGAGTTATCCATGACTCCTCATCGACAATGACATCCGTTGTGGGATCGCTTGGGGTTTTAAAATATGGTGCGTTGACTAACTTCCAGAATTTGCAGCTGTTACCAGAACAGGCTGTCTTTTCCAGGTCAGCCCATAGGGCCTCTCTGAGTTCTTTATCTCTTGCTTTCCTTGCAAAATTATATGAAGACCGGAGTATTCTTATTTGAGCGGGGTTCATGGGTTAGCTTTTAAGGCTAACATCAGGGCCTTTCTACTTTTTGTTCATGGTGAGTTAAACCATTCCTTGCCATCTCCACTCTTTATTGTTTTTGTTTTTGTTAGGGTTAGGGCCAGTTTAATTTTTATTAGGATATTACAAAAGGCAGGCATGACTGTCCCTGCCTTTAAATCTGAATCTAGGCATAGTTGGATATCTTCTTGTACGTTTGATATGAGTTCAGGGACCAGCTTAATTACGTCAATGTTGGCCCATTTGAGCTAAATCCCGTTTTTCCTAGAAACATTTGGCGTTCCAATATTTCTGCGAGGTTGACCCCGGATATGGGTACCTTCAACTCATTGAGACCATAGCATGGTCACTAAAAATGGTAAAATAATTACAAATCCTTTCTACTCTCTCTGCTAAAGAAGCAGTCATTATGTAGTCTATCGTAGACTCCACCCCATTTCTTAGGAAGGAGCCCGGTAAGGGATCTGTTGTGAGGTCTGGGTCCAAAATTATTTCAAGGTTTAACAAGCCCATTAACTTATTTAATCCATTGCCATATTCGCTATGTGTAAAGTGATGAATGGGGTTCCCCCTCATATCCACTAATCTGCACACTGTCACATTTTTATAATTGCAAGGGTGTATATTGAAATCATCTAACCATATGATGTCAATTTTAGGGCTCTTATTCTTAGTTACAATTTATGAAATAATTTTTTTCAACTTCCCCCACAATCGTGTGCATCTTTGGGGCAAATCTATTATTACAGACGTTTATCAGGACCAATAACCCTTCCTGATGTATCTCCAGTATCAAAACGTTTAAATTTAAATTGGGCTGTAGATTCATCTTTACCTTCATTGGTACGTCATTCCTAATCAGAGTCAAAATGCCTCTCTTTGCCCTTCCTGATATAGAAGGGCTTACCTGAGTGTGAAAGGATCGATAACCATTAATGAACACTGGTTCCATGGCCCATGTTTCCTGGAAACAAACTATTTCCTGATCATGCCATATCTTTAACCAGTTGGTATCAGTCATCTTGTGTACAATACCAGCCACACTCCATGAGGCTATATTCATAACATTTCTTTTAGTCTCCTGTTGCGTAGGAGGGAATACTGATAGGCTTGCGCTTTTGTCCTGGTTGGGGGGATATTCCCTTTCATTACCCAGCTGTCAGCAGTTATGTGGCGTGTGTAATCAATCTCAAGCATCAAGGTTGGGAAGGGGAGCATATCTGTTCCTGTACCTCCAGTCTGCATCCACCGACTGCTCACCGAATCATATAAGTTTCTTACACTTCACACAGTGTTGCTCAAAAAGGGGAATTCTGGCCTAATGTCTAAGCAGGTGTTCCAGAGGACGCTCCAGACGTACTTGCCACAGCAGGTGAGGGGTTCAAAGCAGCATGCCTCATTTCCTCCCGAGCAAGATTGAGAGGATGTGCGGTCTGGAGTTGCTTGTACATAATACAAGCCTCAATAGTATTTTTTTCACTGTATCTTGACAGGACTCTGTCACAAATTATGCACATCACCTTTCTCGCATTTACTTTCTTCTCACCAGGTGAAAAAGTGAATAATTTCCACACAACAGATTCCGGCCTCTGTGGACGTGGTGCCTCCTGCAAGATTTCTTCTTCAGAAGATATTTCCTCCTGCTGCTGCTGGTGTCCAGATGCCATTTTGTTTGATATTTCGTGAAAAACACATAAAAAAACAAGCAAAAAGTGTTCTTGTAGGAAAAGAGATGTCTCTCTAAAGATGCTCCAACAAGAATGATTAAAATGGGTGGGGTCCTTTAATAGTTATAGTGGAGTGGGAAATGTTATGAACCAATGAAATCTTTTTTTTGTGGTCACATGGGACCCGCGCCCTCTGCGCTCATGATGCACGCACCCGACGCGACATTGCGAAAATATATTTAAAAATAATAGTTTATTATAAGTACAAATATATTATTTTTATGAATATCTTAGATAATCTCTTGCCCTAATATGTATATTAAAGACACATACATATCATTTTAGAACATAACATTTTTTTGTGGGAGTCGCACCCCCAGCGCGCCCCAGCACGTATATTACATCACGCGGGACCCTCCACTCTGCAAGCATCGCGTACCATAATGCACATGTGTCACAAATGCGCGGGAGCTGGAGTCGCAGACTGGTCGCATACCAATCGTGTACATCACATATTATTAAATGTATATGATGTAACTGTAAACATGCAGCAGTCGCACAGCGAACGCGGTCCTTCACGACTTTCCTAAAATGGCGGCTAGAATTTGCGCACCCACCGTGATGTGTATGCTTTGGGTGCACAACTCTGAAACAAATTTGGAAAAAAAAAACTTTTTTAAAGAAAATAATATAAATATATTAAAATAAAAAATAAAACAAAAGAATTAATCAATATTTCAGTTTGACTTTTTTTGACTTTTTTTGCAATTTTCAGAAAAATATATAATGTTATTTAATGTATAAAATTTTAATAAACAAACAGTTAAAAAACTGTACTAAATCAGTACAAAAAAATAGGTATAATTACCATTAAACTTAAAAATTAGCATTTAAAAAACCTTTGAAATTCACTGAAAACACCATAGGGTTCAGAGACTTTATAGTTAGAAATTAGCATTTAAAAAACCTTTGAAATTCACAGAAAAAAAAAGGATTCAGGGGTGTTATAGTTAGCTGGACATTTCACTCGTACAAAACCATAGAAATTCCTCTGTTATAGTTAGTTCTGCTAACTATAACTTGCACGCCTGCAATGCACTGCTGAGGGAAACAACCTTTACAACGCAACTTTTACAACGCACTACCATTACAACGAAACTTTTACAACGCAACATCCATTACAACGCATGCATTTACAACGCAACCATTACAACGCATGACACTACAACGCACACCACTACAACGCATGTCATTACAACTCAGTCATAACATTACCATCCAACACTTACCCTACTGTTGCACCCCCTGGAGTTAGAATAGTAATTTTTACCCCTACACTATCCAACACGTACCCTACTGTTGCACCCCCTGGAGTTAGAATAGTAATTTTTACCCCTACACTATCCAACACTTACCCTAAACAGATGAGTTTTCAAGGCTTTTCTGAATGCCATTCGGTTGGTATTCTCTCTAAGAGTCAAGGGAAGGGAGTTCCAAAGCCTCGCGGCGGTGTGGGAGAAAGAACGGCCGCCCCACCGGGCTTTGTTGATTTTAGTTGTGGTCGCTAGATGCAGTGACCCAGAGCGAAGGGCTCTGGAAGGGGCATAAGGCACAACTAAGGGAAACAGGATGGCAGGGCCTGTTCGGTGGAAGGATGTGTGCACAATGCACATGGCCTTGAACTGTGCTCTAGCAGCCACTGGAAGCCAATGAAGATCTTTTAGGGCTTTCTTGGCTGACTGCCAACGGAGGATGTTGAACAGTAATCAGGCGGCACAGTTTTGCGTGACTTGAAGCCTGTGGGTCACTGCTGCCGGGGCTCCTAGATATAAAGCATTTCCATAATCCAGGCGGGAGAGTATCAGGGCCTGAACCATGACTCTACTCGCCTGGAAGGGAAGCAGAGGGAGCACTTTGCGGAGCATTTTCATTAGCCCAACACACGTGGAGGCTGTTTTGGTGACTTGGACTGAAAAGTCTAGTGCTTTATCAAGCCAAATACCAAGGCTCTTTATCTGATGTTTGGGGGGAGGAGGAACGCCGAGACATGTGGGCCAGATGGAAGCCAAAGTAGTAGGAGGAGGGTTACCCAGTAACATGATCTCCGTCTTCTCTCCATTAAGTTTGAGACAGGAGAGTTGCATCCACTTAGCAACAGCCTCTAGACAGGGGCCCAGGGTGTTGGACGATCCCTCCGTGTGGTCAAGAGAGATTACTAAAATTATCCACGGTCTTGAAATAGACCAGGCGGATGAGATAGAAGGTGAAATCAGAGTGACGAGGCGCCGCTACTAATTCAGAAGGAGGAGGGGGAAAGTGTGGACAAGTCAGCGACTTTAGATCACTTTGAGACTCCTAAGAAGGAAGATTTCAACAGAATTGCTCTAATAATTTCTTCAGGGTCCCCAATGGAACATCACCCACACAGGGTGTGGGAATAGCTCAAGGATGAGCTATTTCCGCAGCTCCATCAGATTTGCTACCATTCATTGAGTAGTGGGGCCGTACCTGCATGTTGGAAACAGCCAATTTTGACTCCCCTGTTGAAGAAAGCTACACTTGATCACCTGTGCCCAAATAATTACATACCCATCTCTCTCCTACTCTGCCCTTTGAAAATTCATGAGTGCTTGGTCCGTAAAACTCTTTCGCCATTTATAGAAACTAATCACAGGTTAGAAGATATACAATTTGGCTTTCGCTCAGGTCATGGAACTGATACTGCATTAGTAACAGTCCTGGATGAACTCATAATATGAGCAGACAGAGGACAATTGGTTATGCTGATCCTACCGGATATGTCTGCAGCATTCGATACGGTCAGCCATAAGAGCCTTCTGAGGTGGCCTATAGAAATTGAAATAGAGGGCATGCATTGAAATGGTTCCAGTCATACCTATCGAATAGACAACAAGCAGTGGACTTATCCCCTTTCTATCTAAATATGGTACCATTCAGCATGGTGTACCCCAAGGATCTCTGCAATTAGTCCAATCCTGTTCAACATATATATGAGCCAGCTGATTCCAATTATTAATTCCTATAAAAATAATTTGGTGAACTATGCTGATGATACAGAACTCATTTTGTCATTGGAGGGGAATCAGTCAATACCACTCAATAGATTTCACGAGTGTATGCAAAAAACTGCAAGATGGCTTAGAGATAATTCCTTGCAGTTCAACTGAGATAAAACAGAAATTCTGTATTGCATGGCAAGGAAAGTCCCTCTCCCAACCAACCTTTGGCCATCCCTACAGATAAGCCACTAACATCCTCTGAGGCACTACAGAATCTGGGGATGGTACTTGATGACAAGTTGAGCTTAGAAACCCAAGTGAACAAAATGTTTTGAACATGTTTTGTCCTTATCAGAGCACAGCGGAAAATACTCCCAATGCTACCGACAACAGCTAGGGCACTTGTGGTGAGAAGTGTCATTCTGACCCGGTTAGATGATTATAATACTCTGATACAAGGCCCCCAAATTCCTTGATCAAGAAACTTCAAAGAATTCAGACAATAGCTGTGAATCTAGCTCTAAAGAGACCACACAGATCTTCTGCCTCTCTGTCCCTCATAGAGCTTTATTAGCTCCCAATATCCCAGAGGATACAGTTTAAATTGTTCTGTGTTTTTTTGAAGGCCTTGCATGGACTTGGGCCCACTCCACTGCAGAGGAAATGTGTCTGGTATGCCTGGACCAGAAGCCTTCAATCCTCATCAGCCAGTTTGGTTAGAACACCTAGATTCAGAACAACTAGGTTTGGCATTTAGCACTGCAGCCGCTTGATTATGGAATGAACTCCCGCCCAATCTAAGAAAAATAGAAGATTTTGTACACTTTAGGAAGAAGCTTAAAACTTGTCTCATCCCAATGTAATGTAGACTCGCCATTCTTTATGAACATCTGCCTTCTTTCAAGCCCTTGGCGATACTCAGCAATAAGTGAAGGACGTTCAGTCCTGTCCTTTCACTGCCCAAGTCAGAAGCAGCAACTGCAGGCCAACCCAACAAAGCAACAACACAGCAAAAGGACAGTACTCCTCCTGGCAGGTCTACCAGCTATTCTTGGCAGGTTCATTGATTCAAGTGACTTCGAAAGTTCTAGGGTCTGGGCCCCAAAATGTATACTGCATTTCTCTTTGTTCTCTGGGGCAGAGTGCCTGTGCTTAGCCCAAACCAGTTTGGTCTCTCTGGCCCAGCTTCCTGGCAGGAGGTGGAGACAGCATTTTCCAAGGCAGATCATTGATGTGCCAGGAAATCTCCTTCCACTACTCTAAATGCAGCTGAGGTCTATTCAGCCTAGCCTTGACTCATCCAGGAAAGGCAGGACACACCTTAACCGCTCCAGTGGTTGTCTGAAGAGAATGAGCAACCCTGACCTCTGTCACTCAAAAAGCCAGACAGTCAATTCACAACCCAGCAGAGGCACACAGGATGGCTAAGCAAGAAAATACCTACTTTCTAAAAGTTATATTTTCAAACACAGAATATAAAAGATCATCTTTACTAAAAAATGCATTCCTACATTCTGAGTTCAAACATAATAAACTCCATTCCCCTTTCGTGTTCCAACGGAAGGTATACTTGTAAGATGATGCAAAGTATTCCCTGTTCTATCCTATGGGACAGATAGCCTTTCAATAGTGAAAAACGAATTACACTGTTTTTCACTATCAAGACATGTTACACACATCGGGGTACCTTGGGCTTACCTTAGGTGGTGACTCACATATAATAAAAGGAAAGGTTAGGACTTGGAAAGTGGCTGCACTTGCCAAGTCGACAGGGCAGTAAAAAATGTGCACAGACACTGGTAGCAGGTCTGAAAACCCTTTGAAAGGCTGCTCGTGTGGGTGCTGCGAACCCACAAGCAGCATTTGAGCTACAGGCCCGGGCACTCTCAGTGCACTTTAATAGGGACTTACCAGTCAAACAAATATGCCAATCATGGAAACACTAATCCATAAAACAATAGGTCAGTCAGTCAGTCAGTCAAAAAGCTTTATTATCGGCTAAAAACCATAGAAGCACATATTTACAAAAATGTGAATAAAAACATGCCAATATACAACAATACAATGTACTCATAATAAAGGACAAAATTCCTAAAACAGTTTTAAGTACAGCATTAAAAACATGAGCAGATCCTTATGAATTACAGTGGTTACGGTAGCGTAGTTGTAACAGTTTGACATTTTTTTAAATTTTAGCGCCTCTTGCAGACCACATAGACAAAAGGTATCTACAGGTCGCGAACACGATCAGGGGGGAGGTATCATATTTCAATATTTTAAAAACTTCCCTGTAATCCCTAAGATCCATAGACTTACATAATTGAATGATCCATTTAGCTCTAGCCTTGGAGTAGAAAGGGCAGAAGAGTGGAACGTGCAGATCTGTCTCTTCACTACTTTCACACCCTGGGCATGAACTAGGTGCGAGAGGAGCGGTTGACCACTTATTTGTCACTGCCCTCACTGGAAGTGTTCCATGTCTAAATTGGACATATAATTTCTTTGCCAGTGAGGGCTGGATATCATCCAGGAATTTCTCAAGTTGATAATTATCCTTGACCACCAGAAATCTATCGGTCAACCCACCCAGAGATGGATTTGATAATATCAAATCCATTCGATGTCGCTTGAGTACATTGACCAACAGCCTCCTGGGGGTCAGGGCACAGGTTTGCTCTGGAAAAAGCCACATGATGGATGAAACCCATAGCTATCAACTGATACTGTCTGGCATGGACCATTCCACGTCTGCGACTCACAGGTCAGACTTTCTTGAACCTGTACCCTCCTGTCTGTCGTCCAATTACTTATCTGGCTGAGCCCAAGTCCAACCGCGGTCTGTCCATCGCGGAGAGGCCTTGTGTTGGATTTCCCTCAATCTCCCAGGTGGTTCCAGTGACTTCAATCTCCTCTTCATACTAGCGTTGTCTGTAACACGCACAAACCCTTAGACTGTGAATGGCCGGCTCCTGATCATGGCATGCAGAAAGATCCAACAAAATGACATTAGAAGTCTCTCCCCCTTTGCACTTGTGCTGGTTTTTAACTGGTATAGAAAGTACATTTCAACTTTGTATTTTTGTGTCTACTATGAAATAAAACAATAGGAGCACTTGCACTTTAACACAGAAGAGCAGTGAGAAAGTGCACAGAGACACTTAACAAGCAAAAATAGAGTCAAACCCGGGAGGTCAGAAAGAAAAAAAGACAGGGGAAACATGACAAAAGATGCTAGGAGTAACATGCATAGTTTAACATTTAGATAGATTACCTGTACTTTTCTAATTTTCAAGATCCTGCAAGTGTCCAGAAGCATTGCAAAATAATAAAAAAATAAATTACACTTTCTTTCATTACAGTACTTATCCCTTTCAGAACTCCTCTCATTTTCTAGGGGGACAGGATGCCTTTAACCTGCCTCCTTTTATAGCCTTTTTAATTCATGCTCACAACACCAGTAATTTTTCACAATAAACAGTAATGGCTGCCATTTCATTTCTAAACCTCCAGCAGCCAGCCAATCACAGTGCTCGCTCTCACAGGAGTCTCTTACTCATAGAGCTCCATTTTGGAATTTGCACTCTTGTAGGACACTTGTGAGACTCTTGCGAACCCAACCATGCAGATATACGAATATGTTTTAACATTAATTTCTCAACACAACTGCTTAATGGGATTACACCAAACCACAAAAAGCACTATCTATAAGATGTAGATTCCTGCCAAATGTGATGTCATTCCATTAAGCAGTTTTTGAGAAAACACTTCTGACAAAAGTCAAAGCAAAATGCATGATGACATTTTCTTATGGGACCCCCCTTTTTTTCTGCCCCCGCTTTACGAGTCAATCAAGAATTATAAAGCATGTCTAGTAATCAGCCAATAGGGTATACAGGCACTTGGAGGTCCCGGAGGCATATTCGATCAGCAGGTCTTGAGGGTGATTGGGAATTCCAGAAGTGAGGTGATGGTAGGGAGTTGCGTGGGGAGGCTGTTCCAGGTGTTTACTGGGATGTGTGAGAAGGTGCTTCCTACACTTTTGCATCAGTAGGTTTGGGGTATATGGACAAGAGAAAGGGAGGCAGAGCATAGTCTTCTTGATGGTCAGTGGAGTTCAGATGGTGGTAATGAAGGCAGGTTCTTGGTTTGGTGAGCCTTGTGTGAATGGGTCATCAGCTTGAATTGCCATCTCTTCAGTAAGGGGAGCCAGTGGAGTTGCCTAAGATGGAGTGTGACTAATTTTGCACAAGATCTCTGGGGCCCAAATGGCGAAAGGATGGATCTTATCCCGTAGAGAGAGGAGTTTGCCAGGGCTGTGTTTTAGCGCCTACCCTATTTTCGTTGTATATTAATGATTGTGGATATTTTAGAACATTTAGAAACGACTCTACAACCTTGAACAAGAAGATACCTATTTGACTTTTTGCTGATGACTCACTTCTTATATTGAAATCACCAATTGGTCTCCAAATTTTAATTGATACGTTTTTAAACTTTTGCAATTGTAGAGGCTTAGAATTAAATATAAACAAAACCAAGTTTATGGTCTTTGAAATGAGGAAAAAGGGAAGTCTTAGTATTCATGCAGGTGGCGGACCCTTTGACAGAGTACACACTTTGATTATCTACGGGTTAGGCTCATGGACAATCGAAGGTGGAGAAGCCAAATGGAAAAATCTAAATTAACTACTGAACGAAGATCCAATGTCATTTTAAGGTTCTATAATCAAACCAAGTCACATGCAATTTCCCCTGCTGTGGAAACATACCACAAAACTGCCCAGTGAGCTACTCTGTACGGTACGGAGATATGAGGCTATGGTAATTTACATCCACCAACTATTGCCGAGAATAATTTCCTCAGAAGGCTACTAGGTCTACCATCCAATTCACCACTAACCCCCATGTACCTCGATGTTGGGATAAAAAGAGTCGCCGACCCGGTTTCCTTAAAAACTTTAGCATATTGGATCCTGACCTCTGTCACTCAAAAAGCCAGACATTCAATTCACAACCCAGCAGAGGCACACAGGATGGCTAAGTAAGAAAATACCTACTTTCTAAAAGTTATATTTTCAAACACAGAATATAAAAAATCATCTTTACTAAAAGATGCATTTCAACATTCTGAGTTCAGACATACTAAACTCCATTCCTCTTTCGTTTTCCAATGGAAGGTATACTTGTAAGATGTTGCAAATTATTCCCTGTTCTATCCTATGGGACAGATTGCCTTTCAATAGTGAAAAACGAATTACACTGTATTTCACTATCAGTACATGTTACACACATCGGGGTACCTTTGGCTTACCTCTGGTGGTGACTCACATATAATAAAAGGGAAGGTTAGGTCTCGACATGGCAGTAAAAAATGTGCACAGACACTGGTAGCAGGCCTGAAAACCCTTTGAAAGGCTGCTCGTGTGGGTGCTGCGAACCCACTAGCAGCATTTGAGCTATAGGCCCGGGCACTCTCAGTGCACTTTAATAGGGACTTATCAGTCAAACAAATTTGCCAATCATGGAAACACTAATCCATAAAACAATAGGTCAGTCAGTCAGTCAGTCAATAAGCTTTATTATCGGCTAAAAAAGCATAAAAGCACATATTTACAAAATTTTGAATAAAAACATGCCAATATACAACAATACAATGTACTCATAATAAAGGGCAATACTACTACAACAGTTTTAAGTACAGCATTAAAAACATGAGCAGATCCTTTAGAGTTAAAAACAACACAGAGAGAGGAATGAAAACAGTCCATTCATGATTTAGTATTAGAAATTCCTTATTGATTACAGTGGTTACGGTAGCGCAGTTGTAACAGTTTGACATTTTTTAATTTTAGCGCCTATTGCAGACCACATAGACAAAAGGTATCTACAGGTCGCGAATACGATCAGGGGGGAGGTATCATATTTCAATATTCTAAAAACTTCCCTGTAATCCCTAAGATCCATAGACTTACATAATTGAATGATCCATTTAGCTCTAGCCTTGGAGTAGAAAAGGCAGAAGAGCGGAACGTGCAGATCTGTCTCTTCACTACTTTTACACCCTGGGCATGAACTAGGTACGAGAGGAGCGGTTGACCACTTATTTGTCACTGCCCTCACTGGAAGTGTTCCATGTCTAAATTGGACATATATTTCTTTGCCAGTGAGGGCTGGATATCATCCAGGAATTTCTCAAGTTGATAATTATCCTCGACCACCAGAAATGTATCAGTCAACCCACCCAGAGATGGATTTGATAATATCAAATCCATTCGATGGTGTTTGAGTACATTGACCAACAGCCTCCTGGGGGTCAGGGCACAGGTTTGCTCTGGAAAAAGCCACATGATGGATGAAACTCATAGCTATTAACTGATACTGTCTGGCATGGACCATTCCACGTCTGCGACTCACCGGTCGGACTGTCCTGAACCTGTGCCCTCCTGTCTGTGGTCCAATTACTTCTCTGGCAAACGTTGTTGTGGTGATCGGTGGCTGAGCCCAAGTCCATCCGCGGTTTGTCAATCGCGGCGAGGCCTTGTGTTGGATTTCCCTCAATCTCCCAGGTGGTTCCAGTGACTTCAATCTCCTCTTCATACTAGCGTTGTCTGTAACACGCACAACCCATAGACTGTGAATGGCCGGCTCCTGATCATTGCATGCAGAAAGATCCAACAAAATGACATTAGAAGTCTCTCCCCCTTTGCACTTGTGCTGGTTTTTAACTGGTATAGGAAATACATTTCAACTTTGTATTTTTGTGTCTACTATGAAATAAAACAATAGGAGCACTTGCACTTTAACACTGAAGAGCAGTGAGAAAGTGCACAGAGACACTTAACAAGCAAAAACAGAGTCAAACCCGGGAGGTCAGAAAGAAAAAAAGACAGGGGAAACATGACAAAAGATGCCAGGACTAACATGCATAGTAGAACATTTAGATAGAATGCCTGCACTTTTCTAATTTTCAAGATCCTGCAAGTGTCCAGAAGCATTGCAAAATAATAAAAAAATAAATTACACTTTCTTTCATTGCAGTACTTATGCCTTTCAGAACTCCTTTCATTTTCTAGGGGGACAGGATGCCTTTTAACGGCCTCCTTTTATAGCCTTTAGTAATGGCTGCCATTTCATTTCTAAACCTCCAGCAGCCAGTCAATCACAGTGCTCGCTCTCACAGGAGTCTCTTGCTCATAGAGCTCCATTTTGAAATTTGCACTCTTGTAGGACACTTGTGAGACTCTTGTGAACCCAACCATGCAGATATACAAATATGTTTTAACATTAATTTCTCAAAACAACTGCTTAATGGGATTACACCAAATCACAAAAAGCAATATCTATAAGATGTAGATTCCTGCCAAATGTGATGTCATTCCATTAAGCAGTTTTTGAGAAAACAGTTCTGACAAAAGTCTAAGCAAAATGCAAGATAACATTTTCTTATGGGACCCCCTTTTTTTCTGCCCCCGCTTTACGGGTCAATCAATCATGAATTATAAAGCACGGCTAGTAATCACCCAATAGGGTATACAGGCACTTGGAGGTCCCGGAGGCTCTTTCGAACAGCAGGTCTTGAGGGTGATTGGGAATTCCAGAAGTGAGGTGATGGTAGGGAGTTGCGTGGGGAGGCTGTTCCAGGTGTTTACTGTAATGTGTGAGAAGGTGCTTCCTGCACTTTTGCTTCAGTAGGTGTGGGGTGTATGGACAAGAGAAAGGGAGGCAGAGCATAGTCTTCTTGATGGTCAGTGGAGTTCAGATGGTGGTTAATGAAGGCAGGTTCTTGGTTTGGTGAGCCTTGTTTGAATGGGTCATCAGCTTAAATTGGCATCTCTTCAGTAAGGGGAGCCAGTGGAGTTGCCTAAGATGGAGTGCGACAAATTTTGCACAAGATCTCTGGGGCCCAAATGGCGAACTGATGGGTCTTATCCCATAGAGAGAGGAATTCGCCAGGGCTGTGTTTTAGCGCCTACCCTATTTTCATTGTATATTAATGATTGTGGATATTTTAGAACATTTAGAAACGACTCTACAACCTTGAACAAGAAGAAACCTATTTGACTTTTTGCTGATGACTCACTTCTTATATTGAAATCACCAATGGGTCTCCAAATTTTAATTGATACGTTTTTAAACTTTTGCAATTCAAGAGTCTTAGAATTAAATATAAATAAAACCAAGTTTATGGTGTTTGAAATGAGGGAAAAGGGAAGTCGTAGTATTCATGCAGATGGCAAACCCTTTGACAGAGTACACAGTTTTGATTATCTAGGGGTTAGGCTCGTGGACAATCGAAGGTGGAGAAGCCAATTGGAAAAATCTAAATTAACTACTGAACATAGATCCAATGTCATTTTAAGGTTCTATAATCAAACCATGTCACATGCAATTTCCCCCGCTGTGGAAACATACCACACAACTGCCCAAGGAGCTACTCTTTACGGGGCGGAGATATGGGGCTATGGTAATTTACATCCACTAACTATTACCGAGAATAATTTCCTCAGAAGGCTACGAGGTCTACCATCCAATTCACCACTAACCCCCATGTACCTCAATGTTGGGATAAAAAGAGTCACCGACCCGGTTATCCTTAAAACTTTAGCATATTGGATCTGACTTTGGTCTACACCTGAACTTGGAGTTTTTAAAGATTTGTTGATAGAGGTACTGAATCTCCAAGGAGCCTGGGAAATTCCATGGGTTAAATCCGTCTCTGGATGGTTTTTTAAACTTGGAATGCAGAGCTTGTGGGATGACCCCAATACTATTTTAAAATCTGATAATAAGTTGTTAAAAATCGGTATTGGTCTTATATTAATGACCAATATGAATGAATAAATGAATGAAGAAACATTCCTAAAGCGTGTGGTTACCCGAGGGCCTCCCTGCGCTAACAGTGGCTCCAACTTACACGACGAGCAGATCAGTTTGTGATGAGGGAGATGGTTCCAAAGCTTGGCGATGTTATATGAAAACAAACAGCCTCCATTTCGTAAGCGTCTAATTTTTGGGACTGCTATCAGACGTTTATCAGACGTTTATTGTTAGATCTCAAAGCCCTATTTGGAAGGTAGGATTGGATCATAGAGCCAAACATTGGTGAGCCTTTTCCGGGAAGTGCTTTATGGGCTATGCACATCGCCTGATACTGAATTCTCCCCTGGATTGGAAGCCAATGCAGGATGGCGAGGGCAGGTTTAGCCGAAAGGCATATGGGGATGTTCAATAACAGACAGCCAGCACAATTTTGCACAGTTTGTAGTCTTTTAGTCGTGACCTGAGGGGCTCCAAAGTAGACGGCATTGGCATAGTATAGCCGTGACAGAATTAATGCTTGAACTAGCAGCCGTTTGGCAATGAAAGGTAGCAGGGGAAGGATTCTTCTAATCATCCTTAAAAGGCCCAAACAGCTGGCTGCGACTTTCTAAGCTTATTCCTTGAAATCCAAGTCGCAGTCGAGCCAGACACCCAAGCTCTTAATCTGTTTTTTCTGGAGCAGGGGGAGGGCCCAATTACCTGGGCCAAAATAGATCTATGTTCGAGGGGGCGGAGTTACCCAGGAGCATCATTTCAGTTTTTGCCCAATTCAGTTATATGAGCTATCCATCCAACTGGATACCTTTTCAAGGCACGAGGCTAGGCCAAGACTGGAGTTGTCCTGTTGATTGTAGACAACCAACTGGGTATCATTAGCATGAGTGACAATCTGTTCCCCAGATGATCGTACAATTTCTGCCAAGGAGCTCATATAAATATTGAACAAGGTGTAGCTTAGGGAAGATCCCTGGGGAACCCCACATGTCAGGGTCGTTTGCTTTGAGAGGATTTCATCTTCAAAGACTGTGAAGGATCTATTTTCTAGGAATTACTGCAGCCATTTCAATGCTATTCCAGTCACTCCCACATCCCTCTATGGATCATCAGTTGATGGTTCACCATATCAAAGATCTAATAAAATAAGGGCAGCGCAGCCTCCGCCATCAAGGATTTTCCTTGATTCTTCTACTACAGCCAAGAGAGCCGTCTCCGTGCCCTGCTATGATCTAAATCCTGTCTGCGTAGGATGGAGACAGTTATTATTTTCCAGGAAGGCTGAGAGAGCAGAATTTTCATGCTTTTTGGCTATTTTGCTAATTCCAGGCAGCAGGGAAATAGGGCGGTAGTATGCCCATTCCTCTGGGTCCAGGTTAGGTTTTTTCAAGAATGCCTTGATTCTGGCTTGTTTCCATAGAGGGGGCGCAATTCCCATGCGGAGGGAAGCATTTATCAAATCTAGTATGACTGGTGATACAGTCTCAATGATCTGATTTAGAATGGTGGGGGGAGAGGGATCTGTGGGAGAACCAGATTTTAGCTGCCTGAGAATCACCTGAAGAAAGTTAGGTTCAAAAGGGGAAATTCTTCCAAAAGGCCCTATTTGTTTGGGCTGTAATGTTTGTAAATAAAACAGTTTGTTGGGCTGCTATTTGATTACACTGAAGTTGGATATTGGTAGACGTAATGGGCAAACTGGGGGTGTGTGAGAAGTGATTTTGTGATATGGAAAATTTCACGGGGGGAGTTTGCTGCCAGTGTAATTTTATCTTGATAGTAACAGGCTTGGGCGGATTTTATTACTGCTTTATAGAGTTTTATTGCCTCCCTGTATTTAACTTTGTTAATTACTGAGAAGTCCTTCCTCCAGATTCTTTCAAGTTTTTTACATGATTGTTTGAGCTCCTGGAGTTTAGGGGAATACCAAGCGTTTTTATTGACTCCTATTTTTGTTGGGTCTCTTTTTTGGGAAGAACAATGTTGAGTGAAGGCTTAAGCCAATTGTTAAAATGTTCATTTTCCCTAATAGGATTAGGGTGAGATGTTGGTATAGTATTTTCTAGGTTAGTCACCCAGGCCTCTACTGGGAGCTTTGACCAAGAACGAACCAGCTTTTTAGTTCTTGTGTCTGGTGTAATGGTGTCCTGCAAAACCCAAGTGAGTGAAAGTAGGTGGTGGTCCGACCAAAGCATTGGAATGGGTTCACCAGTCAGGAGATTCTGAATATTTAACAATATGGGGTCCCGCAGGTGACCTTTAGAGTGGGTGGAACCACCCACTTTTAGATTAAGTTGAAACGTTGCCAGCCCGTCAATCAGTTCTAGCGTGGATGAAGATTGAGTGTCGTCAAAATGCATATTAAAATCTCCCAATATGGTAAAATTGGGTAGGGGGCTAGCAAGATTAGTGACAATGTCAGGAAGGTCCTTACAAAATTGGCCAAGAGGGCCTGGAGGACGATATACTAAAATCCCTGAGAAGGTACAAGTGTGTGAAACACCGATTGCGAAGGCAAGGTTTTCGCAGTCGGGTATAGGATTTGAGGTGACGCAGCATTTAAATTCACTTTTATAAATAATGGCGATGCCACCTCCACGACCTGAGTTCCGAACAAGTCTCTGTAATACATAGCTAGGGGGAGTGCTTGGACAATGGCCTAATCCGCCTCCTTATTCCGCCATGTTTCTGTAAGGAATAGAATCAGGTTTCTCCTCTTATAGGAGTAAATTAATTTCAATTGAATGCTTAGTGAGAGAGCAGCAATTAAGTAGGAACATTTGAGCATATTCTTGCCAGGTGTAACTACAAGTGTTTGAAAGGCAGGACAGAATTTAAAAGCGCAATTGGGGCACTGAAAGATAATACTATCAGGCAGCAATGAGTGAGCGTACTCACTTCTGAGCCCTCCTTTGTAACCAGTACATTCCTGGCTCACAAGTATATCCCCATATTTGAAGAATTCCTAGATTTAATATTTCCATGTTCAGCTAGGACTAGTAAATGGTGCGCTAATCAAGAATCTAAAATCTGCCCCACTTGTGACTTGGGTAATGAAGATGTGAAACATGTACTGTTCTTTTGTAAGGAGTATCATTACATACGTCGCAAATGGTTAGTCCCTATCTGCCACTGCATGGCCACATGCAGTCACTTAGAAGCCTTTAGGATTTTAAAAAGCGACACGTTCCCAACAATGAAATGTGCTGTAAGTAAAGTTTTACAAGCAATGTGGTACATGAGACTATCCCCCAGATTCATCAAAGTTATGTTATGAGAGTCCTTAATAGCGAATTTTAAGGATTCGCTATTAAAGACTCGCAAAACGGGATGCATGTAGGAATCGCAATATTATTTGCTAATTGCAAATAAGGAATGGCTTTCCCATTCATTCCTATGGGCCTAAAGGCCCATAGGAATGAATGGGGAGTCATTCCTTATTTGCGATTAGCATTTAGCTAATCGCAAATGTGCCGCAATTTCAAGGGTGCCAGGGTGTCCAAAGGACACCCTGTTGCACCCCTGAAATGGTCATCTTCACTGGTGTTGCGCACACACATGTCCCAAGGACATGTGTGTGTGTAACATACAACTTAGAAAAATGCACTAAAGTGCATATTTCTAAGTTTTTGCTATTTACCACGTAGTTTGACTTCGCGGTAAATAGCGGCCCCAGATTGCGAGTTCGCAATCTAGGAATGGTTCATACATTGCATTTAAGGAATCGCAAATTGCGATTCCTTAAATGCAATCGCAATTTGAGAATTATTTGCTATTTCTAAAATTGCGAGTGCATGAACCATTGATGCATCTCAAATGCCATTTTTGCGGGCACAAACGGCCGAATTTTGCGATTCGCACCGTTTGCGCTCGCAAAAATGCTTGATGCATCTACCTGTATAAGTTTTAAATGCTACAGAATGACGTGTTTTACTAGTTGATACTTCCCTTTATGTACTGTAATTCAACTATGCATTGCATGATGCACTATGCACGGTCACTCTTGCATTAGTTGCACAGATTTCACGGTACATGTGAGGGCAGTATTTGTAAATGTACAGGAGTCATATATTGTTGTTCTTTATATACAATCAAAAAAGGGAATCCTGAGGCCCCAGTTACTTGTTTCATTCATTCTATGAAGTAATACATATTTTAACTTATTGTTATACATTTTTTTGCGTATTTTAACATATTATACTGCCTGGAGGAAAATTATGGATAATATAAATTATAAGGAATGTTTTAATTCAACTGAAATTGTATTAAGATCATTGCGATGATGCTGTATTGGGTGTATATAGGTCCCCTTTTAAGGAAAAAATTGAGCCCTGTCTATAATTTTTTCTCTTTTTTGTGAATTGATTGTTGGTGGTTTTGCTTTTATTTTTTTGTGTATACTTTGATGGTTATTTTAACCAAATACAGTTATTACTACTTGATATGAAATCTACGCATGGCGGGGGAACAAGTTAAACTTACTTGAGATAACTATAACTGGTGAATTTCAGTGGTTTTGTACATTCTCACCTAACTATAACTTTCACTCGAGCATAACTCAAGTAATTCTTTTTAGCATAATTTTTGGACCTGACAGCCTTAAGGTTGTTTTCCTCCAACTTTCTGCCTGACTCCCCCAATTTCCTGACCTCGTTTATGCTGGTGTTAGGACTCTGTGCACTTTACCATCTTTACTAACCAGTGCTAAAATGCTTATTTTCTCCCCTAAACATGTTAACAATAGCTCATAGCCAATTGGCATATTTAATTTACTTATTAGTCCCTAGTAAAGTAAACTATTTTCGCCACTTAAGAAGCTTTCTAAGCATCGCTCAGGCTTGTCATTGCAGATCATGTATGCGCAGATTAAGACTACCACTTCGACCTGGCAAGGTAACCCTCTTGCCAGACCTAAACCTTCTCTTTCGATAACTGTAAGGCACCCCTAAGTTAGGCCGTGCCTAACTCACAGAGAATGATGCAACATGTTTAAAAGACAGTAGATGTACTTTTAAGTTTTCGTGTCTTGGTAGTGATAAACTATCACTTTCTTTTGTTCCTACAGCAAGGCCTATCGCTCTCAGAGGATAACATTGTTATTAACTTATTACATCTTTTAAGTGTAATTCCCAATTGTGAAAAGATAGGCTTTTCAACTTTGTTGTCAGAATTTAAAATCATAACTTATGATGATGATGGATTTTAAATTATATTTTGGCATATGCCACTTTTAGAAAGTTAAAGAACAAATGATCAGCAGAATGCTGAACAATGTAAACATCACCCCCAGTCACAAGGATCTGGGTTTAATCCATCGTTCTTTTGCTCACCACGTCACCCCAGTTTGGACCCAGTCATATGCAAATCAGTCTTGACATTACCCCTCATGGGAACAGTCCAGCCCGAACTGCCAGGAAGAAGAACTGCTGATCTGCTTAAAGGACTGCCACTGTACTGGACTGCCGCTTTGCTGGACTCTTGTCTTGCTGAGCTGCCCTTCTGCCTGATGTTCTCCTACCTGGGTGACAAGGACTAGACCTGCATCACTTGAACCCAGAGTGACTCCAAGGGCTTGATGGCTTGTGTCCTGGTCTATGTCTCAGGTGCATTCAAGACTTCAACTCATCCTGCTAAAGCAACTGAACTTTACTTGCTTCATATCTTGCTCTGCCTAGTGGTGACAACCCAGTCCTGGACCCTTGGAAGCGGGTATAAATTGCTACTTCAACCAGTGCCCATGCATCTTGATTGAAACGGTACATCTGAGTGAGTCGAAATCAGCGCATCTTCGTCATTGTGAGGAGTGGACCCGGCGCATCACTTTCAGGACCAGCTCATCGCCTACTGCAGGTGCAGCAGCCGCACATTTCATATGGAATCAGTGCGTTACACTAAGAACTGACACATCACAGCAGGTTTGTGGACAAAATCAATGTATCTCATCCACTGCGTGGCTCGACACTGACACATTGCTTCCGCTGCACCTTGCATCTTCGTCCACACCGAATCCTTACATTTCAAGGTACTTTAGTTAAGTGGGCCCAAGTGGTTCACTGTATCCGGTACACACATCCTTGCAGTTGGCCTGAATTTTTTACTTTGCCCAGTCTAGCATGACAAAATATCCTATTTAAGTGCTTATTGCTTCTAACTCTATTTTACCTCTTTAAAAATTCATATCTCAACCTCTTCTTGGATTTCTGTTATTTTTGTCTTCAGGCAATTATTTTTTATTTGTCTAAAATGGTGAGTTGTCTTATTGTGGTATTTTCACAACTTTTACTGTTTGAAGTGCTGCACAAATACTTTGACCATTGCCTATTAACTTAAGCCGAACTGCTATTTGTCCAGCTAGCAGAGGGCGAGCAAAGCATAATTCAAGTTGTGTTATGACTTACCTCGACTTGGATTGTGGTCCTTCCTTGGACAGGGTGCATACCTCTGCCAACAAGAAACCCAATTTCCAACAATAATCATGCAGAATTACTTCTAAATGTCACAAGATAAGGCTTGGATTACCCAAGAAGAGTCATTTAATGCTTTTTTTAGCATAAAAATGTCCAATTGTGTCTGAAAAAGGACACAAGGATTCGTTTTCACTAAGAAATAGTGCTACATGCAACAGAACATGAATAGCGTGTGTGCAACCTCACGCTTGCTAAATATGCTCTTGTGAAGGATTTTTCCCAATCTTAGTTCCGCAATTTAGCACTATTTTCTTACCCGTGAATGCACCCTCACATTCAAAATGGATGCGAGGATGCATTTTGCACTAAAAGACAGCCCTAAATGCTGAAGAGAATGAATTGCCAGTAGCCTCTTGTGTTCACTAGGGGCCATATGTATCAAGCAAATTTTTAGTCGCAAACGCTGCAAATCGCAAACATCGGCGTTTGCAGATTAAAATTCGCTATTTCCAAGCAAAATCGCATCGCAAAATGAGAAATCGGAAAAATTGCGATTCTTTAAGTTGCTTGACCTAGAATTCTGCTAATTCCCTAGCAATTCCTTATTTTGCAATTTCTCAGTTAGCGAAATTCGCAAATGACTAATGGCAAATTAAGAAATCGCTATGGTATGTATGAAACAATCGCAAATAGCGTATTTACGAAAATCGCAATTTAGAGAATCGCAATTACCACCAAGTAGGAGCAGGTAGTAACCAGGTGCAAACTATTTAAGGAGTCCCAGAAAGCAACAGACTCTTTCCATAATGGCTGGGCTGTACGTGTTAGCTAGGAGGCTGCAACTCAGAGCTGCTGCACAAAGGAGGAGACGCCAGGAGAGGATATTCTGTGCGCGCATTACCATGTGCCAGCGCACTGAGGAGGACATCTATACACACTACAGACTGGATGAAGAGAGTATTCTTGATTTAATTGAGGTACTCAAACCCTTCCTTGAACACCCCACATGCAGGACACACTCCATCCCGACCCCCATCCAGGTGCTGTGCTCACTGCACCTCTTGGCATCAGGTAGTTTCCAGGGGGTGATAGCCTCAACAGGAGGGGTGTCACAGAGTGCACTTTCACGCTTTTTCCACGCGTTCCTTGATGCCATGGTACAGTGGCTGCATCACCACATTCACTTCCCAAGCACCCCACAGAGACTAGACCAGACCAAGCAGGACTTCTATCAAATAGCCCAATTTCCCCACGTCATTGGATGCATAGATGGGACACATGTTGCAATATCCCCTCCCTCCCAGAATGAGTACGTGTTCAGGAATCGCAAATCCTACCATTCCCTGAACATACAGGTGGTGTGTGATGCCAAACACATCATCACGGACATTGTCGCTAAATACCCAGGCAGCACGTACGACGCTTTCATCTTCCGTCACAGTGGGATACGCCATAGACTCACAAGTAGGGAGTTTGGCGAGGGATATTTACTAGGTAAATGCATTTGAACAGAGGCCACACTAGTTAAGAATAGCATGTGCAGGACAGTGTTTAACCATATCCATCCCACCCCACAGGTGACAGTGCGTATGCGGTCCGGGACTTCATACTGACGCCCTACCTTAATCCAGCCAACTCTGGGGAGCGGCGGTACAACAGCGCCCACATAGCAACCAGAGGCACCATTGAGATTACATTCGGGATACTCAAGGGCAGATTCAGATGCCTACACAAGAGAGGAGGGGCATTACAATACAGCCCCCAGACCTGTTGCAAGATAGTAGTAGCATATGCCATGTTACACAACATCGCCACCAGGAAAGGCACACCGGTGGAGCTTAATGAATCATATTCATCAGATATGGATGGGCCTGCTCCAGGACATATGCCAGCCGGTGTAGCTGGTGCAGCTGCTGGGCGCCAGAGGCGAGATGAGATTACACGCAACTATTTCTAGGTAAGAAAATATGACACAATGCTAGATAAATTTTGTGAGACTGTGTTTTATTCCTTAAATTCAGGATGAATGATGTCACACAGCCTGAATGACACCCAACGTCTCCCCCAATGTCTAGCACATGTTATTGTCACAGTGCAAGTCTTTCATCAGGAGCAAGTGTACATGTAAAGCGGGTATCTGCACCCATCCAGTGGTAACATTTGGTGCACCTCAAATGCTGCACTGTCGTGAGGAAGCCCCTGTTTGTGGTTGCACAGTGCCCTCCTCACTTGGGCCACTAGGCCTACTGGTACGGCCACTACAGCGCCTATCCATGGTGGGCGGGGGGGAGATGCTGCTCCTTCTTGACTGCGGTACAAAAGGGGGTGGTGATGGACGGAGCATCTGAATCAATCAAACACTCACACCCAGTCAAAAGATCTGGGTTTAATCCATCACAGTTCTTTAGCCCACTCTGCCACCCCAGTTCAGACATGGCTATATGCAAATCAGTCTGACCCTGTGCCTCATGGGAACAGTCCAGCCCGAACTGCCAAGCCATGCCCTCCCTGGACCGCAAACAAGCCTACGAGGACCGGTTTCTGGTATTCCAGCCGTCTTCAGCCCGGCTTGCTTGAATCCAGTGGCAAAGTGAGCAAGGGACTCACGTCTGAGCATACCCCGCCACACTTATGGCGGCCAAAAGCGGTACAAAAGGGGTTGGTGATGGCCGGAGCATCTGAATCAATCAAACACTCACACCCAGTCAAAAGATCTGGGTTTAATCTATCACCGTTCTTTAGCCCACTCTGCCACCCCAGTTTAGACATGGCTATATGCAAATCAGTCTGACCCTTGTGCCTCATGGGAACAGTCCAGCCCGAACTGCCAAGCCATGCCTTCCCTGGACCGCAAACAAGCCTCCGAGGACTGGTTTCTGGCATTCCAGCCGTCTTCAGCCCGGCTTGCTTGAATCCAGTGGCAAAGTGAGCAAGGGACTCACGTCTGAGCATACCCCGCCACACTTATGGCGGCCAAAAGCGGTACAAAAGGGGGTGGTGATGGACGGAGCATCTGAATCAATCAAACACTCACACCCAGTCAAAGGATCTGGGATTAATCCATCACCGTTCTTTAGCCCACTCTGCCACCCCAGTTCAGACATGGCTATATGCAAATCAATCTGACCCTGTGCCTCATGGGAACAGTCCAGCCCAAACTGCCAAGTCATGCCTTCCCTGGACCGCAAACAAGCCCCCGAGGACTGGTTTCTGGCATTCCAGCCGTCTTCATCCCGGCTTGCTTGAATCCAGTGGCAAAGTGAGCAAGGGACTCATGTCTGAGCATACCCCGCCACACTTATGGCGGCCAAAAGCGGTACAAAAGGGGGTGGTGATGGATGGAGCATCTGAATCAATCAAACACTCACACCCAGTCAAAAGATCTGGGTTTAATCCATCACCGTTCTTTAGCCCACTCTGCCACCCCAGTTCAGACATGGCTATATGCAAATCAGTCTGACCCTGTGCCTCATGGGAACAGTCCAGCCCGAACTGCCAAGCCATGCCTTCCCTGGACCTCAAACAAGCCTCCGAGGACCGGTTTCTGGCATTCCAGCCGTCTTTAGCCCGGCTTGCTTGAATCCAGTGGCAAAGTGAGCAAGGGACTCACGTCTGAGCATACCCCGCCACACTTATGGCGGCCAAAAGCGGTACAAAAGGGGGTGGTGATGGACGGAGCATCTGAATCAATCAAACACTCACACCCAGTCAAAAGATCTGGGTTTCATCCATCACCGTTCTTTAGCCCACTCTGCCACCCCAGTTCAGACATGGCTATATGCAAATCAGTCTGACCCTGTGCCTCATGGGAACAGTCCAGCCCGAACTGCCAAGCCATGCCTTCCCTGGACCGCAAACAAGCCTCCGAGGACCGGTTTCTGGCATTCCAGCCGTCTTCAGCCCGGCTTGCTTGAATCCAGTGGCAAAGTGAGCAAGGGACTCACGTCTAAGCATACCCCGCCACACTTATGGCGGCCAAAAGCGGTACAAAAGGGGGTGGTGATGGACGGAGCATCTGAATCAATTAAACACTCACACCCAGTCAAAAGATCTGGGTTTAATCCATCACCGTGGAAGACATGGCTTGGCAGTCCGGGCTGGACTGTTCCCATGGGGCACAGGGTCAGACTGATTTGCATATGGCCATGTCTGAAATGGGGTGGCTGAGTGGGCTAAAGAATGGTGATGGATTAAACCCAGATCTGTTGACTGGGGGTGAGTGTTTGATTTGCTCAAACGCTCCTTCCATCATCCCCTTTTGGATCGCTTTGTTCGCCCTAAGTGTGGCAGGGTATGCTCAGACGTGAGTCCCTTGCTCACTTGGCCACTGGATTCAAGATAGCCTGGCTGATGAGGATTATGAATCCGAAACCGGTCCCAGGATGCTTGTTTCCGGTCCATGGAAGACATGGCTTGGCAGTCCGGGCTGGACTGTTCCCATGGGGCACAGGGTCAGACTGATTTGCATATGGCCATGTCTGAAATGGGGTGGCTGAGTGGGCTAAAGAATGGTGATGGATTAAATCCCAGATCAGTTGACTGGGGGTGAGTGTTTGATTTGCTCAAACGCTCCGTCCATCATCCCCTTTTGTATTGCTTTTTTTCGCCCTAAGTGTGGCAGGGTATGCTCGGACGTGAGTCCCTTGCTCACTTGGCCACTGGATTCAAGATAGCCTGGCTGATGAGGATTATGAATCCGAAACCGGTCCCAGGATGCTTGTTTCCGATCCATGGAAGACATGGCTTGGCAGTTCGGGCTGGACTGTTCCCATGGGGCACAGGGTCAGACTGATTTGCATATGGCCATGTCTGGAATGGGGTGGCTGAGTGGCCTAAAGAATGGTGATGGATTAAACCCAGATCAGTTGACTGGGGGTGAGTGTTTGATTTGCTCAAACGCTCCGTCCATCATCCCCTTTTGTATTGCTTTGTTCGCTCCTTCTTGACTGAGCATCCTCATCTGTGGGAGTCAGGACTCCTGGCCCAGTAGTGCGAACTGCCTGCAGCTCGTCTACTGCAGATGTAATTTGGACCAGTGCCCTTGCAACGTCATGGCTGTTGTGTGCCACCTCGCGCTGCATGCAGATGCTGCGACTTCCCCCTGCCTCAGTTTGACGCCCGAGCTGTTGATTCCGACACTTAGGCTGTTTTGCCATTATAGCGCCAAGAAACCGTTTAGGTGTATGTTGCGCTTTATAAATATTTTAAACTTAACTTAACTTTGATAGAACATTGGTGGCAGAGGACATGCATTTCACCACCCGTGTGTACAGGTCTAGGCGCCGCATCTTTCTGCGACTAGCAGCACGGTCAGCCATGAGTTCTGCACAGAGTGCCTCCAGTGCACCCGTCATGCCCCTGAAGCCTGCCCTCACTTACCTCTATAACGCTTTTATATTTTTTTGGTTGCAGGCACTGTACCTGCAACATGTGCATCTCCAGTCTGCCAAACACTGTTTCATCCCCTGGATCTGCACCACTGCTGGATTTGCGAGACCTGCGCCTTGTTAGGACTGTTGGGATTGGGTCAGCACGTGCACGCTGTTGTCGCTGTGGCTGTGTTGGCTCAGGTTCCACATTGCCATCGCTGTCCTCGCCCTCGTCCTCCAATGGAGTTAGTGGTGGGACTACATGTCTCCTGTGGCGCTATGGAGGATTGACTGGGCTGTCCTCCTCCTCTGTGTCCTCCTCTTGCCCTGCTGCTTCTCTGTTTGGGGAACAGCCCTGTGTTCCACTGCCTGTTGGCTGTGTTCCAGATGGTGCTGTGGACGTAAATGCACACATTTATTTACTGTTCTGACTTGCACTTGTCAATTATTAAATATCACTGTTTGGGATTATATGTGTCTTGAATTTGCCTTTCCTGAAGTGCACATGCTATTGGGGACTCGCTGTATGTAAATGCACCAGTGTAATGTGCATGTGACTACATCTCCCATAATGCATTGCAGTGTGTGCTTATGTACCTGCACTGGACTACTAATTTTGTCCTGCCCCTGGGTCGCTGCTTGGGGTGTGGGGTGGTTGGGGGGTGTCAAGGGTGTGATGGCATGCTTCTTACCTGTTCCTGGTACCGGGTGGTCCGAGCTGTCTAGGTCAGCCACGTTCATTACGCTTTCAGGTAGCAGGGACCCCTCCACCAGTTCCTCAAGAGGTGTGGAGTCAGTGGCTGTGGAGGTCCCTCCACCGGTCTTCCTGGACTGCTCCAACCTGGCAGCCACCTTCTCCTTGGAGCGCTGGCGCATATCATACCAGCGCTTTCTTAAGTCTTCCACACTCCTGTGTGTAACACCAACAGCATTAACTTTCTGCTGGATTTCTACCCATATATGCCTCTTGCGTGTCTCAGGCACCCGTAGCAGATTTTTGCCAAATAGATGCTCGTGGCTGACCACCATTTCTTTAATTAGCACCTTCAACTCTGCCTCAGAAAAACTTTTGCTTTCTTTTTCTTTGGCCTTCCCCCTGCTGCTCCTGCTGTGTTTCCTAGCTTGCCATGTCTCCAGTGTCTGCCAATCTTTTCACAACTGCAAGAGTTCCCTCTCCACCACTCCTTCTCACTGACTGTGATTCAGAAACTCAGGTGCAGCATGGGTAGTCACACTTCCTGGTTTTGATGTCATCAAGCTGCACATGAGTTTCCGATTAGCAGATTTGCGAAATTCCCCAAATTGTGATTTTTTACGTTAAGTAATTGCAAATTTGTGATTTTTTCCATTAAGGAATCGCTATTGGGGGTATCGCAATGAAAATAGAGGTTTTTAAGGAATCGCTATTTTATTGGGGGAACAACCATTACAACGCGGGTTTTACAACGCGTTGCTTTTACATCGCATGCATTACAACGCATGCGATGTTACAACGTGTGGTAAAACCACGCATACCATTACATCTCATGTGCTTTTACAACGCATGTGATGTAATTTGTAATGGCGGCAGCGGCGAGGGCGGCTATCCATGTCGTTGTGAGGAAACTTAGGCTGTTTTCTCACAACGACGTGAAGCAAGCAGGAAGGAGGAAGCAGGATCTGACGGTGACGCTGGAGAGGAGAAAGGTAAGGGGGTTTGTGCATGGGGTGGGGGTTACTTTCTTAGGGTTTAGGGTAGTTTAAATGTAGTGTTTTTAAAAAAATGTTTTAGTGTGTGTTGTGGTGTTGTGTTTGTTTAGTGTAGTGTATTAGTGAGGGTAGTGTAATGTTTATGTAGTGTAGTGATTTAGGTTTTAGGGTAGTGTAGTGTTGTAGTGTCTGTTTATTGTAGTGTATTAGGGTAGTGTAGGGGTGAGAGTAGTGTGGGTAGCGTAGTAGTGTTTTAGGGTTTAGGGTAGTGTAGGGGTGGGAGTAGTGTGGGTAGTGTAGTAGTGTGGTAGTGTTTTTGGGTTGGGGTAGTGTAGGGGTGGGAGTAGTGTGGGTAGTGTAGTAGTGTTTTAGGGTTTAGGGTAGTGTAGGGGTGGGAGTAGTGTGGGTAGCGTAGTAGTGTTTTAGGGTTTAGGGTAGTGTAGGGGTGGGAGTAGGGTGGGTAGTGTAGTAGTGTGGTAGTGTTTTTGGGTTGGGGTAGTGTAGGGGTGGGAGTAGTGTGGGTAGCGTAGTAATGTTTTAGGGTTTAGGGTAGTGTATGGGTGGGAGTAGTGTGGGTAGCGTAGTAGTGTTGTTGGGTTTAGGGTAGTGTAGGGGTGGGAGTAGTGTGGGTAGGGTAGTAGTGTTTTAGGGTTTAGGGTAGTGTAGGGGTGGGAGTAGTGTGGGTAGCGTAGTAGTGTTTTAGGGTTTAGGGTAGTGTAGGGGTGGGAGAATTGTGGGTAGTGTAGTAGTGTGGTAGTGTGGTAGTGTTTTTGGGTTGGGGTAGTGTGGGGGTGGGAGTAGTGTGGGTAGCGTAGTAGTGTTTTAGCGTTTAGGGTAGTGTAGGGGTGGGAGTAGTGTGGGTAGTGTAGTGTGGTAGTGTTTTTGGGTTAGGGGTAGTGTAGGGGTGGGAGTAGTGTGTTGTGTAGGTGTAGGGGTAGGGTTGTCACTTACCTTGCATACTTTTACCACGAGTATAGCTTTACCGCGTATGCCTTTTCGTTGTAATGGCATGCGTGGTAAAGGCATACTCGTGGTAAAAGTATGCGATGTATTGGAATGCGATGTCATTAACATTGCGTAGTAATACCCGCGCTGTAATGGCATGCGTGGTATTAGTATGCGATGTAATGACATAAATCCTTTTATTGCGATTTTTTTACATACATACCATTTTGCGATTCTGAATTTGCGATTCGTGAAAAATCGCAAATTCAGAATCGCAAAAGGGGAGCTTGATACATATGGCCCTAAATGTTCTCCTGCTATAAGATTTTCCCTACTAAGTCACTGTTAATTACCTGAGGAGTAATCACTTAATTATCAGTAAATCCATTTCAAAGAGTCATGTGTGAATTACAAATATTACTCTGAATACTCCAGGATAATCAAACTTATGGCCAAGTCTAATATATATATATGTGTGCATATTTGTGTGTTCACTGAAAAGAACAAAGTTACACATGAGGTAGTGAGGAATGTAGTTAGATTTTCACTTATTTTAAAAAACATAAACATTCATTGAAAAATAACTTTTGTTTAAAATCATCAGTCACGTATTATGTAAGGTCATAAGAAAAGCAACACAGTGGTGCAAGCTACACTTATATCAGTTGTGTATAACTGACAAACACCCCTGTATTTTTGGTTACATCTTTTTTTGTGACACCCTTAACTTTTGTGCTCCTGCATGGATCTGCACAGAAATTGACAAGCTGGGCATTGGCTGACTAAAACAAGCAATTACAAAATATGGTGCAAATCCATCAATAGAGTGTAAAGTTGCAGGCATCTCAAAAATGCCTTTTCAATAGAAATTGTGTATGAACCTTTGTTAATGTTAATGTTAATGTTAATATGAATTTATTAAGCGCTCGTATGCCCGGGGGCTTCATGGCGCTATAGGAAGGAACAAAACGCACCAGTTAGAAGTAGAAATGAGGCGGCTCAGCAATATGCCTGGGAGAAAAGCCAGGTTTTAAGGGAATGTCTGAAACTCAAGATGTTGTCGCTCAGTTTTAGTTGAAGAGGAAGAGAGTTCCAGAAGGTGGCTGCAAGATGGTCAAAACAGCAGCCTCCGAGACGCTTCCTCTTAAAAGAGGGGACGATCAGAAGGGATTTGTGAGTAGACCTGAGATTGCGGGAAGGGTCATATCTGTTAAATAGAGCTCTGATAAACTGAGGGCCAGAGTCATGTAGGGACTTAAATAAAATACACCCAGTTTTGAAAGCTACTCGCTGCTCAACAGGCAGCCAGTGAAGCTGTTTCAACCCTAATCTGACAGACTGCCTTTTAGATAGATTCAGAATAAGTCTGGCTGCCTGGTTTTGAGCCAGCTGGAGGCGTTTTAACTCTCCAGCTTGGAGCCCAAGGTAAAGGCTGTTGGAGAAGTCTAATCTAGACAGGACCAGGGAAATGACGATCTGAGTAAGGGCAGCCGGAGAAAAAAAACAGGCAATTTTCTTAATTTTCTTCAGTTGAAAGAAGCAGGATGACACAACTGCGCCTACCTGTCTTTTCAAGGAGAGATCCTCGCTGATAAAAATTCCCAAGCTCTTAACTGAAGATGACTTGGACGGAGGGGCTCCCATGCTAGATGGCCAAAAGCTAGGGTTCCAACTAGGTACACTCTGCCCAGGCAAGACCAATTCAGTCTTGCCTGGGTTAAGTTTCAAATGATTGCAGCTCATCCAACTCAGGATATGAGACATGGTATTTTGAAAATCTTCCACTGAGTCCTTGGTGTTTAGAGGAAAGATGAGCTGCAAATCATCTGCATAGTTGAAGATGGTAACTTTCGCTTTCCTGAGAGAGTACAGAAGGGGGCGTAAATATAAATTGAAAAGCATAGGTGACAATGAAGAGCCCTGAGGTACTCCGCAGGTGGTAGGTATAGTGGGAGCAGTAAAGGGACCCAATCTAACAGATTGAGTACGGCCAGTAATGAATGAGCGGATCCAGCTCAGCGCAGGGCCCCTGAGACCTGCCTGCTTGACACGGTTGACCAAGATGGTGTAGTCAACCGTGTCGAACGCAGCCGAAAGGTCCAGTAGCACCAGAGCCTGGTGGATCCCCTCATCCGCGTTCCGCCTCAAAGTATTCTGCACCAAAAGAGTAACTGCCTCAGTTGAATGACATGGGCGGAAACCCGCCTGGTTGGGTGCAAGATACTCTGATTCTTCAACAAATTTGGAGATACTGTCACAGACGTGAGCCTCCAATAATTTGGCACAGTAAGGCAGCAGTGATATGGGCCTATAGTTGAGCGGATCCAGCGGGTCAGCTCCGACTTTTTTTATCAAGGGAATAAGGAGGGCTTTTTTAAGGTTGTCAGGGACTTTACCCTGTGAGAGAGATCCATTCAGCATGGAAAGCATGCCTTCAGGAATAGTAGTTCCCACCACTCTCAAAATATGTGGGGGGCAAATATCGTCGGGTGAGCCTGATTTGACCCTGGCAAAAAGCTTTGATAGAGTGGCGTCGTCAATAAGGGGAAAGGATTCCAGGGTTAAAGGATTATAGTAGATGTCAGCCAGAAGGGAGGGAGATGGAGTAGTGAGGATACTTTGTTTTATAGTGCAGATTTTGGTAAAGAAAAATGAGTTCAGTGAATTGCAAAGGTCCTGGGTGGGGACCACAGATTGGGACGTTCTTTGGAGAATTCTTTGGAGAATTTGGTTTGCTTGCTGAATTGGGTAGCCCATGTTTAAGCAACAACCACAATCCCTGGCAAGGAGAACCACATAAGCCACTAAATTAACCTAGGCTTAACCTTGGAAAGCTTTGGGAAAAAAAAACAGTCATGCTTGACTTAGGAGCACTGTGTAAAGTATTTATGCAGCACAAACACAGTAATAAAGTGAAAACACAACAAAAGAGAAGCACAACACCAATTTAGTTAGTTTGCAGATTTATATAGCATGACTTTGCACCCGTGAGGGTATCCAGGCACTGTTTCTGGTCACATAGATATTACGTGATTTGTTCAGAGTCACAGGATGCTCTGCCGATGCCGAGACTCAAACCCGGATCCCCAACTCCCACGTTGGCAGCTCTGTCCACTGTGCCACATCCTCTATTTAGAAAAAAATAGTACATTTTGATATATTGTTTGGCACCATAATTGCAAAATCCAATCAGTAGAACTGGAGTTATGTTTTTAAGCTTTTAGTAAAAGATCAAAGCAGTAACTGCAGACATATAATCACACAACCCCTGGTCAAAGTAGAAAAATATGGACCATCCATGAATGGGCTCTGGTTAGATAAAAAAAAGTGGTTTGGGCCTGGTCAGCGCTTAGATTTGGACTCTAAAAACTTTCTTTAAAAAAAATTCAGAGAAGAAAAAATTCAGCAGGCCATGGCTGCAGGCCGTGTCCAAGGAGGGGGAGCCATTGTTGGGGAGCTGTTGGACATAGTCATGGTGAAGATTTTTTTGTTCGGACTTATTCACTTCTTTGGAAGTTGAAAGATCTTCAGCAGGACATGCAGGAGGCTGGAGCTGAAGAGAGTTCCAGGAAGGCAGATACCCCTTTTGCAAAAGATCGCTGAACAGGATTTGCTGCTGCAGACAAGAACGTAGAGGGATGAGCAGCAGATTTAGGCCAACAGGTAGAGCACCTTGGGTGGGTAGACAAGCAAGTTAGTAAGAGTCTTCGCACGGATCTCACCGCAGTTTTTAGACAAAAAATGTATGTCGCAAGATTTGGATTTTGACTATCTGTGCACCTTTTAGCACCAATTCTAAGGGTCCAGAAGTGGAGGGGCACCACTTGGGGGATTAGTACTCACTCAGGCTGGGTTCAGGTGTGTCCAGGTAAAGATGGTGGTAGCCTGTTATGTCTCTGTGTCTCTGAAGAGGAGGCCTGCAAACTAGCACTTGTAGTCACTCTAGAAGTCCTGGCTTCAGGTGAAGAAGCAGGGCTCAAGCAGCAGGACAGGCCTCGGAGGGTTCAAGCCAGGCTCCACGCAGCAAAGCTGTCCTTCTAGGTGCCGCAAAGTATTCTTGTGGAGTAGACATCAGACCACAGGAGCAGGCAGCACTCAGAGAATCATTCCTCAGGTCCAGAAAGTAAACTGAAAAGTGGGGCAGAGGGCTCTATTTTTATACCTGGAGCCTTCTTTGAAAAAGTAGAAATTTGTAGTTTTTTCAAGTACTTCAAAGTTCCTGATTCCCCTGCCCTTGCTCAAATCAGGCTCTGCAGAGACAATATAGAAGTGACAAGCCCTTTGTGTGAAGGCAGAGCATAGGTTATTAACTTGCAAGTTTGGTTGTGCCAAGCTCCAACCCATCCTGTAGGCAGATGGCCCATTCAGGCACACCAAATCCCTCTAGTGTCTGACTGAAACAGGAATTCACATGGTTTAACTGCCAACTACACCCAGTCATGTAACCTAGGACATTCTGCTGGCACCAAATGGTAAAAAGTTGGTAACTCCCAGGTTTCTGAAAGTGGCATTTTCAAAATTGTAATTTAAAATCCAACGATGCCATTAGAGATCATTTGTAAATACGATTTCCTACATACCAAACATGAAATAATGATAAGTGAGCACTTATTAAATGAAATATGGCAACCCATTGTTATTCTATGAGTCACATAGGCCTCGCTGCACAGAAAAACTAATTTAAGAGATATTCACTACCAGGATTGGTAAAACTTAAAAGTAAATGTCCAAAAATGTATTTACTATGGGCTGCTTAGAGCCTGCATTATGGGTGACATATATGCAATAGAAGGGATGTTTAATGCTTGGCAAGGAGGGTATTTTGTCAAGACAAATTGGCAGTTTAAAACTGCATTCAGGTTTAAATGGCAAGCCCAAGACATGTTTTAAGGGTCTACTTAATTTTGTGGAACTATAGGTTCTGCAGGCTCACTAGTAGCATTTCATTTACAAGCCCTAAATATATGGTATGCCACTCTGCAAGGGACTTATAAGTACATTAAATATGCCAGTCAGATTTAAATCAATTTTACAATGTTTAGGCAAGTGAGCACAAACACTTTAGCACTGGTTAGCAGGGCTAAAGTGCACAGAGTCCTAAGACTAACTAAAATGAATTCCAGCAAAAATTGAGGTAAACAGGCAAAAGGTTTGGAGGAAGACCACCTTAAGGCTCACAGGTCTAACAACTAAATATAGATTATAAACCAATTACTGAGTATTTATCAACACAACAAATTCTTGAGAGGTTTCTCTTGGTCATTCTTTATTTTCATTATTTTGATGTGTCATATTTATAAAGCAAAACAGCCAGCAATACAGCCAAAACTTGCATACTCATGCTTCTACAGGCCTTTTAGATTCTTTTTTGATAATTGTCCCGGTTAGATCCTAAATTTCACATCTAGGATTTAGTCACCGTCACAAATTATTTTCGTCGTTCTTCCTTAGATCATCTTCTCAATTCTTAAGTAGAGTTAGTTGAGTGATTTCTTTGGTCATTAATTGCAGTTGATAAGGGATGCCGACTTGTTTTTACGTGCATCTCAGCTTTTGTCAGATGAAAGTGGCCACTTCGGTGACTAAAACCTACACATACAATTTAGGATATCACCGAGACAAGCGAGACATCACAAATGACATAACTGATGACATCATCCACGGAATGTGGTTTGGGTCCTTATTTAAACATGTATTATATATAGAGCAATATGCATTGAAGAATGAGTGGATATATAAAAATCTGAATAGTGGATTTAGTAGCATTGTGATTGATGATTGATTGTTTACTTGAGTAATTTAGAGTGTCTCACTAAATATATTGGATAGTAACTAAACTGTGTGAATATATGTATTACTTGATCAGTTGTTGTGTAAACTGCTGCACCAGTTGGTTACTAGCTACCTGAAACTCTACATTACCGTATTTTCTGGCGTATAAGACGACTGGGCGTATAAGACGACCCCCTACTTTTCCTTTTAAAATATGGGTTTGGGCTATATTCGCTTGCTTATTAAATGATACCGGCGTATAAGACGACCCCCAACTTTTGAAAAGATTTTCAAGGGTTAAAAAGTAGTCTTATACGCCAGAAAAAACGGTAGTTATTTTTTAGTTAACTGATTATTTACAATGAAGAGTGAATGTGTGTGTGCTTCAGTGGGGGGTCTGTGACTGCCCAAAGATATGTGAATAGTTAATTCAGTACGTATAAGAGGTTAAAACTACGTATTATAATACTTGTTTGGGTGAGTGAATGTGTTTATGGGTGTGGTGATGAGAAAAAACGTTTCTCAATGGTACATGTCCAACAAAGTATAAAAAATAAAAGACAGTGTATATGATAGTTGTAAATAAATAAGTGTACATAAAACTCATTCATTCCATGAGTGACTGTATAGATAATTCTATACTTGTAATAGTGATTTCATAACACACTAAGTATGAGTTACTATTTATATGAATAAATGAAGTGATATTTGCATAAGTGTGAGCTGATTAAATATAAATAAGGGACATTGTTTGCAAAAGTGAGTAGGATGTGTGCTGGCGTGTAATGTTAATATACGTGTTTAAGTATATTTGATAGTGTTCTATTGCTCGTTGACAACATGTATGAGTGAATCTATAGGTAAGTGATTAGATGTGGAGGAATTACTGAGTGGGTTTTTAGATACCTGTATTGCTGTGTCAATTGATTCAAATATGGTATTCTGTATTTTTCAGTTAGTGATGAAAGGTTATAGTAGTGTATGATGAGGTGTATCTGATTATCACAAGGATGATGTCAGCAGTGATGTCAGCAGTGATGTCATTTGAGATGTCATCAGTGATGTCATCAGTGATGTCACTGACCATGTCATGAATGATGTAATATGTGACATCATCAGCAGTGGATTGTGGGCGCGCGAGTTATAGTTAGTACAACTAACTATAACAGGGGAATGTCAATGGTTTTATACGAGTGAAATGTCCAGCTAACTAGAACACCCCTGAAACCTATGGTTTTTTCAGTGAATTTCTAAGGTTTTTTGTATGCTAATTCCTAACTATAACTTCTCTGACACCTATGGTTTTTTGAATTTCAAAGGTTTTTTAAATGATAATTCCTAACTATAACATGTCTGAAATCTATGGTGTTTTCATTGAATTTCAAAGGTTTTGTAAATGACAATTTTTAAATATATTGATTCCTATATTTATTTATTTTGATACTGATTTACTAATTTTTTTTAAAACGATTTATTGTTAGATATTTTATTTTTAAAATAACATTACATTGTGTGGCCCCCATTCCTTTTACTTTTTTTGGGCCCTGGACACCATCCCCTAGAGCCTGATCTGCAAATCTAAATATATTAATTTTTTTTTTATACGAAGGAGATTCCTATGGAAGAAAATACAAGTTACTTGTAAGTATACTTAGAACTACTTTTCAGGGTCAGTGCTGGGTTAAAAGATGCAGCACTGGTTTCTCTCCTGATAACAGGTGAGTAAATGGGAATTCTTGTTTGGATGATTTTAGGTGAATATTTTAAAGTTCCAATACTCCACACTTAGAAGAATTTGCAAGTGAAACCAGTTAATGTTAGCCTATGAAAGGAAATGTACTTAGCAGGTAAATAGTGTTATCATGACCTTTTCTTACTCAATGGTGCATCGTGCATCCAGCACTGCTGCATCTCCTCTAAACAGTTGAAAGAATGCAAATTACCAAAGACGCGCAGAAGCTCACGTCTTTTTTTTTTAAATCGCTAGAATACGCGGATCATACGCTCACCCTGCGATTTTACCCAAAAAATGAAAATAAATTAGGGGCCCTGGGGGTCCTTGTAGGAACTCCTGAGCAGCCCTAGAGGATCAATGTGTGTCTACCCTCCCCCTTTTCACTTTTGAGCACACATTTCACACGATTCTTCAGCCTCCATTGGACCGTGGCATAAAATGTCAACCAACAGTTCTAGTTTCGAATGTTGACAACCACTTGACAACCAATTAGCCTTCAGCGCATGAGCGGAAGGGTGCGCTTATGGTACGATGACAATAAGCGGAGTATCCGTATTCAATTTTTTGATGGGAAGTGGACCGCGTGGCTCCCCTCCCGTGGCCAATTCCGGGCACCGGGATCCCCAGCCCCCAGGGCATGGCTAATTATAAGCATGGGCGGAAAATCCATTCCGCTCGTGGATTTTGTGGATTTTCGGTAAATTCGCAATCCGCGAGATTCGCGAATTTCCCGCAAAATCCGCGAGCGGAACGAATTGGGTCAAAAGTTCAAGCTGACTTTTGTAACTCTTTTAGAATGGCGCCGGCAAGCTGCCAGAGCCATTCTAAAATAGTTACAAAAGTCAGCTTCAACAGGAAGCTCTAATAGATAAAGTAAAGCAGGTGCTGCTCAAATTCAGTTACACAATCATTAATCACCCCAAACTTGGGGTGATTAATGATTGTGTAACTTAATTTGACTTTCAACTCGAGCACCTGCTTTACTTTATCTATTAGTGCTTCCTGTTGAAGCTGTTTGTAGCTATTTTAGAATGGCGCTGGCAGCTTGCCGGCGCCATTCTAAGTGGGGCTGAGGGCAGAAGGGCACAAAAGTGGGACAGAGGGCAGAAGGGGACAAAAAATGAGTGGGGCAGAGGGCAGAAGGGCACAGAAACGAGTGGTACAGAGGGTGGCAGTGATTAACCAGGCAAAAAAAAAAACCTGCCAAAACGCAAAGCGCCTTGCGAACACGCGCTAACACGCAAAGCGCCCCGCAAACACCCACGAACACGCAAAAATATAAAAATCCGCAAATTCTCTGCGGATTGCGAATTCGCAAAATTCGCCCATGCTTAGCTAATTATATATTATTATTTTATGGAGGAGGGCTGCATAGCACCCCTCCTGAAGCCACTTCAAGGCCCCGGGGACCCCGTTCCCCGGGGACGGCCTTTTTCTTTTATTTATTTTGTCCGTCACCGTTGGGGACCGTAGGAGGGTCTTCAATTCCCCCACTGTCCCGCCGGCTCCACGCCTCCTGCGGGAGCCGGTGTTCTATCGACATCCGAACTCAGCGTGGGATTTGTAATGCGGGCACTGGACATGCCCGAGGGGCCGATGTCCAGTTCCAGCTATGGGCTGCTTTTTTGAGCAGCCTTGGGACGATTTGGCGGTTTCTGCGTTATTCGGATGCTGCCAGCAGCCCAGTGGGTGCCTGAGTAGCCTTTCTGGAGGGAAATCAGCCTCAATTACTTCTCTTTTATCAATGAGCAGAGGTGTCATTCCCTTTCTCTCGCTGGGGCCGGCCCATTAACATATGCTTATTGAGCGGGGGCAGGGAGCATGACCAATAGCGGCCTCACTTGTATACAGGTGTGTTTCACCAGTGCAAGCTAATCCCTGCATTTTTCTTAAACCCTTTTTTTTTTTAAAACTTCGCCGAAGCAGTGTTTTGCAAAAGCAATATGCAAATGTGGGCCACTTTTTTTTATCATGTCCTGGCCGAAATTTAATCCCAATCCAACCCTGTCCAAACTCCATCTGTGTATGTACCCCCTGTGAGTTGCCTTCACTTTGCGCATGCATGTTTGTGGTAGCGCATGCGTGTTAATGTTATGCATGCGCACAATACGTCCCACCTTCTGGCTATGTACCCCTAACGTATTTTATTTTATTTGCACAATCTCAATTACAACATGCCCAATTACAGCTCTCACATCCAGTGACATCATGCTCAACCAATCATCCTTCTGCAAAGCATTTATAACCTGCCAACCTTCTTGAACTTTTCCTATTCTGCAGTCACAGTCATTGATAATGTTTGTGTCCACGTCTTCGTAGGTGAGCATTTTTTTTTAAGAGTAATTAAATTAATTAATCTGAACGATCTTTAAATACCGCGTAAATGCAAATTTTTGTTCGATTTGACAACATTTTTTTTCAGCACTCTGCCTTTTTATATCGTTAAAGTTGACTTCGTAACTTTTGTTTCAGGGCAAATCACTTAATCACTTAATCCTGCCGCGTTTCTTTAATTTGGCAAGCGCCACTTGGCGACTACTGCACCAGTGTGCTACGTGCTGTTCAAGTTAATGCGATGTAGTTTTTCTCATGTAAGAAAGTAATGTTTTCGACAATAGTGTATTTTAGCACGGTTTCCAGCTCTTATGCCTCCAATATCTTGCCTTGGTAGGCGATGTTTCTGGGCAAATCACTTAATCCTGCCGCCTTCAATTTTTTAAAGTAGTGCGCCACGTGCTACTTCCTCCCCATGCAATGCACATGTAATCGATTGTCAATGTTGTATTTTAGCACGCCCTCCATGATTTTTAATACCCTTAAACTTGATTTGTCCCCTGTTCTATCTCATTATACAGATATCTCAACCATGGGATGTATTGGTCACCACAAGCTGCTTATTCCTGCCCATGCACTATACCAGATGGTGGTCAACACTCAACATACCAGATCCACTGACTGCTCTCCATATGCTATCAGACGAAAATTGCAAGGGACCTAATGGAGTTATCATGTTTAGCTTCAACATTTCATGATTGAAAAGCATTCTGAAATAAGCATTTGTGTATTTCATGCGTTTGCAGACAGATAACGGTGCTGATCTTTTGGTAGAATTAGTGGTCATTCTGGTATCAAGAAAAAGAATATAACATGTCCTCCCAATTTTATTGGCCAAATATGTCATTTGAAATTGAACAATGTGTGTTATAATTTTTCTTGCTTCTATAAATATTTTTTATAAAATGTAAATCTCCATTGTAATAGTCTTATAGAGGTTTGTTTCTGAAACCCATATGTTTCTCATTTAAATGCTCGTTACACATTACTGCATGCACGTTATTTCTCAATTTCTAGATCATGCAAGACCAAAAAGGATTCTATCAGATCAAGGCCGGGAGTTTGTAAATGAATTGAGTGACAAATTTCGGCCTAACATTTGTATAATGCAATGCTATTTCCTATTTTGCTTGCCAAATATAACCTTTGATGATTGCTTTTCAACCCCAATCCTATTGAGAACAAATGTTTTATGTACATTAAAATTAATATTGGACATATGTACAACATATACATTTTTAACTCTTTTTTCAGTTTGCAGAATGTTACATAAATCAGCAGCAAATTGCAGAGGTTGAAAAAAAGTATATCCTCCTGTTCCAGTTGATTACACTATGTCTCAAATATGGCATGAACTAGTTGTCTGAAGCCATACACATTCACAAATTTTTAACGGACAACGTTAAGGTAAATACTCTCAATATGAGTACACAACAAAGTTAAAAAGTAACAGATGTAAGTACTTGAGGGGTTTTTGGTATCAGATAATGTCCAATTCACACTTGTACAGATAGGTCTGATACAGGGTGGATCTCTGTATAACTACTGGATGATTAGGTATTAGGATGGCATACAAAGCTCCCAACCTTCTTACTTTTTCTCTTAAAGGGTTCTAAATTGGGGACGAATATTAGGCTGTGCAATAGAGGTTGACGGTGTTGCTCCACTGGTATTTGGGCCTTCTCATGAAGCAGAAGGAGTCTCTCTCAATATCCTTAACTCTTCCCTTCCAAAGCTGACCGGATTCTTAGTCTGCAGGTCCTTCTGCATACTTGCAGTTCCACATCAGTACTCTTTATTGGGGTCTCCTCTTGAAAGCAGTCTTGTATATCCGGCAAGCAACCAACCAAAGCGGAGTTCAAGTTGTGAACTCTGTTGGCCACAGGTTTTACACAAGGTAAGCAGAGCGGCCTAGATATACAATACCTCCAATTAAATGCATTAGAAATAAAAGAGCTTATTTACAAACCCCTAGCGCCACTTTTGCGTCACTTTCAACATGAGAAAAGTAACACAAAAGTGGCACAAGAGTTTTGTAAATAAGCCCTAAAAAATATTGTCCTGCATAATAAATTCATCTCTCACCTAATTCTGTCTCATCTGTGAATTATTTTAAAGACCTGTTCATCTGTAATATAAATATAACGCAGTAGGCACTTCTATACAGACACCGTTTGAATGCAAGCCTATAAAATAAGTGAAATCTATCAGGTACACTGCACACATTAAAAAAATTGAAAATATCGTCAAGTGTTACTTTGACTTGTAATGTGTGACCTCATTTAGTTACATCGATCTAATTTTAAACACTAATTTTCTTTTTTGTTTTGCAGATTAACTACAGTACTTCTATTGGACTCCATATTATATGTTGTTTGTTATATTGTTCTGTTAAAGTTATGGTCCTAGTTATTTATTGTATTGTTATTTAGTTATATTTCCAGTTATTTATTGTTTTAATTAAAAAAAATACGCCTTTTTTTGTGGGGGTAGTAGTCCACAATAGAAATGATATTTATAATTTGAAGTATAATTCTGAAGCTAGCTCTTCACCAGATCTTTACGAGAGTGTATAGCTGCAATTTATGGTTCCAATTCAAAAGAATAACAAGTACAATGCCATTAGCAACATAGTGTGGTGAACTTTTAACCTCTGTGGTCACGTAAGTGTTCCATGAACTGTTACTATAGTAACAGGCAGAAAGCCATTTTGGGGTAGGGTTAAAAGTTACTGGCTGTCCAGAAACCGTTATATTTACCCTGGATCCTCTACATGACAGAAAGGAAAGCAAAGTAAAACAAAACACTGTGTACCAGATTTACAACCCCCTTGCACCACTTTCGCATCCAACCCCTCCCTACAAAATTACAAGTATGTGGGCCTCAATGACCCCCCTCGAGCTCCAGGAATCACCACCCACGGGAATTTGTGTATTACGGGAGGCACACTGCGTGGCCCTTTGCCTGGTGCCCTCATGGGCCCTGGAAACTACTATGACCGGCTCCTGCAGTGTCCCGGGGTGCATACCCCCGGTATACTGCTGTTTGCTTTGACAGAGCGGGACTCTAATGACTTCCGCCCTCCCATAGCAAACAGAGTTTGCATTTTGAAATACAGAGCAGTGAAATCTATTCTCACTTTCAAAATCCAAAGCAGATTGCATTTCTGTATACAAATTAGCATCTACCCATGAAAAAAAGCAATACTGGCTCCCGAAGAACGCAAAAGATCATCACACAATGTTGCTAAAGAAACAGCAAGTGTGCTCAACTTCTCAGTATACTACCTTATCCTACGTAATGTTATTTTCAATCACGTTCTGATAACCAATAAGAATCATGCTTTTAAAAAATAAAAACATGCACCCTAGTTTTCTGTCTAGAATGGTGTCAAACAACCATTCATTTATTTTCTGTTTTAATTTCACTTTTCCCCCAAACTCCCTTCGTCTATTCTAAAATATGCCAAAGGCAGAAATGGAACTACTCCAATCTATTTTGTCCACAGATTGAGAAAGCTAGGAAAAAATGTGAATAAATCTGTTTCTACTTTTCTCCGAGACTATGAAATGGTGTCCATATACCACAAAAATCTGCATTTCAATATGCATGGCATCTATAGGAGAGATGCTGTACATTTAACAGATGAAGGCGACAGAGTCTTTCTCATGAACTTTACACTCTGCATCGGTACTTACTTGTAAATACTAAAATCTCTCAATAAACATCAGGGCTCTTTTTAGAGCCACCCAACATTTATACACATAAGCTTGATGTATATCTCAAAAATACATGCTTCTTTTTTTTCGGCGGCGAAATGCGCAGATCATGCACGCATCCCATGACTTTTTTTGTAAAAAAAAAATGTCCTTACTTTTTTTTTCCTTACGGGTCCTTATGAGACCCCCTGAGCAGGCCTAGGGGTTCAGGGTGTTTCTATCCTACCCTGTTCAAGTTTTGCACACATATTTCACTGATTTCCGCAGCCTCGCTTCTACCAAGGCACAAAATGGCTGCCAACAGTTACTGATTTCGAATGTTTACAACCGCTTGACAGGCAATTAGCGCCCATAGATATATAAATGACTTTAATCGTAATTTTCAAAAAAAGTACTGAACAGATTGACACCAGATAAGCGAAATGCACAAGTCAGAATTGAGGACTACCTCCCTGCCAAATTTGGTGAAATTCAGTTCTGCCGTTCGGGCAGAAGCCATGGCTAAAGATCCTATGGGAAATCGCAAGGGGGAAACACTTTTTGGGACCCCCTTTTTTCTCAGCCCCCACTTTACCAATCACCCCCAGACTTTAAGGTAAGGAGCGAAACTGAGCTGGCCAAAAGTTTGGAAACTTTCAAGAAGATTCATCAATCGATGCCAAAGTTATTCCAAATAGAATGTTGTGGTTTTCCTATGGATAATAAGTCCTGACTATAACTACCTACTGGCGACCGCCAGTAGGTAATATATATATATTAATGGACAAACTCAGCAAGAATCAAGAAATAGTAATTAATACATCCGACAAAGGAGGTAATATCGTCCTATGGCAAAAGCAGGAATACATGACAGAGGCAATGAGACAATTGGGCGACCGCAACTGCTATGTCAGAAGCCGCGGCTTGGAATACTAACGGGCCCGAGATACGTTAAAACGAATGCTAATGTCATATAAGCGGAACAATTTGATTTCATCTGAGGAGTGTGCATTCTTGCATGTAGAGAATCCGGTGATGCCGCACCTATATCTGATTCCTAAGGTGCACAAAATGAGACAACCTATCCCAGGTAGACCGATCATTTCCGCGATAAAGAGCATGGGCGAAAATGTTTCCCGTTACATTGACTATTTCTTGCAGAGTCATGTCCAGGGTCTTGCCAGTTACATCAAAGACACCGGCGATTTTTTGTCCAAACTTGGCACTATACAATGGCAGACCAACTGGTGCATAATAACACTTGACATTGAGTCATTGTATACTTGTATCGAACACTACAAAGGTATTGAAGCCATCAAACACTATTTGGGACAAAAATCTTGTGAGTACTACGGGCATAATCAAATACTGTGTGACTTAGTGATGTGGTATCTGAAAAACAACTTTTGTATGTACGGCAAACATGTTTGGAAACAAATCAGAGGCGTTGCGATGGGATCCTGCTTCTCCCCCAGCTACGCGTGTTTACACGTGGGCTGGTGGGAGGAGCGGGATCTCATCGCAATTCCGGGTTTTAGCAATGTCAAATATTGGATGCGTTTTATTGACGACATTTTCTGTGTATGGGAGGGTGATATTTCGAGTGCACACCAGTTTGTCCAAGCTCTCAATACGAATAACAGCAATTTATTTTTTACATCCAATGTAAGCAAACAATCAGCACAATTTTTGGATGTTCAAATTGATATTGAGGGAGTTAACATCACGACTTCACTATATCGCAAACCCACTGCTGGCAACAGCATACTGCATGCCAGCAGTGGACATCCCGTCACGTAATTGAGAGTATACCTCTGGGGGAACTTTTGCGTCTTAAACGCATTTGCAACAGAACTGAAAAGTTTGATGAGGGAGCAACTTTGATGTTACAACGCCTTAGGGCCAGGGGATATAGTGAGTTTACACTGTCCAAAGCGATGTTGCAAACTAAGGAAAGATCTAGAGAATCTCTCCTCACATCAAAGCCTGTTGAAGTTGACACTGGTGACCAATCTCCCAGGTTGATCACCACTTATAGTCGGCAACAACGTCAGATCAAGTCCATTATAAACAAACATTGGTCTATTCTCGAAACTGACGGTGTATTGTGCTCGCGAGTTTCAGATAAACCCATCATCACTTTCAGAAAAGCTTTTGCCATGCACAGCAAGTTGGTTAAACCTAGTCCAGAACTGGTCAGTGGCTGTGACTGGCTCACCAGAAAGGGTTTTTACAAATGCAGTACTTGCCGTGCGTGCAAGTTTGGACAAACACCACACACTATGTCAATCCCTTTTCAGGCACTAAAATCGCAATCAAGGGTAATTACAGCTGCCGCACGGAGTTTGCTGTGTATGTCCTTACGTGCACCTGCGGCTTGTGTTATGTGGGAAGCACGAGATCGCAGGTGCACGTGAGGATTTTGCAGCATCTCCGGGCGGTTATGAACCATGATACAGCCTACCCAGTGGCACGGCATTTTAACTCTACACACGACAGGGACCTGTCGTGTTTGAGTTATTATGTAATAGATGCAGTGCCCGCACTAAGAAGGGGAGGAGACAGGGACAGAATGTTAAGAAAATTAGAAACACAATATATCATCGCCTTGGACAGTAAACAGCCTTATGGGCTCAACGCGACTGAGGATCTCCACAACTTTCTTTAAAACACTACTTTTACAGTGTCGATTGGCAGATCTCAGGTGGTCGGTATCAATTTTTTATTAGTCCTGCCTTAGTTGATATGTATGTTACAGCAAAACCATCAACTTGTGCCTATCATACATTACCTTTCAAGCTACACTCAGGTACATATGAAGGGTGTATTATGAATGAACACACCTAACTAAGGGGCCGATTATGATGGCGGACGGACCTGAGTCTGTCCGCCACCATAGAGTAGGAGGGAACCTCCGCATGGCCTGCAGAGTTCCCTCCTGTGCAATTAGGATGTGACCGCCACCCTGGCGGTCACATACTCTATTTTTACCATTGCGGCGGGTGCGGCTTCAAGCTGCATCCGCCGCAATGGTAAAAATGCATACATTGCATTTGTATGCAGAAAGCGGCAGGCACCGTGCACCATGTGCACCCCCCACACCCCCTTCACCCAGGGGGCCCGCAACGGGCCCCCGCAGTGAAGTTACACATGCTTTTCCGCGGCGGGTTTTCATTTTTCACAGCCCATCCTAATATGGCTGACGGTGTCTGAGAGACACCGTCACCATAGTAGAGCTTTTCCGCCGCGGTTGTAAGCCAACCACGGCGGAAAAGCGGCGGACGGAAACCAGGACCTACCAGCCATCCTAATGTGGCGGTGGGTCTTTGGTGGTTCCGCAGAGGATTTTCCGCATTCTCCGGGCCGGCGGTGGCTTCCGCCGGCCCGGAGGATGTGTGTATAATGTTCAGGGTTTCAGTCTGGGGGCATCGTCAAAGATCAATTGGCAGCACCCATCCCGGAGTTACTGGGAAGCTAAGACTTACTGTAGGGTTGATATGCATTTGATAGAAATGCTTCCTGCGTCGGTTCAGGGAAACCGCCCGAAGAGCGGCTACGGCGCTATCTTGTTTCTGCCGTCGCCTCCGGCCTCACCACACAAAGCTGGCAAAAAGGTCAGTGTGGCATAGAAGAAGTCCCTGACTCCTGTGTGATCTCAGTGTTCCTCCAGTGGTTCCAGTACCTTCCAGGCATACCTTTTAGCTCCTTTCCCAGAGGATCGGTGGCCCAGGACCTTGTGGGGACGATTGGATTCAGCCACAAGACTTCCTCCTTCATGAGATGGGATCAGTGGCAGCCATCTTAGGGTCAGGCGGGGTGTGATGCCCGTGTTGTTGGAGACAAGCCATCTCCTGGGATTGTGTCTGTGGGCGATCCAGGGGGTAGGTCACCAGCTGGAATGGGCCGACACTGTCCCTCCTGTAGCCACAGCAACATGGGTGCCATGTTGGAGTCAGGCGAAGACCGGGATCATTATTTCTTCTGTGACGGAGACAAGCCCTTTGCTTACAGGGAAAGACCCAGTACACCTGCGGAACTCGCTATCGGCTGTCCAGGTATCTCGTGGTACCCCCTCACTCACCGCCGTTAAATTTCTCCTCGTTTCCCAAAATGGTGGGCAAAGTCTGCTCGGGATCTCCAAGCCCTCCAATCGGTGTCAGCTTGCAGTATTGGAGGGTATAAATTACAATGCCAGCTCCAGTGTACACAACAATAGAGAAGGTGTTGGACTTAAAAATCCAACACCAGTCCAACAAGGTGCCCCCTAAAGCAAGTCATTGTAACGACTTGCGTGGTAAAGTAAGATATGATAACATCACAGTTGGCGTAGTAACTCAGGTGTAAATGGCAAGTCGTTGTTGTTACTGCAGGGTAAAGGATGTTTCATGGTCGGCCTGCCTGCTAATTTCCTTTTTCTTTTTCCCAATAGAGTAGTTGGTGCAATACGTTCGATGATTGCCATCACAAGAGGAATCTTTCAGTGTAGGCACTCAATCGATAACAGAAGAAAAATCACCTTTGTACAATGGTATGCTTACTCATTTTTTAATTGGTGTAGTAAAACCTCCGCAGTTTTTCAAATCCATGAAGGACTCACAAAATGATGATTTAGATATCTCTAAAATGTCCATGCCTAACCTGAGCATCTTTATATATGCTCATTGCTCATTTCTCAATAACTATTAAATGGATTCCACCAAATCATGCAAAGACACTTCCATGAGTAATGTTCTACCTTCGTGCAAATTTTGGTGTAATTACATTCACACATTTTTTCTGCATTAGTAAGCAAGAAATCCTTCAGGAAATAAAATGGGAAACATCACTTTTGGTAACGATCCATTTTTTAAGGCACCCCACTTGACAGATCTGCCAAATTGTGCCATGTTATTAAGAAAACAAAATGTACCTTACAGTGTAAAGCCTGACTCATTCATAACTAAAGAGGTGCATTACTGGATTTGTAACAGGCACATAGTTGGAGACATTGCATTTTTGAAGTGTGTGGCATGCTCATAAATGGGCATTTGATCTTCAAAACAAGCGAAATCAGCAAATGCAAAAACACCTTTGGAGGGTGTTAGCTTTCTATCAACTCTCTTCTGCCTAAATGCAAAGTAGAAGGAAGAAGAAGTACCTTTTAGGAAAGTTGAGGATGTGTCAATGTGCGCTGTAGGAATAAAAGGGCAACCCTCATGATATTAGTAAAAAATGTGGAGTTGGCGTTCTCTAAAAAGGATAATCTCAAGGAGTAGGATGAAACAATAGTCAAATTGTAAGGACACCTTATGTTTCAAAATCTCAGATTGGCAATCACTTATCTGAAACAGAGAGAATAGATGGGGATTGACTCCAAAATAAAGATGAAATGAAAAATTACGAATTAAATTGTAATTTGAAGTTCTAACTTCAATTAATGAGAGAAAGAACATGTTGTTGTGAGGTCAGTGGCTAAAGTTATGCATTATTTGACTGTGAAGGAAGTAGGGTATATTCATGTAGGACGTGGCCCAAACCAATGACTATTTTGAAAGATTGTGACACACACATTATACTGAAAAGCACAGGTGATAGGAATGGGAGAGGGAAAGTGCAAGGGACATAAACGAGGTAGATATGATTGGGATGTTTCAGGGTATTTGCCAACCACCCTTAGTAGATAAATGGAAATGCTTGTAAATCGCTAACCAAATGTTTGTGAAAACAATTTAAATAATTGTTCCACAACTATAAGACTGACAAATCTCAATACAAATATCAAGACAATAAAAATGCCAAGTACCTTGGATGCAGGGGCTAGAGTACAAGGCAGTACAGAGTATAAAACAGAAGTTAAGGAGGAAAAGAGAAAGGTGTCAGTGTGAAAAGAGATGGTCAGTTACCTTGAGGAAGATAGACCAAGTATAAGGAAGCTGAAGGAAGAGGGATATGTGTGACTGATTCATTTTCTTACAAAGTGTTGTGCATTGGGAACGTTTCCATGGAGCACTGGCAGACAGAAATGGCAGTGATCAGACATAGGTGAAATCTTGCAGTCCATTAGTTTCATAGCAAATATGAAGCTTCATTTCCACCAGCCTCGCAATTTCAACTCAGTTACAAACCAACAATGGGAGTTCCTGTGGGTGGCGTCATGGAGAAAGAGAATAGCACACAGTTTGTGGTCCTGTTGAATAAGCACTGAAAGAAGACACATCAGCCGCTGCTGTACTAAAAGCCTTGCTGTCCACTCAAATCCTTTAGTCTGATAATTGTCTCATCAGAAATTGTGCTTGTTCAGTTACATAAAAGGTGACACAGACTACTACTGCCCTTTTTATATGAGAATAAAAATAAATGTAAAACTTTCCTCTTCTCTTGATGGGCACAAACCCAATTATCCTACAGAAAGGTTACTTGCAAGTTAAGTTATGCTGTGAAAGTCCTAAAAGGCCAACAGAAATAATTTCCAGTATGCAGCAACCTAGTCCTTAGTTGCTGCACATGGCACTAAGATCTGGACAATCAAGGGGATGTACGTTGTTACAACGCATGCTTTTACCACGCATGCCTTTACGACGCAACTTTTCCAACACAAACCATTACAACGCATAGTGCTTAGGGGTGCGGGATAGTGAATAGTTTAATTTACTATTCCAACTCCAGTCCCCGTGGACACTAGGGGAGGTGTTGGATAGTAAATTAAATCTATTCCCTATCCTAGAGCGCCCCCCAGTGCAATGCGTTGTAATTGTTTCCGTTGTAATCGTTGCACCGTAAAGGCACTGCATTGTAAAAGTTGCGTTGTAAAGGATGTTTCCCCAATCGGGGGATATCCACATTGAAAAATAAAGGTGCACAACTGTCAAGCTTCACTAACCCCCATTGCTCTCTACCTCATAGCCTTACCCGTTGTCAGTTAGAGCCATCATCAATTTTCCGGTCAAACCACACTTCATATCCATGAAGTGCTGTTCCAGGATGTGTGGGATCATGCTTAGGCAACCAGATAGGAAGGATTGTGCTTAAACGCATGTATTGAATCGTTGGAACACTGGACAGGAGTATCAATTGAGCTTCAGCAAGATGGCTTTCTGAAACAATAAGACCTTCCTAAGTACCTTTTCCACACCCATATTATTCCAGATTCCCTGAAATACAAGCAATAGATATTTTAGGTACATCACATGTTAGTACACTCATTGAAGTGCCTGGAAAGACAAAATGATGTCTATGAAAGGAAATCAATCAGCAAACTTGGAGTTCATGCTTCTTTACATTATTAACATTTGTATTGACTGACTCCTGCCTCTGGATGTTTGTACAGCTTTAAAATTGTGATCATGTGTCTCATCATGTCATTACTGAAACTCAGTAATTTTCCACTCTTTGATTCCCTGGACTCCTGGCTAATTCTGATACTGATATTGATTTGTGAATTCTTCCCCATCCCCACTTTGAGAGTTGCCATAACAATGTGCAATGTTCAAGATTATAATTTCCCTCCAAGCAACAAAAGACTAGATTTACCAATGATGCTTTCCTGACCTAATGTAATCATCTGTTAGGTCCTGCATCTTGAATTTTACGAATCCAGTTGTTTGACCATTATGCCTGATTTTCCCTGATCCTTGAGATAATTAAATTATTCCTTTCCCGTTGCCATGCCAAATCTCATAGTGTTGCATTTATTTATTTTATTTCTAGATCATATAAAGACATGAGGGCTTATAGGTGTTAAATTACCTCAAATACAATAACCTAAGAGGCCTAGTGGGGAAATAGCTCCTACAGCATGAAGAAGCATGTTCTAAAAAGCCTAAAAACTGACATCTGAAGCTGCTGTGTCCAAAGGCACAAGGACAATGATTTCCAGAGTAGAGGCCCTTTATATTCTAGATTATTTGCCTGTAGATCATGCTCTGAATAAGGCAGAGGTGGAAGGACATCTGACTAGAAGAATAAATGTCCTCTGCTAGGGCATACAATTGATGTTAGTATAATAGGAATTTAGGTATAGTGCAATTGCCTTGTGCATGACACAGAGAAATTTGAATTTAAAACTATGCTAGATAGGTTGCCAAAGGAGTGGGGCTGAAACAGTAGATTTGTGTGCTCACATAATTTATTTTCGGTTTTAAGGTGCACAGCTATGTTTTCTTTTTCCTTTTAAATGTCATTGATCGCAAACACAGAAAGATTAACTCATGTTGAGCTAATAAAAACTTTTTTAGATCAAATGAGAGGATCCTTTTTCAGCACAATGACATATCATTGATACCTCAGCAACTCCATCTTGTACGACTTCAATAGTCCTCCAAATTCAACCACTGCTGAATGTTAAGATTGTCCATAGATTTCCAGTTGGATATATTATCTAAGAAGAAACTCCAGTAATAACAATAATTCTAGCCCATACCTAAACCCAGAAGGAAGAGGCAATTGGGCATACAGAAAGCATATGAACATAGGTGCTGGAAGGGGTGTTACAATGTCAACAAGTATATTGTTTGAGAAGCTTGAGTTTATACAGATGGGCGGGTTTTTAAAATTCTCTATTGTAAATTTACTATAATGCTTGTGTTAAGTTGGCCAGATTCCCAGGAGAGTCAGTTTCTTTTAGTAAATAATCGAAGGGCAATAGCCTTCGCAAATGTCTTGCAATCAGTGCAGATTAAAGAGATGGGATGATAATTTTAACAAAACCTCATCACAATCTTTTTTTGGGAATGATACATATCATTGCCTCTGAGAATGAACCACAGGAGTTTTTTTTTAAAAAGAGAAGAATTAATTAGCTTCTTTTTTATTGCCATTTAGTCTTGAATACAAACTACATTATTACACAGCATATCAATGTAAACCTAATATACTTCCTATTGCACTTTAAACAATCTAAGCTGTATATATCCATTTGTTTTTATCCTTCTATACATTGCAAAATATTGCATTAATAACGATTGATGTTTTTGGATTGTCACATTATATCTTGCCAACATTTCGTACAACAAATAAACATTAACAATAACCCCCCTTTCTCTACCTGTCCATTGGGTCAGTTTTGTTCCTAACTATGTGATCATCTATAGTATGGTATCATCCCTATCTTTTGAGTGTCTGGCCCTGTTGGTCTGGGTTACTATGTGGCTTGTCCCTCTAGGGAGATTCCCTCTCGTTAATCTGTAGGGATGACGACTCCTGATCTCCCTGGAGATCCGGTATCATGGAGGCCCACGCCAATCTATCTATGTCTGCCTTGTCATATGTTCTTACAAATCTCATTCGGACCAACTCTGCTGCTGCCCATTCGTTAATATCTCTCAGCCAGTCCGTATGCTTCGGGGTTGGGGTTGCATCCATGCTATCACTATTCACCGTTTGGCCAAAGCCAATGGCAAGTTAATAAAAAGTCTACACAACTTCTTGTTTTTTGGTTTGGGTTGTTGGCCCTGTAACACCTGCAAACCCCCTGTGGTATATACCAGCTAGCGGCTTCCCCCAAACATAATAGGACTCTTTCCCAGTAGGGTAGTACCGTAAGGCGTTGCCTGATCATGTGGAGGAAATCTGCTCCCCGTGTGTTACTGATGAGACAGCAATCCGTGTTGTGTGGGTATATTATATGTAATGTGCGTGGGGTTAGGTACACTTGATATATAATATTGTAATGAAGTAGTTTGAATCTTGCATAATCCCAAACTTTTGACACTCCCTTGTGCACCTTGCTCCATTCAGCCTCAGTCAAAGGTTCATTCAATATTGTGTCCCATTTTTGTTTAAGCCCTAACGGCTCCTTCGGCATGTTAATATGTTATGTTATGTTAATATGGATTTTTTTATAGCGCGCGGCTACTCCATGGAGTGTCCCGGCGCTTTTATTGAAAAAACAAAACAGAGAGAACACAACACAATCAAATAAAACAGACCCAGCATAGAGAAGAGGGGGACCCTAAAGGGCAAAAATCCAAGTTTTAAGGCCCTTCCTAAAGTTCAGCAGATTGGAGGTACTACGTAATGCTAGGGGCAGAGTGTTCCAAAGCTGCGGCGCCAAAAGCTTAAAAGAGCGACCTCCAATACGAGCCCTTTTTACTCGTGGGACCACAGCAAGGAACAGTGATTCAGACCTCAAGGATCTGGCCGGATGGTAAAAGGCAAGCCTCTTCTGGAGATATTTGGCTCCCGAGGCATGAAGGGCCTTATGGGCCAAGGTCAAAGCCTTAAAAACTATCCTCTTGCGGATAGGCAGCCAATGAAGCGACTGCAAAAGACCAGACGCTCCGGCTCGCCTATTCAGACCAAAAATGGCCCTTGCGGCCGAATTCTGGACCACCTGCATCCGTTGCAAAAGATATTCCGGCAAACCGAGATAAAGGACGTTGGAGTAGTCCAGTCTGGAGCCAATTAAGGCCTGCACCGTCGTCTTCCTATGTTCCTCTGAGAGCAAAGGAAGAAATTTACGAAGCATCCTGAGGAGGCCAAAACATGTTCCCGTAAGGCCAAGGATCTGAGATCTTAACGCCAGACCATTATCAATCTTAACCCCCAGGTTCTTAGCCAGCTGGGACGAGCCCGCTGGGGGGAACATGTTAACAGGCCACCATTCCTGCCAATCTGGCTCTAATGGACAACCGAAGAAGAGTACCTCAGATGTATCTGAGTTGCACTTAAGGCTGTTTAGCAGGAACCACTTAAAAACAGCCCCAAGGCATTCACGGATACTCTCTCCGTCAAAATCTTCTCCTTTCCTGCACATAAAGAGGAGCTGGATATCGTCGGCGTAGGAAACGATCTGGGACCCAAAAGACTCGGCCAGTGCCACCAGAGGGGTCATAAAGATGTTAAAAAGAGTCGGGCTCAACACAGAGCCCTGCGGAACTCCGACTCCCAAAGGCGGCATCACGGCAGAGCTAGGTGGGACCCAGACCGTTTGTCGATGACCAGCCAAAAATGATTTAAACCAGCTGAACACCGTCCCCCTCAGACCGATCTCATGAAGTCTGGCGAGGAGACCCTCATGGGGGACGGTGTCGAAAGCCGCCGACAGATCTAGCATTACAAGCATAACCTTGCCCCCGAGTCCAGTACCTCTTTAATGGCCTCAGACACCTCCAAGAGCGCCGTCTCGGTACTTAAATTAGGGCGGAAGCCAGATTGAGTAGGGTCTACATGAGCCCCCTCGCGGCCATCGTACGCAAACACAACCTCAGCATAATCTCCTACGCCGACGACACCCAGCTGATCCTCTCCCTGACCAACGACCCCGCCGCCGCCAGAGCCAACCTGCACGAAGGGATGAAGGAGGTAGCCGAGTGGATGACGACCAGCCGCCTAAAACTGAACTCGGACAAGACGGAGGTCCTCATCCTGGGACCCTCACCCTCCGCCTGGGACGACTCCTGGTGGCCTCCCGCCCTGGGCTCCGCACCCAAACCAACAGACCATGCACGCAACCTGGGCTTCATCCTGGACTCCTCCCTCTCCATGACCAGGCAAGTCAACAACGTCTCCTCGGCGTGCTTCAACACCCTACGCATGCTACGGAAGATCTTCTGGTGGATCCCCACCGAGACCAGGAGGACCGTCACCCAGGCCCTCGTCACCAGCCGACTGGACTACGGCAACGCCCTCTACGCCGGTACCACCGCCAAGCTCCAGAAGAGACTCCAGCGGATCCAGAACGCCTCAGCCAGACTCATCCTCGACATCCCACGAACCAGTCACATCTCCGGACATCTCAGAGACCTTCACTGGCTCCCCGTCAGCAAAAGAATCACCTTCCGCCTCCTCACCCACGCACACAGAGCCCTACACGACCAAGGCCCGAGCTACCTCAACAGCCGAGTCAACTTCTACGCTCCCAAACGCCACCTTCGATCAGCCAACCACGCCCTCGCCGCCGTCCCCCGCATCCGAAGAGCGACTACAGGAGGAAGGTCCTTCTCCTACCTGGCTGCCAAGACCTGGAATTCCCTCCCGACCGACCTGCGCCTGACCCAAGACCACCTCTCCTTCAGGAGGAAGCTGAAGACCTGGCTGTTCGAGCAGTAGCGGCACCCCCCCCCCCAGCGCCTTGAGACCCTACGGGTATGTAGCGCGCTTTACAAGTGTCATTGATTGATATTGATTGATTGCAGCAGATTGTATGATTCCAGAAAATTGGAGAGCACAATGTGTACGTGCTTCTCCAAAATCTTAACCAACGCAGGGAGAAGAGAGATGGGCCTGTAGTTGGCCAGAACCTCCGGGTCCAGGCCAGGTTTCTTGAGGAGGTTTCATGTCCTCGTGTAATGCTCGATAGAGATGAGTCACCTTCCCTGTGCCATGGTTAACATTGTCGCTAATATATTAGTGATGGGGGGCTCTTCTGGGAAGTTTTGCCACAACTCCCGCTTGACACTTGATATTTTCCCCCTATTGTAGGAATTGGCCTGGCCCCAACCCAAACTCACTTCATGCGTCCTCACGTATTATGAATTGACGTCCTCTTTAGAGGTCCCCCAGCAGTTGACAGCCTCCCTCCCTCCAGCATCATATTGACATGGAATCGTCAATTACGGCAAATGGGCGGATTAGCCATAGGGGCATGTCGGGTGTATATGGGGCATGCTGGACCACTCGCCGAACTACGCTTTCCCACACTTTTGCCATATGGTGTATTATGTACCGGCTCTCGTGGACCATCCCCCCATCATCAACAGCTTGGCAAGTATACCCCTTCCTTGTGTCCCGGCCAAGAGAGATTTTTCCTAATTGTCTTCGTCATCTAGCCAGTAGACTGTGTATTAGAGCTGAGAGACTATGTAATATAGCTCAAACCTTGAAACCTCCTGCCCACCCCTCTCCCATGTTCTTTGCAATGTCGTCAGTCGTGCTCTTCTTCGTTTTTTGCCCCATAGGATATCACCAATGAGCGAGTCTAGTGTATTGAAATACGATTGTGGTATCATATAAAATGAGTATTGCAAAAATGTATAGGCATGGTGGTAAAATGATAATTTTAATGATCACTATGTGCCCCACAAGGGACAGGGGTAAGTCAGCCCAAAAGCAAATCAAACCCCTCAGTCCCTCTCATACATGGCCACTGTTGAGTTTGTGAAAATCATCGGGGGAGCTCACCAGGTGTATTCCAAGGTATCGTGCCCCCTCTTCAACCCATGGTGTATCTATGGCTGGTCTTGACTCCGGGAGGACTGCAGCTAATCTGCCCCTTGGTATCACTATAGATTTTTTAGGGTTAATGTGTAGTCCAGAAATTTTACCAAATTGTCACATTTCTGCCATAAGTATCGGGACAGTAGTAAAGTTAGGACTCCTAACTTTAGGACTCTTAAATGCTAAATCGCAACTGAGGCAGGTGAGCGCAGTAGCAGTCCGAATGCGGAGGAGCCCCTGGTCATTGAAGGAGCCCCGGGCGGCTGTCTGCTAAGTGTGGAGAAAACCGAACAGAAAGATCCTGGAGACTGCCTGGTGAGCGATTCCTATGGCCTGTCCTCCTCACCCCTTTCATCCTCTTTTGGCGGCCGTGTGTTCTGGCGGCTGGATCGAGCCCCCTCTGGGGTCTGGTGGATGGGTTACACATCCAGGCTGGTGGAGGTACAGACGGAACCTGGGTCGGTGGTGGTGAGTGCTTGATACCTATGTAGCACCCCAGCGGAAGATAAGTGGGTTCACACAGACTCCTGTGCCTGAGGGTTTGTGGCCTAGTGACGCGGCCGTTGGGCCCTACGATACAGTGATCCCAAACAAGCGGGAGGTGGATTTGAGGCGAAAGCCTCCTGAGGAGTGAGCTGGGGCCATACTGTGAGGAAAAGCAGGAGATTAGGCCTTCGCCGGTGAGAGTTTGGGGCAGCAGGGAGGCCGACGCAGGTAGCTGCCAACATTGCACGGTTTATTGGTGGGCTCTGGGAGGACAGCAGTTTACGGCCAGGTGCAGAAGGAATAGGCCAGCAGATAGAGAGCCGACGGGACATCCTTTATGTACTGCAAGTGAACTGCTTCATTGCTTTTAATGCATTAGAACTTTGGGGGACTTTGGGACATTACGAGCCCAGCAGTACTCATGGCAGGAGCCACCTGTCTCACCTGCAAGCGCCTGGAGGAGCTTTATAATCCAGTGCAGGTCCTGCGTACAGTCTGCGTTCCAGCCCGTCATCGCCCCTCACAGCCGACGAACTTTGGGGCACTATGGAACCTACCAGTACTCGTGGCAGGAGCCGCCTGCATTACCTGTAAGCGCCCAGAGGTGCTTTATATTTCAGCCCGGGCCAAGGGCGGGTCTGACCAAGCACGGAGGAGGTTGGGCTGGGCCCCCCCCATCATGTTGTACAGCTGGAAAAGGCTCCAAAATGGTAAAAAAGAACCCTGCCAGTTTGGGGAAGAAGGAAAACAACACAAAAATCGACTGAGGAGGTAAATTTCACATATTTGGATAGTTTTTTAGCAAAAGCCTCCTCTGCTATTTCTATAGAAATTGACTGCGCGGAGAGGAGACTGTCCCTGGGTACTGATAACGTACTAAACAAGGATATCTCCACTAGCTCGATTGCTAAGAGCCAGGAGCCAAATGTGTTGGGGTCAGGCGCGGCTGTGGTGAGTCCCTCTTTATCCCCACTTATGGCAGAGGCACCACACCCGGCATTAAATTCTTGCATCCCTACACCAGAAGCGCTAACTACATTAAATGCAGCACCTCTCTTAAAGAGAAAAAGGGTCCCTTTGAAAAACCCACCACCAAATATCTCAAAGATACCTAGAAAAAGTCAAAACACTGCAGAAAGGGTAACAGTTATTTGTGCAGAAAAAACTCACGAAGAGCCAGTCACCCCATGTATGGCTATAAAAATGTATGTGCTGATGGAAAAACTTAAGGAACTTTTAGCGCCCATTGTTCAGCGTCTAGACTCAATTGAAAAAGAAATAACAGATCTATCAACTCTGAGATTAATCTCTCAGGGAGAGGGTGTGACTATGGAAAATGGCCAAAGGCAGTTGCAAAATCAAACAGAAGGAGCGCATAGTGGAACCACGCATAAATTAATCCAACAATCTCAAATCCAGGGTGGGCCTACACTAGTAGCCCGGATGTCAGTGTGGGGAACTATCGCTCATCCCCCCTTGGCCTCTTCTGACACCCAAAATCAATGTCCAGTGACAGTGTCTCATTCACACTATGCTCCAACGCCAAAGGCCCAGGAGACTCCAGTTTCGAGGGTGGTAGCCCCCAATCTCTCTCAAAGTCTTGATGAAGGGCCAAGGCTAGATCTCTCTCCAGATGTCTGTCCTTATGTGGTCATCTTAGCAAACACCCCAACTCTAAAAAAATATCAAACAGAAACCACTATTCAATTAATACATAAAGCACGACATTGGATCAATAAAACTGGGAACGGATGCGCCGAGGACTATTGTAACATCCTAATGGCTCGTAGGGTATCCTGGCTTGGAAAGCAACCTAAATCCATCTATGGGGACTGTGTGGTGTTAACTCTAAAATCCCCAGCCATGGCCAAAAATTTACTACAATTGCCACCTAATAACCCCTCTGAGCGTTCCCAAATATTTCTTCTGCCCCTTGGTTTCTTTTATAAGCCTCCATTGTGCCACCGGGGAACTAGTGGTCCTAGGGCCCAAAATTTCAATCTCAACTGAGTCTGGCCCCAGCCACATTTATATCAGGGAGGAGATACCGCCTCTGTATTACCGACTAGCAGCCTGTCCCGACGTTGTCCGGGTATGAAATAGAATGTGTGTAATGTGTGTATTTGGCAAGGGCAATTTATTTTAAAATCTTGCGGTAGACAACATTTTTTGTTTCATTAGAATAGGGACAGAGAAGGCCCAGCTGCAGCCCTGGTTGATGTTAGCAGGCATGTGTAATTGGTGTAGTGATCCGCCGCCTGAGCCCGGCTACAGCCCTGGTTGATGTTAGCAGGCGCGTGTAATGTTGTTGAATGAGAGAGTTATCAGCCGCGGGTAAATCCATTTAATGAGAGAGTTGAGTGACAGCGAGTAGGAGAGGCTGCAGTAATTGTCCCCGCAGACACGCTGATTTGCGTGTTCCCCCGCTTGAGGCCCAGATGCAGGCCTGTTTGATGTTAGAAGGCGCGTGTTCCCCCGCTTGAGGCCCATCTGCAGCCCTGGTTGATGTTAACAGGCGTGTTTAATTAGTGTACTGATCTGCCGCCTGAGCCCGGCTAGAGCCCTGGGTGATGGTAGCAGGCGCGTGTAATTGAATGAGAGAGTTCAGTAACAGCACGCAGGAGAGGCTGCAGTAACGTTACTTACCAGGCCTCCAGGTGAACACGTTTGTCATGCCCCCAGCACACCGCCACAGCAGACGATCTTCTTATTAATGTAAGACCCACATGGCATGAAGTGCGGAACATAGCACACGCCCCCAGCGTTTCTCACGCTCCAGCGCGCCCCTTGATGCGGCGCAATTGCGTTCACATGGCATGAATCCCGGACACACGCCCCCAGCGTTCCTCTCGCCCCCAGCGTGTCACGCCCCCAGAGTGCCCCTTGATGCTGCGCAGCAGCGTAATTGGCGCTTGTATGTACGACTCACATGGCATGAAGGGCGGACACACGCCCCCAGCATTTATCACGCCCCCAGCGTTTGTCGCACCCCCATCACATGCCCACAGCCCACGATGTAATTGCCGTACCACACACCCCCAGGGTTAGTCATGCCCCCAGCCCACGCCCACAGCACAACGCAGACACGCCCACAAGGGACTACTTTGCTAGCATGGTTCTTTTACCTTTTAAATGTATAGAGGAGTTGGCCTAACGGCTAAGGCGCTCAACCTCGGACCTGGGGATCTGGGTTCGAGTCTTGGTAACGACGCCAAACATCCTGTGATTCTGGGCAAATCACTTAATCTTCCCGTGCCTAACAAAAACAAATGTGTGTCCTCATGTAACGTAACTGGTGCTATGTAAAGCGCTCTGATACCTAATTCAGTTCGGGTCAAGTTCGCGCTATATAAAACTCTGCAAAAAAAATATATATGGTGGCCGTCTGCATAGCCTATGTCCTTCTGCTGCAACTGCCCTTTCCAACGCTGTATTGGGTGTTGTGATTGGTGCTGTGGTTACTGAGATTACCCGCCTCAAAGGTTTGGGCTCTCTCTTTATAATATTAGTATGGACTTCAAATCGCTTCATAGTGTTGACGGACATGGAGGCATGCGACTGACTGTGTACTGGGGAAAAAGATCAGAATATAGTGGAGGTAGGGCGCCGGGAAAGTTTGGTTGATGAACTCTCCCCCACTAAGGATATGAACATATTTACAGCCCTCACATGGAATATTGCAGGTTTGGGGCAGAAACTGCTGAACCGGGATTGGCTAAAATATATTTACTGTTTCGACCTAATATGTTTCCAAGAGACTTGGGTGGAGGGCCCTATCAGTTTAAATGGGTACAAGTCATTTCACACCCCAGCTATTGCTTCAACCGCCTGGAGGGCAAAGGGCGACATTGTGACCTTTTTAAAAAATACTTTGAGATTCAAAGTCTTATCTTCCTATAATGAGTGTCAATGTTTTAATATGTTACACCTCAAAGGCCCTGCCGGCAAAACTATTTTAGTGACCACGCGGCTATAAGCTGGCATATGAACTGGCCAGGTATTCATGTCACTACCTTTTATCATTCAAAACCCACTATAAGAAAAAAGATTGGGATAACACTGAAGTGGGAGAGCATTGATAAGATTGTACTCATTCCCCAGGTAATCTCAAACACAATGAATGAAATAGAAATATGTCTTGACCCAAATCATGATTCAGGGTCCACCATTGACGCCTTCAAAACTATCCTGCAAGACGTAAAAATGAACCTCTCTAAGAGGAACGGGCCTCGTAAATGTGGGGGACCGAAATGGTTCGACCATGAGTGCGCTAAAGCACTTTCTGACTTGTACCGTGCACTCAGGCTTGTATCAAAAGATCACCTACATGTGAAACAGGCCCGTATAAGTTATTTGATGGCAAGGAAGAATGGATTAAAGAATCTGAAAGTAGAAGCCTGGGAGAAATTATTGGCTGCATCTGTCACAAATAATGTAAGGGATTTTTGGCGAACGATTAAAGCCCCATTTTTAAAATCTAATGCGGAGCCTAGTTTGGATATGCATGTGAATGAGGACTCTTGGGTGACGCACTTCACTAACATCTTTAATGTACCTCCAGCTACCCCAGAGTCTATAGATGTAGAGTCTGTCCCATCTTTTATTGATACCCTCGCTTTTGATAACTGGAAGGTACGTATAGCCCTGGATCAAAGTTCCAACAATGAGGCGCCCGGTTTTGTTGTTGCTCCAATAGATTTTTTCACAGACTGCCCTGACCTTTGGAGTCCACTGCTCACTAACACATTTAATGCAATAGGAAGAGAGGGACCTCCCGCCTCCTGGCTTAAAGCCATTTTAGTTCCAAATTTTAAAAAAGGTGACAAGCAAGACCCCAGGAATTATAGACCTATTTCCCTTCCATATAGCACGGCAAAACTAATGGGCAGAGTGCTATTAAATAGATTGGAGACATGGGCATCAACAAATAATATCCTGATCCCTGCACAATATGGGTTTCAAAAAGGAAGAGGCACACAAGATCATGGCCTGAATTTGAGCCTTCTCCTAGCAAAGTATACTCATGTGAAGCAAGGCAATTTATACCTGGCCTTTATGGGTCTCAGTGCGACCTTTGATTGTGTATCTCACCCACAGCTTTGGAGAATTATGAGGGAAATGGGGTAGACCAGGCCGTGATTACCTTTATTAGACAATTGTATTCACGGGCTGAAGCATGTGTTAGGTATGGGTCACAGGGAGAATGCACTAGGTGGTTTCCAGTTTGCCAAGGCTGCGTTCTCGCATCTTTTTTTATTTTCGTTGTATATTAATGGGGTGGAGTCCAAATTACTAGACCGATAGATGTGCCCAGAATAAGGAAGTTGCACATCCCAATTTTATTATATGCAGATGATGCAGTTTTAATTGTGCGACATATGTGTTACGTATGCTGCCTGATCCATTAACCTGTTACAGTGTTGCCTCTTTTTTATGCACGTGTCTCAAATCCAGGAAATCATTTATTGACTGATACTGACGAATTGCTTCTTTTAACATTTTTAACAGTGATGTATACATACTTTTATGATTAACTTGTATTAATCGAATAAAGTAATTTTGATGATGAGGATGTTATGTTATGTTATGTTAAAATGACTTATATAGCACTCAGCTGCCCCAGCAAAGGGGCATCCCGGCTCTTCTAGCAGCTCACAATCAACTGACTACGAAGGAGCTCAGCAAGACAATGTCCAGGAAGCTTAGTTTAGTGGAAAAAGCTTGGTCTTAATTGCATTCCTAAACTCCAGCAGACCTTCCTGTTCTCGTATGTGTGCTGGTAGTGAGTTCCACAGCTTTGCTGCCAAATAGCGGAAGGAACGTCCTCCCGCTCTGCAGCGTTTGATCCGGAGTACCCTGACCAAGTGTTGTTCCGCAGAGCGTAACACGCGGGTTGGGACATATGAGGTCAAAAGGTTACAAAGCATTTTGGGAGTAGTAAGTTTTAGAATTTTAAAAGAAAGACACAATGTCTTAAACTTAATTCGCTGATCCATACGGAGCCAGTGTAGCGTCCGGATGGTGTCAGTGATGGAACAGAACCGTGAAAGGCCAACTAAGGCTCTAGCAGCCGCATTTTGGATGCGCTGCATCCAAATAATCTCGGCTTGATTAGCACCCAAAAGCAAAGAGCTAGCGTAGTCCAATCGAGAAAGAACAGTGGATTGGACTATCAGCTGTCCAGTAGATGAGTCAAAGAACTTTAAAATAGGTTTAAGACCTCGTAAGATGCCAAAACATGTGGCAGCGACTTTTTTTGTGTGGAAACAGAAACTAAGAGAGGAGTCCAGCCACACCCCCAGGTTCTTGACTTCTCTCTTTGGTTCCTGTGCTTTACCCAACGCCCTGGGCCACCAGTGATTGCCCCATAAGTCAGTCTTCTTACCGACCAGCAGCACTTCTGTCTTGTTTGCATTTAATTGCAAACAATTAATGTCATCCAGTCTGCCACGGCTGTGAGGCCGCTTTTAAATCTGGAGACATTCGGGGTCGATCCTACAGTTAGGGCCACCACTAGCTGCGTGTCGTCCGCATATGAGACGATAGTGAGGTCCCATTGCCTGGCGACAGCAGCTAGTGGCTGAACATAGAGATTGAACAATGTGGGGCTCAATGCCGAGCCCTGGGGAACGCCCTGCTCAATAAGATGTGCCCAGGATAAGAAAGGAAGGATCTCTCGGTCAGAAAAGATCTGAACCAGGCAAGGGCCAGGTCAGTGATCCCTGCCTCCTCAAGACGGTAAAGCAAAACCTTGTGAGAATCCGTGTCAAAGGTGGCACTGAGATCCAGCAGGATCAGTGCCGCCGTTTGACCATGGTCAAGTGTGGTCTGCAGGTGTTCCGTCATAGCCAGGAGAGCGGTCTTGGTACTATGACCGGCGCGGAAGCCATGTTGCGTTTCATCCAGAATGTTATTGGAGCGCAGAAAGTTGGTAAGTATGATGTTGGCATGGGCTTCCGCAACCTTCGCTACCCATGGAAGGAGAGAAATAGGCCTGAAATTTTCAGGCTTCATAGGGTCTAGACTAGGTTTTTTAAGGATGGGAGAGACCCATGCCTGTTTCCATTTTGCCGGAACAATGGCGGATGAGAAAGAGGCATTGATTAGCTGGTGTAGCGGTGTCATGCAAAGCAAAGAGGATTCTCTGAACTGAGCAGGCTTGAGTGGATCGGCCGGAGAGACGGATTTAATTTTCACGGTCAGCCTGCTGAGTTCCTCAGAGGAGATCTCACGGATAGCCATCAAGTTGGAGACTGAGTCTGGTCTAGTGGAAATAGATGGACAGGGGGTAGTCCTGGGAGGAAAGGATCGATAGGTGGCCCTAATTTTCTCCACGAAGAAGGAAGCGAGTTCTTCACAGTGGAGCTCTGAGGTAGGTATAGGCCCAGGGACTTTCTTGCCACTGAGATCTTTAAGAACTTTAAAAATGAGTTTAGCGGGATTGGGGCTCGATTTAATCTCAGGGGCATAATACTCCGCTCGAGTCCTGCAGACGGCTCTGTGATATGCTTTATGTTCAGCCAAGTAGTAGGCTTTTTTCCAGGATCATAAGCTTTCCTCCACTCGTGCTCATATTTTTATTTTATTTTATTTTAGCGATTTGTATAGCGCCTGGTGACCCAATATCTTTTACATGCCTTCTTCAGTAGAGTCAGGGGCTATACCAGGGGCTAGACTCCTGCGTGCGACCTTTAATTCAGGTGGCCGGGATGAGAGAGTCAAGTGCTCGGGTGATCCAGGCGCAGAATGACTCATAGCCTGTCTCAACATTGGTCAAAGGGCCTAAAGGGTCAGCTCTTAAAAGTGCGTGGAAATCTTCAAGTCGAAGCTTGCGCCAAGTTCGTTTATATACAGAACCTTGAGTGTTGTAACGTGGTGGTTTTGATGTGGAGGTGGTCATTTCGACTAGAAGATGGTCAGACCAGGCTATAGAGGTAGCGGTAGTTACTGTAGCAGCTTCTATGTTCGTGAATATGGGATCTAACAGGCGACCCCACTATGTGTAGGGCTTGCGACTAATTGATGGAGCTGGATTGCGACTAAGTCGGCAAGCAAAGTGCGGATAGTCTGGTCATGATCCAGATCAAAGTGGAGATTTAGATCGCCGAAAATGCTAAAATTAGCCGACCCCACAGCCAGCGCTCCAACTGTCTCTAAAAGAGCATTTTTAAAACCAGTAGCAGATCCGGGAGGCCTATATATCAGTAGACTAGAAAGGGAAAAATGGGTGTTCACAAAGATGTTAAAGCGGGCGCATTCACCTCCCTCCATATTAACTTCGTTGAGGAGACAGGTATAGCAGGACCTGCTAATCACAGCAATGCCGCCTCCCCAGTCGCTCTATTCACCAAAGAAATTGAGTATTCAGGGGGTAGCGCCAGATTAGATACACCGCCAGGTCGTCACTAAGCCATGTCTAGGTCAAAAAATATATATCAGGGGTTTCATCAATGATAAGATCGTATATTTTGCCGTGGTGTTTAACTAGTGACCTTACATTCAGCTGCAGTATTTTTAGCCGATGTTGAGGGGGCGTAGCAGAAGGAACGGAGAGAGGCACGGGTTTGGGAAGTACAAACGTACCACACAGACAGTTGGTAGGGCCACTCAGGGGATGAAATCGGGGATTGTTGCAATGGTGAAATGGAGGGCACAGGTTTAATAAGGCCTCTCTAGAAAAGATGTAACTTCCTGACGTTTTTTGTACAGCGGTTCTTAGGATTATGTTCCTTGACACCGTCTTACCCACCCGCAACCTGGCTAAATGGGCAACGAAGAGCAGTTGGCTCCATTTAAGATACTGGTTGCCAACCCCTATTTGCTGAAGAACCTGCCACATATATGGCCATTCCACGGAATCAAATGTTTGTTTGATATTCAGTGATGCAATCACACTATCAGTCTCCATTAGACCATGGGCTTGCCTGCCACACGTGCGCCAAACTCCTTAAATTATATGTTGTCTTTTGTCCGGGGCTGAACCCTGACTGATCGGAATGGATCAGTATTTTCATCAGCAGGAGAAGACGTTCCACCATGATACCACTTAGTATTTCCACATCAATGTTTAGCAATGATATTGGTCTGTAGGATCTTGGAGGGTCGGGATCTTTATCCTTTTTTAGGATCATGGTAACAAGTGCTTCGCCCATGGTGGTTGGAAGAGTCCATCTATTTAGCGCTTTGTTGTAGACCTTTAATAGTCTATCCACCAAAAGAGGTCCAAAACACTTGTAGAACTCTGCAGGGAGTCCATTGGAGCCTGGACTTTTGGCCTCTTTGAGACCCCCTATGGCACCATTTATTTTGTCTTTAGTGATCGAGGAGCCTAGGGCTCCTGCTTTTTTATTGTGAGATGGGGGAGCGCATCCCGGTATCCTATCATTATCCCCTGCTCTGGTTCAGAGCGGCTAGTGTATAGCTTTGTTAGGTGGGTCGCTAGGGCTTCTGCCATGGCTCATTGGGTGTATACCAGTGTCCTATTTTCAGCTTGTATTTGTAATATTTGAGTAGGGCGCTTTTCTTGTTTTATCAAGAGTGCTAGTAAAGCCCCAGTTCTACCCCCTTCCCTATTGAGTCTTTGCCGATATGTTGTGTGTACATGTTTTTCTAATCTGCGGAGTTTTGTCATGAGTGCTTCGTGGCTGTGGTCCACCCTTTCAATTTTTGAGAGGCCGTGCCAATCTCAGCCTCCATTTTCCCAACCTGGACTCATGCATGGCCACGTCCCGCTCCAACTGTGTTCGTACTCAATATGTAGTTTTTATACATATGCCCCAAATAACTACTTTTAGGGCCTCCCATTCATTTGCACAGCTCGAAGCCGATCCCCAGTTCTCCTGGAAATCATTACGCAACTGTGCAGAGACTGTGGCAGCAAATTGCGGGTCTCGCTTCTGAGCAGCCATAGAGGTATCTCAGACCTAACCTGTCTGCCCCCCAACTCCAGCAGGACCTGGGCGTGGTCCGACAAATATCTCGGCTGGTATGTTATCCCTCTCATACTCCAACCCAGATGTGAGGACAAAAAACAATAATATAGACAACTGAAAGTCTGTGTGGCTTGTTTATAGCATGAAAACTGTTTCGTAGTGGGGTGGCATTCCCACCATACATCTCGCAGTTACAATCCCAGCAGTACCCCTTGTAGTGTATTAGTAATTTTTGGCTTTGTATGCAATTATGGAGGCTCCCTGTCTAGAGTGCCATCCAGAATACAGCTAATATCTTGTGCTAGCATTATTGGGGCTCCCAGATAGGGGGAGGCCACCTCAAAGAGCTCCCTAAAAAAGGAAGCACTATCGTCATTCGGGGCATAGACATTAATTATGCTTATTTCTGAACCATCTAGCCTCCCGTATAGAATGACATATCTGTCTTTATCAATCACATGATGAAGGTGTTGGAACAGGACCCCCAGTGCTACCCATATAAGGGCCCCCGCGCAAACCCAGAGTAAGAAGTGGTGTACACTTGCCTGCTCCACCATTTCCTCAAACATTTAATAGAGTCTCCCCAAACATGAGTCTACCGCCACCTTACATCTTTTCAAATAGGCAAATGTTCACCTACTTTTTTTAGTGTAACAATGCCTTGCAAATTCCACATAATCGACTTGCTCATGGTGGTTGCCACAGCACATCTCGTTTGCCACTCAATCTGACTTAATTCCACTCTGCAAACATAAAGGTGATCATTGTCATCCATTTGTATAACATAATATATTCTCTCAATTCACCCCCACGAAGGAAGGTCTGCTTGGCCCAAAACATAGCTACCCAATATCCCACCTCTTCTTGGGCAATATCACATTCCCCACCCTTTCAAAACATAACCTGGTGTAGATATGTATATGTTGCCTCATTTTCCCTGTTTCAACCCCACCATCTCATTACCACATATAGGTATAAAACAACTATACTCTAGTGTCCCTTTCCTTCCCTCCTCCCCATTCTAAGGAAGTGGTTGGTTGGCAGCCAAGGAGTGAGGACTGGCCTCTAACTCCGTCGACAGGCACCAGTCTCTGGGGGACAGGTCCCACCATCTGTTTCAGTTTTTGTGGTAAACTCTGTGATGTAATTACCTCCCTTCATGATCCCCCTAATAGTCCGATCTTACCAAGCATTTTGACCATATGATATGTCGAGAAAGTCCATTCAGTCCAAATGCCTCTTCCTCGGGCCCCCTCAGGTATCTGGGTCCTCACTTAAAATGCTTTTTAATGGGTTTCCCGGCGATGAAGGTCTTGAGTCCGGGACAACATCGGACGCTTGCAATGTCCCTTCAGATTCTGGTGGGGCTGCGGCTTCTGGCCCTGCTCTGTGACTGCTTCTGAAACTGTCGATTCCTAGATTGGCTTTGGGATCTGGGTTTAATTGGTGTCATTGTGGTGGTTCCTGGGGAACCTCTTGCATCCAGCCAATCGGCTGCGTCACCTACAGAAAGAAAAACAATGTTTTGCCACTATATTCCACCCTCAGTTTCACCGGGAAGAAGAGACAGTATTTAAGGTTCAGAAATTTCAATCGGCACTTCACAGCTAGAAAAGATCGTATTTCCTGCTGTACTCTTTGCGTGTAATCGGGTAGATTGAAATCTGATGTCCTGAATAATTCAACTGGCCTCTGTTAGTGGCAGTTGTAAGATGGAGTCCCAATCCCAAAAAATAGGAAATCAAGCTATGATGGCTCTGGAGGGTGCTCCAGGTTTTTTGGGGGGTGGGAACTCATGCCCTGTGTGCCATCTCCACTGTAAAATACTTTGAGAGTTTCTTTGGGGCCAGTGCACCAACAAGCCATTCTTCGAGCAACAATCCTGCAAATGGGTCCTCCACTTTCTCTGGAAATCCGATAAACAGAGATTATTCTACCGAGGCCTTCCTTTGGCATCTTCGGCGTGTTGGTCAAGTTGCACCACTCTTTTCTGGAGGTTCATCACGGTATCCCTCAATGTGTGCAACTCCTTCTCCAGTGTGTCCACCATCTGTTCTGCAGTTGTGACCCTTTCTGCAACTTTTCGCAAGTCGCAGCAAAGTAGGGTCATATTGATAGCCACAGAATCAATCTTATTTTGTAGTTCATCACGGTTGGCGAGGATGGCCGTAAGCACTTCTGTAATGTACTGGCGTTGGTCAGTGTTTTGCGCCGGTTCTTCTGTGTTGGTGGGCAACATCGTCATTTGAGCCCCTTCATCTAATGGAAGTGGTTGGGCGTAATTAGAGATTTTATTGGCTTGGACTGTCTTGCCTCCTTTTCCTTTCACCATATTTATAGTTAACAGTGCAGTTCTGGGGGGAACAATCACAGGTAGTGTTTAAGGTTTGAAGCTTTTATCTGTTTGCTTCTAATTTACCTTCCACTGTTTCTTAAATGACGATTTGATGAGTTTCCCTCTTGTCTTACTAAACTTTTATTCAACGTGTGCTGCGCTGCCACTTCTACTTGAAATCTTCCTCCAAAGTCTGCTATATATTTTGCAGTAGTGAGCCTCCTTCTACAGAGCTCACCCACTCATTTTCTCACCGGCGTTGCAGGGCTACGCACACTGCAGGACCCAAGCCTCTCTCCTCCTGTGGCCCGTGGTAAGGATGCAGGCTCAGGTAGGCCACACTTTGAAGCTCAGTTCATTTTGGCCCTGCCCAGCAGATTTAGTCCTCAGATGCTCGTAGTAGGGCCATCAGCAGTCTCGGCCCTCACCGGTACCTCGTTTCTGCGCAGGCCCCAGACAGGCAGTCGACTTCTCTGGTGGGGTTACTACGGTATGCCAGCTGCCCGCCAAGGCCTTCCATGTCTCGATGTTGCCTCCCAGGGGTCCCCACTGGTCGGCGAACAGAGCATCCAACCAGCGCAATAGGTCTGGGGCCTTCCCCTCTCCACAGTTCATGGCACATGCGAGTGCTTGTGGTCAGTGCTCGAGGGAGGACCGCCCCATTCTCGGTCCACGGCCGGCACAGGCACCGCTAATGCGGTCTCCCTCTGTCTTCCCCCCTCTACTCGTACCTTCGGGCAGGACACCAACCAGACGTCCAGGCTAACAATGTGGACCGGAGGCAGAGCTCCGGGATGCTTCCAATTGTTTCAGTCCAGCTTCCAGCCTCTTTTTCCTTTGCTGTTGTCTTCCGATTCTCCGGATTCCGAAAGATAGCTGCTCGGCCTGGGTGTTGCTGTTGGATTTTCTCTTCCCCTAGCGGCTCAGTGCCCTGAAACTCTGCTCTTGTGAGGTCCTCGGGTAGGAGAGAGGGACCGAATGTTTTTGCGCTTTGTGGAGTGTTGTTTACCACAACCAGGATAATTTCGGACACAGAGCTAGGGGTAGCTCTCGTGAAGGATATCTACTCCATTATCTTGCTTGCCCACGCAACCCTAATTAGCCTAAATTATTTTTGGAAGAGTAAGTGAGAAAATTGAAGATACAATTTAACAGTGAAGCCATCAGGACCAGGTGCCTTCCCTTTAGCAACATTTTGACTGCCAAATGAAGCTAATCTATTGTCAAGGTGGATTCAAGAAGGAATCATCAATGGGTGAGCAGCTGTTGTGTTTAATGCTTGAAAAATAGAAGTCAGTAAGTTCTTCAGAAGGACTGGTATGTGGAGTGTGTAAGGGCTGGCAATATTATGCAAAACAAGCAGCTATATCTGCATAATTCATCAAATGAGCTCCTGAAGCATTAGTAATGGATTTAACCGTCTTTTGTTTTCCATTCTGAATTTTAAATAATAGTTAGCCAGCAAAGCACTGATTTGTTTTTGCTGTCACAAAATCTAGTGTTACCTTTAAGAAGTGTGCCAAAAGCTTTTTTAATAGATATTTTATTAAAATGAATCTTGGATGCAATCAGTACTTTTAAATCTACTTTGTTGTTTATAGATGTATAATAAGTATGTTTAAGATTTTTGACATTTCGTTAAAATGGCAGTACGTTCTTTTTCCCTAAGTTTCTTTCTAGATGAGACATAGTTGTTTATGAAGCCCCTAAGAGTTTCTTAAAAGGCACCCCTTACAAAATGAAAGGGTTGTCACCTGTATAATTGTGATCAAAGAATGCAGATAAAAAAATTGTATGAAGCAAGAAAGCATTTGTCAGTAACTAAGACATTTTTGAACCTCCAGTGTGATTTTTGGTTACCGTCACCGAGGATTTCAATGTCTATCAAAACAGAGGCATGATTCGAGATCAGATTTTACCCATGTGGCGGGATGGACGAAAACACGTAAGCTTTAGGTTGGGGTAACGCAGGCTTTATTGATTTTAACAAACGCCTTCGCCTTGTCACATTCCTATAGAAGGGGAGGGGTGGTTCGCTGTCTCGACGTGCTGGGGAACTCCTCTCTTTCCTCTGGTCCGAGCCTGGTTTTCCTCCCTCCCGTGGACTTCTGGGAGATGTAGTCACCCTTGCGTCCGTCTTGAGGGCCGGTCTCAGGTCACATGAAAAGAAAAGAAAGGCTCTGAGTAAAGGGCTCTGATTCACTCAGCGTGATAAGGAAAAGGGAGTGAGGAGTCACACGTGAAAAAGGGCAATACGTCGTGCCGATAGTGCTATAAGGGAAGGGGGAACAGTGTAGTGATGACGGCGTCGGGTGCTCTAAGGAGGTTTAAAACCTCTTCTACCCGCCCAGCCCACAATACGATCCTGTACCTGGCTGAGCCACACTTCCCTTGAAGTGCGGCTGGGTGAAGCGCCTTGTTTTTGGCCTCCTGGCTCCTCACTCGCTGGCCTCGTCTTTTCGGTGGCTTCTCTTTCCATCTCTCGCTATTCCCCGCTTGTTCTTCTTCTATACTGCACGCCTCCGTCTCCTCTCTGCACCTCCTCGTCTTCTCCGGGTGATGAACACACCCCTGACTCGGGAGAGCCAGCTTTTACTTCCGGAGATTCAGCTGACCAGGGGGCGTGTTCGGGCTCAAACTCCGTCCAATTAAAGAAACAGTCCCCCTCCTCATCGCGTTGGGCGGTCGAAGGGAAAGGAGACCCTCCTTTCCAGCCCTCTGGTTGCTGCAGTGGAGATAAAGAGGGGAACAAACATCGAGGGGGTGTTGAAGAAGAGGGAACCCCTTCCGCCCCCTGCTCACAACCCAACAAGTAAGGTGTTAGGGAGGTGTTGAAGTAAATATTTAGTCAATCCTGATTGAGTGTGGTGAGGGGCCGAATATAAGGAATATTCCTTTAGAGCTTGATTAAAGATTCCCCAAGAATCAGACAGGAAGTGCTTGGTATAATACTTTAGACAGCTTCATATGGTTTATGAGGTAAACATTTAGTTGTGGAATGATGATCTAGAAATGGGTCCAAAAGCTGATTGCAGTCCTCGCCCAATATAAAGTTCTCGGAATAAGGTTCTGTGATTTTTTGGGTGATCAGTTTCTGAAATTCAAGATCTATGTGTGTTGAACCGTATATATGTAATAGTGAGAAAAGGGTTTCCTCGATCTTGAGTTTAACTACTACACGCTGCCTTTGGTGGCAGAGTCCTTGGATAGAAGAGTAATTGTTTGTGATGGAGAATAACGACTCCATTCTTGTGCAGAATATATGGGAAAAATAACTTATCACCCACTTGCCAGTTTTTCAACATAACAATTTCCATTTCAGTAAGATGGGTTTCTTGTAGTAATCCCACTTGACAGTGCAGTCTTGAAAAATGTGACAATACACATCGATGTTTGGCTGGTTTTTTCAAGCCCTTGACTTTTATTGTTATAGCTCTAAGAATCATACTTGAGAACAATATAACTAAAACACGTCAGCATATATGAAGGTACAAACACTGGGTACGCGAGTAAGAGAAGGAATAAAGACAAACTGGAAAAAGAAAAGAGAGAGAAATGTGAGAGAGAGAGGAGATAGTGAAGAAAAGACCACATAACAAATTTAAAATCAAGAGAAGCCAATTCAGGAAAAATATCTTAAAGTCTGGATGATGGTAAATGACTATGATGAACATCCTGAATGATAAAGGGGGCACAGAACCCCTAAGGAAGATGTGCCAATCCTGGTTCCAACAGACAAGAAAGGGCTCACAGCCATAGTAAAGTATAATAAAAGCAAAGCACTTAAACAAGTCGGAAGTGCATAAATATATGAGCAAAACGAGAACAAAGAAGACAGTAACATTGCAAGGAAAAATAAAAAACATGGCTATAAACTTAACACAGATGACAAAGAAAAAGTTGGTAATAATGGACAAGGCTAGGCAGGGATAACTAGAACAAAAGTGAGAATCCAATGTACTGTTTGTTACTCAAACAAGGTAGAAAAAAGAAGACAAAAAGGGACAATGAGGAAAATGAAAGGAATGCAACCTGGAAGAAATAAAGCATCCAGTTAAAAAAACACAATGAGTATTTAACATTGAAGGCGGTCTCCATATCCTCATGAATATGTTGACATAGGAAGTCTTGTAAATAATCTAAGTCTTCGAAGGTATATGATTTGTCTTTATAAGTAAATGTGTAGAAGCATAGGTGTACTAAACCAAATCTAATGTCTATAGACTTCAACTGAGGTCACATCACAAAAAGTACTTCTTCTTGCTGCAATTGCATTGGAAACATCCTGTGAAAAAATACCCTGACCAGTGAAGGGTACCATGTTGTTTGGCTACTGTTAATATTTGCCTCAGGGGCGGTACTGTAGAAAAAGAATGATAATCCCCCTAGGGCATGCATATGGGGACATAGTAGTTTAGGACATTTACAGCGCTCTCTTTGAGTGCTGATGGGACCTATATCAGGCTGGTGAACAATTCAAGGAAATGCCCTTAGCAAGAAAGCAGTCGTATTAGAGCCTTCTACATTTTCAGTTATTCCATAAAGTCTGAGGTTATTTCTCCAATTCCTATTCTCTAAATCCTCTGTGAGTTTCTTAAGTTGTACAATTTCCTTTGCCACATGAGAAACATCAGGAATGCTGTCCTCCACCTATTTTACACCTTGTTCGATGGCAAAAATTCATAGGGCCTTATTCACAAACGTAAACCGAGATGAAAGTCTAACTTTACGACTTTCAATATTCACAAAGGGCATTTACGATTAGTAAAAGTTAGACTTTTGTATTAGTTTAACTTAAGATTTGGTCTCAGTTAGACTTAAGACCAAAACTTAAGTTAAACTGAGACAAAATGTCCAACTACTTTACTACTCGTAAATGCCCTTTGAGAATACCGAAAGTAGTAAAGTTAGACCTTCGTCTCAGTTTACCTTTGTGAATTGGACACGTTGTTCGTGAAAGGGCCATTTGTTTTCAATTGGCTGAAAAGAAGCATTAGTCTCAATGACAAAAGTCCTTAAGGCTCTTACTGCCACCCATAAGTCCTCCAAGGTGAAAGGCGAAGTTGATTTTTAAGGATAGTCTAAATCTTTTTTTGTTTTTTTGACTGATCCAGAAGATGTTTTCAAATAGCGACTGAGGTGGGAGAAGACTCACTACAGTCACAGTCACCCTCCATGATGGCTGAGAGATAGTCTGGAACCATTTCTTTTTTATGTCAAAATCTTTCAGTTATAGGTTTGGTAGTAGCAGAAGTCAATTTAGGAACAGTCTTCAGTCCACAGTATTTACTCATAAAGAAACAAGAGCCAGGGACAGTATCAATTTCTTATATGTGATGGTTAGCCATAAAATAGCTGAAAAATGAATAGGTGCCTTGAGACTTGCGCCAAACTACTGACTGCAAGAATACGTGTCTGCAGTTGGATAAAGAAGATCAAAATTATAGAATCCATGGGCCAATAATGAATATTTAATTATAGAGCAATAAGCATCTCCAACACAAAAATCTGAGGGAAGACCATTTGCATATAAACACTGAACTAATGGTCGAAAATGAAAAAATTTTAGGCAATGATCAGATAATTATGAAATGAGGCATCCAGTTTTACAAGGCACTTGTAAATGGTGAAGCATACGGAACATATCTATGTAATGACACTAGGGGAAAAGGCTCTGCCTTAATTGTAGGAGAGTCTGCCAGAGGTCAAAAGAAAGAGTATGAAATAATATTGCTGATTACATTGTGTGTACCCCAGAAGGAACGATTAGGTGAATTCAAAATGGAGGCCGATCCAATGAACAAGATTCTATGGCTCTAAAATTTAAAAACAAACATCAAAACTACTTCCAAATCTGTCTTGAAGTGTGGTGCCCAATATACAACGTCCAATTCCAGCTCAGATAACAGCTTAGCTAGTCGGAAGCCGTCGTGGTACCATCTAGTATTAACCCATGTTGTAAGCTAAGACAAACCTTTCCCTTGCTCCCTCAGCAAAAATAGTCTGGAGATGCAGTACTACAATGCAAAACATTTTAAGACAAATGCCCATTCAAAATAATCACTACAGCAGACCTACTTCAGAACTTCCAGTGGAAGTCCTTCAAAATGATACATTGGAAACATGAAAACTGTTTCATTCATTATACATACTTTCTAACCCATGGTTCAGTTGACATCACACCTGCAGCTCTGCAGAAAACTGTGAGGAGATTCCATTCATGCAACCAATGGAACCAATGGAAAATGTGAGCATACCACTTAATAAGACACAGTACAGAAGGGACTCCGGTCCAGAAAATACATGACCCTCTAGTGAACACATAAATAAAACCAGGGACCACAGGCAGTGTCTAATAAATTTCCCAAAGCTAAGGCAAGCCAGCCATGAGGTTTGAGGATTCTCTCAAAAACAAGATATCTACTGGATTAGACACAACCAGGAATGTTTGTTGGTTGCATGCTCCTACATAGTGAAAGCAGAGTGGCTGCCCAGAGGGAATGGGAGTAATTACACCATAGCTCCAACATTTAGTGATAAAGCAATAGGAGATGGATTGATTGTTGTGGATTTAAGCTCTAGTCCACTCCTAAAACCCACAATAAGGTTTAAGTTGCACAGACTGCCTTCCGGTGAGGAAGCAGAAAATCCCGACTTGTCAATTCACACACAACGACAATATGACAAGCCTTGAGGCTGTAGATTGACTGAGCATGGCCATGTTAGACAGTACCTGCACCACAAAACTATCTAGTAACATGGACCAAAAGTTGAAGTGAAACCAGGACACAAGCCTGGATAGGAGTACACACCAGGTGGTACAGAGTGAAGAATGATTGAAGCCCAAAAACAATACTAGCACCACGGCAGGGCAAGAGATTGCTTAAAGTACACTGGGGACTACTGATCAGGAATCTGTATGCCTTTTCTCATGGAATGTTGCAGGACTAAGAAACAAGGTAATGAACACTGAATGTCACAAGTATGTTGACAAGTTCTACCTGTGCCTCTTCCAGGAGACTTGGCTACTGGATCCACCATGTAAGCTTGTATATAAAACTTTCTACATTAATGCAACTCCTTCACTGAGTGGCAGACAATAAGAGGGGCTGGTTGTATGGATAAAGATCTCCCTAAATGTCCTTGCTAGTATGCACCTCATAGAATCCCTCAACATCCTGGGAGTGAGCTTAGATATCCACAATAAAAGCACTTTACATCTATTCAATGTGTACATAAGACCAACAAGTAGCAATATAGAGTCACAGGTCATAGAGACATTAGTTCTAAAAGACATAAATGCTAAAGACACAATTGTTACAGGTGGTGACTTTAATTGCACATACAAGCCAATAAATGAACTAGAATGAATCATGGAGGACAAGGACCTGAGCATTACTCTTTGCAGATGACACCATTTTGATGTCACGGACGCTTGATAGGTTCTACAAATATTATTCAGCAAAGAACATAGAAATAATACTAATAAAACTAAGCATATGACCATCAAACCTCAGAGAACCTTCAAGAAAAATATTGCGGTTTGAGAGCAAAAACTTGAGCATGTACCATATTTTAGTCATCTAGGTATAAAACTTGACTCTAGAGTTTCATGGTTTTCCCATATTAATAAAGCAAATGCAATCCTTGTGCACAGCTCAATGGCTATCACTAACAGATACTAAAAGACAGCATCTAAAACAGTCACCCAGGCTATTGCGGTCTATAAACACAAGGCCCAAGCCCCAGCCCTATACGGAGACGAGCTATGGGGCATAGGCAACAGCAAGCAGCTCACGCGAAGCTAAAATAGGTTTATGAGAGGACTAATGGACTTATCCATGTCTACACCACTAACTAATATGGATGTACCATGATCTGAACATCAAACAAATATAGCCTGTAGCAATTTTGAGACCTAGGCTCTATTGGAAAAGACTGTGGACGACACAGGAACTAGAACACTACAGAGAAGGACTTGGGAAACTGTTGAAGTGTGACTCAACTATAACCTTCCCCTGGCTCTGGCACGTTCAAACTTGGTTTGGCAAATTAGGCTAGCTCTCTTATTAAAGTGAATCACAAGCTCTAAAGCCAAACCCAAAAAACACATTTGATGCAAATATACTGGCCATATGTCTTGAAAATCCTCTACCAAAACTCCAGGTTAGGTAGGCTTACAGCACAATTTCTTGCTGTCAATCTCAATCGAGACTTTGAAGAGTACTTAGATGCAGTCCAACCTCTCATGATGAAAATACTGTACATGAAATGTTGCTATGGAACTCTTGTGATGTATTCCTATAGGTTCTGTATCGATCCCCCTATTCCTGACCCTATTCTGGTTAACAAACTAACAAGTTAACTAGCAGCCATCCCATGAGGCAGAAAACACCCATGATGCAGGAACCGTTATCTGATGAAGCCACACTACGGCACAGGAACGTGTTATCTGATTAGGTCATAACGCTTGCCATCTAATTAGACAAGCGATATTCCTCCAGCCCCTGATAAGGCATACGGAGTTCTCAAAACAAATCAAACCTATGACAGACCTGGGAAAAACCCTGCGGCCATTGTTTTGATTTCACCGAGAACTTCAGCAAAAGAATGTGCTAACGACCTGGTCGTATGACATCCTTATTGACGTATCTATGTCCATCCTTACGTCAATCTCGGCACCTTAAAGGTATAAATATTACCGATATTGCCCTATGCAAACACACGCGGTGGTGACGAGACGGAGCAGCCATACTTGCCGAAGCCTAGAGCAGAGCAGACCCCGCTGGCGCAGCCCCGCCTTCCTGACGCGCTGAGAACGAGAAGCTGCCTTTTTCTCCTGCCGAGAAATCCAGCACCGGCGCTTCCGGGTAGCCCTCGCAGGCAGCCTGGAATATCGAGACCAGAGACGAGAGATACCATCCCTCATCCATCCTAGATTCCAGGTACAGAACTGAATAACCCCTCGCAGAGAATTCTTTAGTCAGTCACTTGGCAAAATAAACTTAACTTAAACTGTAACTTTCAATTCCCGCCCACGTATTAGGCTTAGGTCAGGTACACGGGGTAGGCGTAGCTAGAAACACCAGTTGAGTACGAGTAGTCAAATGTATATGTGTATGTAAAATATTTTATTCATTTTAAACCTTCATATGGCTTAGAAACCATATCAATGTTTTTACAGTATTATTTTATACTTCTGCTTTTAATGTATACACTTTACTTAACCATAAGTATTGCAATAATATCGATCCATTTCTCTTGTATGAGAAAAGAGACTGATCAATAAATAACATCTTTTATTGAACACGCCCGTCTCTTCCTTTTCTCTACAATCTGATGAGACTAAGAATGCACGTACTGACTGAGTAAAATAAATTGCCTTTTGTTCACACGACTCTAGAGATATACTCTTGATTAGGGGAGAGCAAAGTTGTCATGTTCTATGGTTGTCAGAAACTAAATCCCTTCTTGTCTATCCAGGGAGGTTCAACTCCTCCTTGCCTATTCGAGAAAGTTTCTAGTGAACTCTGAGCTAGCTGGCAAACCCAAAACTTTAAGTCTAATATCGACAGTAGTAGACCTAGTTAACGTCTGGTCTAGGCCTATACTATTGAAGGTATTATTCCAATGCGCAGAGCCTATTGGGATAATAGGAACTACACTACATGGCGCCCAACGCGTTTGGAAGGGCGATAAAACTAACGTAAGACATTTAGAGTAACTCAGTCGTGCTCTCTCACTCAGACCCCTTTTTCCCCATAATACTCCAAAGACGTCTGGAGTGGGTGAAAGGTAATATCCACCAAACCTCGCAGGAGGAAACTCCTATGTATGGTACTTGGTTTAGTCAACGTTGAAGGATACACCGTTCCAAAATATTGTGCATCTAATCTTTGTTTCCATAAGAAACCTGATCTGCAAACAAACAAAATAACCTTCCTGTCGGTAAAATGGTAGACAGTGATGATGAAAGAGAGGCAGTTAGATTAGCAGCTGAGATAGTTGCAAATGATACTGCTATGCAAGACGCAGACCAGGATATAATACTCATCCCGGTCATCAAAAGGAAATCTATAACCTTAAAACTTATAGAAAATGGACTGACACCTAGAGGTGGCACAGTCATATTCGTAATTGAGGCACACGAATATCGGCAGACAGAGGTATACTATTCATGGATACATTTTCCAGCAGCAAATGCTGTAACAAAGTACTTCCACTATTACAAAATAGAGGAACCTCCTGAAATGTACACTCCTTTCGAGGAGGTGGAAGTACCACTTAAATTTCAAGAGCATTTGCTCTTATTTAATGGCGCCCTAAAACATAATAATCACATCACCAGGCTCGGTCCTTTAGGTAGACCAGGAGCAACGTGGCCGGTCCTAGCCGGATACACACCACATCCAGACATCGACGGGATGTCTGCAGCAGAGCTTTTAACACAGCTAAAACAATTAATAAAACTACATAATCAATTAGTCCAATATGTGATGCGGACTTCAACAATTCAACCAGCAATTAAAATTCCACAGCTGACCCCTCACCAGGGGAACACAAATAAAATTACACCACAGAACATACAGTCCTGCCTAGGTAAAGTACCGGCCAAACGGGAACAAATACCATTCTGGCTAGCGCAAAAAATCACCCAAATAGAGGCGGTGTTTCCAGACACCACCCCGTTAGAAAAACACAGGATTCTGACTATCTGTCTTCCAATGGGAATCGCACCACACATTGAGGACTGTGACACTTGGGGTACAGTCTTTGCTTCCATCTACACAAAAACGCACGGTGTTCCATCCATTTCGGTAATACCAGATGTGCTAAAACAAATTCAAGACGAATACGGTCCAGAACCCGCTTTAACTCTTGGTATGAAATTACTAAAAGACTTCAAGCAGGTCTCGGCTATATTATTAGCAAACATAAAGGGAGAAGCAGCAAACGTGGCGATCCGCCAGAGGTTAAAAGAGACAGATATAGCCGACCAGCCAGCTGAAATTGCCAGAATCATAGAAAAATCCTATGAGGAACTAGGTAGAGATAGTTTAGGTGGAATACCAGTAAAACCACAACTGATTGAAAGTCCTGAAAAAATATTTTTTAATAATAATTCAGCATCACAAAAAAAGAGCTGGGATGGAAACAAACAATCCAATCCTAAAGAAAAGAAATTCCAGTCCAGAGGAAGGTCTCCTAGGCGAAGAGAAAAATCTCCGAACCAAAGACACAGGTCACCCCAGAGTGACCCCTCTGGGAAAAGATATAACCTTAGAAATAGGGATAATATAAAGAAGCCTGATAGATATCAAGACATTGATACACGTCCCTCTCAATCTTTTCAGACTTCCTCGCAGAAATCGGAAAGAAGAGGACGATCAGAACAAAGAGAAGAGCTCGCCAAGTCCAAAGACAAGGAACCTGCTCAGCTAAAAAAGAAATTACAATTTCCAAAAAAGAAGGTAGCCAGCATTAAAATAGTTAACAATGCCGAGAATTCTGAGGACACAACTGAAAAACGGAGAATGGGCTCAGACAATGCTAGACAGCGCAGGAGAAGTGAGCATAGCTCGCAAAGTCCTTATGAATCATCTGGAGACAGTGGACACGAATGAATATCTTCAAGTGGAAACTGCAGACACCAGAGTTAGCAAACCTCACAAAATATATGAAATAACTTTACGTATAGAAGGGGATAAGACTAGAAAAATAAGGGGACTATTTTGGGATAATCTCTCCAAGGGCTATGACATCCTTCTAGCTGAAAAAGACTGGCCACCAGAGTTTGTCAGGGATTGCCCTCATGGCGAAGAAATAATTATGCCTGCCTTCTCAATTCATATCCCAATTCATAAAAAATACACACTTGCTAGAAAGTGGGCAGAAGCTCTAGCTCCTGCTTTATATACAAATCACGTAGGATGGGATGAGGACTCTCCTCCTCACAAAATCCAGTTAAAAGCACAACCTACTGCACAAAGGCAGTACCCAATTAAGCAAGAAGCTAAAAAACAGGTAAAAGAAATACTACATCAGCTAGAATACCAGGGGGTGATTGAAACTTGCACCTCACAAATGAACAACCCTTTGTTTCCTGTCTCCAAACCAGACAATTCATATCGTCTAGTTTTGGATTACCGACACCTTAACACATGTTGCAAAACTTTTGCAGTGCAAAACTCGCATAGTGCTGCACTAATGAATAACATAGTGCGCAAAAAATACAAAACAACATTAGACATCTCTAATGGGTTCTTTTGTCAAAACATAGCACCAGAGAGCAGATATTTGTCTGCGTTCTCCATAAATGGCACTCAAAAACAATTCTGTCGGTTAGCCCAGGGGTACAAGAACAGCCCAGGAGTATTCTCAGCGAGAGTAACAGAATTACTACAAACATATGATGACGAAGCATTATCGTATGTCGACGACATATACTTAACAGATGATGACTTGGAGACTCACTTGAAGAGAGTGAACACCATAATACTTGGGTTCGCAGCAGAGGGTTACAAATTCAACTTTAAAAAATCCAGAATTGCCCATCTAACAGTCCTGTTCTTAGGATATGAATTATCAAGTGAAGGCAAAAGCCTGGCTGACAATTTTCTAGAGAAATGTGCCGTACTCCAAGCACCTAAAACACTAAAAAACCTACAGTCAATTCTAGGCTTCCTAAATTTCGGAAGAACATACATTGCAAATTACGCAGAAAGGGTCAAACCCCTTTATGATCTAATAAAACCAGATTTTAAAAGAACAAATTGGACTCAAATACACACAGAAATTCTGAGATCCTTACAAACAGACATGTTAATTAAAACAAAATTAGAAACACGTGATAACACACGCAATCTTGTGATTCGAGTCATCCCAGGGAGATGCGGATTCACATACCTGACCTCTAATGAGGGAGAAAAGGTACCAATTGCATTCAAATCACACTTGTACACAGAAGCTGAAAAGAAGTTCAGTATTACAGAAAACATTGTTCATGCAGTTCAAACCGCAATAGCTAGAGAAAAAGATCAAGCTGACGGTAGACGTATCACAGTCAGAACAGCAGAACCAGCCTTTGAGGCACTAACAACACCGTGTAATTTACCAACAACAACATTGAATCCGGAATGGATACAATGGGTGAATTCAATTACAACGGACAAAGTAAACTACTACTTTGATCCAGAACTAGAAGAATTAAAAAATCAAGAATATGAAAGAACATTCCCTCTGCCAATCGACATTCTGCCCTTACGACAATACGCTTGTGTAATCTATACAGACGGACATGCTCAACCCTCCGTTTGGGGAGAACAAGCATACAACCCGACATGTGGTATTACAAAAGAAGTGTGGCGCGGAGGTAAACTAAAACCTCTATTAACAAAAACACACTCAGTAGAAACCAATTCAGAACAACAGACTGAAATAATAGCATTGAAAATGGCGCTAGATAATGCGGATCGCGAATTCCCGACACTTATAGTGTCCGATTCATATTACTGCGTCAAATCATATAACAACGATTTGCAGACATGGATTCAAAACGATTACAAAGATGACACAGATGCAACAATAAAGCATAAACTGCTTTGGGAACAAATAGCTCTTTTACAAAAAGAACTACCAAAGACTCACGTGACACACTCACTGAGTCATCAGCGTGATGGCGTTCACGTTGCAGGGAATTCATTGGCTGAGACAGCCACAGCGGTAGCCACTAAATCGGCTTCCGTAGTTCGAAAAAAGCGTACAGTGAAGTATATTGACGGTGAAACAGTGCTGGCGGTGAAAACGTCATCAAAAGGCGACTGCTCAGCGCTACCGATCAACTATCCACTCAATTATACATACATAATCGATGCAAACTCCGTCCCTTTTGCTCGAATCCCTGGAGTGGGGGATAGAGTGATTCCAAACATGGACAGGAGAAACTTGTTAATCGCAGACGCACATATGGGCGAGGGTCTCAGACACCTCAAACTAAAAGATTCTCTGGAAGAATTACAATCAAGGTACTGGTGGCCAGGCATGAGCCTGCATCACACCATGTTTGTAAAAAACTGCCCAAACTGCAACAGGAATCGCAGTGGTGAGAGAAACGGTGTAATACCGTGTCGTTTCACTCCAGAAAAAATCAACAGTAAAAAGCAAGGCTTGCGATTAACATATACAGGCTAGTTTCCACTTATAATGTAGATCACCAGCACTCGGCTGACGTCTGGACTGTTATACAAAGATTTGCGAGTCTAAATGGCATATACGCTAAGAGCATGCTACGTTTGACCATTGTTTTCAATCTAGCCCTCCAGCCTGAGGGGAAACATGGCCAAATGAGCATAGCACAGCGGGAATCTTCTCACTTCCTTCCTGAGGGATACGGGATGGTGTAAAGAAAAAACCAAGGCATAAAGCAATCTATAACGGAAAGGATATTAGGTTCGGGAGCTGGGTGGGTCAAACATCTAATAAGTGTCCAACGTAGTCTAAATAACTTGCCAAGAAATTCTCTGAAGGGATTCAGTCCGTACGAATTATTATTTGGAACTAGGATGTTAATCTCTGACCTTGATAGTCAGACTTCAGTGGTGAAGGAAAAAAGCTTTGATATCAAAGACCGTTTGGCTATTTTGCAGGACTTGAATGAAACAAGAAAAGACCTGAGCAACATAAAGTTGAAACAACAGCCAACAACCACCACCTGTCCCAGCAAGACCTGTCTGGATTCCAAAAGTCGGGGATCTAGTCAGAGAAAAGATCGCGGTAAAGAAGGAATTTGGGCCTTCTTACAGAAAAGCAGTTCCTGTCTTGTCTGTCAACGGGACAAGATCAGTTGTACTACCGCCGCTTGCTGGTAAAAAGGAGCACCGAGTCGTATCCATCGACCTGGTAAAACCACAATCATGTGGCCGATAACAAATAGTAGGCCAAGTGGACTCCCGATAAGTAGCAGAACACCAAGGTTTGCTACCAGTACAGAGGTCCTAACAAAGAGGCTAATCACATTCGAAACGCCTACAGAAGAACAACAAGGACTATGCAACAATGCAATGGAACTTAGACCTCTGAAAACCCAAATAAAAACATTTAGCAGAGACACACCAATCTACAATGAAGTACCAAATGATAATGCAAGAAACAGTAATCCTGAAGCAATTGGAACAATTGACAGAACGGCATCCGGCTACTTCATAAACTTCGATGATTCCTCTGAAGGCTTCAGTGAATCAAAGACGCAGCCATCATCAAAAACCTTTAAAGATAAAGCTAAAGAACTTTTGAAACAACTGAAAGAAACATATCTAATTTCTCCATGGATCGAATTTTGGGTGGGTTTTGGTGCATTTATCCTCATACTTTGGCTCATCATGGTACTAACTTTGGGACGCTTCATTGAGGGAAAATATGCTAAAATGGACACAGCAAGTCAGAAAATCAACTTGATCCTCAAACCACACACATCTTCACACGTCGAGAAAAGAGAACTTTCTTCAGTCAACTTCACAGCCAATCCTATACCGGGTGGGGTAGCATGGGACAACACTGACTACGAAATCTATGGTCCGGTTGAAATCCTGAAATATCCACACCGAATTAAGATCTCATTGAGTGACTTTGTAAAACCAAGCTCATTTGCTGATGATTGGGACTTCGAAAGTATAAATAATATGATGTCTGACTTAGTAATGTCTGCTAAATTTACCAAACATGATTATTTGCAGGGTTCTACAAATTATGATAGTATGTATTGTTATAACCACTATGGCAACCATTTTCTACATAAATCTGCACAACCTAGAAATGTTTTAAATTATAATCAATGGGAACATTGTGCAACCCCTCCAAAAGGAAGCTCAAGAACCTTTTATGACAAATATTCATACTTTTCAGGTTTTAACACAAGAAATGCTGAAACATTTTATTTCAAATTGTCAAATAAGACAGGGACAAAGACCATGATAACAAACACGAAATTGATATATTCAGACTCATTCTTTGAACAAATGAATACCTTTGGTTTTGATTATTGGGACAAAAATGTTGAATTGAAAAGTGTTTGGGGTACAAAAGAATGGCAAGTACAGGGTATAGAATCTTTGTTTAGAGCCTGCATGGTCCCAGAACAAATTATATTTTTAAATGACACTGTTCAACAAACTACCTGTCTTGGCCTAGCCAAAATCAAAGACTTAAATAAACCGTCTATTCCAAAACCAACAATGAACAGCAATAGCTCTACAGATGAAGAGATAGACGTAAATTATGTATTAAACCAAAACAGAACACATCCTGATTGGAAACAGTGGTTGATCTGGCCCACAGATACTAATAACTGTCAAGACAGATTCCTGAACAAAACACAGGGGTTCAAAATGACCAGGCCAGACCCTAGATATCCTCAAAGACAACACCCAGGGATAATAACCACCTACAGTGTGGGCAAATTATGCCTTCAATGGCTACAAACTTCCACACTGGCAGAAATTAAGCAATACCTAACTTTACTTACTGATGGTGCTGACTTGCGTGATTTCATTATGGGACCACGCAAACAGCGTCAAAAACGTTTCATAGCAGCCTCTGTATATGCAGAATACAATGAGGCCTGGAAGGTTACTCAAATTGAGACAGCAGAAAGGATACGGGAAATTGACCGTATTAATTTGGAAAAATCACTTTCTGTAGTGGACAATGGGTTAATGACTCTGTCCTCCAGAATTTTTTCTTTGGACAGCATTGTGTCTTCAGCAATCGACATATTATCGCAAGACTTACTGTTGTTACAACACGGTCAGTCTCAATTGCGTTCTATTGTACAGCTTGGCTGGACGTTACAAAATCTGCGTTCAGGCTATGTGCCTTGGCGTTTAATCAACACAACGTCACTATTCCATATCTTTAACCTTACTGATAGACAAATCAGTATGGCACAAAAGGGTGCTGATTATACAATCTTGAGCATTGAAAAACTCGAAAGATTACCAGTGACAATGTCAGAACGACCTGTCAGTGAATGGATAATACATGGGATAATTAATATTCCAATATCAACCTTCAGGTTTCAATACTGCCAAAAATATATACAGGCTGGCATGTACGAAAAATTGGGAAAGGGGTACATTAAAACAACATGGAACCTGCCCTATTCACATGCATGTGTCAGTAATAAAGGACAGAAAGTGTTTCTTAGTGGCAATAATTGTGCAATGTCACTAAGCGGTACACTTCTGTGTAACGGAATTAGTTTGCATGGAGCCTGTGAAGGGAATTCATATAACCTTTCATGTCACCAGCAAGGCGCACCTGCAACAGAAATAGAACCATTCTTTCAAAGACTCTATAATGGGAGTTACATTCTAATTGTAGATCGCAGATGTTGTAGTCTTATGCCCGGGACTCCTTATCTCGTAACTACGACTGCGAAGGTCAAGTGCTGTGGACGCTTATTGTTCCCCAGCTCCTTTCCAGACAGGGAGGCAAGGGCATGGCCCAACTTGAAAATTACTTCTATTCGAATAGATACTTTAAGCAGAATGAAAACAGTGCTTCTTCAGACGCCGACAAGGCTCACGTCATCAAAAGAAACGTATGATCTCCAAGTCGCAAGGACGACTGCAGAGATACATTCATTGTTATCAACTAATTCCCCCATACATTTCGCAGAAATCCTGAATGAAATCTTAAATATTTCTGATACCAGTGGAGCCTCAAAGGTATTTAAGACAGTATTTTCGATGGCACTAACACCATTCAAAGCCATACTGGGTATTTTTCCCGATTTCGTCCATTCGATTTTTGGCGGACTTCCCCTCATTTTAGGACTGATTGCAGGAATCCTATTCCTAGTCCTTATATTTCGTTATGGCAAACCATGTCACAGACAAAACACCTGCGACAAGGGAAGAAACAATCCTAGCCATTGGATACCGGGACCGGATATCAAAAATCCTGGGACTATCCAGGCTTAGAGACCTGAACATGACTTGGTTTCTATCATTTCGACCAATGTGGCAACGATGTGTTTTACCTGTATTAAGGTGCCTGCTATGCGGAGAAGAATGCGTGTTAGACACCTGTCTGACGCTACAATCGGATGCGCCAATGGATGCAGAAACATTGTTGAGTCCAACAAAGGCTCACGCTTTGTGCTGCCCTCAAAGGCTACCAATCCTGATGACGGCATTCGTGGAAGCTTCACCACTACGATTAAGGGGTAGTGAAGTTCAAGATGAAAGCAGCATCGATCAGGTACGACCTTCTGTCAGCAATCCAAATCAGAACGTCAATGGAGACAATCATGCGCACGAATGCATGGTTACACCTATTTCCGAGTTAGTGGAACTTTCCCAGGAAGCTGTTGACAGCTTTTTCGAAAGCCTAAATGATATGATGTTCTCACCGGAGCAGAAATAGAGACTTGTGAGCAAGCTCGCACACGGCGTTCCCTGAATTTTGCCTTCAACTTTAATAATAAAGTCACATGAACAATTTTCCCTCCAGTTCACGGACAGCAATTTTTTCCAGCAGCCCCAAAATATTTTTGCATATTTTTCGGGACACTATCTTCTGCTTAAAGTAAGAACTATACTTAGAGAACTAAAATTTCTAATTTTAGATAGCTTATAGACATTAGCTGCCCGCTGGTATGTTCATAAATATTTTATTCTGTGATGGAATGGTCTCGAACCTTTTTTCTGTATTAAGAGCCATTTCATGTGTAATTTCTCATATACCAATTAGCAATAATGTATACAAATGCGTGATTACTTTAGCATTATTTCACAGCTTGAGTGCATACAATACATGTAACTGCTCTTTTTCCGTATATTTGATAATTTCAAAATGCATTTATGTATTTTGGGGTGGTAAGGTATACACGATACTCTACAGTATGTTTTACTATGCATAGATTAGTAAATATGTCCATAGTTAGCGTGGAGTGGGTGTGATGTATTCCTATAGGTTCTGTATCGATCCCCCTATTCCTGACCCTATTCTGGTTAACAAACTAACAAGTTAACTAGCAGCCATCCCATGAGGCAGAAAACCCCCATGATGCAGGAACCGTTATCTGATAAAGCCACACTACGGCACAGGAACGTGTTATCTGATTAGGTCATAACGCTTGCCATCTAATTAGACAAGCGATATTCCTCCAGCCCCTGATAAGGCATACGGAGTTCTCAAAACAAATCAAACCTATGGCAGACCTGGGAAAAACCCTGCTGCCATTGTTTTGATTTCACCGAGAACTTCAGCAAAAGAATGTGCTAACGACCTGGTCGTATGACATCCTTATTGACGTATCTATGTCCATCCTTACGTCAATCTCGGCACCTTAAAGGTATAAATATTACCGATATTGCCCTATGCAAACACACGCGGTGGTGACGAGACGGAGCAGCCATACTTGCCGAAGCCCAGAGCAGAGCAGACCCCGCTGGCGCAGCCCCGCCTTCCTGACGCGCTGAGAACGAGAAGCTGCCTTTTTCTCCTGCCGAGAAATCCAGCCCCGGCGCTTCCGGGTAGCCCTCGCAGGCAGCCTGGAATATCGAGACCAGAGACGAGAGATACCATCCCTCATCCATCCTAGATTCCAGGTACAGAACTGAATAACCCCTCGCAGAGAATTCTTTAGTCAGTCACTTGGCAAAACAAACTTAACTTATTATTATTATTATTATTATTATGCGTTCTTATATAGCGCTCGATTACCCGTAGGCATCTCGGCGCTTGCCTTGGGAACCCGTCCTGGCTTCCCCCAAGGTGAAAGCCAGGCATCCCGCCACAGGGGGGCCGTAGTGGAGATTAAGCAGGCTAATGCCCAGAGCTGCAGAGTGTGAACCCATGATTTGAGTAGGCACCGAAACGAGAATTATCGAATCCGTGGATATTTGGGCTCAAGACCCTGCCGCGTCGGGAATTGAACCCTGGTCCCGGGTCTGACCTCTGCTTCAGGGTCTGCCTCCTCTAACCAGTGAGCCACACTTCTCCTTAAACTGTAACTTTCTATTCCCGCCCACGTATTAGGCTTAGGTCAGGTACACGGGGTAGGCGTAGCTAGAAACACCAGTTGAGTACGAGTAGTCAAATGTATATGTGTATGTAAAATATTTTATTCATTTTAAACCTTCATATGGCTTAGAAACCATATCAATGTTTTTACAGTATTATTTTATACTTCTGCTTTTAATGTATACACTTTACTTAACCATAAGTATTGCAATAATATCGATCCATTTCTCTTGTATGAGAAAAGAGACTGATCAATAAATAACATCTTTTATTGAACACGCCCGTCTCTTCCTTTTCTCTACAATCTGATGAGACTAAGAATGCACGTACTGACTGAGTAAAATAAATTGCCTTTTGTTCACACGACTCTAGAGATATACTCTTGATTAGGGGAGAGCAAAGTTGTCATGTTCTATGGTTGTCAGAAACTAAATCCCTTCTTGTCTATCCAGGGAGGTTCAACTCCTCCTTGCCTATTCGAGAAAGTTTCTAGTGAACTCTGAGCTAGCTGGCAAACCCAAAACTTTAAGTCTAATATCGACAGTAGTAGACCTAGTTAACGTCTGGTCTAGGCCTATACTATTGAAGGTATTATTCCAATGCGCAGAGCCTATTGGGATAATAGGAACTACACTACACTCTCCAAATCAAAGCTTTCATTGCAGAGTGGAACCAGTACACTAATTTTGATGAAGATTCTGTTTGCACTTTCTGCCCTCTGAGTTGTATTGAAAATATTGCACACATATTGTTCTTTTGCACAGCTTATGACAAGTTCGAGAAGAAGTGGATCTGCCCGATTTGTATAAATATGGGAATCAGGAAATGCCAAGAAGCTCTACGGGATAGATTTACAAACATTATGCGCTAGGTTATCCTCACAAAAGAGATGATCATCAGCACAAAATGTTCCCAGCGCAAAACTTGAAAGCCTGAAAGTACCCTGAAAGTAACACTAAGCACTGCTTAGAGCTACTTACTGCCCAGAGTGCGATACATCAGTGGTACATGGGCATCCCCACGCCAACACCCATGCCTTTTGACGAAAAACCCTATTTACAAACAATAGTAGACATGGTTTAGTGCCAAAAGTTAACAACATTTAAAAGGAGGCATAAGAGGAGAAATGTTTTTATTTCTCCTTTCTTTGCATGTGTGCTGCACTGTCCAGCACATAAACAGCAGTAGGAAAAGTTCTAAAGTGTGTCTACGCATAGTATTTTGTACAGGAAGGGTACCCTAGCACTGTGGCGCTAATCTGGGTGCCTGGTGCAGGGCAACTGAAATCAGCGCCGGTGCCATAGGAGAAGGGAGGTGAGATCTGGAGATATGGCGCTCTCCTGCTCCCTCCCTGTCACTCAAAGCAGTGCAGCATCTTTGACTGCTGCACTGTGTTCTGTGCCTTTTTTTAAATCTGTGCCTAAAAATGTTAAAATTTGAAATAACGCCTTATATAGTCTTGAGTAAATATCTGATTGCAGTTGGATTTGTGCGAGAAAAGATGGCTCTGAAATTTTGATATACATGAAATGAACCATACCATTTGAGGATGCTACCTTCTAGTATTTTACATATAGTGATTGAATTTTAAAACAATGATTGCATGCGTATTTAATGTAGTAGTATTAGATATATATCGTAGAGTATTATACAAGCTTTTAATGGTTTTTAACTGAATTAAAAGATATTGATTGACAAATGGCGTCTCATTCGAAAGTAGGACTTGATTAGTTAGGTTTTAAAGACACCTCAAATCTACTTTTGCTTAACGATCAATGCACAATATTTTCATTTCATCAAATACCACTACATATAACTTAATGTTCATCCCTATCTTCCAACTCGTTGCTTGAAATGGTTGAAGCTCTTTTTTGGTGGTTCCTAGGATCTGCTGGACTCTGATGGGAACTTGAACGTTTTTGGTGGCGGCATTAAAATGATGGAATTTTCTTCCCAGGTTGCATGCCTCTGCTTGGTTTTTGGAAGGCTGTGAAGATTTGGCTGTTTCCTAACTGAGCTACATTCATTCTAGTCTAGGCTGTGTCAGGGTTCCTTTGTGGTATTATAGCGTTTTATTAATGGACATTACAATACATTACATTACAGACTGCCTCTCCTTTCCTTTTTTTACCATGGGTGCCTGTCATCTTGACTCTAGCATGCGTCCAACATACCCCTCACCCACAACCTGGTCCTGGGGAGTGAAGTTAGCAGCAGGTAGATAACTCTGGGAGCCCAGCATCCTGTGTGTGATGCTCTCTGGCCGCCATCTTAGCCAAGCCGGCTGTTGCTGCATTCCAATTCATTGCAATTTAACACAATACTTTTTTGAAAGCCCACGTATAAACCATTGCAGTAATCCACCCTGACTATAAAAAAGGGCTACTAGACAATGAGTTGACTCAAAATGACCCGGTCGCATGAGGGTTTCCTGTATTGGATGATAATTTATAATTTATTAGGAGAAAGGCTCAGGTGAGAAGCTTCTTTATGTGGTGAAGAATGAAGTGCATGTTAATGTAACACTTAAATGTGCAACTGGAGGCTCGTATGTGAATGGTGTTCCAGAGATGTTGTAGAGGAGTACTGCGTTTGCTGGATCCGCTGGATTGGAATGACTGGAAAACAAAGGGGGCACAGAAGCGATTACAGGTGGCAGATAGGAAGGTCAAGAAGAGTTGCAATGTGCCACTGTTAGAAACCTAAGCTCTCCTAAAGGATGGCTGCTGTGAAATGTGAATTTAAAAGCCAATGTCTTTCATGTAGGGACCTTTTTGATCAACAGTAGTCAAAATATAGATCAGACTTACTTAGCTTAAATAGGATGCAAAGTGAGAAGTGGGTGAAAATAATTCATAAGGAATTTTAGATTCCACTGCACATTTTTCCTGAAACAAAATTAAGGAATACTGTATTCCCCAAATGGGATGATTTTATTTCAGCGAAATTGAATACTTTTAGGTCACTGGATGGGATTTTCACTACTGTTATGGACATCTACAGAGAGATTACTTTAAACAATGGAATTGCAAAGGATGGAGGCAAGCACATAGTGGGGTCAGATCAGAGAATAATGTCTTGTTTTTATGGTCGGTTTTAAGTTTACAGGGCTATGGCTAGGCTGCCGCTGATTTCGAAAGATGTCAAGAAGAACATGCAGCATCTGCTTGAGAAAAATTGTCATTGCAACTTACCAGTGCTTCAGAAATTGTCTGAGCCAGAGATGGAAGTTTAAACATACTTCAGCATGAAATTAGGGATTGCTTTGAATAAAAAATGCTCTACTAATACACACGTCTACAAGTTAGATTTTCAAGTCAAGTGTTTTATGAAAAATCTGAAAAGATAATCACTCTGGTAGCACGCAGGTTGATGGAAATTGATTGGAGGCTATTGATACAATTTTTGAGACAGACATGCATGTCGTGAAGACACGGTAAGGAACGAGTTTTAAGCTTTTTATGTTAAAAAAGGTTTGTCATTAAGTCCATGCACAGAAGGGTTGTACTCTATAGAACTAACAAAGTCAGAATATATTGCCTTGATATGCAAGAGGTTACAAATTAGAGATTAGGAATTTAATTCAGTGGATCATAATGGCAAATGTCTGGTCTGTCTTACTCTGTCTTCTGGTACCTTGTTGTGGGAATTGCGGTAGATAATTTTGCAAGTGAATAAGGCATTGATGTCTTCATCTGGAGAAATACACGTCAGGGTGCTGTAAAACAGATGGAAATGGCACCACTTGCAGTGCTGTAGCAGGGGCCCAACGGCCCTGATGCATGCATGGATATTGGGACAGTCAATCACTGGTTTGGTAGTAAATATCTGCTAATAATTGGAGTAAAGTAGGCCTTCCAAACCCCAGAATCCTTGTGCCACTAAGGCAGTAAAACTATTGACATCTATGCCTGCTGCGCATCCAAAATAACCACAAGCATTGGCAATGCAATTGTTCTCGCCTTTGAGATCTTATATGTATTTAGCAGTGCAGCACATTATCTTGGGTGCTGAAATATCTACTGTTCTTTAACATGGAGGGAAAGTAAGCACCAAACTGCATGACATGCCAGATATGAGAACACATAGAGAGACAAATTGCCTTTCAGAGGGCAATGGCATAGTCCAAAGCTCTGTTTTTAATATAAAATCAGGGCCTTCGGTGGTCATATCACTGAAAATCCAACATTTGAAAAAAATATTATTGTCTACAGGTGCTCGTGGAAGACAATTTCTATGGACTGCAATCTAGAGAATGCTAAAGTGATTCTGGTATATTACTGAAATCTGCTGGTCGTTTTCTATCAAAACGGTAAAAAGAGGCAGTTGCCAGAAAAATAAAAAAAGTAGGTCCCTCAGCAGAAAGCAATGCTGGTGTTTTCCTGACCTCTACTGGTTGTTTTCTATCAAGACAGTTAAATAGAGGCAATTGAACAAGCAGAAAGCAATTCTGGTATTTTACTGACCTCTACTGGTCGTTTTCTATCAAGACAGTTAAATAGAGGCAATTGAACAGAAAAAAAAAGTCCGTAGGCAGAAGCAGACAAGTCCTAGGGCTGATCTCCAGAGCCCACAAAGTACATACACATATAAGTATGTACTAAAGTATATACAAGAGGTCGCAAATGCTCGACCTAATACCCACTTGCACAAAAGTTAAGGAAAACACCTCTGCTACGATGAGAAAATAGTCCAAGTGAAGGCCAAGGGTATATACCCCCACTTTTGAAGCCAATTTCCAGGAGAATTTGTCATAAAAGTACCACTGTGCCATGGTTGATCTGTCATTAATAATATTTGTCCTTATATCTACTTTTTCCTGCATGACGGAAGACACGTAGGGAAAACAATCCCTAACACACCAGCAGGGCTCTAGGTTTAATGCGGATCCTGCTAAACTGTTGGTTTGCTAATTGACTCTTACGTTGTTCTACTTCTATATTTATATTGAAGCCATGCTTTTTTAGTAACAATCATCCACTACTGAAGGTGGAATATTTAAGCGGCATGGCCTGATCTCGAGTATTTCAGTAGTGTAAACTGGCCATTGACTGGCAAAATAATTCACCCATTTTAGATCACTGCTCAATAAAAATTCACTTTTAAAGACCGAACAAAATGTTATCGTCACATATTTAGCTTATTTTAGTCACAAATAAATGCTTATCAATAAAAAATGTTGTGAGACAAAAATTAAATTAAAGCATCCATGTCTTTTTAACATCTATCAGGTGAAGCTGTCTTGAACAGGAGCTTCATCTGTGGGTAGAAAGGGGAGTTTTGCAAACTGGAGTCGAAGATGTACCCACCGCATGTATCATTGAGGGATATTTCCTAGAGAAACTGTCTTACATATATGGGTACATACACAACCTTTGCCTCTGCTCCTCTGTGCTGGGTTGAGGTAGCCATCTGCCTAATGTGGGGCATACTCTACTGCAAGCTCCTTTCAGCATCCTTTACAAATACATCATGCACTTCATTTAGAATTAACACATTCCTCTGTTTCCTAAAATGCTTTTGCTGTATTTCTGTAAAATTTCGTTCTTTTAAAGTCGGGTTTAACCATATAATTTCGAATAAACAACCAGCCCTTGAATGATTTATTTTGCTTTCTGTTCCCAATACATTCCGGGAAATAATTCCTTTATGACGGAGAATAATGAAATTGATCTGAAAATTATAAGCGCTTTTTACCCAACACTCATAACACATACTTTGAAATTTGTGGTATGTAGCACAAACATATTTGTAAATCAAAACGTTAAAAGCTACGGAGTATTTATTAAAATATGTAAGTCCATCACGTTTTGACCCCATTGTAAATTCAGTGCATGTGCAGAGCATTTGTCTCGGGAAATGTAAAAGCCTCAGAAAATTGTTGTTTTTTATGTCAATATTTTTCTTCAGCTTGTGTTTTACTTGCTCGAACAACGGATGTTAATCACTTTTGTCCGTCATTTATGTCAATCCTTCACCTCTAAGCCTGGCTTAGATGGTAATATTTCATAATACCGTTTGTTGATCATATCTGACGCCATATGTCTCAATATCGATATGTTTCTTTTTTATCCTCATAATGCAAAAAAGCACGAGAGTTTCAAACTCTCATATAATCCCCTTCTTTGTATAATTTCCAGGAAAAGCATGCAATTTTCTAGGTGGTAAATAATTTTCTTTTTAAGATTGAAAAGTGTTTTAGTTTCTAATTTGATGGCCTATTTTACAAATGTGTCTGAATAAACGTATGTCATTACTTTTAACATGGTGTTTATGTAACTTCACTCTCAACCACAGTTGTCGAAATGTTTGACCCATGTACATTGTCCACAAGTACGGTTGATGATGTAAATTGCATACTGACTGACGCATGTGAATTATCCTCGAAAGGGGATGTATTTGTATGTTAGTGGATGTTTGATTGCAGAAACGTTAATGCCCTTGTTGCAATTGGCACAATTCACACATGGAAATTTCCCATTTCTAGGTTCAGATAAAGTACTTTGTATGTCTCATTTTATGTCTCATTTTATATTTCTTTCAACTTGTACCAATCATTTTGGAGATTTCTTCTTCGTGTATATACCAGTATATGTTTCATGAAACATAAATAGTCAAAGTGAATCATTTTCAATAATATCCCATGTTCTGTAGTTTGTGGCTTTCTCGACTGCACGGAACAATTACATTGGATGTTCTATCTTCCACGTTTTTGGGTGAATTGATAGTCAATATTGATTTCTTTTAAGTTTTGTTTGTTCCCTTTGCACCTCTGATAGCATATCATATCATGTTTGTGTTCTCATACTACACATTATTTAAGCATTTTGGTGATCTTGCACATTGTAGAAGTTATTTGTAATGAAGAGAATACATTGTCTTACCACATGCACACTTTCTCTGTGGAACACAGTTCTCAATAATGGCGATGGAATATTAAGGCCCTCATTACAAATTGCACACTACCAGTGTGGTGAAAACTCTGCACACAAAAATAATACTAGAATGCGCCAGGCGCAGCAGGCACGGGTAACAGCAGTGGGGCGGTAGGGCAGGGGGCAGGGTGGGGTGGGTTGGGGTGAAGATGTCAGACGACAGGATGGGGACAGTAAAATAAAAAAATAAATAAAACCACTTACCTTGCGCTCGCCACATCACCAGAATCAGTGATGTGGCGGGTGGAAGGTAAGTGTTTTTGAATTTCTTTTATTTTACTTTCCCTATCCTGTCGTCTGTCCCAGCTACACAAGTTGGTACTTATTGGAAGAAGAGTGGGAATGCTGGCTGGTAGGAATTGTGTGGCCAGACATGTACTCATTTCTCCAATGGTCCTGACTCTCCACACCTGCTGGAGGGGATTAATCACAGTGGAGACAATATACCCTAATGTTCGTCTGCATGTAAATGCATGTATGTTGGTAGAAGGGAACTCCATAGCCATTGCGACGGAGTACCCTCTCTGTCAGTATATAAATCAGGCCCTTAGTGTCCTGTGCATATTTAAAAAATACATAGGGACATATTATCAAGACTGGGCGATACAATTATCGCCGCTTTACCCGCAGGAAACTGCCGCTAAAGTGGCGATAAGGGGCTTGATAATATGCTCTATAGAATTCCAATAGAAACCCAGGTTATACATCTAACCTGGGCTTCTATGGGAATTCACAAGGGCATATTATCATGCCCCCTATCGCCACTTTAGCGGCAGTTTCCTGCCGAAAAAGCGACAATAACTTTATCGCCGAGTCTTGATAATATGCCCCTCAGTTTTACTTTATAATGATTTTTGATTCATTAGAGTTTACCATACAAAATGGCGCATGGTCAGCACCTAAACAAAAATCCGTATCAGCTGCCTCAGTTGTTGGCGCTGAGTATCACAATTTTTTGGAGAAACAACAAATACAATATGTTTTTGTGACTAGAAGGAACAGACTCATGTAAGGGTTTTTTGTTTTTGTGAATCAGGTTTTAGGGCAAAGGGTATTTCAGCTAAAACTATTATCCTATTTGAGTTTTTTCCCTCTTTTTAAAATATATTTTATTTCAATGAGGATTTCTTTGGAAATACCTGTTCTAGCTACACAAATGACTCTTTGCTGAATTTAGAATTTTATAGTTTTTCAGAAAAGAATAGCTTTACAAGTTCACAGTGCTAGAAAGTGCCTGTATTTTTGTGATCCTCCACCACTTTTTGTGGACTGATACTGCTGTTTTTAAATCTCCGACACTTGGGTACTGCTGACCAGTCCCCAGTGCATGTGCTTTGACCCCTAAGACATGGTCAAATTATCTAATTCCGTATTGACATATTTAAATTTGCAGGGAGGTCACAGTATATGGTGTAGGAAAATACATTTATAACAGAGAAATTGAAATGGTGGGTGTAGATTGCAGCACCCATTGTGCCATTTATTAGGCTGAAAAGGAAAATATGAATCAGAAATACATGTGTGGCATGACTCTTGTAGCTTTTGCACCTGCAGTCAGACCTGTAAAAATATGCTGTTGACAGAAGGGAAAACCTACTTCTAAATATCATGTAGTTCACCCTGAAGTAGGTCCTGTAGTCAACATAGTAGGTTGCCAGGTGTTTTAAAGTGGAACATGTAATAAGTTAAGTAAATGTTTGAATGGTCCTAGAGTGACTAGCCCTTAAAAGCCATTTACACCAAGAATGCTGTAGCTGGTTCTATGAAAAAAAGCTAAAGGAGACTTAATATGTGAATGTCATTTAGGTAGTTTATTATAATCTACAGTGATAGTGTAATTATAGGTTTCAATATTTATTTTAAAAATTCAGTGGTCAATTTGGATGTTTGATAAATATACATGAAAAGTAGCCTTCACAAAATATACTTTCTTTCCCTAAAGCCCTTGCAGACTACTTAGCATTGCCTCTATACAACTGGCCTCTCAGTGCTGCTTTAATTTGGTGTCAAATTCTGCTCTCAGGGCTGACACCATGTCTAGACCTGGTATGATGGCTGAGGATATAGGAATGTGAGCCAGTTTAACCCAAGCAAGGCTATTTTTAAGTTTCCACCAACATTACTTACTAAAAAAGAACCAGAGGAGATCTGTACTTTGTATCAAGGAAAGGTATTAGCGATAAAGGAAGCATTGAGAAGATGGATCTTTTTATTCCAAAACACAATTTAGCCTCCTGGCTTTCAGCGGAGAAGGGAGCTAGTCCCAGAAGGAGTCTAGAAGGATTGAGTGGGAGAGGAGTTACCATTACCTTAGACATAGCCCTAAGTGTGCAGCAAACCCCCTCCAAGGATAGAAAGATTTTGCCATCTGGGATTACAGTGAGAATGGTGCACGATGAGAAATGTTGCGCTGAGACAAATAGGATGTGCTACAAAAGTGGGAAGGTTTGCCCTTGGGAACCTTTTACCTGTTGGTCAGGGAGTGAACAGGCTGACAAGTGAATTGAACAAAGATAACATCTCAACCCCAGTTCCTTAGAATACCGTCTTGACCTATGGCAGGACAGAAGAGAATTATATCTGCTGACTGCTACCTGTGAGGAGACGTGAAGGGTTGGGCCCACTCTCAATGGTACCCAGGACTAAGAAGCGAACTCCAAGGGCCAGTTGGCTGACCTCCTGTGTTGCTACAGGGACTGACAAGTTGCATGACCCTTTTTTCCTAGACTGATCAGTGGACCAGTTACAGATGGATATGGACTTGACCTTGCTTATTTCCTCTACCTGAGTGCTTCTTAGCCCTTAAATGCTATCCCTGTGGTCCTGCGAGCCTTAGAAGAGGTACTACCCCAGACAGTCTAAAAAGTTAGGACTTAGAAAAATTGTTCCAAGACCTTTGGGGCTTCAGTGGAACCTCAATGCAAGTGAGTTAGATTTCAGAAAAACATTGTCAGACACAGCTTCAAGCATGCCTCGCTGGAGATTTTTAAGCTACAATACATAGTCAGGAGATAGAAATCTATACTAGGCAAATGCACAAAAAATATTCAGTTGATGAGAGGACTGTGGTGGATGAGAAAGTTGAACTTTTCTGCTCTGAGTTTTTCCGGCCAAAGCTATTGGCATCAGTGAGACCTCGTCCAGTGGCTATCCAGATTCAAAGACACTTCTCAGAATATAGCCATAAACATTGTCCTGCTGGAGTATTTCAATTGTCACAATATATTATAAGTCAGAAGACAAAAACTTAAACCAGGGCGACTTGTTTGTTATATCTGGTCGAAGCTCCATGGCGGTTGACCTGAAATTGTGCATAGGTCCCAGTAAACTGTGAATAGTGCTTTCTGATTGGAAATTTACTTTTCTCTGTGTTTTTTGACACAAAGCTTTCAACATTTATATCTCTGAGTCCCATAATTAGATCTTAGTGATTTTTATGTTATTTTTCTAACTATTTTTTACTTAACTATTAGAAATTGGTTGTGGGATTTTAATTGCCTGAGGTTTCAAAATTTTTACTGTTCTAGTGTTGGTAAATATTTAACACAGTTTCCTAAGTTAAACATGACTGCTTTATGCCATAACTACTGAGGCTGCACCCAGGTTTAAATGATTGAAACTGTGTGATTGGCCAACAGGATTTTAGTGTGTATTATTGTACTAGGTCTCACATTCTTTATATTATCCTGCATTGGTTGTAAACATGGGAAACTATGCCATGCACTTATATCTCTGTATATCGCTCTAAGATGTCTGGCTCACTGCTCTTTAAAATCAATAAAAACACATTTTTTAAAAAAAGGTCCCACATTCTCCCCAACTTATAATCCACATTCTAACTGAGAGAAAGTAAATTATTAGTTGCTGGGGATGAGAGTCCACTACAGGTAACAAAATCACTATTCTTGTTAGGTCAAGTAAATGTTTCAATATTACAGGCCTGAGGATTCAATATTATAGACCTGAGCTCAACTCCTGGTAGCTCTAGCACAGAACAGACAGGCTTAACTTAGGAAAATATGTAAACCATTGACAAGTGCCAGAACAGTTTAAAAATGTAAAACACAATACAATAAAAAAATCCCACAACAATTTATAACAATAGAGAATATTTTAGTGAACGACAAGAGACAACATTTATAAAAATGTAATAAGAGAAAACACAGTTATGAAGTTTTAAAGTAGGAATTATTTTTTATCTTCAAAAGGCACTAAGCACCAACTGCAGGCAACTGGTCATGCTAGATCAGGACAAAGTCAGAGTTAAGGCCGACCACAGTCCATAGCAGCCCAAATACAAGGACTGGGATAGTCTGAGTCAAAGAGTTACCTTAATTCTTAGAAACAGTTCTGGGCATGGACTTGTCATTTATGGGTGCATCCCTGCCACTGGGTGAAATCTGAAGCTGTCTCAACAGCGAAAATTTGCAGTGGGATGGGGTCTCATTTCAGTCATGTATGAAAGCGGGAGAAGTTCAAGCTGTTGAATCTTGCCGGTCATTGGCATAAAAGTAGTCATTGTCAATGGTTGGGGCAGTGTGGAAGTTGCAGAATGGAGTCGAAGTGGCCTATTCATCAACTGATTTCAGGGATGAGCAGAAAATATAGCAGGAGCTGCGGTGAAGATAGGAGAACTGGTGATACACCCTCAGCAGATTGCCTGGCAGGACAGTCCCAGTCTCCTTGCAGTTCTTCAGGCTGAATGTTAACAAAAAATGTGTAAGTCTTAAATTTTAGGTTTAAGCAGGAGAACTACACTCTGATACCAGTCAAGGGTTCCAGGACTTCTGGAGCAGTACTCGTGTGTCAGGAATCACTCAAACTGAAGCAACCAGCAGGATCCATGGCAAGTCCATTAGTAACTGGTTAGCTGGCTCTTCTAGCAATGTACGATTTTGCAGCCTTTGCATCAATTCAAATTAACAGAAGGTCAAACAACTGACCCTGGGAGTCCACTTCTGAGTCCTAGGTACAAGTGGGAGCAGGTTCAACCCTAAGACTGTTTCTTACAGGTTGAAACAGCATGTGTAGTCCTTGTTCTGTCTTCCACAAGTCCAGCTGTGTTCTGACAAGGGTACTGGGCCCGCCATATTTATTCCCAGTGTGAACTTATGAGTGGGGAAACTCCTGGCTACTCCCTATCCAGTAGGGTAAAAGTTCCCAGGACATACCCTACCCATGTTTGAAGAACATCCTGTGTGTTTTACTGTAAACTATCTCACACTACCCTTCTTTACTAGAACCAAAATAGCAGAACCTTTTGTTCCCTCTGTTTAGAGCTCCCTGTACCCACCCAGAGGCGTGGTTATAAAAATGGAAACACACCCTTGTGGTCACTCTAAACCAGTTCTGGTGGCAGCCCTTCTCCCACAGGGAGTGATGCCAAGTTGGCTGTGAAGGAAAAGGGGAAGTATGTGTAGGTGTGAGGTATATCTGTTCATGACAAGTTAGGCATTTTTTAAGGTAATTTAGTTTCTCTACCAAGCTGATATGGCCATCCTCTCAGAGGAAGGTCAATCCCTCTTTAATTGTGTGATCTCAGGGAGCCACTTCATGCCTAATAACTAAGCAAATCTGCTTCTGGGCAACAGCAAATAATGGCAGGAAGGCACATTTGGCTCTGGCAGAAAAATGACAACTATCTAAAAGTGTACATTTCAAAATAGTAATTTAAAATTCCAGCTTGACCATTAACTTGGATTTTAAATTACTGTTAAAACGAGTCATTGAAGTATTTGTCTAGCTAATCCCAAACTGAACTTAAGCATTGTAAGGTGTCTTAATGTAACCCATTGCTTCCCTATGAAGCAGCCAGCACTGTCACAGTGAAAAATGACTTCAGAGGATTTTAACTGCCAGGACCTGCATAACATAGAATGCACATGTCCTAATTTTAAAAACAATGCACACTGACCTATGGGCATTTAGAGCTTACTTTAAGGGTGACTTATGAGTATCAAACAGGTAGGTTTAGGGCTGATAAAAGGTTCATTTTGGCAAGTCAAATTGGCAGCTTTAAAAGTGCATACCGAGGCTACAGTGGCATGCCTGGAAACGTGATTTACATTGTCACATTAGTGCAGGCAAACTGTGCGTTGCAGTCTACTAGTGACATAGGGCCTGATTCAAAGAAGTAATCTGAGACAAACGTCTAACTTTACGACTTTCAGTATTCACAGGTGTTTCCTCTGTTGTGCTGCGTGACAGTGCGTTGTTGCGTAACTGCCGTACCGTGACCCGGGAGCCCCCACGTGACCAAAGAACTGCGAGAGCCGCGAGTGCAGCAGAACAGAAGCAAGAAGCTTGGACACGGCCCGGCATAGAGCGGCGTGGCGGCATTGCGGCCGCTCGCCCCCCCCCGACCCCCTCTCTATTTATTGATGCAAATGGTTCACCCCAGTCCTGAGTGCAGCGTCAAGGGCTGAGGGGTTTGAATGAGCTGGAACCAAGCGTTGATGTACCTTTGAGCCAAAATGTCAAATCTGATGGCGCCAAGAAAGAACAAAAGTGTTTTGGGACAGACAAAGGCAAAGACAAAGTCTTCTAAAAAACCCCCAATGGATCTAAACTCGTCAGGAGGAAGCTCGGTGGACCCCGGGTCAAAACCTAAAGCTAAACGTACCCAAAAGGAAAAATAGAAAATACCCAAGAGCAATCGCAAGTGGGACATATGGGTGGGAAAGCTTCAAACCCTCTGAAAGACTTTGTGGGAAAACATTTCAAAAGGGTCTTCTCCCCAGTTAAGCACCTCGCACCCGACCTGGAATCAGCCGGGGGGGGAATCTTGGAAGGGAGGCTCCTCTGTCATTTTTGATGACCAAATGGTGGACCCTGATAATTTAAATAACGAATCACTACAATGTCACCCCGGCTATCCTCGTCCCCAAAGTTGCCTTTGCTCCACGACTCTAAGGAAGTAAATAGTGAAATCCAAGGACAAGAGGAGGAAGATGACATGAATCTGAACGATTTGGTTCTGAATGGAAACTCGAAAGGACATGACGAGCATGAAGAGCATACTTTAGGGTCCAAGGGCACTAAAAACTGTAATCAATCTTCACAGATGATTCCGGAGTCCTCTACAAATCCGGCCTCTTCAATGCTGGGTCTGATATTAATACTGCAAAACACTCTCCAGGGAGTCCTTGAAGTGACAGTGTTAAATCATGATACACTAAAAACACAGAATTCTCACCTCTTAAAAATCCAGGGCGAACTACAAGGAATTAAGAGTCAAATGCCCTTAATGCTTAGACTAGTCCCTGACCCTGAACATATAACTCTAATTGGGAGGGAGGTTGGGAATAAAAACCCCCAGCTGCAACCCCAATTGTAATGAAGGTTGGGAACATAGAACCCCCTGATGTAAATCATGAAGTGTACATCTCAAAATGGCCTATGCTGATAAAAAGAAGGGGTGTACATAAGAGTCATATTTCATCAAGACAGGGGATACCTATCAGAAGAGACATGCAAAGAAAGAGTAAAGGCAGAGTAGTGAGAAAAAGGACCGTGATCGAGGAATCATTAGATTTAACGGAACAAGTGTTAAAACGTAAGCCCCAAAAAAATAAGAGAGAGAGAGTGAGCAATGCAAGAATGGGAAGCACAGAGAAGCCAGCAATGAATCGAGTAATAAATGATAATGATAGCAGGAAACAAAATAACAAGGGGATGCAACTTAACGAGAAAGCTTATGAGGTTAAAAATAAAATACAACAACCACCTAGAGGGTCAAAGGTAAATGGAATGGAGACTAAAGGAAATCAATGGCTGTATTTTGAGCAAGTAAAAATGGGAAGGGGAGGGAAAAAAACGAAGAAGAGTTCGTACTTAAATAGAGCACTTCTTCTTAATTCTTTCGCCCATTGCCCTAACCTGAAAGGAATCGGCACAAAAGATCTCAAACAGGTGGGCTTTCAAACAACCTTTGATGGAAAAGAGCTTACTAAGGTACAAGTTTACTCTGAGTTGGTAAAAATAGCCATTGAACGAACGGGTAGTGAGATATTAAAAGCAGGGATCCAGCTAGTACCTATTGAAGAAGTAGGGGCTGAAGAAAGTGTCCAGCAAGGAAAAGATTTCTTAAAGTACCATGCAGGTCTTGGTAAAAGACAAGTAAGATTTGTAGAAAGAGGTTCAGGGCACGGGAAACCTTAATATTATAATAAATACCTCTGCTTCGGAGGACTCTTGGAAGAACTGGACTAAGCATGAGCACAAAATCCGTTCCGCTCGCGGATTTTGCAGATTTTTCGCTAAATTCGCGATCCGCGAACTCCCGCGAATTTACCAAAAATCCGCAAATCCGCGAGCGGCGTATCCGGGGGGCAAAAGTTCAAGCCTTCAAGCTTGAAGTTGTTGTAACTATTTTAGGATGGCGCCGGAAAACTGCCAGCGCCATCCTAAAATAGTTACTAAGTTAGCTTCAACAGGAAGCACAAATAGATAAAATAAAGCTGGTGCTCGAGCACCTGCTTTATTTTGTCTATTAGTGCTTCCTGTTGAAGCTAACTTAGTAACTATTTCAGGATGGCGCTGGCAGCTTGCCGGCGCCATCCTAAAATAGTTACAGGATGATGGACAGCTCACTCAAGGGATATGAAGGGCAGGGTTCATTCTGGCACGATGGTCCTGTCACAAAAATTAAACCTCAACAGGAAGCACTTACAGATATCAATAAAGCATGTGCCCTAGTTGAAGCTCAAATTCAGTGACGCATTCATCAGCCCAAAAACAATCGTGAGCATTGTCGAGCCTGGGCAGGTGTGCTTTCTTCCCAAATCTACCGTCGAAAATCAGCTGTGATGCTGGACAGAGGCATTTGCATCCTTGACTTTCACGAGCGCAATCCCCTGGCTGTTCCTGTGACCAGGAGCTTCTTTCTCTTCATCTGCTGCTCTGATCGGTCTCTGACCTTTTATACACACCAGAGGCATGTGTGCTCGCATGGAAGTCCCGTCTGTTTGGCCCCGCCCACACACTTGCGGTGTGAACCGTCTTCCCGCCATTTACCCACTATGATGGACAGTTGAAGCTCAAATTCAGTGATGCATAAATCAGCCCAAAAACAATCGTGAGCATTGTCGAGGCTGGGCAGGTGTGCTTTCTTCCCAAATCTACCATCGAAAATCAGCTGTGATGCTGGATAGAGGCCTTTGCATCCTTTACTTTCACGAGCGCAATCCGCAAAAAAAAATAAAAAATCCACAAATCCGCGGATTTTGCGGATCAACAATACGCAAATCCGCAAAATTCGCGGATCGTGGATCCGTGAAATCCGCCCATGCTTAAACTGGACCCTTAATACTAGCTTCCCAGGACCTTCCCAGCGGTACCTAGAGGAATCTAATAGGTTTGGGCCACTTAGTGACGTAGAATAGGTAAAGGGGCAGCCACATGGCTTAAAAATGGTCTCCTGGAATATAAACGGACTAGGAAATCAAATAAAATTTGAACGGCTAAAAGATCTGGCAAAAAATAATGCGATTATCTGTATCCAGGAGACCTGGCTATATGGCGAGCCCCCTGTAATGGAGGGGTTCTGTCAAGTCTATCGACCAGCAGTAAAATCTAGATCAGGACGCCCGGCAGGGGGTTTATTGACTTTACTATCTACAAATTTGGTGAACAATTTCTCCCGGGTCACTGTAACATGTAAATGGCTGTTCTGCTGTAGAATAACTTTAATTGCAGTCGGTAATAAGAAAGAAAACGTTCTGATTCTAAATGTATATATGCAATGGGGGGCCAAGGATGAATATGGAGTTGAAATGAGTCTTTTTAAAAATGATTTAGATTTACTGTGTGAAAAGTACGATTCAGATTTGATTTTGTTGGTAGGAGATTTTAATCATAAACTTAACCCTAAGCGGCAGGATCTCATGTATCAGGATATTTAAGAATCTTATGATATAATACAAGCAACGTTTCCTGAATGTCTGTGTTTGACGAATGATGTAAGCTTGGGGAACTACTTAGCGAATAAAAGTTTTTTTTGTCTGAACGGTAGGTTTCCACAAGATCGCCCGGCAAAGAAAACTTTTAAACAAGGTACACAAAATTGTCCCAGAGATTATGTTTTTATTCCAGCATGGAACTTTAACATAATAATGGGCTTTACGGTTAACCACATAGAAAATAGCGACCATAATATCCTAAATTGGAACTGGTACAATCCCATCAGATTGTTGCTGAAAAAGTAATTATTTCACAGATGGACTATCCCAGGCGCATCACAACTCGGTTAACCGAAGAATATATAGAGAAATTAACCAGGCTCCAACATACCATCGTCTTAGGATGTGCAGCTGGTCTGGATCTGGCCTGGTATATTGAAAAGATAAACCAAGTGGTACAAAGTATCAAGGTCCAACTTAGAACAGACGTAAAGATTAACAAGAGTATACAAACAACACAGGTTAAGAAGGGAAGTTGGTAGAATGTAGCCTGTTTAAATAAGAAAAGAGAACTAAGGCGAGAACAGCGCAGTTTGCGTAAAAAATGTGATAAATCTAGAGCTGAATATCTTGTAAAATTAAAGAAAAAATATACTATGCTTCTTTATAGTACAAGAAGAGCCCATAAGGACAACTGCTGGGGGAAACTGCTGGAGGCAATAGAATCCAAGAATATACGATTATTCTGGAACTTACTCCGTTCAGTAACTGAAGCCTCAGCTGCTTCAATGATCTGCGTGGTAGATGAGGGTGCCTGGGAGGATTATTTGAAAGAACTATACCCTCCGGGGAGAGAAACTGAAGAGGTAGTACAAGGGGACTGGAGAGGTCTAGTAGATGACCTAAAACCAGACTTCTCAGAAGAAAATGTACTTAACACAATAAAAACCCTAAACTTAACAAGAGCCTCAGGCCCAGATAACCTGACTGCCCTGAGTCACGGACATCTTGGTGGGCTAAATTCTTCTCCCAAATATTCTTAGTAATCCTAGAATCAGGGATAGTTCCAAGCAGTTGGAAGGGTGCGATAATTCGACCAATCCACAAAAAAGGGGACATCAACGCACCAAGGAACTATAGACTTATCAACCTACTTGATGTTGGAGAAAAAATATTTGCTAAAATAATATTAGGTAGGTTAAAGACTTGGGCAGAAGAGAGAGCAATTATTCCAGTGGAACAAGGCGGGTTCAAAGAAGGCCATTCTACAATAGACCACTGCTTTGCCCTATGGGCTTTGGCCCGGAAATCAATAGAACAAAATGGGAAGTTGCACTGCTGCTTCGTTGATTTTCGATCCGCGTTTGACTCTGTGGATCGTAATAAACTCTGGGAGGATCTGTCAGGATATGGAATTCCGGATGGCTTATTGATGATCTTGAGAGATCTTCACAGCGGGATTTGGGCCCAGGTTATTAGAGATTCGCATGGGTCACTAACTCACAAGATATTGGTAGGGAATGGCCTTAGACAGGGGTGCGTCTTGGCACCCCTGTTATTTTCAATCTTTCTGGCAGATCTCTCTGCGACACTTGAAGTAGAAAGAAGCGCAAGCCCTAGAATGAGCGGGCATAAAGTGCCTTGTCTTCTATATGCTGATGACCTAGACATCCTGGACCAAACAGAAATAGGACTTCAAAGGAAACTAAATGTTTTTAAAAGCTATTGTGATAGGAAAATTCTGACTGTAAATATGGAAAAAACTAAGGTTTTATGTTTTGGAAAGAGTAAGAAGAACTTTAACTGGTTTTTGGGCAATGACAAACTAGAGGCAGTCAAGGAATATAGATATCTAGGCCTCTGGTTTGATAGTGCGCTAAAATGGCGCACTCATTTGGAGGCTCAAAGAGCCAAAGCTTTTTCATCCACATGTTGGTTGAAAAGGTTTAACAAATAATATGGTGACATGACTCATAAACCAATGTTAAAGGAATTTGGAACAATGATCCCCCCCAAGTATTGTATGGGGCTGAGGTGTTATACTTGAGCGGTAAACATGAGTGGGACCAGGAAGAGGGAAAAATCTTAAAAATGCTATTGTCCTTACCGAACTGTACTATGGTTCAAGCAATAAGAATGGAGCTAGGGCTAACCTCATGGACTATACAATCCCAAATGGCCTGGTAAGATTCTGGAAGCGCCAAGACCAGGGGTGACACTAAATGTCTCACAATCGTGTAGAGATGAGATCCAAATAAGTAATCTTGTCTGGGCAAAGGATGTGAGTAAAACTCTCCAGAAAGTAACAGGGAGTCTTAATGTGAAATTCTCCCAGGACGCCTTGATAGCCGATTTTACTAAGAAAACTCTTAGGGAACAAGGCCAGTCACTCTCCAAGGCACAGGACCTAGTTTATATGTCAGAGAAAAAATCAGTCCCGTGGTTAAAAAAGTCATGGGTTAACGATGGCTGGTTCCCGTATTTGGACATACTGCCCAACCAAGTTCTGAGACATGAAATTCTTAGAACCCGGGTTGGGGTTAACCCTTGGAAGATAGATGGAAAAATAAAGTCTGCTCTGATTGGCTCAGAAGGTAACTGTAACTGTGGGCGTGGCCTAAGACATGATATGCTGCATATTTTACTTGATTGCCTATTTGTACACGATATAATGAAATTGTTTTTACGTCCTATATTCCTATCACATAAGATAACCTCACGTGCCCAGGCGATCTGCCTACTTACCGATATGCCCACGTTAGAAATTGCAATTGGACTGGGTACATTTTTGAAGGGATTAAAAGAATTTGGAAGGGAGATTTTGAAGGATAGGCACTGATTTTTTTAAGTCATTTTAAAGTTTTATAAAATGCAAATTTTCAATTTTATTCTTTTAGCGATTATGAGATTTCTGTAAAAATAGGGTGCATTGTATGTTGCATTTCTGAGGGCACCACCCTCTTTTAACTTTCCAATAACAAGCATTGAATTTTATCTATTTAAGATGTTGTAGAATTTTGTCTGTTCGTACTCTTTTTGATCCTGATTGTGTGTGTTCTGTACTGTTTAAAAGACCAAGGTCTAAATAAACACATTTCTCTCTCTCTCTCTCTCTCTCTCTCAGTATTCACAAAGGGCATTTACGAATAGTAAAGTTAGACTTTTGTTCTAAGTTTAGATCAAAAGTCTAACTTAGACCAAAAGTCTAGCTTTAGAAAGTCTAACTTTAGTAGTAGTAATGTTAGACTTTTGGTGTAAATTTAGACCAAAAGTCTAACTTTACTACTCGTAAATGCCCATTTGTGAATACAAAAACGTAGTAAAGTTAGACTTTTGTCTCAAATTACTTCTGTGAATCAGGCCCATATAACTTACAAACCCTAAGCACCCTTTTATACCATATGCTAGGGAAGTATGGGTGAGTTAAGTATGCCAACCAAGAGTGAAGACAAGTTCGACATATTTTGTAAACAGACCACATGCATATAAGCCTGGTTAGCAGTGTTGCCAAATTCGATGCAGTGCGCTCAACTAAATTTGTTTTATTTATTTATATGTTTACTTACCTGCATTTGGCCGTATTCTGTAGTTTACTACCCCCCACCCCACCCCTCCCCCGCCACCACCGGACAGCACTCCCATCACTGATTGCTACTGCAAACGACCATGCAATCTTTTTGAATGAAGAATACGTTGGACTTCGTATTTCAAATGACCTTCTACAGGAATTGGTGGAGGAGAGTTTTTTTTTCCTGGTTTCTGGATTAAAGAAATTTAATAAGGATACATGGAAGGTAGGGTGCACAGGATATTCTGGAGGTAATTCGTATTGAACTATGACAGGAGTAAGAATCTTTGGAATTGAAAAAGGTCCAATATATCGAGGTTGTAACTGTCTTGGGCCTGCATTTTTTTAGGTTTTTTGTGGAAAGCCAGACTGTTATACCCTACTTAGTTGTATTTGCATGTACTCCAGCCCTGCTGCCACTAGCTGCTCAGCCAGAGTGGGAGTTGGTTATGGAATGTTGGTGTGTCTGTGATGCGAGGAACGCCTAGGTGTCTGAGTGGATGAGTGGTGACAGTTAGAATGGGCTGAGCAGCTAGGCAGGCTGCTCCTGGTGGGGCTGGATCCACACCTCTGCTGGCTGGACTAAAGATTGATGTAACCTGATCTGAAGGTTGAATAAAGAAGACTTGATATTACATCCTGGCTCCAGGTGTCTACCTTCATAGGGTACAACATAATTTTGGAGACGAGCGGACTTGGACCCTAGAGACTCTTGGTACAGCAAAGAAACAAAGAAAGGAACTACAAAGAAACTTCAAGAGAAACCAAGAGATCCTACATTTACAAAGAAAGTATTTCCTGGCATGCCAACGCCGCCCCACCAGAGTCCTTACCAACGGACAGCCCCACCGGACAATCTCAACGGACTCTTCTGCCTGGAAATACTCAAAGGGATTAACAATCTACAGTGAGTTGGAGGAGTAGTTCAACTACAACTGTATTGGTGTTCCAGTAACAACGTTTGCTATATAAACGATTACAGTGAGTTGGTGGAGTAGTTGCACTACAGCCACATCAGGTGTTCCAGCCACGTTGTTACCTACAAAAGCGTTTGGTGAGTTGGATGGGTAGCTTCACTACAGCCAGTTCTTGGTGTTCCAGCCACATCGCTCTACAGAGTCTACAGTGTATTTAAGAAAAAGGCACATTTTAGGATTCTTCGTCATAATAATATCAGTACAAATAGCGTGCAGTGGCTGCACAGATGAAGAACTTTTGGTGCTTAACAGACATTTGCAACTTTTTTGGAATTTGAACCATAAGTACCTACTGGCTCTACACTGGAGCTGTGGTGTTTTGCCAAGAATAGTGTCTTTCCGCCACATGAGGAGCACTATTGCGTATGTTTTTCACTAAACTTTGCTCTACCAGCACCACAATAGTGTGTTCTATTTACATGATGCCTGGGAGTACTTAACATGTGACGTGCCTTTTCTACATGTTATGTGGCTGGATACAATGCTGTGTTTGGAGAACTTGTGAGGTGAGACAAATCTTTGTTCACATTTGTCTCAGGCAATCTTTGATCTGTTGTCTTTTAATGTTTTACGTTATGTTTAAATTCAGAGCGCATGCTGTGAGAACGTACTTTTACATTTAAATTCGGAGCGCATGCTGCATGAATCTATTTTTCATTTACACTCTGTTCAAGTACTGTGTCTACAGCGTTAGTTTGAATAGTGAGGGTGGACACCTGTCTGTCTGTTATTTTTGGACTCCTCTGAGACTTTATAACAGCTAGTGGTAGTCAACCGCCGTGCAGCTGTTTAAAATTGTGGCACAAGCTCAACATAGCGTGAGCACCTTACCTGCATCTTCAGTGCCCATGGAGCCTTGCGATGCCGTGTTCTGCTGCTTGCTTGCAAATGTTGGATACATGACGTGCTGAGAGCCATCCGGAAGTACGTCTGCAAACGTGCCACCATTTTGTGGTTGGCGGCCTTCTCATCGCATTTTTGCAAACACTGTTTTTTTTCATCTTCCTCAATAAAGTTTTAATTAAATCCAATGGAGTCCGGGGACAACACAGTGTTTCTTGGTCTGGAAGCAGTTGAGGAATCTTTGTCATTTGAGCGGTTCTTTATGAAGGTCCAGTGTGACTTGGTGCAGCTCAGGACTGTGAGCTTGCATCTTTGTTTGAAGCCTTCAAGGTACATTTTTCTGTCTTTGCTAAATAACAGTTTTAGTTGGCCTCATGGTGTCCGTGATTTATGCAGTTCTTTTGTGTTTGGACATGACATTATACCATCATATGGACATCCTCAGAGTGGATTCCTCCATTTCATGTTTGTCGGGGTTGTTTTCACATTGCCGCTTTGAATACATCTATGTGCCTCATGTTTCACTAAGAGACAAGGAGCGCTTTCCTCAAGTCTTTGGTTGAGACTGTCGTTATACTTTTGCCTACCGTTTTAATACTCACCCTCTCCCAGTATTTGACGAGACATGTCTTACTTTAGTACTCGCTGTCAAATGTGGTTATAGTTCCATTACTTATAACTATGCAAATGTTTATGGTGTTGCTGCATGTCTACTTTTATCTATTTTGGGGGTTTTGTCAGGCACAACTCGGGTGAGAGATCGCTCACCGGCGTATCCCATGTGGGTTTCTATTTTCTTTTAGGTGCATGATTTGATGTTTTGCCTAGAGTGTTGTGAATAAAAAATAATGTAATCCTTTTTTTTCAGCACATTTTCTGCGCTGTACTGTGGATTGTTGTCTTTGAGTTCTTGTGGGTGGTCATCACATTGTTCCCATACACGAGGGATGGTTGTGGATTAATTTACCCATTCATTTTGACTGTTTGTTACTCCTACATGGGGGTATGTAACCTCTACAAGGGGGTTGGGCATGGGTTAGTTTCCATATTGGATCTAGGCTAACCCTTACACTGGGTCTCTTTGTTACTCCTACATAGGGTATGTGACCTCTATATGGAGGTTGGGACATGGGTTAGTTCCCATACATACACAGTACCTAGGTTAACTCTTATGCTGAGTTTGGATGTGGGTTTTTACCCCTTTTACAGTTGCACGCAGTACAATTGTACATCCCTCCACGGGCGTTTCTATGGGTGACGACCCATTTACTTTTGTATTACCCTTACTCTTGGGATTGAGGTTGTAGGGTGTTCTATCTTTTTCGCTACTCTACGTTATGCTTTTTGGCATTTGTGTCATGGGGTCTTTTATCCTTTGCGTTATAGTACATAACCTTACAGTGTATGATACAAAATGTTACAAATGGTATTTTTTTTAATGCTACGATTTGCTTACGCTTCAAAATGTTTTATAATGTCTTTTGAGGAAGGACGGGGAATGTTGTTCCTCAAATGTTTGTATGCTGTTTCTTAACGATCCTTGCTTTTCTTAATGGTTCTCTCTCTTGTGATGCTCTGTCTTTATTGCTGCATCTTAGAGCTTCGCACCATTACTCACTTTTCCTGTTTATAGTTCTTGCCTGTTGTTTTATATTTTTATTCTTCATTTTCTTTTGAAGAAAAAGGGATAATGTTATACCCTACTTAGTTGTATTTGCATGTACTCCTGCCCTGCTGCCTCCAGCTGCTCGGCCAGAGTGTGAGTTAGTTATGAAATGTTGGTGTGTCTGTGATGTGTGGAATACCTGGGTGTCTGAGTGGTGACAGTTAATGATGGACTGAGCAGCTAGGCAGGCTGCTCCTGGTGGGGCTGATACCACACCTCTGCTAGCTGGACTAAAGATTGATGTAACCTGAACTGAAAGCTGAATAAGGAAGACTTGATATTACATTCTGGCTCCAGGTGCCTACCTTCATAGGGTCCAACATCAGACTTTGCCTCCTACCTTATATTTTGGAATGGGTTCTCTTTTGTTGTCTGCTTGTTTTTTCATACTTTCCTTATACTTAGTTAAATGGACTTCAGCCTGCTCTTGAATATCTAATACTTGTTGTAAACATTCAGTGACAGCAGGAATGAAAGAAGGTTGAATGGAAACTGGTAAGCCCTTAGGATGATGTCCTGTTAGGAAATCAAATGGAGTACAATGAGTAGCTACATGGGTACTGTTATTGTAAATACACTCTGCAATGGGTAAGGCTTTATCTCAATCACTACAGATAGAGGCTAAAAGGCAGCACAGGATCTGTATAAGGGTTTGGTTCATCCGTTCCGTTTGTCTGTCCATTTGTGGATGGAAAGCAGTAGATAGTACTACTTCCATGTCTAAGTTCTTATACAATTCCCTCCAAAATTTTGACGTAAATTAACCACTGCGATCAGATATAATGTTTGATGGTAAACCATGTAGCCGCACTACATGATTTATTAAGATGTTGCTGAATTTAAGTGATGTAGGCAATTTGCGTAATGGAAAAAAATGCGACATTTTGGACAAATAATCTACTACCACGAGGATAGTAGTGTGACTATTAGCTGGTGTAGACTTGTAAGGAAGTCTAGACTAATGGTATGCCAGGGACTGGGGGGGGGGGTAGCCAAAGGTTGTAAAACACCTGCAGGAGCTTTGTGCAAGACTTTATTTCTAGCACAGACTGGGCATGTCTCAACATATTCTTTAACATTCTTTTCAACTGATGGCCACCAAAAATGTTTTTTGTAATTTGCTAAAGTTTTTTGCCTTCCAGGATGACCTGCTAAAGCAGAGTCATGATTCCAACTCAGGATTTGTTTTTGTAATACTGGAGGACATGAACACACATTTGTCATGAAATAATATTCCATCACTGATTGTATTTTTAGGATGCAACAACCATTCGTGTATATCTTGTTTGAGATATTCTTGTTTTAATAAAAATAGAAAGTCTTGTGACCTCTGACCCTCCGGGAAGGTCACCCCCCGAGCACACTCCTCGCGAGTGAGCCCGTCCCCTGGTGCCGCCTCTGCCCTGAGCTGTGCCCTGTGCATCTCTGCTGAAGCCCCGACCGCCGGATACGCTTGGTCCACGGGTCTCCTGGGCCTCCTGCCACCAGCTGTGCCCTCTGCTGTGCCCCGACCGCCGGATCCGCTTGGTCCGCGGGTCTCCTGCGCCTCCTGCCACCAGCTGTGCCCTCTGCTGTGCCCCGACTGCCGGATCCGCTTGGTCCGCGGGTCTCCTGCGCCTCCTGCCACCAGCTGTGCCCTCTGCTGTGCCCCGACCGCCGGATCCGCTTGGTCCGCGGATCTCCTGTGCCCCCTGCCACCAGCTTGCTTCGCCACCTTTTTTTTGTCTTTTTCACGCCATTTGCCCTAGCCCCCTGGGCTCCCCCCCTCTTCTCGCCCAGCCCCGGCCGCGTTTCCCGCCACCTCCCCACCGCTGCCCCCCTGCGGCCCCACCCCCTTCCCTCGCTCGCCCTCCCCATTCGCCACCCCGCTCCCCCTCCCAGCTGCCCCTCCCTCGCTCCGCCCCCCACTCTCCTCATATGGCAGAGTGGCGAACGCGCAGCGTGCACGCGCAGCGGGCGCGCCAATTGCGCGCCAAAGGTGTGCCAAAGGTAAGCCCGTCTGCGCCCGTCCGCGCCTGGACCACGCCCAGTGCCAAGACCCCTGGCCCCCGCAGAGGCCACCCCACCCGCCGGACGTACGACGCCGCCACCCTCAACGCACTCAACACCGGCCGAATCCCGGGATGCTACCGAGCCACCCCGAGACGCACCCACGGACCCTTCAGCTGCCATGCCTGCAAGTTCGCCTGCATCCGGACCTGCACTACACCAGCACCGACCAAGCCGAACACCAGCAGCAACCACCTCAAGTGCATCCTGCTCAAAACCCGCTCCGTCCACAGACACGCCATCGAACTCTGGAACCTCCTCGACACCACAGCTCCTGACGTTGCCTTCCTCACGGAAACCTGGATGAACGACTCCTCAGCGCCCGACATCGCCATCGCCATCCCAGAGGGCTACAAGATCACCCGGAAAGACCGCGACAACCAGACGGGAGGAGGCATCGCCATCATCCACAGGGACACCATCCGCATCACGACCATCACCGACGACACCCTGACAATCGCCGAACACCTGCACTTCCAGATCCACACCGACCCCAAGACCACCCTCAGAGGCACCCTGATCTACCGACCCCCGGGACCACGCACACCATTCAGCGAAGACATCGCCGACTTCATCAGCCCGCACGCCCTCCCCTCCGCCGACTACATCCTCTTGGGGGACATCAACTTCCATTTGGAGAACGACAACGACCGCAACACCACCACCCTGCTTGACAACCTCGCCACCCTCGGACTCAAGCAGCTGGTGACCACCCCCACCCACCTCGCCGGACACACACTCGACGCCGTCTTCTCATCCAGCAAAGACATCGCCTTCAGCCATGCCACCGGACTCCACTGGACCGACCACAGCTGCATCCACTTCACCTTCAGAAGAACCACGATCCACCACCACCAGCAACAGGTTGCACGAAGAAGCTGGAACAAGATCACAGCCGACCAGCTCGCCGCTTCCCTGAGCCAGCACCCTCCCGCCAGCTCAGCGAACCCAAGCCAGGCCGCCGACAACCTCACAAAGTGGATCCGCAACTGCGCGAACGAACTCGCCCCACTGAAGACCCCGCCCAGCAGACCCGGCAGCAAGAAGGCCCCATGGTTCACAGACGAACTCAAGAGCTCCAAGAAGAACTGCCGAGCCCTCGAGAAAGCCTGGAGAAGGGAGCCAACACCGGACAACATGACCACCCTCAAGATCGCCACCCAAAAGCACCATCAACTGATCCACGCCACCAAGAAAACAGCATTCAAAGACCGGCTGGACAACAACGCACACAACTGCAAGGAACTCTTCAACATCGTGAAAGAGCTCTCCAACCCTAACGCTGGATCCAACGACATCACCCCATCGCAAGACCTCTGCAACTCCCTCGCCTCCTACTTCCACAACAAGATCGCCGACATACACAACAGCTTCAGCACACAACCAACGCTCCCCACGACCGCACCAACGCCCCCCACCACCACCCTCAGCGCCTTGACCCCGATCAACACAGAAGACACCATCCGCACGATGAACTCTATCCACTCCGGATCTCCGACCGACCCCTGCCCTCACCACGTCTTCAACAAGGCCGACGCCGTCATCGCACCCCACCTGCGGGACATCATCAACACCTCCTTCGACACCGCCACCTTCCCTGAGAGCTGGAAGCACGCCGAACTCAGCGCTCTACTAAAGAAACCAACAGCGGACCCCACCGAACTCAAGAACTACCGCCCCATCTCGCTCCTCCCGTTCCCAGCCAAAGTCATCGAGAAGACCGTCAACAAGCAGCTGGCCGCCTTCCTCGAGACGAATGGATCCCTCGACCCCTCTCAGTCTGGCTTCCGAGCCAACCACAGCACCGAGACCGCCCTCATCGCTGCCACCGATGACATCCGAGCCCTGCTGGACAACGGAGAAACAGCGGCCCTCATCCTCCTAGACCTCTCCGCAGCATTCGACACTGTCTGTCACCGCACCCTAGTGCAGCGCCTCAGCAACGTCGGAATCCAGGAGAAGGCACTGGAATGGATCATCTCCTTCCTCGACGGAAGGACACAGAGAGTCCGCCTACCACCGTACAAGTCAGAGGCCACCAAAGTCATCTGCGGCGTCCCCCAAGGGTCCCCGCTCAGCCCCACCCTCTTCAACGTCTACATGAGCCCCCTTGCGGCCATCGCACGCCAACACAACCTCAACATCATCTCCTACGCCGACGACACCCAGCTGATCCTCTCCCTGACCAACGACCCCGACGCCGCCAGAACCAACCTACACGAAGGGATGAAAGACGTAGCCGAGTGGATGACGACCAGCCGCCTGAAACTGAACTCAGACAAGACGGAAGTCCTCATCCTGGGCTCCTCGCCCTCCGCCTGGGACGACTCCTGGTGGCCCCCCGCCTTGGGCACCGCACCCGAACCTACAGACCACGCACGTAACCTGGGCTTCATCCTGGACTCCTCCCTCTCCATGGCCAGACAAGTCAACGCCGTCTCCCCGTCGTGCTTCAACATCCTACGCATGCTACGGAAGATCTTCCGGTGGATCCCCATCGAGACCAGGAAGACGGTCACCCAGGCCCTCGTCACCAGCCGACTGGACTACGGCAACGCCCTCTACGCCGGAACCACCGCCAAGCTCCAGAAGAGACTCCAGCGGATCCAGAACGCCTCAGCCAGACTCGTCCTCAACATCCCCCGACGCAGCCACATCTCCGGACACCTGAGAGACCTTCACTGGCTCCCCGTCAACAAGAGAATCACCTTCCGTCTCCTCACCCACGCGCACAAAGCCCTACACGACCAAGGCCCGAGTTACCTCAACAACCGCCTCAACTTCTACGCTCCCAAACGCCATCTCCGATCTACCAGTCACGCCCTCGCCGCCGTCCCCCGCATCCGAAGAGCGACAACAGGAGGAAGGTCCTTCTCCTACCTGGCCGCCAAGACCTGGAACTCCCTCCCGACCGTCCTGCGCCTGACCCAAGACCACCTCTCCTTCAGGAAGAAGCTCAAGACCTGGCTGTTCGAGCAGTAGCGGACCCCCCCTCCCCAAGCGCCTTGAGACCCTCCGGGTGAGTAGTGCGCTTTATAAATGCCTTTGATTGATTGATTGATTGATTGGATTGTTAGTGCAATAATTGTGTCATCAGGTATAATTGGAGGAATAAAATGTTCATTTTTAGAGTCTGCTGTATGACCATAACGTGAAAGGATATTTGACTGTATTTGTTTGGAACCTGGTCAATCCGTTATTATAAAATCAAAACCACTAAAGAAATGTAACCTTCTCATCTGTCGCAGTGTTAATGCTTTTATTGAACTGAAAAACTGAAGATTTTTATGATCAGTAAATATGATAACTAGATGCTTAATTCCCATTAAGTGATGGTGAAATTCTGTGAAAAATAGTTTTATGACTAATATCTCTTTCTCTGCCACAATGGAATTTTGCTCAGCAGGGAGCAATTTTTTTAATAAAAGGCTACTGGTTGTATTTGTCCATTAATGGGATTTCTTTGGGAGATCACTCCTCCTACAGCGACCTGAGAAGCATTAGCTTCAACAAAAAAAAGGAAGATCTGGGTCGGGATGACTCAAAATAGGTGCAGACGTAAATCTCTGTTTTAATTTCAGAAAGGTCTGAGTTGCTTCTTCAGACGATAAGAAAGGTTGTGCTTTTCACAGAGGTTTAGTCATTGGAGAGACGATTTCTGAAAACTGATGGATGAAACATCTAAAGAAATTTGCATTCCTAGTATCATTTGAACTTCTTTAACAGAACTAGGTTCTGGACAATCAAGTTTTTCAGTTATTTTCTTTGGGTCCATCAAAATTCCTGCTGGAGACAGGAGGTATCCTAAAAACTCGAGAGTATCAGTATTGAAGGTGCCTTTTTCTAATTTAATGAACAGCCGCTTCGCTGCGGCACAAATTCTGCCACTGTGCTGGGACATTCCAATCCTGGGCGTGGCTCAGACAGCACCCGGCCGTTGTGCGCACACACCCACCATGATTTATGACAGCCAGGGGCCATCATGAGCTGAGCACGGAAGAAGATAGATAGTTTTCTTGAAATCTTTTTAACACAGCCCTGAATGTTGAATATGTTCATTCCTATTTTTGAATAAATAAGAAGGTCATTGATGTAGACTACTACAAAAATGTCAGGAAATTCATGCAATACTTCATTTATAAAGTATTGGAATGCTGCAGGAGCATTACACAGGCAGAAGGGCATGACGGTGAACTCAAATCTTCCAAATTTAGTTCTAAATGCTGTTTTCCACTTGTTACCCTCTTTGAACCGTATCTGATGATAGGCCCCACACAGATCCAATTTTGAGTAGATAGTTGAATGCCATAGCGGAGTAACAAGAGTACAGGAATCAATGTTAATGGATATTTGTTTTTAATTGTAGCCTTATTTTGTCCGTGATAATCAAGACATTAAGCCTCAATCCCGTTTTGGGACGAAGAAAAGAGGCATGAAGACAGGTGAGGTGGAATGATGAATGAAACCTAGTTCTAATAACTCATCCAAATACTGTCTTAAGTATTATGTCTCGGCTTCTGTGAGTGCTTACACTCGACTAGTTGGTAAATTCTCACCTGGATATAAGTTGATGCAGCAGTTATGTGACCTATGTGGAGGTAGAGTAGTGGCCTTCATTGGATTGAAAATATCACTAAAATCTTGGTATTCAACAGGTATTGTATCCAAAGAAGTTGTGGTATTAGCACAATGAAGCAAAGTTGTTGACTCTATATGTGCTTCTTGATAGCAATGTGTATGGCAATATAAAGAGTCCAAGGTAACTGTACTTGCCTCCGACTCAATTTTAGGGTTGTGTAAAATTAACCATGGAACCCTAAGAATGACTCCAAAAGTGGGTGTGTCAATCACATTGAAACTGATTTGTTCTGTGTGATCATTCTGACAAACTAGTGTGCTAGGAATTAAACTGGATGGAGTCATCTACAGCACTGGCCGGTTCAGGTTGTTTCTTTAAGACTGTAGGAATACCCAATTTTTTTGCTAATTTTATATCAAACAAATTGCCTGTAGCTCGTGAATTTAAGAGTGCTGGAATTGTGTGTCTTAATAGTACAGTTAAAATGAGGGTGACCTGCATAGTAAAATGTTGTGGAATATGCGGTACAGTATTTGCTAAATGTTGCGAGATCTGTGGAGTTATTCCTCTCAACAGGATGATAGCCTTTCCTGATGAGATTTCTCATTTTCCTGAGTCATAGTAGTGACAACGTTGACCTTTTTGAAAGCTTTTGGCTTAATGGTACAATCTTGGGCAAAATGTCTAGACTTTCCGAAATATTAGCACATTTTTTTTTCGCCGACGTTTTTTTTCTTCAGTAAATAACAGACCCTTTATGCCCCTTATTTGCTTAGATTCAGGTTCTGGCATTTTGACTTCTGGGTCTTTTCTTTCAGTCTTTATAGAAATAATGTTACCATCAAAACATGACCTTTTCCACTTGCGTTCCCCTAAACGGTTATCCAGTTTCACAACAAGATCTCCAAACGCAAACCAGTCATCTGGTAGTTCAACAATATGAGCAAGGGCATCTTTTAACTTGTCACGTAAAACTCTATAAAATAACCAGGTTTGTTGCTCCTTGGGCCACTGAGTTTCCGTCAATAAACGGTTAAAATTAGTAATATAACTCAGTAAGTCTTTGTTACCGTGTCTGAGATTCAAATGTTTGTTATCACTTCCTTGCACAAAGGAATGCTTAGCAAATCAATTTGTCATGGTTAATTTAAATGCTGGCCAGTTATATAGGATGGGGTAAATCTTACCAATTAATGGAATTGACCAATTAGCAGCTACCCCTCCTAAATAAGAAAAAACAAATGCCACCTTTCTTGTGTCAGTTGAATTTAGAACTATCTCCAAAAAAACTTTCAGGGGCTGCTAAGGGCACAGGACTGGGAATCTCTACTGTAACCTGTACTGGTGGGAGGAGGATTCTGGTGTAATATTCAAAGTTGGATTTTTACTCTTTTCACCTGTATCAAAGGGATTCTTAAAAGGCTTTTGCATAGGGGTATTCCAATGACTGTCTCTGGGTTTATAACATAGTAACTCACTACGTAATTCTGCATTTTCATCTCTTAATTTTCGCAATTCTAAATGTAAAGTCTACAAAGAATCCTCCATTTCTTGTTGCCTATTAGCATCGCATATTAGAGCTTGGGATATATCTTGAATATCAATATGGTCTTGGTCTAGGTCCATGTCTCCCAAAATAAACTTTAATTTTTGTGTCTTGGCCTTCTGTTAGGAAGCCACACACCTGAAAATCAGGTTGTTCGTTTTGGGAGATGAGACGCTGGCTCCCGAAACCCCCAAGACCCTACCTCCACCAAAGCGAATAAAAAACTTTGCACGAGGAAAGAATCCCAGGGGAAAGGGGAATTGGATCAAATAAAGAAAGCGAGATAACACAGCAATCTCTGGTTTAGCGCACTTCTGATGACCTGTCTTCAGCTTTGTCTGGCACTATTTGCAGTATGGTATGTTTATCTAAACAACAAATGATATGCAACTGTTCAATTATATGTTATATTTGCTATCATATTATACAACACACTAATCATCCATTGTCAATGATTTCTGTATACCTCTCAAAACAGTCTATGACCCTTATAGACTGTATCTGCTTTTCCAAATATTGTTGGAATTATTAATTAAATGAGATTTCTTAATTTACTCATGTACTAAAAAAAGAAACAAGAAAAAATAGCTCTTACACTAGCAACCAGTTTGTTCACATATATTAGCTATCACAAGATTAAATATTATTGCTTACTGTCTTTAACCAAAGTTCTGATTCAATTAGAATTCCTGTTTTCTAAAGATGACAAGTGTTACATGCCAAAAGGTTAGCTCTGGTCCATGGATTAATGTACATTCACAGAAGTCTCTTATGCATATGATTTGAAGTTTAAAAAGTACCTGATTGTTCTTGGGTCTGCATCAGCAAGACACAAATGCAGAAAGAAATACCTTCGTTTAACTTTGTCCTTTTCCTTTTTTATTACAGCTCTAGAGGGAAACAGGAAATGATGCGGGACTCTGGAATGTTGTCCAGGCAACCAAAGGCAGCGAAGGCAGGAACTCGAGACGTCCGGGAGGGAAGACGAAGCCAGAAACTGAAGCAGAGAAGACAGGAGCCGCAGACCTTCACACGCTGGAATGCAGGTAAGCGGAAGAAACAACGAAGCCAAGCATTTCTGCTAAAGAGATGTTCCTTTTTATAGCTCTGGGACGGGTGGGGTTTACTTGTGCAGTATGTATGACTCATCATCAACTGACACAGTGCTGCACATGGAAAACGGGTGTGGCAGCACATGTGGAGAGAGTATGACTCATCATCACCTGACAGAGTGCCACACATGGATAACAGTTGTGACAGCACACATGGAGAGAACTTGAAGGCCTTGGTCATGCTTACAAATACGTCTGTTTACTAAACACAAGATTTTAGTTATTCTTACAATTCGTTTCCAATACACCAATGGTATTTAAGCATATATAAAAAATAAAACAAACAAAACTACATGTCCACTTTCTAATTTTTTGCACAACTTCAAGGCATATGTCTAGGACCATTAAAAAAACTAAAAAAAACTACATGTCCACTTTCTAAGGTTTGGCACAACTTCAAAGTGTATATGTGTACCATAACCTCAACTCAAAGGTCTTGCTTCCTGTCATTCTGTGGTTCCAGAATTTCTTAAGCTTCATGCATAATTCCTAACAGAAGCCACCCTTTGCTACTGATATCCCTTTGTACTCTTAGGTTTCTCAGAGTTGGGTGCAACAACCTCAGGTTGCAGACACCTTCCTTCCACTCTCACTTCCGCCATCTCAGGATCTGCAACCTGAGAATGAGAAGGTATCTGGAAACTCCAGAGATTCTAGGGGGGACACACATTCCTCCTCAAGGGTGACATACTCTGGAGGTGTCATGGGCAAGTCTGTCGAGCCAAGGTCTCCCATCGCCATCCCCTATTGCCGTGACGGTGCAGTCAGGTACAATAGGTCAGATGTAGCCTCACCAGTTCCAGTCCTGGGGTCCTCTTCTATCAGAGAAGGTAACCCCTGTCTCTCATGTCCTCCCACCATAGGTGGCCATCTCCCACTACCCTTTACTCTTCTCTAGGGCCTCTGGACCTTTTGCTTAGGGAATGTACCCCCATAAATCAGGGTTTTTTTGGCACCTTGGGCAGCTGCCCTCCCAGCAAATTTTTCCGCTGTAGGACTACCAAGGATGCAGTCCTGGGGTATGTCAGGACTGATAACTTCCCTCTCTGAGGTAGTGCCCCACTCCCATAGGGATACATAGGCCACAGGGTGGATAGATTCCCACTCATGGACATTCCTTACAGTGCAACACTCTTCTGGCAGATACTGTTCAAGGGAAACCAGTCTTTCTGACTGGCACCTGTATTCCTCAGAGCAGTGACAGAGACCTGATTCAGTGTGATGTTGTGAACATGATTCCTACCACCCTCAGGTATCATCACCTTACTTCCTGGGGCCCCTTCCAAACGAAAGATTAGTAAGGCCTCCTCTGGGTAATCCTGCACAAAGCTATATTAGTCACTACTCTGGAGTGCCCACCAGTGTTAGCTTTTGATCTGGGGAATGAGGAATCTCTGTTTTGGTGATCTAGCTGCTAGCAGTTAAAGCACCTACTCATGTCAATGGATTTCTTTCCCCTGTGGTTCCCACTTTTCTTCTTGTTAGGAGTTGGGTGGGACTCTTTGCCCTTCTCAGATGTTTGAGCTCTAAGAAATTTTCTTTTTGAGGTTTGTTGCTCCCCTCCTTTCCCTTGTGCGGACATTCCCCTTCTTGCTTACCTAAGGTATTTTTTAGCACCCTAGTGCCTGAACACTCATCAGCTGCCCATCCAAGCTTTCTGATGTCAATAAGCTTAAAATCCAGTAGATGCTGGTGTAACTCTGAAGAACAATTTCTCAAGATGTGCTCTGACATTGCATAACCTATCATAAGGGTCAACTGCATTGCCCTTAATCCAGCCCTCCAGTGTTTTCATTGAGGTGTCCATAAAATCTACCCAAGTTTCTTGTGACTCTTTGCATGTATCTTGGGATGTATTCCCATACTATTTAGATGTTAGATCAAACGTTTACACTAGTGCATACTTCATATGGGTGTATGAGTAAGCTACCACTTCCTCTAGAGTCAGGAAAGTTACCCTCCCTAGTGTAGGTACTAGTTCCCACAATTATTCTCCCCAGTACATCTGGTCCAACCTGCACATTCTTAATTAATGCTTTTTCACAGGAGGCAAACCATTTGTCAGTGTCATCATACCACAAAGCTAGGCAATACATTTTTTGGCAAGAGCGTGGTGTGTGCTTCCTTGTAAATACCTCACCATTTCTTCCAACATCTTCACTGGACATCAGGCTCAGTGTGTCTTTCTTTGTTTCTATGGCCAGTTTTTGATCTTACTGTACAATCCTCTTCTCTTCTAGGGAAAGGGCAGCCAATTTGACTTGAAGGCCACTCTCTGCATGCTTGCTCTGGAACTCCTTCTGGCTGGCTGCCAGTTGTGAGGGGCTAATACTGTGGGTGCCCTCACATCCCACCATGGAAAGTGCCCTTTAGAAGCTTCTCTGAGTTGGAGCATTCATTGGCTCCTAGGGTTTTATAAATCTCTTCAACACTGCCCTCTGAGGTGGCCTGTTACTGTTGGACTTCCTTTCCTCTGGGTCCAGAGGGTCTTCATATAGTGTTTTCTCCTGAGATACAGGCCCAATTTCAATTGCCTGCCTCAGCATTGGTCTTTCATCTCCAAGACTGGGAGAGTTTCCAAGGTAGCCAGATCTGCCAACATGTTCCCTCAGATTTTTAAGGTGCAAATATTGGAGTAAAAAATTATTTTACAAAATTTAAATGACCTAATTAAAGAACTTATGATAATTAAAAGTAGAAAAAATATGTTTTGCTTTCTGTTCAATTTAGGGATTTTTTATTTCCAACTTACTAGCTGAGTGATACTGCTAAACAAAAGTTCTGGATCCCATCACTGTACACCAATGTGTGAAAGCGGATTATTGGTTTGGGTGGATGGTAGTCTACCACAAGTAATAAGGTCAATATTCTTTTTAGGTCCAGTAAAGGTACACCCTAGGAAGAATGGCCACAGGTTGCTCTCGATCCCCTGATAGTTCTCCAAGCAGAATTTCAGCAAATAGTTCCAACTTTTTGGGTTAGGTAGAAGTGTACATTCTGACACCAGCCAAGGGTTTCAGGACTTCAGGAAAAAGGACTTAGGGGTTAGAACTTGCTCCAACAGACATCACCAGCATGGTCCGGTACAGATCCTGTTGTAACTGGTCAGCTGAGCTCTTTCAGGAAAGTATGCCTTTTGCAGCTGTTGTGAAGGTCAACCAACTGAACCTTAGACTCTACTTCTGAGACCTGGGTTCAAGTCAACAGCAAGTTCAGCTCTTTGGGTTCTCCTCACAGATCACATCATCAGGTGCAGTTCATCTTCTATCTTCCACAGGTCTAACAGTGTTCTGAAGAGGGTACTGGGGGTGCCACATTTATGACCAATGTCAGCCTGTGCATTTTGAAAATTCCTGGTCACTCCCTAAAAAATTGGATAACAGTTCTCTGGGGAGAGTCTACCCATGTTTTAAGCACTTCCTTTTGTTTACTGTAAACTTCCCCTGACTATCCCTCTCTACCCAAAACCAACATAGCAGAACATTTTTCCCCTACCAGAACTCCCTGTGGCCACCCTGATGTGTGGCTATGATAACGGGAAACCCTCTGTTTTGGTAATTCCAAACCAGTTATGGGGAAGCCCCTCTCCCACTGGGAGTTTTGCCAAGTTGTTTATTAAGACTAAAGGGAGGCAGGCCTAGGTATACGCCTCTGCCAGTGCCAGAGTAGGCTTCTTTTCAATTTAATTAAGTTCCTGGGCACAGCCCGGATGGCCCCCTTTTTAGGGGAAGGTCAACCCCTTTCTATTTGTCGCAGCTTTGGAAGCTACTCCATACCTAATCAAGGAGTCACTGAGCTCCATGGTTACAATGAACACAGGCACATTTGCCTCAGGCAGAAAAATGAAAACTACCTAAAAGTGTATTTGACCATTAAGTGGGATTTAAAATTACTATTACAATGAGTCCTAGCTACTCCCAAACTGAAGTTAAGAACTACAAGGTGTTATATTGTACCGAAGTGCTTTGCTATGGGAGAGCCTCTCCACCACAGTTAAAAAAACATTGGAGGTTTTTCATTGACAGGATATGTAAAATGTAGAATATACATGTCCTACTTTTTAAATACTATGCTCCCTGCTGTATGGGCTTTTAGGCCTACCCTGGGGATGACATATAAGGATATTCTGCCAGGTCCAATTAGCAGTCTAAAACGTGCATGCCTAGGTTGCAGGGGCAGTCGTAAAGACAGGATTATCAGCATCATGTTCATGGATGTACAATAGTGCTGTCGTCTACTGCTGACATAACTTAAAAGCACTGGGTACTCTTTTGTACTATGTGCTAGGGACTCATCTGTAAGATAAATATGCCAAACAGGAGTTTAGCCAATTTCAGTATGTTTTAGGGGTCATAGAACATGCACTGGGGTCTGGTTAGCAGTTTCCCAGTGCACACAGTCAAAAAAACAGCAGCTTCAATCCAGAAACATGTGGCTGACCATACAACAAAGGGCTTTTTCCTACATGTACATTCAGCCATGGGTTTCATACCTCTTTCTCCTCACAAACTGCAAATAGGTTGAAACTAATAATAGGAAAATACAAACATTGTGGCACAAAATATAATTTTGAAGAACTCTGCTTGATCCTAGTATGGGATAACTTTTGTTGAGGAGATTTTAAGAAGAACAAGCATACTGCTATCCAGAATTTTGCAATATTCTGGCTGTTTTCTTGGTTTCCTCCAGTGTAATCCACAAACCCTGCGGACCTTTATGCTCCCCACTGATTTGGGAAACTGACCAATCTTTGTATACTCATTACAAGAACTGAACCTTTTTTTAGTATGCATGAAGGGGGTACCACAGGAGTCTAGTTTGGCATCATATCCATTCAAAACATTGAGAGACACCACTTTTCTGTGGTAATAATGATGTTATATTGTTGAAAAAACAAGTGAATTAAGATTTTTCACAGCCTAGGGGGTAACAATTCTGGGCTTTATTAAAGACATGGAGGCTATTTGGAAATACCTTCTTTGTTGCTCAGTGCCACATTAAAAGAGCATAGAACATTTTAACATATCAAAACTCTATAAAATGTCAGAAAACATTGCTATTTTCCTTTATATGCAAGCTGTGGCCAACCAGTGAAACTTACAATCCTATTCAAGCTTCTTGGATCCTTCAAGTACATATTTACTATCTTTCAACTCCAGAACCCTCATCTGATAAATCTGCCAATTTTATGATTGAAATGTAGAAAAAAAAATCAAAAAAAATGTTTAAAGGACTGGGCAAGTTACAGGAGCAATACTATTAGCCCCTGTTTCATTAATAAAATCCAGATTTTTGGTCCATTAGGAAGTGGAAAATCCTACATTTCATTGCAAGGCGTGGAGACTAACATTATGCAGATTTAAATCTTTGCTATCTGCACTCAGCTGCACTTTCCACAGGCTTACAACAATACTGTCCAAACTTAGAAACACTCAAACAATCTGTAGACCTCAGAACATCTGGCAATCTACCTCACACCATTTTCACACAGATGCTCCTCTAACTGTATGAGCTGTAAACATACTCACAGCCACTCCTGCTCTTCCCATTACCTCTTCCCATTGCCTAGCCAAAGTAGGAGCGAGCTGAAGCTGTGCTCCATGATTAACTAAGAGATATTAAAATGTAGTCTGACCCATTGGTCTCACTTCTCTTTTTCAGTCCCCCTATTCTTTCTTACATTTCAACCCACACAACATTGAATGTTCCTCACAATATGGATATACATGAAATAGTCATGGAAACGCCTTTGTCCTTATTGCCAAAGAGAAAAAAAACTCAAGGCGAAATAAAACTCCTACTGGACAAATCAAAATCCCTCACATTGAAAGCATGCTAAGCAACACGAAAAACAACAGCATTGGCATTTTCCTTGCAGTATCACTCAATTACATTTTTTTATTAAAATCCCAGCACTATAGAAAAAGTAAAAACCTTAATCACAAGTCATACTGAGTTACACGTAGAAACAGGATGTTTCAAGACGTATATTTCTTAAGACAATCGCCAACAAAACCTCCTGAGCAGCAGCAATTTCATTTAGTAAACCACAACTTTACGTATAGAAGGCCTGTGAACGTTAATTGGCCTGTATATTATTTTGCTCTCAAACATTTCCAACAAACAAGTCTACAGTGACAACACATTAACTGGAAATGTGACCGAAATCCCTCCACACACTAGCAAACCAGTTGTAAGCATAGCAGTCTCCATGCCTTGCTAGTGCTTGGCGCCCAGTACTCCACAATTCAATTAGAAGCCTCTCTCTTAAGGCCTGCCACCCACAATACTCTCCAGAATTTCACCATGCCATTAACACCAGATTACTTGACCCCACTAACTTGTGATACTTGGTTGACAGTTCCAACAATATCCCTTAGAATACCAGAAGCAAAATTGCAAAATCCGTTAACATTTCTAACAAAACGCAATACCAAGCCACTGACCTCCACAGTGCAGTCACCACCACCACCGTCTCTTTCGACCTTTGCAACATCATCACCCTGTTCAACATTGCAAAAGGTGGTCAAACATACAAACTCAGTCCCTTCCTAATTTGGGGAAAAAGAGTCAATCTAATTATTAACCTTTTAAACAATCAAAGTGCTTCCCAAAAAAAGCTTTGGATCCTAAAATAATTTCCTATGATTACTCAGTACTATTGTTCTTTAAACAACAGCCCAGAAGATAACAAACTGCATAAAGCTCACAACTACTTATCTTTGTGAGCAGCAGCGATAAAAGAGGGAAGATGGCTGAATTGTTCTGACTTTTTATTGTATTTTGGAATGTTAAAATGTTCTATGTTCTTTTAGGGTGCCTCCTGCCAGTACAACAGCAATTAAAATGCTGCATAATGTTAGCCTTCCTGCTTTCCATAAAATTAAAGGCTTTCAAATCTGAATGAACTTCCAGGCAACAGAGATTGTTTTTATTAGACATCTGGGGCTGTAAAAAACATCACAGGGCACAACACAACAGTCAAAACAAAACTAGCACAATAACCTTAGTACAATACAAAAATACAATTGCAATAATGCAGCACAAAATAAGTAGTACGAAAAAACAACAGAACATGTCACCACTAAAACAAAATGGCTCTCAAAAATATGCACAAACATTCTTGTCACACGTTACCATCTGCAGAAGCTTGCTTTCATAATACGGTGGTAAATGATGATTCCATCAAGTTTTGCCTTAACGTATCACGAAGAATATGAAACAGTGCCAGTCAAAATATTTTCTTATCTGGTTATTGATCCGCAAGCCACTGAATTTTATAAGAAAATAAAATCGGTGTTAACCTGTAAACATTTTGAAAAGGGAATGAAGAAAACATAATAGGTGTTAGCCTGTCAACGGTATCAAAAGGCTTATAGGAACACTGCCAATCCTTTTTATAGGTTCATAGCTGAAGAAAATCTTATTAAAGCGTTGTAGCTTTGAAAGCGGAGTGTCCAGGAACGGAGGCAGCAAGGCAGATGGGTATGTGCCTACATGATTGCTCACAATAAAATTCCTTCGCGCTGATTTGAAGCTAAGGCTAATGTGTGGGCGTCAGTAAAACGTGTCATTGTTGTAATGCGCCCACATAAAAATGTACTTTAATTGACAGCAGCATTCAGAAACGTAAAAGACTCTTACAGCTCTCTTCATGCCCACTGCATTCATCCAGAAATCCGTTACTTTGAAATCAATCAAAGCAATACAGTTCCTTTTATTGTACTGTTCACCCGATGGTTTTGCGAACGTTTAGAGTAATTTACGCACGCCCGAAAAAACTCAACACTTTTGACGTCGCTTTTTAATTTGTTTACTTTTTTCTCAAACATAGTTGATTTGTAGCCAGCCCTTCATCTCATCTGTCGAATATTACATCTGTGATGTATCAGAAGGTAAAGACATACCTATTTCTCGCTTTACATTGTCTACATGGGTCGTTAAAGCGAATTTTAAAGAGCTCAAGCCATATGTTGAGAGCAGAAGAGAACATTATAGGCACATCCTTATGCTTGTTTATGGGATATATGACATGAAATAATTTACAAGCCCTGGGATCATAAGTGGCACAATTCAAGAGTGGCGACAATGAGCCTTTAATGAGGCCAATAAAATTGTAATGTACAGTGAACAAGAAAACATGAAAATATCAAAAGGCAAAAATATATTCAGACGTTAAGAATGTATTTCTTCCAATATTATGCTTTTTACATGTTTGTTTATCTTCTTTCTCTCTGCTGTACAATTTAGCTCAAAGTAAATGTTTTGTTTAGAATTGTGATAGGTAATGAGCGACCTACCGCAATGTGAAGCACAATTTATAAATACCTATTGCTGTGCAATTTGGTAACAATCAGCTTTTTCTAATAGCTGCTTCAGTGGCAGAAGTCGTGTAATAATAGAACAATAAAAGGCTTGGCATGATCTGGAGACGAGAAGAGATTCAAACTACGGCATTTCTAACATTTTTTTCTAGCACTGCAAAGAGTGAAGCCAGCGAGAAAATTAAATGGAAAATCATTTTATCTAAACCACTGTATTAAAATTGACAGAAAATCAACTTTAGGCAATGCAATTCCGAGGCAAATTGTAACATATCTTCCACAACTACAACATCCGCTTTTGCAGCTTTCTGATGCTGGGGGGTGGGCACTGCTTTGTTCAACAGTGTTGGGTTCTGATTTCTGCTTTGTACCCTAACCATTTCTCAAAGTGAAATAAAAAGCTGAAAGGCAGCATAGTAGTGCAACGCAGATAAATCAATAAACGAGAAGTTGAGGGGTGCAGGTAACATACTTTCCCACCTGGGACTCACTATTAGTGCTGGTGATCTACGCCCAAACTGTTTGTTGTTTTTAAAGTTGTGTGCAATATACACAATTCCCCACCCCGCCCCGCCCCGAACTGTGTGATTTTAGGAAAATAATGCAAAACTACTCAAGGTGCTTAAAAAGATTTTGATTATCGCACTTGACGTTTCTATGTGTGGGTGGGTATACCTCACATAGAAATGATACTTGAGAGTCCACAAATGGCAAAGCTGCACTAGGGGATCATGGCGGCCGTCAGTTAAGCAGCCGCTGGCGAACAGTCCTCGGGCTCTTCCACGATTTCTCTGGGGGGTCTCAGGTAATGCTTAACGAGTGAATACTACCTCCCCACCTCTCTCTGACCCGTATTTCTCCTGAATTTTGCCACTGTACCTCGTTCTTCCTCTCGACCAGAATTGGTATAGGCAACAGCATCGCCTGGTATATGGCTCCGGAGCTCCGGGGGAGTGCACAGGCGTCTCGGGTTTCCCGCTGGGAGGGCGCAGCTCGGGAGTGGCACCAGAGCAGTATTGCATGTTTACTCTTCCAGGTCTGAGCCTTCGGGGGTAGAGCCAGCACCAGAGACCACGCAGTGCTTGCTCTAAGACATGAGTGGCCCGAAGAAGGAGAGCAAACTCATCAGGCAGGGCGTGGAGGGCGCACCCTGGAATTGGACTCTGTGGGTAAGACCCGAGAGAAAAGTGAGAACTTCCGTGGTTTTCTTTATGGTGGACAGTCCGGTGGAATTCAATTCCAACAGTCTGTAGTTGCTGCCTGGGAAGCGGTTGGAGGAGGAGGAAGGGGAGTTCCATATTATATGGAATAAGGCCAGAAAGTAAAGGGTGCATCTGTAGTAAAAACGTGCAGATACACTCTCAGAGGTAGGACAGCTCAACTACCTGATTCTGGACTAAATATTCAAGATTCCTCTCCCTCACCAATTGTAACCCTGCCAATTTCACAAAGGAGGAAATGAGGGGAAGAAGTCGAAGGGGGGGGGGGTGGAGAAGAAGGGGGGAAGGGCATACTACTCAAAGTGTATTAAAGGTGGAGGGAGAGGCAGAGGCAGAGGTAGAGGGAATAAACCATTAGCCCTCAAAATTAAGATAACCCCGTCTCTGAAGTCATACTATAAGGTCCTTACTGCCCCCACTATCAGTGTTGCCAGTTAGGAGGGCCTCTGTTCCAACACCACCGGAAGGATGGATTCAAAACAACCGCAAAATAAGTCACCACTGGCAGCAACACAATCCTCCCCTACTCTCATAGCCTCTGATAACTTGGCAGTGGCTATTGCCGGAGGATCTCTGTGGTTCCCAGATACTTGTTCACCCCGCAGCCCCTATATCAAACCGTTTTGGTGCATTGGAGGCGCAAGACAGTGAGCCGGGTCCCTGCCTAGAGCTAACGCAACAAGCAATCACACCTCAACATATCCAACATCCCTCCACTTCTAGCTCAGGGACAGTGGCTGATATCCAACTTTCGCTCAAAGACGAGATAGGGAGTATATTCATTGTCTCTGAAAATAACCAAGCGGCAATACAAGCTTTGTGTGCTGTATTAGCTCAGAAGCTGGAAGAAGTTTCTCTAAGAACAGACGCGCTGGAGCAGGAAATCCCTAGGATTAAGGAAGCTATGAACGCTTCCTCAGCAGAAATGGCTAAATTAATAAGCCAGAACAAGGAAATGAAGGATGATTTAGAGAGGCCGGACAACCACTCCAGGGGGAATAATTTGAAACTGATCAATGTTCCCGAAGCTTTAGAAGGCTCCGATCTCAAGGGATTTGTGATTTCAATAGTTAAAGAGATTGTGTTAAAAAATTCTCCTAATGTAGACCTGGAACAAGAGATTCAACAGGTGCATCGTGACCCTTACAAGAGGAATCCAGCGAAACAGAAGCCTAGAAAAATCCTGGTAAATTTTCATACATGCACTGTAAAGGAGGTAATTTTATCAACAGCATTGAAGGAAGGGACACTTACATTTAATGCCCTCTCTAACTCCTTTTCATTTAATATCAGGTCCGACACCTATCATACTACGGCACAGAAACAGTGGGAGATGGGCAAACGCATAGTGGAACTAAATAAATTGGGGGTTAGAGCACAACTGAAGTTCCCGGCATCACTTCGTGCCATGTGGAATAACCACATGTATACCTTTCACTCGGTAGATGATGCTGAGGATCTCATTAAAAAAATTAAGAAAGGAGGGGAAGTGTAAGGGAAGTTGAATTTTTGAATTAAGGAGGCCCATGACCAGGGAGATCAGGGAAGGAAAATGGATTATGATATTTTTTGATAATTGACCTGACGACCAGACGCCGATTAGGCTTATAGCCTAAATAGTAGGGAGGGTTCCCCAGAGGGTGGGTGGGGCATGGGGGATGGGAGGGTGGGAAGGGGGGAGAGCACAGGAGGGGAAGCAGTGGGAGAAAACTCAAAAAATTCCTCTCTCTCAATTTTATTATCAGGTGGTCTGCCTTTGGCCTTTGCTAGTAGGTGAAGATATTATGTGATGGGTCCTTTTTACGGGAAACATCCTTTACAATGAAACTTTTACAAGGCACTACCATTATGACGCAACTTTTACAACGCAAACTATTACAACGCATAGCGCTTGGGGACGCTCTAGGATAGGGAATAGGTTAATTTACTATCCAATAACCTTCCCTAGTGTCCACGGGGACTGGAGTTGGAATAGTAAATTAAACTATTCACTATCCAGCGCCCAAAAGCATTATGCGTTGCAATGGTATGCGTTGTAAAACTTGCAATGTAAAGGTAGGCATTGTAAAAGTATGCGTTGTAACATCATACATCCCCTTTTTACAGCTGAGACCCTGTAATGGGAAGTGGAGATCTAAAATTCCTCTCGTGGAATATCAATGGTTTACGTTGCCCCCATAGACAGAGGTTGATGATGAAGTATCTAGAGCAAAGTCCTGCCCACATTTGTTTAATTCAGGAGACCCATTTGAGCTATATAGAGAGTCACGCAGTATTTGCTAGGTATCCATGGATAAAACACTATTGTGTCTCAGAACAGATGGGCCATTGTAAAGGAGTCGCCAATTTGATTAAACATGGAGCAGGTTGAACTATTAAATCGGTAAAAACTGATCCAACTGGGAGATGGATAATGGCTAGGTTAGACTTTGGAGGATCGGAGTTGGTATGTGGTTCCTTTCATGGACCCAACATAGATGATCCCAAAAATATTTGTGAGTTACAATTGATTTTGATAGAAATAGTCTCGCCAGTGGTAATTGGTGGAGACTTTAATGTCCTTATTGACCTTTTAAAGGATAGATCTAACCAGAGTCATTATGTTGGGGCACCCCAAGTACGTCAGGCCCTAAATAATATGTTACAGGATTTAGAGCTTGTAGATCCGAGGAGAGCAAAGAAGGGCAAAATGCACTGATATACCTTCGACAGTAAAAAATATGGCCACCTCTCTAGAATCGACTATGTTTTGATCAGCAGGTCCATTGTAGAGATCATGAAATCAATAGACATCCAGCCCAGTCACATATCTGATCATTCCCCTGTGATATTTGACTTAAAAGGGAGTCAAAGTCAGATGAGACCCAGATGGACACTTAAAAGATCTAGGTTGTCTGACCCTGAGATAGTAAGAGATCTCAAAGGTGCAACTCAAAATTACTTTTTAGATAACATTGGCTCAATATCTATGGACTTTTTGTGGGATGCCTTCAAGCCATATATAAGGTTTTTTTTACATAGCCCTATAAATGCAAAGAATAAGGAGGAAGCTCAAGATCTACGTCTATTAGAGGATAAAATCTCACAGTTAAAGGCAGAAAGGATCAGGCTTAATAAGGGGGCTCCTGAAAGAATATCCCAAGTTCAGATGGATCTAGATAATGCTCACCAGGAGTTTACAGTAAGGCTCGACCAAAAATGTAATGCACAATCCTGTCAAAATCCACGCAGAATTTTGAATACGGAGAGAAGGCAGTAGCACTTTTGGCATGGAAAGCCAGGGCTGACCGTGTAAAGAATCATATAAGATGAATTAATTATCAATGAAAATGGGGATACATCGAGCAGACTAGCGGATATGCAAGTACGGCTTATCTCATTATTCTCTGAGCTCTATAAGGAGAAATTTCTCCTAACACAGACGACTTTAAGATCTGGCTGAGGGAGAAATCCCTTTTGAGGTTAACAGCTAAAAGCCACGACCTTTTAGATGCCCCAATAACGGAGTGTGAGATTAGATAACAAATCGGGAAGTGTAAAAATAACAAAGGAGCAGGCACAGATGTCCTCCCTAGTGAGATATGTAAACCTCTGCTGGAAGAACTGGCCCCGATTATGGGAGTTTTGTTGAACTCGTCTACCAGTCAGAGGGTAAGGTACCTAGCTTTTGGAAAGAGGCAACTATTGTTCTTATCCTGAAATCCGGAAAAGATCCGCAAAGGGCGGATTCCTATAGACCGATCTCCCTGCTGAATGCTGACTATAAGATCTTTATGAGCATATTAGCAGGGAGGTTGCTCAAAATTGCCCCACAGCTGATTAACGCTGACCAGAAAGGCTTTTTCCCTAAAAGATATATACAAGAACTAACGCAACATATTAATAGGCAATTTAGATCTTGCCACAGCTCGATCCGAACCCTTGGCTGTAGTGGCACTAGATGTGGCCAAGGCATTCAATAGAGTCTCTTGGGTCTAGCTTTGGGAGGTGTTAAGGTCAATGGGGTTTGGGCCTATCTTCATTCAAAGTCTGGTAAACTGTTATCAAGGGGCCTCCGCCAAAATATTAATAAATGTGGATTTAACATCTATTTTTAATATTCTAAGAGGAACAAGACAGGGCTGTCCTCTTTCATCCCTACTCTTCAACATATATATAGAACCCCTGGCTCAAACAATCAGGGCAGCCGAACTGATCACTCCCTTTAAATCTCATCAGTACAGCAGTAAGGGTATTACAATTATCAAAGAGATTGAGAAAATCCCTCAGATCAACCTGAATAGGACTATAAAGGAAGTTGACCGATTACTAGCCAGGTGGGAAAATCTCCCGCTAAAAATTGACGGCAGGGTCAATCTGGTCAAAATGGTCATTCTCCCCAAATTAACGCATCTCTTTAATGCCATTCCCCTTACCTTTCCAAAATTGGATATCAGTAAAATCCAGAGTAAGATCAAAAGTTTTATCTGGGCCCATAAAGGGGCCAGACTGGCTTGGAAGAAACTTAGGCGTAGGCTGATTGAAGGGAGGGTTTGCTCTTCCAGATATAAAGTGGTATTTTTTGCCTTTCAATTTAAAAATATTCGGATGATGCTCTCGAAACCAGATAAGTTGTCCTGGGGCAGACTATTAGCAGAGATGATAAGGCAGGAGCGTGGAGAAGGTTTCCTATATAAATTCAGAGCACCTAGGTATTTATAAAAAAGTTTGTTTGAAAGTTTTAAAGGATGCCCTTAGTCTATGGTAATAGGTCAGAACCAGATTGGGGATAAGGTAGTACTCTGAGTATGCCCCAATCTGTGACTCCCCTGGGACACCGGAGTTTCTTAAGGATTGCCTGGCAATATCAATTAAAAGGTATTACCATCTGGTCAGATTTGGTATCTTCTGAGGGGCACATCCATGGGAGGCTTTATGAGGAAGGATTGGAGGGGGCCTCTCCAGATTTAAATATATACAATTAGTCTTTTGGGTTGTCGCTGAGAAGAGGGTAATTCGAGGGATATGGGAGGTCGAATATTCCTTTAAAGACGTAAATCCTAAACGTAAAGAAATCTCAAAATGGTATAAGATGTTTATAGAGGCAGAAGATAAGGAACTCCCCCACCATATCATACATGGAACCAGGTCCCCCTGGAATGTAATATCGAAGATCTTTATGAACCCTCCTTGAAGCTGCTGTACAAGTATGTTAAGCTGGCAAATCTTAAGAAGAACCACTTCTTTGCTATTAATAGATTATATTACACCCCTTCCAGGATAGTAAAGTTTGCTCCTCTTTCAAATCCTAAATACCCAAGATGTGACCTTATCAAGGCTAATGATCTATACACATCTTCTATGAATGTCTTAGACTCTATGCTTTTTGGAGGGGAATCGAGGAAGCCTTATATGGTATATTTGGAGAGAAAATCATCTTAAATGTGACTACATGACTATTTGGAGACGGTGGCATGCTGAGCAAGAAGCTGAGATACACATATAGAGGCTTGTTGTTGTACCTGATTTTAATAGCTCGAAGGGAAATATGCCTGAAGTGCAGAGATCCTTCGCCCCCTAATCCCCAGGCCTGGGTTAAAACTGCCTTCAAAATGGCTAGATTGGACCAGGGTAGTGATAATGACAACTGTATGAATATCTGGAAGTTCTTTACAGTATGGGGTAGAGGCCTGGGCTTTGTGTAACTCCTCCTGGTCCTATGATTACACCAATCCACCAACAAAGGGGCTGGTCTGGTTCTAGGTACTGGACCAAAGCGAATGCAGTAGCCTCGGGCACACAGGCTGGAAGGGCGGCTATCTAAGAATTGCAGATGCTTACTTGGTGAGAGGAGGACAAAACAAAAAGTCCACAAATGGCTGGTTCGATCACAAAATGCCTCTCAGCAAAATATTTTCTGCTCACACTAGTCTCTCGTGGGCAAATATCAAAAAATCTGTGCTACACGAAATATGAAAAATGTGTAACCTATTTGGAGTAACCAAAACTTTTGTAACTTTGCTAGATCACACCAGTGTAATGATAACTATGCATAGGCCTAGTTGTTTTATGAAAAAAAGTGCCAGTTATCATAGGGAAAATAACTGATTGAAACAAAGGGATACAAATTCATTTTGAAGAGAAGGTGGAAGTGTCTTCAAAATAATATTACAGCTTCTGAAATAGTATGTAGAGTCTGTTCACTTCTCACCATTAATTACTATGACTCATTTTATTTCAATATTATGGAGTAAATAGCAAATGTTCATTAATCCATTGCCCCCTCTCCTAGTTAGAGTTACTTTAAACATACCTCTCATATCCATTCACTCACTCTCACTCACTGACTTACCTACTTGCACACTCTTTACATCTATGGCTATTAGTTAGTGCCCATATAGGGGCATTCCATACCGACAAAGCCTTTCTTACCTAACTGTTAGAGATATTTCCCAATGCACTGACGTGATCGTTGCTGGTAATCTTGAATATAGTGGCCACTAATGTAAACTTGTCTGATGTGGTCTCTATTACAAGAAAAATTATATTTGTAGCTTTCAATGAGTTTCCTTGAAATTTAGTAGCTCTTATTACAGAAAAGGTTGGAGACCTCTGCTGTAAAACTTACTGGAAGGTGCATATACTGTAGACAGCATAATTTCTTTAAAAAAGGCGCAAACAGCCCCAGGCAACTATGCCCAAGATCAGAATGGGTTTATAATAAGCTTCCAGGATTTTAAGCATACAGGACAACTGCAAACTGAAGGTAGGAGCACACAGTTTTTTAATGCAAATCAAAGTTGTAGCAGCATAATTCAAATCAGAGAAGCAACACAACTTCCAAGGTGTTAAGCTCCCCATCAAGATCTCCAGCACTGTTATAAATCTATTACGTTCACTCGAGATTAATTTAAGTAATTCCGTGTAGCATAATATTTGGACCTGACAGCCTTAAGGTGGTCTTTCCCCAACTTTTTGCCTGACTCCCCAATTTTCTGACCTTGTTTATGCTGATGTTAGGACTATGTGCACTTTTCCATCTTTGCTAACTAGTGCTAAAATGCTTGTGCTTTCACCCCTAAACATGTTAACAATGGCGCATAGCCAATTGGCGTATTTAATTTACTTATAAGTCCCTAGTAAAGTGAACTACTTGTGCCTGAGGCCTGTAAATTAAATGCTACTAGTGGGCCTGCAACATTCATTGTGCCGCCCACTTAAGAAGCCCTCTAAGCATGGCTCAGGCTTGCCATTGCAGAGCATGTATGTGCAGTTTTACACTACCACTTCGACCTGGCAAGGTAACCCTCTTGCCAGACCTAAACCTTCTATTTCTATAAATGTAAGTCACCCCTAAGTTAGGCCTTGTCTAACTCACAGGGCAGGATGCAATGTAGTTAAAAGGCAGGAGATGTACTTTTAAATTTGACATGTCTTGGTAGTGATAAACTATCAATTTCATTTTTCCCTACAGCAAGGCATATCGCTCTCATAGGATAACATTGGTATTACCCTATTACATCTTTTAAGTGTAATTCCCAATTGTGAAAAGATAGGCTTTTAAAGTCGGTTCTCAGAATTTAAAATCATAACTAATGATGATGTTGGATTTTAATTACAATTTGGCATATGCCACTTTTAGAAAGTTAAAGACCCCAGAGGCAGGGGAGCTCACAGCTTCGTTCCTTCAAAATCTAGGCCAAAAGATTGAAAGAACCTTAGAGCTAACCCCTAACCTGCTGGGGCTGGATTTACTAATGCCTCCACGGATCTCCAACTCAAAAATAGACCACCACATCCTAAATTACAGCTTTGAGGCCGACTTGCAGAAATCACCTACGACTGCAACAAATAGCGCTACCAATAGAGCTCTACTGTGGCAGTCATCTAAAATGGAAGTCCAAATAGATCTTCTGAAATCGATTGCTGGCCGCCTAGTCAACATAAGTTCCAGGGTGGAAGACCTGGAAAATAGAATCACCCAGTACCTGGTCTTCAACCCGGGAATATTCCTGTTCCTGCTCAATCCTCATGGAAAAATGGGCGTCTCTGCCTGAGGTGTTAGCGGGCATAGTGTAGATGGCCAATGGAAGCAGGGAGACGTCGAGCAAAACGGTTGATAAGGTGACGGTTATTAGTCATCCTCAGGTGGAGAGACAGATAGAAGTACGGATAGAAAGAGTCCTCTCTGACCTGAAGACAACGGCCGGACCAGTCCAAACAGGGGAACACAAGATCAAGAATTCCACGCACAGATCCAAAGTAGTCCAAGGCACACAAAGCCCTAACAGTGGGGGAAGCAGGGGCACGGCGTCCTGGCATGCGACCCACAAGAACATACTCCCAACAAAACGGCCATTCAAGAGACCACACTATCAAGGAGATCAAAAAAGAAGCTGAAGAAACAACTAAAAAGAGGGAGACAATCGCAGCTATGGAAGACCGATGACCTCCCCCCACAAGGGTACCCTAAAGCTAGCCAGCACTACCCAATCTTCATAGCCAAAAACTGGGGCAAGAAGGACCTTCCCATCGCCCGCCTCCCAGATGTGGTAAATAAATAAATAATACCCTATTTTTGAATGTATAAATGAATAACAGATAGCTCAATAAATAAGAGTCAAAATTCGAGGTAGCAGGAGTTTCGCAGGTTTATTACAGCATAAAGGACAGGAACAGGACAACCTGCATAGGAATAGGATGGCAGGGCCCAGCAGCGCTGCTGGTGTCAGGATCGGGACAAGGAAAAGGAATGACTTTTTTAATAACAGTGCATGAGCATATATACATAACGCAAACACATAGCATTACATTGCAATAGGCGTAGCAGTGGGTGGAGCAGAAGGTGTGACGCGTAGCAGTCGCGAAAGATAAGGGTGAAAAAGAGGTGTAACAGGGCGTATACATAGACATGTGATGCAAACGTAACAGAATATGTCATGAATGGGGCGGAAACCATGGAGGGGACTACCTAAGGAGCCGGGACCTCTAACCTGATGGTGCGCGCAAACTAGCAATGACGTATCACTAGGAGAAGCTGGGGGCTATGAACTCTGTGCTAGGAGCAGAGACTGAAGTCTGGAGAGTCAGGGCGACATGTACCTAAACAGTATCTAGTATCTGATGTTTAGAGAACATGTTGATATAAACTAGAAGTCAGGAGGGGAAAGGCTAACTTGATTCTAAGACTGGACCATGCATTATTCTACATGTAGTGCGTGATGAAGAATATTAAATGACCATTAAATACAGTATTTCTCTTACATGGAGCCGGAAAGGCTAGACAATGACGGAAACTATTGATGCAGTTCAGTAACTTAGGAATGCAGAGAAGGAGGACTGAACTGATAACTGGAACTATAACATACTTTTGGCAGACTCAGAGGCAGAGCCAGGCTGAACCGGGCACTGTGAGGCAGGAAGTAAGTGAAGGGTCGAGGATACAGGTGGGGGCTGTATCGCTCCTCAGCGAGGGCTCCAGGAGACAGGAGCTGAATCTGGTGTCCAGGCCCTTTTGAGGCCTAGAAACGGGGACTTTACAATGAAATAACGTGTACACTGAGAAACGTGGCAACGTAACTTTACATAGGCCTGATATTCGTAGTATTCACGAGGACTAGAAACTGGCATATTAGAGATGGACACAACTATAATTGCGTCATTAATCGAACATGGGGAATGCATATGCATATTTAATCATGCACACATAACATATGATGGATGACGCGTAGGGACACAGAACATGGCAAAATTTACTTTTCCACATTCCCTCCTTGTCACTACGTTTCCATCAGGAAACATCAATATTCATGATACCATCTATCATTTCATACAGTATCATTTGCTCGTCTCGAATTATCCTGGAACGGGATTTAGAACGGGGCTTGGGACTAGGAATACAAGAGGTAGCACAAATGCCGCAAATCGCAGGGCCACATTGTATACAGAGACAGCAGCTGAATATGATCGCTACTGCAATACCTAGGAAGGACAATATTTTCCATCCCCATGCGGAAATTATATTCCAGAACCAACCGGACCATGTCCAGGTGCCTGGATCTTGGTGTAACAGATGGGCGATTTTATGGAGTCTGGTTATAGCTGAATAAACAGACGGCGCGTTATTTGGAATGAAAATGCAGCAACTAGATCCGATGACTCTACAGGCCCCGCCCCTATCGGCCAGTATGACGTCAAGGACGAGACGATTCTGTAAAACGACAAATCTCATAGCAGATTGCTCTTCAGTTAAATTACCTAGAGCAGAAGCAGTCTCATTTACTACAGCTTCGAGGGTTCTGGTTAACCTGCGGATTAGCTTACTATTCTGGATAGGTCCTATAAAGAAAAAGAAACCTCTGTTGAAATCTGTATATTGTTCTAGAGCAGTTTCAGTATAATCGACAATTGGGGACTCCCTTCTATGTCTAACGTGTACTAGATGTGTGTTTCTATGATAATCAGGTGGGGCTAGGAAAACTGGTGGCAGTAGGAAGGCAATGTAACAGGTTCCCTCCCAACCGAGGGGCAGACGAACATATGCAGTTTGACCACAAATAAAATAAGAATGACGTGAAGCTTTGAAGATAGATTTCCCACTGTCACTATACTTGACAATAGTAGTACAATCACTATGTCCTACATGTACGGAACCATCATTTCGGACACATAATTCACCTTTGACTGGCAGTACTGAAATAGCAGGTAAGTCTGGAGTAGTATCAGACTGAACATTCAAGACCATGAAATTCGAAGAATAATTACCTAAATTATACACTTCATTTTCTAGATCTAACCCTGTTCTGTGGGGAAGACCTTGCTTGTCTGGAAAACATGTATTGTTAAGAAAAGACATATCTGTTGAGGATGACGTTAACGTGGACCATGCTCCACACGAACCATTATGTGAGAATGGATAAGGAAAAAGTGGCAGAACTCCCTTCGGCATCTGGAAAGGGGGGAGTCGACCACACACCCAACAATTAGTGGCATTGCTGGTCTGATGTGAGTAATGTAACATGCGGATGAATGAGTTATTTCGCATAGCGAGGCGGTAAGAGAGTTCATGAGGAGGCAGATCACTAAACGTGTGCTCTACTGTAGCATTAGCAGACATATTTACATGAAGAACTGGGAAATACAAGAAAAATGCATAACTGGTGCAGGAAATCATAATGCTGAGAAACAATATGAAACATAGAAAAACGATACATCGAATTGAGTTTTGACTAACTCTCTCACTATGGGGGTCTATTTTATACATGTCAGAAACAGTCTAACCGTTTCACCTAGGGGAGGACTTAGACAATCAAACTGACTGACTTATTTTACTAGACCGGAGTTTTAGCTTGTACTCCTGTTGCGGAGTTGTCTCTACAGGGGAGGGGTTGTAGCAATGTCTTTTGCGGGACAGTCCTTGAGAACAATATTTTGGCAATCCTTCAAATCCTGGGAAATGTTCTTTAAGACGGGTTTCAGTCCATTAAACTGTTTTACATGAGAAAGGTGCACCCAGCCTTTGCGACCTTCCAACTTCACGGCTGTACGGGTGGTGAGGAGGACCTGTCGGGGCTCTTTCCAGCGAGGCTCCAGCGGACTTGATCTGTCAAAATTCCTCACCATCACCATGGATCCTGGAACAATTTCATGCGGTGCCACCTCGGTATTGTCTGGAAATGCGGCGGCAACCTGTGAACGACATGAGTTGAGGGCAGACATCAAGGAAGCTAGGTAATCTGTCAGCATATTACTTGAAACATCGGTAATACTTCGGGGTCTAGGAGTACCCCACATGTTAGGGGGGCGGCCGAAAACGACCTCATACGGGGACAGACCTGATCTGGAATGTGCGACCATGCGCATATAAAATAAAGCGACTGGCAGAGCTATTAGCCAGTCCACACCTTTTTCTTTGCATACTTTGGCGATACGGATTTTCAGAGTCTGATTATGTCTCTCTACAAGACCGGCTGCTTCAGGATGGCGTACACAATGAAACTTCCACTGGTACCCTAACAACAGGGAAACATGCTTCATGAGTTCAGATGAGAATGGCTGGCCGTTGTCAGAATATACGACTCTAGGGAGTCCATAACGGGGGAAGAACTCACGAACCAACTGCTTGGCAGTGGTCGCGGCTGTGTAATCTGGGACTGGATATGCTTCTGTCCACCTGGACAAAGCGCATACAACTACAAGGACATACTTGAAACCTCGACATCGCTCCATCTGAATATAATCCATCTGGAGGACTTCAAAAGGGTGGTCAGGGGGCTGGAATCCACCTTGTTCTACCGGGACACTTTTACCTGGATTAAACTGACAACATATCATACAGGTACGGACTTTCTGCTTGGCTGCAGCTCATAAATGCTTGTTGAACCAAATGTTCTGGATACTGTCTAACATAGCTTTTTCTCCTAAATGTGCTGGACTATGTGCGGTATTAATAATGACTTGAACCATAGAGTCGGGGAGAAACCATGTGGCTCTACCCTTTGTTAACCATCCTTGATCTGTCTGGACCCCTCCTTGTTCGGACCATTTCTTGATTTCTTCGGGAGTAGCATGTAACTGGATATCTATGACATCTTGTGTAGGGTCCTTAACTGTCATGCATGTAATCGGATCTGGAGTGTGTGTCATATTAACTGGAATGTCTAGAGTCTGTGCTGTGAGCTTGGCTGTGCGATCTGCTAGATCGTTACCTTGAGAAATGGGGTCAGTAACTTTCGTATGTGCTTTGCACTTCATGATAGCGATGGATGTCGGTAAATGTATGGCATCTAACAGAGCTTGAATAAGGAGACCATGCTGAATCTTGGTTCCATGAGAAGTCATGAAACCTCTCTCCTGCCAGAGCACTCCGAAGTCGTGTACAACTCCAAATGCGTAACGTGAATCTGTGTAAACATTAACTTTCAAGTTCTTGGCGTGTATGCAGGCTTGTGTCAGAGCAACTAGCTCTGCTGCTTGAGCGGACAGGGTATCAATACGGTGTGTTTCAATAACTTCAGTGTCAGTAGTCACTGGATACGCGGCGACTAGTTCTCCTGTACTTGTTCTCATACATGAACCATCCACATAAAGTGTCAGGTCGGGGTCTGGTAACGGAGTATCTGTCAGATCTTGTCTTGGCTTTGTCGTAATGTTAACTACTTCCACGCAATCATGTGTGGCTGGATTTGAATTAACTGATGGTAACAGTGTAGCAGGATTTAAAACGTTGCAGCGTCTGATTTCTATGTGTGGCTGGAACAGTGTCAATTCATAACCTGTTAAACGTGCAATTGTCAAGTGCTGAGTTTGTGTTCGGTTTAAAAGAACTTCCACGGAATGTGGAACTTGTACTGTCAAGGTATGTCCTAAGACTATGGAATCACTTTGTCTGATAGCTAGGGCTGTGGCTGCAACTGACTTGAGGCACGCAGGCAGAGCCTGGGCTACAGGATCTAATGTGCTCGAAAAATAAGCACAGGGCTTGTATTGTCCTGCTTGATCTTGTGTGAGAACAGATAATGCTGTACCTTCGCGTTCAGTAACGAAAAGTGTAAAAGGCTTACTGTAGTTCGGTGTTGCTAGAACTGGAGCTTGGCATAGGGCTTTCTTTAACTCATTGAAACTAAGTGTATGTTCAGATGTCCAAGGGAGGACAGTCGATACGGCTGCCTCCTGTGTCGTTAACTGTATCAGTGGCTTGGCTAGAAATGCATACTGAGGAATCCATTGTCTGCAATAAGAAGTAAGGCCAATAAAAGCACGTACCTCCTTCTGGGTCTTGGGCTGAGGAAGACTCGCTATTAACTGGATACGGTCTGGTGTCAACTGCCTACCCCTCTTGGACAGTAAGTGTCCTAAGTAGACCACTTGCTGGACACAGAATTGAAGCTTAGAAGGGGACACCTTGTGCCCCATCTCGGCTAGGAAATACAGAACTGTAAGTGATGCTCGCTCGCAAGCACGTTCAGAACGGGCTGTGATCAGTCGATCATCGACATACTGGAGCAGGGCAGTGTCAGTTGGCATGTGAATGTTGTCTAGTTGTCTCTTGAGTGCTTGACTGTAAATACTAGGACTTTCTGTGAAACCTTGAGGAGCGCGTGTGAACATATAGCTCCTTCCATTTAAACAAAATCCGAAAAGGAACTGGCTGTCTGGATGAATAGGGACACTGAAAAATGCGTTCTTGAGGTCTATGACAGTGAAGAACGTGGCTTCGGAATCAATGGCCGTTAATAGGGAAGAGATGTCTGGGACAACTGGGTACTGCGGAATAATACATTTATTAAGCTCTCGTAGGTCAATCACTAATCGATATACTGGGGGTGCATTTGGATCAGTACGTTTCATGACTGGAATGATCGGAGAATTACATACATTGGAGTCAGTTTCTACAACCACTCCTTGAGCCATGAGCTCGTCAATAATTTTGGATAAGGCTGCTACAGCCTCAGGTGGCAATCTGTACTGTCTGATTCGTGGTAACACTACACCTGGCTTGAGAGTCACACGATAGGGTGTGATTTGCATGTAACCTACATCAGTTGGACCTTGCGCCCATAAGTGCTGCGGAACATTAGACAGTCTTGAATCAAAATCTCGTAATACATAGTGACCCTTAAAGTCACGTAGGAACAATCGTATTCCCTCTGGGGAACAGCATATAACTGCACCTAACTCTTTCAGTGTTTTAATGCCTAATAGATTTTCTGGACATGACTTAGTAAGTAACAGATCAGTAGTGCGGGACAATGGACCTACTTCTAGAGAAACTGGTTTTGAAATCTCATTTACGATAGGTTTTCCTGAGAATCCAAGGGAAACATTTCTTGAGCCTGAGAGCGGAGCCCCTGGAACTTCGGCGTGACTAATTGTGGTCCTACTTGCCCCTGTATCAATCAAAAACTTTCTGTCTTTCCCTAATACTTGACTGTGAACATAGGGACCTTCTTGATCTACAGGTATCTCGATGAGAGGCAAGCCTACCTCCCTCTCTAGGCTGTTTCATGAATACTGCTGGTACTCTGGATACTCAGACTGTGCATACTGGTACATCTGCGATGTAACATGCTGTGTTGCAGCAATAGGCTGCGGTGCGGTAACTGTCTGTTGTGCATTCTGTGGCTGAGGAATCTGTGAAACTTGTTCTTGTCTAGGCGGACGTGGTCTTTCTTTAGTCTTACCAGTAGCTATGTTGTGTTTCAGAACTGCACACTCATTTATAAAATGACCTGGCTGTTTACAATAATTGCAGTTCCCTTTAACGGGAGCTGCAGGATGACTGGCTTGATTCGGACCCCTCTTCTGACTGTCTTGAGGAACAGATTGTGCAACTAGTACTTTCATTTTCGTGTCTTTCATACGTTTTCTTTCGTGTTCTTGTTCTTCTCTGATTCTATTCTGGTGGTATTGAAGCATCTGCAACATCTGGGACGGGGTATTAGCTTGCCAGGTACTTTCGACTTTCAAAACTCGATTTTTAATTTGTGGGCTTGAATTCTCGACTAATTTAGTAACAAAAAGGTGAGGGTATGACTCACTACTTGTCTTGAGGCCACTGTTGATGCTAAAACATTTTTCAAATCTAGAATAAAAATCACTAATATCTTCGTCTTGTTTCTATTTACAGGCTGAGATTGCATCCCAGTCTTCTTTTCTAGTTGTCAATAATCTAGGTAAAACTTGTATTAATAATTCTGGTAATTCTTTACATTTATCTCCAAGACCGGTACCTGGTACTCGTGCCTTATCTTCAGCTTCTAGAACTGCCCAATCGATCTTTTTCTCCCCCACCTCCCATTCTTTTTCCTTGAGCTTTTCATACACCCCTGCGGGCAGCAGAACCTTTAACATTTTAATTATATCTGGATACGTGTATTCTCCCATACGGAGCATATCTTTTAATTCTCTATGGAACCCTGCTGGATCTTTGTCATGACAGGGAATTAATTTCTTCATCTCGAGGAGTTCCATCTTTGTAATCGGAGTGTAAACAAACACTCGTTCTAGTTCGCCACCCGTTCCTCTGACTGGGTGGACTTCTCGTAATGGATTCTGTCTCTCCATGTAAAATGGTTTACCTTCTGGGGGTGAGGCAGGAACAAAATGCGGATTCAAAAACGTTCTATATTTGTGGCGCTGTTCTAGAATGACACTAATTAAATCGGTACCTAAACCTTTCCATCTATACTGGAGTAACTCGTTCAGGACATCATGTAACGGGCCTGGATCAGAGTACTGACCCTCATACAATGTAATGAGGTGCTGAATCATATACATACCCACCAGTCGTTGCTCGGCTGGGGGCAGTTTCAGAAACATTTGTGCCACTATTTCGTCTGGAAAAGTGGTAGAATCAGTAATCCATCGGACTGCTGATCGGGCTAGTTCTTGTTCATGCATGGTACTCAACTCACTGTAACCGATTCGTGATTTCAGAATGTGATCGGTAGCTTGAAACACTTGTTCTAGTGAACCTTGTTCTGGTGCTGGATGATGAAAAATAGACTTGTGTTCTAGGCGTAAATGGCGATCTGGAAATCTAGATTTTCCTACATACGCTATTCTGGCGGGATTCTCGTCGTCTAACTCTTCAGGATCAGAGTTACTTTCTTTCTCGCTTACTTGTGCTTCTTTACGCTGTTCGTGTAACTTTATTATTTCTTTACGGATTTTCTTGTACATACTCTCCATAGCACCGACGGTCTTGTGCTTACCCTCGGCTATATTATCACTCCACCTTGTCAGGGTTCTCATTTCAGCCGGATCTTTAGACGGGTAATCTTGTTCTCTTATTAGACAATTGATCAGAAACTTTAATATCATGAGCTGGATCTCGGCTTTCCTTTGAGACATGGCCTCGCTAATGCTTTCTGGATCATCCCCTGTACGGATGAAACGATATATTCTGTCTAGATCTTCTTTCATATTCGGTAAGGTGACTAGATACTCGGTCACCTTTCTTACGCGGAATGAATATAAAACCATATTATCCTCGCCTGGGACTGGATCATAGCCGCATTCGGCAAGGGATTTTCTTATTTCTGCTACAGTCTGATGTCTGGGCGTACGCTGTGACGCTTGTGCATGTAATTCGGCTGTCGTTAAACGCTTGTGTGGCGGCGGGGTTTGAGGAGTACCTCCCCCTGCGGCCCCTAAACTAGAGTCGTCTACTGAGGCTCTTCGTCCTGGCAGAGTGGGAAATGGAAATGTAGGCTGGACTTGTATGGCGGGCTGGACCGGGGGTACCGTAACAGGTACTCCGGTGTCTGGAGGAGCGGGAAGTGCCTGATTTACAGGGACTGGCGGAGCGCGAACAGGATTTGCATATTCTGGGACTGTGTCGTCCAAATAGGACGAAATAAAAATATCAGCTGCGGTCTGTTTGTGACGTAGTTTGGTCGGAACTAATGGTAGCGGGAAATTACTGGATGCCTCTGGGGTCGCTTTTGGCAAGCCCTCGGCAAGGAGAGGATACATACCCCTAATAAGGGCATGCCTCTGTCTGTCTGACTGTTCGGCTCTGACTTGTTCACCTATCTCGATTAGTTCTTTTTCTTGTGCTCGTTCTAAGGATTCTCTACTTAATTCTGACTTTCTGATTTCCTTTTCAGTTCTTTTATGAGCTTCTTTGCGCCATAACTCGATGGCATCTTTCTGTGACTGTCTGGCTTTCTTTTTCCATAATGCTTCTTCTACTCGCATGATGCATTCGGCATCCCATGTACCCGATACGGGCCATCTATACTTTTCTTCTAACTGTTTGGTATACTCTACCCATAAATCTAGATACAATATGGCGCTTATGCCATGCTTCTGATACATAAAATGACCTGGACTGTCCCTAGGCGGAACTGGAACTGCTGCTTCCAGCAGACCCTTTCTGGTTTTTAACTGACGTAATTTCGAAAAGAGCGGCATGACTGAACTATAATCTAGACACAATACAATACACAATAAACACGATACTTATTCCCCATTCATACCACGACATTAAAATACATGAAGAACATTTAAAAATAACAGTTCGAACAGAATACTACCTGGAATACGGAACACAGAATACATGAATTTTCTCGAGAACAGAACTGACTAGAGCAGGAACTAGATGCACTGCTGAAACAGTACGAAACTTACCGGTCTCATAAAGAGACACGTCAGGACCCGCATCCACCGAAGTGGACACTTCGTTTGTGGGTCTGTGTACCACCAACCCACGGACCAGAGTCAATTAGATTGACCCTGTCTAGATACCACCCCAGTAATGGTACTCACCGGGCAGCAAGAACGAAAGGCCTCGGACTGGACGGGACTGCTACGACGACGGACGACGAACTTCGGACTTCAGTTACGGGTGGACCTCCGGATACCTCGGACCTTGAACTCTCGGCTTGGGCTCTGGTCGTGACTCGCCGCGTTCCTCCACCGTCTCGTTTGGATGCTGGACCGCCTCCTCCGTCTCCTCCGTGGGCCTGAGGGATACTTGAAGCAGAAATATCTGCCGGTGCGCAGAAGAGTTCCGTCACGACTGCAGAGGGTCAGGGGGTCGGCGTGGCTTCACCGACGCGTGGGGAAAGGGCAAGTCCCTATTCGGGCGCCATTATGTGGTAAATAAATAAATAATACCCTATTTTTGAATGTATAAATGAATAACAGATAGCTCAATAATTAAGAGTCAAAATTCGAGGTAGCAGGAGTTTCGCAGGTTTATTACAGCATAAAGGACAGGAACAGGACAACCTGCATAGGAATAGGATGGCAGGGCCCAGCAGCGCTGCTGGTGTCAGGATCGGGACAAGGAAAAGGAATGACTTTTTTAATAACAGTGCATGAGCATATATACATAACGCAAACACATAGCATTACATTGCAATAGGCGTAGCAATGGGTGGAGCAGAAGGTGTGACGCGTAGCAGTCGCGAAAGATAAGGGTGAAAAAGAGGTGTAACAGGGCGTATACATAGACATGTGATGCAAACGTAACAGAATATGTCATGAATGGGGCGGAAACCATGGAGGGGACTACCTAAGGAGCCGGGACCTCTAACCTGATGGTGCGCGCAAACTAGCAATGACGTATCACTAGGAGAAGCTGGGGGCTATGAACTCTGTGCTAGGAGCAGAGACTGAAGTCTGGAGAGTCAGGGCGACATGTACCTAAACAGTATCTAGTATCTGATGTTTAGAGAACATGTTGATATAAACTAGAAGTCAGGAGGGGAAAGGCTAACTTGATTCTAAGACTGGACCATGCATTATTCTACATGTAGTGCGTGATGAAGAATATTAAATGACCATTAAATACAGTATTTCTCTTACATGGAGCCGGAAAGGCTAGACAATGACGGAAACTATTGATGCAGTTCAGTAACTTAGGAATGCAGAGAAGGAGGACTGAACTGATAACTGGAACTATAACATACTTTTGGCAGACTCAGAGGCAGAGCCAGGCTGAACCGGGCACTGTGAGGCAGGAAGTAAGTGAAGGGTCGAGGATACAGGTGGGGGCTGTATCGCTCCTCAGCGAGGGCTCCAGGAGACAGGAGCTGAATCTGGTGTCCAGGCCCTTTTGAGGCCTAGAAACGGGGACTTTACAATGAAATAACGTGTACACTGAGAAACGTGGCAACGTAACTTTACATAGGCCTGATATTCGTAGTATTCACGAGGACTAGAAACTGGCATATTAGAGATGGACACAACTATAATTGCGTCATTAATCGAACATGGGGAATGCATATGCATATTTAATCATGCACACATAACATATGATGGATGACGCGTAGGGACACAGAACATGGCAAAATTTACTTTTCCACACAGAGACCAGCAAAAGCAGCTAACCTTATCAGGCAACACCATCACGAAGTGCCAAAAGCTGCCGGCAAGCTCAGGGCAGCTAATATGCAGCTAAACAATTGTGGAAATAAGCCCAGCACCTGTTGTAAAAACATTCTAGCCAGGGACAGCCACAATGCTGCCACAACTGGGTTGCTCTAATGCACTCTGGCTGAGCCCCATGCACCAGTCCAGAACACGTAGCAATCATGGCCGGAGAAGCAGCTCTTAAGTGGGACTTGTCATAAGCATGCCAGGAAGTATAAGCCCTGGATCAAACACAGTAGAGCCCGCCCTAGGAAGGGGGAAGGCTGCCCAAACTTCAGGTCTTCCAACAATTGCCCACAAGGTAGTACTAACCTGAGATTTTACAGCATGGGCTAGCACGACATTCTGAGCCGGAGCAACATTCTTCGCCTTTTCAAACACCTCACCACCCATGACCAGATTTAAACTGAGGATATAGAATGGGTGAGATTCCTGAGCATCAAGGGGGACACACACGGCGACTCAACTGTGGTGGGCCTGAAACAAAAGAAAACACAACAAGCCATCCTAAACAATTCTACACAACTTGCAGAGTGGGGCACTGATGTTCAGCCTCTGTCTCTCCCAAAATATCCACACGTTTTAGCACCTGATAATGGGGGCAAAGGCCCCTGGTCGGTCCTGCACGGAACAGATAGCTCTGCATCCCTTGGAAGAAGAATGACGGGCTCCAAAAACCCACTGGGCATCAAGAGCTCATGCTGAAACAACCATCGGGCCATTTGCGTAACTCCCCTTGAACCAGATCTGCCAGGAATACCAAGAAGATGGGAGCAGCATTCCTAACAGCTGCAACATCAGGCCTGGAAGGGGAGAGGCCAGGGGAGGAACACCTTCTAAGCAGCAATTAACCACAATCTCATGGAAGATTGCAGGGATCACTAAAATCTTTGAAAACGAAAACTAAAAGCAGTTCCTGGAAACTGGAGATATACTCTGCTTTCAAGAGATTTGGGCACTGTCTAGCACCCCACTGGCGGGGTACCATGAACATTGTGTGCCAGCAACAAAAAAGGAATCTCTTTTGCCGTCCGGCTGGCGCTCTATCAGTTTTTATAAAACATGCAAGTACCCTCGCTGTGACAGAAATTAATAAAACCTCTACAAGCTACAGATCGGTGGCCTGAAACTCAACTCACATCCACTGCACCTTCTGATAATAAACTGCTACATCAACCCGGAGCAGACCACCATGAAAGACCAGATGGAGGCAGTGTCATTGAAATTAGATGACTTTTTAAACAAATATAAATCACATCAAGGTATCCTAGCTGGAGACTTCAACCTGAAGGACCTTGATAAAGCTGATTCTCCCCATCGGGATCCGGGCAGAGCTGCTCCCCTTTATGACCTCCTCGCCAATCACACGCTGACCACAACCCACGCATGGAAAGAAGCATGCTCGGAGGCCTGGTGTCCCCAACAGACCTTCCGGGACATCTCCAGAATCGATTGCATGATGGTCAGTGAAGCAATGGCAGCTAGTCTGAAAGACTTTATTGTCGTGGATAGGACGGAAAGCGACCATAGGCCATTAACTGCTGTGTTTCAGCTGGAAGTACATTTTCCAAGTCATTGGAGAGTCAAGATGGGGCGAAAAACAGAGAGTCCGAAGGAGGATCAAATGGTTGGATAAGTTAGGCAAGAAGCTCCAAACCTAGTTGGGTAAGAACCAGGAAGGAAGCTCATCAACATCGACCTCACCCATAACGAACTGGGAGAACACTGTAGAAGATCTGCAAGAGAAGATCGGTCAACGCCAACCACAAGCCCCCAGGTCCAAAGTTCAACCAACTGGTGGGAGCATTTGCTTAACCAAAGATATACGCGAAAGTATATGGCTCCTGCGCAAGGCACGCATAATGACGAAAAAAGGGGGCAGTCAAACGGAGGGTCTATCGCATCACTGAGGGCAGCCCTAAGGAAGAAACTGTGGGAACACAAAAAAGACCAAATAGAGAGAAAATAGCTCAAAGTCGTCTCCCTGCTTAAGCAGAAGAATCCAGCAGGATTATGGAGACATATAAACCAGCTGAGCAGTAGAAGAGTCCTAAGAGAAAACGGAGCAGCAGAGCAAGACTGACCGACCCACGTGCATAAATTATATTCGATTGCCCCTTCACACAAAGCCAGCCCTGTAGAGACCAACCCCGCGCAGGACAACATCAACAGTCCAGTGCAAAGCCATGAGTAACGGCTCCTAGCCCTGGCACCACCCCCACAGTCCAGAAAGCCCTGTCAGAGGTGGATCGCACACCGCCAGCCCAGATAAACCCGCAAATGATCATCAAGACCCTCCAGAAGATGAAGAACGATGGGGGCCCCGGGCCCAATGGCAACAATGTTAACCCTTCTTTACAACTACATTTTCTCCATTACTAAAATCCCTGATTCCTGAAGGGGCTCTGTATTGGTCCCTATTATATCGCCCTGCTTGATCTTGAAGCCAAGGCCTATGCCCGCCTGCTATTGAAAGATCTGGAGACTTGGGTGGAGAAAATAAAAATTATCCCCTTCCATCAGACCGGCTTCAGGTCGCAGTCATCGACCATGGATAATCCACTGGCGCTAGCACACCTATTAGCCCAGGCAGCAAAAAAGAAAAAGCCCCCACTTTTTTGCTGCTTCATCGAATACAGCACAGCCTTCAATAAAGATGTACGCAGAAGTCTATGGTGGAAAATACTAGAAAAATGGGGCATCCCACCAAACCTCTTGAAGGCAATTAGATCGCCCCCATCCTTTTTAACTTGTATACTGTGGACTTGGGGGATGCCTTGAGAGGAGCCAGCCTAGAAGCACCAAGGCTAGGATGCGTGAGACTGCTGGTACTACAATACGCAGATGACACCGCCATAATCGATCACACGAAGGTGGGCCTCCCAAGAGCCGTAAACACCCTGAACCATTTTAATAACTATAATAGCCTGACAGTTAATCAGGGGAAGACCAAGGTTGTCATCTTGGGGAGCTATCATCTTAAAAAGAAAGCACAGTGGCAAATGGGAAACCTGCAAATTAACACAGCGGCGTCATATAATTACCTAGGGATTTTGCTTATGGACCAACCCAAATTGAACGCCCATCTGAAACAAAAGTTATCTAAGGCCAAAAAGATCACATACCTGCTAAAGCAACTGAGCATACACCCGGTAAGCCCTTCGGCCGGACCAATATTGACCGTTTTAAAAGCAAAATTGGTGCCAGCTATTAGCTATGGTCACCTGGCTTTCCCTGGCTGTCAGGACAACCTCTTCATCTCAGCCCAAGTCAAAGCATTCGTATCTGTGCTCCTCATTCCGAGGTCTGCGAGGAACTCAAGGGTAAGATTGGAGCTGGGCTTGGTGAGGCCAGAACTGACATGCCAGGGGGAGATCATTAAGCTATATCTAAGGATTTTAAGGGCCCCATAAAATTATCTAAGACAACAATTGAGATCCATCTTCGAGGGACCTCGCTCAGCCCGGCACACCAGCCTTAGCAAAGCTTTCACCACGCTGAGGATCAAGGAAGAGGCTCTCTTGCGGCTGGAAATTCCACTTAACGCTTGGAAAAAATCCATAAACAGACTAGTGCGCAAAATATCCACTCGAGTGCCCTATTAGACCAGCCGAATAACTCCTACATGGTAGGCAAAGGACAACCCTACCTAAGCGAGGCCCTCACACCACAAGCCCAAAGTAAAATTCTTTTTATGAGACTAAGCACATTTGGAATTGCCAATTTTAACCCTGCATGGGCCTGCAGGGGGGAAACCACAAATTGCAGACTGTGTTCCTACAGGAGGGAATCCTGGTTGCACCTCCTATGCTGATGTCCCAACCTCACAACGAACACCGGCGACTTCTGCGCCCAATTTATATCCCCAACAGTAGAAAGTCTTGCAGTAAAGTGCCAGAATTGTGCTTTTCCTCAACAACTACGATGACACTAGCAAGACCGGGGACATTTACGCACCGGATCAGGATCGCCATAAAGGCTGCCAATGAATACAATCAAACCCTGGAACCGATCACATAAAATCCAGGGGAAGAAGGCAGCCAGGACCCCAAAAAGCACTGATACGCTTGCCCCTCTTCATCCGCCCTGATCAAGATTGTGCTTATGGACTCCAACTTAAGTGCCTGGTGAACGGGATATAGACTTGATAAGCAGACTGTTTTTAAGCGATTACTGGGGGCCACTGGCTGATCAAGCAGGCGTCTGGAGGGGTGGGGGGGGCACATTTCCTAAACACAATCTGAAGATTTATTTACTAATTTTAGTCTTGATGACTGTTTTTTTACTGTAAATATTTTAATTAATTGTACAGTTAATAAATAAATATAAATCAATTACAAAATATTATAATCTGTTCTTTTTATCAACAATTCAGAGATTGAAGTCACCCTCTTTGTGAAAGGTATCAACCTATCCAACAAACGACTCGGCCAAAACTGGAAATCTCTGGATTTGATAGCTAGTAAGTTGTCGGTGTATATTAGCCCTTTTTATGCAAGGCCAGGGCATTTTCACCTGCTGGAGCAGACATAGTGCAAACATTGGGAGTGCAAATCAATTCTTCTAATCTCATTATGTTTGAGGCCCCATTCCCCAAACAATACATTAGCTTAGGACTAGCTTCAAGAGTAGTTTGATTAGTTTAGTGGACGACATTAAAAGGGCTCAATTTACAAGGGAGTTTACCAGACCAAGACTATTTTAAACCAGGGAAGAATTTCTGATGTTTACCTGGTGTGGCCTGGGCTGAAGACAGTCTTAAGTCAAGGTAAAACCCTGCAAAATCCTGACTTAATCAGACTATTTTACCTGGTTTAACACCAAATGTAGACGGTTTAAAGACGCACAACAGGTGCTCTATGCTTAGCTTCTGTCACAATTAAGACATAGGGGCTCATTAGGATGGCGGACGGACTTGCGTCCGTCCGCCACCCTAGAGGAGGAGGGACCGTCCGCAGGGGCAGCGGCGGTCCCTCCAGTGCAATTAGGATGTGACCGCCAGCCTGGCGGTCACATCCTCAATCTTTAACATTGCGGCGGGTGCAGCTTCAAGCTGCACCCGCCGCAATGTTAAAAATGCATACATTGCATTTGTATGCAGCAAGCGGCAGGCACCGTGCGGTGCCTGCCGATTACTGCATACAAATGCAGGGGGGTACCATAGGTACCCCCCATGTGCACCCCCCACCCCCCCCTTCACCCATGGGGCCCGCAACGGGCCCCCGCAGTGAAGTTCCGTATGCTTTTCCACGGCGGAAAATCCGCCGTGGAAAAGCATTTCTTTTCGGACATCCTAATATGGCTGGCGGTGTCGGATAGACACCGCCAGCCATGTTAGTGCTTTTCCGCCGTGGTCGCCTTCCGACCGCGGCGGAAAAGCGGCGGACGGATTGTGAGACCCACCAGCCATCCTGATTTGGCGGTGGGTCTTTCAGCCCTCCTCGGCGGATTTCCCGCATACTCCGGGCCGGCGGTGGCTTCCGCCGGCCCGGAGTATGCGGGAAATCCGCCATCCTAATGACCCCCTTAGTGTTAAATAATAGCTCTTTAAAATAATTATTGTGAAAAACATTTGGAGCTGTATCGATAAGTCGGTCAAATCTATCTATTCTAAGAGTGTTGTCCCACAACGAGGCGCACAGAGAAATTGAGAGGTTATTTCATGTAAAAACTCCGGGGCAGATTTATGAAGCCCTTGCGCCACGTTTACGCCGCTGTTGCGTCACGCAAGGCGGCGTAAACGTGGCGCATCCCTACAAACGATTTACAACGTGACGCATCTAGGCAGATGCGTCACGTTGTAAAGCCCTGCGCCGCTTGTGGGCGTTCCGGCGCAGGGTGGGCGTTCCGGGGCAGGTGCGCCTCGCAAAAGTGGCTGAGTGAAATCTATGAGATTTCACTCAGTCACTTTCTGGCCAATGCTGCGTCAAAAGCCTGCGCCTGCTTGAAGCAGGCGTAGGTCTTGATGCAGCATTGTTGAGATGGGGCACCACCGTGCCTTGCTGGAGCTGCGTCGCGCTTGCGACGCAACTCCAGCAATGCGCCACCTTAACGCCACAGGTGCGTCAAGCATCTGTGCCGTTTTTGCCCCATGATGCGCCGCATTATAAATGCGGCGCACCATGGGTGGCGGAGCTGTGGCGCACTGTGGCGCACATTAACTGGCGCATCCCTGGGGATGCGCCAGTTAACATAAATCTGCCCCTCCATTCATTCATAAATATACAAACAGTTCTTTCTTTAGTCAGCTGTCAATTGACCCACTTGTTATATGCAATCGTATTTTTTAGCGACTACATTTTGTTTTTCAAACGCCTTACTTGTTTTAGCTGTACCAATCCTGAAGAAAAGCAGGCTTCTGATGACGTAAAGATATTCTTTTTCGTTTACTGGCGGATGGCAACCAGCCAAGATCGTTGATCTTTTCATCCCAAATCTCGACTGTGTGAACAAAACAATCCATTTTGACGTGGCTGCATCATAATTTGCCAGTCCAAAGGGACGAATGCAGAATGGTGGCATGGTTAAAAATTGTGTGCCTTCAGGGGAAGTATATTTGACCCTTTCATATAAAAAACAGCTTATGTGATTTTCCATAAATTATTGCAAGATCAGTAGTACTGCAAGTAATACTGGAAAGCTAACTGCATACAAATGAAAGCTCCAGAGGTACAGTGACTTTCCCAAGGTCATAACGTCCGTTTTTCTGCCTACTGATGCATGTAAATTACATTCCTAGCTGAATCGTAAGACATCTATCTATCTATCTATCTATCTATCTATCTATCTATCTATCTATCTATCTATCTATCTATCCATCCATCCATCCATCCATCCATCCATCCATCCATCCATCCATCCATCCATCCATCCATCCATCCATCTATCTATCTATCTATCTATCTATCTATCTATCTATCTATCTATCTATCTATCTATCTATCTATCTATCTATCTATCTATCTATCTATCTATCTATCTATCTATCTATCTATCTATCTGTCTGTCTGTCTGTCTGTCTGTCTGTCTGTCTGTCTCTCTGTCTGTCTGTCTGTCTGTCTGTCTATCTATCTATGTATCTATCTATCTATCTATTGCAGAGTGATGGTAGTCGTGTTGTAGTTATAGTTAGGGTGTCCAGGCGTTTAGTATAAAAAATGTGTCCTTTAATAACATTGCACCACTTTAACGAATGTCAGCGAAACTTAGCTGACCTACTCCCCCAGGTTATTTCTTGGAATCTTGATAGTTTCAGTGCATTTCATCAAGGGGGTGCAAAGAAAAAAGGAGAATCCTGCAACAATTGTAAAATCCAATACATTTTACATAGACTCTTTTTTCTTTCGTGTAGACAAAAACCATCAGTCGAATGTTTACGGAATTAGGAAGGATTATTTATTATGGTGCACCGATGATTCTATGGGGTACTGCAGACAAGTAGGGTAAGTATTGTATATATTTTAAGTGCTTCTAATTTAGCTATATCTGTGCTGTGGTTGTCCACAGTACTCCCGAGGTGTGTAGCGATGAAAAGTCATTAACTGAGAGGCTACTGACTGCCTTTACGAAAGCTAAAGCAAACACAAGGAGATGATGGACAGAGCGCATAAACTTTTCAGACACTCATCCCCAGTCACAGATCTGGGGTGAATCCATCATCATTCTTTAGCTCAGTTCGCCACATCAGTTCAGACCCAGCTATATGCAAATCAGTCTTGATCCTGTGCCTCATGGGAACAGTCCAGCCCAACTGCCAAGCCTGGTGTTCACTTAACCTGAAACAAGCATCCCTGGACCAGTTTCTGAGTAACACCCTTCATCAGCCAGGCTAGCTTGAATCCAGTGGAAAAGTGAGCAAGGGACCCACGTCTGGGCATACCCTGCCAACTTAGGGCGAACAAAGCAAACACAAAGAGATGATGGACGGAGAGCTGAAACTTTCCAGACACTCACCCCCAGTCAAAGAGCTGGGTTAAATCCATCATCATTCTTAAGCTCACTTCGCCACCTCAGTTTAAACCAAGCTATATGCAAGTAGTCTTGACCCTGTGTCTCATGGGAACAGTCCAGGCTGAACTGCCAAACCAGGTCTTCCCTGAACCGGAAACACGCATCCTGGGAATGGTTTCTCTGTAATACCCGTCATCAGCCAAGCTAGCTTGAATTCAGTGGCAAAGTGAGCAAGGAACCCACATCTGGGCACACCCTGCCAACGTAGGGTGAACAGAGCAAACACAAGGAGATGATGGACGGAACGCTAGAACTTTTCAGACACTCACACCCAGTCACCAATCTGGGTAGAATCCATCATCATTCTTTAGCTCACTTCGCCACCTCACTTCAGACCCAGCTGTATGCATATCAATCTTGACCCTGTGCCTTATGGGAAAAGTCTAGTCCGAACTGCAAAGCCAGGTCTTCCCTGAATCAGAACCAAGCATCCTGCGACCGGTTTTTGCATTCTGCCCACCAACTGTTGTTTTTGCATTTGTCTCCCTTGTGGGACGGGTATGCCCAGATGTGGGTCCCGTGCTCTCCATGCCACTGGAGTCAAGCTATCCTGGCTGAAGAAGTGTGAAACCCCAGAACCAGTCCTTGGATGCGTGTTTCCAGTCCAGAGAGGACCTGGCCAGGCAGTTCGGGCTGGTGTGTTCCTATTGGGGACAGGGTCAAGAATGATTTGCATATGGCTAGGTTGAAATTGGTTTGGCATGTTGAGCAAAAAAACAATCGATTTAGACCCAGATCTCTGCACGTGGGTGACTGTATGACATTGTTCTGCATTCTGTCCATCAATTGTTGTTTTTGCATTTGTCACCCCGAGTGGGACGGTAATGCCCAGAAGTGGGTCCTGTGCTCTCCATGCCACTGGAGTCAAGCTATCCTGGCTGAAGAGGGGTGAAACCACAAACCGGTCCTAGGATACTTGTTTCAAGTCCAGGGAGGACCTGGCCTGGCAGTTCGGGCTGGACTATTCCCATTGGGCACTGGGTCAATTCTGATTTGCATATGGATGGGTTCAAACTGGAAAGGCATGGTGTGCAAAAAACAATGGATTTAGGCCCAGATCTCTACAATGGTGTTAATGTATAACATTGTTCTGCATTCTGCCCATGAATTGTTGTTTTTGCATTTGTCACCCGGATTGGGACGGGTATGCCAAAACATGGGTCCCGTGCTCTACATGCCACTGGAGTCAAGCTATCCTGGCTGAAGAGGGGTGAAACCCCAAAACCGGTTCTAGGATGCTTGTTTCCAATCCAGGGGGGACCTGGTCTGGCAGTACCGGCTGGACTGTTCCCGTTGGACACTGGGTCAATTCTGATTTTGATATGGCTGGGTTCAAACTGGAATGGCATGGTGAGCAAAAAACTATGGATTTAGGCACAGATCTCTGAACTGGGGTGAATGTATGACATTGTTCTGCATTCTGTACATCAATTGTTATTCTTTCATTTGTCACCCCGAGTGGGACGGGTATGCCCAGACATCGTTCCTGTGCTCTCCATGCCACTGGAGTCAAGCTATCCTAGCTGAAAAGGGGTAAAACCCAAAAACCGGGTCTAGGATGCTTGTTTCCAGTCAATGGGGGACCTTGCCTGGCAGTACAGGCTGAACTGCTCCCATTGGGCACAGGGTCAAGACTGATTTGCAAAAGGCAGGGTTAAACTGGAATGGCATGGTGAGCAAAAAAACGATGGATTTAGGCCCAGATATATGCACTGAGGTGAATGTATGACATTGTTCTGCATTCTGTCCATCAACTGTCGTTTTTGCATTTGTCACCCCGAGTGGGACGGGTATGCCCTGACGTGGGTCACATGCGGTTCATGCCACTGGAGTCAAGCTATCCTGGCTGAAGAAGGGTGAAGCCACGAAACCTGTCTTAGGATGCTTGTTTCCAGTCCAGAGAGGACCTGACCTGGCAGTTCAGAGTCGACTGTTCCCATTGGGCACAGGGTCAAGACTGATTTGCATATTGCTGGGCTCAAACTGGAATGTAATGGTGAGCAAAAAAGCAATGGATTTAGGCCCAGATCTCTGCACTGGGGTGAATGTATGACATTGTTCTGCATTCTGTCCATCAATTGTTGTTTTTACATTTGTCACCCCGATTGGGACGGGTATGCCCAGGCGTGGGTCCTGTGCTCTCCATGCCACTAGAGTCAAGCAATCCTAGCTGAAGAGGGGTGAAATCACGAAACTGTTCCTCGGATGCCTGGTTCCAGTCCAGGTGGGGACCTGGCCTGGCAGTACGGGCTGGACTGTTCCCACTGGGCACAGGGTCAATTCTGATTTCGATATGGCGGGTTCAGACTGGAATGGTATGTTGAGCACAAAACAATGGATTTCGGCCCAGATCTCTGCACTGGGGTGAATGTATGACATTGTTCTGCATTCTGTACATCAATTGTTATTCTTGCATTTGTCACCCCGAGTGGGACGGGAATGCCCAGACATGGGTCCTGTGCTCTCCATGCCACTGGAGTCACGCTATCCTGGCAAAAGAGGGGTGAAACCCAAAAAACGGTTCTAGGATGCTTGTTTCCAGTCCAGGGGGGACCTGGCGTGACAGTACAGGCTGAACTGCTCCCATTGGGCACAGGGTCAAGACTGATTTGCTTTTGGCTGGGTTTAATCTGGAATTGCATGGTGAGCAAAAAAACTATGTATTTAGGCCCAGATATATGCACTGAGGTGAATGTATGACATTGTTCTGCATTCTGTCCATCAACTGTCGTTTTGGCATTTGTCACCCCGAGTGGGACGGGTATGCCCAGACGTAGGTCATATGCTCTCCATGCCACTGGAGTCAAGCTATCCTGGCTGAAGAGGGGTGAAACCCCGAAACCAGTCTTAGGATGCTTGTTTTCAGTCCAGGGAGGACCTGACCTGGCAGTTCAGGCTGGACTGTTCCCATTGGGCACATGGTCAAGACTGATTTGCATATTGCTGGGTTCAAACTGTAATGGCATGGTGAGCAAAAAAACAATGGATTAGGCCCAGATCTCTGCACTGGGGTGAATGTATGACATTGTTCTGCATTCTGTCCATCAATTGTTGTTTTTGCATTTGTCACCCAGATTGGGACGGCTATGTCCAGACGTGGGTCTTGTGCTCTCCATCCCACTGGAGTCAAGCTATTCTAGATGAAGAGGGGCGAAACCACGAAACCGGTCCTAGGATGCTTGTGTCCAGGGAGGACCTGGCCTGGCAGTGCAGGCAGGACTGTTGCTATTGGGCAGAGTTTACAGTTTACTTTATTGTACAGTTAATTAAAACTCACAATATAAAACGTACATCATTAAAATCGTTATAAGCTTGAAAGCGCGTGTATTGTTAAAGGAAAAGAGGTATATAAAACCGTATTGAGTTATCGTTCTCGATTACAGTGTCTCTAACCCACTTGTGAAAATTAAAAGTGTGAGTCAATGTTCTCAGCTTGCTTTGGCTTGGCAGGACCTTGGCAGACTATTTCTTGATTGGCGAGTTATTAGATGCCGTTGATCACTGTGCCGTGTAGTTGAGTAAGTCTTCTGGATACAATATCAAACAACTTCGTCAGTCTGCAGTTTAACTGGACCTCTTCTGGGTTGAAGCATATCATCACGGCTTGCCTGCAGCTTTTTACACCTTTTTGATTCCAAAGTGGTCGAAGTAAGGCACGCCTTATGTCTGTCAGGTTAGGGCAGATACAGATTATGTGGATTAAATCCTCATTCCCTGATTTGCAAAGACGGCAAAGATGTTCGTCTGGCCTCCTTTTCCATGGTGCCAAGTGAGGTATAATTGGTAGAATTCCAAAGCGCAGGTTTAGAAATGTATCTTTTGTCTTCCGCCTTCTGCGTGAGGCCCATTTTCAGATATTTATGCGGTTTTAGGGCATTGTAATCTTTCAGCACGACCCATCCATGTGCCCTCTTGGCCAGGGTGTCTTTATCTTCGATAGATGATATTAATTTAGTAACTTTTGTTACCACCTTTTTGAAACTATTGTTGTCAGCTGATGACTCCCAAAGGCTGGTTAGGTCCAGATATTCCAAAGAGTTTAAAAGGTATTTCTTAGCAGGTGAGTTTGATCGTATTGACAGTTCTGTCCATAGGTGAGCGTTTAGGGTTCCTCGTTCCGAGCATTTGATTTTGCGCCAGCATTTTATATAGGCGCCTCTTCTCTCTACCGTTTGTTTTTGGATGCCAAATTCGAGACGGATTTGGGCAGGAGAGACATAATTTGGCAGACGGAAGATTGCCCTGTATGCTCTGTTGATTATTTTGTCTAGGGCATTGGCGTCCTTCTCTTGCATGGGTTCGCTACCGTATGTGAGCATAGGCTGGAGGCGTGCATTAATCACCTGTAGGAGGGGGCCAAATGATCGTTCAGGGAGAACTTTTTGTAGCGGCTTCATTGAGAAATGAAAGGTAGTTCCCTTCCGTGCTATAGCCTCTAGCTGGGGTTTGAACAAGCCCCTACTGTCTAGTAATACGCCATGGTATTTATAGTTGGTAACTTGATCCAGCCTTTGACCATCCAAGGACCATGCCAATTTCTTTAATTTGTTGTAATTCACTGACATGACTTTAGTCTTGTTTAAGTTAATCTTCAAAGCATTTTTTATTGAAAATGTATTGGTAGTGTCCAAGAGATGTTGCAGTCCAATTGGGGAGCGGCTTACCAAGACTAGGTCATCGGCATAAAGAAGGTTTGATAGCGAGATGTCTCCCAGCCTTAGCGCGTGGGAATTGGTTTTGTCGAGTTCTCCAGGCAAGTCTGCGAGAAAAAGATCGAACAACATGGGAGCAAGGACGCATCCTTGTTTTAGACCTTTAGTGGTGTTGATTTGCCTGGAAAGGCGCGTCCCGCTACCAAGTTTGATCTTGACCCAGGTGTTAGTATGGAGTAGTATCAGCTGATGCAGTAATGGCCCTGGTATCCCCCACTTGTCTAGTTTCAACCAGAGTTTGGTTCGGTCAACATGATCAAACGCTGCACTATAATCTATAAAACATAGAAATAGTGAGCTCTTGGTTGTCTTGGCAGCGTCTATCAGTAGGGTTAACGCCATGATATTTGTGATTGTGCCCTGTCCTCTGCAGAATCCAGTTTGGTTAATGGGAATGATGTGTTTTAGGGTTGCCCACGATGTTAGTTCCTCCAGGAGGAGGCCCGCGTAGTACTTTGCCTCTGTATCAATTAGGGCGATGAGGCGATAATTACTTGGAGTGCTCCTATCACCTTGTTTGTGGATCGGACTAGGTATTGATCCGCTCCAGGTTGAAGGGTACGTCGCTGTTTCCCTAACTTCCTGGAAGAGTGGCACCAGTGCCTCGCTCCAGAAGTTGGCTTCGTGCTTACACATTATTGGTGGGACTCCATTGGGCCCAGGAGCTCCTTCCGGTTTCCCTTTGGATATTTGTTTCTTAATCCTGGCTGCTGTTATTGTATGTTTTTTATCCTCACTGCCTGAAGGTGGTCTAAAGCTTGATGTTCCATCTATCTCCAGCATTGCAGAGTTGCATGATGTCTTCACCGGAGTTATGTCTTTGTTTTCGTTTGCATTTGTTCGATGGTTGAGTGTCGTTTTCATATTGCTCTTTGTGATCCTCATAGTTAGATTTTTTCCTCTAGGTATGCCCATCTCAAGAGTTTTGTCATTGAAATGTGTTGATAAATAGTGGGCGCATTCGGGTTCGGATATATGGGAATTTATTCCTTTGTGGCTTGGACGTTGGAGGCTTTGTATTGTTTTCCAGAACCTGGCGCTGTTGTTCTGTTTTGAGTCGTGTACGATTTTCGCCCAGAGGTCCTCGTTGATTTTCCTTTTCCTTTCCCAGATTGACTTGTTGAGCCGAGTCTTTAGGGATCGCAGCTCCTCATGCAAGGGGACATTGTTTGGTTGTTTACGGAGTTTCCTAAGGATCATAGTTATTTCCCGTTTTAATTTTTTTATCTCCTGTGTAGTTACTTTCACTGTTGTGTGGGTTGATGAGGTCGTAGTGTAGGATTTTTGCTCTGTGGCGAATTTTGTTCCGAGTTCAGCTACAAAGTCTTCCCAGGCCTCTAGTGGGTTCCTTGACGGACTTGAGATCTGATTCAGGATTGCTCTTGCATTGATTGTAAGCTCTTCTACTTTGTTAGTCTTGCACCTTATCCGTCTGAGATTGGTGGTGTGCTCAGTGCCAGCAGTTTTTCTTTCTTCCAGGTCAATCCATCTGGTACCGTGTAGTTCCACTTCCTGTGGTTGGTGGTCGCTTTCACCATTTACGCCGATCTTGAATGAGCAAATAGCGTCAAACAGAGGGAGTGTTACGAGGGTGAAGTCGAGATGCGAAGAGGTAGATGAAGAAAAGTACGTGAATGCTGGAGGTGTGTCCTCTTCAAATCGACCATTTATTACCCTCAGATTTAGCTACTCTAGGCCTCTTAATAGCTGACTTGAGCATATTGTTTGCTTTTGGGAGTGGGTGCGGCTTGATTAGGAATTCCCCAAGCGATGTTAAGGTCTTGTACCATTTCGTCTTCTGATTTATCTCCGAAGAGTTGAAGATTAAAATCTCCTGCCAGGAGTAAGTTCTCTATTTCCCTTTCTTCCATCAATCTTGCCACCTCATTGACCAATTCTCCCGCGCCTTTTGATCTATGTTTGGGATGTAAATATGTGTTTATTATATGCAGTTGTTGGGCAACCTGGTTTATTTTGATCGTTATTTCTATTGCCTGTATGGCACTTGGAGGTGTAATTTTTGCATTTATTGCTTCCATTTTTCCTATGGTGAGTATTGAAGCTAGCGATGCCAGACCTCCTGAGCTCTGACCATAGGACGAGTTTCTTATGGCTGGATGGATTTGGGTTGAGTATCCTTGAATAGAGAACTCTTTCTCCTCCCAGGTTTCTTGGAGCAGAATTGGGTCGAATGATTTTAGGTGGTTTAGTGTGTCTGGGTTGTCTGGTTTACTAGTCAGACCGTTTATGTTCCAAATGCATGTTTTTGTGTTTGGAGTGTCAGCTTTTATAGAGGACTGGCTTGATGACCTTTGTCACTTTGTGGCGCCTGTGGTTATTGTCCGCCGTATGTTTGCCCAGCTTGGGTTAAGTTGGTAAGTTATCGAGGATGTTAAAGTGTCATTCAGTCCTGGTGAGTTACTGTGTGCTCCTTTTAGAATCGAGTTGACTTTTTTTGGGTGGTCTTTATTGCTTCTTTCTAGGAGTGGGGTGGGATAAACGGGTCTCTGTCCTGGTACCAATTTTATTCCCCATTTGGAGAATCTGAGTGTTTCCCCTAAAATTCGATCTGCTATTTCTTTTGTTTTCCATACTGACTTTGTTGTTTCACTGTCTCGTTGGTCAGACGGCGAGTAAAATTCGATTGATAGCAGATCTGCTGTGTTAATGTGTGATAGACTTTCGATTGAGTGAATGAGTCTTAGTATATTGTCCCTGTTTAGGGTGTCCACTCTACCTCTAGATTTGAATTCGGGGATGAACAGAATGATGTCTGTCTCGTTTGTTCCTGGGGACTGTCTCCACGGATAAGTGAGTGTCATGTGTTGGTTGACACTGTTTGGGGATTCGGCACTATATAACGTGTCGTTGTAAGTAGTGGTGATTCCATGTTGATTCCGGGTGGTGGTGTCCTTGCAAAGTTCAGCACGGTTTATTGGCTGGTTGGTGTTTATATTGTCTTTACTGAAATGGGTCAAAACCCCTTGGGCCTGATCTTTGTTGTGCATTCCACATTGCGTTTGTTGTGACAGTACTATTGACTTTTTAACTTCTGTTATACTTCCAATACTCCGTATGTCGTGTGCAGAATCTGTTGCAGGGGTAAGTTGTTTTTTAATGACTGGGCCGGTGACTTCCTGCTCCGTCTGTTTGCCTGCTCCCTCTTTTACTTGTTTCCGTGTTGAGGTCTCTGCTAGTTCCAGAGTCGTAGTGTCGGTAGATTGGATATCTGTGGGAGGTGACTTTATGTGCTCCGTGAGCTTCTCGTTTTTTCGTTTTTGTTCTTTATCTCTTGGCGATGTTATTGACTCAATCTAGTTAATACAACAAGTGTCTATTGTCTTTCTATTCCTGCCCTTCCTTTTTTGTTTGCGGCGGGCACGTGCATTTGTAGATGTCTCTGCACCTTCCCTGCCGGTGGTGGAAGTGTTCAGGAAGGAATCATCTCTAATGTTTATGTGTTTTGGGGATAAATCGCCTTGCTTACTGGTGATGTGGTGGGTCTTGCCACCTGGTGTTTTTTGGCTAGGACCTGTACTGCTGGTCTTTGCCTCTGTGACTAGGTGCGTTGTAATGTTTTCTTTTAAGTCCACCAGGAGGTTCCCCAGAATTGTCGGTAATGTTGATAACTTATCAATTATCGGGGAGCAGATGCACTCAGTTCTTATTATTTGTGATAGTTTTGCTGATTCTTGCCCTCTTTTTAGAAGGCCATTAAGATCTGATAGTTTATTTTCTATCCCTGTTGTGGCATCTGCTAGCACCTGGAGGACGGTTAGCTGCAGGTCCAGTTTGTCTGATTGATACTGCAGTGCTGTGGCTGACAGTTGAATTGTGTTCAATAAGTTTGCCCAAAATATGTTGGTGGGACCGTTACTCCCTACGATGGATGGGGAAGCGAGGTCTTCTGTAGAGCTGTTGTGGGCAGGCTTTACGCTGTATGAAGCTACTAAGTCCTCCCATTCTTGTGTTGCCAGAAAAGTCATGTCTGGATTACTGAGGTCCACATGTGGCAGTTGTGAAGGGTGAGTTGATGGATTGGAGCTCCTTTGCTGTTCCTCAGCTATTAGGTTGTCATGATGCGTGACTGGTTGCTTATTTGGGGTGCAGTGTGTTGCATGGCGAGTTGTAAATAATCCTTCATGTTTGCTCTGAGAGTTCTGATGTATTTGAGGGTTTAGAGAAGAGAGGGAGTGTTCTCTCAGGTCGTTGGCCTGCTGATGCTCAGGTAGGTCATTAGGTTGTAAGGCCCCATTTTTCGTCTCTGGGTTCTTTTCATTCACGGGCGTGAGTTTCCCAAAGCTCTGTACCGGGTGCCCTGCATATGGTGAGGAGTTGGTGTGGCGACTAAGCTGGCCGCTATCCGCATCAGATGCTTCTGCACTGTTACCATTTTGTCCCCCTTTTACTCCGTCCCCCCTTTTGGTTTTCCAAGGGGCTGTTGTCTCCATTTCAGTTAGGGAGTTATGAATTTCAACGACTGTTGTTCCAGTTGCTTGGAGTGTCTGACGTTCTGCTACTGACTGGCTTTCCGCTACCTCCTGTCGCAGTGGGGATTGTAGACCTGTAATGATGTCGTTGTTTGAGTAGGTTATGTTCCCAGGATCTTTGAGAAAGGTAAATTTTGTGTAGATTTTAGGCTGATAAAGACTCGAGTGCTTTTTAGATGACTGTCCATCTGTATCTATGTCTATATCCACAATCTTGTCTTGTTTTTTCCTTTTGGCTCCTTTAACTCTTTTGGGAGATCCTTTTAGCTGATTTCCACCTCTTAGGTCCATTGTAGGTTGCGAGTTCTTTGCTCAGTTTTCTGTTAGGCCGACTGTTAGACGGACGTTTGTTTCCTGGGTGTCGCTTATACTAATGGTACCGTTGTCCTCGGTGTTGCACCCAGTGGGATTATCTGTTTCTGAGGTTTCTTTACTCCCATCGAATGGCTGTAAGGCTGCCTTCTTTTTTTGGTTTGAGAGAAGGCCTTGTGAGGGTTCTTCTTGTAAATGTAAATGTAAATGTAGTTGAGCTTATATAGCGCACAGCTACCCGCAGTGGGTTTCCCGGCGCTTGCTTAGGGAACCCTTCCTGATATTCCCCTGTGAGATAGCAGGGTATCCACAAGGTGAAAGTCAGGCATCCCGCCGCGAGGGGCCGTTGTGGAGATTAAGCAAGCTATTGCCCAGAGTCGCAGAGTGTGAACCCGTGAGTCGAGGAGGCACCGGGCGAGAATTATCGAGTCCGTGGAATTTTTAGCCCAAGACCCGCCGAGGCCGGGAATTGAACCCTGGTCCAGGACCGATCTCAGCTTCCGGGTCTGCTGCCTCTAACCCCTGAGCCACACTTCTCTTACTCTTCCAGACCTCATGTCGGTATTCTATTGACCGTCTCCCGGTGCCGTTTGCCTCCCCCTCTCTGCCTTTTGCCTCTTTAACGTTTAATGTTTTCCTAACTCCCCCCCCCGGGGATCAGTGAGCTGTTCTGGGCCTCAGGCAGTGCTGATTCTCACTATGAATCAGTGGGGTTTCTTTGCGGTTTCCTTCCACCGCTGGTGCTGGTGATATGCTGCTGTCTCCGCCTTGTTCTCTTTCTTGTGCCTCCTTGTACCCCTGTAACCCCTTAATGGTGAGGTACTGGGGTCTTGGTGTGAGCCAGCACAGACCAACACGACAACATGACAGTGTGTAAGTGGGGGGGCAGTACAGGGCCAAAAGCTTGATCCTCCTCCACCTCCGCCTATTACTATTTCTTTATGGTGTGGGCTTCCGTGGGCTTCCGTGTGCTTTTTGATGGCATTTGGCTGTACGTGGCCCCTCTCCTCTCCTGCACCCTGTGCCTAGTACCGCTCCTAGTACTGCTCCTGCAGTTAGGGTGCGGGGGGGCGTGTGGGTGGTGGACTGGCGCTGGGGTTGAGGTGGTCAGTCCCCCTGCTCTCGCACACAGCCCCCGGGGGCTCACAGCCGACCGCCGCCGTCCACGCTGGGCCAGGAGCACTGATCGCGGTACAGCGGAGCAGCTGAGCTGCTGAACAGAAGCAGCAGCAGCCCCAATCGCCCTGCTCCCCCACTCGCCGCCAGAGAAACAGCAGACAGCGGATGGCGGATGGTGGAAGACGTGCGGGCGTGCGGCGTGCTCAGTGGGCTCACCAGGTCTCGGCAGTTCCGAGGATGCCGAGAGGGTGTCAATGCCCGGTGTGGAAATACCAGCAGCTCCGGCTCCCCGTACACCAACGCCAAAGCCGACGCCACTCACCGCCGCTGCAGCCTTCCCGCGGCCTCCCGCAGTCTCCCTCGCTCCCTCGCTCCTCGCTCAGCAGCTCCTCTACAAAACACGGACCCGGACTCTGCGGACTGCAGCGCCACCACAGCATCAATCTATTGGTCAGAGGGTCAATTCTGATTTGCATATGGCTGGATTCAAACTGGAATGGCATGGTGAGCAAAACAACAATAGATTTAGGCCCAGATCTCTGCACTGCGGTGAATGTATGACATTGTTCTGCATTCTGTCCATCGATTGTTGTTTTTGCATTTGTCACCCGAGTGGGATTGGCATGCCCAGATGTGGGTCCTGTGCTCTCCAAGCCACTGGAGTCAAGCTATCCTGACTGAAGAGGGGTGAAACCCCGAAACTGGTCCTAGGATGCTTGTTTCCAGTCCAGGGAGAACATGGTCTTGCAGTTTAGGCTGTACTGTTTCCATTGGGCACGGGGTCCTTTCTGATTTTCATATGTATGACATTGTTCTGCATTCTGTCCATGAATTGTTGTTTTTGCATTTGTCACCCTGTTTGGGACTGGTATGCCCAGACGTGGGTCCTGTGCTCTCCATGCACTGGAGTCAAGCTATCCTGGCTCAAGAGGGATGAATCCCTGAAACCAGTCTTAGGATGCTTGTTTCCAGTCCAGGGAGGACCTGACCTGGCAGTTGGTGCTGGACTGTTCCCATAGGGCACAGGGTCAAGACTGATTTGCATATTGCTGGGTTCAAACTGGAATGGCTTGGTGAGCAAAAAAACAATGGATTTAGGCCCAGATCTACACTGGGGTGGATGTATGACATTTTTCTGCATTCTGTCCATCAATTGTTATTCTTGCATTTGTCACCCCGAGTGGGACGAGTATGCCCAGACATGGGTCCCGTGCTCTCCATGCCACTGGAGTCAAGCTATCCTGGCTGAAGAGGGGTGAAATTAAAAAAAAACAGTTCTAGGATGCTTGTTTCCAGTACAGTGGGGACCTGGCCTGGCAGTATGGGCTGAACTGTTCCCATTGGGAACAGGGTCAAGACAGATTTGCATATGGCTGAGTTTAAACTGGAATGGCATGGTGAGCAAAAAAACTATGGATTTAGGCCCAGATCTCTGCACTGGGGTGAATGTATGAAATTGTTCTACATTCTGTAAATCAATTGTTGTTTTTGCATTTGTTACCCGGATTGGAACGGGTATGCCCAGACGTGGCTCACATGCTCTCCATAGAGACAATGTAGCCGGTGCACAGCCTCCTTTGTTTATTATTAGAATTGTCGGTGTCAACCCTGTTAGCCAATTTTCGGGGGGCTCCTTGGGTGGCGTTTTCTGTCCTGGAAATTTCTTTAATTCAACTCTTATACAGTGCTTCCAATCTAAACTGGTCGCATACCAATGGGCACCTGCTCTCTCACATTGCTCTCCATGCCACTGGAGTCAAGCAATCCTGGCTGAAGAGGGCTGAAACCTCAAAAACAGTCTTAGGATGCTTGTTTCCAGTCCAGGGAGGACCTGACCTGGGAGTTTGTGCTAGACTGCTCCCATGGGCACAAGGTCAAGACTGATTTGCAGATTGCTGTGTTCAAACTGGAATGGCATAGTGAGCAAAAAAACAATGGATTTAGGCCCAGATCTCTGCACTGAGGTGAATGTATGACAGTGTTCTGCATTCTGTCCATCAATTGTTGTTTTTGCATTTGTTACCCTGATTGCGACGGGTAAGCCCAGACGTGGGTCCTGTGCTCTCCATGCCAGTAGAGTCAAGCTATCCTGGCTGAAGAGAGGTGAAACCATGAAACTGGTCCTAGGATGCTTGTTTCCAGTCCAGGGAGGACCTGGCCTGGCCGTTTGGGCTGGACTGTTCCAATTGGGCACAGGGTCAATTCTGATTGGCTTATGGATGGATTCAAACTGAAATGGCATGGTGCGCAAAATAATAATAGGCCCAGATCTCTGCACTGGGGTGAATGTATGACAGTGTTCTGCATTCTGTCCACCAATTGTTGTTTTTGCATTTGTCACCCCAAATGGGACGGGTATGCCCAGATGTGGGTCCCGTGCTCTCCATGCTACTGGAGTCAAGTTATCCTGGCTGATGAGGGATGATTACCTGAAACCAGTCTTAGGATGCTTGTTTCCAGTCCAGGGAGTACCTGACCTGGCAGTTGGTGCTGGACTGTTCCCATAGGGCACAGGTTCAAGACTGATTTGCATATTGCTGGTTTAAAACTGGAATGGCATGGTGAGCAAAACAACGATGGATTTAGGCCCAGATCTATGCACTGGGGTGAATGTATGACATTGTTCTGCATTCTGTCCATCAACTGTTGTTTTTGCATTTGTCACTACGAGTGGGACGGGTATGCCCAGACGTGGGTCACATGCTCTCCATGCCACTGGAGTTAAGCGATCCTGGCTGAAGAGGGGTAAAACCCCGAAACCAGTCTTAGGATGCTTGTTTCCAGTCCAGGGAGGACCTAACCTGGCAGTTCAGGCTGGACTGTTCACATTGGGCACAGGGTCAAGACTGATTTGCATATTGCTAGTTTCAACCTGGAATGGAATGGTGAGTAAAAAACCAATGGATTTAGGCCCAGATCTCTGCACTCGGGTGATTGTATGACATTGTTTTGCATTCTGTCCATCAATTGTTGTTTTTGCATTTGTCACCCCGAGTGGGACAGGTATGCCCAGACGTGTGTCCCGTGCTCTCCATGCCACTGGAGTCAAGCTATCCTGGCTGAAGAGGGGTAAAACCCCGAAACCAGTCTTAGGATGCTTTTTTCCAGTCCAGGGAGGACCTAACCTGGCAGTTCAGGCTAGACTATTCCCATTGGGCACAGGGTCAAGATTGATTTGCATATTGCTGTGTTCAAACTGGAATGGAATGGTGAGCAAAAAAACAATGGATTTAGGCCCAGCATAACCTAACGGTCTCATGCATAGAAAGTGTTGCACAGTTCTGAAGCCATCCCTATAGTGTAAAGTTGTGTACAATGTTGAAATGTCTAGAGTCATAAGAAGCATATTAGTGTCCAATTTGACAGCATAAATATGCTTCAAGAAGTCTGAAGTATCCTTAATATATGATGGTAGCCTGCTAATTATTGGGTTTAACATGTAGTCAATATTTTTATATAAGTTTTCAAAAAGGCTATTTTAGGCTGCATTATTGGTCTGCCCGGTGGTCTCTCTTTGTCTTTATGTACTTTGGGTATCCTATCAAAAAGTCTTATTTTAAAAAGTGATATACAGCCCAACTTAATAGCACTGCGTCTTTCCAAAAATGTAATCTGTATGTGAAGTCTTCCTTGACTGCAATGTAGTCTTCCATGGTTACCGGAATATAACAATCGCTGACAGTCAATTGGGATATAACTTCGTTCACATACATCTTACATCTCCCGGTCCCACAGTACTACATTACCCCCTTTATCAGAAGGTTTCACAATCACATTGTCCATCTTGTTGAGTTTCTCAATGGTTTGAAAAAAATATTAATCTCTCTGGTTAGATTGGGGCCAATTGCTTTTGGTGATTGATATATATATATTCACTGAAAAAACCAAAGGTTTCAGGTCATATATAGTTAGGTATTAGCATTTAAAAAAACATTGAAATTCACTCAAAAAATTGCTCCTATATAGTTAGTTGGACTAACTATATTTCGTGCACCCGCAATCCACTGCTGATGATGTCACATATTACATCATTCATGACATGGTCAGTGACATCACTGATGACATCACTGATGACATCTCAAATGACATCACTGATGACACCACTGATGACAACACTGATGACATCATCCAGTGACTGTGTGTTTCTGTAAAGTTTAAATATGTTTTACATATGGAAGAATGAGTAGATGTATAAGTGTCTGGATGAAGGATTTAGTAGGTGCGTGACTGACTGTATGAGTGAGTGATTAAATGTGTCTTACTGAATGTATGGGTTAATGACTAAACTGTCTGAATGTGTGCATCAGTATGTCTGCTGTTGTGTAAGATGCTGTATGTGTTGATCAGTAGCTATATGAGTGGCTATATGGGTCATTGATTGGTTGCCCAAGTATTTGTATATGAGACTGTGTCTGTGTGTGGGTGACTCGGACGTGTGGAAACAGCTGTATGGGCAGTTTACTGTGTGCATTGGTGTGTTGGTGAGTGAATGTATATCTCAGTGCTACATGTCCAAGTAAGTACATATGTAAAACACAGTGCATGTGAGAGTTGGTATATATAAATGCCTATACATGAGAGCCAGTGATTATGCAAGTGGCTGTATGGATCAATGTGTACTTGTATCAGTGATTGTTTAAGAGAGTAAGTATGTGTTAGTATATGTTTGAATAAGTAAGGTGTTGTGTGTATAACTGTATAGATAAGGAAATGGGAGTGTGATTGATTCTTTGCATGACTGACTAGGTGTGTGAGAAACTCCATGGATGAGTGAAAGTGTGTGAGTGTTTCTATAGGTGTATAAGTGCATATGATAGTATTGTATTTATGAGTGACTGTACGTATGAGTGATTGTATGGGTGAATGAGTGGATGTTTGTGTAGACCTAGGTTATATTAAGGTTATATTAGAGTGTGAGGAGGTGCATCGTATTATCACATGAATGATATCATCAGTGATATGATCAGTGATGTCATATGAGATGTCATCAGTGATGTCATCAGTGATGTCATTTGAGATGTCATCAGTGATGTCATCAGTGATGTCACTGACCATGTCATGAATGATGTAATATGTGACATCCTCAGCAGTGGATTGCGGGTGCGCGAAATATAGTTAGTCCAACTAACTATATAGGAGCAATTTCAATGGTTTTGTATGAGTAAAATGTCCAGCTAACTATAACACCACTAAAACTTATAGTTTTTTCAGTGAATTTCAATGTTTTTTTAAATGCTAATACCTAACTATATATGACCTGAAACCTTTGGTTTTTTCAGTGATTTTCCAAGGGTTTTTAAATGCTAATACCTAACTATATATGACCTGAAACCTATGGTTTTTTTCAGTTAATTTGCAAGGTTTTTTAAAGGCTAATTCCTAACTATATATGGCCTAAAACCTATGGTTTTTTCAGTGAATTTCAAAGGTTTTTTAAATGCTAATTCTATTAGCAGATAACGTTTAAATATATTAATATCCTAGTGGGACCACCTGAGCAGCCCTAAGGGGTCAGGGTGTTTCTACCCTGCCCCCTTTTTGTGTTCTACACGTTTGTTTTCTGCTTTCTGGCGCCTAATTCCTAACTATATATGGCCTGAAACCTATGTTTTTTTCAGTGAATTTGCAATGTTTTTTAAATGCTATTTCCTAACTATATAAGGCCTGAAACCTATGGTTTTTTCAGTGAATTTGCAAGGTTTTTTAAATGCTAATTCTAGTAGCGGAGAACGTTTTTATATATTCAGACTTTTTTTTAATGCTAATTCCTAACTATATAAGGCCTGAAACCTATGGTTTTTTCAGTGAATTTCAAAGGTTTTTTAAATGCTAATTCCTAACTATATAAGGCCTGAAACCTATGGTTTTTTCAGTGAATTTGCAAGTTTTTTTAAATGCTAATTCCTAACTATATAAGGCCTGAAACCTTTGGTTTTTTCAGTGAATTTCAAAGGTTTTTTAAATGCTAATTCCTAACTATATAAGGCTTGAAATCTATTGCTTTTTCAGTGAATTCGCAAGGTTTTTTAAATGCTAATTCCTAACTATATAAGGCCTGAAACCTATGGTTTTTTCATTGAATTCGCAAGGTTTTTTTAAATGCTAATTCTGTTAGCGGATAACGTTTTTATATATTAAAACGTTTTTTAAATCTCAAATGCCTGCTTTGCTAATGGCATGCTTTATGAATGACTGTCGGTGTGTAACAGGATGTATAGGTATATCACTACATATGATGAGTGAGCATATGCATGAGTGACTATATAGAACTGTTGGTGAATGAGTGGATGTGTATATAGATGGTGGAATTATTGAATTGGTTGTTGTAAGTGGTATGGGTATCTCCATTTTTTTGAAAATTTTAGTTTCTATTTTTGAATATGTGTTTCAAGGGTTACATTACAGTGAAAGGAGGTATCTCACTCTGTCACAAGGATGGTGTCATCAGTGATGTCATGAGTGATGTCACTGACCATGTCATGAGTGATGTAATATGTGACGTCATCAGCAGTGCATTGCACGCGCAAGTTATAGTGAGTCCAACTAACTATAACGTGGGAATTTCAATGGTTTAATGCGAGTAAAACTTTCAGCTAACTATAACTGGTGTGAAACCTATGGTTTTTTTCAGTGAATTTAATAGGTTTTTTAAATGCTAATTCCTAACTATAACTGGTGTGAAACCTATGGATTTTTCAGTGAATTTCATATTTTTTTTTAATGCTAATTCCTAACTATAACTGGTGTGAAACCTATGGTTTTTTCAGTGAATTTCAATGGTTTTTTAATAGCAAATCTTTATAGGTATAGAAAGTGAAAAATTTTAAAACGAATTTTATATTGTATAAATATGTTACATTTTTTCTCTTTTTTTTTTTTAACCCCGGGGCGCTCCTGGGGCACGTACTGGAGAAGGCACGGGTAAGCGCAATATTACGGCGCGCCCCGGGGCGCGTACCGGGGAGCGTCCCGGGAGCGCTATTCCTGCGAACGAAAACAACATCGTGACGTATCGCGTAGACACGTGATGCGTCATATGACGCACAGCGTAATCGCAACCGAAAGCACGCGATCGCATACGATCGCGGAACGTCCTGACGCGCTTACGCTACGCACCCGCGGGCGCGCCTCAGAGCGCGACTACGGGCGCGTAGCGTAAGCGCGTCGGGTCATGTGACCTGAAAATAACACTTTCTATTGGTGCAGAACAGTTTTGGTTTCCAAATGAGTAAAGCCTGGGTCTTGTGACCTGCAAATAACACTTTCTATTGGTGCAGAACAGTTTTGGTTTCCAAATGAGTAAAGCCTGGGTCTTGTGACCTGAAAATAACACTTCTGATTGGTTCAGGACAGTTATTTTCCCAAATGATGAAAAACCCCACCTTTCTTCATCATTCTGATTTGTCCTTTGACTGAGGAAGACCTGTTTCACCTATAGAGACAATTCTTTTGTACTTTGAAATGGCTACTGTAGCAGCAACAGCTGGAGCATCTGCACCACCACCACCACCACCACCACCACCAAGAGGACCACCACAACAATACATTGGTGGTGAAGAAGAGGAGGAGGAGGAAGAGGAGGAGGAGGAGGAGGAGGGAAGAACATGGCTGCCTGAACAAAATACCCCATACAAGCCAAAAGAACACATTGTATGGGAGTTTTTTTCACTTCCAGAGGGCAAGAAAAAAGTTAATGCGGCCAAGGTAATTTGTCGAATCTGTGGTGCAGAACTCTCAAGGGGCAATCCCAACAAAAAATATTCATTTGGTAATAATACCATCATTCGACATATGACCCGGAAGCATCCTAACAACTATTCTCGTGCAGAGATCAGGGAACTGGCCAGTCACCTCCCACAGTGTTCAAGGACCAGCTCCAAAAGAAAGCAACCCACTCAATCGGGACCAGAAACAACGGAGACGATGCCTTGTATTCAGCCACGATTTGCTGATTTTAGAATCACATGCATTGCACATGCATTGAATGTGGCAAGCTCATCGCCTATGGTGAAAAGAGCGTAAAGCTCGTCGTCCTTGCTGGTGACCATCACAATTGCCCCCCCAAAAAGTAATTTTTTCAGTTTTTTGTTTTTTGCTCCAGTTGAGCCATTTTCAATTCCCTTTTTCTTTGTGTCTCTCCATAAAAAATAAAAACATATATAAAACTGTTCAGAAAAGCCCAAAAAAGTACACAATGTTCAAAATAACATTAAAAAAATATAAAACAACAAAAAGAAGAAAACTACCTCCAAATTATAAAAAATGCTACATTTTTAAAAAACTCTGTCATTCTTTTTTCTCTATGGTACGCTCCCCAGTACGCTTCCCGGTACACGTACCGGGCGCTCCCCCCGTGAAAATCGGAAAAATATATTTTTTTTTTTTTGCCCCGCGGGGCCCTTTTATGGCCCCAACATCAAACCTAGGTCATTTTTGGTCATTTCCCCCTTTGTTTTTTGCCACCTCTTGTGTCTCGATCCTACCGAGACACAAGATGGCGGCCACTGCGGACTGTTTCGAATGTTTACAGACACCAGAGAGCCAATCAATTTTTCCGTGCGCAAGTCGCGTAGCGCGCCCGGTGCGCTCCCTGGAGCGCGTACCGGGGCGCGGCTATAGATATATACATTTTTTTGAACCTAAATTACTCAAAATCCTCTGGAGCACATATCTTGAGACATAGCAAAGGCACATCGGGCTACCAGTCCCTACAATTTTGCCAAGTTGGTGAAAATCCATTCAGCCGTTCGAGCTAAAAGTGAGACCGACCGCCCTATGGAAATTAACATGGGGAAAACATGTTTTGGGACCCCCCCTTTTATCTCGGCCCCCGATTTACGACCCCCCCCCCAAACTTTCAGGGAAGGAGCGGAGAGCCGCGAGGCAAAGTTGCTGAAAAATTCAGGCAGATTCCTCAATCGGCGCCAAAGTTATTCCCAATAGAATGTTGCGATTTCCCTATGGAAATCAATCCTAACTATATATACCTACTTAATATATATATATATTACCTACTGGCGGTCGCCAGTAGGTATATATAGTTAGGATTTTTTTCATATGGGATTTTTGAAAATTCTATGTCGAATAACTTTGGCGTTTGAGGACGGAATTGGCTGAAATTTTCAGGAAAAGGGAACATTCTGTTTCTGAGCAGCCCCTGAAAGTTTGGGGGGGGTTTCAGCAAGGGGGGCCGAGAAAAAAGGGGGTCCCAAAACGCGTTTTTCCCATGCAATTTTCCTTAGGGCGGTTGGACTCACTTTTAGCCCGAACGGTTGAATGGATTTCCACGAAACTTGGCAAAATTGTAGGGACTGTTAGCCCGATGTGCCTTTGCTAGGTCTCAATATATGTGCTCCAGTGGATTTTGATAAATTAACGTTAAAAAAAATATATATATCTGTAACAGCGCTCCGGGTAGCGCCCCGGTTCGCGTACCTGACGCGTAACGGAACTTCGCGAAACGAAGCTGATTGGCTCTCCGTTGTCTGTCAACATTCTAAACAGTCCGGAGTGGCCGCCATCTTGTCTCTCGGTAGGATCGAGAGACAAGAGGAGGCCAAAACAAAGGGGGAAATGACCTAAGGGGCATAGTAGATCCTCCCTGACCCCCTAGGTTTGATGTGGAGGCTTTAAAAGGGCCCCGCGGGGAAAAAAAAAAAAAACTATTCGGGTTTTTTGCGTGGGGAGCGCCGGGTACGCGCACCAGGAAGCGGTCCGGGGAGCGTACTATGAGGAAAAAAGAATGATAGACTTTTCAAATATTGTATGTTTATTGATTGTTCATATTGTTGTTTTTTTGTTGTTGTTTTTTTAATTTAACCCCTTTAGAGCTTGTAAACAAACCTCCCCAGTGCTGCGCTGTCCATTATCCAGTGCTGAACTGGACGTCCAACGGTCGTGCGCAGCACTGGGGAGGTAGTGGCCGTGACGACCGTTGGCCGACGGCAGCAATTAAGGGGTTAAGTAGCAATATTTATGATTATTAAATATAAATTTATTTTTGTGATTGTTTTTCAAAATTTAATAGAACGTCTAACATTTGACTGTCCGAAATGTCGTCATTTTCAGTGTCCGAAATGTCATTATTTTGAGTGAACATTAAGGGTGGGTGGCCAGCTACGCTCCGTGCACGGAGTGCACGGAGTGCCGTCTCCTACGCATTTTGCATAGCGGGCGTAGCCAGGCGGCACTATGCGCGCTCCGCAGACGGTGCGTAGCTGGCTGCCACCTGCCTCCCTCCCGCCCTCCCTAAATACTTAGATAAAAGGATAAAAAGCCTTTAAAAACACTTACCTTGTCCGCAGCGTCCCCCGGGGCTCCCTCTCGCCGTCCCTGGATTCGCGCCGCCATGTAGGATACTAATGCGCATGCGCGGGCGGCCGCGCCTGCGCATTTCTCATGAGGAATGCGCATGCGCGGGCGCCCGCGCATGTGTATTAGTATCTGAATCGGTGGCGAGAATCCAGGGACGGCGAGAGGGAGCCCCGGGGGACGCGGCGGACAAGGTAAGTGTTTTTAAAGGCTTTTTATCCTTTTATTTAAGTATTTAAGGAGGGCGGGAGGGAGGCGGGCGGCGCGGAGTGGGGCTACGCGGAGTGCGCGGGTGGGCGTAGTTTTGTGCCCACTTCGCGTAGCTCCGCGGAGCCCCACTCCGCACACTACGCCCAGGGTTAGTGAACATAACTTGCAACATTTGAGTGTCTGAAATGTCCTCATTTTGAAGGAGGAAATCTACGGATTGTACAGATTGTAGTAGTTCCTGGTCCCGTGATTCATCCATGAATTCAATGTCATTTGGTTCAATGTTTTCTTGATTGGTCTCTGCAAGGACAATTTCAAATGACACTTTTTGTTCTCCTTCCATTTAGCCTGAAATTTGCATAAAAAATATATATATATCAGTAGAGATAGGGCACTGTTGGGATTAATTTTAGATAGGTAGTTTTTAACAGTGAATTTATCTTTGGGCAGTGTATGGTATCAGACTGGAAGTAGAAATATAAAAAAGTGTATGTATTGAAACCTAAGTAAATTCATAATTATACAAGACAAGCCTAAATCCATCCATAACTATAACAGAGAAGTCTATCTAAATCTATAACTATTACAGAGGGATAGTATATAACTATCAGAAAAAGTTTTTCATATTAACTTAAAGTGCACAATATACTTCAGTTTTCAAAATAACATCTTACCTTTTTAAGTTGTCAGTGAAAATGCTCTTGCAATGTACTTCAGGAAGTAGTAGTCAAAATGGCTGCATTTCTCTCTCTTTCCTTATATATATTCAGGTACATAACCTATCAAATGTCAGGTAAAAAAAGTAGAAAATGAAAGTAACATTTTCATTGGTTGTCAATTCCAACACTTCAGATGTGTTTTGTGAAGTAATTTACCTCAGGGTATATAGAGAGGTCTACAGGCTAAATGGCTAAATGGAATTCCAACCAAATTTGTGAAAATGGTAGGGATTGGTATGTAGTATGAGCTAATCTATATTTGGTGAAAGTGTCTCCAGTGGTTTTTCTGTAAATTACTTTCCCACCTTTTTTAAGCGAGCGCTTCCCGGTGCGCGCCACGGTACGCGAACCGGCAGCGTTACGGGAGTCCTCCATTTTGTGTTTCGGTAGAATTGAGATACAAGATGGAGGGCAAATAATGTTCAGAATGGGTAGAAGGGGGCACGGTAGACGTATCCTGACCCCCTAGGTTTTCTGAGGGTGGCTGAGGATGCCCATATGTATTTGTCAAATTTTCGCGCGGTTAGCGTCCGGTGCGCGTACCGGGTAGCGCTCCGGAAAGCGTAAATTGTGAAAATTAGTGAAAAAAAAGTTACATTCAAAATTTGTTTATAGTGATCATAGTTAGGGTAGCTCTGAGAAGAGCTTTTGGGTCTGTGGTAGATTTAGGTACTTATAAGTAGGTACCAGTACATAGTCTTAAATTCAGGATGAAAATTCTCTTCCCCTCATCTGAGAAGTGAACTCCATCTCCTCTGTAGATATCTTGCATGTAGTAACGCAAGCTATTGTTGTACATGGAGCCCATTCCATGGTCTCTCATGTAAGCTGAAACAGACTTATTTACATGCTTCCTCGATTTCTCAATTTGTGGACAAAATTGGTTCTACCACCTCCATTTTGTCTTTGGCATATATTTGAATATACCAAGGCAGTTTGAGGAAAAAGTGCCATCAATTGGTCAAAGGTGTCCTTTAGAAGCATTTCCAGACCTACCCCAGTCAAAGTGCCCAAGTCATTTCCTCCACAGTGCACAATTAACAGGTCAGGTTTTGGCAAATGCAAAAGGGTTTTCACCAATGGTATCAATTGGTGACATCTTAATCCTCTGTGGCCAATCCACTTGATTTTCACATTTTGTAAATTGAGGTTGTGTAAATTTCTGTTATCAGCATACCTTTGAGCCCAGTGGATGTAACTATGTCCAACAATCCAGACAGAAAACATGGTGAGAGGAGGTTCTGCTGCAGTCAGATGAAGTGTGGGTATGAAATGGCAGTTGAAACAGTAGGAGTTTGTAATGAAAAAAATGGTGGAGTTTGTGTGCTAATGATTCAGTAGCAGTGATTGGTGGATTTTGATTGCTGAAAACAGAAAGTTAGGGTGCATGTATGAGTTCTTTGAAAGATGTCATTTGAATGGTCAAGAAAAAATAATTTTATGAAAGATTGCACTGGATACGCAGGTGTACTGAGAGTTCAGAGTTCAATTGAAACATTGTTGTGTGAACTTGTAAACATGAGAGGTCTTTTAGGAGGTGGTTGCTATGGAAAAAAGGCAGAAAGGGCAGAGGGGGGAAGGGTGTTGATTTGAAAAAAGTGAGGGAAGAGTTTTGATTGGGTGACATGAGAGATATGTGTGATGAATTACAGCATTTCTGTGCCATTGTTGGTTGCAGCCTCTGGAGTGCATACCTTTTGCTCTGCTAAAGAAAAATTGGTGTGTGTCTGAGACTGTTTTGAAACTCAAAAAGTATTTGCTAAGGTGAGAAAAGATTCATTTAATTTAGATAGAGAATAGTATGCTTTAGGGAGAAAATTATGAAGAAAGTTGTGTATTTAAAATGTTGCTTTGTGTCAAGTGTTTTACAAATAGATTTTGTTTCTTTGAGTAACATAGCCATGTTAAAAGTGACGCAAAAATGGTGCAAGGGCTTTAAAAATACGCTTTCATGTGTGTTAGGGCATTTTAAGACACTTACACATGAATGTGGGTAAATAATTGCTTCACTTGATGTGTTTAAAAACGTTTTTTGAAATCAATTAGGTTTCTTTTTTTTCTTTTTTTTTTCTTTGTTCCTCATCTCAACCATGGCTGGCCCATAAGTACCTTGGGCTCAAAAAAGGTGTGACCTGGAGAAAGACTTGCTGTCTCAGTGCAAGACTGGTAGGGGTCAATGATTATGAAAAAGTGCCAAGACCCTACAGACAAGTTAGTTTCATCCTTAGTCACAGACCTTTATGTACTCTTAGGACGGAGCTTGCCATTAGCCAAATTACACCACTGCTTATACCACAGATTGACCTTAATTATAAAGGTCAGATATGAATAAGCAAAAAGGAGTACGACATGGCTTCGTAATCATTGGAACTGGGGAGAAAAAAAACAAAAAGAAAAACCCAGTTTCAAATTATTGAGACCAATCGAGTTTTAGCCAGAAGGCTCTTCTTTCTGGTTTTCCTCCTCTTGAGAGATCTAGTTTTGATATAGAGAGCATAGATGAGCTCCAGTCTTGTAGTGTCGGGGGGGAGGCCTCTTTCCAACGCTTACAAATCTCACGTCGGGCTACCAACATTGAATAAAACACAAGATTGTTATTTGCGGTGCGTTTTTTATCCTGTATTCCAAAAATTGCTAGGTTTATATTCACAGTGATGCCTATAGAAGATGTTAATTTGTTGCTTATTGATTGCCAGTAAGACGATAGATGAGGGCAATCATAAAACATATGAGCGTCAGAAGCAGCAACTAGACCACACCGTGGGCAAGCTACTGGTATACCAGATGAAAATTTTGACAGCCTTTGAGGGGAATAGTACGCCCTGTGAAGGGTAAAAAAGTGGTTTCTTCGCAGCCATGCTGGTTTGACAATATCCCATAACACAGTAAAGGATATCTCCCATAGTTCGTTCATATTTAATGTCGGCAGAAGAGAACCCCAAAGTTGATCGGGAAGGTGGAATACTCCGTCTATTTCCTCTAGGATTAAAATATAGAAATGGGAAACCTCTTTAGTTTTTAGGGTATTGTCCAGTAGAGAAGATTCTAGTTGACTGCTGCCTCCCAGTAATGCTTTTGGACGACGAGTGGTGTCAGAATTTTGTGCATTCGCCCAACTAGAGATCTGGAGAAATTTAAGCCTTGATAGATTGAGGCCTACTTTTCTCACTAAATGTTCCCAGGAAAACATTTCCCCTTCAAAAAAGAGATCTCCCCAAGTTATGATACCAGCTTCTTTTAGCGGGCTTATCAAGGCATCTTTAGTCCACTCAGGTGGGTCCGGAAGGTCCCATATAGGAGAACTGTTTGAAAAGTACCCTATTTTCGTAGTTGTTCTAAGATTATACCAAGTTCTCGCTAGGCCCTGTAGTATCTTCAACTTTATCTTCTTAAAAAATTTTGGATCCCCAAACTTGAACAAAAATCCCACCTGATTTAAGCCTTCAAATTTTAATAATGTTGAAAACATCAGGCCGATACCCTGGTCAGCTGGAGTTTTAAATAAAATTCGAGCATGTGCCATCTGAAACGCCCAGGCGTAAATTTGAATATCAGGGCCAGCCAAGCCTCCTTTCTCCCTACGAAGCCTTAATTTATTCCAAGAAATTCTTGCTAGCTTGTTCCTCCATATAAATGAGGTGATATCACTCTGCATCTTAGCTATCATTTTCTTTTCAAAGTAAAGTGGTAAACTATTGAAAACAAACGTCAACTTGGGTAGAATGGACATCTTGACCAAATTTGATCGACCTAAGAGAGTCAAAGGAAGATGTCTCCAAGAATTCATTGAATTCCTGCAGTCTTTGGCTACCTGAGCAAAATTTGTATGGGCGATCTGATTGATGTCTTTTAAAATTTTTATTCCCAAATATCTCATACTATCGCAGGGCTGTACTGGAAGTAGCGTATTATTAATATTCCATGTCATAATTTCGGTCTTTGTGGCATTAATTTCGTAACCAGAAATATTGCCGAATTCTTGTGCCAGATTAATAACTGACGGAAAAGCTGCTTTGATATCAGATGTTAGGATCATAAGATCGTCAGCGTATAAAGATACTTTTTTTTCCCAATCACTGTATCTAAATGGAGTAATATTACTATCTTCACGGATCAATTGGGCGAATGGCTCCATATATATATCAAAAAGTAAAGGCGAAAGCGGACAGCCCTGCCGGGTTCCTCTTGTAATAGCGAAAGGTTCCGATAGTGCACCATTAACCAAAACCGAAGCTGAAGGTTCGTGGTACAGTAGTTCCACCGCTCTACGAAAAGCTCGGCCCACCCCAAATTTATCCAAGGTATTTCTAATTAACCCTGTCGAAGGCCTTGGCTGCGTCCAAGGTGAGAATGGCCAAGGGCAATGATGAAGTAGTTGCCATATCTATTGCACCTATTAGGTCATAAATTAACTCATAAAGTTGACGACCCTTTAGGAAGCCCTTTTGGTTAGGATGTAAAATTAAGGGAGCTACCTGTCCCAATCGTTTGGCTAGTATTGATGCAAAAATTTTATAGTCCGCATTGAGAACTGAAATTGGGCGATATGACCCACATGCTGTAGCTATTTTGCCTGGTTTCAAAATTAACGTAATGGAAGCTTTGTTCCACGATGTTGGAGGTAAATCTCCTTCTACCAGTATCAAGTTAAATAGCGTGGTAAGAAAAGGGGCAATATCGGATGCAATATATTTATAAATCTCGACCGGAAGACCATCCGGGCCTGCCGCCTTACCAGATTTAGTATTTGATATTGCTGATAATACCTCCTCCATCGTAATTGGGTGGTCTAATAGGTTCGCCTGTTCTTCATAAAGTGTTGGTAAGGTAATTTTGTTAAGCCAGTTTTCTACTTCAGTAGAGGTAGTATTGTTATCCTCTCTATAAATTGTCTGAAAAAAATCTTTGAAAGCTGACCTTATTTCAGGATCCGAGGATGCTGTTCCAGAATCCGATATTATAGAGCCAATGTTATTACGTGTTTGGTCTGTTCTGGACTTCCAGGCTAATAGTTTGCCTGCCCCTTCACCAAATTCAAAATGTGCTAATTTACTAGCTTCCCACCTCTGCAAGATACGCTGATTTAATAGAGAAGCCAATTGTCCTTTAAGTTTCGTAAGCTCATCCTGTTTAGTCAGTATAACATGATCTGGACAATTATTTAAGTTTTCCTGATCTAATTGAGCTTTTAGTATATTAGTCTCTATCAGTGTAACCTCTTGTGTGTATTGTTTCTTACGATGTGAGGTTTTATTCTTGATGATCCCTCTCAAAGAGCATTTAAAAGCATCCCATACTAAACTAGATGCCGCCGTACCAATGTTAATTTTAAAGAATTCCTGCGTCTCCACCTTTAAGTAGTCTAGATCCTCAGGAGAAGTAAGAAAGGATCTGTCGATTTTCCATGACCTTGTCAAGTTTTGGGGCTGGAGTTCAAGGTCCAACATTACTGCCGAGTGATCGGACAGGTGTGAGGGTAGGTAGGTTATATCCCTTACTGACTTTTCCAAAGACCTGCTTACCAATATAAAATCAATTCTTGATCTGTGATGGTACTTGTAGTTTCTAAAAGAAAAAGCGGATTTTAAACCCGACCTTGCCCTCCATATATCAACAAATCCATATTGGTGCATATTTTTAATTAGAAGATCTCTTGATTTAGAATGTATCTGTTGTCTGCTAGAGGAGGATTTGTCCAACTTTGGATCTAGCACGATGATAAAGTCACCCGCTATTATCATGGGTTCTTGAAAATGTAACAGCTCGGAGAACAACGTGGCCAAGACAGATGGTTCAAAGCAAAAAACATTATCCCAACAGGTATGAATAAGGAAGACAATTTTGTTTTGTATGCACAAGGCATTACAAAGGTCAAGAAAAGGAGACACTTATTCACAAATTTTTAAATCCAAAAATGCTCTTTAGTTTCTTGATAATTGAAGATTATAAAGATAAATTCATGCCACAGGAAATATGTACAGCACGTAAGTAGAGGAATCAAAAGACAACCAGAAATACTTGGTGCTCAATATATACAAGTGAAAAGGTGGCGACGCAAGTGAAAAGTGAGCAGCGATAAACGGCGCAGGTGAGCAAAGTGATATATACAGTGACTAGCTCAACAAGTGAACAATATTCAAAAATAACTTTGTATGATACACGTTGTAATTTTTGGTCACAACTACAAGCGCCTATAATTCACGCTGGAAAGTCGACGGCGTTTCGGTCCTTATTGAATGCGGACCATCATCAGGACTGGGCTGTCTCATTTAAAGTGCTGTCAGGGAAAGGGAACAAGGGTTAGGGTCGTTAAAAAATGGGATATAAATTTACATTAAAGGGGTAGGGTACTGGGATATAAATTTCCATTAAAAGGGTAGGGGAAACGATATCAGATGTGGTGTAAAATGAGACCAATTGGGAGCCCGCAACTGAAACCAAGGAAGTGCAGGGGTTTGGACAGAGCGAGCAATGAACATGAGGGAGTGAGGGGGGAAGTGTGTGGGATAACGTGTCCTTGATTATGGGCCAATTGGCCAACTGGTGGATAGGTATAGTAGTTAATCATCAGGAAAGAAGAGAGGGGAAATATCCACCCATGCACGTGTAAATGATGGACACTGAATAATAAAAAAACGATGTTACCTGTAGGCAAACAAATTTCGGAGTCCTCATCCGAGGAACAGGAATGCAGAGTTCTATAATTCTGTATAATACAGTGCACAGAGACAGACTTTTGTAAAGGCCCGTCGCAATATACAGTGGAACAAACCATATTCCTGATATTTACAACAGTCATACCTCAATGATCACTCTACCTACCTACTTATAGTTGGTTACACTGGAATGTATCATTTATTACATCATATGACCCTGCCCTGCTTTTAATGGTGTAACAATTTGACCAGGTCTGCCTGTATTTACTTTTGATTCTTGTGACCCTGCCCTGCTTTTAATGGTGTAACAATTTGACCAGGTCTGCCTGTATTTACTTTTGATTCTTGTGGTTATCAAGTGCTTAGACTAATTGTTCTGTAACATGGTTGTCCGACAGTACATATGTAAAATTATTCGTATACAAATGTCACGTTGGATGTATACACCAATCTTCTGTAAATTGCTATTGGATATTATTGCTTGTCAGTATATATGTGGTAACTGAGATTTTTCCTATACATATGACATAAGAGACCACATCTCATGTACATAATAACCCTCTGGGCAATTGGTTACCACACCTCAATCACCTTGACCCGGGTCCCGTTCTGTCAATTCCACTCCTCGCCCCTTTTCTGTTTCTCCTTGTCTGCCAGTCCCCGCCCGTTTCCCACCCACTGACCCTCGACTCCGCCCCCCGTTTCATGCACTTGCTTCCGGGTATTCCGCGACCGCAACGAGTGGTTTCCTCACAGCGAGTAGACGCTACCCGCGGGCCTCCTGACCCCTTGGCTGGCTGCTAACGCGTAATCATTACGTGACCGGCTCCCTAGACGATCCCGGTAAGTCAATACCCCTCTCTGCTTTACAACACGAAGCCCCATGTAATTATACCACGGGTCCTGACCATTTTTCTCGGTTACAGGTCCTGCAGTTTCTTTAAACAAAAAGGCCCACGAAATTCATACACCTTGATTGGAGCAGACGCTGATCATTGAGGTATGACTGTTGTAAATATCAGGAATATGGTTTGTTCCACTGTATATTGCGACGGGCCTTTACAAAAGTCTGTCTCTGTGCACTGTATTATACAGAATTATAGAACTCTGCATTCCTGTTCCTCGGATGAGGACTCCGAAATTTGTTTGCCTACAGGTAACATCGTTTTTTTATTATTCAGTGTCCATCATTTACACGTGCATGGGTGGATATTTCCCCTCTCTTCTTTCCTGATGATTAACTACTATACCTATCCACCAGTTGGCCAATTGGCCCATAATCAAGGACACGTTATCCCACACACTTCCCCCCTCACTCCCTCATGTTCATTGCTCGCTCTGTCCAAACCCCTGCACTTCCTTGGTTTCAGTTGCGGGCTCCCAATTGGTCTCATTTTACACCACATCTGATGTCGTTTCCCCTACCCTTTTAATGGAAATTTATATCCCAGTACCCTACCCCTTTAATGTAAATGTATATCCCATTTTTTAACGACCCTAACCCTTGTTCCCTTTCCCTGACAGCACTTTAAATGAGACAGCCCAGTCCTGATGATGGTCCGCATTCAATAAGGACCGAAACGCCGTCGACTTTCCAGCGTGAATTATAGGCGCTTGTAGTTGTGACCAAAAATTGCAACGTGTATCATACAAAGTTATTTTTGAATATTGTTCACTTGTTGAGCTAGTCACTGTATATATCACTTTGCTCACCTGCGCCGTTTATAGCTGCTCACTTTTCACTTGCGTCGCCACCTTTTCACTTGTATATATTGAGCACCAAGTATTTCTGGTTGTCTTTTGATTCCTCTACTTACGTGCTGTACATATTTCCTGTGGCATGAATTTATCTTTATAATCTTCAATTATCAAGAAACTAAAGAGCATTTTTGGATTTAAAAATTTGTGAATAAGTGTCTCCTTTGCTTGACCTTTGTAATGCCTTGTGCATACAAAACAAAATTGTCTTCCTTATTCATACCTGTTGGGATAATGTTTTTTGCTTTGAACCTTTGAACCCCAATCCCGATTGGTTTATGGGTCACACTCCTGTTTTCTCTTTCAAGACAGATGGGTCATCACAGTTCGGCCCATAATAGCCTACCAATGTGATACTTGACCCTCCAATCATTACAGTCGCAATTGCCCATCTACCGTGAGGGTCGACCTTTTGTTTTAAGAGCTTTGTAGTAATGGTTTTTTTAAATAGTATGACCACCCCTCTTGTATTAATTGTCTGGGAAGTGGAGACTGATATGTCTATCCATCTATTCTTTTTTACCAAATCTAATATTTCCCCTTCAACCAAGTGTGTCTCCTGGAGAATAATGACCTGGGCACCAAAATCCCGGATATATTGTACTATTGTACTAGCTCTAGGTTTGGTGCGCAGGCCATTAACATTCCAGGAGAGACACTTAATGGTATTCATATTTTACGTATCTACTAAAATTGGTTAAGAGTCCTGTCCATGCTTTCTCCTTAATATTGCTAAGATACTTAAGATTCGCCCATTTTTTATTTATGGATTTTCCAGCCGCCATTTTAGAAATGAGAAACATTTTATTTTTTATTCCCCTAACCCCTCCCCTTGTGCTCACCTCCCCCCCTCCCCTAAGGAACCCTTGATTATCCAACCGGAAGGAATCCGGTTTGTGATACCCCTGATGCTCTATCTAGGCTCAGGCGGAATGTTCTTAAATTGGGATAATGGAGGGCCAAATACGTCTAGGTCTACTGAAACCACAGTGCGAACTTGTTGCTGGTTAGATAACTTATAGTGGAGTCTTTATGTGTTATGTGGTTTTATGAAAGTAGAGAGGAGTTCATACACTCCTACTTTTCTGTGAATTTCAATATATATATATATATTTTTCCTTTTCCTTCCCTTTTTTTTCCCTTTTTTTTTTCCTTCCTCCTTACTCCCTGTCTTCCCCCCTTCCTTTTCCCTTTTTATTTTTTTATTTTATTTTTTAGTAGAGGGTTTTGTGATAGTGATTCCTTCTTTCCTAAGTTAAGCTGTTAAATGTAGCTTATATTTCCTTCTATTCTATTAGGGAGCATCCTTTTGAGTTTGGATTTTTTTCCTTTTTATGCACTCACTCACTCAAAAGTTAGCACTATGTACTATACACTCTATGTAAGATTGTATAAGATTGTATAAAAACAGCTGAGATTACTTTTTAGAGGTACCTAAAATTAGCAATAGTTCATCTGCTGCTTGTACAGTATGGACATTGAACATTTTGTTATTTAGCATAATCTTAAGAGCTGCAGGGAAGTTCAACTGGACAGATGCACCTAAATTCCTGAATGCCTCCATCCTCCGACCCAACTCCCATTGTCTATCAAGAGTCACCCGTGACAAATCTGAGCGCACTTGGAAAGAAAAGCCATCGCCTGCCAAGGATTTTTGTTTTAAAGCTAAGTTTAAGATATGATCCTTGAGTTTAAACGTGTGAAAATTCACTAGTATCTTGCGAGGCTTTGTACGTTGCGGATTGCGCCTGAATGGATCCCTGTGAATGCGCTGAATGTCCAGATTAAGCTCCTCCTCTGTGTTTTTTAGATTCAAGGTTTTAATTAGGAGCCGGATAATGTATGTCTTAATGTCCGTGCCTTCGTTTGATTCTGGTATATTTAGGATGAGAATGTTACACCGCCTCGCATTATTTTCCAAATGTTCTATTCTTTCTGCCAGTGCAGTGTCTTCCTTTTTAAGTTTCAATATCTCCTCTTTGGCATTGTCAAGTTCTATGGACATTACTGCTGTTGTCTCTTCCAAGGCTCCTGTCCTTGAGTATAGCCCATCAATTTTACTGTCTAGTGATTCGCAGTAGGACTTTATCTCTCTTTGGATTTTAGATGACTCCTCAAATCCACGTTTAATGTCGACTGTTAAATTTGTAACCATAGTTAATAATGCAGAGAGATCTGAAGTTGGAGTAGAGACAGCAACTTCTGATAGCATTTGCTCTATACCAACATGCTCTTCGGAACTTAAAGATTTAGAAACTTGACTTAGTTGCTGTATATTGTCCTGAACGCATTGATCTGAGGACAGAGGGGACAGAGGAGCTTCAGGCTCCTGAGATACATTATCTGATTTAGATATCTGGTTTCCATTTGTTTCAAGACTGTTATTGCTAACATGAAGGGCAAGGTCTGCCTGCCCTATGTGGCTCGTATTGGGTTTTAGGGCATTGATAGCGTCATTATCACCTGTTTGTAAACTTTCCATGACTGGAAGAACTGAACCAGTAGCCATATTTTCGACTAACGTCGGACAAAAGTTTGCCTCAGGAGCAATTACTGTGGAGGAATATGGAAGATTCAAGACTTGGGGAATTGCCTTAAAATAAGAACGCAGAGAGGGTGTTATCTTAGTACCAGGATCTAGTACTGATTTTGATGCCTTAGACCTCTTAGATCGTTTGGGTTTAGGCTCTACTGAAAGGTATGATGAGGACTTAGAAAGTGACTTTTTTATGCTTCCACTAGTGCCTGGGGTCTTAGTAAATGCCTCAGTATTTTTGCCTCAAACCTCGTGCTCTGATATCTGAGAAGTGTCCAGTATTGAGGCAGAGAACAAATTAGGCTTTTCTGGAATTAACCCCCCTTGGTTATTTAATGCAGTCCTTCCCTTAGCTACTTTTTTACCTCTACGACCTCTTCTGGATGTTATTGGGGCTACATTAGTCACTATCTTGGAATGCGTTGTGGCTCTATTCCTGAGAGAGTATATATTATTCACAGAACTAGTAGCCTGCTCTGTAGTCGCTGTTAAATTTATGTCCCCCTCAAGATCAGTATGTAGTGCTTCAGAAATCTCAACCTGTGATGCCAAATTAGTAGTGAATTGCTGAGCAACCAGCTCCTCCACCTCCTCCCCCGCCCTTTGCAACCCCTTCACCTCGTTTGTAGACTGCTGTTTCTGTTTCCGACCCAACTCCTCGTGTAGCGCAGAATCTGATGCCGAGGAATGTTCAGAGGCATCCGAGCCACTACCGCCACTACCGCCGTCCACCTCTGTTTGCTGTCTTCCTGCGTCTGTTCCTATGGCCGCCGATAGAGTGTCTCAATGGAGCGAGCGAGCCCGCCTCTCTCGGCGGTGCTCCAGGGCGGCTCGATCCCACCTCCAGGAAACCGACTTGGGAGCAGCCAGCGAGTGCAGAGCTGCCTGGGTCAGCAGCGCGTGTGTATTCACCGAGTAAAACCCGGCACAGAACACGGCCCCAGCGATCCCAAGCATGGAGGACCACAGATCCACAAACTTCGTTAACAGGTAATGTCAGCGATGTTTATTATGTCTAAAGCTGCAAAAATAATGTCCTTTGACTCTAGGGTTTAATTCGGGAAAAAAACCCTAGAATTGAGCCCCCATCAGATTTTAAACGGAGACGCCTGCCTGAGCCCAGAGCGGAGTATCGCGGCCGCTAACCTGCCGCCGCCATGTTCCTCTCCCCTAGCACAGCTCACTCTTGAGTCATCAATTAGTTTTCTTGATATGTACTGCTAGAGTTTCATATGTTGCTTGGGGCATATTTACAAGGCCTTTGAGTCACTTTGATGTTATTTTCCCCATTTTAATTTAGGTCATTTCCCCATGGTGCAAGGTCCTTGTAAATACGCCCCCATGTGTGCTTGGCAAATTTAGATTTTGTTTCTTTGAGTTACATAGCCATGTTAAAAGTGATGCAAAAATGGTGCAAGGGCCTTAAAAATACGCTTTCATGTGTGTTAGGGCATTTTAAGTCTTTTCTCCATGAATGTGGTTGAATAATTGCTTTACTTGATGTGTTTAAAAACGTTTCTTGAAGTCATTTAGGTTTCTTGATATGTACTGCTAGAGTTTCATAGGCTGCTTGGGGCATATTTACAAGGCCTTTGAGTCCCTTTGATGTTATTTTCCTCATTTTAATTTAAGTCATTTCCCCGTTGTGCAAGGTCCTTGTAAATACGCCCCCATGTGTGCTTGGCTAATTTAAGTACTGACATTGTGTGCTTCTACATAGGACCTGTGTTGTGTTTTCAAATTATGACCAGAAAATCTTTTTTTTTTTTTTAAACGCTTTTCACATTTATGTGAAGGTCATATTGGTGTCTGCTTCTTTAAATAAATATTTCACTTTCCACCATGAATATGTGAGAATAATTTTCCTTGTTTGCCGGTTTAAAAACACGTTTCTTGAAGTCATTAAGGTTTCACAATATGTTCTGCAAGAGTTTCATAGTCACTATGATGATAATGATATACATTTAGAACTGTGTAGGAGGCATGTAGAAACTGAGGCTTCTGTAAGTGTCAAGGGAGGTGAGTAATGTGCATTGCTCTGTTGCATTCAGTCCTCATCTTCTGCGTACTCTTGGATATGCTAGACTACATCTGCACAATGAGATAACTAAGCTGAGGAAACACAGGTGATGTGATTGTGAATTGAGCATAAATATTTGCACGTTTTTCAATTACATCTCCTGTGTTTCCTAACATTACGAATCACATTGTGCAGATGAGGTTTAGGCCTGTCCAGGGAGATAGAGGAGGTCTGGCCTTTGTTCAAGAGTGCAGTGGACATGACTCACTTCATTGGTAGGCCTGCACATATATTATCTCCTCTGTACTCTTCAACAAGCCTAAATTTCATGTGCAACCCTGAGTAGGCCTCACCTCAAACAAACCTCTGGATAGGCCACACCTTATCGTCATCCTGAATCAATCATTTAAAATGTTAGGGGCAGATTTATGATGGCCGTGCGCCTCTTTTGCGCCGCTGTGCGTCACTTTTGTGATGCAGCGGCGGCGCAAAAGATGCGCTATGTTGCGACATATTTACAACTTGATGCATCTAGGTAGATGTGTCATGCTGTAAAGTCCTGTGCCACATGAAACCTGCGTCAGGTTTCATGTGGGCGTTTTGTTGCAGGGTGGGCAGTCATTTGCATGAAAGCCCTGTAAAACTAACACAGTAAAATTAAGAAGATTTCACTGAGTCAGCTTTATGGCATTGCTGAATCAAATCCTTACGCCTGTTTGAAACAGGCATAAGGAGTGATGCACCATACAATGTGTGGCTTGCCCCTGTGCATTGCAGTAGATATGTCGCGCTTACGACGTGATTCCTGCAATCCGCCGCTTTTGTAGAACAGATGCGTGACGCATCTGTGCTGTTTTTGCTCAATGGTGATCCGCATTGTAAATGCGGCACATCATGGGTGGCAGAGCAGTGGCGCACGTTAACTGGTGCATCCCTGGGGATGCGCCAGTTAACATAAATCTGTCCCTTTACATTTAAGTATGAGCAGGGGACACAGAGTTGGTGAGGCTTATCCAAGGTTAAGAAGAGATGAGTCCTGTTCACTGAAAACTTGGACATAGGCCTCCCCTCCTCAGCATCGCTGGACATGGTTAAATAATATCTGCAAAATGTTACTCTTGTTAAACAATTTTACTATTATAGTCTCTGAGATTTGTCTCTTACTGTGCAACATCTCAATGTTGTTCTCTTTCTTTAAAGATAACGACAACATCAAGCATGAGTGATAATGAGCAGTCTGTTGATCTCGATCTTATCATTGAACTTGTTATTGAAACGTCAGTGGAAGTAGATCCCTTGGATGATTTATATCCTGCGGATGATGAAGAATATGATGAGGATGCTGATTTGTCAGAATTGTATGACATAGGGTGGGCAGCTGACCTGCTCGAGCCTATTAACCTATAAAGACTTTTAAAAATAAATTTAAGTTACTCGAAATGAAAAGTAACCATGTAAACCGTTTCATTTAAAATTAAATACAACTTCAAAAACAGCTTGTGTGAAGTGTCTTTAATAAAATAGTGAAATATGGTAATACAATTAGTTCAGATTCACATATAAAAGAGCACAGGTCAAATGTAGAAGCATTCCATTTTTTTGCTACTATTTGTGAGTTTCAAATTTGCCAATGCACTAAAAATTATTGTATGTAGAATTGACAACTAGTATGTTATTTTTTTGACGACTGGTATTGATTTACTGTTTGGTAATAGTGGTTAATAACATTTTTTATTATATTTTACCACAGATTCAACTGCAGATCATTTCAAAACTATACTATGCCATCGAAGCAAAGAAGCCGAAAGGCTAAAAAACGTCAAAGACAGCAGCTTACTAAATGCTTGCAGCAGTCCTCTACAATAAAAACTCGTCAAGTCACCAAGAAAGCTCCGGGTAAGACAACGAAATCATTCCTAAGAAACATTTACAGAAAAAAAAGTATCACTTCAGAACATGTTTTAGTCCAGAAAAAGAGAGCCAATTTAAACGGAAAGGAAAGGCCAATCAAAAATGTTACTGCTAGAGCAGGAGATAACTCTGTGCATGGTAGTAGAAGGAAAATCAGTTTAGGGACATTCATAGACGAATGTTCCGCAACAGGATAATTGGCAATTTGTTAAAAAATATTAAGAAAGGTCAACAGAAAGTGTTTTTTTAATAAAAGAAAGAAAAATATTGAGAAAATTATTGATCAGGCATTCGAAATTAAGCGAAAGTTATTTATTTTGATAATCAATAGAATTAGGAAACTAAACAAGGTAATTTATGATTTCAAAACAAATAGTAGATGGAAGAGAACAGTTAATCGTAGTAATTTTTGTGAAGTTTTTTCAGGAGAATGGATGCATAGTTCAAGTTGTGAGGCATTTTTTAATGAGGAGAGTTATTTCCAGGATAGTGATTTGGAGCATGCAGTTGACACCAGTGGTCGAGCATATGAGGTGAAAGATGGATGTGTGGTTGAAAAAGAAAAACTTGTGACAACAGAGGCAGAAGAGGTGTTAGGTAATGAGGTTTTAGGAAAATGTCCTAAGGGACCAGTGTACACCTGGAAGTGTAGTAGTATTTGCTGTGTGCGACAGGATTCCATCAATTTGCTTTGTGATTTTGTACGGACATTTAATAAGAAAAGTTTAAAACAGAAAATGAAGTTGTTGCAAGAATTAGATCCTTGCAGAGTGAGAGAACTGACAGGTTTGCATGGTCATTCATTGGCTTGTCTTTCCAGGAGAGTATGCCAGAGTGTTTTTCATCATTTCAGGATGCTAGCAGTGCATCATAATAAAGTGAGGAAATTAGTTAGAATGTTGTATTATGCTAAGAGCCCAGCAATTATGCTTAAACAATTATGCACTGCTCTTTTGCATGGTTCAGAAGTAGATGTGAAGAATATTTGTACAGAAATTGAGTTTTGTTACTTTGCAAGTGAAGAGGAGAATGTTGAAATTGACCCAGAAGAAGAAGGTAAGGTGGAAGAGAGTGTACAGATTTCCAGTACAGATAATTTTCAGAAGGAAATTGCCACGTTTCAGGTGAAATCAAGTGAGAGGGCTAATTTCACTTGTGTGTGTTGTCGACACACTTATTATAAGAATCAGACTAAGTTAGTGGATTTATATGCAAAAAGTGAAAGGGAAAATAATAGTGAATGGAAGGATTTCGCAACATACTTGATGGTAGAAAATTGTTTTGATTTGGGATCGGATCAACGTGTGTGTACTTATTGTTGTAACAAATTAAATCAAAACCGGATGCCTTCTAGAGCGGTTCATAATAATCTGGAATTGGTTGAGATTCCTTCTGAATTGAAGGATTTAAATACTTATGAATCTATTTTGATTCAAAGTTTCCATCCCTTTCCGGCTATTGTACGAATGGAGCCAAAGACAGGGAAATTGCCTCCATCAGATTTACAGAGAGGATTAAAGGGAAGAGTTGTTTATTTGCCTCTAGATTTGAAGAAAAACATTAATACAATTGGAGTAGAGAAAGTGGAAGAGGAACCTCTGGTTATCTTAGTTAATGGGGTTCCGACAAAGAGTAAGAAAATCTGGCAAGATTTAGTGGATGTTAGGAAAGTCAAAAAGGCAACATTGTATTTGAAGAAAAACAATAAGTACTACAAGAATGTATATGTTGCAGAAGAGGAAGTAAGTGAAGAAGAGGATAGCGATTTGTGTGCTGGTCAAATTGAGATAGTAGAAGCCTCTAAAAATGAAGAAATATATGAACATTATAGTGTTCATCCTTTGCATTCCAAGGAAGTCATGGGGAATGCTATTGAGTTGTTTCAAATGAAACAAGCCAAATGGAGTCCCATTAGTGTTTGGGAGGAAAGTTTGGAAGCTCGGTGTTTCCCACAACTATTTCCAACAGGTCAAGGAGGAAGATATGATGAGCTACCTGATCAAATTCCTGCTTCTGAATACCGGACTTTACGATTGTATGCAGAAGATCCTAGGTTTCGTCAATGCATTCCCTATTTGTTTCATCTACTGTTTGAAAGCGATCTGTCTGGACTGTCATATGCAGTGAACCACATCTTGAAAAGTGGTGTACAGATGCAAAATATCTCGGCAAGTGACTTTATGGATAAAGTCAATGTGCAAGACAGTATTTTGGATTCTCACCTGATTAATCTCATGGCGTGTCAGCGTGGTACTAATGAGTACTGGTACCGTCGTCATGGTGATTTAAAATGTATGCTGAGGAACTTAGGAACTCCCACATGGTTCCTCACTCTCAGCTGTGCCGAGTATGGCTGGGAAGACTTACTTGAATTTCTACGAGAGGCAAATGGAAACATTGAAAATATCGAATTCAAGACACCCGGAGAACTGTGCTCTTTGGATCCAGTGAATGTATGCAGGTAATTCAATCATAGATTTGAAGCTATGATGTCTTTCATCATGAACAAGAAAAATCCACCTCTTGGAGAGGTGTTGGATTTCTTCTGGAGAAAGGAGTACCAAGCAAGAGGTGCTCCTCATATACTTATGCTGCTATGGATCAAAGATGCACCCAAATTTGGAACAGATCCGGATGACTTAGTGATGAGTTTCATAGAACAGTATTATACATGTGCTGTTCCAAAGACAAAGGAAGACAAAAGCCTAAGAGAACAAGTTTTACGCTTCCAAAGCCATCGTTGTGGAAAGTACTGTTGTCGTAAATTCAGAAACAAGGACAAGTTCTACACAAAATGTTGTTTCGCCTTTCCACGACCGGTGATTTCTAAAGGAAGAGTGAACAGTTTGATATCTTCGCTGCGACATAATGTGACGAGGAAATCACCCAAAAATACATACAATTTGAAAAGGAACGAAGAGTCCAAGTACATCAACGACTACAACCCAGTGATTTTGTCCATGTGGAATGCTAACATGGATATACAGTTTGTGGCTGATAACTGTATGGCTGTGGCTCGGTATGTGACATCTTACATCACCAAAAAAGAAAAGACAGAATTGAAGGATATGTGGGAGGACATTTCCCATGAAAAGAGCCTCAGTAAGAAGTTGTACAGTTTCAGTCTGAAGATGTTGTCGCATCGAGAAATCGAAGCTTACGAATGTTCTGACCGGTTTTCTTCAGCAAGTCTCTATGCCAAATCTAGGAGTATCATTTGGGCGAGTCTTGGTCTTGCTGCAACGCGTAATCGAGTTCTGAAACCTGTGCGGGAAATTGAGTATTTGGCGGAAAAGGAGCCAAACAGTACCGATATTTTGAAGACCAACATGTTGGATACATATTATCCAAATAGAAGCAGTCACCTCGAGAATGTTTGTCTGTATGAGGTTCTACAAAATTACATATTCAAGAGGAACATCAAAGAAGATATTGATACAGGAGTGTATGCTGTAATTGGAAGTGAGGGATGTCTGGTCAAGCAAAGAAAATGGCAATTGGTAAACCATCGAAAATTGAGTGGCGAATCTCCTGAAAGAAAAGAGTTTTTCTATTTAGCTCTTTTGCAACTTTTCAAGCCTTGGCGTGCAGAAGAGAAACTGCTTGGAGATTTCCTCTGTTACGAAGACTCTTTCAATGCCGCCAAGGAGACCATAGAATGTCCTGTTTTTCCCAAATATCTAGAAATGTTGAATGCGGAAATCGAGCAGGAAGCAATGATTGCAGCCGAGATTGCTAGAGACAGTTCTCAGGACAGTCAGAGTTCTGTTTCATTGAGTCAGGATCCACTAGGAGGACCAGTTATCGAAAATGAAGCTGCCACTGCCATGATTGAAGTGGAAAAAGCCGTGACACATGCTCATGAGGATGCGGTTAACTTAGAAGACTTGGAAAGACAACTCAACGTTGAGCAGAGGAAAATATATGACGAAGTTACCAACCAAATTGATCATGGATTAAGTCATGAGAAGAAAGAGTGCTCATGTACGTCGTTGAAGCCTGTCTGACTGTACGTGAGTGGAGAAGCGGGTACTGGAAAAAGTTTCCTCATTAAAGCAATTTCATGGTATTTGCAGAAAAGGACTGAGTCATCGCTGTCTTGTGTTGTCACCGCTCCAACTGGACTGGCAGCACATAACATTAAAGGTATTACTTTGCATCGTCTACTGATGCTGCCAGTGGAGCATGATAACAAATTACAATACCACAAATTATCTGGAGATGCTTGTTGTGAAGTTTCAAGAGTCTTGAGGAAAATGAAACTTCTTATCATTGACGAAGTAAGCATGGTTTCCAATCTCATGCTTGCCTTTGTGCATTTGAGAATGCAAGAAGTTCTCAAAACAGAGTATGATGTGTTATTTGGTGGCAAACACTTCATTGTTTTCGGTGATCTTCTGCAGCTGACACCAGTGAAAGGACAACCTGTGTTCAAAATGCTCACGCATGAAGATACCAGGAAGTGCCTAGGGAGCGTTGGCAACGTCAATATATGGTTAAACTTCAATTATTCTGAACTGCGTGAAAATATGCGTCAAGCGAAGGATGAAGATTATAAGAATATTCTACAAGATGTTAGAATCGGAAAAGTGAACGAGCATGGGAAAGAAGCTTTACATGCACGATTACTGTCAAATTTGTATCCAGAAGAAGACGTTGTGCCAGAGAATATTTTTCGGAAAATTACTGAGAAGAAATCTGGAATATGTTTGATGCCAACTCTTGCAAATTGTGCCATCTTCAACAACAAAATGTTGAATTTAGAAAACCAAGAGATTGTGAAACTGGAAGCTATTGACAGAATAGAGCATATGGGAGCAACAATTATTTTGTCTGAGAATTTGAAATCTAAATTGGATTCATTAGAGAAGACTATATCTACAACTGCTGGTTTTGAAAAGACTCTGAATGTGTGCTTAAATTGCCGTATAATTTTAAGAAGGAATTTACATGTTGAAAGAGGTCTGGTAAATGGATCAATGGTTAATGTTGTTGATTTTGAGAAATACAGAAATAGAGATGGAATTGAATTTTAAAAAATTAAATTTGATGGCATTGAGGAAGTACAGCTAATTGGTCGTTGCTCTGCTAGGTTTTTGCTTGTGAAAGACTTATATGTTCGCCGTAAGCAGTTTCCTGTTTGCTTGGCATATGCGGTGACAATCCATAAATCGCAAGGTTTAAGTGTAGACAGTGCATTGGTGAATATTGGCAGTTCTGTGTTCAAGGAGGGTATGGCATATGTGGCATTGTCACGAGTCAGAACTTTATCGGGATTGTACTTGATTGAGTGTGATGTCACAAACATTTGTGCGGATCTAGATTGTGTTAAGGAATACAATAGGTTAAGAAGAGAGTATGCGCCACATTTGCCTCAATATCCTTTGTTTGAGAAACGTGTGGTAGGCCGGAAACGAAGAAATGTGACCAATAGTAGGGAGGTTGTAGCAAAAAGACGAAAAGTCGATGAACCCGAAATTATAAGCAGAAAAAAAACTTGATTCTGTTGAAGATGTTGTTGGTTTTCAATTTGAAAACAGTTCTGGTGTCAACTGCTATGCTAATGTAGTGGTTAATGTTGTCTTTTCTCTAGAAACTTTAAAAGAAGAGATTGTGGTCAATTCGATTTTGCAGTTTGTTGAATTCTGTGTTAGAGAAATGTAGCACTGATAGAACAAAAATAGAAAGTGTGTCTGAAATTCGAAATCTGTTAGACAAATGTTCAGGTCAAATGCAATTCTCTCAAAATATTCAGCAAGATTGTCAGGAGTTTTTAATGTATATGCTTGATGTATTGCAAGATGAAGGTGTAGATGTAGATCATCTGTTTGGCCTTTCTTATCAATGGCAGCATGACTGCGAGAACTGTAGGGTATCAAGTACTACTAGTGTAGACTCAGAAAGATTTATATATTTAACTTTGCCAGACAGTAAATCAGTGTCCTTTAATAAGCTAGTAAAAGCAGACGATCACAACATGGAGCGTAGCCAATGTAAGTCTGCAATGCTGTCCACATTATTTATATGAACATATGGACAGTATGTCATTTTAATGTTCCAACGATGTAGGCGTGATGGAACAAAATTGACAACTTTAATCAAATATTTTGTGGCTTCGCAGTTGTCAATATCAGGAAGGACTTTTGTAACTGCAGCAATTTTATATCATGACGGTCCTTCAACAACATCAGGACATTACACAGCTTATTTGAAGTCTATAAACGGCTGGTCATTCTGCAATGATTCTGTTTTAACTTTAAAAAAAAAATTGCCTTTTGACCTTAAAAATTCTTACCTGGTGTTTTTACAACCAACATTTTAGGGAAGGAATCACGGGATTTGCTCTGAAGAATTTCAAGAGGTTCTAATGGCTCCTACACTATTTGGCCTTGAGGATAAGTGTAGTACAGAGTCAAAAGTTATTTTTGAGTTTTAAGTAGTTCATGAAAAAAAAGAAGGTTTTCTTACAGAAATTGGTGGGCACGGATTAGTTAAAGGACAACAGAGTATTTCCCAAAGCAAACGGTGTTCTTACCATATCACTTGACGTCATGGAAAAATAACTGCACTTTGAATGAGTTCAGAAAAACTGTTTCTTTTAATAAGCTAATTCAAGCAGCCAATCAAAACATGGAGTAGAGGTAATGTAAGTCTGCAATGCTGTCCACATTTTTTGTACAAACTTTTGGTTATAATGTCAATTTAAAATTCCAACTATATATAAACCTGATGAAAGTAAGTCTTCAACTTTAATTACAAATGTTGTGGCTACACAGTCGTTGATTTTAGGAAGAACATTTGTAACTGCATCTATTATATGACATGATGGTCCCTTGACAACATCCGCTTATTACACAGCTTATTTAAAAAGTAAAAAAAGCTGGTGTTTCGGAAATGATTCACATTTGACTATGAAAAATGTTGCCTTTTGACTTAAAAATATTCTTACTTTCTGTTTTCAGAAGAGAGCATTTAGGGTAGGTAACTGGCCAATAATGATTCTAGGAGTTGATATAATTTTATGTACTGTTTTAAATTGCTTTGTGATTAAAAGTGATGTAGAGAATTAAATAATTGTAGTAGTCATAGAGGTAGTTTTAGTGTGCCTCATAGTAAGCAGTATCAATGTCATAGGAAATGTGGAACATGAGTGAGCAAGCAGGGTGAGATATTTCTAGTACAGGATTGTGAAAGTGATCTTGAACGTTTTCTTTCTGAAAGTTGCGGAAAAAGAAAATGACGGGATTTGCTTAGAAGAATTCCAAGAGTTATAAATGGCTCTTACACGATTTGGCCTTGAGGAAAACTGCGGTAGAGAGCGAGAAGTCATTTATTGTATGTAACATGTTTGTCAAAACGATGGAGCTTTTCTTTCAGAAAGTGGCGGGCTGAAAATAATAACAGCACAACAGAGTATAAGCTGTTCATAGGACATCCTTCGATGTCATGGAAAGTAAGTTATTTTTAAGGAGTTCTGATTTCTGATTGGTTATGTTATATGGGTTTTTTAAACACAATCATTTTGATTGTGTTTTTTTTTCCCCGCTGTTATATGATGAATACCTTCAACTCACTGTTTTTAGTGAAATTTGATATATTCTGAGAACAGCAAAAATAAACCATTTAACATGTATAATTAATTCTGTACTTTTTGTATTTATGATATACATTTTGAACTGTGTAGGAGGCATGGACAAACTGAGGCTTCTGTAAGTGTCAAGGGAGGTGAGTAATGTACATTGCTCTGTTGCATACAGTCCTCACCTTCTGCGTACTCTTGGATATGCTAGACTACATCTGTACAATGAGATACCTAAGCTGAGGAAATACAGGTGATGTGATTGTTAAATGAGCAAAAATATTTGCACGTTTTTCAATTATATCACCTGTGTTTCCTAATATTACAAATCACATTGTGCAGATGAGGTTTAGGCCTGTCCAGGGAGACAGAGGAGGTCTGGCCTTTGTTCAAGAATGCAGTGGACATGACTCACTTCGTAGGTAGGCCTGCACATGTATTATCTCCTCTGTACTCTTCAACAAGCTTAAATTTAATCTGTAACTCTGAGTAGGCCTCACCTCAAACAAATCTCTGGATAGGCCACACCTTATCGGCATCCTGAAACAATCATTTAAAATGTTAGGGTCAGTTTTATGATGGCCGTGCGCCTCTTTTGCGCCGCCATTGCGTCACTTTTGTGACGCAGCAGCAGTGCAAAAGCTGCACCATGTTGCAAGATAGGCCTCTCTTCATCTGCAACAAGATACCGTCAGTTTAAAATGTATATATTTAGGATTGTGTAGGGGGCATGGAGAAGCTGAGGCTTCTGTAAGTGTCAAAGTTGTTGCATACAGTGCTCACCTTCTGCGTAGTCTTTCATATGCTAGACTACATCTGCACAATGAGATACCTAAGCAAAGGAAACACAAGTGATGTGATTGTGGAATGAGCAAAAAAAATTGAAAGTTTTTCAATTACATTACCTGTGTTTCCTAACATTACGAATCACATTGTGTAGATGCCTCACTCAGTCTGTATCTGACACTCTTTCCTTCACTTCCTCTGTCTCCTCTCTCCCTCACTCTCTTTTCCTTATTCACCCTTTCCTTATATAGTTTACCTTACTCACTTTCTTTTAGTAGCTTACACAACTTCAATTTAGTTTTCTCTTCTTTCCTTCTTTTCTGTCACTGAAAGTATCTTCCTTTTTTTCTCTTAGTAATTTACTCTATTTCAATTTCTTTTTGTCTCTGACTGTCTATCACCGTTTCTTTCTCTTTTTTTTCTGCATGTTTATCTCTAACTTTATTTCTTTGTAAAATTGGATGATTGTCAATCTTTTCCCTTGTCTTTTCTAATTTTTAAATACATGTTTTAATATTTTTCAAATTTTTGTTGTTTCTTTCACAGATTGAAAGTGTAAAAATAACAAGTGACTAAGTTAACGACAATTATAAGGTAAGTGTTTTGTACTCTTTTTGTTACATTTCTATCACATTTAACTTCTATTAGTTCCACTGCTTCATTTCTTTAACCGTCAGTTTCCTGCCTTTGCTACTTCCCTCATTCCTTTTTCTATTACTTACTTACTCTACTCCTTCCACTCCTTTTCTCAGTCCCTCTGTTCTCATAGTTCCTCACTCCTGTTCACTCACTCCGTCTCTATTACTCTCACTATCTCTGACTCATCACTCTTTCACTACTTGTTCATTATGCTTTCTCCCTGTAGTTCAAACACACTAAGGGGCATATTATCAACACAGGCGATAAAATCATCGCTGCTTTTATCGGCAGAAAACTGCCGCAAAAGCGGCTTTAGCGGCAGTTTTCTGCTGCAAAAGCGGCTTTAGCGGCAGTTTTCTGCCGATAAAAGCAGCGATAATTTTATCGCCTGTGTTGATAATATGCCCCTATGTTATTTACATTTCTTTGCTGTTTCAATCATTCCTTTTCTGTCACTTCTTCTTTTCTGCTTTCTGATTTTTCTCTCTGTTATTCCACATGTTTTAACCTTAGTCACTATCATACATCTTGTTTTATTCCTATTTACTTTTGCTCACTGTTTTCTTAACACTTTCCCTCAGGATTGTTCTTTTAGTCCGGTTCTATCCCTACCTCTCATTCCACATCCTTTACTGTTTTTCTTCTTATTTTGAACATTCACTCACATTCTCTAAGAAACTCTTGTTTATTATTCTTCTACTCTCCTTTTTTTCTTTCACTTCCTTATCTATTTTGTTTTTCACAATTATACCCTCTTCCATCTTTTCTTTGGTAAATAGATGTATTAAACAGTATCTCTGTGTTACTCCCTCTAGCTGTCTTTCTTTTAACATTACTCTCTGTTTCCTTCCCTTATACTTACTCTTCTTTTTTTAAAAAAAAAAAAATGTTCTGGTTCGCTTCCAGTTCGCGTACCGGCGCGCGAACCGGGAAGCGAATCAAAAGAAATAGAGGTTGCCAGAGTGCTAAACATTCTAGCAATTTTTTATAAAGGGGAGGTAGTTCTGAAAAGAACTTTTTTTTAAATTATTTTTATTGTTTTATCTTTTTTTTATTATTTTTCTGAATTTTTTTTTACTTTTTTTAAATTTTTTTAACGGTTTTATATTTTTTTTGTTTTTTTTGGGGGGGGAGAAATGAAAATGATTCATTATAAAGGGCTCAACAGGAGCAACAAAAAAAAAAGATAATTTATTTTCTGGGGCGTTTTGGACAATTATGATTGTCAATAGCTACATTGATTAAATGTATGCTACTTTCCCTGTAGCAAATCAATTGGCCGCAATAAACAAACACTTGTTTCACACTCCCAAACTTCATCTGTATATTTGGGACCGTCTCCCTCGCCTCTGGTCCCGTCACTGCCTCTACATTTGATGTTCTGGCCACAGGAGGGGGGTTATCCTGCAGGTCACGTACCTGCGCAGCACTATAATTATTAGGGTGCCACCTCTCCATATGGCGATGCATGGTGTAATTGCCATAGCTATATTTCTTATCTGTCCCTCTGGACAGATCTTTTTTGCAGATAAGGCAAGTAACATAGCGGGCATTTACTTTTTTTGGCCCTGGGGATATTTGAAAAATTGCCAAATGAAATTTTCCTTGACATGGGACCTCCTAGGCTCTTCAGGCAAAAAGTGCCTCTCTTGCTCCTCTTCCTCTTCTTCCTCTTCTTCCTCCTCTTGCTGAACGATAACCTGAGGAGGTGGTCCTCTCTTCCTAGGAGGTGGTGGTGGTGGTGGGGGTGCACCAGCTGCAGCTACAAGACTTGCCATTTCTAAGTAATCAAAAAAGGTCTTCCTCTCACAAAGTTGAAAGTCAGAGTGAGGAAACAAGGAGGGGTTTTCATCATTTGGGAAAAAAAATAGTTCGAAACCAATGAAAAGTGTTATTTTTAGGTCACATGACCTAGCCTTACATCAAAAGTGAAATGAACCAATGAAAAGTTTTATTAACAAGTCACATGACCTGTTATGCTTACGTTACGCGCTCCGCATCGCGCCCCGGATCGCTTCCGGGAAGATGCCCTTCGCGCCTCGCTTCGCGCACCGGAGCACTTCCGGGTGCGCTAACGCGGCGCGTCATATGACGCATTACGTGACAACGCGATACGTCGCGGTTACGCGACGCGTCACGATGTTGTTTTCTAACGCGGCAGTTGCGCAAACGGAACGTTTACCGGTTCACGGACCGGGTCGCGGCAGCAAATTGAGCTAACGGGAAGCTACACGGTTCGCGGACCGGGAGCGAAACAAAAAAAAATAATTAAAAAAAATATATAAAAAAATTGTATTAAAACATATAAAATATATTTTTCGATTTAAAGGAGAATAAATTTTAAAGCTTTTGATATTTGCTATTAAAAATCCATTGAAATTCACTGAAAAAACCATAGGTTATAGACCATATATAGTTAGGAATTAGCATTTACAAAACCTTGAAAATTCACTGAAAAAACCATAGGTTATAGACCATATATAGTTAGGAATTAGCATTTACAAAACCTTGAAAATTCGCTGAAAAAACCATAGGTTATACACCATATATAGTTAGGAATTACCATTTACAAAACCTTATTTTACTCACACAAAACCATTGAAATTCCATATATAGTTAGTTGCACTAACTATATATCGCGCAACCGCAATCCACTGCTGATGATGTCACATATTACATCATTCATGACATGGTCAGTGACATCACTGATGACATCACTGATGACATCTCAAATGACATCACTGATGACATCAGTGAATATATATATATATTCACTGAAAAAACCATAGGTTATAGACCATATATAGTTAGGAATTAGCATTTAAAAAACCTTATTTTACTCACACAAAACCATTGAAATTCCATATATAGTTAGTTGTACTAACTATATATCGCGCACCCGCAATCCACTGCTGATGATGTCACATATTACATCATTCATGACATGGTCAGTGACATCACTGATGACATCACTGATGACATCTCAAATGACATCACTGATGACATCACTGATGACATCTCAAATGACATCACTGATGACATCACTGATGACGTCATCCAGTGACTGTATAATTCTGTAAAGTTAAAATATGTCTTACATATTTAAGAATGAGTGGATGTATAAATGTCTGGATGAAGGATTTAGTAGGTGCATGACTGACTGTATGAGTGAGTGGTTAAATGTGTCTCACTGAGTGCATGGGTTAGTGACTAAACTGTCTCAATTTGTGCATCATTATGTCTGTTGTTCTATAAACTGCTGCATGTGTTGATCATTAGCTATATGATTAACTATATGCGTTATTGATTGGTTGCCTACGTATTTGTATGGGAGACTGAGAGTGTGTATGGGTGGCTGGGAGGTGTATGACTCTGTGCATAGATGTGTGAGCAGTTGATTCACTAGATGTATGGGTTCAAAAGTGCATGTGGAAACAGCTGTATGGGCGGTTGACTGTGTGCATGAGTGTATTGCTGAGTGAATGGATATCTCAGTGCTACATGTAAAAGTAAGTACATATGTAAAACACAGTACATGTGAGAGTTGACATATATAAATAACTGTGCATAAGAGCCAGTGAATGTGTGAGTGGCTGTATGGATCATTGTGAACTTGTATCAGGGATTGTATAAGAGAGTAAATATGTGTTAGTATATCTTTGAATAAGTAAGGTGTGTATAACTGTATAGTTGAGAAAATGGATGTGTGATTGATTCTTTGCATGACTGACTAGGTGTGTGTGTAACTCTATGGATGAGTGACAGTCTGTGAGTGTCTGTTTACACTTACTGTATCTAAGGTTATATTAGAGTCTGAAGAGCTTCATCGTATTATCACATGAATGATGTCATCAGTGATGTCATCAGTAATGTCAAATGAGATGTCATCAGTGATGTCATCAGTGATGTCATTTGAGATGTCATCAGTGATGTCATCAGTGATGTCATTTGAGATGTCATCAGTGATGTCATCAGTGATGTCACTGACCATGTCATGAATGATGTAATATGTGACATCATCAGCAGTGGATTGCGGGTGCGCGATATATAGTTAGTACAACTAACTATATATGGAATTTCAATGGTTTTGTGTGAGTAAAATAAGGTTTTTTAAATGCTAATTCCTAACTATATATGGTCTATAACCTATGGTTTTTTCAGTGAATTTTCAAGGTTTTGTAAATGCTAATTCCTAACTATATATGGTCTATAACCTATGGTTTTTTCAGTGAATTTCATTGTTTTTTTAAAAGCTAATATCTACAGCTGTAAAATGTATTCTTCTTTAAATCCAACAATATATTTTATATGTTTATTAATAAAAAATTTTAAATATTTTTTTATGTTTCGCTCCCGGTCCGCTAACCGGGAAGCTTCCCGTTAGCTCAATTCGATTCCGCGATCCGGTCCGCGAACCGGTAACAAATCAACATAGTGACGGTATCGCGTTGCCGCGTAATGCGTCTTATGACGTACTGCGTTAGCGCACCCGGAAGTGCCCCGGGGCGCGGACCGAGGCGCGAAACGCAACTCCCCGGAAGCGATCCGCGGCGCGAAAGCGCGACGTATCGCGTTGCCGCGAAATGCGTCTTGTGACGTATCGCGTTAGCGCACCCGGAAGTGTCCCGGGGCGCGGACCGAGGCGCGAAGCGCAGCGAACCGGAAGCTAACCGGGGAGCGTTCCGCAGCGCGTAACATGAGCGTTAGAGGTCATGTGACTTGTTAATAAAGCTTTTCATTGGTTCATTTCACTTTTAGTTTCATAATTATGGAAGGCTAGGTCAGGTGACCTAAAAATAACACTTTTCATTGGTTGAGAAGTATTGTTTTTTCCAAATGATGAAAACCACTCCTTCTTTCCTCACTCTGACTTTCATTATTGTGAGAGGAAGACCTATTTTGCTTCTTGGAAGACCTATTTTGATTGTATGAAAATGGCTTCACTGATTGCTTCAGCTGGTGCACCCCCACCACCACCTCCACCTCCTCATGGGAAGAGAGGACCACCTCCCCAGGTGGTTACCAACACTGAGGAGGAAGATGAAGAGATGGATGAGGAGGGAAAACAACCACAATTCCTGGAAGAGTTGCCCCGGGTTTCAAGAAAGAAACCCAGTTTCATCTGGCAGTTTTTTTCCATCCCTCGTGGCCAAAAAAAGGTCAATGCCAGGTACGCAACATGCCTCATATGCAAGGAACAATTGTCCAGAGGGACGGACAAAAAATACAGCTATGGTAATCATACCATGCATAGGCACATGACGAGGAAACATCCCCTAAATTACAGCCGGGCGGAATTAAGGGATATGATGGACAATCCTCGACCAACTCCTGTGGCGAGACCAACAACATCGGTTTCTTTATCACCAGAGGAGGCACGGGAAACTGTGCCAAATATCCAACCAAATTTTGGGCACATGATTCACTTATGTATGTACTGTCGTGCATTATTAGCTTGTGGCAACATGAGCATCAATGCACTGAACCTGGCGTATGAACACCATGATTGCCCTAACCGCCCCCAGTAATTTTTTTTTGCTCCTGTTGAGCCCTTTTCAACGCCTGTTTTTTGTTGTTTCCCCCCCCCCAAAAAAACCAAAAAAAATATAAAATCGTTCAAAAAATACAAAAAAAACAAAAAATGTTCAAAAAATACAAAAAAAATATAAAACAACAAAAATATTAAAAAAAAGTTCTTTTCAGAACTACCTTCCCTTTCCAAAAAAATTGCTACAATGTTTAGCACTCTGGCAAGCTCTCTTTCTTTTGGTTCGCTCCCGGGTTAGCTTCCCGGTACGCGGACCGGGAGCTAACCAAAAAAAAAAAATTTTTTAAAAAAAAGTGTAAGTATAAGGAAAGTAAACAGAGAGTGATGTTTCAAGAAAGACAGCTATAGGGAGTAAAGAAGAGATACTGTTTAATAGATCTATTTACCAAAGAACAGACAGAAGAGGGTATAATTGTGAAAAACAAAATAGATAACGAAGTGAAAGAAAAACAAGCATTGGCATAGCCAATAGGTATCGACTTTGGGACCTTCTAAGTATTTAGTTATGCAGCATAATATCCTTGGTGCAGCAACATCAACTGTTGCATGGCTAAACACGTATAAGGTCCCAAAGGCGAGACCTATTGTCTATGCCAATGCTTGTTTCTTAAGTAGAATTGCAATACGTCTGGCTCTTCCATGTGAAAAGATCTTATCTTGTGCTCTAAAGATTGCTAAAGTCTCGACAGAGAACAGGCTAGATTGTAAGTAGGGTAAATTGCGCTTGGTGATCTGTTTGAGGGAGCGTCTGCTTTGCCTGGTGTCTTTGGAGAGCAATTTTGATTGTTATACTGGACAATATAGCCCTAATGTAAATAACATAGGGGCATATTATCAACATAGGCAATAAAAGTTTTGCAGCTTTTATCGGCAGAAATGTGTCGCTAAAGCTGCTTTTGCGGCAGAAAACTGCCGCTAAAGCCGCTTTTGCACCAGTTTTCTGCCAATAAAAAGAGCAATAATTGTATTGGCTGCATTCATAATATGCCCCTAGTGTGCTTCAACTACACAGAGAAAGCATTATGAACAAATAGTGATACAGTGATCAGTCAAAGACACTAAGAGTAATAGAGACGGAGTGAGTGAACAAGAGTGAGGAACTATGAGAAGAGAGGGACTGAGAAAAAGAGTGGAAGGAGTTGAGTAAGTAGGTAATAGAGAAAGGAATGAGGGAAGTAGCAAAGGCAGGAAACTGAGGATTAAAGAAATGAAGCAGTGGAACTAATAGTAGTTCAATGTGATAGAAATGTAACAAAAAGAGTACAAAATATTTACCTTATAATTGTCGTTAAATTCCTCATTTTTTATTTTTATACTTTCAATCTGTGAAAGAGAGAACAAACATTTGAAAAATATAAAAACATGTATTAAAAAATTACAAAAGACAAGGGCAAAGATTGAAGGACAAACAGTTTTTCAATAACTTTGACATTTACAGAAGCTACACAGTCCTAAAGATATACATTTTAAACTAACACTATCTTGATGCAGATGAAGTGAGGCCTATCTTAAAACATGGTGCATCTTTTGCATTGCTGTTGTCTCAGAAAAGTGTCGCAAGACACTAAAATTTAAAATAATTGCTTCAGGATGCCAATAAGATGTCTACTATCCAGAGTTTTGTTTCAGGTGAGGCCTACTCAGGGTTGCAGATGAAATTTCGAGTTGTTGAAGAGAATAGAGGACATAATACATGTGAAGGTCTACCAATGAAGTGAGTCATGTCCACTGCAATCTTCAACAAAGTCCAAACCTCCTATGTTTCCCTGGACAGACCTAAACTTGATCTGCACAATGTGATTCGTAATGATAGGAAACACAGGTGATGTAATTGAAATACATGCAATTTATTTTGCTCATTTCACAATCACATCACTTGTGTTTCCTTTGCTTAGGTATCTCATTGTGCAGATGTAGTCTAGCATATGAAAGAATACGCAGAAGTGCAGCACTGCATGCAACAACTTTGACACTTACAGAAGCCTCACCTTCTCCATGCCTCCTACACAGTTCTACATATACATCATAAATGCAAACAGTACAGAATTAATTATACATGTTAAATGGTTTATTTTTGCTGTTCTCAGAATGTATCAAAATTCACTAAAAACAGTGACTTGAAGGTATTCATCATGTAACAGCGGGGAAAAAAAAACACAATCAAAATGATTGTGTTTAAAAAACCCATACAACATCAGAAATCAAAAATCAGAACTCCTTAAAGTTAACTTACTTTCCATGACGTCCAAGGATGTCCTATGAATAGCTTACACTCTTTTGTGCTGTTATTACTTTCAGCCCGCCACTTTCTGAAAGAAAATCTCCATCGTTTTTAAAAACATGTTACATACAATAAATGACTTCTTGCTCTCTACCACAAGATTCCACAAGGCCAAATCTTGTCAGAGCCATGTATAACTCTTGGATTTCTTGTTAGCCAATCCCATCATTTGGCATTTCCGCAACTTTCAGAATTAAAATGTTGAAGATCATTTTCACAATCCTGGAATAGTAATATCTTCCCCTTCTTGCTCAGTCATGTTCTACATTTCCTATGACACTGATACTGCTTAATATGAAGCAGACTTACACTACCTCTATGACTACAACAATTATTTAATTCTCTACATCACTTTTAATCACAAAGCAATGTAAAACAGTAGACAGCATTGCAGACTTACATTCCCTCTACTCCATGTTTTGATTGGCTGCTTCAATTAGCTTATAAAAAGAAACAGTTTTTCTGAACTCATTCAAAGTGCACATATATCTCCATGATGTCCAGTCCTATGATTAGAAGTTATGTCTCTGAACTACACTTATCCTCAAGGCCAAATTGTGTAGGAGCCATTAGAACTTCTTGAAATTCCACAGAGCACATCCCGAGATTATTTCCCTAAAATTTTGGTTTTAAAAACACCAGGTAAGAGTTTTTAAGGTCATACGGCAATTTTTTTTTGAAAATTAAAACAGAATCATTGCAGAATGACCAGCCATTTCTAGACTTTAAATAAGCTGTGTAATGTCCTGATGATATTGAAGGGCCGTCATGATATATAATTGCTGTAGTTACAAAAGTCCTTCCTGATATTGACAACTGCGAAGCTACAAATTTTTTTATTAAAGTTGTCAATTTTGTTCCATCAGGCCTACATCGTTGGAACATTAAAATGACGTACTGGCCATATGTTCGTATAAATAATGTGGACATCATTTCAGATTTACATTGGCTACACTCCATGTTGTGATTAGCAGCTTTTACTAGCTTATTAAAGGAGACTGATTTACTGTCTGGCAAAGTTAAATATATAAATCTTTCTGAGTCTACACTAGTAGTACTTGATATCATACAGTTCTCGCAGTCATGCTGCCATTGATAAGAAAGCCCAAACAGCTGATCTACATCTACACCTTCAGCATGTAATACATCAAGCATATACATTAAAAACTCCTGACAATCTTGCTGAATATTTTGAGAGAATTGTGTTTGGCCTGAACATCTGTCTAACAGATTTCGAATTTCAGACACACTTTCTATGTTTCTTCTATCAGTGGTACATTTCTCTAACACAGAATTTAACAAACCGCAAAATCTTTGATCAGAATTGACCACAATCTCTTCTTTTACATTTTTTAGAGAAAACAAAACATTAATTACTACATTAGCATAGCAGTTGACACCAGAACTGTTTTCAAACTGAAAACCAACAACATCTTCAACAGAATCCTTTTTGTTTCTGCTTGTAATTTTAGGTTCATTCACTTTTTGTCTTTTTGCTATAACCTCCCCAGTATTGTTCTCATTTCTTCGTTTCCGGCCTACCAGACGTTTCTCAAACAAAGGAAACTGAGGCAAATGTGGCGCATACTCTCTTCTTAACCTATTGTATTCCTTAACACAATCTAGATCTGCACAAATGTTTGTGACATCACACTCAATCAAGTACAATCCCGATAAAGTTCTAACTCGTGACAATGCCACATATGCCATACCCTCCTTGAACACAGAACTGCCAATATTCACCAATGCACTGTCTACACTTAAACCTTGCGATTTATGGATTGTGACCGCATATGCCAAGCAAACAGGAAACTGCTTACGGCGAACATATAAGTCTTTTACAAGCAAAAATCTAGCAGAACAACGAGCAATTAGCTGTACTTCCTCAATGCCTTCAAATTTAATTTTTAAAAATTCAATTCCATCTCTATTTCTGTATTTCACAAAATCAACAACATTACCCATTGATCCATTTACCAGACCTCTTTCAACATGTAAATTCCTTCTTAAAATTATACGGCAGTTCAAGCACACATTCAGAGTCTTTTCAAAACCTGCAGTTTTAGATATACTCTTCTCTAATGAATCCAATTTTGTTTTCAGATTCTCAGACAAAATAATTGTTGATCCCATATGCTCTACTCTATCAATAGCTTCCAGTTTCACAATCTCTTGCTTTTCTAAATGCAACATTTTGTTGGTAAATTTGGCACATTCTGCAAGAGTTGGCATCAAACATATTCCAGATTTCTTTTCAGTAATTTTCTGAAAAATATTCTCAGGCACAACATCTTGTTCTGGATATAAATTTGACAGTAATCGTGCATGTAAAGCTTCTTTCCCATGCTCGGTCACTTTTCCAATTCTAACATCTTGTAGAATAGTCTTGTAAACTTCATCCTTCGCCTGACGCATATTTTCATGCAGTTCAGCATAATTGAAGTTTAACCATATATTGACGTTGCCAATGCTGCCTAGGCACTTCCTGGTATCTTCATGCGTGAGCATTTTGAACACAGGTTGCCCTTTCACTGGTGTCAGCTGCAAAAGATCTCCGAAAACAATGATGTGTTTGCCACCAAATAACACATCATACTCTGTTTTGAGAACTTCTTGCATCCTCAAATGCACAAAGGCAAGCATGACATTGGAAACCATGCTTACTTCGTCAATGATAAGAAGTTTCATTTTCCTCAAGATTCTTGAAACTTCAAAACAAGCATCTCCAGATAGCTTGTGATATTCTAATTTGTTGTCATGCTCCACTGGCAGCATCAGTAAACGATGTAAAGTAATCCCTTTAATATTATGTGCTGCCAGTCCAGTTGGAGCAGTGACAACACAAGACAGCGATGACTCTGTCTTTTCCTGCAAATAGCATTAAATTGCTTTAATGAGGAAACTTTTTCCAGTTCCCGCTTCTCCACTCACGTACAGTCGGACAGGCTTCAACGACGTACATGAGCACTCTTTCTTATCATGACTTAATCCATGATCAATTTGCATGGTAACTTCGTCATATATTTTCCTCTGCTCAACGTTGAGTTGCCTTTCCAACTCTTCTAAGTTAACCGCATCCTCTTGAGCATGTGCCATGGCTCTTTCCACTTCATTCATAGCAGTGGCAGCTTCATTTTCGATAACAGGTCCTCCTAGTGGATCCTGACTCAATGAAGCAGAACTCTGACTGTCCTGAGAACTGTCTCTGGCAATCTCGGCTGCAATTGTTGCTTCCTGCTCAATTTCCGCATTCAACATTTCTACATATTTGGGAAAAGCAGGACATTCTATGGTCTCCTTGGCGGCATTGAAAGAGTCTTCGTAACAGAGAAAATCTCCAAGCAGTTCCTCTTCTGCACGCCAAGGCTTGAAAAGTTGCAAAAGTGCTAAATAGAAAAACTCCTTCTTTTCAGGAGATTCGCCACTCAATTTTCGATGGTTTACCAAGTGGCATTTTCTTTGCTTGACCAGACATCCCTCACTTCCTATTACAGCATACACTCCTTTCTCAGTATCTTCTTTGATGTTCCTCTTGAATATGTAATTTTGCAGAACCTCATACAGACAAACATTCTCGAGGTGACTGCTTCGATTTGGATAATATGTATCCAACATGTTGGTCTTCAAAATGTCGGTACTGTTTGGCTCCTTTTCCGCCAAATACTCAATTTCCCGGACAGGTTTGAGAACTCGATTACGCGTTGCAGCAAGACCAAGACTCGCCCAAACGATACTCCTGGACTTGGCATAGAGACTTGCTGAAGACAACCGGTCAGAACATTCGTACGCTCCGATTTCTCGATGCGACAACATCTTCAGACTGAAACTGTACAACTTCTTGCTGAGGCTCTTTTCATGGGAAATGTCCTCCCACATATCCTTCAATTCTGTCTTCTCTTTTTTGGTGATGTAAGACGTCACATACCGCGCCACAGCCATACAGTTATCAGCCACAAACTGTATATCCATGTTAGCATTCCACATGGACAAAATCACCGGGTTGTAGTCGTTGATGTACTTGGACTCTTCGTTCCTCTTCAAATTGTAAGTGTTTTTAGGTGATTTCTTCATGACATTGTGTCGCAACGAAGACATCAAACTGTTTACTCTTCCTTTAGAAATCACCGGTCGTGGAAAGCCGAAACGACATTTAGTGTAGAACTTGTCTTTGTTTCGGAATTTACGACGGCAGTACTTTCCACATCGATGGCTTTGGAAACGCAGAACTTTTTCTCTTAGGCTTTTCTTCTCCTTTGCGTTTGGAACAGCACACGTAGAATACTGTTGGATGAAACTCATCACTGAGTCTTCTGGATCCGTTCCAAATTTAGGTGCATCCTTGATCCACAGCAACATATGTATACGAGGAGCACCTCTTGCTTGGTACTCCTTTCTCCAGAAGAAATCCAACACCTCTCCAAGAGGTGGATTCTTCTTATTCATGATGAAAGACATCATAGCTTCAAATCTATGATTGAAGTACCTACATACATTGACTGGATCCAAAGAGCACAGTTCTCCGGGTGTCTTGAATTCGATGTTATCTACGTTAGCATTTGCCTCTCGTAGAAATTCAAGTAAGTCTTCCCAGCCATACTCGGCACAGCTCAGAGTGAGGAACCATGTGGGAGTACCTAAGTTCCTCAGCATACATTTTAAATCACCATGACGACGGTACCAGTACTCATTAGTACCACGCTGACACGCCATGAGATTAATCAGGTGAGAATCCAAAATACTATCTTGGACATTGACTTTATCCATAAAGTCACTTGCCGAGATGTTTTGCATGTGTATACCACTTTTCAAGATGTGGTTCACTGCATATGACAGTCCAGACAGATCGCTTTCAAACAGGAGATGAAACAAATAAGGAATGCATTGTCGAAACCTAGCATCTCCTGCATACAATCGCAAAGTCCGGTATTCAGAAGCAGGAATTTGATGAGGTCGCTCATCATATCTTCCTCCCTGACCTGTTGGAAAAAGCTGTGGGAAACACCGAGCTTCCAAACTTTCCTCCCAAACACTAATGGGACTCCCTTTGGCTTGTTTCATTTGAAACAACTCAATAGCATTCCCCATGACTTCCTTGGAATGCAAAGGATGAACACTATAATGTTCATATATTTCTTCACTAGTAGAGGGTTCTACTTTCTCAATTTGACCAGCACACAAATCGCTATCCTCTTCCTCACTTACTTCCTCTTCTGCAACATATACATTCTTGTAGTATTTATTATTTTTTTTCAAATACAATGTTGCCTTTTTGACTTTCCTAACATCTACTAAATCTTGCCATATTTTCTTATTCTTTGTCGGAACCCCATTAACTAAGATAACCAGAGGTTCCTCTTCCACTTTTTCTACTCCAATTGTGTTAATGTTTTTTTTGAAATCTAGAGGCAAATAAACAACTCTTCCCTTTAATCCTCTCTGTAAATCTGATGGAGGCAATTTCCCTGTCTTTGGCTCCATTCTTACAATACACAAAAAACACGAAGAGTGGAACAGGTCGGGGTAGTGGTGTGTGTCTATAACAGTAACTGGAATCTAGCTGGCTGCCAATGCGAACCAGTATTAGCTGGGAAACAAATAAGAGCTAGTATCAATCCCATCAGACCACCCCTTTGGTGGAATATACGTCATGTGGGAATTGCTGATCAATCCATCTCATAGCTGGCCATATAGTGCCAGTTTTAGAAATGGATGTCAGAAAACTAGTCAGATTGTTTGCCATACTGTGGACTAGATAGTGCGCAGTGCTCAAGTGAAAGTGATAATTAAAATGACTACACAGGCTCTGAGAGATCATGTATATAACAGTCCGTGTGTCAGGGGATAAAAACAGCGCTAGGTAGTATGACCACCCTCTGGCGCTAGTGAAAAGTGGTCGACATGTTTCTGCCTAAGGGGAACTTCCCCGGCATTCTTCAGGACCTCGAGAGAGAAGCATTTCTTCTTCCCAGCATTATGTGGGTGACGACCTCACCTCACCCGGCAACCGCTCGGGAGCATGAGGCCCCGCTCTGTCCGTCGGTACCTCGGCAAATGAAACGAGCGGAAGTGGAGGCCTGGGAAGAAGAAATGCTTCTCTCCATTTTAGTGGACGTCTAACCACGAATGTTCTGGGTAGACATGTATCCTTTTACTAGTAAATGTTCTGCTAGTTATCATCCCTTGTGACTGGTCCAGTCACAGCGGCAGTAGCCTATTTATTTTCGAGGTCCTGAAGAATGCCGGGGAAGTTCCCCTTAGGCAGAAACATGTCGACCACTTTTCACTAGCGCCAGAGGGTGGTCATACTACCTAGCGCTGTTTTTATCCCCTGACACACGGACTGTTATATACATGATCTCTCAGAGCCTGTGTAGTCATTTTAATTATCACTTTCACTTGAGCACTGCGCACTATCTAGTCCACAGTATGGCAAACAATCTGACTAGTTTTCTGACATCCATTTCTAAAACTGGCACTATATGGCCAGCTATGAGATGGATTGATCAGCAATTCCCACATGACGTATATTCCACCAAAGGGGTGGTCTGATGGGATTGATACTAGCTCTTATTTGTTTCCCAGCTAATACTGGTTCGCATTGGCAGCCAGCTAGATTCCAGTTACTGTTATAGACACACACCACTACCCCGACCTGTTCCACTCTTCGTGTTTTTTGTCTATTAATTGGGGAGTGAGTGGACAGGTCGTTAAATATTCCCTCTGACCCTCCACACATCCTGTTGTTTGCTAATCCATTCTTACAATAGCCTGAAAGGGATGGATACTTTGAATCAAAATAGATTCATGAGTATTTAAGTCCTTCAATTCAGAAGGAATCTCAACCAATTCCAGATTATTATGAACTGCTCTAGCAGGCATCTGGTTTTGTTTTAATTTGTTACAACAATAAGTACACACACGTTGATCCAATCCCAAATCAAAACAATTTTCTACCATCAAGTATGTTGCAAAATCCTTCCATTCACTATTATTTTCCCTTTCACTTTTTGCATATAAATCCACTAACTTAGTCTGATTCTTATAATAAGTGCGTCGACAACACACACAAGTGAAATTAGGCCTCTCACTTGATTTCACCTCAAACGTCGCAATTTCCCTCTGGAAATTATCTGTACTGGAAACCTGTACACTATCTTCCACATGACCCTCTACTTCTTGCTCAATTTCAACATTCTCCTCTTTACTTCCAAAGTAACAAAACTCAATTTCTTCACATATATTCTTCACATCTATTTCAGAACCATGCAAAAGAGCAGCGCATAATTGTTTCAGCATAATTGCTGGACTCTTAGCATAATACAACATTCTAACTAATTTCCTCACTTTGTTATGATGCACTGCTAGCATCCTGAAATGATGAAAAACACTCTGACATACTCTCCTGGAAAGACAAGCCAGTGAATGACCATGCAAACCTGTCACTTCTCTTACTCTGCAAGGATCTAATTCTTGCAACAACATCATTTTCTGCTTCAAACTTTTTTTGTTAAATGACCGTACAAAATCACAAAGCAAATTGATGGAATCCTGTCGCACACTGCAAATACTACTACACTTCCAGGTGTACACAGGACCCTTAGCACGTCTTCCTAAAACCTCATTACCTAACACCTCTTCTGCCTCTGTTGTCACAAGTTTTTCTTTTTCAACTGGACAACCATCTTTCACTTCATAAGCACGACCACTGGTGTCAACTGCATGCACCAAATCATTATCCTGGAAATAACTCTCCTCATTAAAAAATGCCTCACAGCTTGAACTATGCATCCATTCTCCAGAAAAAACTTCACAAAAATTACTACGATTAACTATTCTCTTCCATCTACTATTTCTTTTGAAATCAAAAATTGCCTTGTTTAGCTTCCTAATTCTATTGATTATCAAAATAAATAACTTACGTTTAATTTCAAATGCCTGATCAATAACTTTCTCAACATTTTTTATTTCTCTTATAAAAAACTAGTTTCTGTTGACCTTTCTTAATATTTTTTAACAAATTGCCAATTATCCTGTTGCGGAACATTCGTTTACGAATCTCCCTAAACTGTTGTTTCCTTCTACTATCATGCACAGATTTATCTCTTGCTCTAGCAGTAACATTTTTCATTGTCCTTTTCTTTCCATTTGATTTCCTTCTCGTGTTATGGACTGAAACATTTTCTGTAGTAATATTTTTTTTATTACAAATATTTCTTATGAAATATTTAGAGCTCTTACCCGGTGCTTTCTTCGTGGCTTGAGAAATCTTTTTGTTAGAGGACTGCTGGGTTTTTGTTTTCACCTGCTGTCTTTGACGTTTTGCAGCCTTTATCTGTCTTTGTATTGTAGGCATGGTGAAATCTTGAAATGATCTGCAGTTGAATCTGAGGAAAAATATAATAAAAAATGTTAATAAACATTATTACCAAACAGTAAATCAGTAACAGTGATCAAAAACTTAACACACTACTTGACATTTTAATTTGAAGATTTTTTAGTCATTGGCAATCTTACAATACAAAAATACCAGAAAAGAAATGACATTTATATTTATGTTACCTATGCTATTTTATATGTGAATCTGATCTAATTTTATGAACATATTTTAATATTTTATTGAAGACACTACACATAACCTGTTTTTGAAGGTGTCTTTATTTTTAAATTAAACGGTTTACCTTTTTACTTTTTATTAATTATAAAATTTAAAAATAAATGTTTATATTTCCAAAGGCTCAAGCAGGTCAGCTTCCCATCCTATATCATATAGTTCGGACAAATCTGCATCCTCATCACGCTCCTCTTCATCCTCAGGATTTAAATCATCCAAAGGATCAACATCCACTGATGTTTCAATTACAAGTTCAATGATGAGGTCAAAATCAACTGATTGCAGATTGTCGCTCATGTTGAGGTTGTCTTTATCTTTAAAGAAAGATAACAACAATGAGATGTTGCAGAGTAAGAGACAAATCTCAGAGATTATAATAGTAAAATTGTTTAACAAGATTAACATTTAGCAGCTATTATTTAGCCATGTCCAGCAATGCTGAGCAGGTGAAGCCTATGTCTAATTATTCACTGAACAGGACTCATCTCTTCTTAACCTTGGATAAGCCTCACCGACTCTGTGTCCCCTGCACATACTTAAATGTAAAGGGGCAGATTTATATTAAATGGCACATCCCCAGGCATGCACCAGTTAACGTGCACCACTGCTCTGCCACCCATGGTGTGCCGCATTTACAATCAGATAGGAGAAAGCTGCGTCAAAACCCTGCGCCTGCTTGAAGCTGGCATAGGTCTTGACGCAGCATTGTGGAGATGCAGCACCCCTGAGCCTTGCTGGAGCTGCATCGCACTTGCGATACAACTCCAGCAATGCGCCACCTTTACGGCACATATGCGTCACGCATCTGTGCCATTTTTGCCCCATGCTGCGCCGCATTGTAAATGCAGCACACCATGGGTGGCGGAACAGCGGCGCAGGATGACTGTCACATCCCTGGTGATGCGCCAGTCATCATAAATGTATCCCTAAGCTTCTTATCTTGTTAGAGATGAACTGCCATATGTATCATCAAAATATTTTACATTTCCTAAATAGCGAATTTTAAGGAATAAATAGCGATTCTTTACCATTCCTAATTTGCGATGAGCAAATTGCTAATTGCAAGTTACCCATTCATTTCCATGGGCTAGGAGGCTCATAGGAATGAAGGTTTAATTTGCGATTACCAATTTGCTCATCACAAATTAGGAATTTTTCCAAGGGTGCAGGGGTGTCTCAAGAACACCCTGCTGCACCCCTGAAAAAGAAATTTGGGGGCATATGGCACACATACATGCCCTAAGGGCATGTGTTGGCGTCATATGGCACCTTTTGTTTTTTTGAAAAAAAGCTTTTTGAAAAGAATTCACAAATTACCACCAATTTACCACAATAGTTTCCAAATCCTTAATGTCATTTTTTACATAGTTTTTGTTTGATACATTGCATTCACGTAGTCACAAAATTTGCAAATCCTTCAGTGCAATTGCAAAATAAGGAATAGCAAATTTTGCTACTCCTTATTTTGCATCAAACTTGTTTGATACATACCATTTGTCTAATTAACATTCACAAAGGCCGAAATTCGTAGAATTTTGATCTTTGCAAATGCTAATTACCTTCATACATATGGCCCCAAGTGAGGCCTGTCTTGCGGCATGGTGCATCTTTTGCATCACTGCTGCTTGGGTTTTATGTGGTACGTTTTTTTTACACCATGACATATCTGCCTAAATGCATCAATTTGTAATGTTGTCGCCTCATAGCAAATCTTTTGCACCACCGCTGCATCATAAAAGTGACGCACAGTGGCACAAAAGAGGCATACACCTATCATAAATCTGTCCCTACCATTTTAAATGATTAATCCAGGATGACAATAAAGTGTGTCCTATCCAGAGGTTTGTTTAAGGTGAGGCCTACTCAGGATTGCAGATTAAAGTTACGCTTGATGAAGAATACAGAGGAGATAATACATGTAAAGGCCTACCAATGAAGTAAGTAATGTGCACTTTATTGCGCTAGTCATCATAAATGTATCCCTAAGCTTCTTATCTTGTTACAGATGAACCACCATATGTACCATCAAAATATTTTGCATTTCCTAAATACCAAATTTTAAGGAATAAATAGCAAGTCTTTACTATTCCTAATTTGCAATGAGCAAATTGCTAATTGCAAATTAACCATTCATTTCCATGGGCTAGGAGGCTCATAGGAATGAAGGTTGCAATTTGTGATTAGCAATTAGCTCATCACAAAATAGGATTTTTTTCAAGCGTGCAGGGGTATCTCAAGAACACCCTGCTGCACCCCTGAAAAAGAAATTTGGGGGCATATGGCGCACATAAATTTTAACAACATTCCTTTACCTCAACAACGATTTTCAAATCATAACTTCAAAACACTACACATGGGAAAATTACTTAAATTGTCCTTAAGACACATAAAAGCGTTTTTTGATTGGCTTTCCTGCATGGTAGGGTCACTTTTAACATGGCTATGTAACACAAACATTCAAAATCTAAATTTTCCATGCACATGTGGGAGCATATTTACAAGCAATTTGCGCCACAGAGAAAGGTCTTACACTAAAATGAGAAAAATAACATCAGGGACAGTCAATTGCCTTATAAAGAAGCATACACCATTATGTCCTTGTCATGATTTTAAAAACAATTCCTTTTCCCCAAAAACGATTTTCAAATCATAATTTCTAAACACTGCACATGGGAAAATGACTTAAAATGTCATTAAAACACATGAAAGCGTTTTTTGATTGCCTTTCGAGCATGGTTGGGTCACTTTTAACATGGCTATGTAACACAAACATTCAAAATCAAAATTTTCCATGCACACGTGGAAGCATATTTACAAGCAATTTGCGCCACAGAGAAAGGTCTTACACTAAAATGAGAAAAATAACATCAGGGACAGTCAATTGCCTTATAAAGAAGCATACACCATTATGTCCTTGTCATGATTTTAAAAACAATTCCTTTTCCCCAAAAACGATTTTCAAATCATAATTTCTAAAAACTGCACATGGGAAAATGACTTAAAATGTCCTTAAGACACATAAATGCGTTTTTTGATTGGCTTCCCTGCATGGTAGGGTCACTTTTAACATGGCTATGTAACACAAACATTCAAACTCTAAATTTTCCATGCACATGTGGGAGCATATTTACAAGCAATTTGGGCCACAGAGAAAGGTCTTACACTAAAATGAGAACAATAACATCAGGGACAGTCAATAGCCTTATAAAGAAGTATACACCATTATCTCCTTGTCATGATTTTAAAAACAATTCCTTTTCCCCAAAAACGATTTTCAAATCATAATTTCTAAACACTGCACATGGGAAAATGACTTAAAATGTCAATAAAACACATGAAAGCATTTTTTGATTGCCTTTCCAGCATGGTTGGGTCACTTTTAACATGGCTATGTAACACAAACATTCAAAATCAAAATTTTCCATACACATGTGAGAGCATATTTACAAGCAATTTGCGCCACATAAATCATAATTTTCTCCTTAAAGCACACTATTCTCTATCTAAAGTAAAGAAATATTTTCTCACCTTAGCAAATACTTTGAGTTTGAAAACAGTCTCAGAAACACACCAATTTGTCTGCAGCAGAGCAAAAGGTATGCACTCCAGAGTCTGCAGCTATGAAAATCACAGAAATGCTGTAATTCTTCACACATATCTCTCATGTCACCCAATCAAAAGTCTTCCCTCACTTTTTTCAAATGAAAACCCATCCCCCCTCTGCCCTTTCTGCCTTATCTGCATGGCAACCACCTCCTGGAAGACCTCTGTTGTTTGCAAGTTCACACAACAATGTTGCAATTGAACTCTGAACTCTCAGTGCACCTGCATATCCAGTGCATTCTTTCATTTAATGATTTTTTATTGACCACTCAAAATACATCTTTCAAAGAACACATCCGTGCACCCTAACTTTTTGTTTTCAGCAATCAAAATCCACCAATCACTGTTACTGCTTCATGAACACAGAAACTCCACAGTTTTTTTCATTTCAAACTCTCATTTTTTCAACTGCCATTTCATTGCCACACTTCATCTGACTGCAGGAGAACCTTCTCTCACCATGTTTTCTGTCTGGATTGTTGGACATAGTTATATTCACTGGGCTCAAAGGTACGTTGAAAACAGGAAATTACCTAACCTCAATTTACAAGATGTGGAAATTAAGTGGTTTGGCCACAGAGGATTAAAATATCACCAATTGATACCATTGGTGAAAACCTTTATGCATTTGCCCAAACCTGACCTGTTAATTGTGCACTGTGGAGGTAATGACTTGGGCACTTTGACTGGTGTAGGTCTGGAAATGCTTTTAAAGGACACCTTTGAGCAATTAATGGCACTTTTTCCTCAGACTGCCTTGGTATATTCAAATATATGCCAAAGACAGAAATGGAGGTGGTCAAACCAATTTTGTCCACAAATTGAGAAGTCGAGGAAGCATGTAAACAAATCTGTTTCAGCTTACATGAGAGACCATGGAATGGGCTCCCTGTACAACAATAACTTGCGTTACTACATGCAAGATATCTACAGAGGAGATGGAGTTCACTTCTCAGATGAGGGCAACAGAATTTTCACTCTGAATTTAAGAATGTGCATTGGTACCTACTTATAAGTACCTAAATGTACCATAAACCCAAAAGCTCTTCTCAGAGCTACCCTACATCTGATCACTCACAATTATTATTTAACTCTAACATTTTTCACTAATTTTCAACAAAATACGCTACCGGGGCCGCTACCCGGTACGCGAACCAGGAGCTAACCTCGCGAAATTTTTTTAAAAAATGTTTTTTTTTTCGCACATATAAGCCTCCTCAGCCACCCTCAGAAAACCTAGGGGGTCAAGATAACTCTACCGTGCCCCCTTCTACCCATTCTGAACATTATTTGCCCTCCATCTTGTATCTTAATTCGACCGAAACACAAAATGGTGGACTCCCGGAACGCTTAAGGTTCGCGAACCGGGGCGCTCAACAGTTCGCGTACCGGGTCGCTCCCTGGGAAGCGCACCATCAAAAAAGGTGGGAAAGTAGTTCACACAAAAGCCACTTGAGACAATTTCACCAAATATAGATTAGCTCATACTACATACCAATCCCTACCATTTTCACAAATTTGATTGGAATTCCATTTAGCCATTTAGCCTGTAGACCTCTCTAAATACCGTGAGGTAAATTACTTCACAAAACACATCTGAAGTGTTGGAATTGACAACCAATTAAAATGTTACTTTCATTTTCTACTTTTTTTACCTGACATTTGATTGGTTATGTACCCGAATATATATAAAGGAAGAGAAGGAAACACAGCCATTTTGACTACTACTTCCTGGTGTACATTTCAATAGGATTTTCATTAATAACTTCAACTTCTTTTTAAAGGTAAGTTGTTATTTTTAAAACTGAAGTATATTGTGCACTTTAAGTTAATATGGCAAACTTTTTCTGTTAGTTATATACTATCCCTCTGTAGTACTTATAAATTTAGATACACTTTTTTATATTCCTACTTCCACTCTGATACTATACACTGCCCAAAGATAAATTCACTGTTAAAAACTGCCTATCTAAAATTAATCCCAACAGTGCCCTACCTCTACTAATATATATTTTTTTTATGCAAATTTCAGGGAAAATGGAAAGTGAACAAAAAATGTCATTTGAAATTGTCCTTCCAGAGTCCAACACAGAAATCATTGATCCAAATGAGATTGAATTTATGGATGAAACTTGGGACCAAGAACTACTGCAATGTGTACAAGCAGTAGATAACCTCCTTGCAAATGAGGACAGTTTACAACCTCAGAGACTACAATGTATATTCCATGATAATTATGAAATTTCTGACAATGAAATGTTAGAAAGTTTAATAAATTATGAAACACAATAAAAAATGCTTAAAAAATAAAAAAAAATAAAAAATAATCAACAAAACCAACAATCAATTAACATACAGCATTTGAAAAGTCTATCATTCATTTTTCATTACAGTACGCTGCCCAGAACGCTTCCCGGTTCGCGGACCGAGCGCTACCCACGCAAAAAAACAAAAACATTTTTTTTTTTTTTTTTGCCCCGCGGGGCCCTTTTAAAGCCTCCACATTAAACCTAAGGGGTCAGGGAGGATCTACTATGCCCCCTTATGGTTATTTCCACCTTTGTTTTGGCCTCCTTTTGTCTCTCAATCCTACCGAGAGACAAGATGGCGGCCGCTCCGGACTGTTTGGAATGTTTACAGACGCCGGATAACCAATCAGCTTCGCTACGCGAAGTTTTGGTACGCGCCCCGGTCCGCGAACCGGGAGCTGCCCAGTCCGCTGTTACAGATATATATCTTTTTTTAAATGTTAATTTCTCAAAATCCACTGGAGCACATATATTGAGACCTACAAAAGGCACATCGGGCTACCAGTCTCTACAATTTTGCCAAGTTTCGTGCAAATCCATTCAGCCGTTCGGGCTAAAAGTGCGACAGACCGCCCTATGGAAAACTCAATGTTAAAAACACGTTTTGGGACCCCCTTTTTTCTCGGCCCCCCCTTGACGAACCCCCCCCAAATTTCCAGGGGCTGCTCAGAAACAAAATGTTCCATTTTCCAGAAAATTTCAGCCAATTCCGTCCACAAACGCCAAAGTTATTAGACATAGAATTTTCAAAAATCCCATAGGGAAAAAATCCTAACTATATATACCTACTGGCGACCGCCAGTAGGTAATATGTATATATATATATATATATATATATATATATATATATATATATATATATATATATTCACTGAAAAAACCATAGGTTATAGACCATATATAGTTAGGAATTAGCATTTAAAAAACCTTATTTTACTCACACAAAACCATTGAAATTCCATATATAGTTAGTTGCACTAACTATATATCGCGCACCCGCAATCCACTGCTGATGATGTCACATATTACATCATTCATGACATGGTCAGTGACATCACTGATGACATCACTGATGACATCTCAAATGACATCACTGATGACATCATCCAGTGACTGTGTGTTTCTGAAAAGTTTAAATATGTTTTACATATTGAAGAATGAGTAGATGTAGAAGTGTCTGGATGAAGGATTTAGTAGGTGCGTGACTGACTGTATGAGTGAGTGATTAAATGTGTCTCACTGAGTGCATGGGTTAGTGACTAAACTGTCTTAATTTGTGCATCATTATGTCTGTTGTTCTGTAAACTGCTGCATGTGTTGGTCAGTAGCTATATGAGTAACTATATGGGTTATTGATTGATTGCCCAAGTATTTGTATGGGAGACTGAGTGTGTGTGTGGCTGGCTGGGAGGTGTGTGACTCTGTGCAGATCAATGTGTACTTGTATCAATGATTGTATAAGAGAGTAAGTATGTGTTAGTATATGTTTCAAAATGTAAGGTGCTCTATGTTTAACTGTATAGATTAGAAAATGGAAGTGTGATTGATTATTTACAGGACTGACTAGGTGTGTGAGTAACTCCATGGATGAGTGACAGAGTGTGAGAGTCTGTATAGGTGTATGAGTGCATATGATAGTGTTGTAAAGATGAGTGATTGTATGTATGAATGATTGTATGGGTAAATGAGTGAATGTGTGTGTAAACATAGGAATCACTGAGTGCGTATGTAGTAACTAGTATTGGTGTGTCAATGGTTTCAAAAATTATACTCTGTATTTAACACTGGGTGTAACAGAGGTTATATTAAAGTGTGAGGAGATGCATTGTATTGTCACATGAATGATATCATCAGTGATGTGGTCATTGATGTCAAATGAGATGTCATCAGTGATGTCATCAGTGATGTCATTTGAGATGTCATCAGTGATGTCATTTGAGATGTTATCAGTGATGTCATTTGAGATGTCATCAGTGATGTCATCAGTGATGTCATTTGAGATGTCATCAGTGATGTCATCAGTGATGTCACTGACCATGTCATGAATGATGTAATATGTGACATCATCAGCAGTGGATTGCGGGTGCGCGATATATAGTTAGTGCAACTAACTATATATGGAATTTCAATGGTTTTGTGTGAGTAAAATAAGGTTTTTTAAATGCTAATTCCTAACTATATATGGTCTATAACCTATGGTTTTTTCAGTGAATTTTCAAGGTTTTGTAAATGCTAATTCCTAACTATATATGGTCTATAACCTATGGTTTTTTCAGTGAATTTCAATGGTTTTTTAATAGCAAATATCATAAGCTGTCGAATGTCAAGTACGTGGTAAGTGAAAACATTTTCGTGTTTATGCACACTGATCTGCTTTGAATGGTGCCCCCCCCCCTCATTTCTATTAGGAGTACTCTCTCTTTGCACATAGTGAAGGGTAGTTAACGCAGGCCTTTGCCCCCGTTGTAATACGTCGTGCCTGCTTCTCTCTCCATTTGATTGATTGTTATCCAAGTATTTACTGTTTTAGAATTGGTTCTCTTTGGTTCATTCTCTATTTACAAACAAACACAGAGTCGCAATACTCTGTTTAGTCTTTGCAGATAACGAAAAATCATGTAAAAAAAAAAGAAAAGGAATCGAGCAAAATCAGTAGGCCACTAATGGGATCTCTTTTTGACCTCGCTAAAATAGAAACATTAGGAACAACCCCTCATGACAAATACAAAACTAGTGAGATGAACTGAACTCCACACAATGATGGCTGCAAAACAGCTCGGCTCCGCCACCCACCCCGCCCAAAATAACAATAAAGAGCGGCTGCCATGATTGGTTGCGGAATGGCCACGACGGAGCTACGAAATGGTGCTGCTCTCATGCTAACCCCAGCTTCAGTCTGAAACATCCAGAAACACTGTAGACTACCAATTCGATCAGTTCCGGTAGCGCCCCAATGTAACCCGGTAGAGAAGAACTAGCCCTCCCCTCTTTGACTGATGGTTCTTGTTGCCTGTCCCTTCTGTTGTCATTTAACAGAACTATTTAGCCTGCTGAAAGGGGTTGTGTTCCGACCGCTGGTTGGTGGAGACATTTTGACTATATTCTGGACCTGCGTTGTCGCGTAATGCGTCATCTGACGCGCCACGTTAGCGCATCCGGAAGTCATCCGGGGCGCGCAGCGCGTAACGTAAGCATAACAAGTCATGTGACTTGTTAATAAAACTTTTCATTGGTTCATTTTACTTTTCTTATTCTAATGATGAAAGGCTTGGTCATATGACCTAAAAATTACGCTTTTTATTACTTCCGAACATTATTTTTTCTTAAATATATGTTATAATGTTCCAGGCTAATGTACTTTCCCGGAAAATTTACAACTGTCCTGCAAGTAAAATATATTCTTTTTTCGAGAAAAAGAGCGTTTCTTCGTCCCATGACGGAGCCGTTGAGCAAAAGAGGGTCGACCTGCTGTCTTAGTCGCCGATACGCCTGAATATGAGATTCTTATCGATCACTTTATGTTGCAGGAGTAGAAAACACAACAGCCCTTGACCATTTATCTTTACTGCGTTCCTTCGTATTATACCTTTTACCCTTCATGTAATTGGTCTGCTTTATTTCACTTGCCTTTTAATGATTCTAAAACAGTGACTATTATTAAAAACTTTACCAATGTATATACTACTACCATGTTTTCTTTTAAAAACCTTTATTGTGAAAATTTCATTATACAAATACGAGCCTATAACCACGTGGGCCGGCCACGGAGCAAACTGTAATCGTATATGATGAGTAGACATTTACACTGTAGAGGAACGTAATGGGCGGGCCATTAGGTTGCAAGAACTAAGGTGTCTAACAGTTACGGAATCGGTGGACGTACATTTTATAATTAAAATACGACAGGGCCAGTTACAATAAAATTATCTAGATATACATTTGCGGGCAAGTACCATGGGTGACGTTAATTTGAACTTTCAATAGTACAGTAATCAATAACACATCAGAACTTAATATCAATAGGGATGTCGAAATATTCAATCAATTCTCGTCCCCGCCCGCCATGTGCTTCAAAACTGCATACGTATCTTGTGATTTCAAGGTTCTGCAACCAGTACACAACAAGGAGTTACGAGTCCCATTTATTCCGGCGCCATTTTGGGCGAGGACGGGCAGGTCCAGGATATAGTCAAAATGTCTCTACCAACCATCGACTATGATGATGTTCATATGCTGTATTTATTAGAGTAACACTCATCTGTCCACATGAAATTAATTTGCCACAATCTAAACATGTCATTTTAATCTTTCCAAAGTTCTTCTAAATATTTGGGACCGTTTCCCTTGCCTCTGATGCTGTCAGTGCCACTTCTTTGATGAATGTACTAGCAGGTCAGGGGTTCTCCTCCAAATCTCTCTTTTATGCAGCACTATAATTAATTGGTGCCACCTCTCCATATGACGATGCATGGTATAGTTACCATAACTATATTTTTTTTCGGTTCCTCTGGAGAGTTCATCGTGGCAGATGAAGCGTGTAACGTACCGGGCATTTACCTTTTTTTGCATGTACAGGAAAGGAAAAAAAAATCGAGCGTCCGAGTTCTAAGGTGTCCCAGGGCCATTTTAGTGGACCAGGCCCAAATCCAAAGAACAGGCCGCCATTTTGAGAGTCCTGTTGCAGCCGCCTGTCGCTTTACCATCAAGAGCAGCCGAAACTCAGCTGAATGGCAACTGAAACGGTAAAGGGGCGCCCCACTACAGCAGACGAGCCTCCACCTAGGAAGGCCCGTTCACGCCGCCTCCCCCCCCCCCTTCGGGCACCCCACGCCGTTATTCGGAGCAGTATTGTAGGATGGCCACACCAGTGCGGCAACTTGCTAGACATCACCTCGGTGGTAACCGAATCTCAGCGCCTTCTGGTGTCTTCTATTCAGAAAACATTGTTGTGCTGCCTTCGACCTATTCGCCGCAAGTGCGCACGCAACTCAGCTGCCTAGCTTGCTAGACACCACCTCGGTGCTAACCGAATCTCAGCGCCTTGTGGTCTCTTCTATTCCAAAAATATTGTTGCGCTGCCTTTGGCCCCATTCGCACATCGGTCCGCTACTGCCGCCATCTCACAGGCCAACGGGGCGCCCCACGCCGACTTTCAGCATTGTAGGATGGCCACACCAGTGCACCTTACTAGACACCACCTCGGTGCCATCCGGATCTTGGCATCTCAGCGCCTTGTGGTGTCTTCTATTCAGAAAATATTGTTGCGCTGCCTTTGGCCCCATTCGCACATCGGTCCGCTACTGACGCCATCTCACAGGCTAATGGAGCGCCCCACGCCGAGTTTCAGCATTGTAGGATGGCCACACCAGTACAGCAACTTGCTAGACTTTACCTCGGTGCCATCCGGATCTTGGCATCTCAGCGCCTTGTGGTGTCTTCTAGTCAGAAAATATTGTTGCGCTGCCTTTGGCCCCATTCGCACATCGGTCCGCTACTGACACCATCTCACAGGCCAACAGGGCGCCCCACGCCAACTTTTACCATTGTAGGATGGCCACACCAGTGCCACAACTTGCTAGACACCACCTCGGTGCCATCCGGATCTTGGCATCTCAGCGCCTTGTGGTGTCTTCTATTCAGAGAATATTCTTGCGCTACCTTTGCCCCATTCACACATCGGTCCGCTACTGACGCCATCTCACAGGCTAATGGGGCGCCCCACGCCGAGTTTCAGCATTGTAGGATGACCACACCAGTACAGCAACTTGCTAGACATCACCTCGGTGCCATCCGGATCAAGGCGCCCCACTGCAGATGAAGTGCCTCTCAACTATGAAACCACCACGGTGACATCCGGATCTTGGCGCCTTGTGCTGGTTCCGGCCTATTCACACATCGGTCCGCTACTGACGCCATCTCACAGGCTAATGGGGCGCCCCACGCCGAGTTTCAGCATTGTAGGATGACCACACCAGTACAGCAACTTGCTAGACATCACCTCGGTGCCATCCGGATCTTGGCATCTCAACGCCTAGTGGTATCTTCCATACAGAAAATATTGTTGCGCTGCCTTTGGCCCCATTCGCACATCGGTCCGCTACTGACGCCATCTCACAGGCCAACGGGGCGCCCCACGCCGACTTTTACCATTGTAGGATGGCCACACCAGTACCACAACTTGCTAGACACCACCTCGGTGCCATCCGAACCTTGGCATCTCAGCGCCTTGTGGTGTCTTCTAGTCAGAAAATATTGTTGCGCTGCCTTTGGCCCCATTCGCACATCGGTCCGCTACTGATGCCATCTCACAGGCCAACGGGGCGCCCCACGCCAACTTTCAACATTGTAGGATGGCCACACCAGTGCGGCAACTTACTAGACACCACCTCGGTGCCATCCGGATCTTGGCGCGTTGTGCTGCCTTCGGCCTATTCGCACATCGGTCCGCTACTGACGCAAACTCACAGGCCAACGGGGCGCCCCACGCCGACTTTCAGCATTGTAGGATGGCCACACCAGTGCTGCAACTTGCTGGATACCACCTCGGTGCCATCCGGATCTTGGCGCGTTGTGTTGCCTTCGGCCTATTCGCACATCGGTCCGCTACTGACGACGCCTCACGTGCCAACGTATTTTCTCCGCATTTTATACCCTATGCCGCATAACAGGTCATGTGACTTGTTTATAAAACTTTTCATTGGTTCATTTTACTTTTGGTTTCCTAATGATGGAAGGCTTGATCATATGACCTAAAAACAACACTTTTCATTGGATGAAAACTTTTTTTTTTTCCCAAACGATGAAAGCCCCACCTTGTTTCTGGATGTTTCAGACTGAAGCTGGCGTCAGCATGAGAGCACCACCATCTCGTAGCTCCGTCGTGGTCATTCCGCGAGCAATCATGGCAGCCGCTCCCCACCAGAAGCCTACAGGAGTCGGGGGCCCCCAAAACTTTTGATGAATCCTCAAGGCGGAGGGGACGCTTTCGAGAATGGGGTCCAAGACCTAGCAGACAAGCGTCCGATTTCCAAGGTGTCCCAGGGGCATTTCAGTGGACCAGGCCCAAAAAGGAAACAGCCTGCCGCCATTTTGAGAGTCCTGTGACAGCCGCCTATCGCTGCACCGCAAGAGTGGGCGCAACTCAGCTGAATTGCGGCTTTTGACACAGTGGACCAAAAGCGGACGGAATGGCAACTGAAACGGTAAAGGGGCGCCCCACTACAACAGACGAGACTCCACCTGGAGAGGCCCGTTCACGCCGCCTCCCCCGGGGCGCCCCACGCCGTTATTCGGAGCAGCATTGTAGGATACCAAAACCAGTGCGGCAACTTACTGGACATCACCTTGGTGCCATCGTTCTGCTGCCTTGGAACTATTCGCACAACAGTTTGCTACTGATGACCCACCCCCCGCGACGCCCCACGCCAGAAATCTGGACGTTGTGCTGCGTTGGGACTATTCGCACAGCCGACCGCTACTTCGTTGTTTTTCCCTAAAAATGTTTATATGTTATTACTGTTTTTGTTTTCTTGTATATATTTATAAGTTATTAAAGTTTTATAATCTTACTACTTTGTTGGAGTGCTATATATTTTTAATGTGACACATAATTGTAAAAACTTTGATGTACAAAGAGTCATCCCTGGAATCTTCCGCTTCAGGCTCGGTCCCCTCCCCAATCACAATACAGGATGGTTTTCAGATAATAGGAACGCGTCTGCTGTGACGGATCTCATCGAGTGTGGGCCTTGATCTACTATAACTCCTTTGAAGAGGGGTGATTCTTTACAGCTGGGGCCATAAACTACATCTGCAGGGCTAGCTGATACCCTAGGACCGGCCTGGACAATCGTACACAGAGGAAAAGGAGTGTCAGAGGGTGCGGTAGTGAATAGGGCAAAAGGGAGGTGTCAGGCGGGCACAGGGTGTGATTCTCAGGGAAGAGCAGCGCAGATGGGGGGTGGTTTATTACCCATGCATAAGACAGAGAGCGGGGGTGACCACTGCCTGGGAGAGATGCTTGCGAGGGTGGGGAGCCATGCTAAGGATCGACAGCGTGCACAGGGTGGGTCTGGTCAAGGCATCTAAAATGACTGCCGTGCACGACAAAAGTGTAGCATTTGAAAAAAGGCAAGATGGCGCAGACAATGTTTTCAACACTTCCTGATTTCCTTCGAATCGAACGTTAACAGACGTTGGGGCATATTACCAAAGTTAAGCGATATTTATCCCTAACGATGCTTAGCAACGATTTTTTTACCGCTAAGCATCGTCAGAAATTATCGCAGATAAACCTTGCTATTATCAAGGTTTATCGCAAATACGATAAAAAACGACCGCAATGCATTAATATCGCTGAAAACTCAGCGATATTCATGCATTACCGAGCTAATGCTCTTAGCCATGTTATCCACCTCCCATTGGATAACATGGCTAAGAATTGCTCAGGGCAGGTGCTAGCTTTTGGAGATATTCGCGCTTATCGCGAATATTTCCAAAAGTTGATAATAGGAGATAGCGATGTTAGCGACTGTTTCCAGTCGCTAACATCTTGGCATGCCCACTTTGCATGTCATTAGTGATAAATATCACTCACATGCAAAGTGGGGCCCAAGATGGTCGCTATCTCCTACTAGCCGTCGCTAACTGGTGTTAGCAACAGCTAGGTAATACAGATATAATTTTATCTCCGCGAAGCGGAGCGCTGTTACAGATATATATCTTGTTTTTGAACGTTAATTTCTCAAAATCCACTGAAGCACATATATTGAGACCTAGCAAAGGCACATCGAGCTACCAGTCCCTACAATTTTGCCAAGTTTCGTGCAAATCCATTCAGCCGTTCGATTATTATTATTATTTTTTTTTTTGCCCCGCGGGGCCCTTTTAAAACCTCCACATCAAACCTAAGAGGTCAAGGAGGATCTACTATGCCCACTTATGGTCATTTGCCCCTTCGCTTTGGCCTCCTCTTGTCTCTCGATCCTACCGAGAGACAAGATGGCGGCCGCTATGGACTGTTTGCAATGTTTACAGACGCCGGAGAACCAATCAGCTTCGCAAACCTCCGTTACGCGAAGCGGAGCGCTGTTACAGATATATATCTTTTTTTGAACGTTAATTTCTCAAAATCCACTGGAGCACATATATTGAGACCTAGCAAAGGCACATCGGGCTACCAGTCCCTAATATTTTACCAAGTTTCGTGCAAATCCATTCAGCCGTTCGATTATTATTATTATTATTTTTTTTTGCCCCGCGGGGCCCTTTTAAAACCTCCACATCAAACCTAGGGGGTCAGCGAGGATCTACTATGCCCCCTTATGGTCATTTGCCCCTTCGCTTTGGCCTCCTCTTGTCTCTCGATCCTACCGAGAGACAAGATGGCGGCCGCTACGGACTGTTTGGAATGTTCACAGACGCCGGAGAACCAATCAGCTTCGCTTCACAAAGCTCCGTACCGCGAAAAGTCCGCGAACCGGAGCGCTGCCCGGTCCGCTGTTACAGATATATATCTTTTTTTGAACGTTAATTTCTCAAAATCCACTGGAGCACATATATTGAGACCTAGCAAAGGCACATCGGGCTACCAGTCCCTACAATTTTGCCAAGTTTCGTGCAAATCCATTCAGCCGTTCGGGCTAAAAGTGAGGCCAACCGCCCTATGGAAAACTCAATGTTAAAAACACGTTTTGGGACCCCCCTTTTTTCTCGGCCCCCCCTTGACGAACCCCCCCAAATTTTCAAGGGCTGCTCAGAAACACAATGTGCCATTTTCCTGAAAATTTCAGCCAATTCCGTCCACAAACGCCAAAGTTATTAGACATAGAATTTTCAAAAATCCCATAGAGAAAAAATCCTAACTATATATACCTACTGGCGACCGCCAGTAGGTAATATATATTACCTACTGGCGGTCGCCAGTAGGTATATATAGTTAGGATTTTTTCTCTATGGGATTTTTGAAAATTCTATGTTATTAGACATAGAATTTTCAAAAATCCCATAGAGAAAAAATCCTAACTATATATACCTACTGGCGACCGCCAGTAGGTAATATATATTACCTACTGGCGGTCGCCAGTAGGTATATATAGTTAGGATTTTTTCTCTATGGGATTTTTGAAAATTCTATGTCTAATAACTTTGGCGTTTGTGGACGGAATTGGCTGAAATTTTCAGAAAACTGGAACATTGTGTTTCTGAGCAGCCCCTGAAAATTTGGGGGGGGTTCGTCAAGGGGGGGCCGAGAAAAAAGGGGGGTCCCAAAACGCGTTTTTCCCATGTTAATTTCCATAGGGCGGTTGGCCTCACTTTTAGCCCGAACGGCTGAATGGATTTGCACGAAACTTGGCAAAATTGTAGGGACTGGTAGCCCGATGTGCCTTTGCTAGGTCTCAATATATGTGCTCCAGTGGATTTTGAGAAATTAACGTTCAAAAAAAGATATATATCTGTGACAGCGCTCCGGGCAGCGATCCGTTTCGCGTACTTTTCGCGTTACGGAGCTTTGCGAAGCGAAGCTGATTGGCTCTCCGGTGTCTGTAAACATTCCAAACAGTCCGTAGCGGCCGCCATCTTGTCTCTGGGTAGGATCGAGAGACAAGAGGAGGCCAAAGCGAAGGGGCAAATGTCCATAAGGGGGCATAGTAGATCCTCCCTGACCCCCTAGGTTTGATGTGGAGGCTTTAAAAGGGCCCCACGGGCAAAAAAAATTAAAAAAAAAAATTGTTTTTTTTTCGTGGGGTGCGCCCGGTACGCGTAACGGGAAGCGGACTGGGGAGCGTACTACAAGGAAACAAGAATGATTGACTTTTAACTTATTGTATGTTTATAGACTTTTTTAGATTTGTTTTTTTTTTTTCTGCTGAGTGACGTCTCGGCGTATCTCCACGGGATGCAGTCCCTACTATCTCGGCGTTTAAGCCCAGGGGGACCGGTAGTGTGGGAGAGATAACGTCTGTTAACGTTCGATTCGAAGGAAATCAGGAAGTGTTGATAAACATTGTCTGCGCCATCTTGCCTTTTTTCAAATGCCACACTTTTGTCATGCACGGCAGCCATTTTAGATGCCTTGACCAGACCCACTCTCTGCACGCTGTCGATCCTTAGCATGGCTCCCCATCCTTGCAAGCATCTCCCCCAGGCACTGGTCACCCCCGCTCTCTGTCTTATGCATGGGCAATAAACCTCCCCCCATCTGCGCTGCTCTTCCCTGAGAATCACACCCTGTGCCCGCCCGACACCTCCCTTTCGCCCTATTCACTACCGCACCCTCTGACACTCCTCTTCCTATGTGTCCGATTGTCCAGGCCGGTCCCAGGCTATCACCTAGCCCTGCAGATGTAGTTTATGGCTCCAGCTGTAAAGAATCACCCCTCTTCAAAGGAGTTACAGTAGATCAAGGCCCCCACCCGATGAGATCCGTCACACCACACGCGTTCCTACTATCTGAAAACCATCCTGTATTGTGATTGGGGAGGGGACCCAGCCTGAAGCGGAAGATTCCAGGGATGCCTCTTTGTACATCAAAGTTTTTACAATTATGTGTCACATTAAAAATATATAGCACTCCAACAAAGTAGTAGGATTATAAAACTTTAATAACTTATAAATATATACAACGCAACAAAAACAGTAAATACATTTAAACATTTTTTAGAAAAAAGAAGCAACAATGGTCAGTAGCTGTGTTTTGTGCGAATAGTCCCAAGGCAGCACAACGTGCTGAGTTCTGGACGGCACCCAGGTGATGTTACCTGGGTGCCGCACTGGTTTTTGGTATCCTACAATGCAGCTCCGAAAAACAGCGTGGGGCGTCCCGGGGGGTGCGGGGGGAGGCCTCATCAGTAGCGGTCTGTTGTGCGAATAGTCCCAAGGCAGCAGAATGCGCTGAGATGTGGATGGCACCCAGGTGATGTCCAGTAAGTTGCCGCACTGGTTTTGGTATCCTACAATGCTGCTCCGAATAACGGCATGTGGCGCCCCGGGGGGGGGGGTGAGGCGGCGTGAACGGGCCTCCCCAGGTGGAGGCTCGTCTGCTGTAGTGGGGCGCCCCTTTACCGTTTCAGTTGCCATTCCGCCCGCTTTTGGTACACTGTGCCAAAATCCGCCATTCAGCTGAGTTGCGCCCACTCTTGCGGTGCAGCGATAGGCGGCTGCCACAGGACTCTCAAAATGGCGGCAGGCTCTTTCCTTTTTAGGCCTGGTCCACTGAAATGGCCCTGGGACACCTTGGAACTCGGAGGCTTGTCTGCTAGGTCTTGGACTCCATTCTCAAAAGCGTCCCCTCAGCCTTGAAGATTCTACAAAAGTCTTGGGGGCCCCCGACTCCTGCAGGTTTCCGGTGGGGAGCGGCTGCCATGATTGCTCGCGGAATGACCACGATGGAGCCACGAGATGGTGGTGCTTTCATGCTGACGCCAGCTTCAGTCTGAAACATCCAGAAATAAGGTGGGGCTTTCATCGTTTGGGAAAAAAAGTGTTTTAATCCAATGAAAAGTGTTATTTTAGGTCATATGATCAAGCCTTCCTCATTAGGAAACCAAAAGTAAAATGAACCAATGAAAAGTTTTATAAACAAGTCACATGACCTGTTATGCGGCATAGGGTTATAAAAAGCGTAGAAAATCCGTTGGCACGTGAGGCGGCGTCAGTGGCGGACCGATGTGCAAATAGGCCGAAGGCAGCACAACGCGCCAAGATCCGGATGGCACCGAGGTGGTGTCCAGCAAGTTGCCGCACTGGTGTGGCCATCCTACAATGCTGCGCCGAAAGTCGGCGTGGGGCGCCCCGTTGGCCTGTGAGTTCGCGTCAGTCAGTGGGGGCTGTTTGAGGATCGGATTGCATTGGAAAGCAATGTGATGCTGTGCGTCGCCCCCAAGATGGAGGTTCCTCGGCTGCAGTGGGGCGCCCCTTGGTGTTTCACTCGCTATGCAGCTGAGTTGCATGCGCACTTGCGGCGAATAGGCCGAAGGCAGCACAACGCGCCAAGATCCGGATGGCACCGAGGTGGTGTCCAGCAAGTTGCCGCACTGGTGTGGCCATCCTACAATGCTGCGCCGAAAGTCGGCGTGGGGTACCACGTTGGCCTGTGAGGTGGCGTCAGTAGCGGACCGATGTGCGAATAGGCCGAAGGCAGCACAACGCGCCAAGATACGGATGGCACCGAGGTGGTGTCCAGCAAGTTGCCGCACTGGTGTGGCCATCCTACAATGCTGCGCCGAAAGTCGGCGTGGGGTACCACGTTGGCCTGTGAGGTGGCGTCAGTAGCGGACCGATGTGCGAATAGGCCGAAGGCAGCACAACGCGCCAAGATACGGATGGCACCGAGGTGGTGTCCAGCAAGTTGCCGCACTGGTGTGGCCATCCTACAATGCTGCGCCGAAAGTCGGCGTGGGGTACCACGTTGGCCTGTGAGGTGGCGTCAGTAGCGGACCGATGTGCGAATAGGGCCAAAGGCAGCGCAACGCGCCAAGATTCGGATGGCACCGAGGTGGTGTCCAGCAAGTTGCCGCACTGGTGTGGCCATCCTACAATGCTGCGCCGAAAGTCGGCGTGGGGCGCCCCGTTGGCCTGTGAGGTGGCGTCAGTAGCGGACCGATGTGTGAATAGGCCGGAACCAGCACAAGGCACCAAGATCCGGATGGCACCGAGGTGGTGTCATAGTTGAGAGTTCTGAGAAGCGGGGGGGAGGCGGCGCAAACAAGTCTCTCCCTCCATGTGGAGGCACTTCATCTGCAGTGGGGCGCCGAGATCCGGATGGCACCGAGGTGGTGTCTAGCAAGTTGCCGCACTGGTGTGGCCATCCTACAATGCTGCGCCGAAAGACGGCGTGGGGTGCCTGAAGGAGGGGGGGAGGCGGCGCAAACGAGCCTCTCCCGCCTCTCCGGGTTGAGGCACTTCATCTGCAGTGGAGCGCCGTCTAGCTGAGTTTCGCCCGCTCTTGCTGCTACAGCAACAGGCGGCTGCAACAGAACTCTCAAAATGGCGGCCTGTTCTTTGGATTTGGGCCTGGTCCACTAAAATGGCCCTGGGACACCTTAGAACTCGGACGCACACATTTTTTTTCCTTTCCCCTACATGCAAAAAAGGTAAATGCCCGGTACGTTACCTGCCTCATCTGCCACGATGAACTCTCCAGAGGAACCGAAAAAAAATATAGTTATGGTAATTATACCATGCATCGTCATATGGAGAGGTGGCACCGATTAATTATAGTGGTGCACAAAAGAGAGATTTGGAGGACAACCCCCGACCTGCCAGTACATTCACCAAAGAAGTGGCACTGACAGCATCAGAGGCAAGGGAAACGGTCCCAAATATTCAGAAGAACTTTGGTAAGATTAAAATGACATGTTTAGATTGTGGCAAATTAATTTCATGTGGATAGATGAGTGTTACTCTAATAAATACAGCATATGAACATCATCATAGTCGATGGTTGGTGGAGACATTTTGACTATATCCTGGACCTGCCCGTCCTCGCCCAAAATGGCGCCGGAATAAATGGGACTCGTAACTCCTTGTTGTGTACTGGTTGCACAACCTTGATATCACGAGATATGTATGCAGTTTTGAAGCACATGGCGGGCAGGGACGAGAATTGATTGAATATTTTTACATCCCTATTGATATTAAGTTTTGATGTGTTATTGATTACTGTACTATTGAAAGTTCGAATTAACGTCACCCATGGTACTTGCCCGCAAATGTATATCTAGATAATTTTATTGTAAATGGCCCTGTCGTATTTTAATTATAAAATGTACGTCCACCGATTCCGCAACTGTTAGACACGTTAGTTCTTGCAACCTAATGGCCCGCCCATTACGTTCCTCTACAGTGTAAATGTCTCCTCATCATATACGATTACAGTTTGCTCCGTGGCCGACCCACGTGGTTATAGGCCCGTATTTGTATACTGACATTTTCACAATAAAGGTTTTTAAAAGAAAACATGGTAGTAGTATTTACATTGGTAAAGTTTTTAATAATAGTCACTGTTTTCGAATCAGTAAAAGGCAAGTGAAATAAAGCAGTCCAATTACATGAAGGGTAAAAGGAATAATACGCAGGAACACAGTAAAGATAAATGGTCAAGGACTGTTGTGTTTTCTATTCCTGCAACATAAAGTGATCGATAAGAATCTGATATTCAGGCGTATCGGCGACTAAGACAGCAGGCCCTTTTTCTCGAAAAAGGAATATATTTTACTTGCAGGACAGTTGTAAATTTTCCGGGAAAGTACATTAGCCTGGAACATTATAACATATATGTTTAAGAAAAAATAATGTTCGAAAGTAATAAAAAGTGTAATTTTTAGGTCATATGACCAAGCCTTTCATCATTAGAATAAGAAAAGTAAAATGAACCAATGAAAAGTTTTATTAACAAGTCACATGACCTGTTTTGCTTACGTTACGCGCTGCGCGCCGCGCCCCGGATCGCTTCCGGGAAGCTGCGCTTCGCGCATCGGAGCACTTCCGGATGCGCTAACGCGGCGCGTCATATGACGCATTACGCGACAATGCAGGTCCAGAATATAGTCAAAATGTCTCCACCAACCAGCGGTCGGAACACAACCCCTTTCAGCAGGCTAAATAGTTCTGTTAAATGACAACAGAAGGGACAGGCAACAAGAACCATCAGTCAAAGAGGGGAGGGCAAGTTCTTCTCTACCGGGTCACGTTGGGGCGCTACCGGAACTGATCGAATTGGTAGTCTACAGTGTTTCTGGATGTTTCAGACTGGAGCTGGCACCACCATCTCGTAGCTGCGTCGTGGCCATTCCACGAGCAATCATGAGGGGTTGTTCCTAATGTTTCTATTTTAGCGAGGTCAAAAAGAGATCCCATTAGTGGCCTACTGATTTTGCTCGATTCCTTTTGTTTTTTTACACGATTTTTCACTATCTGCAAAGACTAAACAGAGTATTGCGACTCTGTGCTTGTTTGTAAATAGAGAATGAACCAAAGAGAACAATTCTGAAACAGTAAATGCTTGGATAACAATCAATCAAATGGAGAGAGAAGCAGGCACGACGGATTACAACAGGGGCAAAGGCCTGCGTTAACTACCCTTCACTATCTGCAAAGAGAGAGTACTCGTAATAGAAATGAGGGGGGGGGGGGCAGCATTCAAAGCAGATCAGTGTGCATAAACACAAATTTTTTTTTACTTACCACGTACTTGACATTCGACAGCTTATGATATTTGCTATTAAAAAACCATTGAAATTCACTGAAAAAACCATAGGTTAGAGACCATATATAGTTAGGAATTAGCATTTAAAAAACCTTCAAAATTCACTGAAAAAACCATAGGTTATAGACCATATATAGTTAGGAATTAGCATTTAAAAAACCTTATTTTACTCACACAAAACCATTGAAATTCCATATATAGTTAGTTGCACTAACTATATATCGCGCACCCGCAATCCACTGCTGATGATGTCACATATTACATCATTCATGACATGCCTTTGCTATGTCTCAAGATATGTGCTCCAGAGGATTTTGAGTAATTTAGGTTTAAAAAAATGTATATATCTGTAAGTGCTTCCCGGTACGCGTACCGGGGAGCGCTCCAGGCGCGCAACGCGACTTTCGCACGGCAAGCTGATTGGCTCTCAGGTGTCTGTAAACATTCAAAACAGTCCGCAGCGGCCGCCATCTTGTGTCTCGGTAGGATCGAGACACAAGAGGTGGCAAAAAACAAAGGGGTAAATGACCAAAAGGGGGCAGGGTACACCCCCCCTGACCCCCTAGGTTTGATGTGGGGGCCATAAAATGGTCCCGTGGGACAAAAAAAAATCGATTTTCGCGGGGGGAGCGCCCAGTACGCGCACCGGGGAGCGTACCAGAGAGCGTATTTAGGTGAAAAATAGTGAAAATAATAGTGTAAAATAATCATTTTGAGTGATTTAGGTAGGGTAGCTCTGAAAAGATCTTTTGGGTTCTGTGGTTGTTTTAGGTACCTACAAGTGTGTCCCACACACACCCACACGCACACAACGCCACACCTACACACCCACACACTCCCCACACACACTTCACACACGCACACCTCCACCCACACTCAAACACACACCTCACCCCCTTTTCACCATACACACACACATATGCACACATACACAGATATCTCACAGACACACCCCACACATCTCACACACACATTCCCCCCCACACACACACAGAGACAACTTACAGACACATCCACACATCCCACACATACATACACATCATACACACATACCTTCCACACCCACACACACCTCACACACCCACACTCCCACCTACACTCAAACACCCCACACACTCACACCCACACACACACCTTACATACCCATATCCCCACCCACATCCACATACCCCACACACCTATACACCTCATCCCCCCAGACACACACACACACACACACACTTACAGACACATCCACACATCCCACACATACATACACATCCTACACACATACCTTCCACACCCACACCCACCCCACACACACCTCATACACCCACACTCCCACCTACACCCAAAAACCCCACACACTCACATCGACACACACACCTTACATACCCATATCCCCACCCACATCCACATACCCCACACACCTATACACCTCATCCCCCCAGACACAAACACACACATACACACCTCACAGACACCCCCGGCACATCCTCCACACACACCTCCCCCACGCCTACACATGGGGAAAACTAAGTGAAACACTAAAATAATAATTTAAAGTGCTTAGAGGTAGGGTATCTCTGAATAGAGTTGTTGGGTTGTTTGGGTGTTTTAAGTACCAACATGTAGGTACCAATGCTGAGTCTTAAAGTCAATGTACACCGTCTCCTCTGTAGATAATTTGCATGTTGTTACAGAAGTTATTGTGGTATATGGAATCTATACCATAGTCTGTCAGGGAAGCAGAAACAACATGGAGGCAGGAGATGAAAAAGAGATGTCAAATCAAATACACATTGGAGATAATGTAGTGGGTGAAAGGAAGTATCTATGAGCAAAATTACTATGTAACACAAATACGTTGCACAGTATACTATAAGTCTGACTTTATATTATAATCAATTTGGTACTAGTTTATGAATTACATATAATAATGAATAATGTCTCGAACAATTTTTGATTATTAAATATAAATTTATTTTTCTGATTCTTTTTCAAAATTTAATAGAACGTCTAACTTTTTACTGTCCGAAATGTCCTCTTTTTGACTGAACATAACTTCCAAAATTTGACTGTCAGAAATGTCCACATATTGAATTAACAAATCCACAGATTCTACACATTGTAGAAGTTCATGGTCCCGTGATTCATCCATGAATTCCAAGTCAATGGGTTCAATGATTTCCTCATTGTTCATCTCTAGGACAATTTCAAAGGAAAAGTTCTCCTTCCATTTTTGTGCTGAAATTTGCATTAAAAAAAATCAGTAGATATATGGCACTGTTGGGTTTAAGTTCAGACAGGTAGTTTTGATTTTTTAATAGTGAAGTTAACTTTGGGCAATGTATGGTAACAGGCAGGAAGTAGAAATATTAAAAAGTGCCTGTGAAGAAGCGTAAGTAAATTCATAATAATAGCAGAGAAGCCTAAGGCAATATATAAATATAACAGAGGAGCCTATCTCTATCTATAACTATAGCAGAGGGACAGTAAATAACTATCAGAAAATGTCTTTAAAAAATAACTTAAAGTGCCCCTTACAAATTATCAACTTACTTTACAGAGAGGTGAAGAAGACAAAATGCGAAAATCCTTCCAAGATGTACCTCAGGTAGGTGTAGTCAAAATGGCCGTGTTTCCCTCTCATTTTTCATTTATATTCATGTACATAACCAATCAAATGTCAGGAAAAAAAATAGAAAATGAAAGTAACATTTTAATTGGTAGTCAATTCTAACACTTCAGATGTGTTTTTGAGAAGTAATTTACCTCATGGTATTTAGAGAGGTCTACAGGCCAAATGGGTCAATGGAATTCCGCCAAATTTGGGAAAATGGTAGGGACTGGTATGTAGTATGGCCTATTCTATATTTGGTGATAGTGTCTCCAGTGGTTTTTATGTAAATTAACTTTTATCATTTTTGGAGCGCTTCCCGGTGCGCTTCCCGGTACGCGTACCGGAAGCGCAACGGGAGTCCTCCATTTTGTTTTTTGGTAGAATTGAGACACAAGATGGAGGATAAACAACGTCGGGAATGGGTATAAGGGGGCACGGTAGACACCCCCTGACCCCCTAGGTTTGATGTGGGGGCCATAAAAGGGTTTTTGTTTTTTTTTCGCGGGGGGAGCGCCCGGTACGCGCACCGGGGAGCGTACCGGGGAGCGTACTGTGGTGAAAAATAGTGAAAAAAGTAAAAAAAGATAATCATTTGGAGTGATCAGTGATAGGGTAGCCCTGAAAAGGGCTTTTGGGTTCTGTGGCTGATTTAGGTACCTACAAGTAGGTACCAATGCGCAGTCTTAAATTCAGGAGGAATATTCTATTCACCTCATCAGAAAAGTGCACACCATCTGCTCTGTAGATATCTTGCATGTTGTAACGCAAGTTATTGTTGTATATTGAACCCATTCCATAGTCTCTCATGTAAGCATAAACAGATTTATTCACATGTTTCCGGGCTTTCTCAAATTGTGGACAAAATTGATTGGACCACTTCCATTTCTGCCTTTGGCATATATTGGAATATACCAAGGCAGGTTGTGGAAAAAGTGCCATCAAATGATCAAAGGTGTCCTTTAAAAGCATTTCCAGACCTACCCCAGTCAAAGTGCCCAAGTCATTTCCTCCACAGTGCACAATTAACAGGTCAGGGTGTGGCAAATGCAAAAAGGTTTTCACCAATGGAATCAATTGGTGACATTTTAATCCTCTGTGGCCAATCCATTTTATGTTCACGTTTGATAAATCAAGGTTATGTAAATTTCTGGTAGCTGCATACCTTTGAGCCCAGTGGATATAGCTATGTCCAATAATCCAGACAGAATACATGGTCAGAGGAGATTCTGGTGCAGTTAGATGAAGTGTGGAAAAGAAATGGCAGTTGGAACAATAGAAGTTTGCAAAAAAAAACTGTGGAGTTTCAGTGCTTTTGAATTACAAGCAATGATTGGTAGGATGAGATAGGTGAAAACTGAAAGTTAGGTTGCATGGTTGTGTTCTGTGTAAGAAGTAATTTGAATGGTTAAAAAAAAAGTCATTGAAAGAAACCTTACATCAGATAAGCTGGTGTATTTGCAGGTCAAACATCCTTGCAGTGGTGATTTGCAACATTGTAGAATAAACTTTTAACCCTGGCAGGTCAGTAGGGAGGGAACTGCTATGGTAACAGGTAGAAAGGGCTGAGGGGGGGAAGGGTGTTGGTTTGAAAATACAGAGGGAAGAGTTTTGGTTGGTTACCATGAGCAATATTTGTGTAAAATTAGAGGTTTAATGTGCCATTAATGGTTTGCAGTGACTGGAGAACATACCTTTTGCTCTGCTAAAGAAATATTTGTGTGTGTATTTGACACTGTTCTGAATCTCCTAAAGCATTTGTAAAGGTGAGTTATGATTCATTTAATATACATAGAGACGTGTATACTCTATGGAGAAGATTTGGAAGAAAATTGTGTTTTTTTTAATGTTGCTTTGTGTCATGCTTTTTGATAATGCTTGGTAAAAAAGTTTTTACTGCATAGAGTAATTGTATTCTGTAAAATTGTGAAGTTTTAGTAGTGACATGGAATGCTTCTACATAGGACCTGTGTTATGTTTTTTAAATGTGATGTCAAAAACGATTTTGGGAAAAAATAAATGGATTTTACATTTTTAAAAAGGAATAAAGAATGTGTGCATGTTTAAAGAAATATATTTGAATCTTTACAATGATGTTACCTGTGTTTTAACTCAGTGTAGGAAGCATATTGAGTTTGTTTGCATAGAGTAATTGTATTTTGTAAAATTGTGAAGCTCCATGTGAAAGCTTTTGCCTCAGTCTTATCCCTGGGGCCTTATTTATGAAAGCCTTGCGCCACCGGTGCGTCACTTTTTCCCATGTTAAAAATGACGCACCGGCGGCGCAAGGCCTTCATAAATAAGGCCCCTGGTTTATACATTTTTTAGTATAATGTGGCGCAGAGGTTTAAAAAGTGACGCATCTAATTACATGTGTCTCTTTTTAAATATGGTGCAAAAAGGTACATGTTTGGGTTTTCCTGGGGAGCGTAGGTGGTTAGGCTTGTGTCTAAGAGTGCAGTGGACTAGGCTTCATGAAGCCTATGCTTGACTGCACTGTTAGACACAGGTGTCAATTTGACTCTTTACAATGATGTTACCTGTGTTTTAAATCAGTGTAGGAAGCATATTGAGTTTGTTTGCATAGAGGAATTGTAATTTGTAAAATTGTGAAGCTTCATGTGAAAGTTTTTGCCTTAGACTTATCCCTGCTGTGAGGCAGATGGTTGTACATAGGATGTGTGCTGTGTTTCCTAAATGTGATGTCAAAAACGATTTTTGGGAAATTAATGTTTTTTACATCTTTGAGTATATTGTGGCGCAGAGGTTTAAAACATGACGCATCTAATTACATGTGTATCTTTTAAAATATGGTGCAAAAAGGTACATGTTTGGGCTTTCCTGGGGAGCGTAGGTGGTTAGGCTTTTGTCTAAGAGTGCAGTGGACTAGGCTTCATGAAGCCTATCCCGGATTGCACTGTTAGACACAGGTGTCAATTTGACTCTTTACAATGATGTTACCTGTGTTTTAATTCAGTGTAGGAAGGATATTGAGTTTGTTTGCATTTAGGAATTGTAATTTGTAACATTGTGAAGCTTCATGTGAAAGTTTTTGCCTTAGTCTTTTCTCTGCTGTGAGGCAGATGGTTGTACATAGGATCTGTGCTGTGTTTCCTAAATGTGATGTCAAAAACGTTTTTTGGGAAATGAATGTTTTTTACATATTTGAGTATATTGTGGCGCAGAGGTTTAACCCCTTCCACACTCATGACGAGCTGGGCTCGTCATGCAGTAGCCTCCCAGCACGCTCATGACGAGCCCAGCTCGTCATGAATAATGGGTTTTTGCATATTCCAGCACAGGGCTGGAACTCATCGAGCATCGATGTGGTTAAAACGTGACGTATCTAATTACATGTGTCTCTTTTTAAATATGGTGCAAAAAGGTACATGTTTGGGCTTTCCTGGGGAGCATAGGTGGTAAGGTTTGTGTCTAAGAGTGCAGTGGACTAGGCTTCATGAAGTCTATCCCTGACTGCACTGTTAGATACAGGTGGAATTTGACTATTTACAATGATGTTACCTGTGTTTTAAATCAGTGTAGGAAGCATATTGAGTTTGTTTGCATAGAGGAATTGTAATTTGTAAAATTGTGAAGCTTCATGTGAAAGTTTTTGCCTTAGCCTTATCCCTGCTGTGAGGCAGATGGTTGTACATAGGATCCGTGCTGTGTTTCCTAAATGTGATGTCAAAAACGATTTTAGGGAAATTCATGTTTTTTACATCTTTGATTATATTGTGGTGTATAGGTTTAATACATGACGCATCTAATTACATGTGTCTCTTTTTAAATATTGTGCAAAAAGGTACATGTTTGGGCTTTCTTGGGGAGCATAGGTGGTGAGGCTTGTGTCTAAGAGTGCAGTGGACTAGGCTTCATGAAGCCTATGCTTGACTGCACTGTTAGACACAGGTGTCAATTTGATTCTTTACAATGACGTTACCTGTGTTTTAAATCAGTATAGGAAGGATATTGAGTTTGTTTGCATAGAGGAATTGTAATTTGTAAAATTGTGAAGCTTCATGTGAAAGTTTTTGCCTTAGTGTTATCCCTGCTTTGAGGCAGATGGTTGTACATAGGATCTCTGCTGTGTTTCCTAAATGTGATTTGAAAATCGATTTTGGGGAAATGAATGTTTTTTACATATTTGAGTATATTGTGACGCAGAGGTTTAAAACGTGACGCATCTAATTACTTGTGTCTCTTTTTAAATATGGTGCAAAAAGGTACATGTTTGGGCTTTCCTGGGGAGCGTAGGTGGTGAGGCTTGTGTCTAAGAGTGCAGTGGACTAGGCTTTATGAAGCCTATCCTGGACTGCACTGTTAGTTACAGGTGTGAATTTGACTCTTTACAATGATGTTACCTGTGTTTTAAATCAGTGTAGGAAGCATATTGAGTTTGTTTGCATAGAGGAATTGTATTTTGTAAAATTGTGAAGCTCCATGTGAAAGCGTTTGCGTCAGTCTTATCCCTGTTGTGAGTCAGATGCAAGATTTTGTCTCAGTCACAAACTCAATATGCTTCCTACACTGATTTAAAACACAGGTAACATCATTGTTACAATTCAATTCAATTGTTGTATATTATTGTGTCTCCCTTCATCCTTTCACTCTATGACTGTTCTTCACTTACTCTCAGTTATCTTCTTTTCCTCATTCTTCTAAATGCATCCTTAATTAGACTGTTTTCTGTCTCAGCCATTATCTTTTTACTTACTCCTGTTTCCTGATTTACTTTTTAATATCTTTCTTACCTTCAGTTCATTTCTCTGTTCTTCTCTCTTTTTTTCTTAGTGAATCTATATGCCTTACTCTTTATAATTTGTTTTCCTTCTATTTCTTTTTCCCTCTTTTTGTCCTTCTACCTTAGTTTATTTCCCTTTCTGTGTTCTTCACTCTAACTTTATTTCTAAATAGAGTGTTATGATGTTTTTAGCTCTTCATTTGTATCTTTTAATTTAAAATACATATTTTACTAATTATAACTTATTTTTTATTTTCTCTTTCACAGATACCAACTGTAGTAAAAAAATTATAGTTACATTTATTATATGGTAAGTATGACTAAAAAAATGTACTTTGCTTTAAGGTCACTAACATTTTCTCAATCTACCACACTCCTGTGTTTTTACTCTGCTTCTCTCACTTATTCTTATTCTCCATGTTTACTCCCCTTTCATTATTTACCCTCTCATATTCAACTTCTTTTGATCCCTATTCTTTACTTCACTTACCCTCTGTTCCCTTCCTTTGCTTCTTTACTCATTCTCTTTTTCTTAATTATTTACCTTACTCCTACACATATACCTCATCCTCCTCCCAACACATACACACACCTGTAACATAAACCCCACACACACACCACACATACACCTCATACAAACAAAAAAACCTCCCACACACACTCCTCAAAAACACACACACATTCCATACACACACATACATCGAACACATATACACCCCACACTCATACACTTCTCACACATATTTCACACACCCTCATCTCTACCCACACCAAAACACTCTACACAACCACACCCACAGACACACCTTACACACCCACACTTTGACCTACACCCACTAACTCCCTGTAATTCACACACACTGCATTACTTATCTTATTTGCTGTTGTACTCAAGCCCATTCAGGTACTGTTTCCTTTACTCTCTTTGTCCTCTCTCTTTGTCACTCACCATGTGTTATCGTAATTCAATATTTCCCCCTCTATCACCCCTCTTTATTTTTACTATGGGTAGCGCACCGGGGAGCGTAACAAGGGAAAAATAAAGAGAAACAGTAAAATAATATTTTAGAGTGCTTTGAGGTAGGGTAGCTGTTGTATTGTGTGGGTGATTTACTTACTGCACTCCTTCCACTCCTTTTCTCAGTACCTCTGTTCTCACAGTTCTTTATTCCCGTTCACTCAGTCCGTCTCTCTTACTGTAATTGTCTCTGTCTCTTCACTTTTTCACTACTTGTTCATTATGCTTTCTCCCTGAAGTTCAAGCACACTACGTTATTTACATTTCTTTGCTGCTTCAATTATTCCCTTTCTGTTACTTCTTCTTTTCTTCTTTTAGTTTTTTCTCTCTGTCAATCCACATGTTTTAACTTTATTCGATGTTATCCATCTTATTTCATCCCTCTTTAGTTATGCACACTACTATTTTCTCTTTCTCCCTTACCAGTGTTATTTAAATCTGGTTCCGTTATTACCTTTTATTTGTACATCATTTTTTCTCTTTCCTTTTACTCTTTACAGCCACTCACATTCTTCATGTGCCTCTGCTTTAGTATTCTTCTTCTCTCTTTCTTTGTTTCACAGCCTTATATTTTTTTCATTTTCTCTCTTACATTTTGTCATATCTTTTACACTGTTTTACTATGTATTACACAGTACATCTGTGTTGCTCTCTCTTGCTGTCTGTCTCTTAACATTACTATCTCTTTCTCTTTCTCTTATGCTCTCCTTCTCTTGTTTTTTTTTGTGTTGCGCTAACGGGGCGCTCCCTGGTGCGCGTACCGGGAAGCGCACTCATGAGAAAAATGAAGTCAAGAGTGCTAAAAATGTTAGTAATTTTTAAAAAATGGGAGGTAGTTCTGAAAAGAACTTTTTTTAATGTTTTTGTTGTTTTATATATTTTTTTATTTTTCAGATTTTTTTTTTTTGGTATTTTTTGAACAATTTTATGTTTTTTTTGTTTTTTTGGGGGGGGAACAACGAAAAACAGGCATTAGAAAGGGCTCAACAGGAGCAAAAAAAAAAAATTATTTCTTGGGGCGTTTTGAACACTTGTGGTTCTCAAATGCTCTGTTTATCAAATTGATACTCATATTCGCACATGAAAGTAGGTCACCACAATAAAGGCACACTATATTCATGTGCACAAAATTCTGTTGGATGTTTGGGACCGTCTCCCTCGCTTCTGGTCCTGATAGAGTTACTTCTGCCGATGTACTGGCCACAGGAGTTCGTAGGTTTTCTTGGAGGTGACGCATCTCTGCAACACTGTAATTAAGTGGATGCCACCTCTGCATATGGCGGTGCATAGTATAGTTACCGTAACTATACTTTTTGTCTGTACCTCTAGACAAAACAGATTTACAAATGAGGCATGTCACATGTCGGGCATTGACCTTTTTTTGGCCTTGAGGGTATGAATAAAATTGCCAAATAAAACTGTCTTTGTGGTGGGATTTCCGGGGCTCTTCACGTAAGAACTGCCTCGGCTCTACGTCTTCTTCCTCTTCTTCTTCCTCTTCCTCCTCTGGGTTGGGAAGGAACTGTGGAGGTGGTCCTTCCTTCCTAGGTGGTTGTGGTGGTGGTGGGGGTCCACCAGCTGCAGCTACTACAGATGCCATTATTTTAATAAGCAAAAACAGGTCTTTCTCTCACAAAGATGAAAGTCAGAGTGAGGAAAGAAGGAGGGGTTTTCATCATTTGGGAAAAAAAAAGTTCTAAACCAATGAAAAGTGTTATTTACAGGTCACATGACCTGTTACGCTTACGTTACGCGTCCCGCTCCGCGCCCGGAGTGCTTCCGGTAAGCTGCGCTTCGCGCCTCGTTCGCGCACCGGATAACTTCCGAGTGCGCGAACGCGACATGCCATAAGACGCATTACGCGGCAACGCGATACGTCGTGCTTACGCGACGCGTCACGATGTTGTTCTCGAACGCGGCAGTTGTGCAAACGGTACGTTTCCCGGTACGCGGACCGGGTCGCGGCATAAAAATGAGCTAACGGGAAGCTACCCGGTGCACGGACCGGTAGCGAAACTAAAAAAATATATATATATATATACATACAAAAGTATATTAAATACATATAAAATATATTTTTCCTTTAAAAGAAGAATACATTTAACAGCTTTTCATATTTGCTATTAAAAAACCATTGAAATTCACTGAAAAAAACATAGGTTATAGACCATATATAGTTAGGAATTAGCATTTACAAAACCTTGAAAATTCACAGAAAAAACCATAGGTTATAGACCATATTTAGTTAGGAATTAGCATTTACAAAACCTTGAAAATTCACTGAAAAAACCATAGGTTATAGACCATATATAGTTAGGTATTAGCATTTATAAAAACGTATTTTACTCACACAAAACCATTGAAATTCGCATATATAGTTAGTTGCACTAACTATATATTTTGCGCACCCGCAATCCACTGCTGATGATGTCACATATTACATCATTCATGACATGGTCAGTGACATCACTGATGACATCACTGATGACATCTCAAATGACATCACTGATGACATCACTGATGACATCTCAAATGACATCACTGATGACATCACTGATGACATCATTCATGTGATAATACGATGAACCTCTTCAGACTGTAATATAACCTTATATACACTCAGTGTAAACAGACACTCACAGACTGTCACTCATCCATGGAGTTACTCACACACCTAGTCAGTCATGCAAAGAATCAATCACACCTCCATTTCCTCAACTATACAGTTATACACACCTTACTTATTCAAACAGATACTAACACATATTTACTCTCTTATACAATCCCTGATACATTTTCACAATGATCCATAAAGCCACTCACACATTCACTGGCTCTTATGCACAGTTATTTATATATGTCAACTCTCACATATACTGTGTTTTACATATGTTCTTACTTTGACATGTAGCACTGAGATATCCATTCACTCACCAATACACTCATGCACACAGTCAACCACCCATACAGCTGTTTCCACATGCACTTTTGAACCCATACATCTAGTGAATCAACTGCTCACACATCTATGCACAGAGTCATACACCTCCCAACCACCCACACACACACTCAGTCTCCCATACAAATACTTGGGCAACCAATCAATAACCCATATAGTTACTCATATAGCTACTGATCAACACATGCAGCAGTTTACAGGACAACAGACATAATGATGCACAAATTAAGACAGTTTAGTCACTAACCCATGCACTCAGTGAGACATATTTAATCACTCACTTCATCCAGACACTTATACATCCACTCATTCTTCAATATGTAAGACATATTTAAACTTTACAGAAACATAAAATCACTGGATGTTGTTATCAGTGATGTCATCAGTGATGTCATTTGAGATGTCATCAGTGATGTCATCAGGGATGTCACTGACCATGTCATGAATGATGTAATATGTGACATCATCAGCAGTGGATTGCGGGTGCGCGAAATATATAGTTAGTGCAACTAACTATATATGCGAATTTCAATGGTTTTGTGTGAGTAAAATAAGGTTTTATAAATGCTAATTCCTAACTATATATGGTCTATAACCTATGGTTTTTTCAGTGAATTTTCAAGGTTTTGTAAATGCTAATTCCTAACTATATATGGTCTATAACCTATGTTTTTTTCAGTGAATTTTCAAGGTTTTGTAAATGCTAATTCCTAACTATATATGGTCTATAACTTATGGTTTTTTCAGTGAATATATATATATATATATATATATATATATATATATATATATATATATATATATATATATATTACCTACTGGCGGTCGCCAGTAGGTATATATAGTTAGGATTTTTTCTCTATGGGTTTTTTGAAAATTCTATGTCTAATAACTTTGGCGTTTGTGGACGGAATCGGCTGAAATTTTCAGGAAAATGGCACATTTTGTTTCTGAGCAGCCCTTGAAAATTTGGGGGGGTTCGTCCAGTGGGGGCCGAGAAAAAAGGGGGGTCCCAAAACGTGTTTTTAACATTGAGTTTTCCATAGGACGGTTGGCCTCACTTTTAGCCCGAACGGCTGAATGGATTTGCACGAAACTTGGCAAAATTGTAGGGACTGGTAGCCCGATGTGCCTTTTGTAGGTCTCAATATATGTGCTCCAGTGGATTTTGAGAAATTAACGTTTAAAAAAAGATATATATCTGTAACAGCGGACCGGTTAGCGCTCTGGTTCGCGGACTTTTCGCGCAACGGAGCTTTGTGAAGCGAAGCTGATTGGTTCTCCGGCGTCTGTCAACATTCCAAACAGTCCGTAGCGGCCGCCATCTTGTCTCTCGGTAGGATCGAGAGACAAGAGGAGGTCAAAACAAAGGGGGAAATAACTATAAGGGGGCATAGTAGATCCTCGCTGACCCCCTAGGTTTGATGTGGAGGTTTTAAAAGGGCCCCGCGGGGCAAAAAAAAATAATAATAATAATAATCGAACGGCTGAATGGATTTGCACGAAACTTGGCAAAATTGTAGGGACTGGTAGCCCGATGTGCCTTTGCTAGGTCTCAATATATGTGCTTCAGTGGATTTTGAGAAATTAACGTTCAAAAAAAGATATATATCTGTAACAGCGCACCGCTTCGCGTACTTTTCGCGTTACGGAGCTTTGCGAAGCGAAGCTGATTGGCTCTCCGGTGTCTGTAAACATTCCAAACAGTACGTAGCGGCCGCCATCTTGTCTCTCGGTAGGATCGAGAGACAAGAGGAGGCCAAAGCGAAGGGGCAAATGACCATAAGGGGGCATAGTAGATCCTCGCTGACCCCCTAGGTTTGATGTGGAGGTTTTAAAAGGGCCCCGCGGGGCAAAAAAAAAAATAATAATAATAATCGAACGGCTGATGACCATAAGGGGGCATAGTAGATCCTCGCTGACCCCCTAGGTTTGATGTGGAGGTTTTAAAAGGGCCCCGCGGGGCAAAAAAAAATAATAATAATAATAATCGAACGGCTGAATGGATTTGCACGAAACTTGGTAAAATATTAGGGACTGGTAGCCCGATGTGCCTTTGCTATGTCTCAATATATGTGCTTCAGTGCATTTTGAGAAATTAACGTTCAAAAACAAGATATATATCTGTAACAGCGCTCCGCTTCGCGGAGATAAAATTATATGTGTATTACCTAGCTGTTGCTAACACCAGTTAGCGACGGCTAGTAGGAGATAGCGACCATCTTGGGTCCCACTTTGCATGTGAGTGATATTTATCACTAATGACATGCAAAGTGGGCATGCCAAGATGTTAGCGACTGGAAACAGTCGCTAACATCGCTATCTCCTATTATCAACTTTTGGAAATATTCGAGATAAGCGCGAATATCTCCAAAAAGTAACAGCTGCCCTGAGCAGTTCTTAGCCATGTTATCCAATGGGAGGTGGATAACATGGCTAAGAGCATTAGCTCGGTAATGCATGAATATCGCGGAGTTTTCAGCGACATTAATGCATTGCGCTCGTTTTTTATCGTATTTGCGATAAACCTTGATAATAGCAAGGTTTATCTGCGATAATTTCTGACGGTAAAAAAATCTTTGCAATGCATCGTTAGGGATAAATATCGCTTAACTTTGGTAATATGCCCCAACGTCTGTTAACGTTCGATTCGAAGGAAATCAGGAATTGTTGAAAAACATTGTGTGCGCCATCTTGTCTTTTTTCAAATGCCACACTTTTGTCGTGCACGGCAGCCATTTTAGATGCCTTGACCAGATCCACTCTGTGAACGCTGTCGATCCTTAGCATGGCTCCCCACCCTCGCAAGCATCTCCCCCAGGCAGTGGTCACCCCCGCTCTCTGTTTTATGCATGGGTAATAAACCTCCCCCCATCTGCGCTGTTCTTCCCTGAGAATCACACCCTGTGCCCGCCCGACACCTCCCTTTCGCCCTATTCACTACCGCACCCTCTGACACTCCTTTTCCTCTGTGTCCGATTGTCCAGGCCGGTCCTAGGCTATCAGCTAGCCCTGCAGATGTAGTTTATGGCCACAGCTGTAAAGAATCACCCGTCTTCAAAGGAGTTATAGTAGATCAAGGCCCACACTCGATGAGATCCGTCACAGCAGAAGCGTTGCTATTATCTGAAAACCATTCTGTATTGTGATTGGGGAGGGGACCGAGCGTGAAGCGGAAGATTCCAGGGATGACTCTTTGTACATCAAAGTTTTTACAATTATGTGTCACATTAAAAATATATAGCACTCCGACAAAGTAGTAAGATTATAAAACTTTAATAATTTATAAATATATACAAGAAAACAAAAATAGTAATAACATATAAACATTTTTAGAGAAAAACAACGAAGTAGCGGTCGGCTGTGCGAATAGTCCCAACGCAGCACAACGTCCAGATTTCCGGCGTGGGGCGTCGCGGGGGGTGGGTGATCAGTAGCAAACTGTTGTGCGAATAGTTCCAAGGCAGCAGAACGCGCCGAAATCTAGATGACACAAAAGTGATGTCTAGTAAGTTGCCACCCAGCAAATAACGGCGTGGGGCGTCGCGGGGGGTGGGTCATCAGTAGCAAACTGTTGTGCGAATAGTTCCAAGGCAGCAGAACGATGGCACCAAGGTGATGTCCAGTAAGTTGCCGCACTGGTTTTGGTATCCTACAATGCTGCTCCGAATAACGGCGTGGAGCGCCCCGGGGGAGGCGGCGTGAACGGGCCTCTCCAGGTGGAGTCTCGTCTGTTGTAGTGGGGCGCCCCTTTACCGTTTCAGTTGCCATTCCGTCCGCTTTTGGTCCACTGTGTCAAAATCCGCCATTCAGCTGAGTTGCGCCCACTCTTGCGGTGCAGCGATAGGCGGCTGTCACAGGACTCTCAAAATGGCGGCAGGCTGTTTCCTTTTTGGGCCTGGTCCACTGAAATGGCCCTGGGACACCTTGGAAATCGGACGCTTGTCTGCTAGGTCTTGGACCCCATTCTCGAAAGCGTCCCCTCCGCCTTGAGAATTCATCAAAAGTTTTGGGGGCCCCGACTCCTGCAGGCTTCTGGTGGGGAGCGGCTGCCATGATTGCTCGCGGAATGACCACGACGGAGCTACGAGATGGTGGTGCTCTCATGGTGACGCCAGCTTCAGTCTGAAACATCCAGAAACAAGGTGGGGCTTTCATCGTTTGGGGGAAAAAAAAAGTTTTCATCCAATGAAAAGTGTTGTTTTTAGGTCATATGATCAAGCCTTCCATCATTAGGAAACCAAAAGTAAAATGAACCAATGAAAAGTTTTATAAACAAGTCACATGACCTGTTATGCGGCATAGGGTATAAAATGCGGAGAAAATACGTTGGCACGTGAGGCGGCGTCAGTAGCGGACCGATGTGCGAATAGGCCGAAGGCAATACAACGCGCCAAGATCCGGATGGCATCGAGGTGGTGTCATAGTTGAGAGTTCTGAGCAGCGGTTGTAACACTGTGTGAAGCTTATTTGCAGCTGCTGCAGCTTCACTACGCGCCAAGATCCGGATGGCACCGAGGTGGTGTGTAGCAAGTTGCCGCACTGGTGTGGCCATCCTACAATGCTGAAAGTCGGCGTGGGGCGCCCCGTTGGCCTGTGAGTTTGCGTCAGTAGCGGACCGATGTGCGAATAGGCCGAAGGCAGCACAACGCGCCAAGATCCGGATGGCACCGAGGTGGTGTCTAGTAAGTTGTCGCACTTCTGTGGCCATCCTACAATGTTGAAAGTCGGCGTGGGGCGCCCCGTTGGCCTGTGAGATGGTGTCAGTAGCGGACTGATGTGTGAATGGGGCCAAAGGCAGCGCAACAATATTTTCTACTATATTTCCGGTGTAGAAGAGACCACAAGGCGCTGAGATGCCAAGATCCGGATGGCACCGAGGTGGTGTCTTGCAAGTTGTGGTACTGGTGTGGCCATCCTACAATGCTGAAAGTCGGCGTGGGGCGCCCCGTTGGCCTGTGAGATGGCGTCAGTAGCGGACCGATGTGCGAATAGGCCGAAGGCAGCACAACAATATTTTCTGACTGACACCACAAGGCGCTGAGATGCCAAGATCCGGATGGCACCGAGGTGATGTCTAAGTTGCGGACTGATGTGCGAATGGGGCCAAAGGCAGCGTAACAATATTTTTTGTATGGAAGATACCACTAGGCGTTGAGATGCCAAGATTCGGATGGCACTGAGGTGATGTCTAGCAAGTTGGTGTGGTCATCCTACAATGCTGAAACTCGGCGTGGGTCACCCCATTAGCCTGTGAGATGGCGTCAGTAGCGGACCGATGTGCGAATAGGCCGAAGGCAGCACAACGCGCCAAGATCCGGATGTCACCGTGGTGGTTTCATAGTTGAGAGGCACTTCATCTGCAGTGGGGCGCCGAGATCCGGATGGCACCGAGGTGATGTCTAGCAAGTTGCTGTACTGGTGTGGTCATCCTACAATGCTGAAACTCGGCGTGGGTCGCCCCATTAGCCTGTGAGATGGCGTCAGTAGCGGACCGATGTGCGAATAGGCCGAAGGCAGCACAACGCGCCAAGATCCGGATGTCACCGTGGTGGTTTCATAGTTGAGAGGCACTTCATCTGCAGTGGGGCGCCGAGATCCGGATGGCACCGAGGTGATGTCTAGCAAGTTGCTGTACTTGTGTGGTCATCCTACAATGCTGAAACTCGGCGTGGGTCGCCCCATTAGCCTGTGAGATAGCAGTTCTTTGGATTTGGGCCTGGCTCGTCTGCTGTAGTGGGGCGCCCCTTTACCGTTTCAGTTGCCATTCAGCTGAGTTTCGGCTGCTCTTGATGCTACAGCGACAGGCGGCTGCAACAGGACTCTCAAAATGGCGGCCTGTTCTTTGGATTTGGGCCTGGTCCACTAAAATGGCCCTGGGACACCTTAGAACTCGGACGCTCGATTTTTTTTTCCTTTCCTGTACATGCAAAAAAAGGTAAATGCCCGGTACGTTACACGCTTCATCTGCCACGATGAACTCTCTAGAGGAACCGAAAAAAAATATAGTTGTGGTAACTATACCATGCATCGTCATATGGAGAGGTGGCACCAATTAATTATAGTGCTGCATAAAAGAGAGATTTGGAGGAGAACCCCTGACCTGCTAGTACATTCATCAAAGAAGTGGCACTGAGAGCTTCAGAGGCAAGGGAAACGGTCCCAAATATTTAGAAGAACTTTGGAAAGATTAAAATGACATGTTTAGATTGTGGCAAATTTATTTCATGTGGACATCTGAGTGTTACTCTAATAAATACAGCATATGAACATCATCATAGTCGATGGTTGGTAGAGACATTTTGACTATATCCTGGACCTGCCCGTCCTCGCCCAAAATGGCGCCAGAATAAATGGGACTCGTAACTCCTTGTTGTGTACTGGTTGCAGAACCTTGAAATCACGAGATACGTATGCAGTTTTGAAGCACATGGCGGGCGGGGACGAGAATTGATTGAATATTTCGACATCCCTATTGATATTAAGTTCTGATGTGTTATTGATTACTGTACTGTTGAAAGTTCGAATTAACGTCACCCATGGTACTTGCCCGCAAATGTATATCTAGATAATTTTATTGTAACTGGCCCTGTCGTATTTTAATTATAAAATGTACGTCCACCGATTCCGTAACTGTTAGACACCTTAGTTCTTGCAACCTAATGGCCCGCCCGTTACGTTCCTCTACAGTGTAAATGTCTATTTATCATATACGATTACAGTTTGCTCCGTGGCCGGCCCACGTGGTTATAGGCTCGTATTTGTATAATGAAATTTTCACAATAAAGGTTTTTAAAAGAAAACATGGTAGTAGTATATACATTGGTAAAGTTTTTAATAATAGTCACTGTTTTAGAATCATTAAAAGGCAAGTGAAATAAAGCAGACCAATTACATGAAGGGTAAAAGGTATAATACGAAGGAACGCAGTAAAGATAAATGGTCAAGGGCTGTTGTGTTTTCTATTCCTGCAACATAAAGTGATCGATAAGAATCTCATATTCAGGCGTATCGGCGACTAAGACAGCAGGTCGACCCTCTTTTGCTCAACGGCTCCGTCATGGGACGAAGAAACGCTCTTTTTCTCGAAAAAAGAATATATTTTACTTGCAGGACAGTTGTAAAATTTCCGGGAAAGTACATTAGCCTGGAACATTATAACATATATTTAAGAAAAAATAATGTTAGGAAGTAATGAAAAGCGTAATTTTTAGGTCATATGACCAAGCCTTTCATCATTACAATAAGAAAAGTAAAATGAACCAATGAAAAGTTTTATTAACAAGTCACATGACTTGTTATGCTTACGTTACGCGCTGCGCGCCCCGGATGACTTCCGGATGCGCTAACGCGGCGCGTCATATGACGCATTACGCGACAACGTAGGTACAGAATATAGTCAAAATGTCTCCACCAACCAGCGGTCGGAACACAACCCCTTTCAGCAGGCTAAATAGTTCTGTTAAATGACAACAGAAGGGACAGGCAACAAGAACCATCAGTCAAAGAGGGGAGGGCTAGTTCTTCTCTACCGGGTTACATTGGGGCGCTACCGGAACTGATCGAATTGGTAGTCTACAGTGTTTCTGGATGTTTCAGACTGAAGCTGGGGTTAGCATGAGAGCAGCACCATTTCGTAGCTCCGTCGTGGTCATTCCGCAACCAATCATGGCAGCCGTTCTTTATCGTTATTTTGGGCGGGGTGGGTGGCGGAGCAGAGCTGTTTTGCAGCCATCATTGTGTGGAGTTCAGTTCATCTCACTAGTTTTGTATTTGTCATGAGGGGTTGTTCCTAATGTTTCTATTTTAGCGAGGTCAAAAAGAGATCCCATTAGTGGCCTACTGATTTTGCTCGATTCCTTTTCTTTTTTTTTACACGATTTTTCGTTATCTGCAAAGACTAAACAGAGTATTGCGACTCTGTGTTTGTTTGTAAATAGAGAATGAACCAAAGAGAACTAATTCTAAAACAGTAAATACTTGGATAACAATGAATCAAATGGAGAGAGAAGCAGGCACGACGGATTACAATGGGGGCAAAGACCTGCGTTAACTACCTTTCACTATCTGCAAAGAGAGAGTACTCCTAATAGAAATGAGGGGGGGGGCACCATTCAAAGCAGATCAGTGTGCATAAACACGAAAATGTTTTCACTTACCACGTACTTGACATTCGACAGCTTATGATATTTGCTATTAAAAAACCATTGAAATTCACTGAAAAAACCATAGGTTATAGACCATATATAGTTAGGAATTAGCATTTACAAAACCTTGAAAATTCACTGAAAAAACCATAGGTTATAGACCATATATAGTTAGGAATTAGCATTTAAAAAACCTTATTTTACTCACACAAAACCATTGAAATTCCATATATAGTTAGTTGCACTAACTATATATCGCGCACCTGCAATCCACTGCTGATGATGTCACATATTACATCATTCATGACATGGTCAGTGACATCACTGATGACATCACTGATGACATCTCAAATGACATCACTGATGACATCACTGATGACAACATCCAGTGACTGTATGTTTCTGTAAAGTTAAAATGTGTCTTACATATTGAAGAATGAGTGGAAGTATAAGTGTCTGGACAAAGGATTTAGTAGGTGCATGACTGAATGCATGAGTGAGTGATTAAATGTGTCTCACTGAGTGCATGGGTTAGTGACTAAAGTGTCTTAATTTGTGCATCATTATGTCTGTTGTTCTGTAAACTGCTGCATGTTTTGATCAGTAGCTATATGATTAACTATATGGGTTACTGATTGATTGTCCAAGTATTTGTATGGGAGACTGAGTGTGTGTGTGGCTGGCTGGGAGGTGTGTGACTCTGTGCAGATCAATGTGTACTTGTATCAATGATTGTATAACAAGGTAAGTATGTGTTAGTATATGTTTGAAAATGTAAGGTGCTCTATGTTTAACTGTATAGACAAGAAAATGGAAGTGTCATTGATTCTTTACAGGACTGACTAGGTGTGTGAGTAACTCCATGGATGAGTGGCAGACTGTGAGTGTCTGTATAGGTGTATGAGTGCATATGATAGTGTTGTAAAGATGAGTGATTGTATGTATGAATGATAGTATGGGTGAATGAGTGAAGGTGTGTGTAGACGTAGGAATCAGTGAGTGCGTATGTAGTAACTAGTATTGGTGTGTCAATGGTTTCAAAAATTATATTCTGTATTTAACACTGGGTGAAACAGAGGTTATATTAAAATGTGAGGAGATGCATTGTATTGTCACATGAATGATATCATCAGTGATGTGGTCATTGATGTCAAATGAGATGTCATCAGTGATGTCATCAGTGATGTCATTTGAGATGTCATCAGTGATGTCATCAGTGATGTCACTGACCATGTCATGAATGATGTAATATGTGACATCATCAGCAGTGGATTGCAGGTGCGCGATATATAGTTAGTGCAACTAACTATATATGGAATTTCAATGGTTTTGTGTGAGTAAAATAAGGTTTTTTAAATGCTAATTCCTAACTATATATGGTCTATAACCTATGGTTTTTTCAGTGAATATATATATATATATATATATATATATATATATATATATATATATATATATATATATATATTACCTACTGGCGGTCGCCAGTAGGTAGTTATAGTTAGGACCTACTTTCCATAGAAAATCAACAACATTCTATTTGGAATAACGTTGGCGTCGGTGGACGAACCTTCGTGAATTTCTCCTAGAAAATGGCCTGTTCGGTCCCGCTCCTTCCCTGAAAGATTGGGTTTGATTCGTCAAGTGGGGGCTGAGAAGAAAGGGGGGGTCCCAAAACATGTTTTCCCCATGCAATTTTCCATAGGGACCTTTAGCCAGGGCTACAGCCCGAACTGCTGAATGGAAGTACACCGAATTTGGCAGAGAGGTACAGTTCAGTTCACAGATTGTGCTTTTTGTTAAATGGTGCAAATCTGTTCAGTAGTTTCTGAGAAAATTACAAGTAAATTCATAGCGATATCTAGAGACAGAGTTCGACAGGCGGACGGAGATCCGTTTAATTACGAGTGCCAGTTGCATGCTGATTGGCTGTGAACTGTCTGTCAACACTCGAAACCAGGAAGTGTTGTTGGCCATTTTGTGCCTCGGTAGAACCGAGTCACAAGAAAACAGTAAAACAAAGTTGAGAAATAAGGGAAGGGGGCAGGCTAGAAACATTCTGACACTTTACGCTTGCTCAGGGGGTCATACATGGATGTTTAGACTCTTTTTTAATTTTTAAGAAAAAAGAAAAATCTCGGCGTACGCATACGGAAATACGTACAATTACGAGCAGGAGCTGCATGCTGATTGGTTGTCAATACTCCAAACCAGGAAATGTTGGCAGCCATCATGTTTGTTGCGAGAGCCGAGTGAGAAGAAAACAGTAAAACAAAGTTGAGAAATAAGGAAAGGGGGCAGGGTAGAAACATACTGACCCTATAGTCTTGGTCGGGGGTGGTACATGGATCTTTAGGCTAAATTTTTCTTTTTTTTAAAATAAAAAATGGTGGGGTACTCATGCAGTACTTGTACGCGGTGGAAAAGGTGAAAAAAAACTAGAAGTCCATTTTATTCATTAGGTCCCGGGGGGGGCAAATTACGGGGGCAATTTTTTTTGCATAATGGGGGCTTGTAAGGTGCCCCGAGCACTGGGGAACGGCACTCCTCTGGTTTTATTTTGAAGTATGCGGGGGTTACGGTCCTACTCCCCGCAGTCTCGGGGAGCTGCACCCCTCGGGTCTTTTTAAAAAAAAAAAATGTTTTGAGCTCTCCGTCTCTCTCTCCCCGTACACGTCGTGGGGAAAGCTACCTTTCTGGGGTAGTAATATTTAAAATGACCTTCCAGCTCCGGGTACCTGCATTGTCTGAGTATTTTATTAATGTTAGGAGGGTGGGCTTCATAATACGTCCTTATTAATTCCCATAGAAGCCTATGTTCTGGTGTTAACATGGGCTTCTATGGGAAATAAATAGGCCGTATTATCAAGCTCATTATCGCCGTTTTATCGGCAGTTTCCTGCCAATAAAACGGCGATAATTTTAACACCGGTCCTTGATAATATGCACCTAAGTTTACTGGTCAAAAAAGAGCAATGGGCCATGTTATTAACAAAAGGCGATACATTATCGCCGCTTTTATCGGCCTGAAACTGCTGATAAAGCGGCGATAATGGGCTTGATAATATGCCCTTGTGAATTCCCATAGCAGCCCAGGTTAACACCAGAACCTGGGCTGCTAAGGGAATTTACAAGGGCCTTTAATCAAGCCCATTATCCCCGCTTTATCAGCAGTTTCCTGCCGATGAAAGCGGCGATAATGTATCGCCTTTTGTTGATAATATGCCCCTTCATTTCTATGATAGTATGTAAAACTTTGCTTTTTTTTGTGTAGCAGTTGTACTCTCTACGCATGTGCAGCCTCGTTTCGAAGCCCACGTTTTTTTCTTTTTCTTCAAATTCAAAAGCAAACCTTTATTTATTTCAGGTAGTAAATTTGTCGCTTTCTTTTCCCGGGTCGTGTCTTTGTGTCATCCGCTGCTGTACTTTTGTAATATATTAATAATCATATTTTATTTATATTTATTTGAAACGTAGTGCCGAGGTGCCAAACATTGATTACGTACTCCCTCCACCGCCATTTTAGTAGGTTTTCACTGTTATTTTTATTACATCTGTTACTTTCATTTTACCGTCCTCCTATTTTCTCTGTGATCGATGAGATTTCGTGGTAGAGACACCACGGTGTTTGTCCTTAACCTCTGATGTTATCAGACTTGGTCGCACGTATACCTAAAAAGTAATTTGAAGGACGTAAGCCACAGCGATTACAACGCATGTTTGTCAACACAAAGACATTATTAAGATTATGCGTTTATCATGCGTGGTAAATGGATAGTAGTTTTAAAAGCATGCGTTGTAAAGGCATGCTTGGTAAAGCCATATGCGTGTTAATAGCTTTGTGGTGACGATCACGCGTGGTTATGACTGCGTTGTAATGGCTGTTTCCCCCCAGGACACTGCAGGAAACAGGTCTGGGCTTTGTGGACTTCAGGGCAGTAGGCGGAAGGCAACACATCTCCTCATACAATATAGAAATCTTTGTGGGGTGATTGTTTCCGTGGTTTGGGGGGTGTGATTGAGGCCCACACATTTAATTTTGTAGGGGGGAAAGTTTGCAGGGGAAAATGTTGCAAGAGGTTTGTAAATGTGGTACACATTGTTTTGTATTATTTTGATTTCTTTTCTAAGTTGTAGTCTATCCAGAGGAAATAGAACTCAGAAGTTTTCAATCCTAGTCTTGAATATCTTACTATAGTATTTCAACATTATTTTTATTGTGGACCGTCATATCCCCCACAAAATAAAAGAAGTATGTAGTTTTTTTAATGAACTTTTATTAAAACAATAAATGTAAACAAAACTCAATTATACCTATATTAGAAGCAAGTAGAAAAATAACTTTAACAACAAACAATATTATAAACAAATTGTTAAATGGACTCCAAAAGATGTCCGATTGGTAATCTGCAAAACAAAAAAGAAAATTAGAGTTTAGAATTATGTAGATGTGAGTAAATGAGCTGAAGCATAACAAGTCTTGGTAAATCTACGGTTTTAAATATGCAGTGTGCCTCGTACATTTCAGTTCTGTTATAGTGCTGCATTCAAGTGGTGTCTATATAGAAGTGCCTACTGCGTTACTGACGCAAAAGTGGCATAACAGAATTTTACATATGCCGACTTAATTCTAATGCATTGCTATGAAGGCATTGTATATGTAGACTGCTGTGGTTACAGTTGGTTAAACACTGTGGACAAACACTTCGGCCAGTTGAATTCACAACTTCTTTTCAGCAATTCTTCTACACGTCCAAGCAGACAACAGTGTCTATAAGTTTAAGAGAGAAAAAAAAATGATGTCACAAAGAGTGAGAGAGAGAAAGAGAGAGCAAACAACATTAAAACTGTGTCGCAGAGCCTGGATTTGAGTTTTTTTCTTGAAAAGTCAGACATAGATTTACAAGCTCCTTGCGTCACTGACTTTACCCATGTTAAAAGTGACTCAAAAGTGGCGTAATAAGGTTGTGGATCTGTTTGTCAGACTGTTGTAAGCTATCTGTTGTCACTGATCGGAGGTAATTATCGATTTTACAGAGAAGCTGCTGTGCACTACGCACTTTCTCCTTTCACAAATGAAGGTAACACTACAGTTTTACGAGTGCAGTGTACCTGTTACATTTCACTTGTTATAGTGCCGCGTTCAATTGGTGTCTATATGGAAGTGCCTACTGAGTTACTGATGCAAAAGTGACATAACGCCATTGTAAATATGCCGACTTATTTCTAATGCATTGCTATGAAGGCATTGTATATGTAGGCTGCTGTGCTTACCTTGTATAAACAGTGCGACCACCGGAGTTCACCACTCGACTTGAACTCTGCTTCTATACGTCAAAGTGTATTCAATACGTTGCAGACAATTCCATTGCTGTTGCTCGATTGGCCGTGGTTGCTTCTGAAGGATGTTTGGTGAAGGAAACAAAAGGACATTTTGATTAGTCATCGTTAACTGAGTTGCGAAACTACTTTCAAAAGTGAATTTTATTGTGGGTTCTTAATATTCCGTAATAAGGAGCCGATTATGATGGCGGTTTTCCCGCATCATCCTTAACATAAGAGGGAGGGAGAGGGAGTAGTGGATTCTGTCTCCCCTAGCGAGTATCATAAACAAAATGGAATCCACAAGGTGGAAGATGGTTGTTACCACAATGGTGGGGAGCAACCAAGGTTGTTAAAATACCCCTCACACACCAACAGGCCCCTTGGTGTCATACTTCATCATCGGGGTCTTCGCAAACCTCTACGGGATGCGGCGTGCTACGACTTCACGACTACGCAGGAGCACTTTTAAAGGTGAACTATGTGTTTGGTGTGTGTGGGTGAACAATGTGAGTGGTGAGGTGGAGGTGAAAAAATTAAAAAATACCTGGCACGTGAGTACTGAAAAATTTTTTTATTAAGTCTCCGGCTGGTATTGTTAAAAGAGTGCTGGGATGGTTGTGGTCTACTAATTAGGGTAACCCAACCATATCAGTGCGTCGACATGTTTCGGAGTTTGAAGAACTCCTTCTTCAGGACGAGGATGTGCACTACTTATCCCCACCTTACTCACATGTGTGTAGATTTAAAAGTGTGCTCTACAAAAATTAGAAAAGGTGAAAATGTACCTATCTATGTTTAAAGTAAGGTCCGTTGCGCCCAATTGGCGATTAAAGACACTTATGAAAAGAGGTTACATGGCCTCATGAGGGTTTTCCCGCATCCTCCGGGCCTACGGAAGCCAACGCCGGCCCGGGGGATGCGGGAAAACCGCTGCCGACTTAAAAAGACCCCCGCCAGATTATGATGGCTGGGGGATAATTTTTCAGTCTGCAGCTTTTCCGCCGGGGACGCCTTCCGACCGCGGTGGAAAAGCTATAACATGGCTGGCGGTGTCTATCAGACACCGCCAGCCATATTATGATGGAGTAGAATGTATGCTTTTCCACGACGGCTTTTCTGCCGTGGAAAAGCATACGGACCTTCACCTCGGGGGCCCATTGCGGTCCCCCTGGGTGAAGGGAGGGTGGGGGGTGCACATGGGGGTACCTATGGTACCCCCCTGCATTTGCGTGAACAAAGCAGCTGGCACTGCGCAGTGCCTGCCGCTTTGTGCACGCAAATGCGGTGCATACATTTTTAACATTGCGGCGGGTGCAGCTTGAAGCTGCACCCGCCACAATGTTAAAAATTCAAGATGTGACCGCCAAGGTGGCGGTCGCATCCTAAATTGCACGGAGGGACCGCCGCTGCCCCTGCGGACGGTCCCTCCTACTCTATGGTGGCGGACGGACTCAGGTCCGTCCGCCATCATAATCGGCCCCATAGACTGTTGCATCTCCAGCCGCAGCCAGTAGTGGGAGTACCGGCCGGGCGGTGACGTGGGGAGGGGGAGGGGCAGGGTGGGGGGTAGTAATGTATGGAATAGGGACTTTAACAGGTAAATAAGCATAAAAATAAATAAAACGAATTTCGATGCTCGCTCTGAACAGGGACTTCTATGTGAATTAACAAGGGCGTATTATGAAGCCCATTATCGCCGTTTTATTGGCAGTTTCCTGCCGATGAAATGGCGATAATTTTAACACCGGTCATAATATGCACTTTTGTTTTATTAATTTAATTGTTTACTTACCTGCAATCATCCAGATTCCATTGTTTATCTCCCCCCACCCTGCCCCTCTCCCGCCTCGCCTGCCTGCCCCATCGCAACTCCCTCCACGGGCCGCGGCTGATGAAGCCCATTATCGCTGTTGTATCAGCATTTTCCTGCTGATAAAACAGTGATAATTTTAACGCCGGTCCTTGATAATATGCCCCTATATTTGTCCCTTTTTTCAATAATTTGTAGCCTCTGTTTTTATAGTTCCCTCTCTCTCTCTTACTCCTTTCTCTGTCTCGGTACTACTATCTTTTTCTTATATTGTACTCTGTGCTGATATTGTCGTTCTTTGTGTATATTTTCTTGTCTCTCTTATTCTTTCTGTCTCTTCATTTTCTTCTCTCTCTCTTCTTATTTCATATTTTTTTTTATACTCCCTGTTCTGTCTTCTTTCTCGTTTCTCTCCCTCTGTATATAGTCTGGGCATATTTAGAAGCTCCTTGTGCGTCTTTGTTGTTTTATTGTGTTAGTTTTTTTGATGTAATAGTGGCAGAAATAATGTAGTAAAATGCATATGTATTTGGAAAATGAGTCAGTGTTGTTTACTGATATGTAGTAATTATCTATATGGAATATGTATAGTCCGTTAAACGTTTTTTAGTAGTAAATGGTAAAATAAATGGTCAGATTTTTTTGTGTAATATCACACTGTGCATGTGTGCACATTAAGGATTTATGGGCCATATTATCAAGGATCGGTGTTAAAATTATCATCATTTTATCGACAGGAAACTGCCGATAAGACAGCGACAATGAGTTTGAGAATACGCCATTGTTAATACCCATAGAAGCGCATGTTAAAACCAGAACATGGGCTTCTATAAGAATTAACAAGGGCGTATTATCAAGCCCATTATCGCTGTTTTATCGGCAGTTTCCTTCCGATAAAACGGCAATAATTTTAATTCCAGTTCTTGATAATATGCCCCTATGGGGCATATCATCAAGTCTGGGCGTTAAAATTAATGCCAGTTTATCGACAGGAAACTAGATGAAGTTACGATAATGGGCTTTATAATATGCTCTATGGAATTCCATGTTAGATGTTCTTTCCTGTCGATAAAGTTGCGATAATTGTTTCACCCAGGCTTAATAATATGCTCCCATATTCGCTCCTTATTGCATATTTTCTACGCTCTGGGTCATATTATCAAGGCCTGGTGTTAAAATGATCGCCGTTTTATTGGAAAGAAACTTCAGATAAAACGGCGATAATGGTCTTGATAAAACGCCTTATTAATTCCCATAGAAGCCCATGTTATGGTGTTTACATGGGCTTCTATGGGAATTAACAAGGGTGTATAATCAAACCCATTATCGCCATTTTTTCGGCAGATTCCTGCCTATAAAACTGCGATAATTTTAACACTGGGCCTTGATAATATGGACCTCTATTGTCATACTCCCTCCTCACTTGTCTTACTCCTTCCTCCCTCATTAAACAATCTTCCATTTCTTATATTCTGTTTTCTTTTTTATACTTGCTCCTATATTTGCATGTTTGTCCTACTGTTTATATTGTCTTTTGCCTTTACTCACCACTGTCGTCATAGTTGTTACTGTCTTCTCGTAGTACTCCCTCTCTGCTTATACGGTCAGTCTTCCTTTATATTTGTCTTTTCTCAATTCTTTTGTCTCTGTGTCTTTTTACATTCCTTCGTCTTTCTTCATATATACTCTTCTGTTGTTATATTCGATGTTTCTTCTTATTCTTGCTATTCTTTGCAGGTATTCCCTATTGTTTTCTCATACTTTTCTTTTTCTTCTAATACTCTTGTGTCTGTTCTCACATTTCTTCTGTCTTTTCTTATACTTTGCAGTCTCTACTAATATTGTCGTCTTTTCTTATTATGACATTTCTCTCCTTATTTTACCCCCTGTTGTTATACTGCTCCCTGTTTTCATATTCTCCTCTCTCTTCTCTTACTTCTTAATGTGTCCTCTTACTAGTGAGTTTTTCTTATATTGGCTTTTGTCCTATATTCCTTCTGTCTGTGTACATATTTTCCACTGTTTCTTCATATTTCTTTTCTATTTTTATTTTCTGTTCATATTGTTTTTTCACATCTGTTACTGCTCCTTGATTCACTGTATACAATCTGCAGCACTTTCCTCATATTCTCTGTCTTTTCATACTGACCTCTCTCTTTATATGTGTTTGTCTTGTCATACTTTTGTCTCTTTCGTCATACACTTTTCAGTCTTTATAATCCTCCATCAGTTTATACTCCTTCTTTTCACTTCAGGTCTGTATCCTCTGTTCTTCTTTTCCCCTTTTTCCCTTTTGCTCCAATTTTCCTGACATTGTTCCTGCTTTCTTCTGGTACTGTCCTCTCTGTCCTTATACATAGTGTCCTTTGCTAGTGTCACTTTTTTGTTCTTACAGTTGCGTTTTCTTTCACATGTTCCTTCTTTTTTTTTTAGAGTATTTCTCTCTCTTCTTATAGTGTCCCCTCTGTCCTCTTACTCTCTTTTTTTCTTCTTATACTCGTTGTTCTTCTTATATTTCCATCTTTCTCTTCCTACTCTCCCTTACCTATTCATACTTTTCAGTGTATCCATACTTCCTTTATTCTGTTATATTGCAGTGTCTATGTATACTCTCTTTTTTTATTATATTTTCCCTTGTGTCATACTTCTTCTTCTTTTGTTGTAAGTCCTTTTATTTTTATAGTCCAAGGTTTTTCCTCATAATCCTCCCTCTGTTCTTGTAAGTATCATAATAGAATATTTAATATATTTATTTTTGTAATGTTATATATTTTTTTGTTATAGATTCTGTTTATCAATACTGAAAAAACGATATGATGCCTACCAAGGTTGAAAAGCGGAAACAACTAAAGAAACGTGTGTATTTGAAGAGAAGTCATCAACAAGATTTGCATTAACAGGAATATGTTAACAAAGAGAAAGAAAGTCCTGGTAAGACAAGGAACACTTTTTTGAGGCAATTATTAAAGACTAACAGGCACATGCATCAAAGGATTTTGCGATCGCAAACGGTGCTAATCGCAAAAATCAGCCCTTTGCGATCGCAAAATCTTCTTTTGGAATGCATGAAGGGTGAAGGCCCTCGCAATTTGAGAATTCGGAAATATTTGCTAATTATCAAATTGCAATTGCATTTAAGGAATAGCATTTTGCGATTCCTTAAATGCAATGCATGAAACTTTAAAAAATTGCGATTTCGCAATTAGGGGGAGCAAATTAACATGAGGTTGAACCTCATGGTAATTTGCAAAAACTTTGAAAAATGCACTTTTGTGCATTTTTCAATGTTTCATGTTGTGCACACACATGCCCTTAGGGCATGTGTGTGCACAACATATGTGCACAGATTGATTTCAGGGTGCAACAGGGTGTCTTTTGGACACCCCTGCACCCTTGAAATCGCATTCTCAATTTGCGATTCGCTAATTGCGATTCGCAAATTGAGAATGTCTTCCCATTCATTCCTATGGGCCTCTGGCCCATAGGAATGAAAGGGGAGAAATCACAATTTTTGTGCGATTTTTTGATGCATTGTATTTTGTGATTCCTTAATTGCGATTCCTTATTTTTCGCAATTAAGGAATCGCAAAAAGCAATATTGATGCATGTGCCTGTAAGAGTACTGTGCACAAACAGAAAAATGTTACTAGTATATCAGAAACGATAAAAAAATATATATATAGAGAGAATAATCACGGAAAATCAAGTGGAGAGAAAACTGTATAGTAAAAGGAGGAAAAATCAATTTATGGAAATTAGGAAGAAAATGTTCTATAATAGATTTCTCTCAAATTTAATTAAAGAAATTAAGGTATGTAAGAAAAAAACAGTATTTTATAAGAAGAAAGGAATTGAAAATGTACTTCAGAAAGCTTTAAAATTAAAAAGAAAATTATTTATTTTAGTAATCAATAGAATTAGATCACTAGATAAGCCAATCCATTTAAAGAAGGCCAAAAGTAAGTGGAGAAGAGTAATTAACAGAAGTAATTTTTGTGAGTTTTTTTGGGTGAATGGAAACATAGTTCAAGTTCTGAACCTTTTTTTAATGAAGAAAGTTATCTTCAGAGTAATGATGTGTTGCATGCAGATGACACTAGTGGTCATGCTATTGAGGTTAGAAATGGTTGTCCTATTGAGAAAGAGAAAATTGTTCCTAGAAATGCAGAAGAGGTGTTAGCTGGTGAAGTTTTAGGGAGACGTTCTAAAGTTCCAGTGTACACTTGGAATTGTAGTAGTATTTGCAGTGTGCGGCAAGAATCTATTGATTTTTTACGCAATTTATTACTTACCTATACTAAGAAAAGTGTTAAACAAAAGATTAAGATGTTGCAAGGACAAGACCCTTGCAGAGTGAGAGAAAATACTGATTTGCAAGGTCATTCTCTGGCTTGTGTTTCTAAAAAAGTATATCAAAGTGATTTTCATCATTTCAGGATGTTAGCAGTACATCATTCTGAAATGAGGAAATTACTGAGAACATTGTATTATGCAAAAGGTCCAGCACTAATGTTAAAAAAGTTGAATAGTGCTCTTTTGCATGGATCTGTATCAGATGTAACAAATGTTTGTGATGAAATTCAGATTAGTTACTTTGGTCCTCAGGAAGACAGTGCAGAAACATTAATAGAAGAAAATGTGGAAGAGAATGTAGAACATTGCAGTGTTGAAAATTTTGAGCACGAAATTATAAAGTTTAAGGTGATTTCAATTGAAAGGCCAAATTATTCTTGTATCTGTTGTCGACGAATTCATTATAAAAATCAAACCAGGAGTGTTGATTTGTATTTAAAAAGTGAAAAGCAAAATAATAATGAGTTGGAGGATTTTACAACTTATTTGTTGGTTGAGAATTGTTTTGATTTGGGTTCTGATCAGCGTATTTTAGATGAGAACAAAATGCCTGCTAGAGCTGTGCAAAATAATCTTGAGTTGGTAAATATTCCTTCTGAACTGATGGATTTAAAACCTATGAGTCTATTCTTATTCAATGTGTGCATCCATTTTAGGCTATTGTTTGTATGGAGCCTAAGACAGGAAAATTGCTTCCTTCAGATTTACAGAGAGGATTAAAGGGAAGAGTTGTATATTTGACTCTAGATTTAAAGAATAATATTGAAACTATTGGTGTAGAAAATGTAGAGGATGAATCTCTAGTTATTCTTGTTAATGGCGTTCCTACTAAGAGTAAGAAAATCTGGCAAGAATTAGTGGATGTTATGAAAGTGAAAAAGGCAACGTTGTATCTGGTAAAAAATAATCAATATTACAAAAATGTGTTTGTGGGAGAAGAAAAAATAACTGTACAAGAAGATAGTGACTTGTCATCTGGACAAATTGAAAAAGTGGATGTTTCCAGAACTGAAGAAATCTATGAACATTACAGTGTTCATCAATTGCATTCCGAAGAAATGATGGGGAATGCTATAGAGTTATTCCAAATGAAAGAAGCAAAAGGAAGTCCCAGTAGTGTATGGGAAAATAGCTTGGAAGCTCGTTGTTTCCCTCGGTTGTTTCCTAATGGAAAAGGAGGACGATATGATGAACGACCTGTGCAGATTCCTGCATCTGAATAACGGACATCAAGATTATAGGCAGAAGATCCAAGATATCGACAATGTATTCCATATTTGTTTTATCTTTTGTTTGAGAGTGATTTGCCTAGACTTTCTTATGCAGTAAAATAATATATTTAAAACAGGTGTACATCTGCAAAATGTTTTGGCAAAGGAATTTATGGATAAAGTACAGCAGAAAGATAATGTTTTGGAATCCCAGCTGATTAATCTGATGGCATGTCAGCGTGGTACTAATGAGTACTGGTACAGTCGTCACGGAGAACAGAAATGTATGCTAAGGAACTTAAGAACTCCTACATGGTTCCTTACTGTAAGCTGTGCTGAATATGCTTGGGATGATTTACTTCAATTTCTTCGAGAGGCAAATCCAAATATAGTATATATTGAATACAAGACACCTGGAGAATTGTGCTCTTTGGATCCTGCTAATGTATGCAGGTATTTCAATCATAGATTCAAAGCTATGATGTCTTTTATCACCAATAAAAAAAATCCTCCTCTTGGAGTGATTCTGGATTTCTTTTGGAGAAAGGAGTATCAAGCGAGAGGTGTTCCTCACATACATATGCTATTACGGATCAAAGATGCCCCCAAATTTGGAACAGACTCAGATGATACTGTGTTGTCTTTTATTGAAGAATATGCTACATGTGATGTACCCCAAAGTACACAAGATAAGGACTTAAGACAACAAGTCTTACGATTCCAAAGCCACTGTTGTGGGAAATACTGTAGTCGAAAATACAAACCTAAGGACAAATTCTACACCAAATGCTGTTTTGCATTTCCACAACCTGTAATATCGAAAGGAAGAGTGAAGAGTTTTATGTCATCTTTGCGACATACTATCACAAGAAAGTCTCCAAAAAATACCTACAATTTAAGAAGAAAGTAATTTTGTCCATGAGGAATGCTAATATGGATATTCATTATGTTGCAGACAATTCCATTGCTGTTGCTCGATATGTGACATCGTACATAACTAGGTCAGAAAAGACGGAATTGAAGGAAACGTGGGAAGAGATTTCCCATGAGAAGAGTCTAAGTAAGAAATTATACAGTTACAGTTTGAAGATGTTATCTCGTCGAGAAATTGGAGCGTATGAATGCTCGGATCGCTTATCATCTGCTAGTCTGTACTCCAAATCTAGAAGAATCATTTGGGTGAGTCTAGGTCTTGGTGCAACACGAAACCGAGTACTTAAATCTGTACAAGAAATTGAATATTTAGCTGAAAAAGAGCCAGAAAGTACAGATATTGTGAAAACAAATATGGTGAATACATGTTATCCAAATAGAAGTCATCATCTTGAGAACATTTGTCTCTATGAAGGGCTGCAAAACTATATTGTTAAACGGAATATTACAGAAAACATCAATAATGGTATATATGCTGTGATTGGTTCTGAAGGATGTTTGGTGAAAGAAAGAAAAGGACATTTGATTAATCACCGTAAACTGAGTTGCGAAATACCTGACAAAAGGGAATTTTACTATTTAGCTCTTTTGAAACTTTTTAAGCCATGGCGTTAAGAATTCCTTCAATGCAACTAAATATACTATAGAATGTCCTGTTTTTGCTAATTATGTGAAAAAGTTGAATGACGAAATTGAGCAAGAAGCTACAATTGAGATTGGGAGAGATAGTTCTCAAGACAGTCACACTTCTGCTCCATTGAGTCAGGACCCACTAGGAGAACCAATTGTTCAAAATGAAGCAGCAACTGCTATGGAAGAGGTGGAAACAGCAATGTATCAAGCTCAAGAAGATGTAACAAACTTAGGAAACTTGGAAGTACAACTAAATGTTGAGCAGAAAGAAATATATGAGCAAGTGAGAGAACAGATTCAGCATGGATTACTTCATGAGAAGAAAGAGTGCTATTGCTCATCATTTGAACCTATCCGAATGTACGTGAGTGGACAAGCTGGAACAGGCAAACGTTTTTTAATTAAAGTAATCACAACTTTTCTACAGAAAACAACTGAGTCGCATTTGTCTTGTGTTGTCACTGCTCCAACTGGATTAGCAGCACACAATATTAAAGGAATTACTTTCCATCGTTTATTAATGCTACCAGTAGAGCATGAAAACAAATTAGAATACTAATTAGAATACTACAAGCTATCTGGAGAAGCTTCTTGTGAAGTTTCAAGAGTGTTGAGGAAAATGAAACTTCTCATTATTGATGAGGTAAGCATGGTATCAAACTTAATGATTGCCTTTGTGCATTTAAGAATGCAGCAAATTCTTAAAAACAGAGTACGAAGTGTTATTTGGAGGAAAACACGTCATCGTTTTTGGAGATCTACTACAACTTACTCCTGTAAAAGGACAACCAGTATTTAAAACACTTGCACATGTAGATACCAGAAAGTCTTTGGGTAGCATTGAAAATGTTAACATTTGGTCATATTTTGAATGTAAGGAACTTATTACAAATATGTGACAGGCAAATGATGCTGATTATGGAACTATTCTTCAAGATATAAGAATTGGAAAAGTGACTGACATGGCAAACAAGCTTTACAGAGACGATTAATTTCCAATTTCTTTCCAAATTGAAAATATTGTTCCTGAGAAAATATATTTGAGAATTGCAGAAAACAAATCTGTATTCTGCTTAATGCCAACACTGCATGAATGTGGTATATTCAATGAAGAAATATTAAAGTGAGAAAATGAAGAAATTATAAAATTGGAAGCAATTTAAAAAATAGAACATGAAGGAATCACTATTATTTTGAGTGAAAAGTTGAAGATGAAATTGGATTCTTTAGAGAAATCGATAAGTAAAACTGCTGGTTTAGAAAAGAATTTATATGGATGTGTAAACTGTAGGGTAATTTTACGACATAATTTGAATGTGGAAAAAGGTTTAGTAAATGGAGCAATGGGTAAAATTGTTGATTTTGTTAATTATGTAAATAGAGGTGGGATTGAATTTTTGAAAATCAAATTTGATGAAATTGCTGAAGCAGAACAACTTAGTCGTTGTGCTGCTCGATTTTTGCTTGTAAAAGATTTGTATGTCTGCAGAAAACAGTTTCCTGTTTCTTTGGCATATGCGGTGACCATTCATAAATCTCAAGGTTTAAGTGTGTAATAGTGCTTTAGTGAATATTGGAAGTACCGTGTTCAAAGAGGGGATGGCATAAGTTGCTTTGTCTCGAGTCAGAACTTTATCTGGATTGTACTTGATTGATTTTGATGAGACAAAGGTTTGTGCATATGCAAATTGTGAGAAAGAGTATAATAGGTTAAGAAGAGAATATGCGCCCAATTTAGGGCAATATCCAGTAATAGAAAAGCGTGTGGTATGTAGAAGAAGAAGATTTGAGAATATCTGTAGTGAAACTGTAGAGAAGGAAAAAAACAAGATGAAGTTGCGCCTACAAGCAAAAAGAGAAAGGAAAGTGTAGAAGACAATGTTGGTTATCGGTTTGAAAATAGTTGTGGTGTCAACTGCTATGCTAATGTAGTTGTTAATGTTGTTTTTCTTAAAAGTTAACAACAGCAAATTGTAGAAAATCGGGACAAAAGATTCTGTTCATTGTTGAATTCTGTTTGAATTCTGTTTATGAGAAATGTAGTAGTGATAAAATTAAAATACAAAGTGTTTCTGATATTCAAAATGTTCTGGTTCTACTCAATTTACACAGAATATTCAGCAAGATTGTCAGGAATTTTTATTGTTTATGCTTGGTGTACTGGAAGATGAAGGTATAGATGTTGAAAACCTTTTTGGCCTTTCTTATAAATGGCAACATGACTGTCAAAATTGTTTGTTTACATGTAGCACTAACATAGACACTGAAAGATTCATATATTTGACTTTACCTGACTGTGAATCAGTGTCTTTTAACAATCTAATTAGAGGAGCAAGTCAAAACATGGAGTGTAGCCAATGTAAATCAGAAATGTCATCAACATTACTTATACAAAGAAATGGACAGTATGTTATTTTAATGCTGCAACGTTGTAGAGCTGATGGAAGAAAATTGGATACTTTAATAAAAAAAATTGTAGATGGTCAATGTTCAATATCAGGAAGAACTTTTGTAGCTGTTGCAATTATTTTTCATGATGGACCTTCTATCACATCTGGACATTACATTGTTTATTTAAAATGAAAGGTTGGATACATTGTAATGATAGTCAATTAGTTTTTAAGCAACGTTTGCCCAAAGATTTACGAAATTCTTACCTACTATTTTTAAAGGCAGAATTTTAAGATCAAAATTTGCCCTTTAGGATTACTGCTGTTAAGGTAGATTAGTCTGGTGTTGTAGAGTATTTTGTAAGTGAGGGTGAGGAGCTTGAAGGTGTTCCTCTTGTTGATATTGAGGCAGTGTAGGTGTATCAGGTGGTGAGTGATGTGGCTGCAGCAGGGAACATTAATAATCACTCAGGTGGAGGTCTTTTGGATTTGTTGTATTTGTTGTAGGTGTTATGGCTGGAATTCCTGTGTAGAGTGTTTTGCCACAGTGTAGTCTGCTGCTGATGAGGGCATGTGTCACTGTTTTTATTCTTTTGGGTAGGATCCACTTGTAAATGTTGTGGAGCATGTGGAGGGTGTTATAGCAGTACGAGGAGACGGTGTAGACTTAGTTACACATGGAGAGGGAGGAGTTGAGGTTGAATCCTAGGTTGTGGATATGGTTGGTAGGTGTTGGTAATGTTCACAGTGTAGACAGGTAGTAGGAGTTGTCCGAGGCTGAATGGGGTGGGTCTGAGGAGGAGTGCCATGATCTTGTGTGAGTTTATGTTTACAGTGCTGCTCTTTATGTAGTTGGTGACGTCTTTCATTGTGTAGTGGAGGTTGCTTTTGGTGGTATGTGACTTTTTGGTGAGGAAGAGGATGAGCTCGGTGTTGTTGATGTAGGAGATGATGTTGAGGTTGTGATGGTGGGCTACTTGTTTGAGGGTGGCCATGTAGATGTTGAACAGCGTCGGACCTATGGATGAGTCCTGGGGAAACCGTAGATGATGTCGGTGGTTTTGGATTAGAAGGATGGGAGGCGGGTGTTCAGGATTACTATTGAACAACTTCCAAACAAAGGATTTGATGCATACTATTTGGCCATGTGGAATAGTGTGTGAAACCATTAAGGACTTTTTGTTGTGTATTTTGTCAGCATATATTTGTAACTAACATTATTTACAGTGTAAGAAAATTAATCATAATGTTTTGTTATTTTATGATTGTTTGAGATGAGTCATATTTATGTAAGAAATTGCTCTTAGAAAAAACGTTTAAGATATGTTTTATTTCTATTTTTTAAATTGTTATTGAGAATGCTGAATGTTTTTTTAAGATAATCTTATTGATTGTCTATTTTTTGCCTGCTGTTATGTGATGAGTACTATTGAACTCACTGTTTCTAGTGAAATTCAATATATTCTGAGAAGAGCAAAAAAGGCAAATGAAATGGTTTACAAATTATTTTGTGTTGTAAAATATATATTGTAACTGTATTTTTTGTATCTTCACAGGTGATAATTTTATAATATATAATATTTTGTTGATAATATGCTCCTTTGTTCCGTGCTCTGCATCGCATTTTGCGAAGCAGGGCGCGGTACGAAATTCATTTTATTAATTTAATTGTTTACTTACCTGCAATCATCCAGATTCCGTTGTTTATCACCCCTCACCCTGCCTCTTCCCTGCCCCGCCTGCCTTTCCCACCGCAAGTCCCTCCACAGGCCACAGCTGAAAGACGCGGTAGCGATCTAGGGCCAGATGTAGGTCACCAAATATTATATTTAGTGATTGAGATGTAGGGGGCCTATATTTTACAGAATCGGTAAATTTACCGATTTGGTAAATTAACTGATTCTGTAAAATACCGAATCGGTAAATATACCGATTCAGTAAATCTATATGTAGGTGGCACTGGAAACAGTGCCACAGGCCCCTAAGAATTCGTTATATACCATGTAATACTATTGCATGGTAAATAACGAATTCCTGTGTACATGCTCGTCTGTGCATGTACACCTGTGCCATGTGACACACATACATGCCCTTAGGGCATGTATGTGTGCCACATGGCACACAAGCCAGAATCAGGGGTGCAACAGGGTGTCAAAGTGACACCCTGTCACCCAGTAATTTTACCGAATCGGTATTTACTGATTCGGTAATTACCGAATTTCGACGATTCGTTAATGTATTCGGTAAATATACCTACATAGCATTTACCGATTTGTAAATACCGAATCAGTAAAATTCGGTATTTACCAATCGGTAAATTCTAATTACCTGCATCTAGCCCCTAGTCATTTACCACAGAGTTTTGGGGAATCCTTGGTGAGGCGCGCGAACACTAATGAGTGCTCACTTCACCGAAGACGTTCTGGAGTTCAGACCTGTTTTCAATTGCTCCTTCGACATTCCTGAAGAGAAAGTGGAAATATTTCAGTGAGAGTTAAAGAACATTGTATGACAAGTTAGTGAGTAAGTAAACTTACCTGGCATTATAGACAATATTGAATGTACTCAGTCGATGTATTTTCTCTAACTTAAAACAAGAAACGATAAAAATCGTGTTAAGCAAGGTTTTAAGGGAAAAGAACACATTGAGTAAGGAATACTACTAGAAAGACTTTTGAATTAAGAAGGAACATTAGTGAAAAACATAAGATATTCAAGGATTGACAAAATAGGTAACAAGCAACTGCATAAAGAAAGGTTAGTAGAGGAACACAATGAAATTAATAATATAAAAAATAGACAATAAACTGAGAGGCCTAGGTTAATGTATGTTATTTAATTATAGGTTATAAGCAGTGAGAAAAATAAAGAACCGCAAGCTACAAGGTTGAAGATAAATACTAGAGGATAGGCTAGTTCGAAAGTTGAAGAGGTAGGTAATTAGTTGGGTTAGACCAAGTTATAGTTGAGGAATAGAGATAGAGTAAAGACATGAAGTATTCAAAAAGTAGTGTGATAATGATGTCTAAATATACACAGATACACAGTGTTATTCTGGAAAATAAATTGTATCCTTTTCATTTGACTAAAACACATTTATTATTTTGGAATGGGTAAGGTGTATAGATATATTCTACTTTTTTTAGTAGTGTATTTTAGTGTAATAGCCTGAGTCTTTTCCTATGGTCATAAGGAGTGACTGGTTCCGAAAGTTAAGAAAATCTAAGAACAGGATATTGTTATAAGTAATTATATTTATATAGCTTTGCAAAGGAGAACAACTTTAGTAATGGAATGTTATTAGATAATAGTATTTATGTAGTATTTTTTGTAGGCCAAAATAGGTGAAAACTGTAGTTTTGTATTATATCTTCTGAAAAGTGCTAAAATTAACTGTTTATATTTTTATAGAAGGAGCAAGAACATAAAGGAAAAATTATGGAAAGAAAACAGGCTCATACTGAGGAGATTTTGGATATTATCTTGAGTATAATTGAAGAAGTAATCGTAGCTGTCACTGGCAATGAGAGTGAAGAAGGGGAAATTAGTGCTACAGAAATGAGGTGTGATTTCGAAGACAAAAGCTTTGATGGAGAATTTCTAGAAGTATTAAATTATGTTGAACTTTTAGAACAAATTAATTTAGAAACTGCTAACGAGGTAATTGATCTGAATGACATATCTGATGAACTTGTGTTGAAATGTCTGTTCAATTATTTACAAAAATAAATGTATTGTTTAAAAATAATAAAGGTTTGAGCACTATCTACTACTTTATTTATTGTACTAAAAGTGAAGCACTTAAAGATTCAGTTATATATTCTTTAAATGTTTGTATTGATGTACAATATGCAAAGTGGGTTCGAGGGTATGGTTTCCTTAAAATTCGTATGGAGTATACATGCAGTCTTCTATGCTCCTGCGAACTTGTGTTTTATGCCTTTAATTTTCCAGTCTGTATCCTTAGACTTGCCCCAAACACTCTGTCACTGTTGTTTTAGTTTTGTAGTGAGTCATTTAGCGGTATGTAGTAATCCATTCACTACATTAAAACACTAATGAGCACATATATAATAACTGGCATATCCCCAGGAATATGTTAGTTATTGTGCTCCGTGATACCACCACCATGGATGTGCCGTATTTACAATGCGGTGTACCATGGGTCACAAATGGCACATGTATGTGATGTATCTGTGCTGTAAAGGTGGTGCATTGTTGGAGTTATGTTGCAAGTAGAACACATTTCCAGCACTTGGTCTGGGGGCCCTATGCTGAGAATGCTGTGTCAATCCTTAGACCTGCTTCAAGCTAGTGCAGTGTTTTGACACAGCATTAGTAATCTTGTAGATTTCAGTCAGCCACTTTTAGGAGGTGTTCCTGCGCCGGAATGCCTCCCCCCATGTAGGAATGTCTTCTTCTGGTACAGGTATTTACAATGTGACGCACCTCCTAGAGACATCACATTCTAAATACCACATACCATGGCGCATCTTTTGCACCACCGCTTCATCAAAAAAGTGATGCAACGGCGGGGTAAAAGAGGCACAAGGGTGTTGTAAATCTGCCCCTAACAAACACTGACACATTCACCCAGGCAGTTTCAGTAGCAGTGCATTCTTTTGAATTTACTTTTGTTATTATTTTACATTAAAAATATGAAATGTGACTTTAAAAATAAAATACATTTAAGTATTTATAATAAAATTGCTGGAAATTACTATAAAAAGAAAGAAATATAATAATTAATACATTTTAAAATTATCATTTACAAAACCTTTGAAATTCACTGAAAAAAACATAGGTTTCAGGCACATTAAAGTTAGGAATTAGCATTTGAAAAACCTTAGAAATTCACTGAAAAAAACCATAGGTTTCACCCATGTTATAGTTAGCTGGACCTTTCTCTCATACAAAATCAATGAAATTCCCCTGTTATAGTTAGTTCAACTAACTATAACTCGTGTGCCCGCAATGCACTGCTGATGACGTCACATACTACATCACTCATCACATGGTCAGTGACATCACTGATGACATCACTGATGACATCTCAAATGACATCACTGATGACATCATCCTTGTGAAAGAGTGGCAGAGCTCCTCTCACCCTAATATAACCTTTGATACACACATTAAAAAATAGATACTAACTTTTTCAAAAAAATGGAGATACTAATACCAGTTACAACAACCTATTCAGTAATTCCAACATCTACATACACATCCACTCATCCGCCAACAGTTCTATATAGTCACTTAAACATGTACTCACTCATCATATGTACTCATACACCTATACATCCTGTTACACACCGATACTCATCCATTCAGTTACTCACACACATACTCACACATGCAAATAAACTATCAAACATCCATTTGTTTACATATACAGCTATACACACACCACTACACTTTTACAGAAACGTACACATACTTAATCTCTTAAACATTCAGTTATAGAAACGCATACTTATTTATACAGGAACTTTTTCAATATGTCACTGTCATATATCCTTACTTATATACATCAATACTCACATATACTAGTTTAAAACGTATGTACTTACTCATAAAGACACTATTGAGGCAGTCATTCACTCAATAGCACACCCATACGCAAATTCATCCACCCATACAGTCCTGCACACATGCTGTCTTCAAAACACATACAAACAGTGAGTCAGTCATTCATGCATCTGTGCCCTAGATAATACCCGTCACCAGACCATACAGACACTCATTCTGATACTCAAAAAACCAACTAATAACCCATATAGACACTCGTGTAGCTACTCACCAACCCATGCAGCCACTTATACACAAAGTGAGACCGTGATACAGATATTTACATATTTAAACATTACTCACTAATACATGTATTCACTAAGATACACTAAATAAGTCAGTTATACAATGAAATTTACAAAGAAAACATCCATTTAGACACTTATTTACCCATTTATTCTTCCATCGACCTTTAGACATACATATATAAAAATATTTATTTTTCAGAAAGACACACATTCAGTGGATGATGTCATCAGTGATGTCATCAGTGATGTCACTGACCATGTGATGAGTGATGTAATACGTGATGTCATCAGCAGTGCATTGCGGGCGCACGAGTTATAGTTAGCTGAACTAACTATAACGGGGGAATTTCAATGGTTTTGTATGACAGAAATGTCCAGCTAACTATAACATGGGTGAAACCTATGTTTTTTTCAGTGACTTTCTAAGGTTTTGTAAATGCTAATTCCTAACTATAACATGGCTGAAACCTATGGTTTTTTCAGTGAATTTCTAAGGTTTTTTAAATTGCGCATTTTGACATTTAAAAAAAAAAAAGTTTTTGGGACCTCCTAAGCAGGCCTCGGGGTCAGGGCGTTTCTACCTGCAGCCTTTTCTTGTTTTGCGCCTTAGTTATTTTCTTTTCTTGTGCCTTGGTTCTACAAAATGTAAAGAACTCTGGGAAAACGATACATCAAGACCCAAAAATCCATTTTCATATACTGGTTGATTCAACTTTAGAAAAAATCAAAGGATGCAGAGTAATACACTTCCTTGTAGTCATATAATCAGGGGTGTGCAGTTTATCGCTGTATATTTTCAGTTTTTAATCTTATATTAAAATTGTCAGTAGCATAGTAATCAACTCCTTTGAAAAATATACAACTGAAGGTGAACGAGACAAAAAAAATAAAGAATTATACTTTGGTGGAGGGTAGAAGAACAAAGACGAAGAAGAAATTAAAAAAGAAACAGCTAAATGAAGCCTATTCTTCTAGTTATCCAATTGCCCTCTACATCAACTTGAGAAGCATTTTGTAAAATACATTACAAACAATTCTGACTTCACGACTTCATAAAAAATAAAAAATAGAAAATAGAAAAAAATGAAAACATGTAGGGCCACATGCATCAAGCAAAATAACAGTCGCAAACTTTGCAATTCTGTGAATTGGCCTGTTTAGGTAGGTAATCGCAAATTTAGCAATTACCTATTTTGCGAATGCAGTTAGGGAAGCGCAATTCCCTAAATGTGATGCAATATGGAATCCCAAATTACCATCAACTTCAAGTTGATGGTAATTTGCAATTCTTTTTAAAAAGTCAAAAGAAATGCATTTTTCAAAGTGCATTGTGGTGCATTCACACACCCTTAGGGCATGTGTGTGCACCACTTGTGCATACACACATATTTTGGGGGTGCATCAGGGTGACCTGTTGGCCCCCTTGCATACTTGAAATTGCATGCACAATTTGCGAGTACCTATTGGGTATTCGCACATTGCGAATGCAATTCCATTGATTCCTATGATCCATAGGAATGAATGGGAAGTCATTCCTTGCGATTCGCTATTAAGTAATATGTAGTAATCACAATTGTTTCTACCTTTGATGCATGTTCCTCTTAAAGTGTTATTCCAAATGGGTTGTGAAAAAATGTGATATTTCATTTCTAATCACAGCAGGCAAAACAAATGTAAAAAAAAAACTGTTTCAAAAATACACATGAAGGAGTTCGTGTTTCGATTCCTCGATAATATTTTGTATTACGATCATTTTTGAAATGACAATACATAGTACAGATTTATTGGCGCTTTATTTGACTCAAATGTCGCCCCGGGACAAACAAATGTGTTTTTTGTTTAGATTACGTTTAAATGCGGTTTTATCTAATCCGCAATACCAATAATAAAGAAGGTAGTGCTGGTGTTGTAGAGGGCAATAGTTCTGTATGAAGGAGCATCAAGTAAATTGTAATCAATACTTTGAAGCAGATAACCACTGTATAAAAGTTATGACAATCTGTTCGCCTGATGCAAAGTTTTTAGATATCCATATCAGATACAAAGGAGGGACACCATTTAATCAACATTTATTTGAAACCAATAGATAGTAACATTTTCTGAAAGCTGCAATATAACTTCTAAAGAAGCATCATTGAAAGGTTATTTTATTCATCAAACTGTTACTGTAAGCAACATTTAAATTTCAGCCACGTTAAAGGCAATGCTAATTATAGAAGAACGATCATCACATTTAATGCAGATAACAATCATATCACGGAAATGTGAAACTTTTGCCTGCCTACCTTGAGGAAACCACAATAGTGTTATCAAAGGTGATGAAGACCGGAATTTAGCCAGGAAAATGCAGAAAATGAAGCCATTTTTTGTCTTTTTTTTAATGGATTTAATAATGTATTTTGTTATTACTTAATTATGCTTCTGAAATGCCCTTTTGGAATTTACGAGGTCGAGCAAACCACAAGAAAGGCAAAAACAAGACGCCTATAGCCATTAAATAGATAGATATACAAAATAAACTGGGCCAGAATATTTTGTAGATCTATTAAATAGTTGTTGCCATGCAACCACGCAAGCCATTGCAAACAATTGATGCGTTCCCATGCATTCACCAACACATATTGGCGCATTCCCAGATTTACTAAGGCTAGTAAACTTTGAAATGCATCAAAATGCTATGTTTTCCCCTGTAAGGTTTCAAGGAGAAATATGTTTATTTTTCCTGGTTACTTTTCTTTGTGGAAAATGCCTTAGAGGTTTGTTTTTGTGCAGCAAGGTAAGGAGGGAGCAGAAATGCTCCATAGTTTTTTTAAATATGGAGCATTTTTGCACTGTCTATTTCACGCAATGCAGCGGAGCAACATTGCTTGCTGCCCTGCGTTTCATAAAAGATTAGTGAATATGCCCCTCAATGTACAGGGATTTTCCATCTACCCACGCAGGATAAGTCAACTTGGGGCTATATTTACAAGGACTGGCAGTAACTACCGCTAATGCTGGTTAGCAGCAGTTTTCCTACCCCCGCGTACCGCTAAAAACTATCGCCCTGTTAGCGACGTATTTACCAGACATCGCTACATGGCAATAGTTTCAGGGAGCCGTAGTGAAAACTGCCGCTAACACCAGCGTGAAGGCGATAGGAATTCTGTTGTTAGCGGGCAAAAACTAACTAAAGGTCGATTAGCGGCAAAAAAACGGACGTCAGTCAGCCCAACATTAGTTTTATTTCCTTTATAGGTAAAAATAGCCTATCAGTCCACCTCCAATGAAAATTAGGGGAAAAAACAATGGAATGCAGAAGGGAACAGCCAGTGCCAAGTGCAGCACAGGTCAACAACCCCCTCAAGCCCCCCAACATCCAGGATGACCAGGATGACCAGCCAGAGTCCCAGGGGAAGAGGATGTGATGTACCCCAAAGTACACAAGATAAGGACTTAAGACAACAAGTCTTACGATTCCAAAGCCACTGTTGTGGGAAATACTGTAGTCGAAAATACAAACCTAAGGACAAATTCTACACCAAATGCTGTTTTGCATTTCCACAACCTGTAATATCGAAAGGAAGAGTGAAGAGTTTTATGTCATCTTTGCGACATACTATCACAAGAAAGTCTCCAAAAAATACCTACAATTTAAGAAGAAAGTAATTTTGTCCATGAGGAATGCTAATATGGATATTCATTATGTTGCAGACAATTCCATTGCTGTTGCTCGATATGTGACATCGTACATAACTAGGTCAGAAAAGACGGAATTGAAGGAAACGTGGGAAGAGATTTCCCATGAGAAGAGTCTAAGTAAGAAATTATACAGTTACAGTTTGAAGATGTTATCTCGTCGAGAAATTGGAGCGTATGAATGCTCGGATCGCTTATCATCTGCTAGTCTGTACTCCAAATCTAGAAGAATCATTTGGGTGAGTCTAGGTCTTGGTGCAACACGAAACCGAGTACTTAAATCTGTACAAGAAATTGAATATTTAGCTGAAAAAGAGCCAGAAAGTACAGATATTGTGAAAACAAATATGGTGAATACATGTTATCCAAATAGAAGTCATCATCTTGAGAACATTTGTCTCTATGAAGGGCTGCAAAACTATATTGTTAAACGGAATATTACAGAAAACATCAATAATGGTATATATGCTGTGATTGGTTCTGAAGGATGTTTGGTGAAAGAAAGAAAAGGACATTTGATTAATCACCGTAAACTGAGTTGCGAAATACCTGACAAAAGGGAATTTTACTATTTAGCTCTTTTGAAACTTTTTAAGCCATGGCGTTAAGAATTCCTTCAATGCAACTAAATATACTATAGAATGTCCTGTTTTTGCTAATTATGTGAAAAAGTTGAATGACGAAATTGAGCAAGAAGCTACAATTGAGATTGGGAGAGATAGTTCTCAAGACAGTCACACTTCTGCTCCATTGAGTCAGGACCCACTAGGAGAACCAATTGTTCAAAATGAAGCAGCAACTGCTATGGAAGAGGTGGAAACAGCAATGTATCAAGCTCAAGAAGATGTAACAAACTTAGGAAACTTGGAAGTACAACTAAATGTTGAGCAGAAAGAAATATATGAGCAAGTGAGAGAACAGATTCAGCATGGATTACTTCATGAGAAGAAAGAGTGCTATTGCTCATCATTTGAACCTATCCGAATGTACGTGAGTGGACAAGCTGGAACAGGCAAACGTTTTTTAATTAAAGTAATCACAACTTTTCTACAGAAAACAACTGAGTCGCATTTGTCTTGTGTTGTCACTGCTCCAACTGGATTAGCAGCACACAATATTAAAGGACTTACTTTCCATCGTTTATTAATGCTACCAGTAGAGCATGAAAACAAATTAGAATACTAATTAGAATACTACAAGCTATCTGGAGAAGCTTCTTGTGAAGTTTCAAGAGTGTTGAGGAAAATGAAACTTCTCATTATTGATGAGGTAAGCATGGTATCAAACTTAATGATTGCCTTTGTGCATTTAAGAATGCAGCAAATTCTTAAAAACAGAGTACGAAGTGTTATTTGGAGGAAAACACGTCATAGTTTTTGGAGATCTACTACAACTTACTCCTGTAAAAGGACAACCAGTATTTAAAACACTTGCACATGTAGATACCAGAAAGTCTTTGGGTAGCATTGAAAATGTTAACATTTGGTCATATTTTGAATGTAAGGAACTTATTACAAATATGTGACAGGCAAATGATGCTGATTATGGAACTATTCTTCAAGATATAAGAATTGGAAAAGTGACTGACATGGCAAACAAGCTTTACAGAGACGATTATTTTCCAATTTGTTTCCAAATGAAAATATTGTTCCTGAGAAAATATATTTGAGAATTGCAGAAAACAAATCTGTATTCTGCTTAATGCCAACACTGCATGAATGTGGTATATTCAATGAAGAAATATTAAAGTGAGAAAATGAAGAAATTATAAAATTGGAAGCAATTTAAAAAATAGAACATGAAGGAATCACTATTATTTTGAGTGAAAAGTTGAAGAGGAAATTGGATTCTTTAGAGAAATCGATAAGTAAAACTGCTGGTTTAGAAAAGAATTTATATGGATGTGTAAACTGTAGGGTAATTTTACGACATAATTTGAATGTGGAAAAAGGTTTAGTAAATGGAGCAATGGGTAAAATTGTTGATTTTGTTAATTATGTAAATAGAGGTGGGATTGAATTTTTGAAAATCAAATTTGATGAAATTGCTGAAGCAGAACAACTTAGTCGTTGTGCTGCTCGATTTTTGCTTGTAAAAGATTTGTATGTCTGCAGAAAACAGTTTCCTGTTTCTTTGGCATATGCGGTGACCATTCATAAATCTCAAGGTTTAAGTGTGTAATAGTGCTTTAGTGAATATTGGAAGTACCGTGTTCAAAGAGGGGATGGCATAAGTTGCTTTGTCTCGAGTCAGAACTTTATCTGGATTGTACTTGATTGATTTTGATGAGACAAAGGTTTGTGCATATGCAAATTGTGAGAAAGAGTATAATAGGTTAAGAAGAGAATATGCGCCCAATTTAGGGCAATATCCAGTATTAGAAAAGCGTGTGGTATGTAGAAGAAGTAGATTTGAGAATATCTGTAGTGAAACTGTAGAGAAGGAAAAAAACAAGATGAAGTTGCGCCTACAAGCAAAAAGAGAAAGGAAAGTGTAGAAGACAATGTTGGTTATCGGTTTGAAAATAGTTGTGGTGTCAACTGCTATGCTAATGTAGTTGTTAATGTTGTTTTTCTTAAAAGTTAACAACAGCAAATTGTAGAAAATCGGGACAAAAGATTCTGTTCATTGTTGAATTCTGTTTGAATTCTGTTTATGAGAAATGTAGTAGTGATAAAATTAAAATACAAAGTGTTTCTGATATTCAAAATGTTCTGGTTCTACTCAATTTACACAGAATATTCAGCAAGATTGTCAGGAATTTTTATTGTTTATGCTTGGTGTACTGGAAGATGAAGGTATAGATGTTGAAAACCTTTTTGGCCTTTCTTATAAATGGCAACATGACTGTCAAAATTGTTTGTTTACATGTAGCACTAACATAGACACTGAAAGATTCATATATTTGACTTTACCTGACTGTGAATCAGTGTCTTTTAACAATCTAATTAGAGGAGCAAGTCAAAACATGGAGTGTAGCCAATGTAAATCAGAAATGTCATCAACATTACTTATACAAAGAAATGGACAGTATGTTATTTTAATGCTGCAACGTTGTAGAGCTGATGGAAGAAAATTGGATACTTTAATAAAAAAAATTGTAGATGGTCAATGTTCAATATCAGGAAGAACTTTTGTAGCTGTTGCAATTATTTTTCATGATGGACCTTCTATCACATCTGGACATTACATTGTTTATTTAAAATGAAAGGTTGGATACATTGTAATGATAGTCAATTAGTTTTTAAGCAACGTTTGCCCAAAGATTTACGAAATTCTTACCTACTATTTTTAAAGGCAGAATTTGAAGATCAAAATTTGCCCTTTAGGATTACTGCTGTTAAGGTAGATTAGTCTGGTGTTGTAGAGTATTTTGTAAGTGAGGGTGAGGAGCTTGAAGGTGTTCCTCTTGTTGATATTGAGGCAGTGTAGGTGTATCAGGTGGTGAGTGATGTGGCTGCAGCAGGGAACATTAATAATCACTCAGGTGGAGGTCTTTTGGATTTGTTGTATTTGTTGTAGGTGTTATGGCTGGAATTCCTGTGTAGAGTGTTTTGCCACAGTGTAGTCTGCTGCTGATGAGGGCATGTGTCACTGTTTTTATTCTTTTGGGTAGGATCCACTTGTAAATGTTGTGGAGCATGTGGAGGGTGTTATAGCAGTACGAGGAGACGGTGTAGACTTAGTTACACATGGAGAGGGAGGAGTTGAGGTTGAATCCTAGGTTGTGGATATGGTTGGTAGGTGTTGGTAATGTTCACAGTGTAGACAGGTAGTAGGAGTTGTCCGAGGCTGAATGGGGTGGGTCTGAGGAGGAGTGCCATGATCTTGTGTGAGTTTATGTTTACAGTGCTGCTCTTTATGTAGTTGGTGACGTCTTTCATTGTGTAGTGGAGGTTGCTTTTGGTGGAATGTGACTTTTTGGTGAGGAAGAGGATGAGCTCGGTGTTGTTGATGTAGGAGATGATGTTGAGGTTGTGATGGTGGGCTACTTGTTTGAGGGTGGCCATGTAGATGTTGAACAGCGTCGGACCTATGGATGAGTCCTGGGGGAACCGTAGATGATGTCGGTGGTTTTGGATTAGAAGGATGGGAGGCGGGCGTTCAGGATTACTATTGAACAACTTCCAAACAAAGGATTTGATGCATACTATTTGGCCATGTGGAATAGTGTGTGAAACCATTAAGGACTTTTTGTTGTGTATTTTGTCAGCATATATTTGTAACTAACATTATTTACAGTGTAAGAAAATTAATCATAATGTTTTGTTATTTTATGATTGTTTGAGATGAGTCATATTTATGTAAGAAATTGCTCTTAGAAAAAACATTTAAGATATGTTTTATTTCTATTTTTTAAATTGTTATTGAGAATGTTGAATGTTTTTTTAAGATAATCTTATTGATTGTCTATTTTTTGCCTGCTGTTATGTGATGAGTACTATTGAACTCACTGTTTCTAGTGAAATTCAATATATTCTGAGAAGAGCAAAAAAGGCAAATGAAATGGTTTACAAATTATTTTGTGTTGTAAAATATATATTGTAACTGTATTTTTTGTATCTTCACAGGTGATAATTTTATAATATATAATATTTTGTTGATAATATGCTCCTTTGTTCCGTGCTCTGCATCGCATTTTGCGAAGCAGGGCGCGGTACGAAATTCATTTTATTAATTTAATTGTTTACTTACCTGCAATCATCCAGATTCCGTTGTTTATCACCCCTCACCCTGCCTCTTCCCTGCCCCGCCTGCCTTTCCCACCGCAAGTCCCTCCACAGGCCACAGCTGAAAGACGCGGTAGCGATCTAGGGCCAGATGTAGGTCACCAAATATTATATTTAGTGATTGAGATGTAGGGGGCCTATATTTTACAGAATCGGTAAATTTACCGATTTGGTAAATTAACTGATTCTGTAAAATACCGAATCGGTAAATATACCGATTCAGTAAATCTATATGTAGGTGGCACTGGAAACAGTGCCACAGGCCCCTAAGAATTCGTTATATACCATGTAATACTATTGCATGGTAAATAACGAATTCCTGTGTACATGCTCGTCTGTGCATGTACACCTGTGCCATGTGACACACATACATGCCCTTAGGGCATGTATGTGTGCCACATGGCACACAAGCCAGAATCAGGGGTGCAACAGGGTGTCAAAGTGACACCCTGTCACCCAGTAATTTTACCGAATCGGTATTTACTGATTCGGTAATTACCGAATTTCGACGATTCGTTAATGTATTCGGTAAATATACCTACATAGCATTTACCGATTTGTAAATACCGAATCAGTAAAATTCGGTATTTACCAATCGGTAAATTCTAATTACCTGCATCTAGCCCCTAGTCATTTACCACAGAGTTTTGGGGAATCCTTGGTGAGGCGCGCGAACACTAATGAGTGCTCACTTCACCGAAGACGTTCTGGAGTTCAGACCTGTTTTCAATTGCTCCTTCGACATTCCTGAAGAGAAAGTGGAAATATTTCAGTGAGAGTTAAAGAACATTGTATGACAAGTTAGTGAGTAAGTAAACTTACCTGGCATTATAGACAATATTGAATGTACTCAGTCGATGTATTTTCTCTAACTTAAAACAAGAAACGATAAAAATCGTGTTAAGCAAGGTTTTAAGGGAAAAGAACACATTGAGTAAGGAATACTACTAGAAAGACTTTTGAATTAAGAAGGAACATTAGTGAAAAACATAAGATATTCAAGGATTGACAAAATAGGTAACAAGCAACTGCATAAAGAAAGGTTAGTAGAGGAACACAATGAAATTAATAATATAAAAAATAGACAATAAACTGAGAGGCCTAGGTTAATGTATGTTATTTAATTATAGGTTATAAGCAGTGAGAAAAATAAAGAACCGCAAGCTACAAGGTTGAAGATAAATACTAGAGGATAGGCTAGTTCGAAAGTTGAAGAGGTAGGTAATTAGTTGGGTTAGACCAAGTTATAGTTGAGGAATAGAGATAGAGTAAAGACATGAAGTATTCAAAAAGTAGTGTGATAATGATGTCTAAATATACACAGATACACAGTGTTATTCTGGAAAATAAATTGTATCCCTTTCATTTGACTAAAACACATTTATTATTTTGGAATGGGTAAGGTGTATAGATATATTCTACTTTTTTTAGTAGTGTATTTTAGTGTAATAGCCTGAGTCTTTTCCTATGGTCATAAGGAGTGACTGGTTCCGAAAGTTAAGAAAATCTAAGAACAGGATATTGTTATAAGTAATTATATTTATATAGCTTTGCAAAGGAGAACAACTTTAGTAATGGAATGTTATTAGATAATAGTATTTATGTAGTATTTTTTGTAGGCCAAAATAGGTGAAAACTGTAGTTTTGTATTATATCTTCTGAAAAGTGCTAAAATTAACTGTTTATATTTTTATAGAAGGAGCAAGAACATAAAGGAAAAATTATGGAAAGAAAACAGGCTCATACTGAGGAGATTTTGGATATTATCTTGAGTATAATTGAAGAAGTAATCGTAGCTGTCACTGGCAATGAGAGTGAAGAAGGGGAAATTAGTGCTACAGAAATGAGGTGTGATTTCGAAGACAAAAGCTTTGATGGAGAATTTCTAGAAGTATTAAATTATGTTGAACTTTTAGAACAAATTAATTTAGAAACTGCTAACGAGGTAATTGATCTGAATGACATATCTGATGAACTTGTGTTGAAATGTCTGTTCAATTATTTACAAAAATAAATGTATTGTTTAAAAATAATAAAGGTTTGAGCACTATCTACTACTTTATTTATTGTACTAAAAGTGAAGCACTTAAAGATTCAGTTATATATTCTTTAAATGTTTGTATTGATGTACAATATGCAAAGTGGGTTCGAGGGTATGGTTTCCTTAAAATTCGTATGGAGTATACATGCAGTCTTGTATGCTCCTGCGAACTTGTGTTTTATGCCTTTAATTTTCCAGTCTGTATCCTTAGACTTGCCCCAAACACTCTGTCACTGTTGTTTTAGTTTTGTAGTGAGTCATTTAGCGGTATGTAGTAATCCATTCACTACATTAAAACACTAATGAGCACATATATAATAACTGGCATATCCCCAGGAATATGTTAGTTATTGTGCTCCGTGATACCACCACCATGGATGTGCCGTATTTACAATGCGGTGTACCATGGGTCACAAATGGCACATGTATGTGATGTATCTGTGCTGTAAAGGTGGTGCATTGTTGGAGTTATGTTGCAAGTAGAACACATTTCCAGCACTTGGTCTGGGGGCCCTATGCTGAGAATGCTGTGTCAATCCTTAGACCTGCTTCAAGCTAGTGCAGTGTTTTGACACAGCATTAGTAATCTTGTAGATTTCAGTCAGCCACTTTTAGGAGGTGTTCCTGCGCCGGAATGCCTCCCCCCATGTAGGAATGTCTTCTTCTGGTACAGGTATTTACAATGTGACGCACCTCCTAGAGACATCACATTCTAAATACCACATACCATGGCGCATCTTTTGCACCACCGCTTCATCAAAAAAGTGATGCAACGGCGGGGTAAAAGAGGCACAAGGGTGTTGTAAATCTGCCCCTAACAAACACTGACACATTCACCCAGGCAGTTTCAGTAGCAGTGCATTCTTTTGAATTTACTTTTGTTATTATTTTACATTACAAATATGAAATGTGACTTTAAAAATAAAATACATTTAAGTATTTATAATAAAATTGCTGGAAATTACTATAAAAAGAAAGAAATATAATAATTAATACATTTTAAAATTATCATTTACAAAACCTTTGAAATTCACTGAAAAAAACATAGGTTTCAGGCACATTAAAGTTAGGAATTAGCATTTGAAAAACCTTAGAAATTCACTGAAAAAAACCATAGGTTTCACCCATGTTATAGTTAGCTGGACCTTTCTCTCATACAAAATCAATGAAATTCCCCTGTTATAGTTAGTTCAACTAACTATAACTCGTGTGCCCGCAATGCACTGCTGATGACGTCACATACTACATCACTCATCACATGGTCAGTGACATCACTGATGACATCACTGATGACATCTCAAATGACATCACTGATGACATCATCCTTGTGAAAGAGTGGCAGAGCTCCTCTCACCCTAATATAACCTTTGATACACACATTAAAAAATAGATACTAACTTTTTCAAAAAAAATGGAGATACTATTAATTAACCAGCAACCTATTCAGTAATTCCAACATCTACATACACATCCACTCATCCGCCAACAGTTCTATATAGTCACTTAAACATGTACTCACTCATCATATGTACTCATACACCTATACATCCTGTTACACACCGATACTCATCCATTCAGTTACTCACACACATACTCACACATGCAAATAAACTATCAAACATCCATTTGTTTACATATACAGCTATACACACACCACTACACTTTTACAGAAACGTACACATACTTAATCTCTTAAACATTCAGTTATAGAAACGCATACTTATTTATACAGGAACTTTTTCAATATGTCACTGTCATATATCCTTACTTATATACATCAATACTCACATATACTAGTTTAAAATGTATGTACTTACTCATAAAGACACTATTGAGGCAGTCATTCACTCAATAGCACACCCATACGCAAATTCATCCACCCATACAGTCCTGCACACATGCTGTCTTCAAAACACATACAAACAGTGAGTCAGTCATTCATGCATCTGTGCCGTAGATAATACCCATCACCAGACCATACAGACACTCATTCTGATACTCAAAAAACCAACTAATAACCCATATAGACACTCGTGTAGCTACTCACCAACCCATGCAGCCACTTATACACAAAGTGAGACCATGATACAGATATTTACATATTTAAACATTACTCACTAATACATGTATTCACTAAGATACACTAAATAAGTCAGTTATACAATGAAATTTACAAAGAAAACATCCATTTAGACACTTATTTACCCATTTATTCTTCCATCGACCTTTAGACATACATATATAAAAATATTTATTTTTCAGAAAGACACACATTCAGTGGATGATGTCATCAGTGATGTCATCAGTGATGTCACTGACCATGTGATGAGTGATGTAATACGTGATGTCATCAGCAGTGCATTGCGGGCGCACGAGTTATAGTTAGCTGAACTAACTATAACGGGGGAATTTCAATGGTTTTGTATGACAGAAATGTCCAGCTAACTATAACATGGGTGAAACCTATGTTTTTTTCAGTGAATTTCTAAGGTTTTGTAAATGCTAATTCCTAACTATAACATGGCTGAAACCTATGGTTTTTTCAGTGAATTTCTAAGGTTTTTTAAATTGCGCATTTTGACATTTAAAAAAAAAAAAAGTTTTTGGGACCTCCTAAGCAGGCCTCGGGGTCAGGGCGTTTCTACCTGCAGCCTTTTCTTGTTTTGCGCCTTAGTTTTTTTCTTTTCTTGTGCCTTGGTTCTACAAAATGTAAAGAACTCTGGGAAAACGATACATCAAGACCCAAAAATCCATTTTCATATACTGGTTGATTCAACTTTAGAAAAAATCAAAGGATGCAGAGTAATACACTTCCTTGTAGTCATATAATCAGGGGTGTGCAGTTTATCGCTGTATATTTTCAGTTTTTAATCTTATATTAAAATTGTCAGTAGCATAGTAATCAACTCCTTTGAAAAATATACAACTGAAGGTGAACGAGACAAAAAAAATAAAGAATTATACTTTGGTGGAGGGTAGAAGAACAAAGACGAAGAAGAAATTAAAAAAGAAACAGCTAAATGAAGCCTATTCTTCTAGTTATCCAATTGCCCTCTACATCAACTTGAGAAGCATTTTGTAAAATACATTACAAACAATTCTGACTTCACGACTTCATAAAAAATAAAAAATAGAAAATAGAAAAAAATGAAAACATGTAGGGCCACATGCATCAAGCAAAATAACAGTCGCAAACTTTGCAATTCTGTGAATTGGCCTGTTTAGGTAGGTAATCGCAAATTTAGCAATTACCTATTTTGCGAATGCAGTTAGGGAAGCGCAATTCCCTAAATGTGATGCAATATGGAATCCCAAATTACCATCAACTTCAAGTTGATGGTAATTTGCAATTCTTTTTAAAAAGTCAAAAGAAATGCATTTTTCAAAGTGCATTGTGGTGCATTCACACACCCTTAGGGCATGTGTGTGCACCACTTGTGCATACACACATATTTTGGGGGTGCATCAGGGTGACCTGTTGGCCCCCTTGCATACTTGAAATTGCATGCACAATTTGCGAGTACCTATTGGGTATTCGCACATTGCGAATGCAATTCCATTGATTCCTATGATCCATAGGAATGAATGGGAAGTCATTCCTTGCGATTCGCTATTAAGTAATATGTAGTAATCACAATTGTTTCTACCTTTGATGCATGTTCCTCTTAAAGTGTTATTCCAAATGGGTTGTGAAAAAATGTGATATTTCATTTCTAATCACAGCAGGCAAAACAAATGTAAAAAAAAAACTGTTTCAAAAATACACATGAAGGAGTTCGTGTTTCGATTCCTCGATAATATTTTGTATTACGATCATTTTTGAAATGACAATACATAGTACAGATTTATTGGCGCTTTATTTGACTCAAATGTCGCCCCGGGACAAACAAATGTGTTTTTTGTTTAGATTACGTTTAAATGCGGTTTTATCTAATCCGCAATACCAATAATAAAGAAGGTAGTGCTGGTGTTGTAGAGGGCAATAGTTCTGTATGAAGGAGCATCAAGTAAATTGTAATCAATACTTTGAAGCAGATAACCACTGTATAAAAGTTATGACAATCTGTTCGCCTGATGCAAAGTTTTTAGATATCCATATCAGATACAAAGGAGGGACACCATTTAATCAACATTTATTTGAAACCAATAGATAGTAACATTTTCTGAAAGCTGCAATATAACTTCTAAAGAAGCATCATTGAAAGGTTATTTTATTCATCAAACTGTTACTGTAAGCAACATTTAAATTTCAGCCACGTTAAAGGCAATGCTAATTATAGAAGAACGATCATCACATTTAATGCAGATAACAATCATATCACGGAAATGTGAAACTTTTGCCTGCCTACCTTGAGGAAACCACAATAGTGTTATCAAAGGTGATGAAGACCGGAATTTAGCCAGGAAAATGCAGAAAATGAAGCCATTTTTTGTCTTTTTTTTAATGGATTTAATAATGTATTTTGTTATTACTTATTTATGCTTCTGAAATGCCCTTTTGGAATTTACGAGGTCGAGCAAACCACAAGAAAGGCAAAAACAAGACGCCTATAGCCATTAAATAGATAGATATACAAAATAAACTGGGCCAGAATATTTTGTAGATCTATTAAATAGTTGTTGCCATGCAACCACGCAAGCCATTGCAAACAATTGATGCGTTCCCATGCATTCACCAACACATATTGGCGCATTCCCAGATTTACTAAGGCTAGTAAACTTTGAAATGCATCAAAATGCTATGTTTTCCCCTGTAAGGTTTCAAGGAGAAATATGTTTATTTTTCCTGGTTACTTTTCTTTGTGGAAAATGCCTTAGAGGTTTGTTTTTGTGCAGCAAGGTAAGGAGGGAGCAGAAATGCTCCATAGTTTTTTTAAATATGGAGCATTTTTGCACTGTCTATTTCACGCAATGCAGCGGAGCAACATTGCTTGCTGCCCTGCGTTTCATAAAAGATTAGTGAATATGCCCCTCAATGTACAGGGATTTTCCATCTACCCACGCAGGATAAGTCAACATGGGGCTATATTTACAAGGACTGGCAGTAACTACCGCTAATGCTGGTTAGCAGCAGTTTTCCTACCCCCGCGTACCGCTAAAAACTATCGCCCTGTTAGCGACGTATTTACCAGACATCGCTACATGGCAATAGTTTCAGGGAGCCGTAGTGAAAACTGCCGCTAACACCAGCGTGAAGGCGATAGGAATTCTGTTGTTAGCGGGCAAAAACTAACTAAAGGTCGATTAGCGGCAAAAAAACGGACGTCAGTCAGCCCAACATGAGTTTTATTTCCTTTATAGGTAAAAATAGCCTATCAGTCCACCTCCAATGAAAATTAGGGGAAAAAACAATGGAATGCAGAAGGGAACAGCCAGTGCCAAGTGCAGCACAGGTCAACAACCCCCTCAAGCCCCCCAACATCCAGGATGACCAGGATGACCAGCCAGAGTCCCAGGGGAAGAGGATGTGATGTACCCCAAAGTACACAAGATAAGGACTTAAGACAACAAGTCTTACGATTCCAAAGCCACTGTTGTGGGAAATACTGTAGTCGAAAATACAAACCTAAGGACAAATTCTACACCAAATGCTGTTTTGCATTTCCACAACCTGTAATATCGAAAGGAAGAGTGAAGAGTTTTATGTCATCTTTGCGACATACTATCACAAGAAAGTCTCCAAAAAATACCTACAATTTAAGAAGAAAGTAATTTTGTCCATGAGGAATGCTAATATGGATATTCATTATGTTGCAGACAATTCCATTGCTGTTGCTCGATATGTGACATCGTACATAACTAGGTCAGAAAAGACGGAATTGAAGGAAACGTGGGAAGAGATTTCCCATGAGAAGAGTCTAAGTAAGAAATTATACAGTTACAGTTTGAAGATGTTATCTCGTCGAGAAATTGGAGCGTATGAATGCTCGGATCGCTTATCATCTGCTAGTCTGTACTCCAAATCTAGAAGAATCATTTGGGTGAGTCTAGGTCTTGGTGCAACACGAAACCGAGTACTTAAATCTGTACAAGAAATTGAATATTTAGCTGAAAAAGAGCCAGAAAGTACAGATATTGTGAAAACAAATATGGTGAATACATGTTATCCAAATAGAAGTCATCATCTTGAGAACATTTGTCTCTATGAAGGGCTGCAAAACTATATTGTTAAACGGAATATTACAGAAAACATCAATAATGGTATATATGCTGTGATTGGTTCTGAAGGATGTTTGGTGAAAGAAAGAAAAGGACATTTGATTAATCACCGTAAACTGAGTTGCGAAATACCTGACAAAAGGGAATTTTACTATTTAGCTCTTTTGAAACTTTTTAAGCCATGGCGTTAAGAATTCCTTCAATGCAACTAAATATACTATAGAATGTCCTGTTTTTGCTAATTATGTGAAAAAGTTGAATGACGAAATTGAGCAAGAAGCTACAATTGAGATTGGGAGAGATAGTTCTCAAGACAGTCACACTTCTGCTCCATTGAGTCAGGACCCACTAGGAGAACCAATTGTTCAAAATGAAGCAGCAACTGCTATGGAAGAGGTGGAAACAGCAATGTATCAAGCTCAAGAAGATGTAACAAACTTAGGAAACTTGGAAGTACAACTAAATGTTGAGCAGAAAGAAATATATGAGCAAGTGAGAGAACAGATTCAGCATGGATTACTTCATGAGAAGAAAGAGTGCTATTGCTCATCATTTGAACCTATCCGAATGTACGTGAGTGGACAAGCTGGAACAGGCAAACGTTTTTTAATTAAAGTAATCACAACTTTTCTACAGAAAACAACTGAGTCGCATTTGTCTTGTGTTGTCACTGCTCCAACTGGATTAGCAGCACACAATATTAAAGGACTTACTTTCCATCGTTTATTAATGCTACCAGTAGAGCATGAAAACAAATTAGAATACTAATTAGAATACTACAAGCTATCTGGAGAAGCTTCTTGTGAAGTTTCAAGAGTATTGAGGAAAATGAAACTTCTCATTATTGATGAGGTAAGCATGGTATCAAACTTAATGATTGCCTTTGTGCATTTAAGAATGCAGCAAATTCTTAAAAACAGAGTACGAAGTGTTATTTGGAGGAAAACACGTCATAGTTTTTGGAGATCTACTACAACTTACTCCTGTAAAAGGACAACCAGTATTTAAAACACTTGCACATGTAGATACCAGAAAGTCTTTGGGTAGCATTGAAAATGTTAACATTTGGTCATATTTTGAATGTAAGGAACTTATTACAAATATGTGACAGGCAAATGATGCTGATTATGGAACTATTCTTCAAGATATAAGAATTGGAAAAGTGACTGACATGGCAAACAAGCTTTACAGAGACGATTATTTTCCAATTTGTTTCCAAATGAAAATATTGTTCCTGAGAAAATATATTTGAGAATTGCAGAAAACAAATCTGTATTCTGCTTAATGCCAACACTGCATGAATGTGGTATATTCAATGAAGAAATATTAAAGTGAGAAAATGAAGAAATTATAAAATTGGAAGCAATTTAAAAAATAGAACATGAAGGAATCACTATTATTTTGAGTGAAAAGTTGAAGAGGAAATTGGATTCTTTAGAGAAATCGATAAGTAAAACTGCTGGTTTAGAAAAGAATTTATATGGATGTGTAAACTGTAGGGTAATTTTACGACATAATTTGAATGTGGAAAAAGGTTTAGTAAATGGAGCAATGGGTAAAATTGTTGATTTTGTTAATTATGTAAATAGAGGTGGGATTGAATTTTTGAAAATCAAATTTGATGAAATTGCTGAAGCAGAACAACTTAGTCGTTGTGCTGCTCGATTTTTGCTTGGAAAAGATTTGTATGTCTGCAGAAAACAGTTTCCTGTTTCTTTGGCATATGCGGTGACCATTCATAAATCTCAAGGTTTAAGTGTGTAATAGTGCTTTAGTGAATATTGGAAGTACCGTGTTCAAAGAGGGGATGGCATAAGTTGCTTTGTCTCGAGTCAGAACTTTATCTGGATTGTACTTGATTGATTTTGATGAGACAAAGGTTTGTGCATATGCAAATTGTGAGAAAGAGTATAATAGGTTAAGAAGAGAATATGCGCCCAATTTAGGGCAATATCCAGTATTAGAAAAGCGTGTGGTATGTAGAAGAAGTAGATTTGAGAATATCTGTAGTGAAACTGTAGAGAAGGAAAAAAACAAGATGAAGTTGCGCCTACAAGCAAAAAGAGAAAGGAAAGTGTAGAAGACAATGTTGGTTATCGGTTTGAAAATAGTTGTGGTGTCAACTGCTATGCTAATGTAGTTGTTAATGTTGTTTTTCTTAAAAGTTAACAACAGCAAATTGTAGAAAATCGGGACAAAAGATTCTGTTCATTGTTGAATTCTGTTTGAATTCTGTTTATGAGAAATGTAGTAGTGATAAAATTAAAATACAAAGTGTTTCTGATATTCAAAATGTTCTGGTTCTACTCAATTTACACAGAATATTCAGCAAGATTGTCAGGAATTTTTATTGTTTATGCTTGGTGTACTGGAAGATGAAGGTATAGATGTTGAAAACCTTTTTGGCCTTTCTTATAAATGGCAACATGACTGTCAAAATTGTTTGTTTACATGTAGCACTAACATAGACACTGAAAGATTCATATATTTGACTTTACCTGACTGTGAATCAGTGTCTTTTAACAATCTAATTAGAGGAGCAAGTCAAAACATGGAGTGTAGCCAATGTAAATCAGAAATGTCATCAACATTACTTATACAAAGAAATGGACAGTATGTTATTTTAATGCTGCAACGTTGTAGAGCTGATGGAAGAAAATTGGATACTTTAATAAAAAAAATTGTAGATGGTCAATGTTCAATATCAGGAAGAACTTTTGTAGCTGTTGCAATTATTTTTCATGATGGACCTTCTATCACATCTGGACATTACATTGTTTATTTAAAATGAAAGGTTGGATACATTGTAATGATAGTCAATTAGTTTTTAAGCAACGTTTGCCCAAAGATTTACGAAATTCTTACCTACTATTTTTAAAGGCAGAATTTGAAGATCAAAATTTGCCCTTTAGGATTACTGCTGTTAAGGTAGATTAGTCTGGTGTTGTAGAGTATTTTGTAAGTGAGGGTGAGGAGCTTGAAGGTGTTCCTCTTGTTGATATTGAGGCAGTGTAGGTGTATCAGGTGGTGAGTGATGTGGCTGCAGCAGGGAACATTAATAATCACTCAGGTGGAGGTCTTTTGGATTTGTTGTATTTGTTGTAGGTGTTATGGCTGGAATTCCTGTGTAGAGTGTTTTGCCACAGTGTAGTCTGCTGCTGATGAGGGCATGTGTCACTGTTTTTATTCTTTTGGGTAGAATCCACTTGTAAATGTTGTGGAGCATGTGGAGGGTGTTATAGCAGTACGAGGAGACGGTGTAGACTTAGTTACACATGGAGAGGGAGGAGTTGAGGTTGAATCCTAGGTTGTGGATATGGTTGGTAGGTGTTGGTAATGTTCACAGTGTAGACAGGTAGTAGGAGTTGTCCGAGGCTGAATGGGGTGGGTCTGAGGAGGAGTGCCATGATCTTGTGTGAGTTTATGTTTACAGTGCTGCTCTTTATGTAGTTGGTGACGTCTTTCATTGTGTAGTGGAGGTTGCTTTTGGTGGTGTGTGACTTTTTGGTGAGGAAGAGGATGAGCTCGGTGTTGTTGATGTAGGAGATGATGTTGAGGTTGTGATGGTGGGCTACTTGTTTGAGGGTGGCCATGTAGATGTTGAACAGCGTCGGACCTATGGATGAGTCCTGGGGGAACCGTAGATGATGTCGGTGGTTTTGGATTAGAAGGATGGGAGGCGGGCGTTCAGGATTACTATTGAACAACTTCCAAACAAAGGATTTGATGCATACTATTTGGCCATGTGGAATAGTGTGTGAAACCATTAAGGACTTTTTGTTGTGTATTTTGTCAGCATATATTTGTAACTAACATTATTTACAGTGTAAGAAAATTAATCATAATGTTTTGTTATTTTATGATTGTTTGAGATGAGTCATATTTATGTAAGAAATTGCTCTTAGAAAAAACATTTAAGATATGTTTTATTTCTATTTTTTAAATTGTTATTGAGAATGTTGAATGTTTTTTTAAGATAATCTTATTGATTGTCTATTTTTTGCCTGCTGTTATGTGATGAGTACTATTGAACTCACTGTTTCTAGTGAAATTCAATATATTCTGAGAAGAGCAAAAAAGGCAAATGAAATGGTTTACAAATTATTTTGTGTTGTAAAATATATATTGTAACTGTATTTTTTGTATCTTCACAGGTGATAATTTTATAATATATAATATTTTGTTGATAATATGCTCCTTTGTTCCGTGCTCTGCATCGCATTTTGCGAAGCAGGGCGCGGTACGAAATTCATTTTATTAATTTAATTGTTTACTTACCTGCAATCATCCAGATTCCGTTGTTTATCACCCCTCACCCTGCCTCTTCCCTGCCCCGCCTGCCTTTCCCACCGCAAGTCCCTCCACAGGCCACAGCTGAAAGACGCGGTAGCGATCTAGGGCCAGATGTAGGTCACCAAATATTATATTTAGTGATTGAGATGTAGGGGGCCTATATTTTACAGAATCGGTAAATTTACCGATTTGGTAAATTAACTGATTCTGTAAAATACCGAATCGGTAAATATACCGATTCAGTAAATCTATATGTAGGTGGCACTGGAAACAGTGCCACAGGCCCCTAAGAATTCGTTATATACCATGTAATACTATTGCATGGTAAATAACGAATTCCTGTGTACATGCTCGTCTGTGCATGTACACCTGTGCCATGTGACACACATACATGCCCTTAGGGCATGTATGTGTGCCACATGGCACACAAGCCAGAATCAGGGGTGCAACAGGGTGTCAAAGTGACACCCTGTCACCCAGTAATTTTACCGAATCGGTATTTACTGATTCGGTAATTACCGAATTTCGACGATTCGTTAATGTATTCGGTAAATATACCTACATAGCATTTACCGATTTGTAAATACCGAATCAGTAAAATTCGGTATTTACCAATCGGTAAATTCTAATTACCTGCATCTAGCCCCTAGTCATTTACCACAGAGTTTTGGGGAATCCTTGGTGAGGCGCGCGAACACTAATGAGTGCTCACTTCACCGAAGACGTTCTGGAGTTCAGACCTGTTTTCAATTGCTCCTTCGACATTCCTGAAGAGAAAGTGGAAATATTTCAGTGAGAGTTAAAGAACATTGTATGACAAGTTAGTGAGTAAGTAAACTTACCTGGCATTATAGACAATATTGAATGTACTCAGTCGATGTATTTTCTCTAACTTAAAACAAGAAACGATAAAAATCGTGTTAAGCAAGGTTTTAAGGGAAAAGAACACATTGAGTAAGGAATACTACTAGAAAGACTTTTGAATTAAGAAGGAACATTAGTGAAAAACATAAGATATTCAAGGATTGACAAAATAGGTAACAAGCAACTGCATAAAGAAAGGTTAGTAGAGGAACACAATGAAATTAATAATATAAAAAATAGACAATAAACTGAGAGGCCTAGGTTAATGTATGTTATTTAATTATAGGTTATAAGCAGTGAGAAAAATAAAGAACCGCAAGCTACAAGGTTGAAGATAAATACTAGAGGATAGGCTAGTTCGAAAGTTGAAGAGGTAGGTAATTAGTTGGGTTAGACCAAGTTATAGTTGAGGAATAGAGATAGAGTAAAGACATGAAGTATTCAAAAAGTAGTGTGATAATGATGTCTAAATATACACAGATACACAGTGTTATTCTGGAAAATAAATTGTATCCCTTTCATTTGACTAAAACACATTTATTATTTTGGAATGGGTAAGGTGTATAGATATATTCTACTTTTTTTAGTAGTGTATTTTAGTGTAATAGCCTGAGTCTTTTCCTATGGTCATAAGGAGTGACTGGTTCCGAAAGTTAAGAAAATCTAAGAACAGGATATTGTTATAAGTAATTATATTTATATAGCTTTGCAAAGGAGAACAACTTTAGTAATGGAATGTTATTAGATAATAGTATTTATGTAGTATTTTTTGTAGGCCAAAATAGGTGAAAACTGTAGTTTTGTATTATATCTTCTGAAAAGTGCTAAAATTAACTGTTTATATTTTTATAGAAGGAGCAAGAACATAAAGGAACAATTATGGAAAGAAAACAGGCTCATACTGAGGAGATTTTGGATATTATCTTGAGTATAATTGAAGAAGTAATCGTAGCTGTCACTGGCAATGAGAGTGAAGAAGGGGAAATTAGTGCTACAGAAATGAGGTGTGATTTCGAAGACAAAAGCTTTGATGGAGAATTTCTAGAAGTATTAAATTATGTTGAACTTTTAGAACAAATTAATTTAGAAACTGCTAACGAGGTAATTGATCTGAATGACATATCTGATGAACTTGTGTTGAAATGTCTGTTCAATTATTTACAAAAATAAATGTATTGTTTAAAAATAATAAAGGTTTGAGCACTATCTACTACTTTATTTATTGTACTAAAAGTGAAGCACTTAAAGATTCAGTTATATATTCTTTAAATGTTTGTATTGATGTACAATATGCAAAGTGGGTTCGAGGGTATGGTTTCCTTAAAATTCGTATGGAGTATACATGCAGTCTTGTATGCTCCTGCGAACTTGTGTTTTATGCCTTTAATTTTCCAGTCTGTATCCTTAGACTTGCCCCAAACACTCTGTCACTGTTGTTTTAGTTTTGTAGTGAGTCATTTAGCGGTATGTAGTAATCCATTCACTACATTAAAACACTAATGAGCACATATATAATAACTGGCATATCCCCAGGAATATGTTAGTTATTGTGCTCCGTGATACCACCACCATGGATGTGCCGTATTTACAATGCGGTGTACCATGGGTCACAAATGGCACATGTATGTGATGTATCTGTGCTGTAAAGGTGGTGCATTGTTGGAGTTATGTTGCAAGTAGAACACATTTCCAGCACTTGGTCTGGGGGCCCTATGCTGAGAATGCTGTGTCAATCCTTAGACCTGCTTCAAGCTAGTGCAGTGTTTTGACACAGCATTAGTAATCTTGTAGATTTCAGTCAGCCACTTTTAGGAGGTGTTCCTGCGCCGGAATGCCTCCCCCCATGTAGGAATGTCTTCTTCTGGTACAGGTATTTACAATGTGACGCACCTCCTAGAGACATCACATTCTAAATACCACATACCATGGCGCATCTTTTGCACCACCGCTTCATCAAAAAAGTGATGCAACGGCGGGGTAAAAGAGGCACAAGGGTGTTGTAAATCTGCCCCTAACAAACACTGACACATTCACCCAGGCAGTTTCAGTAGCAGTGCATTCTTTTGAATTTACTTTTGTTATTATTTTACATTAAAAATATGAAATGTGACTTTAAAAATAAAATACATTTAAGTATTTATAATAAAATTGCTGGAAATTACTATAAAAAGAAAGAAATATAATAATTAATACATTTTAAAATTATCATTTACAAAACCTTTGAAATTCACTGAAAAAAACATAGGTTTCAGGCACATTATAGTTAGGAATTAGCATTTGAAAAACCTTAGAAATTCACTGAAAAAAACCATAGGTTTCACCCATGTTATAGTTAGCTGGACCTTTCTCTCATACAAAATCAATGAAATTCCCCTGTTATAGTTAGTTCAACTAACTATAACTCGTGTGCCCGCAATGCACTGCTGATGACGTCACATACTACATCACTCATCACATGGTCAGTGACATCACTGATGACATCACTGATGACATCTCAAATGACATCACTGATGACATCATCCTTGTGAAAGAGTGGCAGAGCTCCTCTCACCCTAATATAACCTTTGATACACACATTAAAAAATAGATACTAACTTTTTCAAAAAAATGGAGATACTAATACCAGTTACAACAACCTATTCAGTAATTCCAACATCTACATACACATCCACTCATCCGCCAACAGTTCTATATAGTCACTTAAACATGTACTCACTCATCATATGTACTCATACACCTATACATCCTGTTACACACCGATACTCATCCATTCAGTTACTCACACACATACTCACACATGCAAATAAACTATCAAACATCCATTTGTTTACATATACAGCTATACACACACCACTACACTTTTACAGAAACGTACACATACTTAATCTCTTAAACATTCAGTTATAGAAACGCATACTTATTTATACAGGAACTTTTTCAATATGTCACTGTCATATATCCTTACTTATATACATCAATACTCACATATACTAGTTTAAAACGTATGTACTTACTCATAAAGACACTATTGAGGCAGTCATTCACTCAATAGCACACCCATACGCAAATTCATCCACCCATACAGTCCTGCACACATGCTGTCTTCAAAACACATACAAACAGTGAGTCAGTCATTCATGCATCTGTGCCCTAGATAATACCCGTCACCAGACCATACAGACACTCATTCTGATACTCAAAAAACCAACTAATAACCCATATAGACACTCGTGTAGCTACTCACCAACCCATGCAGCCACTTATACACAAAGTGAGACCGTGATACAGATATTTACATATTTAAACATTACTCACTAATACATGTATTCACTAAGATACACTAAATAAGTCAGTTATACAATGAAATTTACAAAGAAAACATCCATTTAGACACTTATTTACCCATTTATTCTTCCATCGACCTTTAGACATACATATATAAAAATATTTATTTTTCAGAAAGACACACATTCAGTGGATGATGTCATCAGTGATGTCATCAGTGATGTCACTGACCATGTGATGAGTGATGTAATACGTGATGTCATCAGCAGTGCATTGCGGGCGCACGAGTTATAGTTAGCTGAACTAACTATAACGGGGGAATTTCAATGGTTTTGTATGACAGAAATGTCCAGCTAACTATAACATGGGTGAAACCTATGTTTTTTTCAGTGAATTTCTAAGGTTTTGTAAATGCTAATTCCTAACTATAACATGGCTGAAACCTATGGTTTTTTCAGTGAATTTCTAAGGTTTTTTAAATTGCGCATTTTGACATTTAAAAAAAAAAAAGTTTTTGGGACCTCCTAAGCAGGCCTCGGGGTCAGGGCGTTTCTACCTGCAGCCTTTTCTTGTTTTGCGCCTTAGTTTTTTTCTTTTCTTGTGCCTTGGTTCTACAAAATGTAAAGAACTCTGGGAAAACGATACATCAAGACCCAAAAATCCATTTTCATATACTGGTTGATTCAACTTTAGAAAAAATCAAAGGATGCAGAGTAATACACTTCCTTGTAGTCATATAATCAGGGGTGTGCAGTTTATCGCTGTATATTTTCAGTTTTTAATCTTATATTAAAATTGTCAGTAGCATAGTAATCAACTCCTTTGAAAAATATACAACTGAAGGTGAACGAGACAAAAAAAATAAAGAATTATACTTTGGTGGAGGGTAGAAGAACAAAGACGAAGAAGAAATTAAAAAAGAAACAGCTAAATGAAGCCTATTCTTCTAGTTATCCAATTGCCCTCTACATCAACTTGAGAAGCATTTTGTAAAATACATTACAAACAATTCTGACTTCACGACTTCATAAAAAATAAAAAATAGAAAATAGAAAAAAATGAAAACATGTAGGGCCACATGCATCAAGCAAAATAACAGTCGTAAACTTTGCAATTCTGTGAATTGGCCTGTTTAGGTAGGTAATCGCAAATTTAGCAATTACCTATTTTGCGAATGCAGTTAGGGAAGCGCAATTCCCTAAATGTGATGCAATATGGAATCCCAAATTACCATCAACTTCAAGTTGATGGTAATTTGCAATTCTTTTTAAAAAGTCAAAAGAAATGCATTTTTCAAAGTGCATTGTGGTGCATTCACACACCCTTAGGGCATGTGTGTGCACCACTTGTGCATACACACATATTTTGGGGGTGCATCAGGGTGACCTGTTGGCCCCCTTGCATACTTGAAATTGCATGCACAATTTGCGAGTACCTATTGGGTATTCGCACATTGCGAATGCAATTCCATTGATTCCTATGATCCATAGGAATGAATGGGAAGTCATTCCTTGCGATTCGCTATTAAGTAATATGTAGTAATCACAATTGTTTCTACCTTTGATGCATGTTCCTCTTAAAGTGTTATTCCAAATGGGTTGTGAAAAAATGTGATATTTCATTTCTAATCACAGCAGGCAAAACAAATGTAAAAAAAAAACTGTTTCAAAAATACACATGAAGGAGTTCGTGTTTCGATTCCTCGATAATATTTTGTATTACGATCATTTTTGAAATGACAATACATAGTACAGATTTATTGGCGCTTTATTTGACTCAAATGTCGCCCCGGGACAAACAAATGTGTTTTTTGTTTAGATTACGTTTAAATGCGGTTTTATCTAATCCGCAATACCAATAATAAAGAAGGTAGTGCTGGTGTTGTAGAGGGCAATAGTTCTGTATGAAGGAGCATCAAGTAAATTGTAATCAATACTTTGAAGCAGATAACCACTGTATAAAAGTTATGACAATCTGTTCGCCTGATGCAAAGTTTTTAGATATCCATATCAGATACAAAGGAGGGACACCATTTAATCAACATTTATTTGAAACCAATAGATAGTAACATTTTCTGAAAGCTGCAATATAACTTCTAAAGAAGCATCATTGAAAGGTTATTTTATTCATCAAACTGTTACTGTAAGCAACATTTAAATTTCAGCCACGTTAAAGGCAATGCTAATTATAGAAGAACGATCATCACATTTAATGCAGATAACAATCATATCACGGAAATGTGAAACTTTTGCCTGCCTACCTTGAGGAAACCACAATAGTGTTATCAAAGGTGATGAAGACCGGAATTTAGCCAGGAAAATGCAGAAAATGAAGCCATTTTTTGTCTTTTTTTTAATGGATTTAATAATGTATTTTGTTATTACTTATTTATGCTTCTGAAATGCCCTTTTGGAATTTACGAGGTCGAGCAAACCACAAGAAAGGCAAAAACAAGACGCCTATAGCCATTAAATAGATAGATATACAAAATAAACTGGGCCAGAATATTTTGTAGATCTATTAAATAGTTGTTGCCATGCAACCACGCAAGCCATTGCAAACAATTGATGCGTTCCCATGCATTCACCAACACATATTGGCGCATTCCCAGATTTACTAAGGCTAGTAAACTTTGAAATGCATCAAAATGCTATGTTTTCCCCTGTAAGGTTTCAAGGAGAAATATGTTTATTTTTCCTGGTTACTTTTCTTTGTGGAAAATGCCTTAGAGGTTTGTTTTTGTGCAGCAAGGTAAGGAGGGAGCAGAAACGCTCCATAGTTTTTTTAAATATGGAGCATTTTTGCACTGTCTATTTCACGCAATGCAGCGGAGCAACATTGCTTGCTGCCCTGCGTTTCATAAAAGATTAGTGAATATGCCCCTCAATGTACAGGGATTTTCCATCTACCCACGCAGGATAAGTCAACATGGGGCTATATTTACAAGGACTGGCAGTAACTACCGCTAATGCTGGTTAGCAGCAGTTTTCCTACCCCCGCGTACCGCTAAAAACTATCGCCCTGTTGGCGACGTATTTACCAGACATCGCTACATGGCAATAGTTTCAGGGAGCCGTAGTGAAAACTGCCGCTAACACCAGCGTGAAGGCGATAGGAATTCTGTTGTTAGCGGGCAAAAACTAACTAAAGGTCGATTAGCGGCAAAAAAACGGACGTCAGTCAGCCCAACATGAGTTTTATTTCCTTTATAGGTAAAAATAGCCTATCAGTCCACCTCCAATGAAAATTAGGGGAAAAAACAATGGAATGCAGAAGGGAACAGCCAGTGCCAAGTGCAGCACAGGTCAACAACCCCCTCAAGCCCCCCAACATCCAGGATGACCAGCCAGAGTCCCAGGGGAAGAGGAGATTCAGGTCTACATCTATGAAAAGAGGCGCATTGCAGTGCAAAACGAGTGATGCATCACTTTTCATTGTGCACTCCTTGCAACACCATGGCATCAAAAAACGTGAAAGTGCGGACAGTCCCCGGGGCCCAGAGGCATTGCTGGGGCTGCGTCTGCGGCCTGGAGGCCTTGCTGGTCCTGCGCCTGGGACCTGGAGTGGGATGCGGGGGTGCTGTGGAGTCGCTGGGACGTGGCAATATAATTAAGGCGCGGCAATTGCCCTTACCTGGTGGTGAAGTCTGGCAGGTCACATGGAGACACGTTGCTGACTTCTGTGAGAAGACCCCCTTTAGCCCCTTGGAGCAGTGAATGTTAGAGGTGCTCTGCGCACCAATGTAGGGAGGTCTGCATCGCATACTATGATCCACCACTACACCGGAGTGCACGGAGGAGATTACCAATGGCAGGTGGTGCCTCTGTGCATCACAGGCCAGATTATGTTGCACTGGCCGGACGCTGTGGAGAGTGAGGCCCCAGCTGAACTTTGCTGGTGGGAGTGCTGGAATTTCCTGCCTAAGAGGGCCCTGTTGCATCACCTGCATCAAGAGGTTCCCCATCAGGCTTGGCTGCGAAAGCTGTACCCAGGCTTGTGAAATCTCCCTGGTTTAGGCTCCTGCTGGATAAGTCACGGATTTGGAGAGAATGCAGCGGATTACGTCAGAGTGCCAATGTCCAGGTAAGAAGAAGGTGGGACGCGTAGCGGAGGAGGCTCAGGGGTCGAGTCGTCCAAGTCTAGCACCTGTGGATGACGCACCCCCAGTGGCGGCTCATCCGCTATGGTGAAAGAGTGTTGCCCTACTGCTTTCAAGCTGTGCAAGTAGTGGCAAAATAATAACATAAGGATAACTTTCTGAATCACACATGTTATGTTTCCTTTGCGGGCGGGAGGGTGGGTAGGGCTGCTCCACTCACGGAGAAGGGCAGGGGCAGAGTGGTAAGCCCACTCAAGTGCGCAATGACTGTTTGGTCGGACCTCTCAGTCGGCCCAAAGCAGTCATGAACATTTCCCTGTTCGCAATGCAGGCTGCATTACAGCCTGCATGAAGAACAGGCCCACCCCTCCAGCCCCTGACTGAACGTCTTGTCACAGCACTCAAGAACAATCCCAATGCCGCATTACAACATTGTGATTGGCTTAGGGGAGGGCACCTGGCTGCCTGCTTCCTGTTCCTGGAAGTAGACTCAGGAGAGCAGGAGCACAAAAGACACAGGACCTGGCCTCGAGGTAAGGATTCATCAGGAAAAATATTTACAACTCAAGCTCACACCCACTGCGTCCCCTCCCCCTCCAGTGTCCTTTCCCACGTTTCCCACCTCCCAGCTGTCCAGTCCATCCTGCAGCACTTCTCAATGGCAGCCACTGTGTGTCCATGCGAAGCGTGCATACCACTGGTGTGCCAAAGGAATATATGACGTTACAATGCATACCATTACATCACATTCCATTACAATGCATACTAATACTACGCATATTGCAACAGTAGGGAAAGTGCTGGATAGCAGGGGGCTACAAATTACTATTCCCACTCCAGTGAGTGCAACCCTAAGACTAACCTTGCACCCTAAAACCAAAACACATCCTGAACCCTAAAATTCACCTATGCCATGCAAAACACATACCCACCCTGAACCCTAAAATTACTCCTGGCACCCCAAAACCCATACCCAGCCTAAAACATAAAATTCTCCATTAGTTACCTTACAATGCGTTGTAATGGCATGCGTTGTAAATGGCATGCGTTGTAATGGCATGCATTATAAAGGCACCTGTGCTATAAAAGTTGCATTGTAAAGGCATTGCGATATAATGCCTGTGTTGTAATGGACGTCTCGTTTGCCAAAGGCAAGACATAGGCAAGCCCGTCTGCGTCCGCCACCCCTGGACTACGGCCAGCACCAAGGACCTCTCCTCTCAGACACTCCACCGCTACAAGGCCAGCCCTCTCCTCACCATCAACTGTGGACACCACATCACCTGCCATCTAGCAACACTGTGGTATTCTTTTGAACCCTGCGCCTGTCGAAACTACAAACGCACCTTTTGCCACATCAGCGCAACAGTGCCTTGTGCCGCCCAGCCAACCAACATTGCACCTGTCCGGCTCAACTGATTCCTCCTCAACGTGCGGTCAATCCACAAACACACAACAAAAATCTAGGACCTCCTCGAAGGCAACCTCTTCAGACATCGCCATCTTCATGGAAACCTAGACCAGCCTCTGCTCTGGACCAGACATTGCCATCCCTGATGGCTACTAAATCAAGTGCAACGACCAACCCGACCGTCCAGGAGCAGGCATTCCCATCTCTTACAAAAGCACACTCTGACTGACCATGCACTCTAATGACCCAACTGTGATCATGGAACACCTCCACTTCCAGATCCAGACCAACCCTAACCCCAATCCCATCCTCTGCAGCACCCTCATCTGCAGGCCACCCGAGCCATGCACCCCCATTCACCAATACTATTTTAGACCTCATTGCACCCCAGGCTCTCCCATCTTATTCAGAAACCTAAAGTTTCACCTGGACAACCCCAGTGACCAGAACACCACCCCTTCCTGGGGAAGCCTGCCAACATCAGATTCAAGCATCTAGTCTTCTCACCAACCCACTTAGCAGAACACACGCTTGAGCACGTCTTCTCCACCAGTGGAACCTTCAAGTACAGCCACACCACCAGACTCTCCTGGACTGACTAACATTGCATACATCGCGTCTTCACCATGCCCACCGTACACCATTGCCATCATTGTCCCCTCCTCGCAGTTGGATCAAAGCCACCAAAGAACTTCTCATCAACTCGCTCAGCACCACCACTTCACCAACACTTACAGACAATAATACCGCAGCACGCAACCTCCACCTATGGATCTCCAATTGCGCTCAACATCAATCAACTCCGCAACACAGTCACCCTTGCACCATGGCATAAGGGGGCCTGCATTGGTGCATGGCAGCCATTGTGCACCAATGTAGGTGATAAAGACAGGCGGGCTTATTCATGAGCCCCTTCTGACAGTTTCGCCCCAACAGTCAATCACTTTCTTGAAGTACTTGCAGCGTGATTCTTGCACCAAATTATGCCATATTTGCAAAGTGGCGCATGCAGGCATATGAGTGACCGTGTGAAGCCCTGTGCCACATGGTACCTACATCAGGTATGATATATGGAGGGTGTGCGTTCCCACGCAACAAAGCCTCATCCATCAGATTTCACTGCGACAATTGTAGGACGGCACTGAGTAAATGCGAAATGGAGCACTGTACAGTGAATACAGCGCATCCATGGTGTCGCAAGAAGGGCGTAGTGAAAAGTGTTGTAACGCTGTTTTGTCGCAGCGCTGCAACACTTTTCATGAATGACGGTGCAGGAATGCACCCTATTTTATTGATATTGCACATTCCTGCCTTGTCGTTTTGTCACAGGGCAGCGCAGCAGCATTCCTTGCAGGGCTGTCCAGCAGCAAAACCTGCTGAAATGAGGCCCCAAGTCTTTGCATCATTTGTAGGACCAGCTATTTTCTGGTCTTAAAAAACCTGCCTCTAACTGCAGTTAGAGGCAGTTTGTTTGGTCTTGCTCCATACAAAGAATTCCTTGTAAATATCACTAAGTGGGGTTAGCGGCCGTTTTTGCATGGGAACGCCTACCTTGCATCTCATTTTCGTTAACTGGCACTAACAGAAGTGGCGATATTCAAAATGCATGTTTTTGTCGGAAAACTTTTGCTAACTGAGGTTAGCGACAGCTTGTACATATGGCAATAAAATAATTGCTGCCTTACCGTTAAAAAAGTGCTGCTACGGTGACGTTAACTCCTTGACATATGCCCCCCAGTTTTTTTATAAATGGCCAGTGGATAAACATTTCTATGACTTACAACTAGAAACAAACGATTGCCTGTAACAGAAATGTGATGGATGGAAAAGCTTAACTACATTCACATGAATAGTTTGAATACATTTTGAAACTGGAATTGTTTTTATGAACTTTGATGATAGATGAAAGTTAGAGTTTATTCAAGGGAACTTTGTTTTTTTATCCTTTTAGATGTTTTTTTTTAAGTCTTGGATTACTACACTGCAACACGAAATGAAAGAATATAGTGAACAATGGGCAATCAATGCTCTCTGATAAACCAGCACATTGTAAAATGCAACTGACTGTAAGAGGTCAAGAATGATGGGATGATGTGCAGAGGTGTTTTGATGAAAGACAAGTAGTCAAGGATGTGTGTCTTTGTTCTAAAGAAGTCATGAAAGCAATGTATTATATTTTACACTATGCTTTTGATCTTTCTAGGAATCTGTCAATAAAAAGTGCATATAATCAACATAGAGACATAGTGTACCATTATAATGCATTGATTGAATAATCAGTGTATGCTACTCACTGAAATAATAGAATTAATTCAAAATTATGTATACAACTTGTAGCATCAATTCGAGGTAGTTCGAATGGGCATTTACCTCAAATTGGCAGTGCTCCTTCTGCTTACTGTGTGGTTTCCTCTCGTGAATATGAGTTTGGAGCACCATTTTAATTCTGATGGATGAGTGTGAGCTGGCTCACAGGACCACTGCCTTAACAGCATCAGAAGCCCTACCATATCTAAAGGCAGAATTTTTTTCTCCACACAACAACCCTGCCCGTAATGCAGCCACAAGGATAGAGCAGAAATGCTCCATATCTATGCAAATATGGAGAATTTCTGCCCTTTCCCTTTCACTCATACTAAGGCAGCAAGTTACCTTGCTGTGCTATGTTGCATGAAAGAATGGTAACTCTGGGGCATATTAACAAGGAACAGGGAAAATTTACTCTAAGTGCGCCTAGCGTTAATTTTTTTAACACCCGCTATCGCTGGATAATATCACCTGGTTATCGCGTTATTAACAACGCTAACCGCCTAGGCAATAAAAAAATCCAGCGATAGTGTCATTTTGGGAGCTTATCGCTGGTAATCCAGTGATAAAACTACAAGGATAGGGATATCCTTGTTGATAGCCCTTGGTGGACTTAGCAATGTAATCCACTTCCCATTGGATTACATGGCTAAGTCTGAAAATTAGCAGAGCTAAAAAAGCACAGTTAACTGTGCTTTTTTTGTTTCTAACAGGGTTAGAGTGAAGCTTGATAATAGGAGAAATGTCGCCTAGCAACATTTCTCCTATTATTTTGCTCTGGAACGCCCACTTTGCATCTCATTAGAGATGCAAAGGGAAGCGTAGTGAAAAAGGGTGCTAACAAGCGATTTTGCATGTTAGCACCCTGTTGTTGATGGGGGATATTTTGTTCCGCTTCTTTGGCTTGTAGTGTTTTATCTAGGAACCTGAATCGATATTCCTATTTTATGCCCTTGTCTGGTTATAATCAATAATATCCATACAACGGCATAATAATCATATCCATAATTCAGTCGTAGCACTTGCTGTCACATTAAGCAAGGCTACTTCTCCGGTCCCCTAGAAAGCACACCGAGTTCTCTAAACAAAACCAAGCCTCCAGCAACCTGGGAAATCCCCCTTGCTTTTGTTTTGATTTCATCCTAGTACTCCTGTAAAGCACTGTAAGAACGGCCAGTTATTAGTGACATCTTTATTGACGTCTTATGTCCAACCTTACGTCAAACCCAGGCACCTTTCAGGTATAAATATACCAACGTTGCCTTAAGCGACACGGTGGTGGTATTGGAGCAGAGCAGCTATCTACTTGTCCGAGAGTCCAGCTGATGCGAGAGCCCACGTACGCTGCCCCTCCTCTTTGACGCACTGAGAGAGACGCTGTCTTTTCTCCTGCTGAGAAATCCAGGTCTGGTGTTTCCAGATACCTTCGCGGGTTACTGGGATATCGAGTCCTGAGAGAGAGATACAAGACCTTCTGCTTTCTATTACCCAGGTACGGAACTGACTAAACCCTTAGAGAGAATTCTTGAGTCAGATTCTTGGCAAAATAAACTTAACTTAAACTGCTACTTACTTACTCCTTCCCACGTATTAGGCTTAGGTCAGGTACACCGGGGTAGACGTATTTAGAAGCACCAGTTGAGTACGATTAGTCAATGTATATATGTATGTATATATTTTATCTATTTTAAAGTATCATATGGCTAAGAAACCATATCAATGCTTTTACAGTATTATGTTATAATCCTCCTTTTACTGTACGCACTTTACTTTACTATGAGTATTGCAATCGTGGCAATTCATTTCTCTTGTATGAGAAAGAAGACTGCTCAATAAATCCCACCTTTTATTGAAAACGCCCGTCTCTCTTTTCTCTGCATTCTGGTGAAACTAAGTACGCACATTTGACTGAGTGAAATAGCTGTCTATTGTTTTCACACGACTCTAGAGATACACTCTTATTAAGGGAGAGCAAAGTTGTCATGGTTTATGGTTGTCAGAAGCTAATCCCTTCTTGTCTATCCAGGGAGGTTAAACTCCTCCTCGTTTATTCAATAAAGTTTCAAGTAACCTCTGAGCTAGCTGGCAAACCTTAAGTCTAATATAGTCAGTAGAGACCTAGTCGACCTCAGTCCTACGTCTACACTGCTGAATATATTATTCCAATGCGCAGAGCCTATTGGGAATATAGGAACTACACTACATGGCGCCCAACGTTTGGTAAGGCGATAAATCTAACGCAAGACGTTAGAGTAACTCAGTCGTGCTTTTTCACACAGACCCCTTTTCCCGTAAAAACTCCAAAAGACGTCTGGAGTGGGTAAAAGGTTAAAAATCCGCCGGAACTTAGTAGGAAGAGATTTCTATGTATAGTTTTTGGTTTATTCAACGTTGAAAGATACAGTGTTCCAAAATATTGTGCACCTAATCTTTGTTTCCTTGAAACTTGATCTGCAACAAAAACCTTTCTGTTAGTAAAAATGACAGAAAGTGACAACGAAAGGGAGGCAGCAAGAATAGCAGCTCGACTCCTAGAGGATGACACAAGTCTCCTACAGAATGGCCCGAATGCTATACTCATTCCGGTCAAAATAAGGAAAACTATAACACTTAAACTTATAGAAAATGGACTAACATCGAGAGGTGGTACAGTCATGTTCGTAATTGAGGCACATGAATATCGGCAGACAGAGGTATTCTATTCATGGATAAACTTTCCAGCTGCAAACACTGTCACACATGAATTCCACTATTACAAAATAGAGGAACCTCCGGAAGAGTACACCCCTTTCGAGGAGGTGGAAATCCCATTAAAATACCAAGAGCACCTGCTCTGGTTTAAAGGCGCCCTAAAACATAATAATCACATCACCAGGCTCGGTCCACCAGGTAGACCAGTAGCAACGTGGCCGGTTCTAGCCAGCTACACACCACATCCAGACATTGAAAAAAGTTCGGTATCAGAAGTTTTAGCCCAGCTAAAAATAATAATTAAAATACATAGACAATTAGTCCAATATGTAATTCGGACTTCAACAGTCCAACCAGCTGTTAATATTCCACAGCTGACCCCTCATCAGGGGAATACAAACAAAATCACACCACAGAACATACAATCATGTCTGGGTAAAGTACCCATAAAACGGGAACAAATTCCATTCTGGTTAGCACAAAAATCACTCAAATAGAGGCAGTATTTCCGGATACTACCCCTACTGAGAAACACAGAATTCTGACTATCTGTCTTCCAATGGGGATCGCACCACATGTAGAGGACTGTGACACTTGGGTCACAGTCTTTGCTTCCATTTACACAAAAACACATGGTGTTCCGTCCATGGCGGTAATACCAGATGTGCTAAGACAGATTCAAAATGAATACGTTCCAGAACCTGCTTTAACTCTGGGTATGAAATTACTGAAAGACTTCAAGCAGGTCTCGGCTATATTATTAGCCACCATAAAAGGAGAAGCAGCATCTGTGGCGATCCGCCAAAAATTGAAAGAAACAGACATAGCAGAACAGCCATTTGAACTTGCCAGAATTATAGAGAAATCCTATGAAGAACTAGGAAGAGATAGTTTGGGTGGGAAACCAGTAAATCCCCAACTAACTGAAAATCCTGAAAAGATATTCATTAAAAATAATCTAAATACTCCAAAAAAGAGCTGGGATGGAAATAAACAATCCACTCCCAAAGAAAAAAGATTCCAGTCCAGAGGAAGGTCTCCTCGGCGGAGAGAAAGATCTCCAGACCAAGGACGCAAGTCTCCCCAGAGGGAGCCCTCTGAGAAAAGATACAACCTTAGAAATAGGGATAATCTAAAGAAACCTGATAGATATCAAGATATTGATACACGTCCCTCTCGATCTTTTCAGACTTCCTCACAGAAATCGGAAAGAACACAGGAAAGAGCACGTCAAGTCCAAAGACAAGGAACCTGCTCATCAAAGTAAAAAATTACAATTTCCAAAAAAGAAGGTAGCCAGTATTAAAGTAATCAAACATGCCGAGGATACTGAGGACACAACTGAAAAACGGAGTGTGGGCCCAGACAGTGCTAGACAGTGCAGCATAAGTGACCATGGGCCAGATGTAGGTAAATCATATTTACCGACTCTTAAATACCGAATTTTACCGATTCGGTATTTAAGAGTCGGTAAATATGAAGTACCGAGATGTAGGTAAATCCAGATGTGGATTTACCGATTCTTTAAAAGTCGGTATTTACCGATTCGGTAAATACCGACCGGTAATGCTCCATTCATTCCTATGGGCTTTGAAGCCCATAGGAATGAATGGGGCATTACCGGTCGGTATTTACCGATCGGTAAATACCGACTTTTGGCAAGGGTGCAGGGGGTGTCACTTTGACACCCTCTGGCACCCCCAAAAAAGGTTCGGGGGCCATATGGCAGGCATACCTGCCCTAAGGGCAGGTCTGCCTGTCATATGGCACAGGTGTGCATGCACACATGTGCATGCACACCTGAATCGGTATTTCACCATCAAATTGAATTTGATGGTAAAATACCGATTTCTTAGGCCTTGTGGGACTCATAAGAGTCCCACCTACATATCGATTTTACAGATTCTGTAAATATACCGGTCGGTAAATTTACTGACCGGTATATTTACAGATTCGGTAAAATTACCGATCGGTAAATTTACCGATTCTGCCCCCTACATCTCAAATCCCTTTTACCGGTCGGTAACGGCCGAATTCGGCCGTTACCGACCGGTAAAACCCTACCTACATCTGGCCCATAATCTTGCAAGATCCTGATGAATCATCTGGAGACAGTGGACACGAATGATTACATTCAAGTCGAAACTGCAGACAGCAGAGTTAGCAAACCTCATAAAATATACGAGATAACATTACGTATAGAGGTAGATAAGACTAGAAAAGTAAGGGGTCTATTTTGGGATAACCTTTCCAAAGGCTATGATATCCTTTTAGCTGAGAAAGACTGGCCACCAGAGTTTGTCAGGGAGTGCCCTCATGGTGAAGAAATGATTATGCCTGCCTTCTCAAATCATATTCCAATTCTTAGAAAATATACACTTGCAAGAAAGTGGGCAGTAGCCCAAGCTCCTGCATTATATAAAGATCATGTAGGATGGGATGAGGACTCTCTTCCTCACAAAATCCAGTTAAAATGTCAACCAACTGCACAAAGGCAGTACCCAATTAAGCAAGAAGCGAAAAAACAAGTCAGGGCGATCTTAGATCAACTTGAATACCAGGGGTTGATTGAAATATGCACCTCACAAATGAACAATCATTTGTTTCCTGTCTCCAAGCCAGATGATTCATATCGTCTAGTTTTGGACTATAGACACCTTAACTCATGTTGCAAGACATTTGCAGTACAAAACTCACACAGTGCAGCACTAATGAATAACATCGTGCGCAAAAAATATAAAACGACATTAGACATCTCTAATGGATTCTTTTGCCAAAACATAGCACCTGAAAGTAAGTATTTGACCGCTTTCTCAATAATGGGGTCGCAGTAAAATTTCTGTCGACTCCCACAGGGGTTCAAGTATAGCCCAGGTTTATTCTCAGCAAGGGTAACATAGTTAATAAAAATGTATGATGATGATGAGGCATTATCTTATGTCGATGACATCTATCTGACAGATGACGACTTGGATACTCACTTGAAAAAAAGTGAACACCATAATACTTGGGTTCGCAGCAGAGGGTTACAAATTCAACTTTAAAAAGTCACGAATTGCCCATCTAACTATCCTGTTTTTAGGATATGAATTATCAAGTGAAGGCAAAAGCCTAGCAGACAATTTCTTGGAGAAGTGCGCTGTACTCCAAGCACCAAAAACGCTGAGGAACTTACAATCAATACTAGGTTTCTTGAATTTCGGAAGAACTTACATTCTAAATTATGCAGAGAGGGTTAAACCTCTCTATGAACTAATAAAACCTGATTTTAAACCAATCAATTGGACTCAAAAACACACAGAAATTTTGATATCATTGCAAACAGACATGTTAGCTAAAACAAAATTGCAAACTCGCGATAATACACGCAACCTTGTAATCCGAGTCATCCCAGGAAGATGCGGATTCACGTACCTGACCTCTAATGAGGGAGAAAAAGTACCAATAGCTTACAAATCACATTTGTACACACAAGCTGAAAAATCATTCAGTCTTGCAGAAAACATTGTAAATGCGGTTCAAACAGCTGTAGCAAGCGAAAGAGACCAAGCCCAAGGCAAAAGGATAACTGTTTTAAAAGCAGAATCAGCCTTCGAGGCATTAACAAGCCCACGCAATTTAACGACCGTGGCATTAGATCCAAAATGGATACAATGGGAAAATTCTCTTGCTATAGATAAAGTGAAATACTATTTTGACCCGGAAATGAAAACATTGAAATATCTAACATATGAAAGAGAATATCCTCTGCCAATCTAAATTCTGCCCCTACAACAGTACCCCTGTGTAATATATACAGACGGATATGCACAACCCTCAGTTTGGGGAAAACAAGCTTATAACGCTACGTGCAAGGTTGTTAAATGCCGGTGGCGCGGAGGTAAATTGAGACCACTGGTAACAATGTCACAATCTGTAAAAGACAATTCAGGTCAACAAACTGAATTAATAGCTTTAAAAATGGCGCTCGATATTGCCGATCGCGAATTCCCGACACTAATAGTGTGCGATTCGCATTCCTGCGTCAAATCATACAATAATGACTTGCAGAAATAGGTTCAAAACGGTTACAAAGATGACACAGGTGCCACAATCAAGCAAAAATCGCTTTGGGAACAAGTAGTTCGTTTACAGAAAGAACTACAAAAGACTCACGTGATACATACACTGAGTCATCAGCGTGATGGCGTTCACGTTGCAGGGAATTCATTGGCTGACACAGCCACAGTGGAAGCAACTAAACCGGCTTCCATAGCCACAAAAAAGCGTTCAGATAAATACATAGACGGGGAAACCATGCTGGCAGTAAAAACATCTTCAAAAGGCGACTGTGCAGCATTACCCGTGAACTATCCACTCAATTATACATACATAATCGATGCAAACTCCGTTCCTTTTGCTCGAATCCCTGGAGTGGGGGATAGAGTAATTCCAAACACGAACAGGAGAATCTTCTTAATACAAGAAGCACATATGGGATTAGGTCTAAGGCCTCAGACGATCAAGGAATCTCTGAAAGAATTACAATCAGAATACTGGTGGCTGGGAATGAGCTTGCAACAACACAAATTTGCAATGAGCTGTCCAAACTGCAACAGAGATCGCAGTGGCGAACCGGCCGGAGTAGTGCCAGGACCCCAATTAGAAAGCATAAGGCGATCTATACGCATGATTAAACAGGAAAAATGCGTCCCAATGTATATTATTTAAGACTAGAGTCACTTAAAATGTAGACACCAGCGCTCGGCTGACGCCAGAACTGTTATAAAAGATTTGCGAGTCTATAACGGCACATACGCAATTGGCATGCTACATTCTGACCAGGGTCCTGCTTTTAGCTCTCGAGCTTATAAGGAGGCCATGACCAGCATGGGCATTGCATTGCGGTACTCTTGTCCCTTCCATCCTGAGGGAAACGGGATTGTGGAAAGAAAAAACTGAGACATAAAGCAATCTATAACGGTGATGGTATTTGGTTCGGGTGACGGGTGGGTGCAACATTTAACAAGTGTCCAACGTAGTCTTAACATTCTGCCAAGAAATTCTCTAAAAGGTTTCAGTCCGTATGAACTATTGTTCGGTACTAGAATGCATATTCAGGACTTAGATAGTCAGACTTCAGTGGTAGAAGAAAAATGCTTTGATATCAAAGATCGTTTGGCTATTTTACAGGACTTAAATGAAACAAGAAAAGACCTGAGCAACATACAGTTAAAACAGCAGCCAACAGCCACTGAAGACAAACCACCTGTCCTAGCAAGGCCTGTCTGGATTCCAAAAATTGGGGATCTGGTCAGAGAGAAAATCGCGGTGAAGAAGGAATTTGGGCCTTCTTACAGAAAAGCAGTACCTGTCTTAGCTGCCAACGGAACAAGATCAGTTTTACTACCGCCCCTTGCTGGTAAAAAGGAGAACCGAGTTGTATCCATCGACCTGGTAAAACCACAATCATGTGGCCAATAATAAGTAGTAGGCCAAGTGGACTCCCAAGAAATAGCAGAACACCAAAGTTTGCTACAATACAAGAGGTTCAAATTGTGAGACTAATCACATTTGATAAACCTACAGTGAAACAAAAAGGACTATGCAACAAAGCCATGGAACGTATGCCTCTTAAAACCCAAATTAAAACAGTTCATCAAGAAACACCTGTCTACAACGATGTAGCCCCAGACTATGCTAGTGAAACAAAGAAAATTCCAAAAGCAAATGAAAATCCGGAAGCGATTCCAACAATTGACAGAACTGCATCTGGCTACTTTATCAATTTCGATGACTTCTCTGAGGATTCAAGCGAGCCTGAAGAACAGCCAACAAACAAAAAAACTTTTAATGACAAAGTAAATTAACTCTTTCATCAACTCAAAGAAACCTATTTGATTTCTCCATGTATTGAATTTTGGATTGTGTTAGGTGTACTTTTCCTCCTGCTTTGGCTCATCATAGTACTTTGTTTGGGAAAATTAATTGAGGGAAAATACAGTACAATGGACACAGCAAGTCAGAACATCAACTTGGTCCTAAAGCTACACAAGTCATCTCACATCGAGAAAAGAGAACTATCATCAGTGAATGTCACAGCCAATCCAATACCCGGTGGGGTAGCTTGGGACAAAACAGATTACAAAATTTATGGCCCGGTCGAGCTCTTGAAGTATCCACACCAGTTCAAGGTTTCATTAAGTGACTTTGTAAAACCGAGTACATTCTCTGATGATTGGGACTTTGAAAGTATTAATGATAAGATGTCAGATTTAGTAATGTCAGCAAAATTTACAAAAGATGATTACTTGCAGGGTTCATTTAATTATGAAGAAATGTACTGCTACAACCACTTTGCACATCAATACTTGCACAAATCTGCTCAGCCTAAAAATGTTTTTAAGTATAATCAATGGGAACATTGTGCGACTCCACCAAAAGGCAATTCAAAAACGTTTTATGAGAAATTCCCATACTTTTCAGGATTTAACACAAGTGAAGCAGAAACCTTTTATTTCAAAATGTTAAATAAGACAGGGATGAAAACAATGCTGACAAACACTAAATTAATCTATTCAGAAGCATTTTATGAAAAAATGACTACATTTGGTTTTGATTTTTGGAAAAACAACATTGAAACAAAAACCATCTGGGGTACCAAAGATTGGCAGGTCCAAGGTATAGAATCATTATTTAGAGCCTGCATGATCCCAGAACAAATTATATTCTTGAATGACACCATTCAACAGACAACCTGTCTTGGCCTAGCCAGAATTAAAGACTTAAACAAACCAAAGCCAACACCTGACAGTAATAGCACTACAGATGTTGAGATAGACGTATCCCATATTTTTAACCAAAACAGAACACATCCTGATTGGAAAAAAGGGTTGATGTTGCCCACAGACACAAATAACTTTCAAGATAGATTCCTGAACAAAATACAGGGGTTCAAATTGACCAGGCCAGACCCTGGATACTCCCAGAGACAACATCCAGGGATAGATACAACATACAGTGTAGGAAAACTCTGCCTCGAATGGCTACAGAAATCCACACTGGCAGAAATTAAGCAACACTTGACTTTACTTAACCCCTACCGCGCTACCGCGTTTTCCCGCTGTGCGCTGATTTTTCAAAATCGCGTTGTTTATGACAAAGCCAGCTCGTCATCCGCGTAGCGCAGGTAACGCCCATGACGAGCTGGCTTTGTCATTAGCGCGGAAGGGGTTAAAGAAGGTGCTGACTTGCGTGATTTCATAATGGGCCCACGCAAACAGCGTCAAAAACGTTTCATAGCAGCCGGTATATACGCAGCTTACCACGAAGCTTGGAAAGAAACGCAAATTGAAACAGCAGAAAAAATACGGAAAATTGACCGTATCAATTTGGAAAAATCACTTTCTGTTGTGGACAATGGGTTAATGACTCTGTATCATCTGCTATTGATATAATAGAGCAGGACTTACTAATGCTACATCACGGTCAGTCCCAATTACGTTCTATTGTACAGCTTGGCTGGACGTTACAAAATCTGCGTTCAGGCTACGTGCCTTGGGGTTTAATCAAAACAACGTAATTATTCTCTATCTTTAACCTTACTGATACACAAATCAGCTTGGCACAGAAAGGAGCAGAATATACAATTCTGAGCATTGAAAAACTTGAGAGATTACCATTGACAATGTCAGAAAGACCTGTCATTGAATGGATAATACACGGAATAATAACAATTCCGATAACGACTTTCCAATTTAAATACTGTCAAGAGTATATACCAGCAGGCCAGTATGAAAGGTTGGGTAAAGGGTACATTAGGTCATCATGGAAATTGCCTTACACACACACATTTTATAGTGAAAAGAAACAGGATGTATTTCTTAGTGTTAATAAATGTAAAAGATCACTAAGTGGTATACTTCTGTGTCAAGGTATTAACTTGCATGGGGCCTGTGAGGGGACTTCAAATAACCTTTCATGTCACCAGCATGGCACACCTGCAACACGAATAGAGCCATTCTTTAGACGGCTTTCTAACGGGAGCTATATTCTAATAGTGGAACACAGATGTTGTGGCATGGTGCCAGGAAAAGCTTATCCATGCTCACTTGCTGTATGCAAGTATTGTATACAAACAGCACTCCAGACAGGGAGGCAAAAATGTGGCCCTTTTTGAATATCTCTTCTATTCGAATTGATACTTTAAGCAGAATGAAGTCTGTTCTTCTACAGACAACTGTGCCCTTGACGTCATCAAAAGAAACTTATGATCTGCAAGTTGCAAGGACAACGGCAGAGATACAGACACTTTTATCAACAAATTGCCACCTGCATTTTGCGGAAATGCTAAGCCAAATCCTAAATATGTCTGATACCAGTGGTATCCCACATGTATTTAAGACAATTTTTTCGGGACTGTTAACACCCTTCAAAACTGTTCTGGGCATTTTTCCTAATTTTGTCCATTCTGTCTTTGGCGGCCTACCACTTCTTTTGGGACTCGTAGCAGGCATTTTATTTTTGATACTTCTGCTTCGATATGGCAAGCCAAGTTGCAGACAAGACTCCAGCAACGATGGAAGAAATGATCTTGGCTATACGCTATCGGACGCATAACTAAAGTCCTTGGATTAGCCCGGCTAAGAGATCTGAATATGACCTGGTTTCTTTCATTCAGACCCATCTGGCAGAATTGTATCTTACCTGTGCTTTGATGTATGCTATGTGGAGAAGAATGCGTGTTGGACGTCTGTCTTACACTACAATCAGCAGTACCATTGGATACAGATACTTTGCTAAGTCCTGTAACAGCTCATGCATCGTGTTGTCCCCAGCGGTTACCAATCCTGATGACGGCATTCGTTGAGACTTCACTACTGCGATTAGAGGGTAGTGAAGTGCGAGATGAGAGCAACATCACCCAGGTACGACCTTCTGTGAGCATTGCTGATCCTGTCATCGATGATAGCAATCATGCTCAAAACTGCACAGTTGCGGTATTTTCAAACTTGGTTGAACTTTCACCTGAAGCCGTAGACAACTTTTTTGCAAGTCTGTCTGAAATGATGTTCTCCCCTGAACAGAAAGAATAACTTTTAAGCAAAGAAGCACACAGCATTCCATGAACTCTGAATTCGGCCTTCGGCTTTGATTAACAAAAAGCTACTGAAAATATTTGGAACTATTTTTCCCACTGAGAGATACATTATTTTTTCTCGATCCAAAATATTTACCTTTTCTTTTTTGGCACTTGTACTCTGCTGAGAGTTGTAGAGTCAACTAGAGCCAACCGGTGGCTGCTAGGAGTACCGACGGACAGAGCGGTGCCCCATAGTCCTGAGCTGTTTGCCAGGTGAGGTGATGCACGTTCTCCTTGAAATTAAGGAGGACCACCAGAAGTGAACAGGTGATATTTACCAATATTGTTCACAAATGTTCTTATTATATTTTTTTCACTTTTTAGCAGTAGCATTAAAGTTAATGGGTCCTGAAGAAGCGGTAGGCAACATATTGGGCTTGTAAATGTCCGCAGAAACATGTCGACCAGTAAACCCAGTCAGAAGTTATTTGTTTGAACCATCTGACTTTTTTGCACTCTTCGGTTTTTAGTCTTGGAAGTGCATGACTCCAGAATAAAGTTGTCAATGCGTACACTCTCCAATTTTATTAGGAGAACATTATCTTTTCATTTATCACTCATGCACTGCTTTCCAGTTACTAACAGACAAGCATCCACCAATCATCTTGGATAAATCCTAAGAACAAGTCATCTCAGATATCCTATGAGATGCCTTAAACTTGGACTGCTTACTATGTGAAGTAAACCAAATTATGAATTGGGCGGTACAGGAAGAGTAACTGATGGACACTTTTCACATTAGGTAAAATGTCCGGTTTTGGCTTCTAGTGATAAGCACACATATAGCCTTCTGAACACACACATAGCCTTCTCCCTGTTCAAGACCCACAGTTACTTTTTGTTTTTCATAACCTGTTAGGGGGAGTGTAACTGTTGAGGTCGGTAAATATTCCCTCGGACCCTCAATCTATCCTTTCTGTTTGTTGTAACTGCTGGTATCATACCAAAGTATGCAAAAAAGTAATGGATGGAATGCTTGAATTAATCTCAGGCACTGATAATTACTCAGACCACATCCCAGTCTATTGGTATTTTGTACACTATGCTTCAAAAGAAACAGATTATCTCAAACTGCCAGGCCCTCCGAGAACCGGAACACTAGCAGCCCAGGATCAGTTTTGCCCTAATTAGGGCTAAGGCATTGCTTTTTTCCAGTGAAACAGTGTGTACAGGATTGTTGTATTCAAAGATGAGGAACAGTTGCGCTTTTTCCACTCGCAGGGGAGAGGGAGGTCCAGCATAACCAGGAGTCCCTGTTAATGTATCAAAGAAGTAGTGTTATGCTGTTCCTCTAATGATAGAGTTGTAGAGCCAACTAGAGACTGGGTCGAGCTACCCCCACACAGGGTCTACAGTTGGAAATCCATTTGTTGGATTTTAATGCCCTCACACACCCTCTCAGGTGTCATGCTTCATCATATGGGGTGCTCCTTGTTGGGTCGGCGGTGCATTACCCAACGGGCTCACCTAAAAAGGGGCACTTTGTCGAAGATCTTTTATCCAACAGCCTTATGGTGAAGTGTGGGTGTGAGGCCAGAAGTGTGTGGATGTGCAGAAGTGAGCTAAAAATAGGACTGGGAGTACCTGGTGTGGATACTTTATTCGGGGGATCTCCTGCCCTAATTAAAAACAGTGAACATGCCACTCATCCGAGTGTAATGTCTCGTGTTAGAGTGTCCGTTGTTAAGAAATATATGTCAACTTGTTTTTCGCGTATCGTAAATGTACGGGCGATTCTTCAGTACCGGGAAAACAGAAAAGAAAACTATCTACACTTACAATCTTTTGGTAACTCAGTTTAACAAAAGAAGGAGAGGTTTCTACTTGTAAATCTACCTGTGATAACCTGTATATGCCTATAATGGGAAAAAGAAGGCAACATTTCAGACATATAAGGTAACAAACAGTTGTAGACACAGCCTTTGTGATGACTTGAAATTCAGTTCTATATTATTTGTGGTGAACGCCATTGCGCTGGAGGACAATAAAATTCATGAATACAAGTGGTGAACCCCCACAGTGAGCTATGGTGACTTATCGCCCCTGAGGGAATTCAGTGAAACAGTAGAAAAGTGGGACTGGACTCACTTAATTCTGTAAAGTATCCAGGCGTGAACTGATGTATGGCGTTACAACGCATACTTTTACAACACATACCTTTACAACACATTTTTTACAACGCAACATCCATTACAACGCATTCCATTACAACGCATGCCATTACAACGGATTTTTAAAAACTACCTTTACAACTCATTCCAGTACAACTCATACTACCTTTACAACGCATGCCATTACAACGCATAACATTACATTGCATGTATGGTAAGTATTGGATAGTGTAGGGGTAAAAACTACTATTCTAACTCCAGGGGTGTGCAACAGTAGGGTAAGTGTTGGATAGTGTAGGGGTAAAAAATTACTATTCTAACTCCAGGGGGGTGCAACAGTAGGGTAAGTGTTGGATAGTGTAGGGGTAAAAATTAATATTCTAACTCCAGGGGGTGCAACAGTAGGGTAAGTGTTGGATAGTGTAAGGGTAGTATGCGTTGTAATGTTATGCATTGTAATGGTATGCGTTGTAATGACATGCGTTGTAGTGGTAAGTGTTGTAGTGTCATGCGTTGTAATGGTTGCATTGTAATGGCATGCGATGTAATGGATGTTGCGTTGTAAAAGTTTCGTTGTAATGGTAGTGCATTGTAAAAGTTGCGTTGTAAAGGTTGTTTCCCGGCGTCAACAGTACCCGGTGGTCAACACATAAGGCTTTGCTCCTATGTGTGCTGGACTGTACACAGAGGAATGAAACAATCAAAAGAGGGTGGTTCTTTTAAACTGAAGATTTGGTGAGGTAAACTGCAATAAATAACAGTTGGGTGGAAATAAAATGGCGTCAGGTGCAGCTTAGAGCAACACAGCAAACACGAGTTGCATCCTATGCTTGGTGCCAATGCCTTATATTTAGGTAAAGGTCGCATTGTTGAAAGCAGACTTAAACTCAAAAGGTTAGTTGTTATCAAGTCAAGGGGATGGATGGTTGTTAACATCTCTCGTGGCCTCCCCATGTCTATCTTGCTCTCAATTACGTAGTTGCTAGGTAAAGAGCATGCCCCCAGTTCTCTGTAGTGTGTTTGTAATGGCCCTATAAGCGGTGCTCAGTATAATGTGAACAGCCTAGGTAGGAGCTTCCTCAGCTAGCTGCAAAGGGAACCCAGGGCAAGGGGTCGCGGTGGTTACTGAAACACATGTAATGAAGTTCAGGGTGCCGCGGTAGTTACTAGAACAGATGTAATAGAGTTCTGGGTGCCGTGGTAGTCAGTAGACCACTGCCGGCAGAACCGAGGTTGTCCGGTCTTTTTACACAAAAGCCCCTCTTGAGCAAGTGTGCAGAGAGCATGGAAAGGGGCGACCGCTCGGTCCCCCCGAACGTATGGATGGGTGACCCGAACCTCCCGGGAAGCCATTTTGGGCGGGGTGGGCGTAGCCCGGCTGGTATGCCCAAAGCGGCGTAGCCGGGGCGCGCCTTCCCCCGCCCGAAAGGGGTTGTCCTAGACACCTCGACGGAAGACCACGCCTAGTAGGCGTATCGGGGACGGGTACACGCCCTCCCGGAGAAGGATAAAGGAGCGGGAACTCAGAAGATCGTCCTCTTGTTCCTCGGATCGGAAGGCTGCACCCACTCGTTGCTCGTGAGCCCTCGACGGAACAAGCAGCAATTTTGAACGTGGTAATCCTGTTTTTTATCTTTCAGCTTCGACACAGTTTTCAGGACCTCGTGGATCGACCAAAGGCGGAGGACTCGAAACCATGCCTAGCAAGCAAGCAGGAAAGGGTTCCGAGATGGAGAAGGTGTTACGCCTGTTGTCGAACCGGATGGCTTGTATGGACCGAAAGCTCGGTCAAGTCCAATCGCTCGGTAGAGGTTTGGCGGAGGTGAAGAAGCAATTGGCCGCATTGAATGACCCAGGTCAGCCGAAAAAGGTAATAGGCCCGGCCTTGCCGGGAGTTGCCCCCAGGGTTGGCAGGAAGAGGGTCAAAGAGAGGGCGGTTTCGGGGGAGGTCACGGTCCCAGAGGTACCTCCCATCACCCCCCTTATACCGGCTGAGAACCCAGAGTTAGGCCAGCCGATCCCAAGAGTGATCACCCCGGCCGAGGACGATGAGATGCCCCCAGAATTGGCCGCACAGTTGACGGCATGGCTCAAGACAAAGGTGGGGGGCACAGTGACCCTGGGAGATCCGGCCGAAGATGCCAGGGTACTAATAAAGCAGTTACGGCAATCGAGAGATGCCGCAAGGGCGAGTGTTCCTCTTGTTCCCCCACAGGTGGCGCCTGGAGTACCAGCAGCTGGTCAAGAGAAGACGGCGGCAACAACAGCCGATCCGGGTAAGCTTGCATTGCCGATGGTGGGGGAGGGCTCGATACCCTCAAGGCGGGAAAAGGTTGCACAACACATTCCCATGGCCACGAAAGAGTTAATATGGGGAGACAAGTATGTCAACATGTTTTCATTGTTAACGGACCATCGTGAGATGGAGTATGCTAAAACGCAGAAAGATTTGAGGCACCCTGGTGTCTGGCGCGCCAAGATGGCCGAGTTCAGGGTGGACGAGACAGTGACGAACTGGGTTAAGGCCTTCTCTATATTTACCGCAGTTATGGGGGAACGTAAACCTGAGGTTATGACCGAGTTGGTTTGCTATCAGAATCGCATTATGGATTTTTATTCAATGTATGAGGGGGAAGAATGGAAAGGCTATGACATGAAGTTCCATAAAGCAAAGGAATATGATGCTTCTTTGTCTTGGGATTGTTTGGACTCGGTGTCATGGCACAAGCAACTTCTGCCGGGGGCGATAGGTACGTCCTCGCCAGGCGGGAGCGGGTCCGGAGTGGTCCGCCAAAAGCCTGGGGTGCCCTTTCGAGCAGGGACAGGCGGGGGTTATCAGCCTAGAGTTGGCGGGAATGGCGGAAAAGGGGGGGTCTGTTGGGGCTTCAATCGAGGCAACTGTAACAGACCGCAGGGGACATGCAAGTTTAAGCATGTGTGTGCCGGCTGTGGGAATTCCTCACACCCGGAAAGTGCATGTAGATCAAAAAATGGCGGGACGGGAGGAAAAGGTGGGTCTAAGCAGGAGTGAAGTGGACCTTTGTGACCGATTGCCTACACCCGTTGATCTCATGGTTATGATTCCGTGGTTAAACAAATACCCTGATCATGTATCCGCTGGGGTGTTGAGGAAGGGATTCTTACATGGCTTCCACATCCCGGCGGGGGACTTTCGGGGGAACTCCTTTTGTAGAAACCAGTTATCGGTACGACACAACCCAGGCGTGGCAGAAAAGAAAATAGCAAAAGAGGTCAGTGTGGGGCGAGTGGCTGGCCCCTTTTCTTGCCCGCCGGTGGCCGAGTTCATCTGTTCCCCGTTAGGGGTTGTCCCGAAGAAAGATCCGGGGGAGTTTAGGCTCATACATAACCTTTCTGCTCCTAGGGGTTCCTCGGTGAATGATGCCATTGACCCAGAAGTTTGTTCAGTACGATACGCATCGTTCGACGATGCCGTGGCCATGTTGAACCACCTAGGCCCTGGGACGCTGATGGCGAAATGTGATATCGAATCAGCATTCCGGTTGCTGCCGGTGCACCCGCAGGATCAGCGCCTGCTAGGTTTTGCATTTCAGGGAAGTTATTACATGGATAAATGCATGCCCATGGGTTGCTCCATTTCATGTGCATATTTTGAGATGTTTAGCTGTTTTTTGGAATGGGCATTTACCGAGGCTACAGGACATAGACATGTTATGCATTATCTGGATGACTTTCTGTTTTTGGGGGCAGCCGGGGATACGAACTGCGCACAGGCACTGTATGATTTCTGCATCCTCATGAATGAATTTGGTGTCCCATTGGCACCAGGTAAGACGGTTGGACCATCTACTTCACTGGAGTTTCTGGGAATTGAGCTCGATTCTGTGGAGTGGTGTTTCCGATTACCAGTTGAAAAAGTGATCAAGTTCCGGGCTTCCTTGATGCAATGCCTGGGTGGGGAGAAAGTGACCCTGCACCAGTTACAACAAACAGTGGGTCAGCTTAATTTTGCCTTGAGGGTGATTCCTATGGCCCGCCCGTTTTCGCGCTCTATCGCGCAAGCTATGGGAGGTCTCAAAGAGGGTCACCACCGTACGAGACTGTCTGGAGAGGTTCACCAGGATATGCGTATTTGGTTGGCATTTCTGGCGGACTTCAACGGTCGAGTCGTCTGGAACTCCCCGCCAGAGTCTTCTGAGGAATTAGGTCTATGGACCGACTCGGCAGGGAGCGTGGGTTTTGGCGCCATCTTAGGTGATCGATGGTCGGCACAACCATGGCCAACATGGTGGCACTCCAATGGTCTCACAGGTAACATTGGGTTCTTGGAGTTATTCCCCATCTGGGTTGCTCTGATGACATGGGCTGACGACTTTAGGGAACGCTCAGTGGTTTTTTGGTCTGACAATATGACTGTGGTCGAGTGCATTAATCAACAGGCAGCACGCTGCAAAATGATCTTGAGATTGTTGAAAGAGATTGTGCTACTTTGCATGAGACTGAATGTACTGTTCAGGGCGAAACATGTGCCAGGTGTACTGAATCATGCGGCTGATGCACTCTCTCGTTCACAAATACAGGCATTCAGGGGTTATCTGCCCACAGCAGACCCAGAGGCAGCACCATTCCCAGAAGCAATGTGGCTAATCGGTGCCTCGGATTACAAGACCTCGTGGCAGCGAGTCTAGCCCCCAGGACAAGGAAAGCATACGAAGGAGTGTTTCGTTCCTATTGCACATATTTAGGTCCCACAGGGAGTCAGAATTGGGGTCAGGAGGAATCCTTCCTGGGGTACCTGGTAGCACTACACAGGGAGGGCCGATCAGTGGCAACGGCCGGTAGGCATAGGGCGGCCATTTCCTTCATGGCCCAGGTACACGGCATAAAAGACCCTACAGGTTCTTTTTTGGTGAAGAAAGCCCTCCGCGGCTGGCAGCGCCTTGAGGGTTGCAAGAAAGATACGAGGCACCCGATTGGCTTAGACAGACTGTCTCTGCTTTTAGCAAAGCTGGATGAGACGTGTTCCTCCCATTACGAAGCAGTTCTGTTCCGGGCAGCGTTCACATTGGCATTCCATGGGGCCATGAGGGTGAGCAAACTTGTCGCAAAGAACAAGAGAGATATGGAGGGAGGTTTGTGCAGGGATCACATCTAGATAAGGGGTGATTCGATGGTAATCATGATAGCCAGGTCCAAGACTGACCAGGGGGCTATGGGAGATAGTGTTGTCGTGCAGCGCAGCCGTGGGTCCCCCGTCTGCCCATTGAAGTGTGTGGAAGACTATTTGGCGCTAAGAGCGGCCGCTTGGGGGGGGGGCTTGCTCCGACACAAGGATGGCACCCCACTGACGAGATTTCAGTTTCAGAGGGTGCTAGCACTGGTAATCGCTGACGCGGGCATGGACCCGTGCGATTTTGGGACCCACTCCTTTAGGATAGGGGCTGCTACTGAGGCTACAGCCAGGGGTCAGAGTGCTGAGGAAGTGAAACAATTGGGCCGTTGGTCCTCGAATTGCTTCAAGAGGTATGTGCGCTTGCACATGTTGTAAGTGATCAATTGACATGCACTCACGTTTTCTGTCTTTTGTTTACTTTGCAGTTTCGCGAGCCTGCCACGCAGGGCGGAATTGGAGGTCGACCCAGCATCAAGTAACAAACAGTTGTAGACACAGCCTTTGTGATGACTTGAAATTCAGTTCTATATTATTTGTGGTGAACGCCATTGCGCTGGAGGACAATAAAATTCATAAATACAAGTGGTGAACCCCCACAGTGAGCTATGGTGACTTATCGCCCCTGAGGGAATTCAGTGAAACAGTAGAAAAGTGGGACTGGACTCACTTAATTCTGTAAAGTATCCAGGCGTGAACTGATGTATGGCGTTACAACGCATACTTTTACAACGCATACCTTTACAACACATTTTTTACAACGCAACATCCATTACAACGCATTCCATTACAACGCATGCCATTACAACGGATTTTTAAAAACGACCTTTACAACTCATTCCAGTACAACTCATACTACCTTTACAACGCATACCATTACAACGCATAACATTACATTGCATGTATGGTAAGTATTGGATAGTGTAGGGGTAAAAATTACTATTCTGACTCCAGGGGTGTGCAACAGTAGGGTAAGTGTTGGATAGTGTAGGGGTAAAAAACTACTATTCTAACTCCAGGGGGGTGCAACAGTAGGGTAAGTGTTGGATAGTGTAGGGGTAAAAATTAATATTCTAACTCCAGGGGGTGCAACAGTAGGGTAAGTGTTGGATAGTGTAAGGGTAGTATGCGTTGTAATGTTATGCATTGTAATGGTATGCGTTGTAATGACATGCGTTGTAGTGGTAAGTGTTGTAGTGTCATGCGTTGTAATGGTTGCATTGTAATGGCATGCGATGTAATGGATGTTGCGTTGTAAAAGTTTCGTTGTAATGGTAGTGCATTGTAAAAGTTGCGTTGTAAAGGTTGTTTCCCGGCGTCAACAGTACCCGGTGGTCAACACATAAGGCTTTGCTCCTATGTGTGCTGGACTGTACACAGAGGAATGAAACAATCAAAAGAGGGTGGTTCTTTTAAACGGAAGATTTGGTGAGGTAAACTGCAATAAATAACAGTTGGGTGGAAATAAAATGGCGTCAGGTGCAGCTTAGAGCAACACAGCAAACACGAGTTGCATCCTATGCTTGGTGCCAATGCCTTATATTTAGGTAAAGGTCGCATTGTTGAAAGCAGACTTAAACTCAAAAGGTTAGTTGTTATCAAGTCAAGGGGATGGATGGTTGTTAACATCTCTCGTGGCCTCCCCATGTCTATCTTGCTCTCAATTACGTAGTTGCTAGGTAAAGAGCATGCCCCCAGTTCTCTGTAGTGTGTTTGTAATGGCCCTATAAGCGGTGCTCAGTATAATGTGAACAGCCTAGGTAGGAGCTTCCTCAGCTAGCTGCAAAGGGAACCCAGGACAAGGGGTCGCGGTGGTTACTGAAACACATGTAATGAAGTTCAGGGTGCCGCGGTAGTTACTAGAACAGATGTAATAGAGTTCTGGGTGCCGTGGTAGTCAGTAGACCACTGCCGGCAGAACCGAGGTTGTCCGGTCTTTTTACACAAAAGCTCCTCTTGAGCAAGTGTGCAGAGAGCATACATCTCGAGGGAATCAGGGAGCCGCGGTAGTCAGTAGTTCGCTGGCGGTGGGGCCCCGGTAGTCAGTAGACCGCTAGCGGCAAGGACAAGGTTGTACAGTCTAAAACAGGGGCTCTAGAGCGAGTCAGTAGATCTAGCTGATAAGGGGAGATGGCGGTAGACGCCTCAAAAATATGAGCATCTTAGCCTGGTACTCATGTTTAGCTGCCTTGCGCTGCTCCTCATGACCTACCCACTTCACTGGGTTCGGGAGGCAGAGAGTAACAAGGCGGCCATGGACTTAACCACACGGACATGTCAAGTGATAAGGGGAGGAGTCGATAGTAAAGGCCAGCTATCATACCGCAGCTGTCGGCCATCTTGGAACGATGTTTACATGTAATATTTAATGTGGTTTTTCGAATTGTAAGATGTTAACGGTGTGTCCATATCAAGTCTTGGAGCAGCTAATTTGTCATAAGGGGGTTGTCGATTTAATTAATTTAATTTCAACACCACTTGTGTGTTCAGCATGAGGTCAGAACATGGAGTGCTAATAGACTGGGAGCTAAGATAGGGTAATATAGCCACATGTAACCGTGTCTGTGGGAATGTTGTGTCAGAGTAGAACTGCCTGTAATCAGTGCGGGGTCACTGAAAAAGGTATCATGGTTACCCAAATGTAGCAGTACAGTCATGAGGTGGGGACCTAAAGTGAAATCAGAGACACAAGACCTCCCAGACAGTAATGGCTTTAATCACGGTATGAAGGGACTCAGGCGTTCAAACCTCTACCCAAGTGGAGTGCAGGAAAATTTCAATGGTTACGGCTGGTTAATTCTGTCGTCACACTATTATCAAGGGAAGTGGTTCTTATATTATTGTGGCTCCTTCTTGCTAATACATTTAGCTGCAATGTCTGTGTGAGGTGGCTCCTCGCTAACAGTGTATGATAAAAGTGATACCCTCTATTATCCCATTCAGGTTTCCTTGAGAATTTATGGTGTGTTGCCACATGGTTGATAGTTATGGCTTGTATTGACTATCTAAGAAGATATGGTATCCCATGTGGGTGTCGGTTTCAGGTTTTGGTTGAGCTCCATGTTATTTCCTCGTTGAGGTCAGTACTATCTGAGGATAAGCGATGTATCCATCTTTGTGCCTTAGTGAAGAGGTTTTGTTTAGATGTTCTTGGGTTTGCTTCTAGAACTACCCACTTCATGTAATCAGGAGAGTGGTTCTTTTCAAGGTTGTGGGCACACATTTTGGTGTTACTTTTTTGGCAGTGAAAGTTGCTGCGATGCTCCGAGATTCACAGTTTTATTGGGCGGGTTGTCATCCCCACATAGTAGAGATCACAGGGGCATGTCAAGATATAAACAAAATTAGCTGTATTGCAGTTAGTGTGCCCTCTCATCTCCCAGACAAAGGTGTTATTCAATGTTATGGTTTTGTGTACTGAGATAAAGGCGCACGCACTACACATGGGTAGTGCCATTTGACCGTTGGCAGTTGCCACAGTGTAGTCTGTTGATTTGTAGATTTTTTCCTTGGTCTGGTTTGAACAAGCATATCTTTGATGTTTTTCGAGCGTTTAAAAGCAAACTGTGGTTGCTCAAAGCTCATAGTCCCCGTGTTGCGGATGTTCCAATGTTTCTTCAGTACTTTTGTCAATTTGTTGGAGGTTGGTGTGAAGGTGGTTACACAGGTCAATAATTCAGTATGGGTTTGCCCTCCTGCTTTGATTTCCAGGAGGCTTTCTCTATGGTTATTGCGTGCTCATTTTCTAGAGAGTGCGATATTCTTTTGGGGGTAGTCTCTAGTAGTTAGGTTTTGTGCGAGTGTTGCTGACTCAATTTTATACTCCTCAATAGTGCTGCAGTTTCTCCTCACTCTTAAAAACTGTCCAAATGGCAAGTTTTCTTTAAGCGCTTTGGGGTGACTTTACCACTGCATCGGATGCAGCAGATAGTAAAAATGATATGCAAGGTAGGCGTTCCCCCTCAAAAAGTCACGCAAAACTAACACAACCATATTTACAACGAAACAGGAAAATTACGGTACTTTGGCAAAAGAAGAGCTCCAAAAGTGCCAAAAATGTAGTGCTACAGTAAACCAGGCATAAAAATGATGCATTTCCACTGATATAAAAGCAGAATATACACATATCACTCTGGTAAGCTCAACAACAACATGGACCTACTCCTACTGCAGCTCGGATCACGAAGAAGACCACTACCACCACTACCATCATTACCACTAGCGTCACTATGGAGGCAGCGCAGGAGAAGGGAGAGGACATACCTCCAGAGGATTACCCTCATTGACCTCAGGAAGGAGGATGTCATTGCCCATTACAGCCAACATCGCAACGGTGCACAAACATCCCTTCGCAGGCCAAGCTACTGGCTGTAATACAAGTGCTGGCATCTGGAACTTTCCAACCCACCACAGCCAGAGTGGCAGGAGTATCTCAGACATCCTTCTCAGCATTCCTCCCCTCCGCCCTGGATGTCATCATAAGACTCACACCCCAGTACCTCATGTTCCCCAACACAATGCAGAAACAATAGGAAAACAATCACTGCTTTTTATACCATTGCAGGATTTCCACATGTTTGGGGGGCAAAGGACTGCGCACATGTGCAACTTGTGTCTCCAATGGCTACATCACACCTGTACTGCTACAGGAAGCACACTCATTCCATGAACATGCAGGCAATCATGGACCATCTGGGCCTCTGCATCAATGTCCTTGCAAAGTACCTGGGGACTCCCCATGATTCCCTCATCTTCCGTCATTCCACCATCAACTTCCAGAATAGGACATATGGGAATGGCGTACTGGTTGGTAAGTACTTCTGAAGCACATGACAGATCACATGACAGTCAATAATGTTGGATAATGTTGTCATTTTAGTGTTGGGCTGAATGAGACAGAGCATACATAGTAGGTGGGGGCCTACACACGTGTGACATATAACATTGCACATGCACAACACAACCCTACAAGTAACACATGTTGAGGATGCTATGCCACTGTGGGTCCCATGACCAAGTGAACCGCTCTGCTGGAGCATCACTGTTTATGATGTTCTGGTAGAGCATGTCTTCAAGTCTTTGAGACAATGCAACGTCAGCCTGCATGCCCTTGCATGGCCTAATAGATATGAAATAATGCAAATCAGAACAAAGTGCATCACTGCCTGACCCTACGTTAAAGATGTGTTCCATGGGCCCTGCTGGGGCTTTTCCCATGCAGCACAACCTAAGATCTCACACATTTCCAGGATCAGTGACCCTGGGAATATTAAAAAATAGCATGCCTCCCAAAGGGAGGTGAAATGAGGATAAATAATTACAGTTCCCATTGTCAATTCCAATTTGTATGTGTCCTCCATTCTGCAGGAGATACAGAATGAGGAAATGGCATAGATTGCTTGCTTTTGGTGCAAGAATGTGCCCCTGAAAGCATTAAGTTATCTGAGAACACAACACTGACATGTGCACCATGGTGCAAGGAGTGGATGTTGGTGCTGATCACCAATATGAGATGGTAAGTGTGTGGATGAACCATGGATATGCTGTATGTTAGGAATATGGCACATTCCATCCCTTCCCTTTGGATGAAGGTCTGCACAGCTAGGTGACATCCAGTACTGCTCTATGGCATCAACTTCTAAATGAGACCCTATTTGTGCATTCAATTGTTTGAAAGAGCTTCACTTATGCTACACTATTTGAAATGCTGTGTTCAAACACCATGTTGAAGTAAGGGATGCCCTTTCTTTTGTAAGTGTGTCCACAGGTAACTCCCAAGGTCATGAGGCATGTGATGTATCCCAAACCTATGAAACAGAGAAATGTAGTCATATTTTAATCTCACAAGATCATCTACTATGCTAAATTACATTAGTCACCATATACACACATCCCATCCTACGTGCACACTGTTTAGCAGCACACAAACCACTCTGCACTCCAAGGCTCCAGGCTGTGCAGGAAGATACAGCCTCATGTACAAAGTACATCTCACATGATAAACAACACACTCATCTTGGGAACAATGTGCCTGTCTTTGAGTGATGCTCTACATCTTCTGCCAGTGCAGGCAACAAACCCTGGACACAGAATCATGTGGAAAATATGTCCTACATTGTTCCAAACCAGGGTGGCAATGTAGTGTGGTTAGTGTACCAATTACACTGTACAGAGCAATACTACCACATAACTCAAACTCCTTGTGTACTGTCAACATACTGTACACAGTGCACTGTCATGTGTACACTACCATGTGTCACATTGATATTCCCTCACTACCCTCCACATGGCAGTAGAAATTGGACAACATTGACTCCAACTTTCTAAGTGTGAATGATATTAGACCAGATGACGCAGTACATATTAGCAAGGTCGAATTAAAAAGGAGATTTCTAAGCGCGAGGGAAGCCCTAAGAGATGAGGCCACAAGTTCTAAGAAGACTGTTATATCCTAACTTAAGGGCCCCATTGTTAAGGGCTTACAACCATACCTCGTATTTGTAAGGAATGTACAACACAGATTCTACCTAACCGGACTGAGGTTGAGCACACTACACTATCTATTTGCCTTCCCTAAAAGGGGCAAGTGGTGCTCTAAACTTCCGAATTGTCAGTGTGACGGTAGGTCCAAACAAAGTACCCTTCACTTTTTACTTTTTTGCAAATTTTATATGGATATTAGGAAAATGTAGCTCCGTCCAATTTTTAAGGTTAATAGCCTGTTTGCCTATAAAACTGCTTTTAATTATTTAAGGAATTTGGAAAAAATAACAGTCTGTAATGGAGTGATTTGTTATATACAGTTGACAATTAAACAAAGGATTGATTTAGCTTACTTAGAAAAACTGAATTATGAATTAATGTAAGCAAATCTGTATTATGAACCTGTATACTTTTTAGAATCATGTTAAAATTGTGTTTTTAGTACTGTGTTTGGATAAAATTTAGATCTTGATTATAAATGAATTATTCTATTTTATAGTATGCTTTGATGGACATTTTGAATGATGCAAATAAAGCTTGATTTGATTTGACTCCAGCTTTCACTCCCGGATATGTGCAACTGAAGTACGCTACATCACCTGCCCCAGCTATAGGTTGTAGAGTTAGACATGTATCATTTCATAAATGGCAATAGTAGTGACTAATAGCCACAATAGATGTATGTTAGAGATGTGTCTCCTCAATGGCTAATTGACTCGTCTTACTTGTGAAAAACCATGCCCTTTAAGGCATTGGCACTAACAAGTATGAGAAATAAATTATAAGTGAATCACAGAGAACAGTATGTGTTGTACAGTGTCAGTCATATTCAATTTCTACTTGTGTGTATGCCACACAATGTCATAGCACATCTCTTACAGTAGGGAAAGTGTATTCACTCAGGACACATAACAGAATGTACATGAATGTGGGGCCATCCTCTGTCATGACTCTTAACTAATTTCACCCCTCCTATCTTTACAGTTAACCATAGATATGCTCTGCAGCCATGGGGGATGACTCCTCATAAACACCCTCAGATGGAACCCCAGCGGAGGTACAATCAACTCCTAAGGAGGACCCGGTCCATGGTAGAGCAGACCTTTGGTGTACTCCTTTCCCGTCTTCAGGAGTCTGGATATGTCTGGGGTCCAACTACTCTACTCCCCACCAATGGTATGCAAAATTGTACTTGTTGTTAGGACACTATTTGTGTGCTGACAAATGTACTATGGGCTGATGTCAATGAGGCACAGGAACTGCTGGATGATGATGATTAAGAAGATGAGGAGCCACATCAAACTGTTCCATCAGTAGCAGCTACAGGGCTGATGGACCATATAGTTAAATACAATTTCAGAGATGCATGAGTGAATTTTCTGTTGTCACAAAATAATGACTACATGAAACTGAGTTCAAATATATGGAAATAAATATGTGCACACTACCAGTGTGTAAGCATTTTGAATTCACATTAAACTTCAAAACATTCACATCACACCTGCTAGCAATTGCCACACAGAAAATGTATGTAGCTATGTCTAACAAACAGCATTGAACAACATCTGATATATCCAAAATAGTGTGCATGGCAATAACCTGTAGCAAATAGTCTTCCATTGTCAACCACAATGAACATGCAAACACAACAGTGATGGACAGAATGTGGATCAATGTCACACATTCACCCCAGTCCAAAGATCTGGGCCCAAATCCATCATTTTTCCACTCCACACCACCCTGGGTTAGACAATGGCGATATGCAAATCAGCGCTGACCCTGTGCCCCATGGGAACAGTCCAGTCCGAACTACAAAAGCCATGTCCTTCCCAGAACGGAATCAAGCATCCGAGGACCGGCCCGGTTTCGAGGTAACACCTCTCATCAGCCCGGCTAGCTTGACTCCAGTGGTGTGGAGTGCCTGGGACTCACGTCTGAGCATCCCCACTACACTTAGAGCGGTAATTGCAAACACAACAGTGATGGACAGAATGTGGATCAATGTCACACATTCACCCCAGTCCAAAGATCTGGGCCCAAATCCATCGTTTTTCCACTCCACACCACCCTGGGTTAGACAATGGCGATATGCAAATCAGCGCTGACCCTGTGCCCCATGGGAACAGTCCAGTCCGAACTACAAAAGCCATGTCCTTCCCAGAACGGAATCAAGCATCCGAGGACCGGCCCGGTTTCGAGGTAACACCTCTCATCAGCCCGGCTAGCTTGACTCCAGTGGTGTGGAGTGCCTGGGACTCACGTCTGAGCATCCCCAGTACACTTAGAGCGGTAATTGCAAACACAACAGTGATGGACAGAATGTGGATCAATGAACATGGCATGCTTAAGTCTAGTGTGCTATGACTGTGTGTGTGTGTCTCCTACAGCTAGCCATTTGTACAGCCTCAGACTTGTGGATGATAGTAGAGTTAACTTATAGTATGATGACTGTAATGAGATCCAAATAGTATGTGCATGGTCACACTGCCCCCAACCTACAGTCTACATATGATACATCAGAATCTGCTAGTGTATTGCACTCTGACACAATCAATGTATTAACTCCTATCAGTACAATCTCAGTGTGAATGTGACATCACCAAGATTCAGCATATATAACAATTGACCATCGGAAATCACATAAGCAAGGTCAATCTAGCCAAGGTGCCATGTACTGATGCATCTCAAGATATAGTATTCAAATGTGGCTTGAAAATCACAGGTGAACTTCATACCTGAATGCACAGCCATCGCCAAACTTCAAGTGACCACACAACCTAGGATCATATTGTGATTGGGACCAATGACAAACATATTTATGATTGTACTACACCTGACTATTTGTGGCTAGACAAGCTGGCCTCATGATCCACAAATCATGGGCTGTGCTTGCTGGTTAAGGCAATGTACATTTGCAATGGCAATGGGCCACACATATCCTTCCAGACACAAGGCCATACAGAGGCTGTTTGATTAAAACAACATGATATGGTGGGTTCTCTTAACACTTCTGTCATGTATTCCTATAGGTTCTGAATCGATCCCCCTATTCCTGACCCTATTCTGGTTAAACTAACTATCAAGTTAACTAACAGTCAGCCCATGAGGCAAGAAAAGCCCCCATGATGCAGATACCGTTATCTGACGCAGTCACACTACGGCACAGGAACGTGTTATCTGATTAGGTCATAACGCTTGAGATCTAATTAGACAAGCGACATTCCTCCAGCCCCTGATAAGGCATACGACGTTCTCATAACAAATCAAACCTATGACAACCTGGAAAATCCGTGCGGCCATTGTTTTGATTTCACAGAGAACTTCAGTAAAAGAATGTGCTAACGAGCAAGTCGTATGACATCTTTATTGACGTATCTATGTCCATCCTTACGTCAATCTCGGCACCTTTAAGGTATAAATATTGCCGATCTTGCCCTATGCAAACACACGCGTGGTGACGAGACGGAGCAGCCATACTTGCCGAAGCCGAGAGCAGAAGCAGACCCCGCTGGCAGCAGCCCCGCCTTCCTGACGCGCTGAGAGACGCGCTGCTATCTCAAGCCGAGAGACCCAGCACCGGCGCTTCTGGGCAGCCCTCGCAGGCAGCCTGGAATATCGAGAGCAGAGAAAGAGATACCATTCCTCATTCATCCTAAATTCCAGGTACAGAACTGAATAACCCCTCACAGAGAATTCTTTAGTTATTCACTTGGCAAAAACAAACTTAACTTAAACTGTAACTTTCTATTCCCGCCCACGCATTAGACTTAGGTCAGGTACACGGGGTAGGCGTATTTAGAAACACCAGTTGAGTACGTTTAGTCAAATGTATATGTGTATGTAAATATATTTTAATCATTTTAAACATCATGTGGCTCAGAAACCATATCAATGTTTTTACAGTATTATTTTATACTATTGCTTTTAATGTATGCACTTTACTTAACTATAAGTATTGCAATAATATCGATCCATTTCTCTTGTACGAGAAAAGAGACTGATCAATAAATAACACCTTTTTATTGAACACGCCCGTCTCTTCCTTTTCTCTACAATCTGATGAGACTAAGAATGCACGTACTGACTGAGTAAAATAATTGCCTTGTGCTCACACGACTCTTGAGATTGACTCTTGATTAGGGGAGAGCAAAGTTGTCATGTTCTATGGTTGTCAGAAACTAAATCCCTTCTTGTCTAATCAGGGGAGTTAATTCTTTCCTGAACATTCGAGAAAGTTTCTAGCGAACTCTGAGCTACGCTGGCAAACCCAAAACTTAAGTCTAGTATCGACAGTAGTAGACCTAGTTAACGTCTGGCCTAGGCCTTTACTGCTGTAGGTACTATTCCAATGCGCAGAGCCTATTGGGAAAATAGGAGCTACACTACATGGCGCCCAACGCGTTTGGAAAGGGCGATAAAACTAACGTAAGACATTTAGAGTAACTCAGTCGTGCTTTCTCACTCAGACCCCTTTTCCCAAATTCTCCAAAGACGTCTGGAGTGGGTGAAAGGTAATATCCTCCAAAACCTCGCAGGAGGGAACTCCTATGTATGGTTCTTGGTACAGTCAACGTTGAAGGATACACTGTTCCAAAATATTGTGCATCTAATCTCTGTTCCATAAGAAACCTGATCTGCAAACAAACAAAATAACCATCCTGACAGTAAAATGTCAGAAAGTGATGAAGAAAGAGAGGCAGTTAGATTAGCAGCTGAAATAGCAGCAGCAGATACTGCACTAAAGGATGCAGATGCGGATATAATACTCATTCCGGTCAGCAAAAGGAAATCTATAACCTTAAAACTTATAGAAAATGGACTGACACCTAGAGGTGGCACAGTCATATTCGTAATTGAGGCACACGAATATCGGCAGACAGAGGTATACTATTCATGGATACACTTTCCAGCAGCAAATGCTGTAACAAAGTACTTCCACTATTACAAAATAGAGGTTCCACCCGACATTTACACTCCTTTCGAGGAGGTGGAAGTACCACTCAAATTCCAAGAGCATTTGCTCTTATTTGATGGCGCCCTAATACATAATAATCACATCACCAGGCTCGGTCCTTTAGGTAGACCAGGAGCAACGTGGCCGGTCTTAGCCGGATACACACCACACCCAGACATCGAAGGAATGTCTACACGTGAGCTGTTAATACAGCTAAAACAATTACTAAAAATTCATAGACAATTAGTTCAGTATGTAATGCGGACTTCAACAATTCAGCCAGCGATTAAACTACCACAGCTGACCCCTCACCAGGGGAACACAAATAAAATCACACCACAGAACATCCAATCCTGCCTAGGTAAAGTTCCGGCTAAACGGGAACAAATACCATTCTGGTTGGCACAGAAAATCACCCAAATAGAGGCGGTGTTTCCTGACACCACCCCGATAGAAAAACACAGGATTCTGACTATATGTCTCCCAATGGGAATCGCACCACACATAGAGGACTGTGACACTTGGGGTACAGTCTTTGCTTCAATCTACACAAAAACGCACGGTGTTCCATCCATTTCGGTAATACCAGATGTGCTAAAACAAATTCAAGATGAATACGGTCCAGAACCTGCTTTAACTCTTGGTATGAAATTACTGAAAGACTTCAAGCAGGTCTCGGCTATATTACTAGCCAATATAAAAGGTGAAGCAGCAAACGTGGCGATCCGCCAGAGGTTAAAAGAGACAGATATAGCAGACCAACCAGCTGAAATTGCCAGAATCATAGAAAAATCCTATGAAGAACTAGGTAGAGACAGTTTAGGTGGAATACCAGTAAAACCGCAACTGACTGAAAGTCCAGAAAAAATATTTTTTAATAATAATTCACCAAAAAAGAACTGGGATGGAAACAAACAATCCAATCCAAAAGAAAAGAAATTCCAGTCCCGAGGAAGGTCTCCTAGGCGAAGGGAGAAATCTCCGAACCAGAGACACAGGTCACCCCAGAGTGACCCCTCTGGGAAAAGATATAACCTTAGAAATAGGGATAATATTAAAAAACCTGATAGATATCAAGACATTGATACACGTCCCTCTCAATCTTTTCAGAATTCCTCGCAGAAATCGGAAAGAAGAGGACGATCAGAACAAAGAGAAGAGCACGCCAAGTCCAAAGACAAGGAACCTGCTCAGCTAAAAAAGAAATTACAATTTCCAAAAAAGAAGGTAGCCAGTATCAAGGTAGTTAACAATGCCGAGAATACTGAGGACACAACTGAAAAACGGAGAGTGGGCTCAGACAATGCTAGACAGCGCAGCAGAAGTGAGCATAGCTCGCAAAGTCCTTATGAATCATCTGGAGACAGTGGACACGAATGAATACCTTCAAGTGGAAACTGCAGACACCAGAGTTAGCAAGCCCCACAAGATATACGAGATAACATTACGTATAGAGGGAGATAAGACTAGGAAAATAAGGGGACTATTTTGGGATAACCTCTCCAAGGGTTATGATATCCTTCTAGCTGAAAAAGACTGGCCACCAGAGTTTGTCAGGGAGTGCCCTCATGGCGAAGAAGTAATTATGCCTGCCTTCTCGAATCATATCCCAATTCATAAAAAATATACACTTGCTAGAAAGTGGGCAGTGGCCTTAGCACCTGCTTTATATAAAAATCATGTAGGATGGGATGAGGACTCCCCTCCTCACAAAATCCAGTTAAAATCACAACCTACTGCACAAAGGCAGTACCCAATTAAGCAAGAAGCTAAAAAACAGGTAAATGAAATACTAGATCAGCTAGAATACCAGGGGGTGATTGAAACTTGCACCTCACAAATGAACAACCCTTTGTTTCCGGTCTCCAAACCAGACAATTCATATCGTCTAGTTTTGGATTACCGACACCTTAACACATGTTGCAAAACTTTTGCAGTGCAAAACTCACACAGTGCTGCACTAATGAATAACATAGTGCGCAAAAAATACAAAACAACCTTGGACATCTCCAATGGATTATTTTGTCAAAACATAGCACCAGAGAGCAGATATTTAACTGCATTCTCAGTAAATGGCACTCAAAAGCAATTCTGTCGATTAGCCCAGGGGTACAAGAATAGCCCGGGAGTATTCTCAGCGAGAGTAACAGAATTACTACAACTATATGATGATGAAGCATTATCTTATGTCGATGACATTTACTTAACAGATGATGACTTGGATACTCACTTGAAAAGAGTGAACACCATAATACTTGGGTTCGCTGCAGAGGGTTACAAATTCAACTTTAAAAAAACCTGAATTGCCCATCTGACAGTCCTGTTCTTAGGATATGAGTTATCAAGTGAAGGTAAAAGCCTGGCAGACAATTTCCTAGAGAAATGTGCCGTAATCCAAGCTCCTAAAACACTAAAAAACCTACAGTCAATTCTAGGCTTCCTAAATTTCGGAAGAACATACATTGCAAATTACGCAGAAAGGGTCAAACCCCTTTATGATCTAATTAAACCAGACTTTACAAAATCCAATTGGACTCAAACACACACAGAAATTTTGAGATCCTTACAAACAGACATGCTAATTAAAACAAAATTAGAAACACGTGATAACACACGCAATCTTGTGATTCGAGTCATCCCAGGGAGATGCGGATTCACATACCTGACCTCTAATGAGGGAGAAAAGGTACCAATTGCATTCAAATCACACTTGTATACAGAAGCTGAACAGAAATTCAGTAATACAGAAAAAATCATTCATGCAGTTCAAACCGCAATAGCTAGAGAAAAAGACATAGCTGACGGTAGACATATCACAGTCAGAACAGCAGAATCAGCCTTTGAGGCACTAACAACACCTTGTAATTTACCAACAACACCATTGAATCCAGAATGGATACAATGGGTAAATTCAATCACAACGGACAAAGTATACTACTACTTTGATCCAGAACTAGAAGAATTAAAAAATCTAAAATATGAAAAGACGTATCCTCTGCCAATCGACATTCTGCCTCTACGACATTACGCCTGTGTAATCTATGCAGACGGACATGCTCAACCCTCCGTTTGGGGAGAACAAGCATACAACCCCACATGTGAGATTACAAAAGAAGTGTGGCGGGGAGGTAAACTAAGACCTCTATTAACAAAATCACACTCAGTAGAAACTAATTCAGAACTACAAACTGAAATAATAGCTTTGAAAATGGCGCTAGATAATGCGGATCGCGAATTCCCGACACTTATAGTGTCAGATTCATATTACTGCGTCAAAGCATATAACAAGGATTTGCAGACATGGATTCAGAACGGTTACAAAGATGACACAGATGCACCAATAAAGCAGAAACTGCTCTGGGAACAAGTAGCTCTTTTGAAAAAAGAACTACCAAAGACTCACGTGACACTCTCACTGAGTCATCAGCGTCATGGCGTTCACGTTGTAGGGAATTCATTGGCTGAAGCAGCCGCAGCGGCAGCCACTAAACCGGCTCCCGTAGATCGAAAAAAGCGTACATTAAAATACATTGACGGTGAAACAATGCTGGCGGTGAAAACGTCATCAAAAGGCGACTGCTCAGCGTTACCGATCAACTATCCACTCAATTATACATACATAATCGATGCGAACTCCGTCCCTTTTGCTCGAATCCCTGGAGTGGGGGATAGAGTGATTCCAAACATGGACAGGAGAAGCTTGTTAATCACAGACGCACACATGGGCGAGGGTCTCAGACACCTCAAACTGAAAGATTCTCTGGAAGAATTACAATCACGGTACTGGTGGCCAGGCATGAGCCTGCATTACACCATGTTTGTAAAAAACTGCCCAAACTGCAACAGAGACCGCAGTGGGGAGAGAAACAGTTTAATACCTCGTCGTATCAAGGCAGATAATATCACCAGTAAAAAGCAGGGCTTGCGATTAACATATACAGGCTAGTTTCCACTTATAATGTAGATCACCAGCACTTGGCTGACGTCCGGACTGTTATACAAAGATTTGCGAGTCTAAATGGCATATACGCTAAGAGCATGCTACGTTCGACCATTGTTTTCACTCAAGCCCTCCGGCCGGGGGGGAAACATGGCCTAATGAGCACAGCCCAGCGGGAATCTTCTCACTTCCTTCCTGAGGGTACTGGATGGTGTAAAGAAAAAACCAAGGCAGAAAGCAATCTATAATGGAAAGGATATTAGGTTCGGGAGCTGGGTGGGTCAAACATCTAATAAGTGTCCAACGTAGTCTAAATAACTTGCCAAGAAATTCTCTGAAGGGATTCAGTCCGTACGAATTATTATTTGGAACTAGAATGATAATCTCTGACCTTGATAGTCAGACTTCAGTGGTTAAAGAAAAAAGCTTTGATGTCAAAGACCGTTTGGCTATTTTACAGGACTTAAACAAAACAAGAAAAGACCTGAGCAACATACAGTTGAAACAACAGCCAACAACCACTGAAGAATCACCACCTGTCCCAGCAAGACCTGTCTGGATTCCAAAAGTCGGGGATCTAGTCAGGGAGAAGATCGCGGTAAAGAAGGAATTTGGGCCTTCTTACAGAAAAGCAGTTCCTGTCTTGTCTGTCAACGGGACAAGATCAGTTGTACTACCGCCACTTGCTGGTAAAAAGGAGAACCGAGTTGTATCCATCGACCTGGTAAAACCACAACATGTGGCCGATAACAAACAGTAGGCCAAGTGGACTCCCAATAAGTAGCAGAACACCAAGGTTTGCTACCAGTACAGAGGTCCTAACAAAGAGGCTCATCACATTCGAAACGCCTACAGAAGAACAACAAGGACTATGCAACAAAGCAATAGAACTCAGACCTCTGACAACCCAAATAAAAACATTTAGCAGAGACACACCAATCTACAATGAAGTACCAAGTGACAATGCAAGAAACAAAAAGCCTGAAGCAATTGGAACAATTGACAGAACTGCATCCGGGTACTTCATCAACTTCGATGATTCCTCTGAAGGCTTCAGTGAATCAAAGACACAGCCATCATCAAAATCCTTTAAAGACAAAGCTAAGGAACTTTTGAAACAACTGAAAGAAACATATCTGATTTCTCCATGGATTGAATTTTGGGTGGGTTTTGGTGCATTTATCCTCATACTTTGGCTCATCATGGTATTTACTTTGGGACGCTTCATTGAGGGAAAATATGCTAAAATGGACACAGCAAGTCAGAACATCAACTTGGTCCTCAAACCACACACATCTTCACACGTCGAGAAAAGAGAACTTTCTTCAGCCAACTTCACAGCCAATCCGATACCTGGTGGGGTAGCCTGGGACAACACTGACTATGAAATTTATGGTCCGGTCGAGATCCTGAAATACCCACACCAAATCAAGATCTCCTTGAGTGACTTTGCAAAACCAAACTCATTTGCTGATGATTGGGACTTCGAAAGCATTAACAACATGATGTCTGATCTAGTAATGTCTGCTAAATTTACAAAACATGATTATTTGCAAGGTTCTACAAATTATGATAGTATGTATTGCTATAACCACTATGGTAATCATTTTTTGCATAAATCTGCACAACCTAGAAATGTTTTAAATTATAATCAATGGGAACATTGTGCAACACCTCCAAAAGGGAGCTCAAGAACCGTTTATGACAAATATTCATATTTTTCAGGTTTTAACACAAGTAATGCTGAAACATTTTATTTTAAAATGTCAAACAAGACAGGGATGAAAACCATGATAACCAACACAAAATTGATATATTCAGATTCATTCTTCGAAAAAATGAATACCTTTGGATTTGATTATTGGGACAAAAATGTTGATTTGAAAAGTGTTTGGGGTACAAAAGATTGGCAAGTACAAGGTTTAGAAGCTTTGTTTAGAGCCTGCATGATCCCAGAACAAATGATATTTTTAAATGACACTGTTCAACAAACCACCTGTCTTGGCTTAGCCAAAATCAAAGATTTAAATAAACCGTCTATTCCAAAGCCAATAATGTTTAGCAATAACTCTGATACAGATGAAGAGATAGACGTAAACCATATATTAAACCAAAACAGAACACATCCTGATTGGAAACAATGGTTGATCTGGCCCACAGATACAAATAACTGTCAAGATAGATTCCTGAATAAAACACAGGGTTTCAAAATGACCAGGCCAGACCCTAGATATCCCCAAAGACATCACCCAGGGATAATAACAACCTACAGTGTGGGCAAATTATGGCTTCAATGGCTACAAACTTCCACACTGCCTGAAATTAAGCAACACCTAACTTTACTTACTGATGGTGCTGACTTGCGTGATTTCATAATGGGACCACGCAAACAGCGTCAAAAGCGTTTCATAGCAGCCTCTGTATATGCAGCATACAATGAGGCCTGGAAGGTTACTCAAATTGAAACAGCAGAGAGAATACGGGAAATTGACCGTATTAATTTGGAAAAATCACTTTCTGTAGTGGACAATGGGTTAATGACTCTGTCCTCCAGAATTTTTTCTTTGGACAGCATTGTGTCGTCAGCAATCGATATATTATCGCAAGACTTACTGTTATTACAACATGGTCAGTCACAATTGCGTTCTATTGTACAGCTTGGCTGGACGTTGCAAAATCTGCGTTCAGGCAATGTGCCTTGGCGTTTAATCAACACAACGTCACTATTCCAAATCTTTAACCTTACTGATAGACAAATCGGTATGGCGCAAAAGGGTGCTGATTATACAATCTTGAGCATTGAAAAACTAGAAAGATTACCAATGACAATGTCAGAACGACCTGTCAGTGAATGGATAATCCACGGAATCATAAATATTCCAATCTCAACCTTCAGGTTTCAATACTGCCAAAAATATATACAGGCTCGCATGTACGAGAAATTGGGAAAGGGGTACCTTATAACAACTTGGAACCTGCCCTATTCACATGCATGTGTCACTAATAAAGGACAGAAAGTGTTTCTTAGTGGCAACAATTGTGCTATGTCACTAAGCGGCACGCTTCTGTGTAACGGAATTAGTTTGCATGGAGCCTGTGAAGGGAATTCATACAACCTTTCATGTCACCAGCAAGGCGCACCTGCAACTGAAATAGAACCATTCTTTCAAAGACTCTATAATGGGAGTTACATTCTTATTGTAGACCGCAGATGTTGTAGTCTTATGCCCGGGACTCCTTATCTAGTCACTACGACGGCGAAGGTCAAGTGCTGTGGACGTTCTTTATTCCCCAGCTCCTTTCCAGACAGGGAGGCAAGGGCATGGCCCAATTTGAAAATTACTTCTATTCGAATAGATACTTTAAGCAGAATGAAAACAGTGCTTCTTCAGACGCCTACAAGGCTCACGTCATCAAAAGAAACGTATGATCTACAAGTCGCAAGGACGACTGCAGAGATACATACATTATTATCAACTAATTCCCCCGTACATTTCGCGGAAATCCTGAGCGAAATCTTAAATATTTCTGATACCACTGGGGTCTCAAAGGTATTTAAGACAGTATTTTCGATGGCATTAACACCATTCAAAGCCATACTGGGTATTTTTCCAGATTTCGTCCATTCGATTTTTGGCGGACTTCCCCTGATCCTGGGACTAATTGCAGGAATCCTATTCTTAGTCCTTATTTTTCGTTATGGCAACCCATGTCACAGATCAAACTCTCGCGACAATGGAAGATACGATCCTAGCCATTGGATACCGGGACCGGATATCAAAAATCCTGGGACTATCCCGGCTTAGAGACCTGAACATGACTTGGTTTCTATCATTTCGACCAATGTGGCAAAGATGTGTTTTACCTGTATTGAGATGTCTGCTATGCGGAGAAGAATGCGTGTTAGACACCTGTCTGACGCTACAATTGGATGCGCCAGTGGATGCAGATACATTGTTGGTTCCTACCAAGGTTCACGCTTTGTGCTGCCCTCATAGGCTACCAATCCTGATGACGGCATTCCTGGAATCTTCACCACTACGATTGAAGAGTAGTGAAGTTCAAGATGAGAGCAGCATTGAACAGGTACGACCTTCTGTCAGCAATGCGAATCAGAATGTCAATGCAGACAATCATGCGCACGAATGCATGGTTACCCCTATTTCCGACTTAGTGGAACTTTCCCATGAAGCTGTTGACAGTTTTTTCGAAAGCCTTAATGATATGATGTTCTCTCCGGAACAGAAATAGAGACTTTTGAGCAAGCTCGCACACGGCGTTCCCTGAATTCGGCCTTCAACTTTAAAAATAAAGTCACATGAACAATTCTTCCCACCAGTTCGCGGACAACAATTTTTTGGCAGCCCCAAATTATTTTTCACAAATTTTTCGGGACACTTATCTTCTGCTTAAAGTAAGAAACTATTCCTAGAGAACTAAGATTTCTATTTTTAGCTACTTTATAAACTTTAGTTGCCCGCTGGGATGTTCACAAATATTTTATTATGTGATGAAATGGTCTCGAACTTTCTTTCTGTATAGCCATATTAAGAGCCATTTCATGTGTATTTCTCATATACCAAATAAGCAATAATGTCTACAAATGCGTGTTTACTTTAGCTTTTAATTCATAGCTTAAGTGCATACAATATATCTGGCTGCAATTTTTCAGTATATTTGAAAATTTCAAAATGCATTTATGTATTTTGGGGTGGTAAGGTATACACTATACTCTATAGTATGTTGTACTATGTTATACTATGCATAGATTAGTAAATATGACCATAGTTAGCGTGGAGTGGGTGTCATGTATTCCTATAGGTTCTGAATCGATCCCCCTATTCCTGACCCTATTCTGGTTAAACTAACTATCAAGTTAACTAACAGTCAGCCCATGAGGCAAGAAAAGCCCCCATGATGCAGATACCGTTATCTGACGCAGTCACACTACGGCACAGGAACGTGTTATCTGATTAGGTCATAACGCTTGAGATCTAATTAGACAAGCGACATTCCTCCAGCCCCTGATAAGGCATACGACGTTCTCATAACAAATCAAACCTATGACAACCTGGAAAATCCGTGCGGCCATTGTTTTGATTTCACAGAGAACTTCAGTAAAAGAATGTGCTAACGAGCAAGTCGTATGACATCTTTTTTGACGTATCTATGTCCATCCTTACGTCAATCTCGGCACCTTTAAGGTATAAATATTGCCGATCTTGCCCTATGCAAACACACGCGTGGTGACGAGACGGAGCAGCCATACTTGCCGAAGCCGAGAGCAGAAGCTGACCCCGCTGGCAGCAGCCCCGCCTTCCTGACGCGCTGAGAGACGCGCTGCTATCTCAAGCCGAGAGACCCAGCACCGGCGCTTCTGGGCAGCCCTCGCAGGCAGCCTGGAATATCGAGAGCAGAGAAAGAGATACCATTCCTCATTCATCCTAAATTCCAGGTACAGAACTGAATAACCCCTCACAGAGAATTCTTTAGTTATTCACTTGGCAAAAACAAACTTAACTTAAACTGTAACTTTCTATTCCCGCCCACGCATTAGACTTAGGTCAGGTACACGGGGTAGGCGTATTTAGAAACACCAGTTGAGTACGTTTGGTCAAATGTATATGTGTATGTAAATATATTTTAATCATTTTAAACATCATATGGCTCAGAAACCATATCAATGTTTTTACAGTATTATTTTATACTATTGCTTTTAATGTATGCACTTTACTTAACTATAAGTATTGCAATAATATCGATCCATTTCTCTTGTACGAGAAAAGAGACTGATCAATAAATAACACCTTTTTATTGAACACGCCCGTCTCTTCCTTTTCTCTACAATCTGATGAGACTAAGAATGCACGTACTGACTGAGTAAAATAATTGCCTTGTGCTCACATGACTCTTGAGATTGACTCTTGATTAAGGGAGAACAAAGTTGTCATGTTCTATGGTTGTCAGAAACTAAATCCCTTCTTGTCTAATCAGGGGAGTTAATTCTTTCCTGAACATTCGAGAAAGTTTCTAGCGAACTCTGAGCTACGCTGGCAAACCCAAAACTTAAGTCTAGTATCGACAGTAGTAGACCTAGTTAACGTCTGGCCTAGGCCTTTACTGCTGTAGGTACTATTCCAATGCGCAGAGCCTATTGGGAAAATAGGAGCTACACTACACTTCCATGAACATAAACCATTCATGGAATAGTGCTACATGGCCAATGTGAGCATAAACATGCAGGACCATGGAAATAGATGAGCCAAGGTTACAACAATTTATACATCCCAGTTCCGGCTCTACTAGGGATGTCTGATAAGGTTTGGACTGTGCCATGTCTATGTGAGTCTTATCAACTGCCTCAGTACCAAACTACATGAGTGTTGCATGTGAACACCCACTGCTACACACAAGTAACACCACCTTGATGCAGAGTGTAGTTATGGTGTGATTTATGCAGCCTTACTGTCAGCAATATGTAGGAGGTTATGCCAAGGCCTGCATGGTGATCTATCATATTATGATCAGCATGAGTGAGAATCATGTCGGCCACAAATAATGAAACTTTTACTTTCTTGTAGGGTATGACCCTTTAATATGAATAGCCTATAATCAACCCATCCATGCATCCCCTTCCAGGCGGGTGCAACCAATCGCAGAACGTGCCTTCAAGGGAAACTGTAGCCCTCCCAAGTTTCCTGACAGCCAGCTGCCTGCACTGTGGTACACGTTGCAGATTGGCAGAAGGCTGTGCTGTTTTAGATGTGGGTGCAGTCACTCTGTGGCAGTGCAAGTTTGCCTCATCCCTGAGGGAAGCTAAAGCAATATAATTGGGTGTTAATACTTATTTAGCACATGGGGCACTTCTTGTAAGGTGTGCCCTTGGACTAACAGAGGGATTGTGCCCTATGCTTAGCATGATCCCTGAAATGCATGAACTCACATCTATGTACCCTGTCAACACACACATTTAAAACATGCAAAAACAATAAACAGATTACCTCAACTATTCACACCCAACAGCAATTCCTGTAAATGTTTACATGCATTGCACATCACACTACACCGAGAAACATGCATTTGCCCTATTGCGTAAAATATAAAGATGCATGAGTCTAATGCATGAATTTTGCAGCCATCACTTAAGCTGAAAGTGACATTTCCCAGCCGACATGTCTAAATGACTGCATGGTGCCTTGTCAGGCTTTGTGTAAAATCCACATATTGATTGGAAGCATCGAACAAATTGACGCATCTGCTGAAAACTAGACGCATCCAGCTAGGTGGTGATGTCATAGGTCAGCCATTCTGCAATCCAGGAACTGTGAAGTTACTTTAATTTTCACTTTTATTCACAGTCTATCTGTCTTTGCTTCTGAGTGGTTGTGTAATGGCTGTGCTGGATAGTGTATAGGTGTCACTTGAGCTTTATTGTTGTCATCCTCATCATTTGCTTTACTTTGATAACTAGTATCATAAAAGCGTCAAACAACATTTAAAAAAATTATATAAACAGACTGACAAACGGTACAAAGATAGTCCACAGGAAGAACTCAACCAAAACATAGGGGTGTACTCTTGCATCACAGAAGATAAAACAGTTGACAGACTGTACAATAAAAAGTTTAAAAAATAGATACATTTTAGAATTAAAAAGTACCATTGTGAGAGTCCGTCCCAATTTGAAGTCTCAAAGAAAAAACAGGGTGAGGAGCTGCTGGGCTCTTGGACACCAGCAGGGTATTTTCGGAGAACAGGAGGGTTGGTACCTTGTCACCCGCCAGGGCTGGGGACGTCAGGTGGATCTTCTTGTAAAAAGCTGACCACCCCTTTCTTCATATAAAGCATGGGTGCCATAACACAGCCCTTGCGGACTCCCCTATTGATGGGAATCTGTTTAGTCAGCTGGCCTTGTGTCCCCCATCTCACCTGTGCGTAATTGCCCTTGTGGATCCGGGTCAGCAAATTGAGGATAAATGGAGGGGTGCCCATGTCACCAAGTATCTGCCACAACTTATTACTGGGTACCAGGTCAAAGGTCGTCTTTAAATCGATAAATGCAAGATAAAGGCTACCCTTGCCAAGCATCACAACTTTCAAATAAATAATAAGCAGCCTGAATACCTGGTTGACCGATCCAGTACTGGCCCTAAAGCCCGCCTGATATTGGGATAGTTACTAAAGATATGGGTCCATAGAACAGGAATATTGGTAACCAAATCAACATAAGCTAAATAGCCAGCATGTTCTTTGTCCAGCCGGACAGAGTTTATTTAAACAATATAAGTGGTAACAAAAATTAAAATAATATCAAGGTGGCACAGCCTGTGACCCACACAGAACAAGACAAAACAGCAATTTCAGGCAAAAGAGGAAGCGGTCTGTTTTCTAGTAGTCAGTAGACAGACTTGATTTTATGTAAGTACCATTGTGCAATACATTCGGAATATTTGAAGCCATATGGTTCAGTGGTGTCGACGTTTCGATCCCTTAACTTAGATATATGGGATCATCTTCAGGACAGTGATTATAAAGCATGTCTTGAATACATTAAGTTTCCTTTCACACACATATTAAAACATAAAACATGGAAAATTATCAGCAAGAATTGATATGGAGGAAGGTGGGAAAAAATGGAAAAAATAATAATGTTAAACATTTTACTAGGCACGGCCCAAACAAGCTAATTAATCAGTGACTTTAAGTGACTTTAAAGTGAGCAGGTCTATCACTTGGGTGAATTCCGCAACATAGGTGTTTTATTACTGACTTCAAGTGATATTTAAACATATTGAATTAAGGATCAGGCTTCTAACAAGAGAATTCCAGCATGGGTGGTGAAGGGCCATTAAGGGGAAGCAAAACTGATAAGAGTTGGAGACAAAAGATGCAGTCTGGGATAGAAGGGCTGATTCGTAACAGTTGGTAAGTGCAGTGACGGCGACACACGAAAATAAAGGGGACGCAAAGCAGCCTAGATCTACACGGTTAATTGTATGGCAGGTCAGGGTGCAGGGGAAGTTATGAACCGTATCCAACATGGTGCTGATAATATCAGTGTAATTCTTTAGTGTCCCTGAAGAATTAGGCGGCGCAGTGTAGTGAAACATGCTGAGGAGGGCAATAGTTTATCAGGGGGCTGCACATTCAATTAGCGGGTGCAGAGTGGGTAAGGATCAGACAAATTCAGTCGGTCCCTGGACGGGGATTGATATCCTAAAACGGAAAGTGCAATTTTAGGGAGCATGGCGGCAGTTGCGGCAAGGATTTAATGTTGAGAGAACAAGTGTCCTGCTGATCCAGTGGTATCGGGTATGAGGATTACGGGAAGATATGGAATTTAAGACCGCCGTCGCTGATGGTGAATTATGGTAAGGTCTGAAAAAGGAAGGTTACACTAAGTATCCAGGTCAGAGGAGAGAGCTTGTAATAGCGGGGAAGGGAGGCACACACTTACCGAGTAAATACGCGAGGCACATGCCGGTCGAAGTTATCCTGCGGTGATCGCTAGGGGAATGAAGCGAGGTGGAGGATATAAGGGGGAGAGTGCATTTAAGGGTAGTTAAAATAGAAGATGCGCAGTGAATGTCGGATACAGTTCATAACTTCCCCTGCACCCTGACTTGCCGTACAATCAACCGTGTAGATCTAGGCTGCTTTGCGTCCCCTTTATTTTCGTTTGTCGCCATCACTGCACTTACTCACTGTTACAAATCATTCCTTCTATCCCAGACTGCAGCTTTTGTCTCCAATTCTTATCAGTTTTGCTTTGCCTTAATTGCCCTTCGCCACTCATGCTGGAATTTCGTGGCTAGAAGCTTGATCCTTAATTCAACATGTTTAAATATCACTTGAAGTCACTAATACCTATGTTGCGGAATTCACCCAAGTGATAGACCTGCTCACTTTAAAGTCACTTAAAGTCACTGATTAATTAGCTAGTTTGGTCCGTGCTTAGTAAAATGTTTAACATTATTATTTTTCCCTTTTTTCGCACCTTCCTCCATATCAATTCTTTCTGATAATTTTCCATGTTTTAATAAGTGTATGAAAGGAAACTTAATGTATTTAAGACAGGCATGCTTTATATTCACTGTCCCGAAGATGATCCCATATATCTAAGTTAAGGGATTGAAACTTCGACACCACTGTACTATATGTCTTCAAATATTCTGAATGTATTGCACAATGGTACTGACATAAAATCAAGTCTGTCTACTGATTACTAGAAAACAGACCGCTTCCCCTTTTGCCTGAAATTGCTGTTTTGTCTTGTACTGAATGGATCACAGGCCGTGCCCCCTTGTTATTATTTTCCTTTTTGTTACCACTCATATTGTTTAAATAAACTCTGGCTGGCTGGACAAAGAACATACTGGCTATTTAGCTTATGTTGTTTTGGTTACCAATATTCATGTTCTAGGGACCCCTGTCTTTAGTAACAATTAAGCGCCCAAGGCCCCTAGTGTTTTACATTTTGGTTTCCGTTGTCTCTTAAAAAAAAAATGATATTGGGATAGGACATTTTCCTCCTCTGCCCTGGACTGGATCCACTGTAATAGGACTCTGGCACCCTTTTTATATATTGGGACCACTTTTTCCCATTTCAAAGATTCTGGTACTGGGCCTCCATTGGCAATTGCATTGATAAGTTTCCGAAAATACCGTGACGAATTTGCAATGTCTGCAAAGATTAAATCTTCGGGCGGCCCGTCTGGTCCGGCAGCTTTGGTAGGGACATGGGGTCAGATGTAGGTAGGCAAATTCCGGTCAGTAACGGCCGATTTCGGACGTTACCGACCGGTATTTGGAGTTTGAGATGTAGGGGGCCTTAAAAATTACCGATTTGGTAAATTTACCGATTCGGTAAATTACCGAATGGGTAAATTTACAGAATCTATCATTTGAGATGTAGGTGTAAACAGTGCTACAGGTCCTTAAGGATTCGTTATGTACCACCAACTATTAGTTGGTGGTAAATAATGAATACCTGTGTATATGCAAATCTAGCATGTATACCTGTGCCATGTGGCACACATACATGCCCTTAGGGCATGTATGTGTGTCACATGGCACACAAGCACTAATCAGGGGTGCAACAGGGTGTCAAAATGACACCCTGCCACCCTTGACTATTCGGTAATTTGGTAATTACAGAATATTAACGATTCTATAATTTTTACTGAATATTTACCTACATAGCATTTACCGATTTGTAAATACCGAATTGGTAAAATTCTGTATTTACAAATCGGTAAATACCATTTACCTACATCTAGCCCTATCTTCCTTAGTGCGACTTCAACTTCAACCAAGAGAAAGGCTTGCTAACACTGCCAGCGCCAAGGAAATCTAAGGTAACGCATAGCACCTCCAGAGTAACAGCCTCTGGAGCTGAATAGAGCTTCCCGAAATGGTCATACCAGTACTGGCTTGAGATGTGATTAGGAAGTAAACCTAAATCCTTCTTATTGCCCAGGCTGACTAAGGACCAGAATAGATTGGTGTCCTTGGCTAAACTAGTATCCTTCAGATCCTGCCAGTGTGATTCATCCCACTTCATCTTTGCTTGATGCAAAGCTACTCTTTAATATTTTCGAGCTATCTTGATCAGAGGACAGTTCTTGTTTCTAATTGCCCTAGCTAAGAGCTGCCTTTTGTGCCTGCAATCTTTCGTGTACCACAAATGTTGCCTTTTGGAAGGTTCACTTAGCCTACTACTCTTAATGTGTGCTTGAAAATATGTACTCATTTGTGCCATTGTGTGTGAATGAATAATAGGAACATCAACCACCCCCCCTTGATCTGAGGCTGCGGCCTGGAGCTCTAGCCTGTTCAGGGTCAAAACCTGCTGAATACCCACTATTTTTGATTCTTGTAAAGAAACCTTGCACCATTTTAAGAATCTTTAACAGTTTGAGGAAACAATTTCTATAGTAGAAGTTAGTGTACAGATGCTCTCATGATGACAAGAAACAGCCCGTGGGGTCTTCATAATGGCACAAAAGGGGTTGTGATCACTATCTGTGGTGGTACCCACAGACATATCTATCATGTTACATCAAATAAGTTGTAATCAATGCGTGATGAGCAACCAAATCTATTGTAGGTGTTTGCCCCTGAGTATCTGATTAGGTTCTGCCTTTGGCTGCCCTCAGGCCAAACTCTATAGTGAGAGCATTGATTTGTATTACTAGCTGAGACCATCTTTTAACGGGAGATACATTCAGTGGCGGGACAGCCTATTTTTCATCGTCATCTCAACCCCCAGCGTGTCCTCTTTACTCAGGGGCTCAAAAGTGCAGTTTAAGTCTCCTGCAACCATGACTCTTGAATGCGGCAAGCAACTGGCTAGGGTTTCTTCTAAGATTGTGACACTGGGAGATGGTTTGCCCTTCTTGGTCCCCCTTATATAGACATTGAACAAGTCAAGAGTATCCCCCCCCCCCCCGGGTCCTTTGATGGAGAGCCTCAGGATGTCATGACACAAACTTGATTGTAAAATTGTTCGGCAGCCCAATGCAATATTCACCCAGATGATCAGACCCAACGAAGGGCACCCTCTCTCCATAGTTATAGCTGCCGAGCAGAAGCAGGTATAGCCTGATTTATATAGTGGTACTAAACTCCATGTTTTCTGTAAAATTCAGATTTCAAAGCCCTTGATCAGTTCGTTCCAGTGAGGTATTTGCAACTTACTGCTTAGCCCTGCCAAATTCCAAGATATTAATTTCAACTGATGGTGTAAGGCTGAGGCAAGGGCGTTATTACTACTTGGAGTGTGTTGGCTAAGCGGGGCTGGGATATAAGGCAGTATCGATGGATCTATGGGAGAGGAGGGTTCTGCCTCCACGGTTCCCTAGGTGACATTAGGTGGACTACTTAGACTCTTTCCCCCCGGGCTGGCTGCCAATGGCACAAGGTCGTTGCAAGGGGCCAGAATGTTATTTGAGCCATATTTGTTATTTGGGGGGATAAGATATAATTCCTGGTGTGGTTGGGATTCACACAATAGTCAACTAATGGCTTCCAGAGAGGTCCTTCCCCCTGACATGTGGCCTACACCCAGTGGTTGTGGGGAACCACCTAAATTGTATAGATGAGGTGTCTGTGGGACAAGTACGATACTCCAATGTGAGGAGATTTTCAGCCAAATCAGCCTTAGTCATGGTGAGCTTGATGCAGTCCAGGGATTGAGCGGTGGACGTACATCTCCGGACCCTGGTGATGTTATCTCGTATTACTGAACAGCAGCCCCAGACATGGCGGATCCAGTGAATGTCTTTGTTAGTTAAAGAATATTTATTTTCAGGGGCGCTCATTAGACCAAGCTTAGGAACATTGACCATAAAAAATGTTTGCAAGTGGGGCAGGAGGGGAGTAGCTAGAGGGTTCTATTGCTGCTGAGCTTTCTCAGGGCGGCGCTAAGCAGGTGGTGGAAAGAAAAGTCTAGCGTGGTTTGTAGCGACCTGGGAGCCAGCTGGATCATCATGATCTTAATGGGTTGGGAACTTAAAATTGTCAGGGTATTTGGTTTTAGGTTTGATGGGATGTGCTTCTGGTTTGGCAAGAGGGTTAAAGAAGGCTCACTGCCTAATCTGCCATTTTCCATGATGATCGGCACCTGGGCCATATGTGGTTGAGGGCAAAGTTGGGGCAGGCGATTTGTACACTGCTGACAAGGTAAGTCCTTTTGGAGTAGTGATTTAACCAGGGTGGTAAGTGCTTCAATCATGTGCCTCAAAGTGCGTATCTCTGACCTAAGCATAGTGACGAGCTGTGATGTGACCTGTGGAGAAGGAATTTGCTCTACATTAATCCCAGCGTTGGGCATGCAAGATAACTCCGGCATATCATCCCTATAGTTATCAGGCAGGTCCGCCAATGGTAAAAACCTATTTACACAGGAAATAGAAGGACCGGGCTGGTGGTTATTAATGCGGATAGATAGTTTTGAAGAATGGGAATCTCTCGTCTGTATTGCGAATTGGGTCCAATTGTGTATGTTTACCAGGTTGAGGGACCCCCTTTCGGGGGTGCATGTAGAACATTGCTGGAATGGTGGTTGGATGGGGGCTGGTAGCTTTCCAGAGGGGGGGGGTGGTCTTTGGTGTGGGGCACTATTGGTTCAGCTTCTAGGATGCCTTTGCATTCACTAATAAGGGTGTCTATTCTGTCCAACACACAGTTGCTACCTGCGTGTTTGTGCAATTTCCTTGCCTTTTCCCCCTTGCCAGCCCCGCCATTGGCGCCATTTCCTCCCCTGTTCCCTCCATAGTTTTCCTTTTTCCCATCTTTTATCCTGTGTAGGGTGTTTATGATTAATTGCTGGCAGTGGCCTAAAAAATAGCTAATACACAGGATACAATCAAGTATCAAGACCAATTTACAAATTACAATAGTTGGCTAAAGATAAGGCACCCAGTCAGGGAGTTACAGTCCATACAGTTTGTAATGTCTTATCTCTCCCAAGGGCCTCCACATATATTGCAAATAGATCACAGAGTACCTCAATGAGCAGGTGACAGACAGCAACTCAATCCAAGAGCCAAATGAAAGAGTGCTGGCCCTGCCATGCATCTTCCTGTCAATGACGGGCCCGCCCTTGGCCCGGGAATTGCCTCTGCGCGTCCCACGCTACGGGGATTGCAGGCACTTTTTGAAGCACATGAGTGTTGGTGCGCTCCTCCCTCCTGGGAGAGCGAGAGATCCTGGGGCTTGAAGTCCCCCAACTGGCGATGCAGGCAGGTGGTGACAGGCAGTGGCTGCGTCCAGCGCTGCTGGGATTGCAGGCGCTTTTTGAAGCACATGAGTGTTGGCGCACTCCTCCTTCCTGGGAGAGCGAGGGATCCTGGGGATTTAAGTGGTGGCAGGTGGTGGCTGCGTTCATTGTAGTGTCTTCTGTTCCTGTGGTGTCTCTGATGTCCTGTTGGTGCTTTCTAGTTGTGTATTGTAGTGTATTGTCCTATGTGTAGTCGGGTGTTTCTCTTTTGGAGTATTATTGTTTTAAGGGTAGTTGTGGCTTTAGGGGGCTTGTATTGTTTGGGATTGAATTGTGTTTGGGTTTGGGAAATGTCCGGGAAGCACAGGGCACGCCATATGGATGCTCAGGAGTTTGGGAGCTTCCTCTGACTGGTCATTCTATCTACCAAACATGGTAACCGGCTGTCAACGCATCATCCAGGGATACCTCACGGCATAATGGAAGCAACGGTGGGAGGGTGGGAGAAGGTAAACTCCCAAATAGTAGAGGACTTATGACATTGACAGGATGGTCAACAACTAAAGGATCACTGGGCAAATGTGATTTCCCGTGAGGCTGACCTTCTGGAATTCATTGGTATCCAGGATGGTGGACATGTTGGGAAGTACACATGATTTTGTGTTTTTCCATGTGTCTCATGCACCCATTTATGATTTGTGGTAATATAATCTATGGCTCACATAAAATGTTGCAGAAAAGAGACATGCCCGCATGCAAATGAGGGAAATGCCATGGCAATTGCACTGGCACTCTCTGTGCACCAGTGCTATCTGTGTTGCAGAGCAGATCAAACAAGTGTTAGTGCCCCTTTAGGTGATAACTCATCTGATTGCAAGCCATGTAGTGCAGGCCAACTCTAGAGGTGCTTCTTGCACCACAAGCATTTGTCAGGTACTTTTGTGACTGCCAATACAGAACATACTTTACACATTTAATGGTGTCACCAAAAGTCTGTGGGAGTGCAATTCACAAGTAATGGTGCTGCACAGTTAAACAAGGATTTACACTGAGTAAAAAATGCAGATTGTGTCAGAAGTCATTAAGGAAGAGGCATGCATTGGAATTATTCTTGCCCATCTTACCAAATTGGGGGCTTATTTACAAGCCCCAAGCACTGCTGATGCTTCACTTTTTATATGTCAAAATGTGATGTATCAGTGGCACAAGGGACTTGCAAATAAGCTGCTTGGTTTCTTTAGCAGACACAGGCACAATAGACCCATAGTGCAAAAGTGTGTTCATTGTTGGCATGATTGGTATTGAACTGGAAGGGATAATTCTCAGCACAAAGAAATGCAATGGTGGAGAATTATTCTTTTGTATGTGTATAGTGGGATGTAGCACACTTACAATACTGAATAAGACATAGAGATGTGCCAATGATCCTCTTTGCTATACCTCCCCTGACTAGTCAAGCATTAATGGGGACTGCCATGGCATACACAGTTTAGCTAGTCTGTAAATGTGTCACAACATATTTCAGTGGTTTGGAACAGCAATTCCATTGTAAAAGGTATGGAGCCATGATTTCGAATATGGCTACGATATGCTTTGCACTGGCTTGCCTGACTCCATACCTCTGAATGCATAGCAAGTCCCGAATGGTGGCTTTGCATGGCCTCAAAGAGGAGACTTTGAGGCCGGAGTCACTGGAGCTGTTCGTACATATGACACTCCAGGTGTGCATGCCTCTTGCAAAAGAGGCCCAATGTATGTCCCTGGAGAGACACATTTGAATATAATTCATACGTGTTGGTGTTTATTTGACCAATGACATCTTTGGGAATGAGTGGGACATGTCTGAACCATATCTGGTACTCAGCAGCACTCAAAGGTACAGAACTCAATTAACATTAAGGAACAAGGATGCATATTATGTGATGAATGTTGTATACTCAATTCCTGGATTAAAAATGAGGAGGTCATGGGTATTGCTATGCCTTTCTGAGTACGGTATGCTTGTTATGTAGGTGCAGAGATGAATGCAAGACAGCTACCATTGTGAAATATAGTTCTTCTGAGCTCTATGAACTGGTTACGCAAATTGGCCACCAGGTGCATGTTTTGGTTTATCATATGTGTGTACACTTTGGTCTGCCTTACCGATCTGTATCATTCAGGCATGTCAACTGTGCCATTAGATCAACTGCAACCTGAAGGTTACATAGCTAATTGCTATGCATATGTACTGTGCTTCAGGTTTCTACAATCTATTTGTTTGCCTTGAACTTATTTGTTTTACATGTTATGTCTTGTAGGTGGACCTGCCACAGACACAGTTAGAGAGGTGGATAGTTTCAAGGACTCAAATGTTACCAGTAAGTGCCTTTGTGAATGCTAATTGTGTAGTGCAAGGGGTGTGTGATGTTAGATGCTGTGTGACTTGGCAGAGTCAACGTGCATCGCTATCACAAAGAAACATATGTAAAAGGTATGATAAGTGAATGTTAATTTTAGCATGTGCATTATTCTCGGACTAATGGCAAGAATATGTTGCCCTTCTGGAATGGACCACATGATGGGTGGCTTGACAGAGGAGCCATGATCACACTGGCAGACTAGGCAAAACAGCTGAACATGATTGTAGATGAGAAAACCTCTAAATGCATGTCAGTTGCACATGCTATGACATTGGGGACATTTAATAAGCCATCGCATAGTCCACCCCGAACTTACAACTGCTCAGATAGGAGAAGTATCATATGTCCCTGTGTTAAGTGAGTTACTTACTCAGCCTCCATTGTTAGGTCTAATATCTTGCATGTGTTCAGTATAGGTAGCAATGTGTCCTGATATGTGGCCCTGCCTTATCAGGTACACTATGTTGAGAGACAATGCATGCACTTTACAAACATTGCACATCTTCCTGTGGCTAATGCCAATAGAATGAAGGCCATTGTATGATGCAGAACACACACTATTGTTCAGTAAAGATGACATGTATATCATGACATGGGTACAAAACTTACTATGTACTAATATAGTCATACCTAGACATTTACTCTGCCTTTGTACTTTGGTTTCAGTAAATCAGAGATGATTTATAATAGGCAGGTGTATACTCAATTTAAGTTTCAAGATCATTTTAGGCTGTACGGGGTCCAACATTTGATGTTTTGGAATTATTGGTGTATAATGATGATTGTACTTTTTCCTAGTCACCCTTTGTCTGACAGTTTTCCTATTGGCTAAAACAGACAGAATGACCCCTGAACAGAAGACTGGTTTATCGCCAATTTTCTGCCTTTGTTGCATCTAATGATCTGCTCGACTACTTCAAATCTGGTTTCTGCACAGGCTATAGTATGGATACCAATATTTTGGAAGTTTCTGAGATGGTCTGAGAGGATATGGATGGCGGTGTATCTGCCATGGTGGTGATGCTGGACCTATCAGCAGCATTTGACACAGTAGCACAATCTACCTTGTTGGACAGATTATGCCATTTTGGTTTTCAGAGCACTGTGCAGTCATGGATTTGATCTCAACTCAATTAATTCAATGGGTCTTCTTTCGTCATTTCTCATCTTCACCTTAGCCTTTGGTTTGTGGGGTGCTACAGGGCTATGCTCTCGGTCCGATTCTATTCAACCTTTGCTAGGCCCCTTAGGCCACCCTTCTAGAGATTGGTGGAGTGAAGGTGGTTTCATATGCAGATGATACACAACTTACATTTTCATTTAGAGATCATTCTGTAGCTTCCTTTTTCAATTTCAAAGGCCATTGCCAAATGGATGGACATCAATTCTCTGAAGTTGAATGCAGACAAAAAGGAGGTGCCTTACTTTAGTCAGATGACACCCCCTCCATCTAGTCTCTGGTGGCCTACTGAATTGAATTCACCACCTATAGCAGCCACTTCAGCTAGAAACTGAGGTATCACGTATTACTCTGACCTCTCCTTCCCTACCCATATTCGTCAGATCTCATTGTCCTGCTTTGTGAAGTTAAGATCAGTCAGGAAACTACTGCACCTTCTGCCAGCAGAGACCTAAAAGATCGTAGTCCATGTGCTTGTGACATTGTGCTTGGATTTTGCCAACCACTTATATCTGGGACTTCTGGTCTTCCTGACTCATAGACTTCAAATAATACAAAATGCAGAGCCCACTTCATTGGCTTCCGGTTCTTAACATGGTTGAGTTTAACACCCTGACTTTGGCATTTAGAGCCATTAGGGGCTTAGGTCCAAGATAACTTAGATAATAGGATTAGTCAGTACCAGCAGGTGAGAGCCTTGAGATCTAATCACCTGCGACTTCTGCGCACCTGGCGGTTTGCCAAGAATTGCCAAGGTGCCAGTCTTCCTCAGTACTGACAGCCAAGCTTTGGAACACCTTGCCTATCCATCTTTGTATGGCCGATGCCGAACACTGTTTCAGCAAGGACTTAAAAACCTAGCTTTTTGATCAAGTGTAGCCATGAGTGGCCAATTCTGTTCATCAGTCTTGCTTTTGTACCCCGGGATGCCTTGGTTGAGGCAGCCGTGCACTGTACAAATGTCTTTGATTGATTGATTCAAGAGGCAGCATGAAAGTAGACAGGATCATTACCTCCATCTCAGACAAATAGCAAAATATCACAAAGCTATGAGGAAGCAATATGCAGACAAGAGTGCTTCTGGTAAATGGCGTCTCTTCCCTCAAGGACCATCAAAATTGGACCAGCCAAGCAAAGGCAAGGATGTTGGGACACACAAAAGCACCTCCAGGGGACCAATACAATGCGCTTTCAGCAGCAAGTCGACACAACGGGCAGCCCCCAAGTAGACCACAGGACACTCTTGCTTCTTTGAGCAGGACATGCAGAAGGACCTTTCTCACTCAAATTTGAGAGTCTAGGTGCTGGCGCATAAAATGGACCAGGTTATTAGCCTCATAAAGGATATAAAGCAGGCAGTGGCAAGACAGTAGACCCCACTGAGCCACAGGGAGCCTGTTTGCCCTTCCCTCTGTACATTCAATCTTTTTTGTTATTAATGTTTTCATAGCTTATTTTAAGTTAGTTAGTGATATATTAGGGGTAGTAGTTTTAGGGTTTTGGTATGGGTGGTTACTATTGTAGTGGGTAGGGGTGCTTTGTGCTTTTTGGGTGGAGTTAATGTGTTATTTATGTGCTAGAAAATACATTAAAAAAATATATCATTGTTTAACATTATAAGTGTAGTCAGTTGATGTTTAGTCATACTTTACGTTCTTGTTGTATGTGGGCGTGCATGAAGGGGAGGTTGATGTTTATCATGTCATGCTATATGCGTAGAGTTAAGCTAGGTTAACTTAAGTTAGATTTAGACAGTATGTAGAATAAGTTAGCATAGGTTATGCTAGATTAGTTAGTTAGTGTAGGCTAGGTTGCTTTAGTCATATAATGTTTTCAGTTGACATTAAATGTCATTGTTTGCTACATACAGCTCTACATCATGATTTACTGTGTGGGAGTTGGCATGTCTGCATTAGGTAATGTTATGTATATGCCAGCAGTGTTTGGCAACATGTGTGAGAAGGTGGTTTATCTATGGACCAGGGAGCTGTCAGGCTAGCCATGGCTTTACATAATCTACTTACAGACATTGTTGAGCAGTGTATGTGACAATCATGATGTGAATGGATATACTGTGCAACACATGCATTCACATACAATTTCTCTGTGTGGATATGTAATGCAACATACATTGGAGGGATGTTGTGGACAAAATATACTCCCAAATTGAAGGTTATTTGACTCACACAGATGCCTGCCCAGTACACACTCACATTTGCATCATTTGCTTGTCTGCCCAATGTTGTTTTCTTTCTAGTATCCATGGGTAGACCTAGCACCTGTGATGTGACTTTATTCACCATTAACGTAGACTGCATAATACCTGTTGTAATTCATGCTTGCACCATTGAGTAACCACTTGATAGTCAACACACACATAGGGTTAACCAAATATGTTTCATTCTCAGGGGGATATGTACAAGTGAAGTGGTGGAGTGAGCCGTTAGCCGTTATGGCTTAACACCTCACGCCGCCATTTCTGAAACGCAGGGCTGCACCATATTTACAAGGAAATGGTGCGGCCTTGCATTTCCCCCAATGCAGGCACCCTTGCACCATAGTGCAAGAATGTCTGCATGCAGGGAAGGATGGTTTATGTGTCGGAGGGTGTCCCTTTCTGCACATAAACAATCCTAAAATGCCATTTTGTCACTTTCATGTGTGCTGCTTCATGCAGCACACATGACAGTCATAAAATGGCATTTTTGTTTACAGATTGTTTTTAACAGTAAGGGGGCCTTCCTATAACCAATCCATGTCATTTTGCTTTTTCCATGTGTGCTGCAAAAGGCAGCACACATGAAAATAACAAAAACGAGGATAAATAATGTATTTCTCCTCATTTCGCCAACTTAAGAGCAGGTTTTCCCTGGTCTTAATGTTGGTGCTGCCTTCTATGTACACTGACCTTGTACATAGTGGGCATCATCAAAATCAATGGGTGTTGAGGTGGAATGCCTACCTCAACACTCACTGCCCTCCCCTATCACGCTAACTATGGCGTGAAAGGGGGCCTTATTTACAAGGCCGCGTTAAGCCATGGTAAGTGGCTTAACGCTGCCTTATAAATAAGGCTAAGCCCCTATCGCCACCACAACGTCAGAAATGTGACGTTGTGGTGGTGATAGGTGCTTGTAAATATGCACCTCAATGTCTAGCATTGTCCTTGACTCCAAACAACACATGCCCCTTTGGCATGTAGTTGGTGTCTATGCCGCACAGAATGCACAATGTCCAACTTGGTCCAACATCCAACAGATAGACAGCATACCGGTAGTTCTAAGTGCATTCAATTTCATGTGCTGTTACTTATGCTGCTCACAGAGACAGTTCATATGACAACAACCTCTAAAGATATTTTGAGCCAGTGGGTGTTCCTACAGAGTCCATGGGGGGGACATGTCATGGAACATGTGGAGGAGAGAAATGCTTCCATGAGGAGGATGACCACATTGGCGTTAGGGAGGATAAGCCACATTGACAGTCTACAAATGGTTGATGTCAACAGGGGAAAGCAAATCAAGGACACTGCCAGCTGATTTTCACTGTCATGTTCATAAGTACAGGACAAAGGAGAAACTGGGTATGTGACAGATAAATGCTACCGGACACTTTTGTAACAGAAAGAGGTGCAATCCACACCTTCCTCCTCTGATATATGCAATGGCTCCCATGAGGGAACCGAGGGAGGCACATACAAATCAGGAGCTGTGAATCCGGTGGCTGCAGCAGCATTTATCTCTGCCCACACATGAGGTAGCATTACAGCAAGGAGGACCTTCTGGTTTTGCAACAGATCAGCAAAGTTGGAGTGGTAGTCAGCCATGGTAGCAATATGGGAGTCCTGCTTCCTCTCCATGGACTCAAAGACTGTTGTGATTGCCCCCAGCTGGTTTACGACCCCCTGATGCCAGTTTGGCAGGTGATTTGCTCATGACTCTGCCTCATGACACCAGCGATGTCAGCCTGGTATTGCTTGAGACCATGGAGCAGAGATTAGGTGCCTCCTATGGCAGCAGTGTTGTCCCTATTGGGACTGAGGCACCCACATGCTCCCTCTAGGATGGCTGCAACAGACTCATTCCTGCCCACACCTGGTCTACCATCTCCCGCTGGACTCCTACTTGTGGGTCCTCAGTGTCCAGGGTTCTGGGTGGGTTGGCAGGTGGTGTCTTTTGATTGGTATGTGTATCATGGGGAGAACCCATGACACTGTTGACCATACCTGTGTCTGGAGATGGTGTCCAGGATTTCTCAGAGTGTGTCCTGGTTGAGAGTTTTCAGGTTCTCATCCACTTAATCGCTGAAGTTCGGGACAGCTTTCAGGTCAGGAGGTGAAGGCTCATCCTCTGCAATGAAATGGAAGAAGGCTATTGGTGACCCTTGTTAGATGGTTTATTAACAGAAAACAATGGTTCCCTTGGGATATTAAGTCCATATATTGATAATATTACTACAGGTCAGCATGGCTGCGACGTCTGTGCAGAAAGACTAGAATCAGAGTTCCTCAGTATATCAGCCCACACACGCTAAAGTGTACCACTGTTCATCAGTAGCCTTGTTCTATCCTTGATTACCAGCCTTCACCCTCACTTGGGTACCCAGCTGGGTCCCTTGTTAGTATTCTTTTTCTTGGTTACTACCATCCACTGTTGGCACACACTCTTCACGCGGCTGCGTAACCTACCAATCAGATGTCCCTATATTCTAAGGTCCTGATAAGACCCTAGACTGCACAAAGGGTCATAACGTCGTCGACAAAAAGAGAGAGCATATCATGGTATATAGTTGCTGGATACTATGTAACAGATTTACCAATGGTCAACCTTTACAAAACATTTTGGAAACCTTGCTAAGAACTATCACAACTACCTCACTAATTTCCTAGGATCCTGTTTTTCACCTGGGACACCACGCACACTTCCTTTTTTCATTGTAAATAATTTTCTTTGTGTAAGAATATAAAATAAGATTGTACCAAACTAAGGTGTATGTAGTTCCTTCTTTCTCTGACATCATTCTAACCCTTCCATTGCGATTGTTCATCATATTGTCAATATATAGACTTAATATCCAACAGGAACCACTGTTTTCTGTTAATAATTTACCTACCCTGGTTCCTTAGTAAGTAGGGTCCCCTTGTTCCTTTTTCTCGACCTTGTTAGATGATGACATGAGTAATCCAGTTGACAATCAAGGTTCCATATTTATGACATTAGGTTCCTCATTGATGCACAGGACACCTGTTACGCATGGATGTTGACTGCAAATTGCACTGTATTTCCCTTTCACATTGTTGGATCTCAGCATTGTTCTCAGGACCACTGTGTGCCCTCTCTGAGGGGATGGGCCCTGTCATAATAGTTAGATTACAATCACAGAAAATTGCCCAATTTCATCATGACCATAATTGGTTTTCTGCACAGTGTCACACATCATTTTAATCAGACTCATGAACGCCTCTTTGGCTGTTCCCAATTTGGTCCTAGCAGCTGGCTTACTCCCACATTGTGATGGAACTCAGATCATACATTGACTCTCACGTGCTTATGACACCTACATTATAATTGACATTGTCCGATGGACTGACATAGCAGGCTGTTATTGAGTGATATGGGTCAGGCAGAACCCCAGATTATAGGGTGCTGGAAATGGTGACATCTACCTAAGTGTTTTCTAAAACAACTGTGCCCATCCACCTCAGTCTCTGACCTTCCCGGACTTGTGTCCTTTGTAGTGGCTAAGTAGTTCTCCCTTTCCCTTGAGAGTTCACTGTTTGACATCCTCCGCCTTATACATGTAGCACAATGAGACAATGCTGGTACATATTCCCTCCTGGCACTTACTACATTTTCACCAAGGTCCACATCTCATTCAGAATGTAGTGCCACATTGGGTTGTTGTCTGTCATCCCTAACCAGCTGCAACACAGTGTGACCCAGTCAAGCACAGCAGAGCATATGTATTGATGAGGGTACACATGTCCTTTCTCAGCTCCTTGTTATGCAATTTCTCCCCATTCAGAGTGGCAGTTCGACGTGCAGAGTAAGCACCTACTATGAACTGCACTAGAAGGAGCCCACGAGGGCCACACACCATCATTTGTTTTAACACACATGATCTTCTGGTGCATATCAGATGCATTCATCCACACACCCAGTCACATTTAGTAGTTGAGAGGAGTTCAGGTTATCCTCACCATGGCAGCTGAAACCTGTGTCCTCTTACCCTGCATGGCAGCTGCGTCCAATGTAGTTTAATCTAGGCTACTATAGTATGACCCTATATGTAGATGCTTTCCACGGCCCACAAATCCCCCCCCCCCCCACAAGTGGGTCATTTCTCCTCTAACATACCCATTCCTTGGCATGGATTTGCAGGCTAGATAAATGTGCATGGGCCCAGCTGAGACAGAGGGACATGTTTACAAGAAAATGGTGAAGCGCCGTGGTGAAAGCAATTTTGCTGCATCATTAGTAAAGTGCAGGGGTGCATCGTATTTACAACAATAGGACACATCTCTGTGCTGGCACACAATAGGCTACCTAGCGCCAAATGCAAGCACCCTTGCACCATGTCACAGAAAACAGCGTTAGTTTTTATGAGACTGGCTACCTCCTTACTCCATGGTTCACAGTATTGTGAGTACAATGTATCAATGACGTTGGAATCAGTCATACTGTGGTGTTAATTTTTTTAGGCACATCGCAGCAGCAATGCAAATCCTTTTTATTCATTAAGGTATTTCTTAAAGGTGATTCACCTGTTCTGCTCAAGGGCATTTTATTATAAGAAGAGCCCTGGGATTCCTTTTTATGTCATGGGTTGCATGCACAGAATCACTGACAGAATATCGACTTACAGAATATCGACCTACAGAAACATCGACACTGCAATATCGAAGGCAAGTATATCGACATCCTATCTACAACAAGGTAAGTACAAAAATATCAAAAATAAAATATCGATGTTAAAAATGTCGTAATTAAAAATATCGTTTTTTTCTGTTAAAAAAAATGTGTACAATAAAGTAAATTATACTAATAAATAAAATAAACATAGTTTAAAATATTTAATAATGTTTACAATTAATAACTAATACACATATAATAATAAAACATTAATTAAACATATACATAAAATATATAATATATACTTACTTAATAATAACTTCTAATGATATTTTAATTACTTATAAATTATTTATAAATACTATAAATTACAAATACATCTACACACATAAAATAATAACATACATAAAAAGTAAATACTTATTTTAATAAATAAAAATAAATAAATATACTTTCAAAATATGTAAAATTAATTAAATACTACATTATCTAAAATAATACAAAAAATATTAAATAGATATATAAAACTACTATTTAAAGTCTAAAAAAACTACAGTAATGAAAACATTGGATAGAGTAGAGTGTAAAATTACTATTCCCACTTCAGAAAATGCAACAGTAGGGAAAGCGTTGAATAGCGTAGGGGTAAAAATTACTATTCCAGCTCCAGAGAGTGAAACTGTAGGGAAAGCGTTGGATAGTGAAGGAGTAGAAATTACTATTCCCACTCCAGAGAGTGCAACAGTAGGGAAAGCGTTGGATAGCGGGAAGGTAAAAATTACTATTCCCACTCCAGAGAGTGCAACAGTAGGGAAAGCGTTGGATAGCGTAGGGTTAAAAATTACTATTCCAACTCCAGAGAGTGAAACAGTGGGGAAAGCGTTGGATAGCGTAGGGGTAAAAATTACTATTCCCACTCCATAGAGTGCAACAGTAGGGAAAGTGTTGGATAGCATAGGGGTAAAAAATACTATTCCCACTCCAAAGAGTGCAACAGTAGGGAAAGCGTTGGATAGCGGGAAAGTAAAAACTACTATTCCCACTCCAGAGAGTGCAACAGTAGGGAAAGCGTTGGATAGCGTAGGGGTAAAAATTACTATTCCAACTCCAGAGAGTGAAATAGTGGGGAAAGCGTTGGATAGCGTAGGGGTAAAAATTACTATTCCCACTCCAGAGAGTGCAACAGTAGGGAAAGCGTTGAATAGTACAGGGGTAAAAAATACTATTCCCACTCCAAAGAGTGCAACAGTAGGGAAAGCGTTGGATAGCATAGGGGTAAAAATTACAAGTCTAACTCCAGAGAGTGAAACAGTAGGGAAAGCGTTGGATAGAGTAGGGGTAAAAATTACTATTCCCACTCCAGTGAGTGCAGCAGTAGGGAAAGCACTGGATAGCGGATGGGTAAAAAATTACTATTCCAACTCTAGAGAGTGAAACAGTAAGGAAAACGTTGGATAGCGTGGGGGTTAAAATTACTATTTCCACTCCAGAGAGTGCAGTGTTGGATAGCATAGAGATTAAATATGACATACTTATAAATAATGTTTGTATTTAAAATAATTAATAATTTAAATTTGAAATAACTCAACGTCATTTACCCAATAATTATTATTAAAAACATATTTACAATTGAATAATTTATTAACAATAAATTAACAATAAATTAACAATAAATACCAATAAATATTAATTAATTAATATTAGTTACCAAATAATTCATATTGAACAATTAAATATTTTTCAAAACAAAAACATCTTTATTATTAAAAATGTATTAACAATTAAAAAACTTTAAATAAAAATATTGTTTATACCAAACAATGCTTTTTATAAATCATTAATTAAAATTATTAAAAAAGTAATTCCCAATTAATAAAATACTTACCAATCAAAACATTAATTACCAATTAAAAAATGAATTACCAATAAAAAAATCAATTGCTTATTATAAACATTGATTACCAGTCACAAATATTAATTATCAATTAAAACATTTAATTACCAATTAAAAAAAATAATTGCCTATAATAAACATTAATTACCAATTAAAAATATTAATTAGCAAATAAAAAATTCATTACCAATTACAAACATTAATTACCAATTTAAAAAATAAATTAGCAATTAAAATAATTCATTGCCAATTAATAATTAATTAAAGATGAATTAATTATCAATACCAATAAATTAAAATATATCATTACTTAATTACAATTAAAATACTTCCCACCCAATTCCCCTATAAACCCACTACCCGCTACAAAACTTAATTAAAAAGTTAATTAAAATTAATTTGTAACTCCTAAAAAAAAATAATTAATTTAATGTATTTAAATTACTTCCCACCCTATTCCCCTATAAACCCACAACCCGCTCCAGTACTAAAATATAAAATTGACTTAAAAATATAATTATTAATATATAAAAATAGTACACATATAATTTAAAACAAATAAAATACTTAACAAAAAACACAACACATACATATTAAATACATAATAAAATACATAACAGTAATACATATATCGATATTAGTAACATAGAAATTAGTATCATCGATATATTTGATATCGATATTACTGACTTCGATATTACTTACATCGATATACAAAAATTCAATATTACTTACCTTAGGGTCGATATTCTGTCCAACGATATTCTTGAGCTCGATATTCTTTACCTTCGATATTTCAGACTCGATATTTCTGTAGGTCGAAATTACAAACTCGATATTTAGACTGTGTACCGCATGCACACTATCCGGATCCGGTAGAGATGGGTAGGAGAAAGAGCACTGGCCGAGGCTCTGAGCACCATTAAACCCCTATTGGTTCTCTCCCTTGATGCCACACCTACCGGGTACTGTTGACACCTGTACTCCTTGACCTATAGGCAAGAGCGGTTACGCCCAGGTAGTACAACAGTTACAAATTGATGGTTACAGGTTGATACTTTAAGGTCTTCCCCTTTGTGATAGATGTCAATTAGATAAGGTCCTGAAGAATCGCAGCACAACCGCAGAAGCGAGAAACATGTTGACCTCACGTAACGCTGTGTAGTCCTAGATCGTGATACAGAACCTAATTTCTGGCGATCGTAGGCCACCCACTGGTTTTACTTATAGTAGGGGAACCACCAGAATAAATTGCTCTCCGGTATCCCTTGCTATATTTTAACACACCCACCCACACTATCCACCTCTTACCTGGCCCCTCACTTGCACTTCACCCACAGGCTGTTGGAAAAAAGATCTCCGATAAAGAGCCCCTCCTAGAGGTGAGCCCGTTGGACATTGCACCGCCTGCCCAACGAGGAGCAACGGCCGATGATGAAGCATGACACTCGCAAGAGTGTGTGAGGCCATTCATTCCAACTAATGGGATGCCCAGGGGAGCACTCCACTGAGCACTACCCCCTCATCAATTTTCCTCCCCTCTTGACCGTAGTAGTATTATTATTATTACTCTTCGTCGAGGAACAACTGAGTCCCTTTCTTGTTAAACACTGAAGGCAAGATCATCACTTGGACTACCAGTGTGCACAATTCTTGCAGTCAGGCAACCCGTGTCAAAATTGTGTGGTGAATATCACTATCTCATTCTTACATGATGGGGGTTGATGGGCCGCTGTTGGTGGCAGAGTAAGGGATACCACTAACTGGTTGCCAGTAGTCCTGTCTCAAACACTGTGTAGTGAATGGCAACAAGTAATGGGTTTCAGGACTTTGGGAGAGGGAGGCTTTCCTCAGTCGATGAATAAATTGGGCTTTACTGTATTGAATAAATATTTATCTTCCTCACTCAATTGTTTATTATATTAACCACAGCCAGTAGCGTTCCAAGCCTCGAGTTGATTCCTGGAAAACCAAATGAAAATCTTAGACAATTGCAACAGGGGGCGGTGCAGGTAAGCGCGATGGGGCAGGCGGGGTATATCTACAGACGACAGAATAGGGGGCAACTTAAATAAATAAATAACTCCTATTCCATCGTCTGTCGACAGCCCCCCCCCACTCCGCTGCAGTATCCCTCCCTGTCCCGCCACCCCACTGCGCTTGCTTACCTGCACCCGCCGCGGCTGGACAATTGTACTATCAAATAGTGTCATCATCGTTCTTTTTCCCATTTCCTTACTGCCTCCTACGTCATCTCATCTTGCTCTAGAAGGTCATATCTATGTGTTTCAAAACGATTTCCATATATCAAGTGTTCCTGATAGTCTCAGTTGTAAACTGACCTCCCTCAATTGTGAAGATAATTGCAAAAACAGTTTATGTCATTTTTTGAATGGCTCGTTTCCTATAAAGAAACACTCTACTCTGTTGTTTCAAGTTTTCAACCTAAACGATTTAATTTGTATTCCGCTTGTTGTCGCTGCAGGAAAATCAAAAGAAAAACAATACAGAGTGCGAGTAAAGGTTTCTCATCACATTTAAAATATTATGACGATCCATCTCATGGGGCAAAAGAGGCAGCCATTCCAAAGCTGAACAAGAGATTCTGTTTTGTGTTTTATTTCTTTTCAGGTTACTAGTAATTTGTTTAGCAAAAAAAGGTCTGTTTTAATGGCTGTCCCCTATCCCATCTCTTTTAGCCTCTGCCTTGTGTTAGTGCATTCTGTACCCATATTGCATTTTGAATGTGGTAAAAGGCAATAATGTTTTAGAGATCTTAGCAATAATATTCCTTCATGTCTGATCTGATTCCTCTTCAACTTTCTCACGTTGCTCATGCTGGACCTTAGGTTGTTGTGTGTAGCAGAAGGTGCTACCCAGAAGAACATTGCGACATTATTTTACTTTTTTCCAATTTTGTTTTGTCTTTTAGAATACATTGCAGTGCTCGTGGGAACTTGCTTCTCCTCTGTAACTTTCATTTCATGTGTCATATCTATTTTTAAGAATTCTGGGGCATATTATCAAGGGGCTTTATCTCCGCTTTTTTGGCTTTAAAAGCCAAGAAAGCGGAGATAAAATTATCTCCCTATTACCAAGCTGTCGCTAACACCAGTTAGCGACAGCTAATAGGAGATAGTGACCATCTTGGGCCTTGCTTTGCATGTCAGTGATATTTATCACTAATGACATGCAAAGTGGGCGTGCCAAGATGTTAGCGACTGAAAACAGTCGCTAACATCGCTATCTCCTATTACCAACTTTTGGAGATATTCGCGCTAAGCGTGAATATCTCCAAAAGCTAACACTTGCCCAGGAGCAGTTCTTAGCCATGTTATCCAATGGGAGGTGGATAACATGGCTAAGAGCATTTGCTCGATAATGCATGAATATCGCTGACTTTTCAGCGATATTCATGCATTGCGGCCGTTTTTTATCGCATTTGCGATAAACCTTGCTAATAGCAAGGTTTATCTGCGATAAAAATCGCCGATGTGCGGCGATAATTTTTGTCTCTAAACAAGTTAGAGACAAAAATTATCTCTATTGGTTGGTAATATGCCCCTCTGCTCTTACAAAACAGCATTCGTGATAAGTTACCTTTATAAGTTTAAGAGTTGCATGTTCTGGTAGCATCCTCTTAAGCATACTGCCGCTTGTGATTTATTTGGTGCAGCTCTTAGTTAGGCTCCTCAAGCATTACATTGAATAGAATTTTGATTAAAACTTAATTTAAATTAGTTGTATCTGTATTATTACGTATTTTCTTTGAAATTAAAATATGTAAATGCTATTTCTTTATATATTTCATACCATTTAAATATATTGAGTGTTATAATTAACCCGTTTACCGCAGCGCGAATTCCGCCTCAGTGCCAGTGATTTAATGAGTGGGCGCTTTTCAGATACAATACTAATATTCATCTGCTATAACTAGAAAATGAATTTTCTTAGAATTCCCCCTTACTTTGTATAGGGAGATCTTCACATCATGGTAGAGATCTCTGCAACCAGGTGAAAAGTTAATAATAGTGGCTTTACGCTTATAAATTAAGTTTTAGGAGTATCCACTCATAAATTTGATGGGATGGAAACATATAAGTCTACATCTAAGGGTCTGATTACGATGCCGTAGGAAACGGCTCCGACCCTTGGTAGTAGCGGTTCCTACAGCATCATAATCTGTTCGGATTTATTTCTGACTGACCCATTTGGATGGAGTCGCTCGGAAAGGAATCTGACCCAGATTTCCGAATGGCTTCTAATGGGCTGCCATTCGGAAAGCCTCCTGTAATCACAAGGCCGTCTCTTTCCGCATGAGGGATTACAATTTCAGATTTCAACAGTCTTTCTCTACCGGCCTTTCAGAAGGCTGTCAGAAGTTGACTTTGGGGGGCCCGCTGTTAATCCCTGCACCCGCGGCAGGCACTTTCAGGTGCCTGCCAAGGAATGAACTGCACCGCTTCTCTTTGCAATGAAAGCATGCATTCCGGTGAGAATACATACTCCCTTTGTAAAGAATAGGAGTGCGACTGAACAGTGTTCGGTCCCATCCTAATTGCTGGGTTGCGACCGCCAACAGGAGGTCGGCCGGACCCAGTACAGAATGTATGTCGGACGGACTCAGGTTCGTTCGACATCGAAACCGGGGTCTAAGTGTAAATGCATACATGGCAATAGTGAAATCCATCTAGGAGAACATTTATAACTGAGTCCAGGTATTTGACTGCCTCATGCATAGATTTACAAATGTAAAAATACCTTTTTGAATAGAATCCTTAATATTTCTGTTTGAAATTGGGTTTCTGGATGGCAGAGGTATGCACCCTGTCCAAGCAGGAACCACAATCCTAGTTAGGGTAAGTCAGATACACATCATAAATTTACCTGTGCTCACCCTCTGGTAGCTTGGTACAGAGCAGTAAGTCTTAACTTAAGAAGCAATGTGTAAAGTATTTGTGCAACACTTCAAACACTAACACAGAGAGAATACGACAACCGCCCCAACAGTTTAGAAAAATAGATCATGATTTATAAATAAAACAAATCCAAAACGATAGGTAGAAGTCGAGATATGATTTTTTAAAGATTGTACGTAAAAATAGTGCTTAAAAGCTGTAAAGCGACTATGGGGTTTAGCTGGTCGCGCTGCACGAGGGCAATGTCAAGAGTTCAGGCCAACCACTATGGAGCACAAGCCATATAGAGATGCCACACATGGTCTGCCGAACAAAGTACCTTGATCCTGGTTACAACAGTTAGATGCGGAGTGCAGCAGAGCGATGCATCTGTGTCTATCCCTGCAGTTGAGGTGATGCAATGATGGCGATGTGCCCATGCATATGAGGTGGTGAAGCCATGATACATTGGTCTCAGAGCCAATGCACTAGGTTTTTCCATGCAGTCGAGGGTATATCTCGATAGTCTCACACTACAGCAGCGGTGATGCTGTGGTTCTGATTCATCAGTTCTTTAGGTGATGGGCTCGTTCTGAGTGCGTTGCATCAGCACTGCGTAGATTCTGCTTCATGCAGCAGAGGAAGTGTTGGTTCCACTGGAGCAATCACCTGGATCTACTTCCAATGGACCAGGCACAGAGGCAGAAGGAGAGACTTTGATATCCCTGAGTCTCAAACCAGGAGGCAAACCAGCATGCCCATGGAGATAATTCTGGGTTTAAGCAGTAGTCCAGTTCTTCCTCAGCAGGGGCAGAGGGAAGCAGGCAGCAATGCACCACGGCAGAAAAGCAATTTTTCCATAGTAGCAGAATAGCAGATTGACAAACCTTAACCTTATAATAGCAGAGCAGTCCTTCTTTATGCCAGAGTTTCTTTACAAGTCCAGAAGTGTCTGATTTGGTGGCTTTCAGTGACTCAGTAATTATACCCAGTTTTGCCTTTGAAGTAGAGGTGACTTCAAAGAAGGTCTTTGAAGTACACAGAGGTCCTCCCTCTGGGCTCTGACTCTAAACTACAGGGGGATTCTGAGCCCTTTGTGTGGCGACAGGACACTGCCTATTCAGTTGTGTCAGATCCTCTCTCCCATCCTGCCCAGAATGACCCATCAGAATGTGTGTAGCTGTCTAGGGAGACTGCACCAATCCAGCTTTCACCCACCCCAGCTGTGTATCCAGAGACATATATCAGGCACCAAATGGCTAAAGAAAGAAAATTACAACTTATTAAAAGTGGCATTATCAAAATGACAATTTAAAATCCAACTTCATCATGAGTTTTTTTTTAAATAGTGCTTCCTGAGACCCAAGAATTGGGGGTTCAATCTCTCTCACTTTACACTTATAAAATGTAATAATGTATTCCCAATGTTATCCTGTAGGAGAGATAGGCCTAGCAGTTGTGAAAAACTAATTTCGGAGTTATTCACTGCCAGGACAGGTTAAACTTAAAAATACATGTCCCACTTTTCAAATACACAGAACCTTTCCCCTGGACTGTCCAGAGCCTAACTTAGGGTGACTTACCTTATATTAAAAGGGAAGGTTTATGCCTGACAAGAGGTATAACTAGTCAGGTTGACATGATAGTTTACAACTACACACACAGGCACTGCAGTGGCATGCCTGAGACATGGTTAAAGGGCTACTTGTGTGGGGGGGCACAACAAGTGCTGCAGACCCACTAGTAGCATTTAACTTACAGGCCCTGGGCACAGGTAGGGCACTGTTCTAGGGACATGCAGATAAATTAAATATATCAATTGCAGATAAGCCAAGGAAACAATGTTTAGAGCATCAAGGACATGCACTCGGACATTGGTTAGCAGTGATAAAGTTCTCAGAGTCCTAAAGCCAACAAAACCAAGGTCAGCAAAAGGGAGGAGGAAGGAGGAGGAAGGCAACATGTTTGAGGCGACTCTGCAAAAAGGACTATTTCCAACAGTTTCCTAATAGAAACCATTTTTTTCATAACAATGGGCCCTATTCACAAAGGCAAGTGTACCTCTCCTCAAGTGTAGATGTAAACATACATCTAGATATAAATCTGTTTGTGGATAGAACTGACCACTTTGAGGTACTGATTTACACCTAGATCTTGACAATTCACCACCCCTCAGATGTAGGGGCTGAAAATCATACAACTGAGTATAAATGTGTAAAGATATTATTAGTAACTTTCCACCTGTTTGTAGAAATATGTCACCCGATATTCCTATGACTGGAGTTTGAATAGTAAATCTGCCCCAAATTATACACACTGTCCCAATGTTTTGAGCTTCCAGTTAGTCTAGTAAACATGCCCAAGCAAATATTTACAGTTTCACCAATGCGGCTCACCTTGTGACTGGAGGAATGATAGTAATTCTAAGCCTAATTAAATGTACTTCACCAAAAGGTCTTGGAACTTGAGTTAGTAGTGCAAATCTGACCTCACCATCCACAACATGTGTACTTTCACCAATGTTAGTAAGATTAGAGTTAGAATAATAAATCTTACTCCCTTCTTCCATTTAAACGCAAATTCCCCAAATGTTGTTTGTACTGGAGATGCATTAGAAATTCTGCTTCCTTCAAAAATATTTTCACCTTCCCCAGTGTTAGTAGAACTGAATATAAAAGAGTAAATGTACCCCCTCCTCCCTATGTATAAGTGCTTTTCTGAATGTTTGTCGAAGTAAAGATAGAATAGCAAATATGACCCCTGCACAAGTATAACATTTCTCTAAAGTTTTTGTACTGATGGTAAAACAGTGGTGCAGAGTAGAAATATTGCCGCAAAAATATAGTGGGGAAGAAATATCGACAGCAAAAATATAGTTGACAAGAATATCGACTGACAGGTAAGCAATATCGAATAAATAAATATTTTTGTACTAAATATTGTTTATAAAAATATAGTTTACAAATATATTGATTAAATAATAATTGTATGTATTTTAGTGTTTTTAATGAGAAGTGTTTGTCATTTTATTATATGTTTTAGAGTTTTAATAGTTATTAATTTATTTTAAGTTTAATTCTGCATTTTTAGTTCCGTAGCGGGTTGTGGGTTTATAGGGAAATAGGGTGGGAAGTAATTTAATTTCCTAAATGTTATTGAATAATGAATGTGTTAATTGATTAATTAATAATAGTGTAATAATTATTTATTTAATTTCAATTATTCAATTAATAAATAATTAGGTTAATTGTTTAAGTAATTTTAGGTGTGTTGTGGTGTTTATATGTGTAAATTGTGTGATGGGTGGTAAGTAATTAATTTGTTTTATTGATTAATTATTAAATACTTTTAAATTAATTACCATTTATTAATTAGTAATTAGTCATTGTAATTGTGTAATTAATTTTAGGTATGTGTTTTGGTGTTTATATGTGTAAATGGTGTGAAAGGTGGTAAGTAAATAATTCTTTATTGATTAATTAATAAATAATAAATTAATTTCCATTAATTAATTTGTAATTATGTAGGTGTGTGCTTTCCCTACTGTTGCACTCACTGGAGTGGGAATAGTAATTTTTACCCCTTCGCTATCCAGCTCTTTCCCTACTATTACACTCACTGGGGTAGGAATAGTAATTTGTACCCATATGCTATCCAACGCTTTCCCTACTGTTGCACTCACTGGAATGGGAATAGTAATTGTTACCCCTCCGCTATCCAACACTTTCCCTACTGTTGCACTCACTGGAGTCGTAAAAGTAATATTTACCCCTCTGCTATCCCGCGATTTCCCTGCTCTTGCACTCACTGGAGTGGGAATAGTAATGTTTACCCCTCCTCTATCCAACGCTTTCCTTACTGCTGCACTCATTGGAGTGGGAATAGTAATTTTTACCCCTATGCTATCCAGCGCTTTCCCTACTGTTGCACTCACTGGAGTGGGAATAGTAAATTTTACCCCTCCGCTATCCAGTTATTTCCCTACTGTTGCATTCATTGGAGTGGGAATGGTAATTTTTACCCCCACGCTATCCAGCGCTTTCCCTACTGTTGCACTCACTGGAGTGGGAATAGTAATTTTTACCCCTTCACTATGCAACGTTTTAACTACTACTGTTTTTATTTTGTTATTAAATGTATGTATTATTTTTTTTAAATAGTTTAATGTGTTAATTAATTATAGAATATTTTATTTTAAATTATTTTTATGATTTGTTTATTTTATTTTTATATAATTTAAAAAGTGCATAAATTAAATAAAGATAATAGTTAATAAGATGTATTTAAGTAAATGTATGTATATGTACACTAATTTTGTGTTTATATTTATAAAAATTAATTGTATTTGCTATAATTAGTTAAAATATATATTAAATGTAATTTATTTTGTTAATAATACTATTATTTAATTTATTTATTTTAAGTTATGTTATGTTTTAAAGTCAATATTCTTTACATCTATATTTTTGAGTCGATATTACTGTACTTACCTGTTTAAGTATAGGGATTCGATATTTCTCTCATCTATATTTTTGTAATCGATATTTAAACATGGAACCAAATCAGTAAATCAGACCCACCTTGCCCAGATATATGCACTTTTGCAAATTTGATTTGTACTAGAGTTCTAATAGTCATTCCACCCCCATTAACTCAATAAAAAATACATGGTCCTTCACATTCTTTAGGAGAAGATGAGTTAGAATAGTAAGTCGAACCTCCAATTATATATGCAATATCCCTAAAATTCATTGGCTGCCCCAATTATGTGCAGTTTCCTCGATGTTTGAAGAGCAACGACTAGAATAGTAACCCTGAGCACAATACAAATGTTCAAATAGAAAAATTAGAAAAGTAAACTTGGTTGCTCTAATTATATGTACTTTACCAATTGTGTGGGACTGGAGCTAGAATTGTAAATCTGAACTTCTGCTCTTATGTATGCGTTTCCTCAATGTTAATAGGACTGGAGTTAGAATAGCAAATCTGACCCATCATACCCCCAAACATATACACTTTCTCTGTTCATGGGGCTGAGTTCAAATAGTAAATGTGACACCTCTTCCATATAAATACACTTCTCCAACTGTTTGTATAATTGGAATTAGAATGGCAAATCTGAACCCTCCTCCTCCTCACTACCTAAATATACACACTTTCCCCAATGTTTGTAGGGCTGGGGTTTTGAACATTAATTTGCGCCCCCACCACCCTAATTATCTGCACTTTCCCCAATGTTTTTGCAACAGGAGTTAGAATAGAAAATCAAACCCCAATAAATTATGCACTTTCCCCAATGTATGTTGGTCGGCAGTTAGACTGGTAAATCTTACCTCCAAATTAGCTGCACTTTCCCTATCTCTATTTGGACTGGACACAGAGTAGCAAATCACACCTCTCGTTATATATTTTTACAATATTGTCATGACTGCAAGAACATTTGTATCTTTTTTATTATTTTATTTTGGTTATTGACTTTTATGATAACTCTGTAGATTATTAAAGAATATAAAACAGTTGTAATATGTATTTACATTTTACTAATAATTCTAATGCCATTACCGTGACCGTCCTGACTCGTGCAGATCCGGTCGCTCCCCTCTGTCCTCCTGGGTATCGTAGCGCTACTCCTACGCTGCTTGTGCTCTGTGCTTGCTTCCTGCTATAACATCATTGCGCCGCATTGTGTCTGAATCGTGCTCTGACCTTAGCGCTGCTTCGCTGCTTTGATTACTCATTGCACTGTGCTCAATTTCATAGCGCCGCTTTATACTTTTAAAGTGCTGTGTTCATAGCGCTTCTTTGTGACCCCTCACAGCGTCCACCACTCAGCCATTTCATTTGTAAATTAATTGTTTTAGCTCCACTGCTCGCCCCAACCTCTCCCTGCGTAAAGTTGTTGTTATTGTTGCAGCCATTTGCTTGTTGTGACGTCCAAGCCCGTCCCTCCAATCACGCTCCCGCCTCCCAGCTGAGCCTGCCTCCCACTGATAGATTAGGTCGACCCTTCCCCCTCCGAGAGCTGTGACCGTCCTGACTCGTGCAGATCCGGTTGCTCCCCTCTGTCCTCCTGGGTATCGTAGCGCTACTCCTACGCTGCTTGTGCTCTGTGCTTGCTTCCTGCTATAACATCATTGCGCCGCATTGTGTCTGAATCGTGCTCTGACCTTAGCGCTGCTTCGCTGCTTTGATTACTCATTGCACTGTGCTCAATTTCATAGCGCCGCTTTATACTTTTAAAGTGCTGTGTTCATAGCGCTTCTTTGTGACCCCTCACAGCGTCCACCACTCAGCCATTTCATTTGTAAATTAATTGTTTTAGCTCCACTGCTCACCCCAACCTCTCCCTGCGTAAAGTTGTTGTTATTGTTGCAGCCATTTGCTTGTTGTGACGTCCAAGCCCGTCCCTCCAATTACGCTCCCGCCTCCCAGCTGAGCCTGCCTCGCCCCTCCCCTTCCAATATCCACTTATGACAGAAGCACTTGCGTGCAGCGTTTACGCGCAGCAGCGTTCGCGCCCCAGTCGCGCCGAAGGTGCGCCAAAGGTAAGCCCGTCTACGCCCGTCCGCGCCTGGACCGCGACCAGCGCCCGTCCCCCTGCTCCTTGCCGTTCCCAACCCTCTAGAGTGACATACGATGCCGCTACTCTCCTCGCCCTCAACCCCGGACGCACCCCACTATGCTGCTAAGCTACCCCAGGACGCACCCACGGCCCATTCGCCTGCCTCTCCTGCAAGTTCAACTGCTTCAGGACCCTCACCAAACCCACTTCCTCCACACACAGCTCCGAACCCAACCGCCTGAAATGCATCCTACTGAACACCCGCTCGGTCCACAGACACGCAACAGAACTCTGGGACCTAATCGACACGGCGTCACCTGACATCGCCTTCCTTACTGAAACATGGATGAACGCATCCTCTGCCCCCGACATCGCCATAGCCATACCGGACACTTACAAGATCATTCGAAAAGACCACACCAATCAAACTGGAGGAGGCATCGCCATCGTCCATAGAAACACCATCAAAATCACAACCAGCTCTGACGACAATCTTACAACCGCCGAACATCTCCACTTTCAGATCCACACCGACCCCAGGACCACCATTAGAGGCACCCTCATTTACAGGCCCCCAGGCACCCGATCTCAATTCAGCGACGACATCACAGACTTCGTCAGCCCGCACGCCCTCGCCTCCGAGAACTACATTCTTCTAGGAGACCTCAACTACCACCTTGAAAACATACTCGACAACAACACCACCAACCTTCTGGACAACCTGTCCAATCTCGGACTCAAACAACTTGTTGACACCCCCACTCACACAGCCGGACACACGCTCGACCCTATCTTCACCTCCAGCAAGCACATCTCCTTCGATCACACTACAGCTCTCCACTGGACGGATCACAGCTGTGTTCACTTCAGCTACAAAACCACCCTGACCCACAACCGTCCACAACCCATTCCCCGGAGAAAATGGAACAAAATCACCACCGACCAACTCCTCACATCACTCAACCAAAACCCTCCCACCCTAACAATGGACCCAGACCAAGCGGCCACCAACCTCAGGCAATGGATTACCCACAGTGCGGACGAACTAGCACCCCTGAAAAAACACCAGTTGAAATCATCCAGCAAAAAGGCTCCCTGGTTCAATGATGACCTTAAAAAATCCAAGAAGACATGCCGCACCCTGGAGAAGAATTGGAGAAAAGAACCAACCTCAGACAACATGGCCTCCCTCAAGACAGCCACCCGCAAACACCACCAACTGATTCGATCCGCCAAGAAATCAGCATTCAAGGACCATCTCGACAACAATTCTCATAACAGCAAGGAACTCTTCAATATCGTCGAAGAATTCACCAACCCTTCCGCAGCATCCAACAACATCACTAACTCCCAAGACCTCTGCGATGCGCTATCCTCCTTCTTCTACAACAAAATTGCCGACATCCACAACAGCTTCAAGAATACTCCCAGTGACCAACTCTCCCCACCCCCTTCAGATCCCACCCCTCCAACTAACAACCTCAGCTCCTGGAACCCAATCACCATTGAAGACACCATTCGCCTCATGAACTCAATCCACTCTGGCTCGCCTTCTGACCCCTGTCCCCACTACATCTTCAACAAAGCTGACTCCATCATCGCTCCCCAACTCCGCAATGTCATCAACTGCTCTTTCAACTCTGCCACCTTTCCAGAAATCTGGAAACACGCCGAACTCAGCGCCCTTCTGAAAAAACCCACAGCAGACCCCTCAGAACTGAAAAACTACCGACCCATATCCCTCCTCCCTTTCCCGGCCAAAGTCATCGAGAAACCCGTCAGCAGCCAACTCGCCGCCTTCCTTGAATCCAATAACTCCCTGGATCCCTCACAGAACGGCTTTCGAGCCAAACACAGCACCGAAACCGCCCTCATTGCGGCGACCGACGACATCCGAGCACTCCTGGACAACGGAGAAACAGTGGCCCTCATTCTACTCGACCTCTCTGCCGCCTTCGACACTGTCTGTCACAGCAACCTCATACAACGCCTCAACAACATCGGCATACAAGGAAAAGCCTTGGACTGGATCATCTCATTCCTAGCTGGGAGAACCCAGAGAGTCTGACTCCCCCCATTCTACTCAGAGCCCACCGAAGTCATCTGCGGCGTACCTCAAGGTTCCTCACTCAGTCCCACCCTCTTCAACGTCTACATGAGTCCTCTCGCCTCCATCGCACGTCAACACAACCTCAACATCATCTCCTACGCCGACGACACCCAGCTAATCCTTTCCCTCACCAAAGACCCCAACACCGCCAAAACCAATCTTCACGAAGGTATGAAAGAAGTAGCCGAATGGATGAAACAGAGCCGCCTAAAACTCAACTCAGACAAAACAGAGGTGCTCATCCTAGGATCCTCCCCCTCAGCTTGGGACGACTCCTGGTGGCCTTCCGCTTTGGGATCAGCACCCACACCCACAGACCATGCACGTAACCTTGGCTTCATTCTAGACTCCTCTCTCTCAATGTCCAGACAAGTCAACGCCGTATCGTCCTCCTGCTTCAACGTCCTTCGCATTCTCAAAAAGATCTTCCGCTGGATCCCCCTCGAGACAAGAAAGACTGTCACCCATGCACAGATCACAAGTCGACTGGACTATGGCAACACACTTTACGCCGGAACTACAACAAAATTGCAGAAAAAGCTCCAGCGCATCCAAAACGCATCAGCGAGACTCATATTAGACATCCCTCGACAAGATCACATCACCGGACACCTAAAAAACCTCCACTGGCTTCCCGTCAACAAAAGAATTACTTTCCGCCTTCTTACCCACGCACACAAGGCCCTTTATAATCTAGGACCCGAATGCCTCAACACCCGACTGTCCTTCTACAATCCCACCCGCCAACTAAGATCATCCAATCAAGCCCTCGCCGCAGTCCCGCGCATCCGAAAAACCACCATGGGTGGCAGATCCTTCTCCTTCCTGGCTGCCAAGACCTGGAACTCACTCCCCACCCACCTCCGCCTTACTCAGAACCACATCTCCTTCAGAAAAGAACTGAAAACCTGGCTATTCGACAAACAGTGAACCCCTCCCTCTAGCGCCTTGAGACCCTCTGGGTGAGTAGTGCGCTATATAAATGCTCGAACTTGAACTTGAACTATTAAAATACTCTATTACTTTAGCCAATATTTTATTAGAATATATTGATATTTTGGCAGTGTATATTTTGTCATTGATATTTTGGTGCATATATATTTTTACAGTAGGTATTTTGGACTAGAATCAGCTTGAAGTTTAACTTGAAAGAGTTGCCCCTCTAAATCCTTTGGTTCTTCATTTGAGATGAAAACTAAGAATGCCACGAGGACAGAGGCCCACAGTTGGAGACATAATCCACGCTGTTCAATGATAACTGGGATAGAAGTCCAGGAAAACAACTTGACTTCACAATTTTTTTCCGGTTGACAGGCAATCAATATACAAGTACTTTTTTTATATATATATTTTTTGGGATCAGTTATTGTTTTTTTTGTTCCCAATGTTAATCAATATTGTGATATTCTAAATGTCTTTTCAGAAGTAACCAGTTTTCTATGGTAAACTAAATGTGCCATGTCAACGTAAGCAAAGTAATCTACATACATAAAGTGAAAAAAGTGTCTCTCTCCTAATACTGGTGAAAAAAAGAGAGGGCTGTTGAGAGTGGTTCCAGCAAAGATGTAGCAGAAAACGGAAATGTAATGGCGCTAGGAAACAGTCTTGCTCAAAGTTATTATCCTCGACAGTATGCTTTAAATAAATGTTTCAGATAGCTGTGGATGTATGTGGTTGTGTCTGTGTTTCAGTGTGCGGGGTACACACTAAAAAGATATTTTGTGGTAATGTGAAATAAATACCTGACCTGTGATGCTCTGTTAGAATGTAATCTTTCTAAATGATGTGCAATGCACATGACTATTTCGCACAATTAAAAATAATCCTCCTTTAGATTAAAAGTGCATATTTCCAGTGTGGGTAAAATATGGATGTGACATTTAACCTCCGTGTGGTGGTGCTGGAAGCAAAAAGTTCATGAGTCTAAGTTCTAGTACTGTAAAAGGAAGAGCATTGCAAAATGCATTATAAAGCTATGTGTTGACATCTGTATCAAACTGCGTTTTTCGTATGACCTCTTGTTGATTGTCCATTTAGGGCAGACACGAAAGACAAGGAAGCCAAATGAAGCATGGCAAACATGCAAATATAAAATTCTGCAAGAATCATTTGCTGAAATGTCTTTAATCTAAAAACATACGTGTCTAAAGACGTTGCAAGTAAATGTGATTCATTTTCAAAACGGACCATCTTTTGAGGAAATACATTAAAATCCATACAGCTTTCCATGACAATCCGAGGTCAAGGGTGTCCAAATATCTGCCCACTTTTGTGATACAAACCCAGAGAAAATGTTTGTAAATCTGGGCCCGAGGAATGTATGACATTACAATGCATACATTTACAACGCATGCACTTACAACGCAGTTTTTACATCACAACATCCACTACAACATATTCCATTACATCGCATGACACTACATTACATATTAAAAAAACTACCTTTACAACGCATTCCATTACATCACATACTACCTTTACAATGCATACCATTACAACGCATTCCATTGCATTTGTGGTAAGTATTGGATATTATACAGGCAAAAGTTACTATTCTAACTCCAGGGGGTGCAACAGTAGGGTAAGTGTTGGATAGTGTAGGGGTTAAAATTACTATTCGAACTCCAGGGAGGTACAACAGTAGGATAAGTGTTGGATAGTGTAGGTGTTAAAATTACTATTCTAACTCCAGGGAGGTACAACAGTAGGCTAAGGGTTGGATAGTGTAGGGGTTAAAATTACTATTCTAACTCCAGGGAGGTACAACAGTAGGGTAAGTGTTGGATAGTGTAGGGGTACTATGTGTTGTAATCGTATGTGTTGTACTGGTATGCGTTGTGATGCCTGCATTGTAGTGACATGTGATGTAGTGTTATGCGTTGTAATGGTATGCGTTGTAATGCCTGCTTTGTAGTGAGAAGCATTGTAAGGGATGTTGCGATATAATGACTGCGTTGTAAGTGTAATGCGATGTAATGACTGCGTTGTAAAAGTTGTTTCCCGGGCCCGAGTGTCTTAAAGTGATCCTGGGAATATGGGCAGCTGTGAGGATGCTAGGGTGGGACGAGGTAACTGTGACAGAACAAAGATTGACATGTTTAGGAGAATAGTGTTCTATGATATATGTTGAGTATAAATCCTTTGTGCTGGAGTCATTGAGATACATTTGATGTTAAATTCGGTGGCGGTTTAAGGGGACCGCACACAAATGAGTAGCAATGATTTGAACAATACCATATGATGGCAAATCTGCAAACTACTGGAAGTGAGGCAGGCATACATTTCAGGTTTTCGCGGTTCTTCCTTAATAATCGTGGCTGCTGGACATTAAAACCCAATATTATTTGGCAATACCGACTTTTACAAAACAGGTGGATAGAACGTTTGCGCTATTTCAGAACAAAAGTCCCTGGCTGCTATTCAGGATTTGGTGAAATGGTAGAATACCGATAAATTGTTGGTTCCCCAGCCGCACCAGCGTCACAATCCCCCCAACTCATTTAGTGGTGAGGGAACCATGGAGCCGTAATTCGTTCTGCTATCCACAGGGCGGCTGTCTTTTGTGCATTGTGATGTCTGCACCAGGAAGGAAGGAGCTCCCAGGGATATTTTCGGAGCCCCGCACTGCCATGGACATCTTAAACTTTCGTATAACTATAGTGGCATTGTCTCATAATGGGTGAGCTACTATTTTCTAATGAATACATTGATTATGTGGTAATACATTTATTAAGTTACTGCATGTCACAGAGTGATATTGTAGCAGTGTACATCCATTTAGGATTTGACCCCACATTATACATAATGACACTAATAGGGATCGGTTCCCTTTCTTTTTTATACTATTTACAGAGAAAAAAAATGACGTAAAGTTTCTTTAACTCGTACTCTGATTTTAGTGTGAAACTACAGAGTGCATCAAAAGCACATACTCCAGGTGGCCTGAATAAAATCCCTTATGTGTACAGATTTAGGGGCTTATTTCTGAGCCCCTTGCGCCTCCGGAGAGTCACTTTTTGTGACAGGTGGCGCAAATTTCAAATTCATATCTATGATGTAACGCAAAGCCACTATGCGTGGCTTTGGATGGCCCCATAGGTATGAAGTAAGGCAAGGCGGCTCAAATTGCTGCCTTGCCTTACTTAGCGCTCTTAAGTCGTTCCATGGGCGTTATGGTGGGGTTTCCCTTGTAACCCAGTTATCTGTGCTGTCCCCAATGTTTTTGCAACAGGAGTTAGAATAGAAAATCCAACCCCCATAAATTATGCACTTTCCCCAATGTATGTTGGTCTGAAGTTAGAATAGTAAATCTCACCTCCATATTAGCTGCACTTTCCCTATCTCTATTGGGACTGGATGCAGAGTAGCAAATCTCACCTCTACATTAAATTATTAATTGTAACACCCATGGATTTTGACGCTGCACACATTTACAAGATGATATAAAATTGGGGAAGTGACAAATCCTTATGCCTCTTATTTCTACGTGTGCTCCTTCCTGCACAAAAACAATCCTGCGACAACACAGGTACCCTTGCATTATATTGAAAGGGTGCCTGCTTTTCCACTAGGCTGCCGAAATAGCGCCAGCAAATGGGGAAAGGACAGGGATGCTCCTTATTACATAAATATGGTGCATTACTATCTCTTTCACTTTGTCATAGGGAGCACACAGCAAGGTGACTTTCTAAGCTGTCCTCTGCCAAATCCCTGTATATGAGGACCTTAATATCTGAATTAACTTATGCAGCAGTTTAAAGCAATGAATTTGCAAGATTCTGACTAATTTCAGAGGAACTGTCTTCTATGTGTTTGCTGCAGTCATTTTTCAATTTTTCAAAATAAAACTAAATTACACTAAAAAAGTCAGACTGGAACCAATGAAGAGACAATCCTGTATGCCAATCTATTTGTTTCTTGCGCCTAGCATGTATCTTGACAGGGTTTCTACTCTTCGATGATACAAAATGTTAACACCAGTATTAAGATAGAATGCATGAAGGTGAATGAATGTGATCTAATGAGATAGGGCTACCTCCTTGATCGCCCTATTGACCTTATGCAGCAAGCACTAGGCAGTGCGGTTAGAGAAAAAAACAAATGCAAGGCAGGGATCCAGGTTGTTAACCCCTTCGCTGCTAGGCCTTTTCCCCTCCGGTGCTAAGCCTTTTTTTGGCGATTTGGGGTAGTGCATGCTTAGGCCCCTGTAACTTTTTCACCACATAAGTTATCCACGCCAAATTTGCGTCCTTTTCTTCCAACATCATGGGAATTCTAAAGGTGCCCAGGGTTTGTGGATTCCCTTGGAGGGGTCCCAGAAATTAAGCAAAATACAGTGAAATTTTAGTTTTGTTCAGAAAAATGGGAAAAATGGGCTGCAAATGAAAGCCTCTGGGTTTTTCCCTGCAAATGTTATCAAAAAAGGGTTTGTTCGGCTGAAATCTCCATTTTCTCAGCTTTTAGGGAATGACAGTCTTTTGTCAGAGAACCAACATTTTTTACACAGTTTTGGCATTTTTCTGGGACATAGCCTATTTTTGCTATTTTTTGAGCTTTCAACCTCCTTCCAGTTAATGATAGAAATGAGTTTGAAAGCAATAATGGATCCTGGGGAGCTATACATTTTCGCAAAGTAGACAAAAATCTGAATTCAGAAAGGGGTAATTTGACTAAATACATGAAGGTTTCATTATAGAAACTAAAAGTTAAATTTTGGAATAATTGAACATTTGTTGAAAAAAACAGCCTTTTGTCTCAACATTTTCTCACCTATAACTTCTTGTAATTTTGACACCTCATGGAAAGCAATATACCGTTACATCGGTTAGACCTTCCTGGTTGTGGGGATATATAGGACTTGTAGTTTCACCAAGAACCCGACGAACCCCGATCCAAAAACTGAGCAGCAACTTGCAATGGTATTTTATTATTTACTGGGTATAGAGCATTTATTCTTGGAAAATGTATACATGGAAAAATCTGTATGAAAGACACCTATGTATTTCCGAATTGGGTACAAATTATAGAGTTTAAAAACAGTATATATTTGCACATTTTCAAAATTGGGAATACTCATACTAGCATGAGAATTATTGGTCATTTTTCAAAAAGATTTTTTTTTACACAATGTCTTTCATTGGGAAGGGAGAAATGCATGAGAACTCAATAGGTAATAACAGTTGATTTACAAATCTGAATTACCCTAAGTCTCCCGATAGAAACGGTACCTCACTTGTGTGGGTCGGCCTCTTGCCTGCAACAGGAAACGGCGCAAAATGCAACGTGGTCACACCTCAATTTTGCAGTTAAAAATGGACCCTTTTATGGCAAAGTGCCTAGCTGTAGTTTTTGCACCCTAGCTCTGCCGACACCTAGGGAAACCTAGCAAACCTATACATTTTAGAAAAGTAGACACCCTGGGAAATTCAGGATGGGGTGACTCGACTGCCTGCCACCAGGTTCTGTTACCCAGAATCCCTTGCAAAGCTAAGAAATGGACATAAAAAAAACATTTTTCTCACATTTCTGTGGTGGAAAGTTCTGGAATCTGCGTGGATCAACAAATGTCCAACCACCCAGCGTTCCCCCAGGTCTCCCGAAAAAAATGGTACCTCACTTGCCTGGGTCTGTCTAGTGCCTGCGACAGGAAACAGCGCAAAACACAACATGGCCGCACCGCAATTTCGCAGTGAAATCGTGCCCTTTTTTGGCAAAGAGCCTACCTTTTGTTTTTGAACCCTAGCTCTGCCGGCACCTAGGGAAATGTAGCAAACCTATACATTTTTGAAAAGTAGACACCCAGGGGAATTCAGGTGGGGTGACTCGACTGCCTACCACTAGGTTCTGTTACCCAGAATCCCTTGCAAATCTAGGAAATTGACAAAATAACGCATTTTCCTGACATTTCTGTGGTGGAAAGTTCTGGAATCTGCGTGGATCAACACATTTCCACCCACCCAGCGTTCCCTCAGGTCTCCCGAAAAAAATGGTACCTCGCTTGCCTGGGTCTGCCTAGTGCCTGCGACAGGAAACAGCGCAAAACATAACATGTTTGCACCTCAATTTCGCAGTGAAATCGTGCCCTTTTTTGGCAAAGAGCCTACATTTTGTTTTTGACCCCTAGCTCTGCCGGCACCTAGGGAAACTTAGCAAACCTATACATTTTTGAAAGCTAGACACCCAGGGGAATTCAGGATGGAGTGACTCGACTGCCTACCACCAGGTTCTGTTACCCAGAATCCCATGCAAAGCTAAGAAATTGTAAAAGAAAACGCATTTTCCTCACATTTCTGTGGTGGAAAGTTCTGGAATCTGCGTGGATCAACAAATTTCCACCCACCCAGCGTTCCCCCGAGTCTCCCGAAAAAAATGGTACCTCACTTGCCTGGGTCTGCCTAGTGCCTGCGACAGGAAAGAGCGCAAAACGCAACGTGGTGGCACCTTAATTTCGCAGTGAAATCGTGCCCTTTTTTGACAACGAGCCTACCTTTTGTTTTTGAACCCTAGCTCTGCCGGTACCTAGTGAAACCTAGCAAACCTATACATTTTTGAAAACTAGACACCCAGGGGAATTCAGGATGTGGTGACTCGACTGCCTACCACCAGGTTCTGTTACCCAGAATCCCTTGAAAAGCTAAACAATTGACAAAAAAACGCATTTCCCTCCCATTTCTGTGGTGAAAAGTTCTGGAATCTGCTTGTATCAACAAATTTCTACCCACCCAGCGTTCCCCTGGGTCTCCCAAAAAAAATGGTACCTCACGTGCCTGGGTCTGCCTAGTGTCTGCGACAGGAAACAGCGCAAAACGCAACGTGGTTGCACTCCAATTTCTCAGTGAAATCGTGACCTTTTTTGGCAAAGAGCCTACCTTTTGTTTTTGAACCCTAGCTCTGCGGGCACCTAGGGAAACCTAGCAAACCTATAAATTTTTGAAAACTAGACAACCAGGGGAATTCAGGATGGGGTGACTTGACTGCCTACCACCAGATTCTGTTACCCAGAATCCCTTGCAAAACTAAAATATTGACCAAAAAAATGCATTTTCCTCACATTTCTGTGGTGGAAAGTTCTGGAATCTGCGTGGATCAACAAATTTCCACCCAACCAGCGTTCCCCCGGGTCTCTCGAAAAAAATGGTACCTCACTTGCCTGGGTCTGCTAAGTGCCTGCGACAGGGAACAGCGCAAAACGCAACGTGGTCGCACCGCAATTTCGCAGTGAAATCGTCCCCTTTTTTGGCAAAGATCCTACCTTTTCTTTTTGAACCCTAGCTCTGCCGGCACCTAGGGAAACCTAGCAAACCTATACATTTTTGAAAAGTAGACATCCAGGGGAATTCAGGTGGGGTGACTCGACTGCCTACCACCAGGTTCTGTTACCCAGAATCCCTTGCAAAGCTAAGAAATTGAAAAAGAAACACATTTTCCTCACATTTCTGTGGTGGAAAGTTCTGGAATCTGCGTGGATCAACACATTTCCACCCACCCAGCGTTCCCCCAGGTCTCCTGAAAAAAATGATACCTCACTTGCCTGGGTCTGCCTAGTGCCTGCGACAGGAAACAGCGCAAAACATAACATGTTTGCACCTCAATTTCGCAGTGAAATCATGCCCTTTTTTGGCAAAGAGCCTACCTTTTGTTTTTGACCCCTAGCTCTGCCGGCACCTAGGGAAACCTAGCAAACCTATACATTTTTGAAAACTAGACACCATGGGGAATTCAGTAAGGGGTGTCTCAACTGCCTACCACCAGGTTCTGTTACCCAGAATCCCATGCAAAGCTAAGAAATTGTAAAAAAAAACGCATTTTCCTCACATTTCTGAGGTGGAAAGTTCTGGAAGCTGCGTGGATCAACAAATTTCCACCCACCCAGCGTTCCCTTGGGTCTCCCAAAAAAAATGGTACCTCACTTGCCTGGGTCTGCCTAGTGCCTGCGACAGGAAACAGCGCAAAATGCAACATGTTCGCACCTCAATTTCGCAGTGAAATCGTGCCCTTTTTTGGCAAAGAGCCTTCCTTTTGTTTTTGAACCTTAGCTCTGCCGGCACCTAGGGAAACCTAGCAAACCTATACATTTTTGAAAACTAGACACCCAGGGAAATTCAGGATGGGGTGACTCGACTCCCTATCACCAGGTTCTGTTACCCAGAATCCCTTGCAAAGCTTAGAAATTGTCAAAAAAAGCACATTTCCCTCACATTTCTGTGGTGGAAAGTTCTGGAATCTGCGTGGTTCAACAAATTTCCACGCACCCAGTGTTCCCCCCGGTCTCCCGATAAAAATGGTACCTCACTTGCCTGGGTCTGCTTAGTGCCTGCGACAGGGAACAGCGCAAAACGCAACGTGGTCGCACTGCAATTTCGCAGTGAAATCGTGCCCTTTTTTGGCATAGATCCTACCTTTTGTTTTTGAACCCTAGCTCTGAAGGCACCTAGGGAATCCTAGCAAACCTATAAATTTTTTAAAACTAGACACCCTGGGGAATTCAGGATGGGGTGACTCGATTGCCTACCACCAGGTTCTGTTACCCAGAATCCCTTGCAAACCTAAGAAATTGACAAAAAAACGGATTTTTCTCACATTTCTGTGGTGGAAAGTTCTGGAATCTGCGTGGATCAAAAAATTTCCAACCACCCAGCGTTCCCCCAGGTCTCCCGAAAAAAATGGTACCTCACTTGCCTGGGTCTGCCTAGTGCCTGCGACAGGAAACAGTGCAAAACACAACATGGTCGCACCGCAATTTCGCAGTGAAATCGTGCCCTTTTTTGGCAAAGAGCCTACCTTTTGTTTTTGAACCCTAGCTCTGCCGGCACCTAGGGAAATCTTGCAAACCTATACATGTTTGAAAAGTAGACACCCAGGTGAATTCAGGTGGGGTGACTTGACTGCCTACCACCAGGTTCTGTTACCCAGAATCCCTTGCAAAGCTAAGAAATTGACAAAAAAACGCATTTCCTCACATTTCTGTGGTGGAAAGTTCTGGAATCTGCGTGGATCAACAAATTTCTACCCACCCAGCGTTCCCCCAGGTCTCCCGAAAAAAATGGTACCTCACTTGCCTGGGTCTGCCTAGTGCCTGCGACAGGAAACAGCGCATAACATAACATGTTTGCACCTCAATTTCGCAGTGAAATCGTGCCCTTTTTTGGCAAAGAGCCTACCTTTTCTTTTTGAACCCTAGCTCTGCCGGCACCTAGGGAAACCTAGCAAACCTATACATTTTTGAAAAGTAAACATCCAGGGGAATTCAGGTGGGGTGACTCGACTGCCTACCACCAGGTTCTGTTACCCAGAATCCCTTGCAAAGCTAGGAAATTGAAAAAAAAAACACATTTTCCTCACATTTCTGTGGTGAAAAGTTCTGGAATCTGCGTGGATCAACAAATTTCCACCCACCCAGCGTTCCCCCAGGTCTCCTGAAAACAATGGTACCTCACTTGCCTGGGACTGCCTAGTGCCTGCGACAGGAAACAGCGCAAAACATAACATGTTTGCACCTCAATTTCGCAGTGAAATCATGCCCTTTTTTGGCAAAGAGCCTACCTTTTGTTTTTGACCCCTAGCTCTGCCGGCACCTAGGGAAACCTAGCAAACCTATACATTTTTGAAAACTAGACACCATGGGGAATTCAGTAAGGGGTGTCTCAACTGCCTACCACCAGGTTCTGTTACCCAGAATCCCATGCAAAGCTAAGAAATTGTAAAAAAAAATGCATTTTCCTCACATTTCTGAGGTGGAAAGTTCTGGAAGCTGCGTGGATCAACAAATTTCCACCCACCCAGCGTTCCCTTGGGTCTCCCAAAAAAAATGGTACCTCACTTGCCTGGGTCTGCCTAGTGCCTGCGACAGGAAACAGCGCAAAATGCAACATGTTCGCACCTCAATTTCGCAGTGAAATCGTGCCCGTTTTTGGCAAAGAGCCTTCCTTTTGTTTTTGAACCTTAGCTCTGCCGGCACCTAGGGAAACAAAGCAAACCTATGCATTTTTGAAAACTAGACACTCAGGGAAATTAAGGATGGGGTGACTCGACTCCCTATCACCAGGTTCTGTTACCCAGAATCCCTTGCAAAGCTTAGAAATTGTCAAAAAAAAGCACATTTCCCTCACATTTCTGTGGTGGAAAGTTCTGGAATCTGCGTGGTTCAACAAATTTCCACGCACCCAGTGTTCCCCCGGGTCTCCCGATAAAAATGGTACCTCACTTGCCTGGGTCTGCTTAGTGCCTGCGACAGGGAACAGCCCAAAACGCAACGTGGTCGCACTGCAATTTCGCAGTGAAATCGTGCCCTTTTTTGGCATAGATCCTACCTTTTGTTTTTGAACCCTAGCTCTGAAGGCACCTAGGGAATCCTAGCAAACCTATACATTTTTGAAAACTAGACACCATGGGGAATTCAGGATGGGGTGACTCGACTGCCTACCACCAGGTTCTGTTACCCAGAATCCCTTACAAATGTCCTACAGCCCAGTGTTCCCCTTGTTCTCCCGAGTAAAATGATACCTCACTTGTGTGGGTGCCCCAAAGCAGAACAGGCTAAAAATGAATTTTTAAAAATTGTAGTGTTTGGGATTGACAAATTAAGCACCTCACCTTAGTCACAAGCCTTTGCCCCACCCACACAAATGAGGTATCATTTTACTCAGGACAACAAGGGGAACACTGGGCGGTGGGACATTTGTGCCGGCACGGAGATCCCACGCAAAAATGTATGAAAAAGTGTTTTTTTAACCAAATTTTAGGGTTTGCAGGTAATTCTGGGTAGGAAAACCTTGAGGGACCCACGCATGCCATACCTCGCTGGACTCCCCCGGGTGTCTAGTTTTTAGAACTGTTTGGGTTTGGTAGTTTCACAAGTTTGCCGCCGAGCCCGGGGCCAAAAACTCAGGTGCCCCCCCAAAAAAGAAGGTAGTTTTGCTATAGGTTATTTTAAATTCTCCACCATACGATTTGGGCCTTTTCCTGTTGCAGCCACTATGCCTACCCATGCAAGTGAGGTACCATTTTTTCCGGGAGTCCTGGGGGAACGCGGGGTGGGTGGAAATTTGTTGATCCACACAGATTCTAGAACTTTCCACCACAGAAATGTGAGGAAAATGCATTGTTTGTCAACTTGTAAGGTTTGCAAGGAATTCTGGGTAACAGAACCTGGTGGGAGGCAGTTGTGTCACCCCATCCTGAATTCCCCTGGGTATCTAGTTTTCAAAAATGTACAGGTTTGCTAGGTTTCCCTATCTGGCAGCTGCGCTAGGGCCCAAAATCCACAGGTAGGCATATTGCTAAAAACAAATCTGTGCCTAGTCGGCTTTCTGCTGCCCTGGGGGAAAGATTTCGGGGCTGGGGTTGCCCCGATATGCCCCCAAGGGGGGCAGAAACATTGTGGCTATATTTTTTTGGGGGTGGGGGCATTGGTATGCCATTCTGGGCAGCCCCCACCCCCACACATAAAAAAGCCAGCGTAATCGTTGGAGTCAAGTGGGCTTTTTGCCCCCCCGGGGGGGGCAGGTTTGGGGCTACTGCCCCATCCTCCCTCCAGGGGGGGCAGAAAGGCTTCATTGTTGCGGGTGGGGGGTGGGGGCATTGGCATGCCCATTTTGGGCAGCCTCCAACCTAAGACAAATGTGCCCAAAAATCCTGTGTGTCTGGTGGGTTTTTTGCCCCCCCAGGGGGGGCAGATTGAGGCTACTGCCCCATCTGTCCCCGGGAGGGGAAGGAAGGCTCTAATTTTAGCGGGAGAGGGGGTGGGCATGGGCATGCCAGTTTTGGGCAGCCCCACCCTATTTCAAATTTACCCCCCCCCAAAAAAATTTGCCTTAAAAAATCCTTGGTGTCTAGTGGAATTTTTGCCCCCCCCCAGGGGGGCAGATTGGAGGCTACTGCCCCATCAGCCCCCAGGGGGGGCAGGAAGGCTGTTATTTTTGTGGGGGAGGGGGTGGGGGCATAGGCATGCCCGTTTTGGGCAGCCCATCCAAATTCAAATTTGCCCACAAAATAATCCCTGGCATCTAGTGGGCTTTTTGCCCCCGGCGGGGAAGATTGGGGGGTAATGCCCCCATATCCCCCCCAGGGGGGTCAGAAAGACCACTAGATGCCAGGGAGTTTTTTGGGTAAATTTTAATTAGGGTGGAGTCTGCCCAAAACGGGCATGCCAATGCCCCCAACTTAATAAAAATTTGCCCAAAAAAAACCCTGCTGTCTAGTGGGCTTTTTGCCCCCCTGGGGGGGCATATTGGGGGCTACTGCCCTATCTGCCCCTAAGGGGGGGCAGGAAGGCTGTAATTGTTGCAGGGATGGGGTGGGGGCATGGGCATGCCTGTTTTGGGCAGCCACACACTATTTCATATTTGGCCCCTCAAAAAATCCCTGGCGTCTAGTGGGCTTTTTGTCCCCCCTGGCGGGGCAGATTGGGGGCTAATGCCCCCAACTGCCCCCCACGGCGGGCAGAAAGTCCACTAGACGCCAGGGATTTTTTGAGGCAAATATCCCTGGTGCATAGTGGGCTTTCTGCCCCCCGGGGGGGCAGAAAGGCTGTAATGGTGCCGGGGGGTGGGGGCATTGGCGCGCCCATTTCGGGCAGCCCCCACCCTAAAAAAAGTGCCCCAAAAAAATTCCCTGGTGTATAGTGGGCTTTCTTCCCCCCGGGGGGGCAGAAAGACTAAATACTATACATTTATTTATGGGGGGAGTAAAGGCCCTTGCCCAAGGGGCCTCTCCCCCCTCCCTGGTGTCTAGTGGGTGGATCCCTGATTCTCCCCTTTCCAGTGATACCTCTCCCGTCTTTCTACGTGCTCAGGGGGCGAGATAGCCCATTGAGCATGTAGAAAGTGAAACTGAAATGAGCCTAAAGGCTGATTTTAGTTTCGGTTTGTGTTCAATGACGACAGCGCGACGTGCGCGCTGATCGTCATTGAACAGAATCCAGGGAGGGGGTCTCGGGAGCTGGGGAAGCTCTTCCCCAGCTCCAAGGTTAGAGGGGTGAAAAGGAAATCCCTCTGCTGTCTGCAGCAGAGGGATTTCGTGCCCCTGGCCTCATGACGGAATGGTTCCGTCATCAGCACAGGCGCACCGATGCTCATGATGAACCATTCCGTCATGATCATGGAAGGGGTTAAGAAAGCCAAATACCTCGCATCAGACCTACTTGACATAGATAAAACATGTTCACTAGAGGGATAGAGGGGGAATGAGTGCCCTCTCTTATACCCTTTTTCAATATTTTAATGTTACCATAGATACCCCTAATAAAATAGTTCTGTATTATCTATAGGCATTTTAACCTGTGCATATTTGGTTCCCAACACAGTTTAAAAAAGGTCTCTCAGTTTCAAAACAGCTCTGACTTTAGAGCATATTCGCATCACCAGGCATGGAGCCATGCTTAATAGCAACCCAATGAGGAAGCATGCCACCTAGGTTGGTGGCTGAGGATATGAGTGATTTTTTCATAAACATAATCTGTATTGCAGAGGTTGTCTGCCATCTGCAATGCAGTATCTAATGACATGTCCAGGTTCATAGGTCTGGATTTTTCATTTCTTAAAAACAACATCCAGGTGATACCAGGGTGATGTGACTTGGGTGGACTCCGTTATTTTTATTTATTTATTTTGAACATTTGGTATTACGCACGATTCCCTCCCGGAGGATTATTTTTGTGCTGCACTGCTCAAAAAAGGATAGTATGTTCTAAAACAGCCAGGTCTTCAAACCCTTCTTAAAGGCAGCAAGCTCTGTTTAAGACTCAGGGGGAGTTTATGCCATTGATAGGGGCTGTGTAGGGGAAAGATGTGCCCCCTTATCTTGGAGTACGAAAGTGTGGGATCACCAGAAGTGGCTTATCTGAGGATTTTAAACATCTCAGAGGCAGGTAGGGGTATAGTCGAGTGGACAAATAGGCAGGATGAGACTTGTGAAGATCCTTATGTGGCAGACAATGTAATTTTAAAATAACATACTTTTTAATCAGGAACCAGTGATGCTTCCTAAGAATTGGAGAGGAAGACAAGCATGAAGGAAGGTTAATTATTAGCCATGCATTCTGTACCACCTGCAGTTTGGACAGCAAGATGTTGTTCACTGATGTCAGCAGGGTGTTTCTACAGTCAAGCCGACTGGTGATGAGGGCCTGGACAAGAGTCTTCCTGGCAGTGTTGAATCCATGGGGGAGCTTTTTTTAACTACGCTTTTTAATTCAGAATGCCCTACAAATAGGGGTGGGCAGAGAGCTCCGCTCCGCCTGCGTTGTGTGCAGAATTCTGCTTAGTCTGTGCACCGCGAAGTAGGCGGAGTAGGTAAAACTCCGCATACTCTGGGGCGGAGCAGAGTTGGCCAGCCCCGCCTCCCTCCCGCCCTATAAACAATGACTTTTACAAGGTTTAAACCATTTTATAAGTAAGTAAAACAGCTTACCTGAGCTGCGGGCGCCCTCTTCCTACTGCATCACGACTTTCTTCCTTAAAACTGCGTGGGCGCCTTACACTTGTGCAGTTTTAAAGAAGAAAATAATGAGGATATTTACCTTAAGGGTTGATATCTTAGGTGACCCCATCTATTTTAGTCATTCTTCAGTTCATTAAACAGGGAAGGGTAGTTTGCCCTGAACAAGCCCTGTAATTGTGGGGTATTTGCACCCTCGGGTATGAAATTGATCTGTGTGCCCATTTGAGTGGAAATGGGGCTCAATCCCTCAATCCCCCATCTTCACCTCCAAGATTTTCAATCTGTTGTAGTAAATTTGGAAGCCAGAATTAGCACCAAAACTGTGCAGGAGCTGTAGCACAGCTCCCACCGATTGAACACGGTCCACCAAGGTCATCAGGATAATGCCAGCAAATAAATGTATTTTCTTTTGTATATCCTCAAAGCTCATTCCCTGCACCAATGGGGTTTGCAGAATCAATTGGGCTAAGAGTTCTATGGATAGCATGAATAAGATGTGAGACAGGGGGCAGCCCTGTTGAGTACCCTGTGCCAGTATGAATCCTGAAGTCCACCAACCATTTGCTACATGTTTCCTTGTGTGTAATGATAAACTGCTCAAATGTATTATTGCATAATGAGTCCTATTGGAGGACGACACATTCCACTTGGTCAAACATTTTGTCTGCACCAATGACCAAGGTAATCATAGCCAATTGTGTCTGTTGGCTTTTTCAATCAGGTGCTGTACTCTATGAATATTATCAACGGTTTAGTGATTATGAATAAATCAGATTGGTCAGGTTTTATTAAATATTGGAGATATTTGGCAAGTTTATTTATCAATGTTTTCATACAAATGTTAAGGTCTATGTTAAGGAGAGATATCGGCCTTACACTGAACACTGTTTCTTGATTTTTCCAGGTTTGAACATGAGACTTATATCAGCCTCATCTTTTGTGATTATCACACTTCCTGAATTTTTAGCTCACTGAACTATAAATGGCAAATTTCATTGGTTTTTAGGCATTTGTTTTTATCTCATTTCAGTTAAAACAGCACTTTGATCTCAGTCCCTTCGTGTTCACCAAGGAAGTGAGGTTTAGGCATTGTCTGCTAAACATCTATTGTCCTCGCCCGCCCAGCCCAGTACCTCCCAATGTCTTCCTTTAATTGCAGTGTTCAATTTTTGGATGCCAGGTTTGTTGATCATCATGCTGTTCTCCCCTCCTTGCTCCTTTCAACCATCAGTGCGGTTCCACCATGTGGCTCCATGTGAGTTCAGTGTTTACAGCCAGTCCTATGCCCCCTAAGCTTCAATGAAATAGTATGACTTATTGCTGCCCAATACCTTTAGTTGATTGCTGGAAAAAGCATCATACATTTCAGATCCAGGTCTCTGCATCTTTTGTCATGCTTTTCAAAGGATCACAGTGGCTTTTGCACCTGTATAATCTTTGTAATTGAGGAGCCTAAATATAATGACCCTAGGTGATGCTCATGGACGGAGTGGTATTGCGGCATCCTATGTCCCCATTCAGTAGATTAGAACCTGGATAGTCCTCATGGTTTCAGGTCTATAGTGATCCATTTCTCCAGGTACACCTCTAGGCACCTTCTCTGGCAGACCCACCAGGCATATGTTGCTCCTGCGAGAGTGCCCCTCTTTGTCTTCCGTTCGGACCTCAATTGCTGTTGTCTGTCAGACCAGCTGCTCTGCTTTTTTGTACAGGTCGGTCATCTCTTCATTTGCCTCCTCCTCCTGTTTTTCCACCTGCATGACTGTCTGTTACCTTCTGGAGGTCTGCACATACCAAACCCAAGTCTACGACCATCCGGTCCACCTTACATTCCAGGCAAGTTTGTGTCTCCTGAATTGCCTTCATGATGTCATGTTGTTTTGGGACCCAGATCTGTAAACCCGCCACTTGTTCATACTTTCCTGGGGGCACCATGACCTGGCGTATTTGAATAAATTAGTTTGTGTGGATGGTGGCTTGGAGAGTTTATCCTTCAGCATTGTGTTTTTTGGTGGTAAATAACAGCTGACTGGTCTGCTGCAGCACTCTCACTGGGGCAGGGCCATGTCTCACTCCAGTATGTGCCTCCACTCCTGTATGTCCGTTGGCCTCCGTGTCGACCACGTCAAAAGTGTACACTCTGTACAGGCAGCGGGGGTACCTCCCTTTCTATGACCCTCAGTCCACTTCCTACTCTGCTGTGGGGCTCTATCCAAAGTCTGATTTCTCCAATCGCTGGTCCCACTTGGGAGCCATCATGTAAGCCAGTGCATCAGCGTTTTTAGGCGGTTGGTTCCTTGCATAAATGGTGCTCTAAACTGTGGAATTTTATGTCTGCCTTATTGCATAGGTGGTACAAGATGCAGCAGCGATTAGTGTGGTGACAAATGTCAGGGTTTGAAGCTACTTTTTGTGCGGATGTTTGGCTGGGGGGACAGAGCTCCAGGTTGCACATCTTCTCTGTATTATGGCTGGCGATGCCCCCCTTGTTTCCTTAAAATTACACTGCACTGTTTATATGTTCAGATGTTCAACCTCAGTATTTCTGTCATATTCAGGGACCAAATATAGTGCAAATTCATCTGTGTGCACTATTTCTAAATACAAATGCCATTCTTCCTTCAATCAACTCCAGGCTGCACATGGGCAAATGTCACGCACAGCAGTGGTTTGGCTACCCATATGAGGTTGTGTAAAGCTTTGCTCCTTGGTATCCCTCCTTGCTCTCCCTGGATGCCCCTGACTACCACTGCCTACCTCACCCTGTGCTCTCCATGAGGTGTAACCCTGTACCGTCCCTTCTCCTTTGTGATGCAAATGCAACTGTGCTTCTACACCCTGCCTATATGCCCCTCCCCTTGCCCATGCACCCCTCCTCTCTTACTGTCTATCTTATGTGCCCCATTGTTTTCCTTCCTACTAGGGGTCTGACCTAAGGGATGGAATTGCCTTAACGGAGATGATTTGATAGTCGTCACCCACATGCTGTTGGAAGTGAAACAGGAACTAGCACTACTTTGTAAGAGTTCAAAATGTCCAGATGTACAGACACTTTGTACGCTGCAGTGTGCAGAAATTCCTGGGAGGGACAGGTTACCTAAATGCTGGCCAACCTCAGTTAAAAGTTAAAAAAAACAACTTCTTGATGTTTCTATGATTTATTTTGTGGCCTTTTATGCCATGGGTGTTGGCTCACCCACCAGTGGCATCCATTTTTAATTGGCAAAAGTGTGGGAACACTTCTTGGTAGGAATGTGTCATTCCCTGCAGATTCCAGAGGTTTCCCTCACAGAAATAGTACGATATATATAATTTTAACCAAAAGATGGATCCCTTCCCAGTACTGAAGGAGTACTGCAGTACCAATCATACATGAAAAAATAATAATGACTCCACATTCACCTCCAAAGAAAAAGGGAGAAAGGGTCAGAGTCAGCAGTGCAGGTTAGTGGCACCGCAGGGGCAATGGCAACACAACACATCAGTGAGTGTGAGGGGTAAGAAGATAAGGGAGTATGGTCAGCAACAAAGAGCCAGGGTAGCATGAAGTTAGCATGTTGCCAGGCCCAGTACACAAAACCTCTTGATCATCTAATGCCTCCTCCATTGCACAATACTTCAGCTTTACACAGTGCGAGATTTACTTCAGCACCCAAACCCCTGCAGACAGCCAACCCCATTCAGACATGTGTAGTGGGCATTAGGCACAGGGCATGGCTTCCAGCCATACACCCATAACCTTCTGACCCTTACCCCACAGGTGTATATATATTTTTTCACAGTAACACAGTACTCCCACAGTACCACAATAAAGTGCCACATCCTTCTTACCACAGAAACATATAACATTCACCCAGTGAAGTTTTCAGGTTCTGCAGTACCACTCCAGCTGGAGTACCACAGTACCTCACGGGTATGTACCACAGGAGTGCAGCAGTACCCATGGTATAAAACAAGTTTTGTTGCCCCAGGTTGGTCCCTTTGGGTTAGCCCCATTAGTGCATTAGTGCCAGGGGACCAGGTTGTCCTTATCCTGCCCTCTTATATCTTTTTTAAACTACATCACCACACAGGGACAGAATCCCCATATTGTGTAATGACAGCCACAAAATTTTTCTACAAGTTGCTACCAGTAATTAGATATTTTTGTCCCATCAGACTGGTACTGATCTTGCGCGACTGAAAAGGCCAACAGAAGAAAAAGCTTTCTCAGCCAATCAGAAACCCTTATTTTTTTAATTTACTGCAAGACTCCTGCAAGACCAACCATATAGATATACCTATTTTTTTACCTATTGAAGCTATCCTGAACAATTAATTAAACACAAATTTCTCAAAAATGTCCGAGTGGACTTGCACCAGATCAGAACGTGCTTTCTCTCTGAGTAAATGTTTCACTTTCTGCCAAATTTGGCATAATTCAGTTGAGCCATGTATTCTATATCACTTCCCAAACTTTCTTATGGGAATTAAAAGGGGACAGCAGTTTTTTGGTCGCTCCACCTTTTCTCAGCCCCTGCTCGAAGGATCAACACAAAACATTCAAGGAAAGAGCTGACGTGTATGTACCTTTTAAAAAATGTTTTGAGAAGATTTGTGAGATACCCCTAAATTTGCTAGCAAAACAACAAACTCTTTTCCTATGGAAACTCTGACCTAACTATAACTACACAGTTTAATTCCTGCTAAATGTTATTATTTTTTACTTTAAATAGATTAAAATATTTTTTTTTACTTACACTAAAAAGTTTTTAAATGAGTCTCATTAATTGAAACATAATTTATAAGCATGGCCACTGGAATTATGGGCCATATTATGCAGCATGTTTGAATAAATTATGAATCAAGAAAAGGCAAATTATGGGGCATAATGCAGCACATTTTGTAATAGTTTTACTTCATTGTTTCATCCTTTTTAAACTTGGTAAGACTGTATGGGCATTGATTGTACCTCATTAGTACAACTTCAGCACTTCAATATAGCAATAAGCAACAGAAAGGAGACCGGTCCAGCTTTGGAAAGGGCATTCCACTGCATGGAAATACATGGCGCTGCAATTTTATTAACCTTTGAATTGTTGAAACTGCAGATTATGCAGCAGATGATGGATTATGTAGAACAATGCGACAAATCTATAATTATGCAAAAATTGCTGCAGCCGCACAATGACATAATTCTAATGGCCCTGCTATAAATGAAATATTTAAAAATGATGTTAGGGATGGTGAGTGATTTTAAATTTTAAAATGTTTAAAATAATCTGAGAAAAATTATTAATATATTTAAATTTATTTACAATGTAATTCAAAGTTTATTGTAGGCTGTAGTCTGTTGCTGCTTACATTTATCTTTCCATTTTTATATTACCTTAAATTTTCTTATATTTTTCTATAGAGAGATCCCACCTCCAGTATTATTCTTAGGAATCCCCCTTCCCATTTGTGTAGTTTTAGGAATTATTTAAAAATATAGGAAGTGCACAGAAGGTGAGTGAAGGCAAGAGAAAAGACAAAATTCACAGGACAATGTTGAAATCTCTTGAATTCAATCTTCTTAAAGAGGTGCCTAGTGTGAAGAATTTATGAAATGTATTGATGAATTCCCACCAGCTCTACTAGCATATTACATGGAAGTAGTTGAAACAATGCAATATTTCTCATTTTTCAAAGACCTTTTGGGTTGTACCAGTAGAGGAACAAGCATGCTATGGGGTCTTTTGCAGTTAGTTTGCTTAATTCCAGGAAGGGAAGAGGTGGGTTATTATTACATGGGAGGTTAGACCACTACAATCATACACCGGAAAAAACACCTCATGGCTATCACATTCACTTGTATTTTAACACAAAAATGACCAAAAGATGAATTAGTTGGCCCTTGCGCAAACCTTGAAAATGGGGTGATACAAAAGGGGATGTTGGACGGAGCGTTTGAGCAAATCAAACACTCACCCCCAGTCAACTGATCTGAGTTTAATCCATCACCATTCTTTAGCCCACTCAGCCACCCCATTTCAGACATGGCTATATGCAAATCAGTCTGACCCTGTGTCTCATGGGAACAGTCCAGCCCGAACTGCCAAGCCATGTCTTCCATAGACCGGAAACAAGCATCCTGGGACCGGTTTCGGATTCATAATCCTCATCAGCCAGGCTATCTTGAATCCAGTGGCCAAGTGAGCAAGGGACTTGAAAATGGGGCCACAGTCTGTTGGTTGGATGGTAAAATCATCCATAATTCTAAATCAGTAGGCACCTAAGATTTCTGGCCATTGATGCTACTAAATATGTTGAACCATTGATGGCTGATCCCCTGGCTGATATGATCTATTGCAAAAACACTAGAAGGAGTATAACCCCGAAGAAATCAGCGCGATACGACAGGACTGAAAAAAAATAAAAAAAACTTCCTTTTTTTTTTAAAAGACCCCTCACTCACCAACTTAGTTGGTGACATGCTTCATCATAAGGGTCCCACCCGAGTAACCAAATGTTACCCGGGTGTGCTTCAACACCTGATTTACAGTGGTGCTGGTTATTCACAATGAAAGTGCAGGTGAGTGTAAAGTGAGTTTAAAAATGTCTTTATTGTACTCCCTAACATTTAATGTATGTAGGGCAATCAGACAAGATTAAAACCAGTGTGTGATACCTAAAAAAAGCTATAAGGGCCCGTGGTATCTGTACAGAAGTGCTTGTGGTGGTCTAAATGTTTCAACCGGTGCATGCTAATATTAGGTTTTCTTCAGGACCAGGCTAGATGACCCAAGCGGTATGCACAGGCTAAGGTGCACCATGACACTGAGTCAACTGTGAACCATGCTGTGTACTCACAGTATGGGGCCCTCTCAGCCTTCTGTGAGAGGAAAATGAATACGGGGACCCCTCTCAACCATTTGTGTAAGGGAAACAATTGAGGACTAATTGCTACTACGCCTCATGGAAACCACGGGTGAGCTGGTTCTAGTTGCATTTACGTCAAACCCAGTCGCACAAATGTCTACCTGTCAGAGGCCAGCACAGAATCCCGTGGATGTGATATGATCTATTGTCATGATTTCGCTGCTGTGGTAAATGAGGTTTACTTTATAGACTTACATTTAGGTGTCATTATATCACAGGACAGAGCTGCCCTAAAGTTAGACTTCAGGTCTAAAGTTAGAGTTCATGTCTAAAGTTAGATTTAAAGCCCAAAATTAGAGTTTAGGTCTAAACTTAGGGCCTTATTCTGGCAGTCCTCCTGCATCACCACCATCACTGCATTTGCAGAAGGACTGCAAAGCCTGTTTTGCACCCTTCCACCAGATAATGAGTTCAATCTAGGTTGGGCAGGTGGTTCTGTGGTGGTGTCAAGGCAGCCTGTGTTAGGCTCATAGGAAAGCCTTAACAGCAGACCGCCGCTGTGACAGCACTACCTACAGCACATTCCTGCACCGTGTGGCATACACCATGTTATGCATGCCATACAGTGCAGGAATGGGGGTGTAATTCCAGGGGGGCACAATATTTGCCTCCCCCTCATACACTCCTAGGCCCAGAAGCAGCAGGGGGCACTGTTAGGGTCCCCATAGTTTCATCATTGCCACCCTTTTAATGGCAGGCTCACCACCATGAAATGGGCTGTAGAAAGGCAACTCAGAATATGCTTGGTGGTGCTGAAGCTGCACCGACCGCTATTCCTGCCCCTTACTGCTGCGCCACCACCGCAGTATCCTGGATCCGAGCGGTCACGGCGGTCATGTGGCAGTCCAACCGCCACACTCCAAATACCTTGGGCGGGCCCGCAGTGATGGCAGTGGTCAGACTGCTACCGCTAGTACAGCGGTCCTACGACCACTGTACTCATAACAAGACCCTTAGATCTCAGGTCTAAGTTTACCTTTCTGAATCAGGCCCATTAGAGTCCAATTCTCCATGAATATTTGCACAAACTTGAAACACCTTCCATAGTCAAATTTGCTGTTCATATTAAACATTTATCAAATAAATTAATTGTTGTTTTATGTTGATTAATGTCATTATCCATGGGCAGCCTATGCAGCAGATGGAGAGCATGGTGGAGAGGACGCCCTTCTCAAGTGGTGTGGAATGGATATGGGGTCGAGATTGGCCCTCAAGGGGAGCTATGGACACCTCTACTCTGATGAACCTTGCCTTCACAAGTCTCCTCTTATCCTGCCACTTCTTGTTTATGTCTGTGATGGGCAGAACATCCTCCCCCAATGCACTGACTGTATTAGCCAATCTCTGCCATAGAGAGGCATTCTGTGTTGCACTGCTGAGGAATGGAGGAAGATCATGCAGTTTTTTTGTATTCTCCACAACAAATCTGACAATCATCTCGGTCTCCTCCTCAGTGAAGTTCTTCTTCTTCCTGACATTTAGCATGCTGGTGCTTGGCAGATGACATGGCAAGGCGCAGTGCAGGCAGGTAACGTATGTGTGTGTAAAAAACAGAGCTTTGGATATGGGCTGCTTTTATGTAGTTTGCAGTGCACAGTTTGTAGGTGGGATAAATTGTCTGCAGGTGTGTGTAATGATACTTTCTCTGTCCCAAGTGCAGAGATTTGACCCAAGTGCGGAACCACCGCAGTCATAAAGATTCGGTAATAAGCTTCCGATATTCATGATTTACTGCTGATCTTCCAGAATAAGCAACATTTGTAGGTGGAAAAAGCCTTTTGAGTCAGATCTCTGAGTGTATCTTACCAAAGGAAACATATGAGTGCATTCGAAATGACAGAGCTAGCAGGAAAACACAACAGATCTCGGATGAGCAGGAGCCATCTTGTCCTCACTCTTGGGTGACCAGTTAGCACAAAGCTTTAATTAAAACATGTTGATCATTCATCACAACGTTTTTAGGTTTGAAGAATGCCTACATAATTAAAAACATGATCTTGTGGGAGCTAATCGTATTAATTGGCACTTATGATAATGTTCCAAGACAAAATGATCTTTTGATAGAAATACAAACAGGATTAGCATAGCATACATGCCTATAAATGAGCTGGGAACATGATCAATTGTTCATTAAAAATACATCAAAGAAATTAACATTCCAGCAGTCTGTAATTTATTTGTGCCGTTGTATTTCCTTTCACCAGAGAAACGTCTCTTCAGAGCATCTGAGCAGTTCTGATACCATCCAGCAAAGACTTCTCCAACACTACTGAAATGTATAAGCAAAAGTCAATTGTAGAACAGAATTTAAGGATGATTTATGTGACTGCAATGTCGTTGCAAATGTTTTATCTGGTTTCAAAACACACTATCCAGATTAACTGAAATTCATAATTGCCCACAATTTAAAATTTAAATAGGAGGGGAGCAAGTAGCAACCATCACCATCAATGGCAGAACGCGCAAAACTTACATAGGAAGATTCGCCTTAACTAGGATGGACTTCTGATGCTGCAATTCCCCTGGTCCTAAGTTGGGTGGACTTCGGACTAATAATGACCGTGCCATCAGAAATCATGCAGTTTCCCACCTCTAAATAAGACAAAGGACCCCCTGGTATGGTTGGTTGTGTTCCTAAGGTGGCCTGCAGAGAGAAATGAGTAATAGGAGTCTGTTGGAAATGGCCCTTCCTAGGGTGCTTTCCCTCAAACTTCTTGCTTTTGTACCTCCTGTTTTCCACTGATCTATGTGCTAGCTTTTGGACGTTGGTACAAAAGGGGGTGGTGGTCGAACGGAGCATCTGAATCAATCAAACACTCACACCCAGTCAAAAGATCTGGGTTGGATCCATCACCGTTCTTTAGCCCACTCTGCAACCCCAGTTCAGACATGGCTATATGCAAATCAGTCTGACCCTGTGCCTCATGGGAACAGTCCAGCCCGAACTGCCAAGCCATGCCTTCCCTGGACCGGAAACAAGCTTCCGAGGACCGATTTCTGGCATTCCAGCCGTCTTCAGCCCGGCTTGCTTGAATCCAGTGGCAAAGTGAGCAAGGGACTCACGTCTGAGTATACCCTGCCACACTTATGGCGGCCAAAAGCGGTACAAAAGGGGGGGGTGATGGACGGAGCATCTGAATCAATCAAACACTCACACCCAGTCAAAAGATCTGGGTTTAATCCATCACCTTTCTTTAGCCCACTCTGCCACCCCAGTTCAGACATGGCTATGTGCAAATCAGTCTGACCCTGTGCCTCATGGGAACAGTCCAGCCCGAACTGCCAAGCCATGCCTTCCCTGGACCGGAAACAAGCTTCCGAGGACCGGTTTCTGGCATTCCAGTCGTCTTCAGCCCGGCTTGCTTGAATCCAGTGGCAAAGTGAGCAAGGGACTCACGTCTGAGCATACCCTGCCACACTTATGGCGGCCAAAAGCGGTACAAAAGGGGGTGGTGATGGACGGAGCATTGTATAGCTTTTGGACGTTGAGCACTTTTGACACTGCCATTCAGTGCCAAAGCGCTGTGCTCATCATATGCATATTGGTGATTGTTGCATACATGATTGGCTGATTTAAGTTAGCTGTAAGTAGGGCATATAACTCAAACGCTCCTGGGTGGAGCTTGCCTGATCCCAAGAAGGCTGTTTAGTTAGCAAGCTCCGCTGAGCTGTGGGACAATCAGTAATCTATTCTGCATCTGCCCTATAAACTGGGCTGTAACCTCAAGCCCTTTTGACCCTTAATGAGGTGCCAGTAATTTGAGCCGCCTACAACGACCTGATGCCGACCGCTGGTGCTGATACTGCTCACCGGTGAGGAGGCCGCACACGGTACTGAGGAGGACGGCGCTGTTGTGTAGCGAACACGCTGAGAGAGAACGAGCGGATAACACTCTCTGTATGCGAGACCAGTGGGCGTGTTCTGATAAAGATTGCTGGCGGCCTGGTACCGAAGGATTGCGGCGCCGGTGTGGCGGCTCGGGAGAGTGGAGCTGAGCGGCTGTTTGCCCCTATAATGCTGCAGCTGTAATGCATGAGATGATGGCCAGTAAGAGACGCCTCCCGCAGCGGGTTGTAAGTGATAGTTACAAGTCAATTGGAGCTCCAGCTTTAACCCACAGCCTAGCACCAGAGCCCCATTGAAGTCCCAAGAGACAAGCGGCGACTGCTGGTGGTGCAGTGCCGCGCCTCGTCTCCACATACTCCTTCAGATACCGAACTATAACAGTGCTGATTTGTGTCTCTGCGGTGGTCCTGGTGCAGCCATTTTGGCGCTGAGAACACGGGTGCAGTGTGGTCCTACGTGCGAAGGAGCAAGGAGCTGTTTATTTTACCCGCTACTCCAGCAGAACTTAGTCCCTAGTATGTGGGAGCTGCGGTACGCTGATCATCGTTTGCCCGTACACAAGTTTCCTGCCAGCCTAACGCTTACTTGTGCCCGCACAGTGACATTGTCTAAGTGACTATATGCAATCAGATGCCTCATCTCCCAGATAGCTTTAACGCCTTTGGAAGGTGCACACCACACGACTGTAAGCAACGGTTACTTCGGATTGATTAGTGCTATTACGCGCTGTGATGTACTGTCTGTAGATTCTGCGGCCTGTAGTTCCTTCCGCTGTGCCACAACTCCGTGCAGCCATACTCTGGTGGCAGTTGAATTGTGGTTGTCGCTGGGACTTCAGGAGTTCATCAGCGAATTGATTGAGGTGGCACGTCTAGAAAGTGCAGTCAGCCGCTCACTGTGTCCCCTAGCATGGTACCATTCTGTGTAAAGAATATGAGCAAGGTGGACAAAACACAGCCAAAGCTTCACTCTGAACAAAGGAAGTCCAGAGTGAGGGAGTCTTCTCTACATGGAAGTCTAACGCACAATCGGATATGACAGAGCTGGTGGAAGGAGATATCCGTAACATATGAGCAGTAATGCAGAAGAGCTTGTCAACCATTGATAGAAAGATAGACTCTCTGGCTTACCGCATGGATAGCATGACTGAGCGCATGGATAAGCAAGAGGAGAGGTTCAACATGACAGAGCGTAGAGTCACTGAAGTGGAGGAAGCACAGACGTAGTTGAATACTGACCACAAACAGATGGGGAAACTCTTACAGTCTCTGCAGGATAAGGCTGAGGACTTGGAAGCTATCTCCCGGCATAGTAACATTCGCATTACGGGCCTTCCAGAAACCACTAATATTGGGAACATGGAACTATTTGTGGAGGAGTTACTAGCCACTCTGCTAGGTAGGGAAACGTTCTCTTCAGTGTTTGTGGTGGAGCAAGCACATCGCTCCCTGGGACCAAGACTCCCGCCGGGGGCATCCCGAGGCCTAAAATTGCCAAATTGCTGAACTATAAAAACAGAGATGCAGCGCTGAAGGCAGCAAGGGAGAGTCTCTCGAATATTCACAGACCCTAAGATGTTTCAGAAGGCCATGAAGGACTGGTCGAAGGACAAAGTGTGCAACGAAGGGGGCATCGGATCACGAGTGAGCTACTGGTGGCAACCTGGTCGATAATGATTGATTACTGGAGGCTCTTTTTGGCAGACAAGTTTGAGTTTGCATAAGGGGAAGGGCCATAACTGTATAGCCAATATTGATTGTGAATATTAACGCTGAGGGTGGGAGATGTAAAGGCTATAATATTACAGGTAAAACAAGCAGCAATAATAGTAACATTGAATATGGGTTTGATTACCACATTGAGAGGTCTGTACTGTGTTATCAATACTGTCACCCATTGGTGGAACTATGCAAATGATTTACAGACGTTTTAAATGCACTAGACGGCCAGTGTGTGGGCCATAGGGCCTGGAGGGGGATGTAGGAAAGGGGATCATGCACATGTGTGAACCACTACCTGGCGAATTGCCAATTTTCTTTTGACCCATGGACACGATTTTTGTTCACTTTGTAATGATGTTGGGGGAAATGGGGAGAGTTTTGTACGTTTAAAGTTGGGGCATGCATGATGTGGGTCGGGGGTGGAATAGGTTGGAGACTTGCATCATTTGTAACCATGTATGTGGAAATGGCTGTTCGGACAATGCATAGTATGTTGAACGAAGCAGTAATCCACAAAGACACTAATGCAGTGAAATACGACAATACGGAGTTACTTACCTATGGTCATGATGCAGTCACAGCCAAGTAAGATAAACTTTCTAACCTTCAACGACCTCTGTCTAAATGACCACAGGAAACTGAGTAAGATTCTTGCTTTCCTCACTAGACACGGTATAGATATTGCGCTGTTGCAAGAGACACACTTACCTTTACTTAGCACAGTGCTTCAACACAGGGGACTGCAGGGCACTATACGCGCAGCATGGTTTATGTCCCATGCCCGAGGAGTGCTCACTCGGGTGAACCGTCGATGTGACCTTTAACTCAAGGCATTAGATACGGACCCGGAGGGACGCTTTGGTATGTCGAGATGCAGTGGTAAAGGGTTTAACATAGTGCTTACTAACGTCTACGGCCCAAACTATGTCAACCCTACCTTCTACACGAACCTATTGGGCAGAATGAGTAGGTATGGGAATAACTTGCAGATCTGGGGTGGGGATTTCAATTGTGTGTTACATCCACAACTTGACAGATCAGGAGGCCCGGAATGTCGCCCCATAGCTGCGGCTCAGTCTATTATTGCTGTTGCCACGCAGCTGGAACTGTGTGACATGTGGCATACACGTTGACCAGGGAAGGGAGGGTACACACATTACTCAGCATATCACGACCTACACACCAGGATTGACTACCTCTTTGTACCTCTTTGCCTCAAGGGCTATGTACACTCAGATATGAGACTGTACAGTACTACCACGCACCTTTTCCGACCACTCTCCGGTGCTACTCATCATGGCCACCCACATAAGTATATCCCCCCTTTCACTTGGAGGTTCTCACCTTACTGGCTACTTGACACTATCTTCAAAGCTGAGCTGGCGGATGCACTAGAAGCATTCTTTGAGACTAATGTTGAGTCAGTTGACTAATTTTCCACTGTCTGGGACACTTTTAAAGTCTACAATCAAGGAATAGCTGTGGCTAAGCACTCAGGGGTCCTCCACTCACTTCGTAAACGACTTACGGATTTGGAGAGAACCTTAAAGACACTAGAACAGAGATTACACTCCGACACAGATGATAGGGTTACAGAGGAATTTAAAGCTACTCTACAAGAGTACCATGCTGCGGCCGACGCAGAACTTAAACACCTAGGCAAATCTGTGATGGCTCCCACTTACAGAGAGGGGGACGACCAGGTTCGATATTGGCTTCACTCCTAAAGAAGCACAGAGAGTCTTCAGCGGTTGCAGAGCTTCACACTGCAGATGGAGATTCCCTAATTGAACTGAACAATATAGCCAATAGATTCAAGCAATATTACGTGTCACTTTATGGCTCCTAAGGTGCTAATGATGAAGCAAACCTCCTCGACTACCTGGCACACGTTAAACTCCTCTGGCTCATGATTGAGCATAGGGAATATCTAATGCGACCTCTTGATGCAGAGGAGATAGCAGCAGCCTTATCCGGGATGAAATCTAGCAGCCCACCAGGCATAGATGGGCTAATGGTCTCTTTTTTCAAAGAGTTTAGAGACCTCTTGATACCATATTTAAAGACAATATTCAAGGAGAAGAGCGAAAGGGGACTGATTCCACCCTCGATGAGGAAAGCTCTAATTGTTACAATACCGAAACCTGATACACCACCGACTGAGTGCTCATCGTATTGTCCCCTGTCACTTCTGAATGTAGACACAACAATAGATGCCAAAATACTGGCGAACCAGCTGGCCCCCTTGGTGCTGCTCCTGGTAGCTCTGGAGGAAGCCGGCACTGTCCCATGTCAGAATCTGACTTGCAATCGGAGAACAGTGTTCGGGGCTATCCAACATGCTAGACAAGATGCACAGGCAACTGCTGTGTTCCTTGACATGGAAAAAAAAAACGAATCTGTTGACTGGTCGTTTATGAGTTTGATGAGACTGGGCCTGGGCGGTATCTTTTTGCAGATGATTTGAGTGCTATACAATTCCCCCACTGACAGAATCAAAATCGGCAACATGGTCACTGAGTTGATCCCCATCACCAGAGGCACTCGTCAGGGTTGCCCGCTTTTTCCTGTTACTATAGGCCCTAGTGGCCGAGCCACGCGCCTGCACATTCCGTGAGTACCACAGCCATAGATGAATAAGTTTCTAGAGCTATAACTTTGTTATATCCACATATGCGGATGATGCGTTGTTATATATTAGGAACCCAGACCAGAATCCATTGCCAATACTATCGGAAGTTGTTAAATTTGGAGCTATGTCCGGCCTTAAGGTCAACTGGAAGAAGTTAATGAATTCAATAAATATAAAGACAATAGGACATATGTTTGTGGAGGGTAAAGCAAAAACTTGGGCTGAGGCAGAACAGGTGGGACCTCACGCCACACTACTAACATGATTCCAGTTTCATAGGTTGAGGCAATCACTGAAGGAACTCCTGGGCAGTGACTTAGAAGAACCACCTGATGTTGCCCCTCTCACATACATGGTAAAAACTGACACACCAGTACAAATCATTTCCAAGTTTTATAACATGTCTCAATAATATTTTGGAAACCACTGCACTAAGGCTAGGTTAGCTTGGCATGTGGACCTAGGTCAGGTTTTTGAAGACGATGTATGGAAACATTGCTGTGAGAGTATGAAACAAATTTCTTTGAATGGGCATCACAAGTTGATGTATTCTAAATTTCTAAAAAGGGTTTACTATACTCCAGAGAGGCTCTATATATTTGGACTGTGTGACTGTTTAATGTGACTGATGCAGTGCCAATTCAGCAGACTTTTTCCACATAGTTTGTTTGTGCCTTGGGCTCGACGGCCTTTTGGACATTGATATTTAAATCTTTGGGGGACATTACCAGTATAATGCTAGTGCCAGACCGTATCCTTGCCCTACTAGGGTACTCTAACACTTACCCAAAGCAATAAGAGGGCTGGTTGTTATGGGACTGCTCATGGCTAAGCGTAGAGTAGTAATCTGCTGGTCCAGAGGCCCAACCCCTAGCTAACTGGTCAACAGATATGATGTACTGCAGCACACAAACTGAGTTATAGTGACCTGCTTCCCCCCTAATTGCCCTAAAAATTTCTGGGGCCTATACCAAACAGATTTAGCTACCAAAGAGGACGGAGCAGGGTGAGAAGATACCCCTAATATGTAAGTCCAATGAGAAATGGCAGTTGGCGTTTTAGTGTAGGATACAAGTAGTTCACAGGCTCCTTAGGGGTCATATTATTGGTCAGATTGATGTGACTGGATATTTGGTTGGGATCACGATGTGAAATGCTAGAGCTGTTTTTGTCAGACTCGAAATGATCAGGACTGCTTCATTAATGATCTTGATGTATATTACACAGCGCATTGTTAGCAGATGGTAACATGTATGTTGATGCTAGAATGATATGTCTCTATTTTTTTGTTATCAATAAACAATAAAAAAATGACATTGAACTCAAATGCTCCTACATGGGCTGGCAGCACTGGTTATGCCACCAACAGGGGTAGCTCTTAGAACATGCTACAGGTTTGCCTGGTTGGGCCTGTGCATTTCTGGTTACTTTTACTTTAGTCAGCTTGGCCTTTAAAAACCTACTTGCCAAGGTTTTGTATGTCTCTCACTATATCGAAGTACTTCCTGGGGGCAGCTTGCGGTGTCAGAAAGAGGTAGGGCATGGGAGTGAAAACAGATTTTTGAATTTTTTTTTATTTCTTTATTGGATTTTTATGAGCACATTAATATCATCGCTGCCATGCAAGGCAGTAAAAAAGTCAAGCAAACAACAAACATCATGTGATTGATCGACCCCTTAGCATATCCTTATCTTGGGTAACTTATGAGATACAGTAACATCCTCATACTATGATAAAAAATATATAAATAATAACATCACTCTTCGTCAGATATTCAACCTTCCTGGGCTTGCGAGCGGAGGAATTGACGCAAAGTTTCCCAAATGTTCTTGGGCTTAGAAGACGAGGGAAGCTCTTCTGCATAAAGTTCGAGGTTTTCCATACAGTACACCAGAACTTTAACCCAGTGGTCTGCACAGGGGGCGAGGGTGCTTTCCCATGGCAATGCCACCCAATGTTTAGCCATCAACAATGCAATTCATACGTATTTTGCCTATGGGCCCTTTCAACTGGGGTATATAGCACAATAGACAGATCTGCGGTATTCATTGCAATGGAATCCCAGAAATACACTGTATGTGCTGCACTACAACTTCCCAGAACATAAACACCAACCTGCACTCGCTAGCCAGGTGCCAAAAGTCTGCATCCATCTGGCGGCAGTGCTTGCATTTGCTTATGTCGCAAAGCCCAAACCTGTGTAATTTAAGGGGTGTGTGGTACACTTGGTGAATTTATTTAAAATGGATAATCCGCTGATTGCCATTCGGAGTGAGGGCACTGGTGAGGTTGCAGATGCGCTCCCGTTCTGATGGGATCAGCGGCGGAGTGGGCTTGTCATTCCAGCGTGCCAGTCTTCTGTCTGTATCAGTAACCTTCTCATCCTGCACTGCCCTGTACAACTTAGTCACTAGCTTACATCGCATGGGTACAACCATTAGCAGCTGCAGAGAGTGCAAGGCGGGTGGTTCAGCAAGAAATGTAGTATATTGTGTTTTTTAGCAAGCTTCCATCTGTGCAAAGTGAACTGAAATAGCAGCATTGGGTCAGTGATATACTGAAGCCCCTCAGGTGTGATGTAACTCCCATCGGGATAAATATTGGGCATGTTGACAATACCAGCCTCTCTTAATGAAAGCATTGGGTCTTCCTCAGGCGTCACTGAGAGTGCCGCATTATGGGCCAGCAGTAGCACCGGAGCATAAATTGGTAGAATGGCTGCAAGTTTCCCAATAGCCTGCCATGCAGCAATAGTAGTGTCTAGCGCATTAATTTCATGTTTTGGCGTGCCCCTCTTCGAGTGTGTAAGTATACCAGGTAGCGGGATCGGGTGTGGATTGCCATCTACCACTGCCACATGAGGAGTGAAGTTATGAAAAACAATTGGTCCTTCACAGCTGTGTAATGAAAGGTGGTACCCCACCAACCAGGACAAAAACGCGAATCTATTAGTTTTGCACCCTACACAACAGGAGACTAAAATAAATATTATCAATATAGCCTCATGGAACGTGGCTGGTATCTTTCACAAGATGACTGATACCAACTGGTTAAAAATATGGCAGGATCAGGAAATAGTTTGTTTCCAAGAACAAGGGCTACGGAACCAGTTTTCATAAATGGTTATCGATCCTTTCAGACTCAGGCAACCCCATCTATATCAGGAAGGGCAAAGGGGGGCATTTTGACTCTGATAAGGAATGATGTACCAATAAAGGTAAAGTCAAACCTACAGCCCAACTTAAATTTAAACGTTTTGATTCTGGAAATATATCAGGAAGGGGTATGGGTCCTGATAAATGTCTATAATAATAGATTCGGCCCAACGATGCACACGATTGTGGGGGAAGTTGAACAAATTATTTCAGATATTGTAACTAAGAATAAGAACCCTAACATTGACATCATATGGTGAGGTGATTTCAATATACACCCTTGCAATTATAAAAAATCTGCCAGTGTGCAGCTTAGAGGATATGAGGGGAACCCCATTCATCACTTTACACATAGTGAATATGGAAACAGATTAAATAAGTTAATGGGCTCCTTAAACCTAGAAATAATTTCGGACCCAGACCTCACAACAGATCCCTTGCCGTGGTCCTTCCTAAGAAATGGGGTGGAGTCTACGATAGACTATATACCAATGAGTGCTCCTCTAGTGGAGAGAGTAGAAAGGATTTGTAAATATTTTACAATTTTTAGTGACCATGCTATGGTATCAATGGAGTTGAAGGTACCCATATTTGGGGGTCAACCTTGCAGAAATATTAGAACGTCAAATGTTTCTAGGAAAAAACGGGATTCAGCTCAAATGGGCCAACATTGACGTAACTAAGCTGGTCCCTGAACTCATATCAAACGCACAAGAAGATATCCAACTATGCCTCTAGATCTAGAACTAGAGGCAGGGACAGTCGTGCCTGCCTTTTGTAATATCCTAACAAAAATAAAACTGGCCATAACAAAAAATAAAACCATAAAGAGTGGAGATGGCAAGGGATGGTTTAACTCACCATGCACAAAAACTAGAAAGGCCCTGATGTTAGCCTTAAAAGTTAACCCCAGGAACTCCGCTCAAATAAGAATGCTTCAGGCTTCATATAATTCTGCAAGGAAAGCAAGAGATAAAGAACTCAGAGAGGCCCTATAGACCGACCTGGAAAAGGCAGCGTTTTCTGGTAACAGTGGCGAATTTTGGAAGTTAGCCAACTCACCATATTTTAAAACCCCAATCGATCCCACAACGGATGTCAATGTCAATGAGGAGTCATGGGTAACTCATTATGAGAACATATTTGCCTCAAATTCTGACAATAATATTCATAAAGCGACTACATTGGAAACACATTACAACCTATATCCTTTTCACTTAATGAAGTACAGGTGGCGCTGAGTTAATGTAGCGCAGGCAAAGCCCCAGGCACAGATGGGGTCCCAATCGATTTCTTTCAAACGTATCCCGACCTGTGGATCCCACTCCTAACCAATGCCCTAAATAGCATAATCCAAGCAGCCCCCCCCCTCCTCGTGGTCTTCGGGGGTTATAGTGTCCATTTATAAAAAAGGGGATAGAGCTGCCCCAAAAAACTATAGACCAATATCCCTGCTGGACACAACATCAAAGCTTATGGGCCGCCTTCTCCTCTCTAGGTTAGAGAGTTGGGCTAGAGATAATAAGATCTTGATCCAGGCCCTGTATGGCTTTCAGCAGGGAAGGGATACTGTAGACCAATGCCTGAATTTAGCATTGACTATCGAAAAATATACAAATATGAAAGATGGCAAACTATACATGGCATTCATGGGCCTCAGCGCGGCGTTCAACTGCATGGTCCATGATAATTTATGGGACATAAAGGAGTCGATGGGGGTTGACCTGGCTATTTTAAATTATGTAAGGCAATCCTATGTAAATGCTACAGCGTCAGTGCGCTATACTAAAACTGGTGACAGTACACACCATTTCAAAATTTTAAAAGGAGTAAGACAGGGCTGTGTATTGGCCCCATTCCTATTCTCCTTATACACAAACGGGGTTGAGAAGGCACTTACAGTGGCCACTAGGGAAGTTCCCATGTTCGAAAACCAAATGTTACCAATAATGTCTTATGCAGACAACACTGTTTTAATTGCAAGAACAGGGGTTGGGCTACAAAAGCTTATAACAGTGTATGTATCTTTTATGGATTCATTAAGCCTAAAAGTAAATCAAACAAAGTCCTTTATAATCATTGCTGGCAGCGCTAAAAGAAAAAAAGACCCATATTTTAGCGCAGATACAGGGAAAATTGAGGTGGTAGACTCTTTTCCCTACCTGGGTATTCTTTTCGACAAATATTTGTCATGGGCAAAATTGATGGAAGGAAGGAGGCTGGTGATGGAGAGGGGTATCATGGCCATAAAAACCTTTGCAAAGAAATTGGGTGCCAAACCCTTAATGCCATTAAAAACCATATATCAGACCAGAGTAAAAGCGGCAGTGACTTACGGTGCTGGGGTATGGGGCACGGTTACACCTACACCACTACAAACTATAGAAAATACATTTTTACATCAGTAGTGGGTCTCCCCTCTTCTTTTCCAAATGGTATTTTACACACGGAATTGGCTCTCCCCTATATTTCAAAATATATACATCTAGCCCCGCTCCTCCTATGGCACTCTATATGGAGAAGAGCTACAGTAACCTTGACCCAAATTGTAATAGAGATGGATAACTGGAGAAGGTCAAAGTGGCTAGGTTACGTGGAGTCAGTCTTAAAAGAGATAGGGCTCCACAAACTTTTTAAAGACCTGATGGCATGCAAGAAGGTGTCTAAGCAGAAAGTCATCAGCATGTTTATGTTAAAGGCTAAACACAAGCACAGGGAAATTTATCAGGAGAAATCCACAGTACAGGTTTATCACCATAAACCACCATCCATGGTGGGAGAACTTTTCCTATTTAGTCAACATAAACAGTGCACTCCATAGATTTATACTGCTAGGATTTCGCACTAATTTATTTCCCTTAATGTTTGGTTATCCAGAAAAAACATAGAACCATTCCAACTTAATCATGTGCCCGTGTGATAATTTATCACCACAATCCGAATTGCATATAGTCCTATTCTGTGGGCTTTATGAGAGCAAAAGGAAGGTATACCTAAAGCTAATTCTAATGAAAATGGGACACAAGTAGTGCAGGGTTGCATTATTCTATCTAAAAACACTACCCGATCCCTTGATTTGCTACTCTGTAGCTACATTCTAATGGGCCTGTATGAAGAAAAAGAAGGGGTTGACATTTGGCCCACTAAGCTGATTGTAAATTTTAATGAATTAATATTCGAGAAATGAATTGTCTTTTTTATTATTTTTTTTAATACATTCTCATCTTATTCTAGGATCATGAAGAAAAAATTTGGAATCTAAATGTTCATATTTTTGTAATAAATTTTTTATTAATGTATTTATTATGTGTGCTTTTCTGGTCATTTCTAATATGATCTTATAAAGATGATGATGATGATGAATTGGTCCTTCAAACATTACAATTCAAATGGCGATAAATATAGAGCAGAATCAGTACTATATTATATTGAAGATGTCCAGCAGGACATTTAATTTAATGAATCAAGGTAATTAGTACTGATCAAACACAAAGTGATCGAGTGGGACACAGTCCTGTATCCTTCAAGAAAAAACAAGAGACATAAACAAATAAACACACAATTTTCAGGCAAAATAGGGAAAAGCTTTGAGCCAATACAATTAATCTAGGCAAGTTTTTTTTGGTCAACAGCTATTGCACTGGTTTTAACAAATCAGTTTAGCATGCAAGCTGTTAAAGAAGTTGACGACGTTCTGATCCATGACTAGATACTTGGATCATCATCAGGACAAAGAGATTTGTAAGCCTGAGGTAATGAGCTGCCGGCCGAAAAACAGGAACGGGAAGGGAGGCAGGAGACATAGAGTTAGGGCATTTAAGGAAAAGGTAAAGGAGCTCCTCGTGATTAACACACTGTGAAAATAGGTGACAAAAATAACGGAGCGGCGGAGGAATAGTAGTTGGTCTAGTTTGTAGCCAGTGTGTGATGGCAAAAATTGAGGTGCCTACTGGCAAACCTGCCGGAACTGGTATGATGAGTTGTTTGAGGGTGGTGGACGTGGTTTGTAGCGAGTGGTGAGAAAAGACCTTCTGTGAATTGGTCATGCCGATAACTGTGCTGGTCCTTGGAACGGATGTTTTAGGAACAATTTAACTATTTGTAAAAAAATAAATGGTAAGTCATAGTGCGGAGAAAGTGGTAAAAAAAGATCCAAAAACTGCTCGCGGCAATGCGTGATTTAAAATTGCGGTGCTTATGGTATTATTGATGGTGGATCCGCCATTAGCTTCTAGGTGATGCGGTGTCACTAGGGGTGAGCTATAGGATGTGTTAAAAAACAGGGGCGGATTGGCAGTTTGCGAAGGTGAGAGCAAGGCGCAAAACAGAGGGTCCTAGCGCATTAGCACTGGCTTGGAAAGGCAACGTGGGCTGGGGAAGTTATGCGAAAATGAATTCCAGGGTCAAGGACGTGTTAAAAGCCGGGGCGGGTTTAGTGGTTGGTGAGGGGTGAGAGCATATGTAACACATGAGGAGTGAAGGCGTGGGGGTTGTACCGATAATACGCATATTGCACCTGAGCGCAGAGATAGTATATGTATAGATCTGGTGCTCAAAAGCCTCCTTTGGCATAATCTAGTGTTAGCATATTCCAACCCACCCTAGCTTGTTTTCCTCCCCATTTTAAGTGAAGTAATGAAGACAAGGTCGTGTGAAAAAAATTATTAGTTAGTTTTAAACAGATGTTACTAAAAAGATATAAAAAACGTAGTAAGCGTATCATTTTTACGAGAGCGATGCGATCTGCCAAAAGATAATGGCAGCGCCAACCACCTGTCCACTTGTTGGTCCAGGGCCACGCGCGCTCTCCCATAATTTTCTTTAACGACAACCTCGGGTCCCGATCTACCCAGATATCCAAATACTTAACTGGTTCAGTAGAACACATCAACGGATAATCCAAGCTAGGAGGGGTCGTTATAGATGTCAAAGGTATTATCACAGAGTTATCCCAATTAATGGTTAGACTTGAGAACAGCAGTGTAGTAAACGAGTGAAGCACACCTAAAAATTACTTCAGGAATCAACTACAGTTATCCACTTATCTGGCATGCAACAGTGGTGTGCGTGCTGTCTATTCGTACACCACTGTAAGCCATTGAGGGCCTGGCAGGAGCAGCAGGGATGGTGAGCGGTGCCCCCAGCAGGACGCAGTGTCACCTCTAGGTTCACTCCTCCAAAGAACTGGGGGGCATGCAGGAGAAAGTGGCTCAATGTGGAGCCTGATCGATTCCAATGGGAATAGAGATGGGCAAGGGCAGAGAAAAGGTGTGGTATAAAGGCAAGGAAAGGGATGTTAGTGCCAGAGCTGAATGCAGCAGGGTCGGATTCCCTAGCCCAGGAGACTTGGTCAGGCGCAGGTGGTGGCAGCATGTCCGGTTGGTCCAGCGCAGTGGCTGGGCAGGCGATAGGAAAGGAACCCAACATGAGTGCCTCTGGTGCTTCCGTCCCGAGGTTGGTGGAGGTATGAAATAGCGTGGCCAATTCTCCGTGGAGTTGGTGGTTCCCTATTTGTACTCAGAGGAGGAGGGAGGGTTGGGATGAACAGAGGTCCAGGATGCCTCCTATTCAGCTCCAGGGTATGGTGTATAACCCGAGGGAGCACCCGGGGAGGAGCCAGGGCAGTACCAGGAAGTCATCCACTGAAGAATCTCTCTCAGTGGAGAGAGAATTTGGGGGTGAGCTGAAACATGTTTTCTACCAGTTCAGGATTGAGGGGCTACCCTTCCTCAACAGGGAGTGTGGAACGTCTGAAAGGGGGACAAGGGACAAAATAACTCACCCCTTGGCCCCTGTCCAGCAACAGGGTCCTGATCAGAGGAAGTTCTTCAAATGTGCCACATGTATGTCTTGGCTGCCCCTGCATCCGCAGGTTAGTGTTATGCAGCTTGGCTTTTAAAAAGCGACTTACCAAGGTTCTGCATGTCTCTCGCTACAACAGAGTACAACCTGGGAGCAGGGCGCGGTGTTGGGAAAAGCAGGGCATGGGTTCGCTACTTGCACTGGAAGTGAATAGCCCCGTATGGTGTGTTTGATATGTTGAGGCCTGCTTATAGCATTGATTAACATGGGGGACCACTGGAAAGGCATTTGAACAGTATTTCCTATGTGCAGAAGAGTAGCAGTGTAGTGTTTGATATCAATAATTTAGTAATGGCAAACCCTTTCCGGTCTTGTATGTGGATTCAACATTACCAATGTATAAATGCCACTTGGGGAATGTGGGAGCTTCTGTACTTATGGCTCTGTGTGCCTGTCAGCCTGTCAGCCTGTCTCCAATCCACTTTTTGGTGTTTCTGGGACGACTACATTTGTGCATTCATAATTAAAGGCCATATGCTAAGAGATCTCAGGGAAACTGCAGACCTCTGACTTTGAGGGGCCTTTCTGGGACGGATATGAAGAGGCAGATTTGGCCTCTGTATTCCAAGGGGCAGGGTCTTGACCCATTAAAGATATTGATAAAGCCTCCCAGGGTAGGGTGGCAGACAGGACAAAACTTAGAGAGGGCCTGTGCATTTCAAAGGAGGCCTTTTGAACTGATCTAATCTTCAAAGGCCATTGTGGGTATAACTACTGGGGTTCTGCCCTCAAGAGCTAGAGATGCATTTGGGATTCGAACCATACTATCCTGGTTCGATGCTGGGAAATCAACAAGAGGAAACACTGGGGCAGGAAATACTGAAACTGGATTATCTGCAGACTTATGGTGGCCTGGTACTTGTCGTGCTCCAGGAAGGGGACTATCACTTCGTGGATTTTGCTTCAATGTTGCTGGCCTGCAGCTGAGTGCTAGGGAAGTTTGCTGAGTCCGAGGGACACATGTTTACAACCGGAAATCTATGCTAGCTTGCTTTTTTCAGCATGTTGTGTCTGAGGGGTGCTGGGGGAGGTTTGCTGAGTCTGTGGGACCCGATCTAGAAGACTAGGCTGTCTCCAACCTCCAGATTGGGAGAATGATAGTGCCTGACATCGCAGCCTCCAACCGAGGTGATCGGCTTCCTCCCCCCGGACTCACGGCACAAGGTACTCTGTTATCGAGACTATTGTTGCTGGATCAGAGTGGTCTTTTTGTGCCTTATGTGCACAGTTGGCTGCCTGGAGTAACTGCAGCTTGTACCTCTGCCTGAGGGGAAACATTTGTCCAATTTGGAAGTGCATCAGCTACTGGTGTTATAGTCTTTTGGATATTGGGAGGATAGTGATCCCGCACTCATTAAGGGGCCTATTCTGGAGGAACAAAGCCATGTAACTGTTCCTTATGCGTTTGGTGGTCCCAACAATCCAAGTTGCCAGTGTGTGCGACATGTATTATTGACTGGGGTAGTTTGAGTGACCGAGGGAATGGGTCACGAGGTGTGGTCAAAACCTGTTTTTTTTACCATTATAACTTATGGGGTATGCGATATTGGGAATGCTGTGTTTCATACCAATATGTTCGCTGGAAAGGGGAACATCCTGCATATATGTTTCTGTCACTTTTGATGTGGGAGGGTTTGCTTGGATCAAGAACACCTCAGGGAAGTGCGCACATGGGTTTATGATGCTTACGAGACTGAAGGGATAACATGGCAAGCGAATATCTATGACTAGAACATACATTTTCATGGCGTTCTGCTGGCTATAGGAGAGTTTGATAATTACATTTAACTGTAAAGCATATATTCAATGTGTATGTCATTTTGATGTCGATTTGTGTGTAATACAAAGACCAGTATTTCATACATAGAGTGTGGAGTCTTTTTGTACTGTATACAGTGAGTTATGAGGGTGATGTTGTTCCAATACTTTACACTTTGACCCTGAGGATAAGCCTGACTGCTCTGTGCCAAGCTATCCATGGGTGAGCATGGGTTATCGGACAAGTGAATGGTACTCATCCATTCAGTGGCGTCACTAGGGGGGTGCGGGTGGTGCGGACCGCACCGGGTGTCACCCCATCATGGGGTGACACCAATCTGGTTACGTTGGCTGGCTCACTCTGCACTGCACAACAGTGTAGCCTCAGCCTCACCTCTGCTCTGCTGCAAGAAACTCAATGCTGCTTTTATTTATTGTGCAAGCGCAAAGCGCACGAAAGAGACTAGAGTCACTTTATCTCAACATTGGCAGCTGTTTTTAGTTCAGCTCGTCTGACCAGCCCTCATCTTACCTCAACACTTCCACGGCAGCAGCTCCCGAAACCTGGTAAAGACTGACTCGACTCTTCCAGAACTAGTCCAAGTTATTCGGCCCTTCTTGCCTCACTGCACACCGCCTCATCTGCCTACGTGCTGTAAAGCCACAGCTTTGGATACAGCACTTCATAAAAACAAAGTACATTACATTAAAAACCCACAGTGATGCAATCTGCAAAGCATGAACTTTTAGCTCAGTTCATCAGCGTGAAGCTGACATATGTGAGGCTAGCTCAGTGGGTTAGGCGTTGGTAGCAGAGGCCTATCACTTAACTTTCCATTCTTGTTTTGAGTTTGAATTGGAAAACGGCATTACAATTTGTGTGTTTGCATGTGTCTGCTTTAAAAATGGTACTATTAATTACGTTTTGTCACCTGTAAAACCAATATACAATATTAGTAAACGTTTTGGTTTTCCCAGGCTATGCCTCCAGGCTCATCAGCACAAGGCTGCATTCTTACACCCTTTCCATTGCTTGTTACCTCATTAAGAATGCGGAAGTCGTCTGCTGTGACTGTGTTTACGTCTGTCTTTGTTGCTCGTGGTACATGAGGCGTACAGGCTCTGGTGCACATCCCTCGTTTATGAGCGGCTGATGGAAGGAGGCCCAGAGCACATGCAGAAATGAAAGAAAACATGTCTGTTTATTGCAGCGAGGCCCAGCCTGAGAGGTGAAAACATGAGATTTGTCTTCATTGTAGCGCAAGGGTGCTTGTTTTGGAATAAAAATGGTGGCTAGTAATTGACCGTTCCGTATTTTTTCTGGCCAGTAAAACAATCAAACCTCTCTGACTTTAAATACATGAGCACAGCGCATGTTTGTGTTGCAAAAATGTAGAAACAAGGTTTATTTATTTCTCCTTTTCTTTAAGTTCATAATTCTTCTAATTTAAAACGAGTGAAGAACATTAGGCTGTATAAAAACAACTGCTTAACAATACAGCAGCTTTTTCCTGTAACTGTGCCTGGCCTCTAGGGTGTGGGGACAGAGGCCACACTGGCATCTTGGTACACTCTTTACCCATGACCACCCAACCTGGCCTCAGTGTGTATTCTTGCCACACGGTGGCTGTAGGAAACTGCACTTGTGTACAGTGTGCTAACACTATGTTGAGAGTGCGAGAGATCCCACGCTGGTGCACACTTGCAGGCTGCACCTGCTTACAAATTAAAATACTGCAGCCAGTCAGTGCAGTGAGTGCAGCACGTCGCCATACACGCACGCACCACCTATAGTGGTGATGTGATGATGGTGGTGCGATCCAGATGCGCGGCGACGGCGTACCCAGTTTGTGGGTCCCAGGGCCGTCAATCTTTAGCGCTTCAATGACGGCCCTGGGACAGCCCCCGCGCCTCGCTGTGCTCCTCTGAGGCGTCACGGCGGTCGCGCGCCATCACCACGTCTGAGGGAGGAGACTCGGCAGCGCAGGGGAGTGCATGCGACGGTGCACTGCTAGAATAAGAATTAATGGTTGTCACCTTCCTTCTTTGATATCGCGAGCACCGTCCGTAGTCTCCCCTTCAAATTTGGGACTGACTTGGGTCCGGAGGCCGAGGTGAGAGAGAAGTATCATTTACAAATATGAATGAAGTTACTTAGAAATGTTGCAGTGCAGTGGCACACAATCAGATCGCAATCGCATTACTCCCAGACAGTCCCCACCAAGGCCGGCCCAAGAAGACAGTCACAGTGTGGCTGGGGGGCACGCACCCTAAGCTTCACCTATCACTGTAGTAAGTTTAAGCTTTTTTTAATTCCCAAAATAGTCCTGGTACCATATCACACAAGAGCGGGTGTTAGAGCTCCCAGCAGCATTGCATATTATAGGCACCGGTGCGTAATCATGATTGCAGTAGTGCACATGTTGTGCGTCTTAGATCACTTCAGCAAGCAAAACGCCCCCCACCATACGCTGTTCTTCGCCATGCTATCCCACGACAAAACGTTGGTGCCGCCTTTGAAAGTAGTACAACTCACATCATATCCAGGATGGTAGCAGGCCTCCGCCTTCCAGAGATGCAGTTAGTTACAGACTCATAGATATGTAGGTGATCACCGATTCGGCAAGGCAATCCTGTCCTGGAACGTCCACTGCCACCTCTCTGGGTAGATTTACTTGCACAGAGTAGTACACCATCTGGTGTAATACTATGTGTGAGTAAACTGATTTGCACGTGTAAATTCACATTTTAAGACTCCCAAAAGTGAATCTGAACCTATGATACGTTGAACTTATAATCAAGGCATGAATCCATTTTGGCTTAATTTTTGTCTCAAGCAGGATGGGCAATGTAACAAATATATTTCGCTCCAGCCATTACAGTATAAACAGTTTTGCAAAGGGGGAAATGAAGGAAAACAATTTTTTATTACAAAATAAATAGAATGCATATTTTCCTTTCAATTAATTTCTTTCTGCAGAAGAGATAAAGGAAAAAATCATGCTTTATTAAAAAGATATGTTAAAAATGAGCTACCCAATAGATTTCGCGGTTTATTTTGCCGCGTAAATTTAAAAAAAGTGAATTAATTAAAATCGTATAAAACAGATTTTTCCTTCATTTTAGAGCATTACTCCCAGACAGTCCCCACCAAGGCCGGCCCAAGAAGACAGTCACAGTGTGGCTGGGGGGCACGCACCCTAAGCTTTACCTATCACTGTAGTAAGTTTAAGCTTTTTTAATTCCCAAAATAGTCCTGGTACCATATCACACAAGAGCGGGTGTTAGAGCTCCCAGCAGCATTGCATATTATAGGCACCGGTGCGTAATCATGATTGCAGTAGTGCACATGTTGTGCGTCTTAGATCACTTCAGCAAGCAAAACGCCCCCCACTATACGCTGTTCTTCGCCATGCTATCCCACGACAAAACGTTGGTGCCGCCTTTGAAAGTAGTACAACTCACATCATATCCAGGATGGTAGCAGGCCTCCGCCTTCCAGAGATGCAGTTAGTTACAGACTCATAGATATGTAGGTGATCACCGATTCGGCAAGGCAATCCTGTCCTGGAACGTCCACTGCCACCTCTCTGGGTAGATTTACTTGCACAGAGTAGTACACCATCTGGTGTAATACTATGTGTGAGTAAACTGATTTGCACGTGTAAATTCACATTTTAAGACTCCCAAAAGTGAATCTGAACCTATGATACGTTGAACTTATAATCAAGGCATGAATCCATTTTGGCTTAATTTTTGTCTCAAGCAGGATGGGCAATGTAACAAATATATTTCGCTCCAGCCATTACAGTATAAACAGTTTTGCAAAGGGGGAAATGAAGGAAAACAATTTTTTATTACAAAATAAATAGAATGCATATTTTCCTTTCAATTAATTTCTTTCTGCAGAAGAGATAAAGGAAAAAATCATGCTTTATTAAAAAGATATGTTAAAAATGAGCTACCCAATAGATTTCGCGGTTTATTTTGCCGCGTAAATTTAAAAAAAGTGAATTAATTAAAATCGTATAAAACAGATTTTTCCTTCATTTTAGAGCATTCTGTCATATTAGAAAGTGTATAACATTGTTTTCGCTTAATTTCATAATATACAAACAAGTAACGGACAATACATTTTCTCCTGGTGTAAATCCTGCTTGCTCTATTTCCAAATTTGCAAAAATACCTAAATTGGTGCACAATACATTTTCTCCACTTTGAGCTACACTGTGACGCTTAATGTAATTTGGAAATGTTAAGGAGCATTAACTTTGGACTGAATAGGGTTAGGAAAGAGAAAAAATAGATTTCTCAAAAAAGTGTTGCACTGTTGGTCGAAATAAGTCGTAGTTGGGTGGGCTTATCAGTGTGTGATGTGCTTGAAGAGATGCTTTAGAATATACAAACCATTGGAATTATAAAGTCTGTGTTTCTATAAGGTAAAGTGAACCTCAAAATGGAAAGTTTGGGAAAAGAAATTGACAACCACAGTTTGGGGCCTGCCAATAATACTTCATTTTCCCTTATAATGACAGGGCATTTGATGCTAATATTTAAGCATCCTCTTGAGTGACCAATTTTTCTCAGTTATATTAGTCCTTATATTTCCCCATCTGTGTCCACTGGCGGACTCGGAGCGGAGGAGGTCCATGCGTTATGTAGACGAGTCTTCCCCTACATACCGGACCATCACAGAAAAACGCTTGTGCAGGCTCTGGTCATCAGCAGGGTGGATTACTGCAACGGTTTGCTCCTTGGAGCTAACGAGGAACAACTTAGTAAACTGCAGGTAATCCAAAATACAGCAGCAAGGATTGTCCTGAATGCTCCATCAAGGACTCCCTCCTGTCCCCTGCTGATGAGACTCCACTGGCTTCCAGTGAGGAAGCGAGTCCAGTTTAAAACCCTATGTACAATCCACAAGAGTATGATAGGGGAGGGCCCAAAATACATGACCGAAATCTTTCAGCCTTACATTCCCGGGCGCCCTCTGCGCTCCAGCTATCAGAAGCTTTTGCAAACACCTAGAGTAAAAAAGGCCAGACAAGGCGGCCGTGCATTAGCTTATGCCGGACCAGCACTCTGGAACTCTCTGCCCCCAGAACTAAGATCTCTCTCCAGTCACCTGACTTTTCGGAAAATTTTAAAAACTTACCTGTATCCTGGTAAATAATGCTTTTCTAGCTTACATCCCCACTCCCTCTGGGCACACATTCAGAATTAATATACTCTAGTGTTGCAGCAATAGCGCGGAGATACCCCTTCGGGGGTCTAGTCTGGCGCTCTATAAGAATATAAAATAAAAAATAAAAAAAATGCGGTAAGTCGTGAGGGGGTGACACCATGAGTTACCCGCACCGGGTGACACCAACCCTAGTGACGCCACTGCATCCATTCTAGGATGCTGGATTCTGTCTGGCTTCGATGTGTCCCAGCCAGCCATTGGGCCTAACAGAGTCATATATGAAAGAATGCAGATTTCATTTTTCAGAATCCATATTCTTCTTGTACTATGACAACGAATGTGGGCAGCCCAATCTGGTTTATTATCAAAGATACACAAACCTAGCCAAGTTTGCATGTTGCATCTGCTCCCATAGTTGCATGCATACTTGCCTGCATACTGTAAAGTATTGTTACAAATACAGTAGCAGCAGTTGTTGAGAGGATCATGCATGCCTAATAGATAAACAAAGTTTTTCCTACCCTCCTGGAATGGCAAAATAAACTGCATACCATCAGCTCCTTCGGCTGTTTTTTCTGCTCCAGCTCTTGATCTTCCAGGACAATGGCCTCCTCTATTTCCTCCAAGACACCCAGAGGAACAAAATATTGTAATATTCTGCAGTTACCCACCACATTTAAACTACAAAAAAATTATAAATGCAATAGTTATAGGTGCTTTTTTATGATATTAATTACAGCATTATCTATCTCACATACTACGGCCCACAGAGTAACGACAAAACTTGTACACTCAAACAACTGGTACTTGTCACATTTATATAAAATGTAGACTAAAATGTTTTCAATTATATCTAATATAGTAGTTATATTTTTGTTTAAGCAAGTAATTATATAGAATAAGTAATAGAGATGCAATGTGTAAGTATAGTTGCTTTAGTGTATGAGTGACTTTGAGTTTCGATGTTCTGCTCTAGGCTGTAGCATATGTTGGAGAAATAATGTTGTATTTAAAGCCATAAAAAAATCTATAACTGTTGAATTTCTAATGTTTGTGTAGTTCAAATATGGTGTGTAATTAAGTAATTTTATAGAAACCCTTTACTATATCTGATTTAGAACCTTTTTAAAAAAAATATCTCTTTATACCCAATGCCTAGTATGAATAGCTGGTTGGTTGTGGCCCGCAGTGTGGGCAGACTAGGCCTCACAGTAAAATGAGCACAATAATAGCACAAAATTCCCAAACAACAATGAAGAAAATGGAGAAAAAGTACTTTAAAAGTTGTAAAACCAGGCCCCCAGCCCCCCTAAACCTGTGCAAGCATTTTTCCCTAAAAAAACAAAAAAGGTTCATGAAAGATAGGTCCATACTGCAAGTTCAAGCCACCAACAAATGTAAAAAGGGAAAAAAGGTTAATAAAAACACTGTTGCTTGTCCTCCATCAAACAACAAAATTATCCAAAAGTGATTTAACTTGCTTGACTCCTTAAAAGAAAAATACCTTAAACACCAATGGTATATGCAGCAGGGATTTCAGACAAAGAAGAGAGTGATCCTTTCCCCTAAAATTCAAATGAAAAGTAACCGACAGATGGACAAAGCACTGGGAGGAGATATCGTCACAAGTAGAGGAAGTTGGAGCCTCTGTGGCACTTCCTTTCTGTTGGAAAAAAATGTAATAAAAAAAGTGTGTTTTGGGCTAAAAAAACTACCTGAACCATTTGTTTGGGTAGAATAATTACTTGAAAATTCAATTTCAAGTTGATTTTGCTGCTTGTCGAGTAGAAAGTCTACTTGAGAAGCAGCCTTCTGAACGTGACTGCTTGCGATTGCCTGCATTAGAAAATGATGCCAGATGGCTTCCTAGTGACCAGGAATAATGCTTGGGGACACCAATTCATAGTTGCCAAGCTGTTTGCTGGAGCCCATGCGTTCTTCTCGTTGTCATTGTGTTGCTTGAATGGGAGAACACGTCTGCCACAAGGCGAAAGGCAGAATTTTTCTGGAACTCTGTGTTAAAGAGTAATGCAGAGTGACCAACATTCTGCCAATTTTGTGAGCAGAATTAAATTGTCAGACTAGTCCTACAAATACCTCTATTTGAACTGACAGTTCCCCCCAAGTCGGGGAGCATGGTAATTAAAGTAGGACATATAGACATTTAAAGTTAACATCCTCTTACAGTGACTAGCTCAGAAAAACTATTTTCACTGTAGGACTGCTCTGGCATACCTACAGGAAACAATTGGAAGCAGGTTTAAATATTAATTCAGCTGTCTCTGGATTGGCACCAACTAGAAAAATTATTAAACCCCTATTATTAATATTTTAAAAGCCCATGTTAAGGGTGAATTTAAGGAAAAGAAGCTATTTAAAAAGCTACCTTCACCCTGTCTGAACCTCCTGGAGTCTAAACTACATTAGCTCTCCAGCAGTAGTCCAGTGAGTAACTTGCTTTGATAACACGTTAACATTGCTCTGAACAGCAGAGAAAATGGATTAGGTGTGGGGATCTGTGCTCCCTGGTAGGAAGACTAGTTGGGAAGTACTCCAGACACGTTTTTACTATAAATGAGCCCACCTGTCACTAGCAAGTGTTAGGTAACACATAGAAAGGCCCTAGCCTTTGTCTTTCCAGTCAAGCAGGCACCAGGAACTGGTTTTAAGTGACCACAGAGGTATGGTCCGCTGATTGACCTGATCACACCTCTAGATGGACACACAAGCTCTTTAAAAGAGGAGATGAGTTTACCCATGTAGGATTATAGAAGTGAGGGGCACTGTGGCATTCTTTGCAGTAGAGCAAACAGAAACTGCTTCGAGAGTTGGAAGAGGTACCACAGGAACGTTTAACCCATTGGTTAGGAAAGATCTATTTGCTGGTGCCAGACATAAATGTGGCACTTCACAGGCAACCTCTTCTGAACATTTTCCAGACCTGCTTAAAGACAGAATAGGACTGGGCCTGTCTTTGACTGTGTTTGACATGAGAAAAGCCCTGAAGGACTGGTCTTCTCCTTCTTGTACCCAGGAAAAATGGGTGGACTGTTGGCTGACCTTCTGTGTGGCTACAGTGTTACATATGGCTGCAAAGGGCCTTTTTCCTGAGTTTTCATGCTGGACTGGACACTGCTAGTGTCCTCTGCTGGAGTGAGTCTTGACCCCGATGTGCTATTCCTAAGGTTGTGGGAAATGTGGCTGTGTCTAACTAGACATCGCCTACAACCCCATAAAATAGGAAACTTGGAAAAATGTTTAACTTCCAGACCTCCGAAGCACCAAGAGAAACCATCCCAGCCTATCTGACCCATGCTCTACCTTGCTGGGTTAAGAAAATCGGTTTATCCCAATTGAAGCTTCTCAGTGGAGACTCGGCTAGAAGGTAACCAGACCTGTAGAGCTCAAAGTTAGATACAGCTGCAGCCTTTTCCATGCTGAATGATTCTGAGCTCCAAAAAGGAAACTGATTACTATGGTAAAATTCTTGATGGGTACAGGCAGGAAAATTATCCAACCAGCGAGAGCTTTTTCAAGAAATGTTAATTTTTCCCACTCAGATTTTTCTACCAAAACAAATGGCATCATCTGTACTTCGTTGAACACCATCAGTCTTGCCTAGGTCCCAGTCTGCCAACTGCCATTGGCACTTTGCAACTTTTGGTGCTTTTTCACTTAAAACTTTAAAAGTTCACATAGTCAGGTCTCCATTTTGGATATTTGTTATTTTGCTATCAATCTATTTACTCAATTTCTTCTCATTTTGGTTTGGGATTTTAATTGTTCATGAGTGGACTTTATTACTGTTTGAGTACTTCATAAATACATTACACATTTCCCTAAGGTAAGCCTGCCTGCTCTCTGAAAAAGTTACCAGGGAGTTGGGCTCAAGTTAATTTTGTAATTTTAGGGGTTCATCCTGAAAAGACTTGTGATTATACCTTGAGGTGGGCAGTCGCCACCCTCAAATTATAATGCAATCTCTTAAAATAGCCATAAGCTTCGTTATTACCACCCAAAATCCATGTCTTTATTGTGATAACTTCCTCCATCACATCAGAGGCCTTACTTTTTACTTCAACTGAATTCCTTCTCAGCAATTATTTATGTTTCCTCGCTTAATCTCCAATATATATAGGGCCAGAAGTGTAAATACATTTTGCAGTCACAAATCCCACAATTTGCAAAATTACTAAATTGGAACCACAAAATGGCTTTATTGTTATGCACTAAATCCATTAAGCAACTTAGATTAACATTTCCCTCATAAAATTGGATTGAGATCTAATTCAAAATGCCACCAAAGGACTTCAATTTGGTATCCCCTGCTACTTGTGATTTGGAACAGTAAGTTTGAATGATTTGTGAACAAAGTTGCAGTTACCAAGTTACCGAGTCCTTCAAGAAGATGGCAAATGATCTACAAATGGTAAATTCTCCCAGTTGGACAGCTTCCTTTTGTACAGTTTTTTTGGGTGATCATGGGGAAAGCAGGCACTTGTCTAGGGGTCCAGTGATTACTCCCCTATCTGTTCTCCAAATGGATTATTTTAAAGCAGCACTGGTTCATATAAGGAGCATGGGCACATGAGTGTCGCCAAGATGGCAGCTGTGTGTGTCACACCCAAATCGAGGTCTGTTGGAGAGGCATGGTCAATGGGTGGTGAGGGAGCTGCGGCCTCACATGTACAGATGATGGAAGACTCAGGAGGTCCCAGTGAGGTGCAAAAAAAGGGCACAAGATATCTGCAGGGGGGCCACAGGAGTTAGTGGGCCTATTCTACAGGGACTACATAATACAGGGCACATTCAAACGGGGTGGATCTGATCGCCCCGTGCATTGCCTACCTCTGACCGAGTGGGACTAAGGAGCACAGCTTACTTATCCCTGGTCTCGCAGACTGGCTTCCAGATTGGTCTGACCCCTGAATGAATCCTGCTTGCTCTAGATGCTGGTCCCACCTGAAGTACAAGTCTCCAGGCGGATGGAGAAGTGCTGCTGCACATGGTGTGGGTGCCCACTCCCCCATACCCTGCTCTGGGATATGCAGCAAGCACATCAATTCACTACACCCCAAGGGACATGCACTGAGACTTTATAGCACATTATAATATAGCTTGTAGCTCCGTGTGACAAACTAGGTGCCTCTTGCCTCTTATTGTCAAGGGGCAATGACACATATCCTATGGGCACTGGTGGTACCCACACCATGTGATAACCTATGAATTGGAGGGATTCTATTACTGCTGGACTTAAAGAAAAGCCAGATATGCTTACATGGGCAATCCAAAGGCTGGAAAACCAATGGCTGTGGGTGCAAGTGGGGCTGGTAATGCCTAATCTGCGGCTGCTATAGACGTCATGGAGCAATACAGAGGGAGCACATGATTAAATGTGCCAAAATATTGAAAGCCATCCTGGACATCAAATCATCTCTAGAACCCAATCTAGATGCCTTAATGACAGATGTCGGACTACTTAGGGCTGATTACCAAAAGCTGAGGGAGAGAGTGGACAATGTTGAATTAATGCTCACGACTGCCTGACCATCACTGATGGAAGCTCAATCCCACATTTAAACAATACAAAAGAGGTGCTCTAGTTTATATTTAAAGTGGACAGTGCCAGGGGTCACTCATGGTCAGCCGCGTCCCGTGGAGGGAGTTCCGGTGGGGCAGACAAGTGGGGCAGGGGAGGGGCAAGGTGGGGGCTGATAAACACCGGAATATGGATGATTGCAGGTAATTAAACAATTAAATTAATAAAACTAATTTCGTAGCGTGCCCTGCATCGCATTTTGCGATGCAGGGCACGGAACGAAATTCGTTTTATTAATTTAATTGTTTACTTACCTGCAATCATCCATATTCCGGTGTTTATTACCCCCACCCCGCATGCCTGCACCACGGAACTCCCTCCACGGGCCGCGGCTGCTCATGGTGCAGAAATATTAGAGTGGTTGGTCGGCCTGACATCACCGAAGGTCAGAGTATGGATCTTTTCCCCGAAGACTGGTTGTTAAATATGGTACTAGATGGTAAAATGTCCACCCTTTTGTCTCTGAAGCATGCCCTTAGTGTGACTAACAAGGTTCCGCCTTCAGGGATGTCTCTCAGACAGGTGGGGTTGAGACTCTTTAAATATTGTGACTGGGACCATAACCTTTAGATAGCATGAACAAAAGGGCCCTGGCACATAGAAAACAAAATTCTTAGTGTATTTTGTGCTATGCCGAGGATGTCTGAGAATGGCTGGAATCAAGAAGGAAACCAGCCCAGCATATCATCAGCACCATGATGTTAAAGGCTGGTGACCATACCTGTACAGATAGCACCCTAGTAGGAAGTTTTGGCGCAAAACTTTGATGGACCAGGCAGTTAAAGAAAGAGTGCAGGCTGTAGTGGAGATTGAACAGCAGACTGTAACAAATGTGAGTCCAGTATGATCTGAGACTGGGTAGTTGGTGATCTCCGACAGTAAGAGACTGACGTCCTAGTGGTTGGGCTTCAACAAGTCCCAGATCTGACTCCGATGACTGCAGACGTATTCATTTGAATGTGACTAAGATGATTTTCTTTTCTTCCTGGTTCTGGAATGCTTCACGTACTGACAACTATCACACCTGTGAATGTGTCAGTTGATATGTGGAGCGATGTGCACAAATGATATGAATATAACCTGGAAGGAGAACCACATATACAGCATGTGTGCAAAAGTGTCATTTCAATCGGGTTATATAATTGCCACTGTGGAGCTATTATAAAGATGAAGTTGCACATAAGTGCACTGAGAATTCATTGGCTGTGTGCAGCTCGGCATGTTGTCTTGGGATAGGGAGTGGGGTTTTTGGTTGGTTGCAAATGTTTTTGGTTAGTATTTCTTTGCTGTCAATCTAGTCATACAATGTCTAGGTGGGGGGGGTGATGAGTTGTGGGTGAACTTACTGTTATAACCACATGGAAGGAGGTACAAATGATGTATTGTCTACATATAACATTCTTACATAGAATGTCAGAGGGCAGATCACCATGTTAAGATGTATCATATTCATGCTTATTCAAACAATTACATATCCACTCTATTATTTAAGGAGATCCACCTCACTCATGGTAAGATAACCTGATAAGATAGACTCGAATGATAGAACGATATATTTGAACATTCACTAATAGTTATTTTCCCTTTCTATGTGTTCTGCAGTATGAAGCCGATATGACAGCAAAAACGAGGTGATATCGCTAATTTCTCCTCACTGCACCTGTTTAAGACCAGCAGTCATATTTACAAGGGCATTGCGCTACAAGAAAGCCACTTTTAATTACGTTTCTGAAGCGCAATGCTCTTCTCCCTATTTACAAGATGGTGGTAAGCCACGTAACGTGGCCCTTCACTGCCCCATATTTACGCTATCTGTGTAAATAGGGAGCAGCATCAAAAAGTAATGCCCACAGCAAGACCCATTGCCTGCTCCTTTGCCGCAATGGACTGCTGGGGTACGGGGCATATTTGCAAGGTGGCATTAAGCCACATTAAGTGGCTTAACACCACCTTGTAAATATGGAGCAGGGCATTGAGCACAGGAACGTCATTAAAAGTGACATTCTTGTGGTGCAGTGCCCTTGTAAATATGCCCCCCTGTTTTCTGTTTTTCTTGTGGTCACCACAATTTCATACTTCCTGCCAGAAAATATCAAGAGTTCATGGAGGAAGGAAACGAGCAGCGCACATGCATTCTATGGCTTTTAAATTGAATTGTAATACGCTTGATCCGCCAAGTCTGAAATTGTTAAATAATTGGATGTATTGTATGAAGAAATATAGCACTTACATGGTTAATAACGATTTGTGCGGTCATTTTGTCCTGGTTATGAATGTACACGGAGCTGTAAACCAATCAAGAATGAGCTCGCAAGCATGCAAAACTGAGACAGTGAGAGCCCTGACCTCAATGAGACACATTAGACAGAGTAAAAGAACGATTTTTTATTTGGATTATATCATCAGTAGGACTGCTGTAGTCCCTGTTATATTTCCAGGGTAATGCCTGTGCAGTCCATGATGAGTTCTTACATTCTAGTATGTGTCGGGCAACTTAGAAGAAAATGTCAAATGAGGAGAGAGCACATTTTCAGCAGGTGTGCGGGAAGTTGGGCAACGTGCTGTCTGTGGTTTCATAAAATGATGGGCCACTCAGGAGAAAGTGCACCGGAGAAATTTGCACTGCTCAACAGCCATATTCTTCACCACCTGCTCTTAGGGCCCTCGTTGCTCTACATACACATTCCTGCTCAGCCTGCTGGAAACTACATAATCCATCTAAAGCGTTCGGCGACAGTGCTTTCTGTTCCAGCCTTGGACATCACCACACTGCCGACCCACATGGTCTCCCTGTCCATTTCATGGCACTCATCCCCGCCCTCTGTTCTGTTCAGATGCCTTACCGGGCATCCACAGATGTGTGTGGCAGGATTCAGTCGACCAAAGCACCATCTTTTGTGACAGAGATATCCTGAAACAAGAAATAGTCATGGGACGTTTGGTTTGCAAAGTCAGAGAAAACGACAAAATATCACCTCCTCTGATAGGGCCATATGCGAATTTCGGCCTTTGCGAATGCTAATTTGACAAATGGTATGTATCAAACATGTTTGATGCAAAATAAGGACTAGCAAAATTTGCTATTCCTTATTTTGCGATTCCACTTAAGGAATTGCAAATTTTGCGATTCCTTAAATGCAATGCATCAAACAAAAAAAATCAAAAAATGCCATTAAGGATTCGCAAATTACCACCAACTTCTAGTTGGTGGTAATTTGCAAATTCATTTCAAAAAGCTTTTTTCAAAAAAACAAAAGGTGCCATATGACGCCCATACATGCCCTTAGGGCATGTATGTGCGCCATATGCCCCCAAATGTCTTTTTCAGGGGTGCAGCAGGGTGTTCTTGAGACACCCCTGTACCCTTGAAGAAATTCCTAATTTGCGATTAGCAAATTGCTAATCGCAAATTGCCCCTTCATTCCTATGGGCCTCCTGGCCCATAGAAAAGAATGGGTAATTTGCGATTAGCAATTTGCTAATCGCAAATTAGGAATGGTAAGGAATCACTATTAAAAAGCGATTTTGTACATACATACCGTTTTGCGAATTCCAAATAGCGATTCCTTAAAATTCGCTATTTGGAATTCGCAAAACAGAAGTATGATACATATGGCCCATAGTCTAGAATTTTGCGATATTCGCAGAATTCACCCATGTTGAAAATTTTAAGCACAACCCTCATTCTTAGTTCAAATCAGTTTTTAAATCCAGAATACTAAACAACTTACATCGTCTCACAGCAAAATCAAATTGTTTGATGCTCTACCATGTTTCATAGGTCAGAGTAGGAAAAACAGTTTCACGCACAAGCAGCAGAGAATAATAGAAGGACTTCTCTGCAGCAATGTTGTAAAATAATTGAATGTTAAAGTTCATAGAGATAATTAGGGAAGCTGTTTATTGAACTAGAGTGTGCCTTTCATACTTTTAGTGGATAAACACACTTAAATACTTGGAGACGCATTCCGAAAAGAAATGTATCTTGGCATAGGAGTTATAAAAACTACATATCAAACATTTGAACCGCCTTTTAAACAGGGCACCTTTTATTTAATATGCGCTGTCCACAATATACCCTTAAACTCAGATACAAGCTCCATCCATATAACTATGAGACTTTGAACTTGGATACAGGGTTCCCAGCTTGCCTTTTATCTTGTTCCTTGTCCATATGTAGAACACAGAAAGAACATTGATTAATGGACCACGCTGCGATGAAATCAAATGCAGTTTCTTTGCAACAGATGTAGCAGGAGAGAGCTTCAATTGTATATTCTACAAATCACTGCTATTGTGTTTTAGATTTTTGCCCTTATGGTATTGACGAATTTTGTTTTTCTTTCTTTTGTCCATTTCTCCCCCAACACCTCGACTCACACTAGACCACCTATTTCTCTTATGAGGGTTAGTGGAACAATGTTTGTGTTTCAAGGCAGTGTGATACTTCTGTAATGCTTGCAGATGAGATGTTCTGTTTAAGAGTGATACTTGCAGTCCAGGCTTCTCACTGGAGACAAAGAGGAAGACCTGAGGATGCACATTTCTTTAAAATAGAACCAGCAGACTGAAGATTTTCTCAGGTTGGGGCAAGATCGGGGACCATGGCTGTGCTCCATGCTTCAAGTTAAGCCCTTAAGTACTGTGGAATGTTATGCTAATTATTACTTGTTCGGTTCTTAATGAACTTAGAGGTTCATGGCACTATTAGAAGAACCTAAATGCAAAATCCCATATCAACAAAGCCCATAAGCGTGGAAAGGACATAGTCGAGCAGATTTTGTACAGGGTAAAACCAAATGGCCGCTCTCAGAAGCATCTGGCTAATATAATCCAAGGCGATTCACGCCTTCCATATCAGTGTGGCAACTTCCTCAATTTATCAGCAAACCAATTGGTTCACAGAGGAAAATAAAGATTTCACTTGACTAAAGAGTTTTGCTACAGATCTATAACTGGTATTCGTAGAACACCAAGTAAGTAAACATTGACATGATTGAGGTTGCATAATAAGAATGGGTGCAAGAGGATAGATCGTATATGTATAGATTAATCATCATACAGGAAAACGTTCTGTACTTACAAACTATGGGCTATATGTATGAAAGTTACATTTTGCGATTCTCAAATAGCGATTTTTAGAGAATCACTATTTGAGAATCGCAAAATGTTATGTATGTAGGATTTGCAAAAAATGTTGTGAATCCTACAAATTCCTTTATTGCAAATCCCAAATTGCAATTCGCAATTAAGGCATTCCTCCCCATTCATTCCTATGGGCCTAGAGGCCCAGGGGAATGAATGGGAAGACATTCTCAGTTTGCAATTCTCAATTAGAGAATCGCAAATGGAGAATGCAATTTCAAGGGTGCTAGGGTGTCAAAAGGACACCCTGTTGCACCCCTGAAATGTGCATGAGTGCCCATTTTGCACACATACATGCCCTAAGGGCATGTATGTGTGCCACATGACACTTTGAAAAATGCAAAAAAGTGAATATTTCAAAGAAATCACAAATTACCACCAACTTGAAGTTGGTGGTAATTTGCGATTCCCTATGGCCAAATTGCACTTTTTCTGGGTCTCATACATTGCATTTAAGGAATCGCAATTTGCGATTCCTTAAATGCAATTGCAAAATAGAGAATCGCAAATTTGCGATTTCTTATTTTGCGAGACTGTTTTGCTTACATACATACCACTTAGCTATTTTGCGATCGCAAATGCAGAAAGTCGGCGAATTTTGGCTTTTGCGATTGCAAAATTGCCTTCATACATATGACCCTATGATCCCTTCTCTCCATTCCATCTCTTCTCTCCCATCCACCAAAAGTGTTATACTATCCCTCCTTGTACTTCCCATGTCTTGTTTATGCCTTAGATGAGGCTCAGATGTGTCACTTTAGTTGGCTTGTTCTCACTCTAAAGTCCAAACTGTCAGATTATTTCTCACTTCCACTTTTATACTCCACTATCCCAACTAATACTAGCCTTTCTCTTTTGCTGCCCGGTGCTCACTTTTTTAGCCCTTACCCACTTTTATACTATACCATAAATCTTGTCTCTCCAATAAATTCACTACTCGCTGGTGTGTACCATCTGTATTTCAAGCTAATCCTTCCTATGTTATATTCTAAGCAACTGTCAAAGCATTGTCATTTCGCTTAGCCCTTAGCAAGCACTAAGACACATTTGACAACCTTCTTACTGAGTTCTCACGTTCGTGTTCCTGCATATTTAGCTCTTACCTATTTCTTCAGAAATCAGGTCAAACATATACAGTATACAACCTCTTGGTTGCTTGGGGGGTGGTGCAAGAGGACTTGACCACCTTGGCTCCTTACCCTTCCTGCAGTGGTCCTCCCCGATGTGTTGGTCCATTCCGGACCCCCCCTTCAAGGCTACCAACACCCTTGCTTTCTCCAGCATTGCTTGCATGTCAACGTCCAGATCAGGTCCCGCATGTGCTCGCTGCCTTTTCTGTCCTTTCTGAGGGGCCTCCGTAGCCCCTTGCGTGTCCCTGAAGCGTGCTGGCATCCGTGTCTCTCTGCCAGCTGCACCGCGCCTCCCTACCATGTGGTTGCTGAGACCCTTCGCCTCTCAATTCTCAAAAACCGGTGTGCTCCCTTTGCTCAGACCTATCTACTTTGGTCAGCCAAAAAGGGGGGGTGTACACACTCCTGTAGGTTCTGCTGCTTTCTCTTTGCCCATTATGCCTCTCTAAACATTCAGTGGCTGTTTTGGTGCTTTTTTCCTTTTGCACCTTCCACACGGTGCGCTCTCTTTGCTCCCTTTGTTTCTTTGTTCAGTCCGACAAAAAGGAGGGGGGCGTCCTCACTCCTGCCGGTCCTGTTGCTGGCCTAGTTCGAGGTAGTTTCCTTTTTGCCCCCATACCTTCACTCAACAAACAGGGGGGGCAGTCTTCAAAATAGGTTGCATGCCTTTCCCCTTTCTCTCAACAAACCAGGGGGAGGGGAGGCAGCCTTCCAAGTAGGGTCGCAGCTTTACCACCTTGCGCCTTCCCCAGTGGGTCATTTCCCTTGATGCTGAAGTCGGGCGGTCCTGCCCCTTTAAGTTTCTTCCAGGCAGCCTGCTCTGCTCTTACCACCCGCCCAGCCGCTCCTTCCAGGTTCCACCGCTGTTGTTCTTGGCCAGGCTCCCTCACCACTGAGGCGCTGCTCTCGGGCTGAACCAGCTGACCTCTGCACTGTCGTGGAGCTCGAACCATGCTCCCAATCTACAGTCCCACGCAGGTTCGCCCGACCGACCCTGGGCTGCTCAGCTCTCACTCGCCTTGCTTGTTGCTGGGAGACTGATCACCGCTGGCTCCCGCTGGTTCGCCTCCAACCTTCCAGCACTGCACTCTGCTCAGCTGGTCCTCAGTTTTGTAGGGATCAGCTTCCGACCTTCCAACGCAGCACTCTGCTCAGCTGGTCCTTGATGTTGCAGGGATCAGCCTCCGACCTTCTGACGTCGCACTCCTTGTAGGGTTTCACGGCTCCTCCTGGCATCGTCCGCAGCTGCAGGTACGATTCCAAGTTTTCCTGGCAGAGGGGGGGTATGTGATTGCTCAGGACCCTGTGCTCTATTTAACCCCCCGCCACTAGCCAACTCTCCCCCTGATTAGGGGGGCAGTCGACTACCTTGGGTCAACCATTTCGCAGGCTTCGCGACTGGGGGGTTCCCGCCTCTGGCCTGCGTTTGCCCAAGGCCCCAGCTTTTTAACTTCAAATACTTTATTATACACTATTGGAGCTGGAATTAATAAACCTGCTGGCACCAGACCTGTCATCCAACGAATCCTTGTTAGATGACATAAAGTGCACTCATTTTAGGCTCAAAAGAGTCCTGATTGTTACTTTTTATTATTTCTCCCTGAGCATGGAGTTTGTAATTTGCACATCTAGTGGCTTTCTTAGATTGGGTGGCCATTTCTCAGACACCATCTTCAAAACCAAACCCTGATTTCCCATTACCTATTTTTACAATGGTGGGCACAGAAAGTACCAAGAAAGGTGATAGGGCAGATATCAGTTTGTATTATCATCATCACATGGACCTGAAAATAGCCTACTCTAATTTATAGTCAGCAAAGTGGCAGGACAAGCTCATATTGGTCTTGGTCTGATAGATGCACAGATTATGGGAGGCCATTGTTTGTCATAATGTATTAGCTTTACAATTGCAACAGTATTGCAAGAAACAGATGGCACAATCAAAGGATTTAATGTTCCATACTCAATTTCACTGAACCCACTGTGTGTATGAGCATGGCTTAATCTTTAAGACAAGCAGAAGCTCCTGGAAGGATGATGTGAGCTGAATGTTAATCTTGGGACATCCTTTGCACCATCCTGTAGCTTGCAGGCCTGCAGTGTGTGGGTGGACCAGGTAATCACATGAGCACTGGTGGTCAAGCCGGTTCTGCAAGGACAGAATGGAGAGACAGGCTGAGGTTCATCCCGAGTGAGACACAGGGATTCCAGCCTCACCACTGATGTGGACTGCAGGAACAACCCAGGGAGCAGTCACTCCGAACATCTGTGGAAATGCGCTTGGTGGTAGGGAACTGGTAATGTCATGGCATTTGGGGAATGGCCACCACATAGAACCAAAGAGGAGCCTGCCCTCATTAAATCAGCCAAAACCCCGAGATCCGCTTAAAAAGCAAGCTGGTAGACACCAGAACTCAGCACAATTAAACACAACTGAAAACAATTGGATAGAAGATGGTGCACCAGTAAAGATGATACAGACAGAGCCACCTTCAAGACAGCCCTCAACAACTACCACCTGAGACTCCAAGATGCAAAAAAGGATGCCTTTGCAGACAGAATTGAGGCTAGCACCAACAACACCAAGGAACTCTTTGCCATTTTCAGAGAGTTGTCCTGCCCAACAGCCACCGAGAACACAATCCCTCCCTCACAAGGACTCTGCGATGCCGTAGCGAATCACTTGTACAACAAGATATCTACCATATACAGGAACTTAGAGCCCCTAAACCACCGACCTCCTCAGCCTCCTAACTACAATGGAAGCCTTTCCCAGCCAACATTGGGAACAGCCAACCATACCAGACACTGCAGCCATCAGCAACTCCATCAACTTGGGAGCACCCACCAACACCTGCCCCCACCGCCTCTTCAAACTAGGAAGTAACAAGTTCAGCCACCAACTCACCACCATCCTCAATGCATCCATCGCCACAGAAACCTTTCCCAATGCATGGAAACAGGTAGACCTAGGCGGTAAATTCCGTTCCACTCGCGGAATTTGGGTAATTTTAGAATCCGTGGAGAACGCAGAATTGCCAAAAATTCTGCGATCTGCTGCTTTGCTGATTTTTTTGCTTGTGCGCGCTTTCAAAAAGCGTGTTAGCGAGATATTTCTCCCTGAGCACGCAAACAGCATTCGCAAACAGGAAAAAAGCATCGCGAACGGGCAGAACAATCAATTCTGCGTGTTCGCAGAACTTTTATGTGCCTGCGGAGATTTTTTACAGTTTCACTGAGCTTTGCGTAGCACGACTACACAAATTCCGCCCACCCCTAGAGACAAGCAGAGGTCAGACTTCTACTCAAGAAACCCTCCACAGACCCCAGCAAACTCCAGAACTACGGACCCATCTCACTGCTCCCATTTACCACTAATCTACTGGAGATGGCCGTCAACCGCCAGCTCACTGAACACCAGAGAAACAACCTGCTAGATGCCTCCCAATCCTGTTTTGAGCCAACCACAGCACCAATGCGACCCTGATTGCAGCCATGGATGACATTTTTACACTACTCGACAGAGAAGAATTGGCTGCCCTGATCCTTCTCGACCTCTCCACAGCCTTTGACACTGTTTCCCACCACTCACTCATCAAGAAACTACACCAGAACGGAATCAAGGGGGACAAACTCAGATGCATTGCATGATTTCTTACGGGAAGCACCCAGACAATCTGCCCCTACCCCCTATTTCGAAACCCACAAGCACCATCTGTGGCATTCCTCAAAGCTCATCACTCAGTCTCCCCTTCTTCAACACCCACATGACGGCTCTAACCGACATAATCAGAACCCACAATAGCAAGATTATATCCTATGCTGAGGACACCCAGCTCATCTTCTTGCTCTCAGCAGACCCCACCACCACCAAGACAAGACTAACTTGCACGGCTGCATGAAGAACAACGCAGCCTGGATGAAAGACAACTGCCTGAAGCTCAACACGGACAAGACCGAAGTGCTGATCCTTGGCAATCAAGCTCTCTCTGAAATGACACTTGGTGGCCTGCTGAACTAGGACTCAACCCTACACCAAAATACCACACCTGCAACCTCGACATCATCCTGGACAGCAAACTCACCATGAAATGACAGATTAACACAGTCTCATCTGCCAGCTTCCACACTCTCTGCAGGCTCCGAAGAATCTTCAAATTGCCTCCCACAAGCACGAAAATAACAGTCACACAAGTCCTAATCACCAGCCGCCTGGACTATGGCAACACACTCTACACAGGAACCACCACCAAACTCATGAGAAAACTATAGACAATACAGAATTCAGCAGCCAGATTGATCCTCAACCTGCTCAAATGAAAACACATCACCCAAAATCTGAGGAACCAACCACTGGCTCTCCATCCAGAAAAGATACCAATTCAAACTACTGACACATGCCTACAAAGCCCCCCATGACCAAAGACCAGCATATATTACCCAACACCTGAAATTCCACCAACCATCCACAAACCTTTGCTCTGCCTCCCTTGCCCAGGAAAAGATGCACACATATGCCGTAGCCATAGTGAATGCCATTTCTTCTCCCACCTTGCTAACAAGTCCTGGAACGCCATCCCTATCCACCTTCAAACATCACCCTTGCAGACAGACTTTGAACATCACCCTTGCTGACGGACTTCAGAAAGAGACTCAAAACCTGGCTTTTCAACAAAGCCCAGCTACCCAGCGCCTGTTTAAGCTCAAGCGTGATAATCTGCACTCTACAAGTACTGTTTGACTGATTAATTTTTTTCTCTCTTTATTGATCATAACATAATAAAAAGCACAGCAATGCAGTTCATCCAAAACATACAGTCAGATACAAAGTATATATAGGTTATTTTACATACATCAATGCCACCATGACTCTTCAATATAGTGTTTCTCCGACAGCATTAAATGGGTCATGCAATTTAAATTCACAATGTCGTAGCTCCACGGTTGGAGATTAAGTTTAAGTTTAAGGGATTGATAAAGCGCATGGCTACCCGAAGTCATCCCAGCGCTGCTGAGAGGAGCAAACAACATGTGGGTCTTAGGGGAACAGCGAAGTTTTGAGCTTATTTCTGAAACACTGTTCATTCTTGGTTATCCTTAGTTTTAGATCCAGGCTGTTCCAGAGTTTGGGGGCTAGGTGTGAAAAGGATCTGACCCCCCATCTTGCTTTCCTAATTTTCGGAGTATTCATCAGGAAGCAAGCGACTGACCTTAGGCATCTATGGGGGGAATACTTAGAGACCAAGGATTGCAGTGTGGTTGAGCCTTTCCCGTACATAGCCCCGTGGGCTAAGCAAAGGGTCTTGAATTTAACCCTGGCCTGGACTGGCAGCCAGTGAAGCTTCTTCAGAGAAGGTCTAACTGATTGCTGTCTGGGGATCCCAAGAAGCTGTCTCGCTGTGGAGTTCTGCACCACTTGCAATTTGTCAGTGACATATTTGGGGAGCCAGGTTACAAATAGTTGCTGTAATCTGGTCACAAGACTACCAGAGTCTGTACCACTGTTTTCTTGATTTTTCTGGGATTAAGCTCAACATTTTTCGGATCGTCCTGAGGATGCCGAAACAGGTCCCTGAGAGTTTTTCTGCCTGTATTTCCATGGTTAGGTTTTGGTCTAACCACATTTCCAAGATGTGAGCATCTTAAGATAAACAAATATCTCCCCTGTGCACATTCCATGCAGCCCACTTGTGATCCAATTTTTTGGGCCATCCTCTGTGTTTCAAAAACATCTTTCTCTGCAATCATGGCTCTGTCCATGTCAGCGGCTCAGTTTCTAATACATGGCATCTCCCTCACACCCCACCTCTGTGCGATATTTCGTTTTACAATGGCCCATCCCAGTGAAATCCATGATTTTTCGGTCTGGGTTAGATCTGTGGTGTCTCATATATTTAACAGGCATAATTTGGGGGTAGCTATCAACTTCCCCCAGCACTCTCTAATTGTTCTGTAATAGCTTTCCAGTATATTTGGGTGACTGGACATTCCCAGATAATATGGAAGAAGGTCCCCTCCTGGTTACACTGTCTGAGGCCAGAAGGATTAGCCCTCCTGCCCATCTTAACCAACACTCCTGCGGCAAGATAAACTCAGTGTAGGGTATTGAGTGGGACCACTCACAATCTCATGGGCATTGCCACCTCTCTAGGTGAGGCCAAGGCGTCTCGCCAATCATCCTCATCCAGCACACCCAGATCTGCCTCCCAGTGCTGCCCCAAGCGCATTAAGAGATCCAGGTGGTTATTGGTAATTTTTCTGTATGTGACGGATATGGCCTTTCTTGACCACAGGGTCGAGTATCAGCCTGTCTTCCAGTGGGGAAGCCTCAATAGGTGGGCCGCCCTCTGTATTGCTGGTTTAAGCACATGGCTGGTTTGTAGATATCTAAATGTTTTGGACTGAGCAAGGTTGTATTCTTTCTGTAGATCCGAGAAAGTGGTCAACCCTTTAGAATTCCATATGTCCCGACCCTTGAAATACCTATCAGATCCCACTTATCAAACCCAGGGCAAGCACTCAAATGACCCAGTTGTTCGGGTTCCCAGGGTGGGGTTGCACATGTGAATTTATTGTGCCAGACCAGTTTTTTATTAACCTTGTGCCAGGCATCAATCATACCTTCTGTCGGTACGGTAACGCACAATTTCTTGGGTTTCCGCCTTGTCCCTTGAGGCACCAGTCTGTGTGAAAAATCGGGTCCCCCCGATCCCCATGAGCCCAGCGGTTAATCACCACAAGTTGAGATGTTTGGTAAAATGATCTGAGGTTGGGTAGTGCAATTCCCCATCGTACCATCCCGCCAACAGCTTTTGCATCGCTCTTCGTGGAGCCCGGCCATCCCACCACAAGGTGCGCACTGCCCTATCAATAATGGAGAAATAGGAGTCGGGATCCTATCGGGAGTACTGTGCAACACATAGAGAAAACAAGGCAATGCCATCATTTTAAAAAAGGGCTGCACATCCCAGAATAGTCAGAGGAAGGGAGCGCCAGTGTTTAACGTCAGCGCGAAAGAGGGTCAAGGGCCCTTGCAAGTTTGCTTCATAAAAACGGGCTGAATCCGTTGTTGATATAAATACCTAAGTAATGGAAGCCATCCGTTGCTATAGGGATCTCATATTCCCTTGATATATGCGGTGAAGGGCCCTGCAGTGGATATAGTTGCGATTTGGACCAGTTTATTGTGTATGCTGAATGATTGCCAAATATGCGAAAGATATGAAGGATACAATGCTTGTCGGATGTCAGAGAGGCCATATATACCAGTATATCGTCCTCATGTAATGAAATTCTATCTTCATGATTCTCGGTCAATTTGAGTCCATGGAACAGAGGGTCTCTCCTCACCCAGATTGCCAGAGGTTCCTGCAAATATTAAAGGCAATAGGGGGAATCCCTGCCCAGTTCCCCTTCCTAACTGTAACTGTCTGGGAGTGTGTTGGTTCACCACCATTTGAGCAGTCCTGCTGGCATACAATAGCTTGATCCATTTTTTAAAATTGGGCCCAAATCCCCTTCTTTCCAGGACTGCAAACATGTAAGTCCGTTCAAGGGTATCAAAGGCCATTTTGGCATCAAGGGACAACAGGGCCACATCTTCTCTGGTCGTATGTTGTCTGCCCAACACCCCGTGTAGGCGTCGTAAATTCAAGGCTGTGTCCTGGCCAGGCATAAAGCCTGAATGGTTCGGGTGTATCAGCCCAGTAATCAGGGGTATGAGTCTATTAGCAAGAAATTTTGCAAGTACCTTAGCTTCTGCAGTAAGAAGAGAGATAGGCCTGTACGCCTTGCAATCATTGGGTGGCTTGCCTTGTTTGTGGATAACCACGATTGGAGCTAATCAAATCTCTGCTGGCAGCATCCTTCTGTAATAGCTCTCTAGATACATTTGGCAAAGACAAAGAGAAAAACACACGGGGGACCTATTGAAGATCCCACTCCAGCTGCACAGCCATATCTGCTGCCGAATGAATCCAATAAACCAATTTTATATTTCTCTTTTCATTATATCCCTTTTTAAACGTAATTCTCCTTCTCTTCATCCATGTTTTATCGATTTATTATATCCATTTCCGTTTTTAATTCAAGAATATTCATGACCAGGAGATGTTTTCCGTAAAACACGACTTTATTTCAGCTTCACCCAATGCATTTCGGTTAGAAACGTTCGTCAGGGGTGTCTCTAGAAAAATTAATACATCCATCAGCTTAAATATACATTAATAGTAGCAATACATCAACGTAAGACTTATAAAAAAGGAGCTTGTCTCTCAACAATGTTGTATTTCAATCAGCTACTTATTAGCATTTACTTCCATAATTTATATTTTAATCAGCTCCATTAACCAACTTTAATCCTTGTCAGACCACACGTTTACTAAAAGGCACCACACATCTCTGTAATGAAATTCTCACTAATATTAAATTACCGTTTGTGCAGTAACTAAAACCCCCATGTTATGCCAAAAACCTAACTTCTGTTTTTAACTCCCACAGTGTTTATACAGCACGCTTTCCATGTTGTGCTATTTCTAAAATCAATTCATTCTAGTGCTGCATTCGTATTTCATCAGTGTCCCAGCATCTTTTTTTTCGAACAGAAGTTGTTACAACTGGTTTACACCTGTGCTCTCCTTTATCATCCCACTCATGGTCATATGCTCGCAAGAAAACAGTAAAACCAGTACCCTAGTCAAACATTTAGTCTACACCACGCTGGCCCTCGAGTTTCTTTTAAATTCTCGAATCGTACTATGTTACCCAGAGTGCCATATATGCGAGACCTTCAGAATTTCACGTTTCACCACACTATAGCCTAAAAATAGTGATTACATATTTGCTGACTAACAGAAATAAACTGCATTCTTATAAACATGCCAATCTTTTCAATCCTGATTTTTCATTTACAACCAAACTCGATTTCCATAAACTTTCATTTCCAGTGCAATGCTTCACAGACAGTCTATAACTCATGTAGTTCCCGTGTACATGATGGTTCTCCGGAACCCAAACTCCTGAGTTGAAAATCTTTTAACATAGAGAGATAACATGGAAGCCATTGATTTAAAGAACTTGATTGGGAGTCCGTTGGGGCCTAAAGCCTTGCCCGAACGGATGTCCAAATGGCCAGCTGAATTTCCTCTTCTGTAGGATCCCCTTCTATGGAATCCCTTTCTTCCAACCACAGACAGGAGATATTTATGGTCGAGAGAAGCTTCCGCGCCGCAAGTGGCAAAACTGTCACGGTTGACGTATAAATCAAGTCAAAGTAAGTGGCGAATGTTTCTGCTATCTGTTGGGGATTAGTGATTTCTTCCTCCTTGGGCCCTTGCAGTTTGTGTACCCATTTCGATGATTGCTCTCTTTTTTCCAACAAGGCCAAGAGCTTACCTGTTCTCTCCCCATGTTCATAGATCTTATGGCAGATTGATTTTTGTTTTGCCTTAGCCACGAGGAACTGTTTATAGTCCAGTATTTTGACCGCCAATGCTGCGCAACAAGGTCAGGGGACTGTGCTAGTGCTGTTTCTCCCCGCAGGATGTCTACCTCAAGTTGGTCTACGCAATTTGTTAATTCCCTCGTATGGCCTACCATCAGGGCAAGGGCCCTCCCCTTTATAACTGCCCTGAAAGAGCCCCACAAGATTTGGTCTGAGTTGACCGAGCCAACATTTTCTTTAAAGTATAATTCGGTCTCCTTGATTAGTGCTGTCTTAATGTGTGGTATTTTGAGTGCCCAGAGATTTATAGTCAGGGTCGCACACCTAATTTGTTGACCCAACGTCATCTTGGTAAGAATAGGGAAATGATCTGAAATTCCTCGAGCAAGGCAGCGCGCCTCGATGAATTTGGAAAGGTCCTGCGCATGTGAGAGCATGTAATCTATTTGCGACAGACTATTGTGGGCCCCGAAATGAAAGGTGAATTGTGTGGTCATGGGGTTGAGCTGTCGCCAGATGTCCACTAGGCCAAGAGCCGATAGAAATTCAGCTAGTTTGGACCCAGAAGTAGGATCTCTACATGGGGGCAAATGGTCCAATGAGCCATCTACTGTGAGGTTGAAGTCTCCCCCGATCACCAGCATGCCAATTTGGAGATGAAGGATACATTTGCTAAGGTCCTGCAGAGAGGACTGCTGCAACCGAGGGGGGGGGGGACATAGACCGAAAGCACATTGAGTGCTTTCCCTTCCCAGGAACCGGGCACTGCCCCAAACCTGCCCTGATTGATTGATTGTTACCATCGTTAGCAACGCTGGCAGGGGCAATGGTTTGTGCAAGCTTCAGGGTCTACTGATGAGGGCACTGGCACTTATATTTTTACAAATGAAGCACTGCTACAAGTAGGAGAAAATAATTCATAAGATCGCACAGCTTTCAGTTTGTGGAGGATTATTTTAATAAGAATGTATGTGATTAGTTGAGTCTGCATTTGTTTATGCTTTTTGAACTGAGTATCTGATTACTGGAAGATCCCACTTCCATCTCTGCGTAGAGCTAGCATTGGATAACTATGTATAGTTTACTTTGTTTGTGCTTTATGCTTTGGACACACTTTTATTTTTCTATGTAAAGACGCGTTTCGAAGTAGAAACATTGTTCAGTTAGACTCGTTGCATTTCACGTTTTTGCTTCAATACTCTCTTGGATAAAAATACCATATGAAAACATTAATACACACAGTTCGATGATAGTCTGTCCTTCTTATGAGAATTATTGGGTTCAGTTCACTTTGTACAAAGTGAAACTGTCAGGAAAACAGGATGGCATAAACAGCATGTTTATTTTGAACATACAGGTGCATTACCATTTATATTCATAAATGCTTTCTAAGATTGCTGTTTTTCCTACGAGTTCTTAGCTTGCCAGATGGTCCCACAAAAACGAATCTCATACACTTGTTTCCCACTGAGATTTAGTCTTATTATTTCAAGGCGTCTGATTTTTAAGCATTCTTGATATTATAATAATTGCGCCTTAATTGTTTAAAGTACCCCATACAGCAAAGCAGCATTTATGATTTTTTATTGCAGCGGGTGAAGGCCAAGTAAATGCCTTATAAGTATTGCAGTGTTGTTTTTCGTACAATGGTTGTTAAAGACTTCTGTAATATATATATATATACTCTGGTTTTAAGTTTAACATTGTAAATCCACATTTATCTAAAATTGCTCTCCACGGTTCTGGTAAACTGAATGGGCATTTTCTCAGAAGCTACCGTTATATTTGTCTCGTAAGCGTTATTGTCGTGGAGTATCCTCATCTTGGAGCCTGAAGATCCAGATGGAGGCCCTTGTCTTATTGACAGAGCATGAACATTGGCACCAACAACAGGAAACTACAGAGGCAGCTGCTTCTTGGCCCTCAGAAGTGGTAGCATTAGGAAGACAGATTTGGCTACATGGTTAGGAACAGTCTTTCAGCTCCTGTCTTTGGAAACTATCTATAAAATACTAAGGATGGCTTTCTTTTTTTGTAGTTCTACATTTTAACATCGCATCAGAGATTGGCCCCACAGCTAAAAAAAATTAAAAATAATGAAACTGTATATCAATTCATTATTATTTTCGTTTATAATGCATTACTGTTGATTCTAACGAGTCTCTAATAAATGCACACTCGGTTTTTCCAAACTCCTGTTTAAACGTAGCACGTAAGGCTACATTAAATTATCTGCTGCCCTGCACATCTAGATTAAGTCTTACAAACATTTTGCTTAGTGGTTGACCAACTCTTTGACGAAAAATGCTAGTCCAAATTTACAAGGCCACACTATGGCCTTGAGTGGCTTTGTGAAGAAATGTGACAATATGCAGTGACTTGCACTGTGTTGCGTTACATTTCTTTGTTGTAGGCACTTGCAACAGAAATGAATAACAAGGAGAAATATCTTTATTTCTCCTCATTAGGATAGAAAGAAAAAAAGCCTCTAAGGATTGTTTTAGTGCGTGACATAAAAATAACCCTGCCCATAACTCAGTCACCCTTGGAGCATGGAACAAGGGTGTCTGTGTTGGTTGTAGGCAGCACATAGTATGCTAGACTTGAAGGGATTAGCAGACATGGCACATTTCTGTTCTCTCCATTTTACAGAGCAGAGCAATTTTGCTTTCTACCCTGTGCTGCATGAAACATTAGCAAATCTGGGCCCTAATTCCATAGCATGAACAGAGTTAATATATCTCTCTTAGTTGCTGCCATTCAAAACAACAACCATCACACAGCTGTGTGCCCATGATCCTGAGAGGAATACACAGCTAATGAGAAAGCGATAGTTGTCACTCAGTATTATTTAGTCCTACCTTATATCAGAGTCCACACCACTAAATACAGTACAGGAAAGTGTTGTAGAGTGTATTGGCATAGAGTTAAGTACAGTGTATTAGAGTGTCATATAGTTCAATGCTGTCCAGTGTAGTGTAGTGCAGCCGAGTGGTGGAGAGTCTCATACAGTGTAGTGTTGTACAGCGGAGTATCATTATTAGTGTCTGGTTAGCGACCTTAAAAGAGTGTATAACAAGGTCTGCTACTTACAATAATTTGAAGGTGGTGGATAAATGGTGGTCCCTCTCCAGGGCAGGCTCATGAAGGTGAAATGAGAAGTGCCACATGCCCCCCCTCCAGGAGTATTTAATGGCCCAGGGGACAGCTACCCACCAGGGCCAGCCCCTGCTATGTCCCAGGGTGCTAAGTCCTGGTAAATAGCTGTTTTCTCCGACTTCGTGGGATCCTTGACAATTCCTGTCAAGTCAGAGCAAACATTCTGCTTCCAGAAAGAGGGATGGAGGTGTCATTTCTTCCCTGCCCACAGACATATGGGCAGGGAAAGATATGAAACTATTGCTCCTGCCTGCAGGGAGCTTCATTTCCAGCAGCTCCCTGTGTGCAGCAGCAATGCCGTCTCCCAAAGGAGGTGGGGAGCCAGCTGTGACCACAAGAGTTTTGAGGCTCCCTCTGTGGTCAGAGAGCACACTCAGTGCCTTGGCTCAGACCAGGGCACACAGAGACAAATCACTGGGCCCCTGCAGATGGGGTACCCAGGGTCAAAATCATCCCAGAGGAGGGAGTGTGTGGCCCCCCTTCCTGTATACGTTAATAGTTGGTAAAGGTGTTCCTGCTTTTACCCACATTGATGCACAGCTTAGCAAAATACCCTCAAGTGTGTATCTAGACTGTTTTGGCGATACAATATTGATGAAGAGGAATATGATCATAACACCACCAAACAAAGAAGCACTTTCTTCATTTTGTTAAGAGGAAGAATCCCTGTTTTGTATTCTTGTCGACTCCTCTTGACAGGCATTCACATTATCACACATTTATAGATGAAGACGCTAGAAGAAAAATCTCATTGCTGAAAGCATACACACAAGGTCTCCCTAAACATTACCCGGTGGTTCTTTATGAATCTGTAGTGCAGAATATGCATGAGACATTTACCAAACATGGTAGCACTTGCTAACTAACTAAGGATGGGCATAGTGAGCGTAGTGAGGCTACGCGAAGCTTCGTGAAGAGGGGAGGGCGCTACGCCCACCCACACACTTCGCGTAGCCCCACTACACGCCGCCAGCCTCCCTCCCACCCTCTTCAACATGCTTCTATTAATTTAAAATACAGTTAAAGTACATTAAAACTAGCACTTACCTTATATGCGACGTCCCGGGGCTCCCTCTTCTGATGACACGGCGAGTTCTTCTAGCCAAAGGCGCATGCGCGGGCGCCCGCGCAAGCGCTTTTGGCTAGAAGAACTCGCCGCGTCATCAAAAGAGGGAGCCCCGGGACGCCGCATATACGGTAAGTGCTTTTAATGTACTTTAAATGTATTTTAAATGATTAGAAGCATGTAGAAGAGGGCGGGAGGGAGGCGGGTGGCGGGCAACTTCGCTCCGTCCACGGAGTGTGCGTAGTGTTGCCTACTACGCCTACTTTGCAAAGTGTGAAGTAGGCAACACTACGTACACTCCGTGGGCGGAGCGTAGCACTGCGCCCAGGGTTATAACTAACCAGATGAAAAGACTCCAGTTAAGTAGGCGTTTTTGGCAAAATTGGGGACTCTTCATGGAAAAAATGAGGTTCCTTTCAAGTCCTGTTGTGCATGTCACAGAAATTTCAACTCAATGGGGAGCACTTACAAATATAAACATAGCAGGTGCCCCAGAAGAAGCTCTGCTTCATTATAGCACAAAAATCATAAGTGTTTGGGCTTGGCGAAAACAAAGCAAGTGTGTTTCCTTTCTTATTCCATGTTTAAAAACAATCTGAAATCTTTAATAGAGGGGACTGCATCATTGATTAATTTGAGCGCAATCTGATCTGGGGTGAATGTGATGTGATTTATTTTTCATCATCTCCTGGTGAGAGCAGAGACCATTATTCTTCCTTTTAAATACCCTAGATATAAAAATGCCCAAAATGCACATCACCACTCACACACCCGCTAATAGACATACACACGCACTCACATACCCACTCACAGACTCATAGAAGCACTCGCAGAGCCACACAGGTACTCACACACCCACTCACAGACAGACACAGGTATTCATAGGCCCACTCTTAGAACAACACAGGAACTCATGCAACCAATCAGAGACTCACATGTACTTACAAACAAACACCGGCACTCAGACACACAGTCACACAGGTATTCACACACCCACTCAGACACACATTGGCACTCATAGACCAACTCACAGAACCACGGAGAAACTTACACACCCAATCAAAAAGATGACAGGTCACAGGTAGTATTACAACATTATTCAAATGTAGAAATTCACTGAAAACAACAAGGAAAGCGGAAAAATGCTCTTGCTTGCTGGAAGCAGAGCATTTATCTGTTTCCCTGTCCTCTTTCAGGCAGGAATATACGAATTACTTGGAGCCAGAGGAGCACGTTTTGCAGTTCCCTGTGTCTGAATGCAATGCTGGGTGCTGAAGGCAGGGAGCAGGCAGGGACCGCTGGGGCCTTGAGGCTCCCCTCGCAGTTCTAAGACAGACTTCGTGCCATGGGCCACTTGGAGAAACCTGGCAAGGCATTGGGGTATGGGTCCATGGCGCAGAAATCTTCCTAAATAAGTCACACCCAGGGGATGAGGCCCCTGGGCTGAAATCAGACTGGGGAGAGAGTCAGATGCCCCCTCCTCCCCCATTGTTAATAGCCCTGGCCCTCAGCAAAGGGGTCTGCGGGGCTGAAATCGGCACCTCTATGTCTATCGCCTAATAAAATGTAGAAGATTTTTTAAAATGCTGGTCCGGGAGAAGTTGCTTGGGACCCGACCCCTTTCTTAACCTCTCTGCAAAGGCGCCTCCTGGTATACAACGTTTTAAGGGATGAAGTCCCCTTGGCTGGTGAGGGTCTGTGGGGCCCAACAACCCGTCCTGTTACTTCCAGCTAGTCTCACACAGCTGGATTGCTGAGAGGTTATTGGAGGCCCTGCCCCCTTTCTCCACCACTCTGCAAAGCACCTCCTGCAGCACTTCTGGGTGGGGGATGAAATCCCCTTGGATGCTGAGGGTCCCCTGGTCCAGGAACCCATCCTGTTGCCTCCATTGAGTTGCACAGAGGGTAATTGCTGAGAGGTCATTGGAGGCCTGCCCCCTTTCTCCACCAGTCTGCAAAGCACCTCCTGGCACACTACTGGTTGAGGTATGAAGTACCCTTTGATGCTGAGGGTCCTTGGTGGCCATGAACCCTTCCTTTTTCATCCAGTATCTCGCACACAGTGGGATTGCTGATGGCTGTTCGGAGTCCTCCTCCCCCTTCCTCCACCACTCTGTAAACTTGAATTCTGGTGCACTATTGGTTGGGGGATGAAGTCTCCTTGAATGCTGAGGGTCCTTGGGGCATGAAATCCTCCTGTTAACTCCAGTAAGTCACACACAGTCGGAATGCTGAGAATTGATAGGAGGCCCTGTTCCCTTTTTTCTACCACTCTGCGGAAGCACCTCCTGTCGCACTACAGGTTGGGAGCCTAGGTCACCAAGGATGCTGAGGGCCCTTGAGGGTCAAAAACTCCTCCTTTTACCTTCAGTAGTGTCTCACACACAGCAGGAATGCTGGGAGCTGGTAAGAGGCCCTGCCCTTTTCTCCACCACTCGGCAAACACGCCTAGTAGTAAATAAAAACATAGAAATCCACTTAAAAAAGCCAACGTTTAGAGAGACGTTAAAGTTAGGAAATAGAATTTAAAAAACCTTATTAATCGACTCAAAACAACCAAAGGCTACAGGGACGGTATAGTTAGGAAATAAAATGTTAAAAAAAATTAAAATTCACTGTAAAAAAACAAAACAGATGTTACAGAGACGTTATGTTTAGACTCAGATTTCACTTGTGCAAAACCATAGAAATTCAGCAGTTATAGTTACCTTCACTCACATAACCACTCACATTCATAATCTTCTCATACACTCACTCATACTCCCACTCAACCAGTCACATACCCTTTCACAGACTCATACAAGTACTCATATATCTACTTATTCATCGATAGAGCCACTCACACACCCACTCACTCATTTCTGCAGCTTTTCACTCAATCAGTCACTCACCCATACAGCTACTCATACTAGTCACTCACCCATACAGCTACTCATACTAGTCACTCACCTATACGGCCATTCACACACCCACTTATTCACCTTTATAGCCTGTCACTCATCCACCCATACAGCCTCTCAATACAGCCACTCACTCACCCATTCAACCAACTCACCCGTACAACCAATCACACATTTACTCACACACCTACACAACCACTTACATACCCATTCACACAGCCCTACAAGTACTCACACATCCGCTCACTCACCCATACTCACCCATACAGCCACTCACACACCAAATCACTTAACTAAACTCCCACTGAAAGAGCTACTCACCCATATATATGTATATTGACAGAAAATGACATAACATGAAGTAGCTATCTCTGCGATGCAGACCCCGTGTACAAGGGCATGCCACGTCAGCAACTGGGCTCTCTGATGACATTGGTGTGCCTCTTCCAAGTGGTGTTACGAAGCAGTTGGAGGCCTCCTATACGAGATAAGCTTGTTGGTGAAAGAGTACCTCAGAGAGTCAGAGGACTTGAGTGGCTATTCGGTAACTGATCAGGTGAGAGTTTCAGAGAAAGAAGGAGAGTCATATGCTCTGTCCTGTTTACATACAAAAAGGGATTTTAGGCCAAGCTGTAGTTAAACACATTATACATTGATGTTTTCAGTGACATTTTAATCAACGAAGATGGGTTCTAGAAGGAATGAAAGACAACATAATTGGAACATCACATGATGTGCTATCAAACGCTGATCAAGAAATTACAGGCACACAATGACATTTTCATTACCAGCTCTGATAAAGGGGGCAATATTGTCCTTTGTCCAGTAGAGGCATACAAGCAAGAGGTGCAACAACAACTTAATGAGACTGATTGTTATACAAGTGGCATGTTGGAACAATGGAGACAAGTCAAAATACAGGTCAAAGCGGAACTCATGGAATGGTGCAGTGATACTCTGCTAACCCAATAGGAATATTCTTTTCTATAGAATGATTATCCTAGGATGTCTGTGATATATCACATACCCAGAATTCACAAGGATCCTTTAATGCCACCAGGGAGGCCCATTTTATAAGCCATTGGGGGATTACATGAACACATTTCTAAATATGTAGATTTCTTTCTGTTGCCCCAAGTCCAGAATGTGCCTTCTTTCAATAAGGACATTGAAGATTTGCAAAAATAATTCATAACATCCCTTGAGAAGAAGATTTTATGCTGATGCCTCTTGATGTCTCATCTTTGTAGACAAGCATCTAACATACTGATGGGACGAGGGTGGTGGAACATTTTTCGGGCAGTAGACCCCTCTAATTGCACAAGCATACCCAAATGCTAATGAATATGATTACAGAATGTCTGTATACTAACTATTATTTGTTTGATAACAATCTATACCACCAGATATGTGGTAATGTGATGGGAGCCTGCTTCTCCCAAAGCTATGCATGTCTTCTCATGGACTGATGGGAGGAGCAGGTACTCAAATGGGATCACTGTGTTATCTGGGATGAAAGAGTGGTCATTTGACTACGATATAAAGAGGATCTATTTGTAATCTGGAGGGGCACTGAGGACAGTGCTAGACAATTTGAAAACTTGATCAATGTGAATAATCTAAACTTGCATTTTACTGGAGAGCTCAGTCAGTATAGGATACATCTTCTAGATGTAGAAGTATTTGTTAAAAGTAGGAAGTTAAAAACTAAACTCAGAAATAGAACCTCTGATAATAGGCTTTTACATGCAACTAGTATTTAACCCAGGCATCTCACAGCTAGCATCCTATATAGAGTACTGATACATGCTAAGCACATTTGCAGCTTATAAACTGATGTAACAGCATGCCAGAAGGAGGTCAGGGGCAGACTCAAGAAAAGAGGATACTATGACAAAACATTGCAAGCTACTTTAAAAAAAATTCAACATCTTGACCAGCGAAACCTTTTTATTTAAAAACCCAGCAAAGACACAGGCAACAGGGACAGTAAGACTTATAACTGCTTACAGCAACCAAGGCAATTAATTAATAACTCTCAATAAGATAAATTGGCATCAAATTCGCTCTGATCTAGTTATAGGGACAGTAGTGCATAAAAAACAAAAAATTATGTATTATAGAGCTGCCTTCATGAAAGAAATGTTGGTAAGACCCAGCCCTGAGATTAGGAGGTCCACAGACTTGCTCTCTGACAGAAAGGAGTTTTACAAATTGTCTAGATGCAGAGTATGCTCTGTGGGTATCAATACCAGGGACTACTTGACTCCTTTCAGTAATACACCTGTCAAAATCAAGGGTAGTTTTAACTGAAAAAGTGATCATGCAGTATAGATATGCTAACATGCAGCTGCAATTTGAGATGCATGGACAGCACTGTTTTCCAGCCCACAAACATATTTTGCAGTACATGCGCATAATCATTAATGTAGACAACATGTTTCCAATTGCCAGACACTGTGCCAAAATCCACAACAGCAATGTATCCCAAATTACATACTATATATTAGATACGGTAACACACAACGAAAGAAGGGGAGATTGTGTCAAAGCTCTAAGACCGTTGGAATCGATATAAATATTAAATCTAGAATCCAAATCTTCCAATGGGTTAAACTGCAGAGAGGTTTTCCATAATGTTCTGCAATTATAGATTGTCTGTTCTTTCTGATCATTGATAATATTGTTCTAAAAAATATACAGTTTGGAATATGTAGAATACATTTTTCGTCTTTGCACATATAGCAATGTTATTTTGATAGTTTTCATGTATTTATTTTTGATGCTTTCCACCCACCATGCTTTTTATTTTATATGTGAATCACGGTCTCCATAGATCCAGAGTCAGCCCATTTGGGCTTCATCAGTTCCATGCACTACTTCTAGAACTGATTCAAAAGCATTAATGGTATGCTCAGTATGTTTACTAAGTCTATTGAATTTTATGCTTTGAATTTGTGGCATAAGCCTTTCATGGTTTTCATTCATAGAATTTCTTTTCAAGTTCCTAGCATATTACCATGGATATATTTTATAGAATTTAATTTTCATAATTTTCTGTAGTAACGTGGTGATCTTTATGCTGACACACATCATATATTCAAGAAGTGTGGCACTGCAAGTTTCATGTGATCGAGGCCACTGTAGCAGCTGAGACATATTATGGAGTGCAGGTGAATGCAATAAAACATTTCTGGAGCATCATACCGGGTTGTCTGCATCAATTCTATGGTAGGAAGCACGATTCAAAGGAATGCAGGCAAGTGATATATATACACACATACATATATATACATGAACATAAATATATGTGTGTGTGTGTGTTTGTATATATATATATATATATATATATATATATATATATATATACTGAAAAAAACATAGGTTTCAGCGGTGTTATAGTTAGCTGGACATTTCACTCGTACAAAACCATTAAACTTCCTCTGGTTTTTCAGTGAATTTCTAAGGTTTCTTTAAATGCTAATTCCTAAATATAACACCCCTGAAACCTATGTTTTTTTCAGTGAATTTCAAAGGTTTCTTAAATGACAGTTTTTAAATGTAATAATGGTTATATTTTTTTTTTTTATACTGAGGTTCTACATTTTTTTAACTATAGGATTTGATTGGGTTCATAACATTTCCTATTGTAACTATTGAAGGAACCCACCCATTTCAATCATTCTTCTTAGACCATCTTTGGAGGAACACCCCTCACCTGAGAAAAACTTGTTTTGGCTGATTTACTTTGTGCTATTTTGTCAAATCTGCACACAATGGCTTCAGGACAGCAGCCAGCCCAGAACTCTGATCATTCTTCGGAGGAAGAATTTGTTCCTGAACCTGCACGCCCTCAAAGACCGACATTGGTGGTGTGGACATTTTTTTCCATCCCAGAAGGCCTAAAAAAGGTGAATGCAACAAAAGTCACATGCAGAATTTGTGAAAGGGTACTTTCGAGAGGCGATCCCACCAAGAAATATTCCTGCGTTACAGCTAGTATGCAGAAGCACCTGAAGACTCTTGCCCCATCAATCTGGCTTTGGAGGAGTGCAGAAGACTGCAAGATAACCCTCCACCTGCAGTGGCTAGTACTTCTGGTACATCTTCATCGCCAGCATGTTCGGACATATGTCCAGAATTTGGTCAAGTAAAGATCCACTGCATCAAGTGCAACCAACTACGGTGCTATGGAGAGCAGTCTGTGGATCTAATCTGCACATCACAGAGAAATCATCGCTGTTAGACTTTTTTTTTTCCTGAAGTTGACTATTTTGTTCGTCCTGTTCTCTTTTTTCTTTAAAAAACAAACAAAAAAATAACAAAATAATTCAAAAAAAGTAAAACAATATATAAAACAAAAAACAAAAAAAAAAAGTTATTTTCAGAACTAACTTCTCTTTTTAAGAAAAGAGCTATATTTGTATGATAGTGTGAAAGTTTGGTTGAATGTATGCGTAGTGCATAATTGAATAAAATAATGCATTAGTAGTGCATGGTGAATGTATAAATGCAGAACTATAAGGAAGTGCTGCAGCATGATACTGTAAGCTCTTTAGATGCAACACGCTCTGGTACTTACGAAGCACTGTGTTGCAACATATGTACATAAATATGTTGCAAGTCTATGCTTCCCTCTGCACTGCTGCTTAAACTGCAGGCATGCAGTGACACAGTCACCCTTGTACCATGGTGCAAGGATATTTGTGTTATGGGTAGTTTGTTTTTTGTGCACAATAACAATCAGTGAAGGGATTTTTCTCCTTCAATGTATGCTGTGCAATGCAGCATGCATTGAAAGAGAAACAATAAGGAGAAATTAAAACAATCCTCCTTGTTCTGCCTTCCTACACCAACTGGGGGATGGTGCAGCATGCACACACATGTCCAGATTTATGAGTTCTGATAAATCTGGAGATGTGTCTTGTTCTATGAGTGTTGTGTGCAAACACCTACAGCAACACCTATAAATTTGAATTTAAAAAGCTTATATAGCGCATCGTACACCATTGCGGTTTCTTGGCGCTTTAACGGCTTGCAACAACCTAGTAAATGGACCATTTAGAGTGGGAAGGCCTGAGTAAACAAAAAGGTTTTCAGGCCCTTGCGAAAGGCAGAATATTGTTTAGAACTTCGAAGGTGGTCCGGCAAGGAGTTCCAGAATACCGGAGCTAGGAAGGAGAAATTAGAACCTCCCCATTTTTTCCTAGTAAAACGAGGGACTTGAAGTAGGGACCGATCCGACGAACGAAGTTGTCTGACGGGAACGTAGTTGGTTAAAAGTGATGAAATGAAGGCCGGAGCAGATCCCTGTCTTGCCTGAAAGACCATGCACCCCATCTTAAAAAGTGAGCGTTGCCGGACAGGCAGCCAGTGTAGTTCCTTCAAAAGAGGTGTAGAATGATGGGACCGGGGAAGGCCATACACCAGCCGGGCTGCTTGGTTCTGCACCAGCTGAAGTTTGCGGAGGCTGTATGCCGGAATGCCGTTGTAAAGGGCATTGGCATAGTCTAGCCGGGAGATGACCAGGGCAGACATAATGAGTTTAAGTGCCAACGGGGAAAAGAAGCGGGACACAATACGGATAGTTCGAAGCATAAGAAAACAAGAAGAGACAACAGCAGCAACCTGTGAGTGAAGGGTGAGCTGGTGATTAATTTTTATACCCAAAGTTTTTACCGTAGAAGAAGGAAGGGGAGGGATACCAAGAGTGAGGGGCCAAAAGGAAGAGTTCCAGGGACTGGAGGAGCCACCAGTAAGCACCAACTCGGTTTTGTCCGGATTGAGCTTCAGATGGTTGTGGCTCATCCAGTCCCTGATAAAAATCATAATAGACTGAAAATTGGAAATAGCGTGAGGAGAAGAAGACAGGTCAAAGACCAGCTGGAGGTCATCCGCATAGTTATACACCGCGACCTCCAGCTGTTGAAGTGCAAAGATCAGAGGGTAGATATAAAGATTAAACAATAAGGGAGAAAGAGAGGAACCTATAGCATGCCCCTTCAATGCAAAATGGTGTGTATGGTGAGGTCGTATTTACATGGAGAAGAAAAGCTGCACAGAGTGCCTTTTCCTCTCCTTGTAAATATGAAGGAGTGTCTTGCGCCATCACTATGTTACAAAAAGTGACATATTATTGGCACAGGCTGCTTCTAAATTTGCCGCATAAGTGCTTAGGTATTGGCAGACTGTTACAATAAGAACATTTTGCTAGTTGATTGATTGAAAAATTGCATGAGAGTGATAGGAGTTAATTTTGAAGAGTGTATTAATACTTTGTAGCTTCTTGCAGGTCTGCATGCATACTATAAAAAGAAATCGACTTGTACAAGGGTTAGTGGCTAGGCCAATCCTTAAGTATATGACTAATAAATAGAGTAAGGTCAGTACTGCAAAGAGAGTACAAGATACATTTATAAGTACTTAGGCTTTGGCAAAGTGATAGGACATGTTTATAGAGTAGTGATGGGAAGGGATGGGGCCTGATGTGACATGTACAAACACACTCTGTGACGTGTTTTAAGTTGAGGTATTTAGTCTCTTTTAATCCTGATAGTCCCTGGATACTGCTAGTCCACCGTGTCTCTCTGTTGAACATCATACAGCTGCGTTGCAGAGAGGTGATCCAAAGCCATGGCCTATTTTACACCTCTCTGCAATGCAACTCTCAGGCACTTTCTGCACATATCAGGCAGGTTAGTTGGCCCCCAGGGACACTCAGGATTTAAGGAGACTTTGTCCCGTAACTTAAAACGCCCACAGAGCATGTTTCCACACATTTCTTCTCCGCCCATCCCCCATTTCATCACCAGTGTGCAAACACAGCCCTTTGTGCATTTTAATACTTAGTTAATCTTACCTTCACAGTAATAGATATAAAAAACTCTAAACATTTTTTTCAGTTGTGTTGTATAATTTACATTTCTGAAAATTTCATATTTTAGAATTAGGGTCTGTAAAAAATAAGAAAAAATACAGTTATAATATATAATATATTTTTTACAACACAACATAATTTTAACATTATATAAATTATTTTCTTTGCCTTTTTTGCTGTTCTCAGAATATATTGAATTACATTACAAACAGTATTTTCAATGTTATTCATCACATAACAGCAGGCAAAAAAAACAATCAATAAGATTGTATAAAAAAACAAAAGTGCGTCTAAAATATTTTTAATATACTCAACTATTTCTGAACATTCCATAAAAACTACATCCTCAATTACATACCATTTAATACAAATCACACATATATAAAATGCTTCATTCTAAGAGAATTCTTTTACTTGAATATGAAAGAACTCAGATTTTTATTCAATAAAGAATTCTTTTTTAATTTCTGTACACTGTAAATGATGTTTTTAAAAAATATATGCTGTGAGAATGTGCAAGAAAAAGTCCATAATTCAAATTTATACCTTTCTTCTAGGCCAAATGGTATTCCTGAAATCCTTTAAACTGAAATTGTCCAATAGTAATCATATTAATACATTTTAACATATTCCTAATAGGCTGAATTATGTTCCTAAACTTTGGCTTTAAAAATATTAGGTACAAATGTGGTAATTCGTTAGGCAAAAGTTGTTTAAAAAACAATTGAGCATCATTACAATATGTCCATCCTTTATCACATTTTAAATAGGCAGTGTAATGTCCAGATGTTGTAGAAGGACCATCATGGAAAATTATTGCTACTGCTACAAAAGTTCATCCTGATATTGATAGTTGACTTGCTACAAAATGTTTTATTAAAGTTTCCAATTTTCTTCCATCAGCTGTACAACATTGTATCATTAAAATTATATATTGTCCATATATTTGTATAAATAATGTTGATAACATTTCTGATTTGCATTGGCTACACTCCATGTTTTGATTTGCTGCTTTAACTAGTTTGTTGAAAGACACTGATTTACAGTCTGGTAATGTCTATGTTAGTGCTATATGTTAACATAACATTTTCACATTGATTTTCCCATTTATAACGAAGGCCAAAAAAGTTTTCAATATCTATTCCTTCATTTTCCAATACTGCAAGCATATACATTAGAAATTCCTGAGCATCTTTTTGGATATTCTGCGTAAATTGTGTAGAACCAGAACATATATCCAAAAGATTACGAATATCAGAAATGCTTTGCATTTTACTTTTATCAGTTCTTATTTTTTCATAAATACAATGCAACAAAGAACAAAATCTTTTTTCCCGATTCTCCATAATTTGCTGTTGCAAACTTTCTAGAAAAAAACAACATTGACCACTACATTAGCATAGCAGTTGATTCCTGAACTATTTTCAAACTGATGACCAATAATCTCTTCAACAGTGTCCTTTTTAGGTCTCGCTCTCGAGACCTATTGTCGTCGAGATGCCTCTCAAGGGAGACAGACCGCGGCACGCGCGGCGATTCTGGTCTGTGGATGCGCACGTCCAAGCCGGCGTCGTGTCCATCACATTCCCTGAAGTGCGCAAACACACAAACACAGCCACACTCACACATGCATGCACACACACACACGCACGCAACAGTCACACTCACGCATGCATGCATGCACACACACACACACACAGACACACATGCAACAGCCAAACTCACGCATGCATGCACACACACACACACGCGCGCAGGCACACACACACACGCGCACACACTCCCCACTCCCCACCACTTACTGGGCTCTTTTGTCACTGGCTCCTTCATTCCGTCGCATCACCGGATTTTTCTCCTCCTGCTCTCTCCCGGGAACGCCAGCACTCCTGGAATCCCTGCTTTCTTCTGGGCTCTCAACTACCCACACCCCTCTGCCTCCAAGGTGCCGCGCTCCGGACAAACTACGTCACCGCGAGCCTGGAACAGAGGCGGGGCATCTCCCGGAACCTCACAGGCTCCAAAGAACTTTCCTGCCTATCAAAGCAGAGCCCGCCTCTCTCTCCTGCGTTCCAGGCCTTGCTCGTAGCATACGCACGCCTTCCATCTTTTGGTAGTTCACACTCCACTCTGTGCCTTATTCAATTGAAAAACCTAACCATGTGAGTCACAAAGTAAGAGGATCCATTTGCTTTCCGGTAATTGACATCAGCTAACACAATATGTTTGTAACAGCCGTTGGCAGCGCTGAAGTGATCTGTTTGTTTTGATTGAGGACGTAGATATGACCCAGCACACTGTAATTGATAAGAGGATGGTTTCGGTTCCAGAAACGAGAACATCGATACCTAGATAATCCTGGTCGACCGCTAACCAGATAATGTCCGTGCTCTGCTGCCTGCGTGTTTCGCCTTGCACAGTTTACTCACGGGAAATAGCAGCGTTTTGTCTCATGTGATGAAGCACATTAATGTCACCCTAGTTTCTTCTATCTCGGAATCCTGTCGTTGACTGTGACAGGCTGCTTTTTTTCGATCGCAAAACGAAATATGGTGACCTGATGAAAAGCCTTACACGGTTTTCTGGGTTTCTAACAGGCATTTTACTCTCGGCCTTTCTCGAAAGTGCTAGCTACCAGGGCCAATTAGGCAGACGCCTAGGGAATAATATACAGTGGGTGTTAGCTCTTCATTTGGAAAAATAAGGAATAACTCTGTAGCCTCTTAATACCGCACGTTTGTAAATTTTCAGTTACAAGCTGATGGCAACGGGACAGTTTTAATTGTTTTTTGTGATGTGATGCGCTAATATTTCATAATTACCACACCAGATAAGCAATTGCGGTGCAAAAGTGAGCCGTCATTTGGTTACCTTGTTGTGATTGGAAGGCAATCGAGGGAATGCAATGCTGGAGTGAAGTGGGCGCAACCTGACAGATGCAGCAAAAAGTTCTGTAATTTGCTGAAGCCGATTCAAAATATGTTCAGAGGTGCACAAGGAAGGGCCATTTGCAGTTTTCGGCAACTAAATATCAGATTAAAGCCGAAAAGGACCACCAACTAAATACTGCATGAGGTAAAGGACACATGCTGGGGCGGGGTGGGGGCATGACGTCTGTGGGCACAAGGATGATACTCTCTATTTTGTTACTTTAATTCTGATTTCTTAGCCCTTCCATGTATATTTTTCTAAGAAGGAGGTACGCAATATTGCAGCGTCCCCTGAGCTGTTTGTAGACACACTGCACACTCACGCACTGCACACTCACGCACTGCACACTCACACACTCACACACTGCACCCTCACACTTCTTTAGGCCAGACACAATGCGTACTCACACACTGCGCACTCACACACTGCACACTCACACACTGTGCACTCAAACTACTTTAGGCCACGCACACTTCGCCCTCACACTACTTTAGGCCACGCACACTGCGCTCTCACACTACTTTAGGCCACGCACACTGTGCGCTCACACTACTTTAGGTCACGCACACTGTGTCCTCACACTGCACCCTCACACGCTCTTCACCCTCACACACTCTGCACCCTCATAAACACTGCACCCTCACACTACTTTAGGCCACACACACTGCGCCCTCACACTACTTTACGCCACACAGACTGCGCCCTCACACTACTTTAGGCCACACACACACTGCACCCTCACACTACTTTAGGCCACGCACACTGCACTCTCACACAACTTTAGGCCACGCACACTGCACCCTCACACTGCACCCTCACACACTCTGCACCCTCACACACTCTGCACCCTCCTACACACTGCACCCTCACACTACTTTAGGCCACACAAACTGCACTCTCACACTACTTTACGCCACACACACTGCACCCTCACGCTACTTTAGGCCACACAAACTGCACCCTCACACTACTTTACACCACACAGACTGCACCCTCACACTACTTTAGGCCACACACACACTGCACCCTCACACTACTTTAGGCCACGCACACTGCACTCTCACACAACTTTAGGCCACGCACACTGCACCCTCACACTGCACCCTCACACACTCTGCACCCTCACACACTCTGCACCCTCCTACACACTGCACCCTCACACTACTTTAGGCCACACAAACTGCACTCTCACACTACTTTACGCCACACACACTGCACCCTCACGCTACTTTAGGCCACACAAACTGTACCCTCACACTACTTTACACCACACAGACTGCACCCTCACACTACTTTAGGCCACACAAACACTGCACGCTCACACTACTTTAGGCCACACACACTGCGCCCTCACGCTACTTTAGGCCACACACACTGCACCCTCACACACTCTGCACCCTCAGACACTCTGCAACCACACACACACTGCGTCCTCACACTACTTCAGGCCACAAACACTGCGCCCTCACACTACTTTAGGCCACACACACTGCGCCCTCACACTACTTTAGGCCACACACACTGTGCCCTCACACCACTTTAGGCCTCACACACTGCACCCTCACACACTGCGCCCTCCCACTACTTTAGGCCACACACACTGCACCCTCACACTACTTTAGGCCACACACACTGCGCCCTCACACTACTTTAGGCCACGCTCGCTGCGCCCTCACACTACTTGAGGCCACACACACTGCGCCCTTGTACTACTTTATGCCACACACTCTGCACCCTCACACACTCTGCACCCTCACACACTCTGCACCCTCACACACACTGCACCCTCACACTACTTAAGGTCACACACTGCGCCCTCACACTGCTTTAGGCCACACACACTGCGCCCTCACACAACCTGCACCCTTACACTACTTTAGGCCACACACACTGCACCCTCACACTACTTTAGGCCACATACACTGTGCCCTCACACTACTTTAGGCCACACACACTGCACCCTCACACTATTTTAGGCCACATACACGTTGCCCTCAAACTACTTTAGGCCACACACTCTGCATCCTCACACACTCTGCCCACTCCCACACTCTGCACCCTCACACACTCTGCACCCTCAATGCAAAATACACTCCAAATACCACTCAGTGCCACATAATTACACGCCACATAATTACACTGCATTCCATGCAACATACACTCCAAATACCACTCAGTGCCACATAATTACACACCACATAATTACAGTGCACTCAATGCAACATACACTCCAAATACCACTCAGTGCCACATAATTACACGCCACATAATTGCACTGCGCTCAACGCAACATACACTCCAAATACCACTCAGTGCCACATAATTACACGCAACATAAATACACTCTACTCAATGCAACATACACTCCAAATACCACTCAGTGCCACATAATTACACTGCACTCAATGCAACATACATGCCAAATACCATTCAGTGCCACATAATTACATGCCACATAATTGCACTCTACAACATAATTACACTCTACTCAAAGCAACATACACTCCAAATACCACTCAGTGCCACATAATTACACTGCACTCAATGCAACATACACACCAAATACCACTCAGTGCCACATAATTGCATGCCACATAATTACACTCTACTGAATGCAACACACACTCCACACAATACCACTCAGTGCCACTTAAGTAAATGCTACATAATTACACTGCGCTCAACGCAACATACACTACAAATACTACTCTGTGCCACACAGTTACACACCACGTATTACTGCCACATAATTATATGCTACATAATTACAATGCAACGTGCACTCCAAACAATACCACTAAGTGCCACATAATTACACGTCACACAATTACACTCTACTGAATACAACATACACTCCTCATAATGCCACTCAGTGCCACATAATTACACTGCGCTGAACGCAACATACACTCCAAATACCACTCAGTGCCACATAATTACATGCCACATAATTACACTGCATTCAACGCAACATACACTCCAAATACCACTCAGTGCCACATAATTGCATGCCACATATTTACACTGCGCTCATCGCAACATACACTTCAAATACCACTCAGTGCCACATAATTACGCGCCACATAATTACTCTATCTATCTATCACCCTCATTCTATCTATCTATCCATCTATCGCCCTCACACTATCTATCTATCTTTCGCCCTCACTCTATCTATCGCCCTCACTCTATCTATCGCCCTCACTCTAATGCCCTCACTCTATATTTCGCCCTCACTCTATCTATCGCCCCTCACTCTATCAATCTATCTTTCGCCCTCACTCTATCAATCTATTTATCGCCCTCATTCTATCAATCTATCTATCGCCCTCACTCTATCTATTGCCCTCACTCTATCTATGTTAATGTTAATATTAATGTTAGTGGGTATTTGTTAAGTGCACTTACACCGGGTGGCTTCATGGCGCTGACCTAGGAACAAAAAAGGGGACTAAAGGCGAACTGAGCAAAACTACAGCTGTCTACTATCCCAGAATATAAGCTTGCCTAAACATCCATGTCTTGAGGAGCCTCCTAAACTGCATAATGTCAGTGCAGGATCGAATTTCCAGAGGAAACAAATTCCATAGTTTAGGTGTCAGGACCGCAAAGCGGCGGCCCCCCTGGCGCACACGTTTGAACTTGGGTACAGAAAGCAAGAAGAGATGAGTTGAACGGAGGGTCCGGTTAGGCACATATCTGGATATCAAGTTCGTGATAAAGGCGGGGCTTTTAGCATACAGGGCCTTAAACACGGTGCAACCTGTTTTAAAGGCACAGCGCTGGAAAATTGGGAGCCAATGAAGTTTCTGAAGCGATGGGGTGATTGGTTGCGATCTAGGATGACGCATGAGCAGCCTGGCTGCCTGGTTTTGGACCAGCTGTAATCGCCTAAATAGATATTGTGGCATCCCTAAGTATACAGAGTTCGCATAGTCCAAATGCGATAAAACCGTGGCTGTTAAAATCCTGGCCAGGGCGTCCTGGGTAAAGAACCGGTGGATTTTCCTAATCTTGCGCATCTGATAGATGCATTTTGAGATCACACTGCCTTCCTGGGATTTCAATGTTAGTTCCTTGTCAAGGGAGACTCCCAACGTTTTTGCTGAGCTAGAAGGGGAGGGAGAGGAACCCAGCTCCGTGGGCCAATAATGAGGGCCCCAGAATTTGCCACTATCCCCAGTCAGGACAAGCTCTGTCTTGCCCGGGTTAAGTTTCAAATGGTTACAATCCATCCCCTGTTGTATAAACAGCAGTGTTTCATGGAACTCCGCCACTGAATGATCGGAGCCATCGATCTCGAGGACCAACTGCAGATCATCTGCATAGTTGAAAACTGTCACATTTCTCAACTTCAGAGATCGAATCAAAGGAGAAATATAGATGTTAAATAAATGAGGTGACAAAGCTGAGCCCTGAGGAACCCCACAAGAGATTTGGTGAGGGAAGGCAAGATGGGATCCCTGACGGACTGCCTGAGACCTGTCATTCAAAAAGGACGACAGCCAGCCGGCAGCCACCCCCTGGACACCTGCCAGTTCGACACGGTCGACCAAAATTCCATGGTCAACCGTGTCGAACGCGGCTGAGAGATCTAATAATACCAGTGCCCGTGGGGAGCCCCTATCCACATGTTCTCTAAGAGTATCCATTACCGCCACTATGACTGCCTACGTTGAATGGGCTGGCCGGAAACCCGCCTGGTGGGGGTCAAGATAACCAGACTCCTCCAAAAAGTCAGATAGACAGTTAGCTACATGAGTTTCCAAAAGCTTTGCCACAAAAGGCAGAAAAGAAATAGGGCGGTAATTGGATAATAGTGTAGAGTCTGACCCAGGTTTCTTCAATAGGGGGACAACTATGGCCTTTTTAAATGCCGATGGGACTTTACCCATAGTTTGAGACTCATTCATTAGAGCCAGTATGGGACCAGGAAAAGCCGAAAAGCAGTCTTCAAGGATATGCAGCAGACAGCAGTCAGATGGGGCTCCTGATTTTACCTTCAGTAGAAGCTTATGGAGAGTTTCCAGGTCGATATTGGGGAATTGACTTATCACATGAATGTTTTTGAACTGATCATCAGAGCTAGGTACAACCGAACATTTAGGGATCTATTGCCCTCACTCTATCTATCGCCCTCAATCTATCTATCTGTCTATCTATCTATTGCCCTCACTCTATCTATCTATCGCCCTTACTCTATCTATCTATCGCCCTCACTCTGTCTATCTATCGCCTTCACTCTAACTATCTGTCTATCGCCCTAACGCTATCAATCTGTCTATCTATCTATCCCCCTCACTCTATCTATCGCCCTCACTCTGTCTATCTGTCTATCGCCCTCATTCTATCTATCTATCCATATATCGCCCTCACTCTATCTATCCATTTATCGCCCTCACTCTATCTATCTATCTTTCTATCTATCCATCGCCCTCCCTCTATCTATCTATCGCCCTCTATCTATCGCCCTCCCTATATCTATCTATCGCCCTCACTCTATCTATCTATTGCACTCACTCTATCTATGTATCGCATCACCACAGCATCACTCAGCACCATAACAGCATCACTCAGGGGCACCACATCATCACTATGCGCTACCACAGCATCACTGAACACCACAGCATCACTGAACGCCACAGCATCACTCGTCGACACCACAACATCACTCGTCGACACCACAACATCACTCAGCGCCACCACAATATCACTCAGCGCCACCACAGCATCAATCTGTGCAACCACAGCATCAATCTGTGCAACCATTCAACAACAACTGGTTCAAATATGTTCAATCAATGTTTCAAGCTTTATTACAAATGTCACAAAAAAATGTTAATATTTCACTTCTGTTTTTGGATTTTCGTCACAATAAAATACACTGAACATAATCTTTACAAAAGTTTAAGCTATTGCTATCATAAATTACTAGGGGCTAGATGTAGGTAATTCTTATTTACCACTTCTTAAATACCTAATTTTACCGATTCGGTATTTAAGAAGTGGCAAAATAGAGGGGGGTGCAGGTATTTCAGAATCGGTAAATACCGAATCGTTAAGATTCGGTATTTACCGATTCTGTAAATACCGATTCGGTAATGCCCATTGATTCCTATGGGCCCTGAAGCCCATAGGAATCAATGGGCAATACCGAATCGGTATTTACCGATTCGGTAAATACCGATTTTTGCAAGGGTGCAGGGGGTGTCACTTTGACACCCTCTAGCACCCTAAAGACGGACATGTGTGCCATGTGGCACACAGACATGCCCTAAGGGCATGTCTGTCTGTCACATGGCTAGGTGTTTATGCACACATGTGCATGCACACCTGGATTCGGTATTTTACCACCCAATTGGATTGGGTGGTAAAATACCGATTCTGTAAGGCCTTAGGGACTCTGAAGAGTCCCACCTACATCTGGCCGTTACCGAATCGGTAAAAATACCGATTCTGTGTTTTACAGAATCGGTAAATTTACCGATTCGGTAAATTTACCGAATCTGTAAAAATGGCCCCCTACAAAACAAATACCCATTTACCGGTCGGTAACAGCCGAAATCGGCCGTTACCGACCGGTAAAGGGCTTCCTACATCTGGCCCTAGAACTTTTATTTAAGTATTATTAGAAAAAATTAAAGGCCATTGTTATTTGTAGTATCAATACATCTAAGTCACGTACATACAACACACATTGCATTACAAAAGCTATAGGTGTCACATTTGCGAAAGTTATAACTATTGGCATTGTAAATGACAAAGCTATTAATTTCGCTATTTTCAAAACCAACACATAAATAAAAAAATTGTCATTTACAATACCAATAGCTCAAACTTTCCTAATGCGAGAGCTATTGTATTGCAAATGCTTGTTCTTTTTGCTTGCACTCTTAACATTATCTTGCTTTTTTTCCTTCTCTATAACTTCACTACAGATATTCTTATATCTTCTTTTTTGACCTACCACACGCTTTTCAAATACAGGATATTGACCTAAATTGGGAGCATATGCTCTTCTTAACCTATTATACTCTTTTACACTGTTTGCTTCTACAGTAATCTTTGTCTCATCAAAATCAATTAAACACAAACCAGATACATTTCGGTCTCGGGACAAAGCAATATATGCCATAACCTCTTTAAAAACAGTACTTCCAATGTTCACCAAAGCACTGTCTACACTTAATCCTTGAGATTCATGAATAGTCAATACATATGCAACAGAAAGTGGAAACTATTTTCGATGGATATATAAGTCTTTAACAAGCAAAAAACGAACTGAACAACAACCAATTTGTTTTACTTCTTCAATGAGATCAAAATTGATTTTTAAAAATTCAATTCCATCTCTATTTTGATAATTAACAAAATCCAAAACTTTACCCATTGCTCCATTTACTAAATCTTTTTCTACATCCAAATTACGCCATAAAATTACCCGACAGTTTACACATACATATAGATTCTTTTCTAAACCAGCAATTTTAGATATCGATTTTCCTAAAGAATACAATTTTTTTTTCAATTTTACGTCAAAATAATAGTGATTCCTTCATGCTCTATTTTATCCCAGATCTCTATATTGGGTTGAATGTATGACATTGTTCTGCATTCTGTCCATCAACTGTTGTTTTTGCATTTGTCACCCCGAGTGGGAAGGGTATCCTCAGACATGAGTCCCGTGCTCTCCACACCACTGGAGTCAAGCTATCCTGGCTGATGACGGCTGATAGCCAGAAACCGGTCCTAGGATGCTTTATTCCGGTCTAGGGAAGACATGGCTTGGCAGTTCGGGCTCGACTGTTCCCATGAGGCACAGGGTCAAGGCTGATTTGCATATGACCATGTTTGAACTGGGGTGGTGTGGAGTGCAAAAAAACGATGGATTTAGTCCCCAGATCTCTGTTCTGGGGTGAATGTATGACATTGTTCTGCATTCTGTCCATCAACTGTTGTTTTTGCATTTGTCACCCCGAGTGGGAAGGGTGTGCTCAGACGTGAGTCCCGTGCTCTCCACACCACAGGAGTCAAGCTATCCTGGCTGATGACGGATGATAACCAGACACCGGTCCTAGGATGCTTGATTCCGGTCCAGGGAAGACATGGCTTGGCAGTTCGGGCTGGACTGTTCCCATGAGGCACAGGGTCAAGGCTGATTTGCATATGGCCATGTCTGAACTGGGGTGGTGTGGAGTGCAAAAAAAGATGGATTTAGGCTCAGATCTCTGTACTGGGGTGAATGTATGACATTGTTCTGCATTCTGTCCATCAACTGCTGTTTTTGCATTTGTCACCCCGAGTGGGAAGAGTATGCTCAGACATGAGTCCCGTGCTCTCCACACCACTGGAGTCAAGCTATCCTGGCTGATGATGGCTGATAGCCAGAAACCGGTCCTAGGATGCTTGATTCTGGTCCAAGGAAGACATGGCTTGGCAGTTCGGGCTGGACTGTTCCCATGAGGCAAAGGGTCAAGGCTGATTTGCATATGGCCATGTCTGAACTGGGGTGGTGTGGAATGCAAAAAAAAACGATGGATTTAGGCCCAAATATCTGTACTGGGGTGAATGTATGACATTGTTCTGCATTCTGTCCATCAACTGTTGTTTTTGCATTTGTCACCCCGAGTGGGAAGGGTATGCTCAGACGTGAGTGCCGTGCTCTCCACACCACTGGAGTCAAGCTATCCTGGCTGATGACGGCTGATAGCCAGAAACTGGTCCTAGGATGCTTGATTCCGGTCCAGGGAAGACATGGCTTGGCAGTTTCGGCTTGACTGTTACCATGAGGCACAGGGTCAAGGCTGATTTGCATATGGCCATGTCTGAACTGGGGTGGTGTGGAGTGCAAAAAAACAATGGATTTAGGCCCAGATCTCTGTACTGGGGTGAATGTATGACATTGTTCTGCATTCTGTCCATCAACTGTTGTTTTTGCATTTGTCACCCCGAGTGGAAAGGGTATGCTCAGACGTGAGTCCCGTGCTCTCCACACCACTGGAGTCAAGCTATCCTGGCTGATGATGGCTGATAGCCAGAAACCGGTTCTAGGATGCTTGATTCCGGTCCAGGGAAGACATGGCTTGGCAGTTCGGGCTGGACTGTTCCCATGAGGCACAGGGTCAAGGCTGATTTGCGTTTGGCCATGTCTGAACTGGGGTGGTTTGGAGTGCAAAAAAACAATGGATTTAGGCCCAGATCTCTGTACTGGGGTGAATGTATGACATTGTTCTGCATTCTGTCCATCAACTGTTGTTTTTGCTATTTTATCAATGGCTTCCATTTTTATTACTTCTTAATTTTCTAGGTTTAAAAGTTGTTCATTAAATATAGACCACTCATGCAGTGTTGGCATTAAGTAGATTATAGATTTATTTTTTGCCATTTTCATATATATTTTCTCAGGAACTATATTTTCATTTGGAAACACATTTGAAAGTAGTTGACTCTGCACAGCTTGTTTGCCATGTTCTGACAGTACTCCAATTCTTATATCTTGAAGAATAGTTCCATAATCAACATCATCTGCCTGTCGCATATTTGTAATGAGTTCTTTGTATTCAAAATATGAGCAAATATTAATGTTTCCAACACTTTCCAAAGACTTTCTGGTGTCTTCATGCACAAGTGTTTTAAAAACTGGTTGTGCTTTTACAGGAGTAAGTTGCTGTAGATGTCCAAAAACTATGACATGTTTTCCTCCAAATAAGACATTGTACTTTTGTTTTAAGAATTTGCTGCATTCTTAAATGCACCAAAGCAAGCATTAAGTTTGAGATCACGCTTACCTCATCAATAATCAGAAATTTCATTTTCTTTAGCGCTCTTGAAACTTCATACCAAGCTTCTCCAGATAGCTTGTGATATTCCAATTTGTTTTCATGCTCTACAGGTAGCATACATAAATGATGCAATGTTATTCCTTTAATGTGTGTGCTGCCAACCCAGTGGAGCAGTTATAACACAAGACACATGTGAATGAGTTGTTTTCTGTAGATAACTGGTCAATACTTTAATTAAGAAACGTTTTCCTGTTCCAGCTTGACCGCTGACATACATTCGGATAGGTTGAAATGATGTGCATGTGCATTCTTTCTTTTCGTGAAGAAAACCATGGTCGATCTATTGTCTCATAATATCTTCTTGAGCTTGATGCATTGCTGTTTCCACTTCATTCATGGCAATTTCCGCTTCATTTTCAAGAATTGGTTGTCCTAGTGGATCTTGACTCAGTGGAGCAGAACTATGACTATCTTGAGTACTGTCTCTAGCAACCTCAGCTGCAATAGTAGCTTCTTGATCAATTTCTTCATTCAACATTTTTAGATAATTTGCAGAAACTGTGCATTCAATGGTATCTTTATAAGCATTGAAGGAATCTTCATAGCTCTGAAAATCTCCAAGTAATTCCAATTCTGTACGCCACTGTTTGAACAGTTGCAAAAGTGTTAAAAAGTAAAATTCCCTTTTATCAGGAGTGTCACAACTCAGTTTTCTGTGATTATCCAAATCTCCTTTCCTTTGTTTCACCAAACATCCTTCGGAACCAATCACTCCATATTTTCCATCATTGATGTTTTCTATAGTATTCCATTTAAAAGTGCAGTTTTGCAGCACTTCATAGAGACATATGTTCTCAAGATGATGACTTCCATTTGGATAATATGTGTCCAACATGTTTGTTTTGACAATATCTGTACTTTCCGGATCATTTTCTGCTAAATATTCAATTTCTTGTACAGATTTAAGTACTCGATTTCACGTTACAGCAAGACCTAGACTCACCCAAATGATTCTTCTGGATTTTGAGTATAAACTTGCAGATGATAACCGATCTGAGCTTTCATACGCTCCAATTTCTTGATGGGATAACATCTTCAAAGGAAAACTGTATAATTTCTTACTAAGACTCTTCTCGTGAGAAATTTCTTCCCACATTTCTTTCAATTCCGTCTTTTCTGATTTTGTAATGTAGGATGTTACATACCGAGCAACAGCAATGGAATTATTCGCAACGTACTGAATATCCATATTAGCATTCCACATTGAGAGAATAACTGGATTATGATCATTTAAGTATTTTGATTCTTCACTTCTTCTCAAATTGTATGTATTTTTGGGAGATTTTCTAATGATGGTATGTCTCACAGTTGACATAAAACTGTTAACACTTCCTATGCATATCACAGGATGTGGAAATTCAAAACGACATTTGGTATAAAACTTTTCCTTATACTTGTACTTTCATCAACAATATTTTCCAAATCGATGACTTTGGAATCGTAAGACTTGTTGCCTTAAGTTGTTTTCTTCTGTTCTTTTTGGTATAGCACATGTGGCATATTCTTCAATAAAAGACAAAACAGTATCATCCGAATTAGTTCCAAAATTGGGTGCATCCTTGATCCATAAGAGCATATGTATATGAGGAGCACCTCTAGCTTGATACTCCATTCTCCAAAAGAAATCCACAACTTCTCCAAGAGGAGGATTCTTTTTATTGCAGATAAAAGACATAATAGCTTCAAACCTATGATTGACATATCTGCATACATTAACAGGATCCAAAGAGCACAATTCTCCAGGTGTCTTGTATTCAATATTTTTTATATTCGAATTTGCCTCTTGAAGAATTTCAAGTAAATCATCCCAAGCATATTCAGCCCAGCTTAGGGTAAGGAACCACGTAGGAATTCCTAAGTTCCTTAGCATACATTTAAGATCTCCATAACGATGGTACCAATACTCATTAGTACCACACTGACATGTCAGCAAATTAATCAGCTGAGATTCTAAATGATTATCTCTCTGATGTACTTTATCCATAAATTCCTTTGCTGAAACATTTTGAATATGTACTCTTGTTTTCAATATGTGGTTGACTGCATATGAAAGTCCAGACAAGTCACTCTCAAACATAAGATGAAATATATATGGGATACATTGTCACAATCTTGGATTTTCTGCATACAATCTTGTTGTCCGATATTCAGATGCAGGAATCTGCACTGATCGTTCATCATATCGTCCACCTTTTCCTGTTGGGAACAACTGCGGAAAACAATGAGCTTCCAAACTTTTTTCCGATAGACTCATGGGACTTCCCTTTGCTTTTTTCATTTGGAATAACCCATCACTTCTTTGGAATGAAGCGGATGTGCACTATAATATTCATGGATTTCTTCACTTTTCGAGATATTCACTTTTTCAATTTGACCACTTGACGTTTCAGTATCATCTCCTAAAAGTATTTCTTCTCCTCCCACATACACATTTTTATAGTACTCATTATTTTTTGTCAGATACAATGTTGCCTTTTGCACTTTGCTAACACCTACTAATTCTTGCCAGATTGTCTTACTCTTAGTAGGAACACCATTAACTGGAATATATAGTGGTTCACTTTCTACATTCTCTACACCAATAGTTTCAATATTGTTCTTTAAGTCTAGAGGTAAATATACAACTCTTCCTTTTAATCCTCTCTGTAAATCTGTAGGAGGCAATTTACCTGTTTTAGGCTCCATACGAACAATAGCCTGAAATGGTTGCACAGATTGAATAAGAATAGACTCATGAGGTATTTAAATCTATCGGTTCTGGAGGAATAGTTACCAACTCTAGATTATTATGGATAGCTCAAGCGGGCATTTTATTCTTGTCTAATTTGTTATAACAATATTTACAAATACGCTGATCAGAACCCAAATGAAAACAGTTCTCTTCCAACAAATAAGTTGCAAAGTGCTTTCACGTATCATTATTTTCTCTTTCACTTTTTAAATACAGATCAACAGGCCTAGTCTGAGTTTTATAGTGAGTTCGCCGGCAACAAATACAAGAATAATTTGGCCTTTCACCAGAAATCACCTTAAACTTTGTAATTTGTTTTTCAAATTCTTTTGTAGTACTAAGTTGCACATTATCTTCAATATTTTCTTCTATTAATGTGTCAGTTTCTGCTCTCTCTTGTTCAGGAACAAAGTAACAAAACTCAATTTCATCACCAACCTTCTTCACATCTGATACTGAACCACGCAAAAGAGCACTGTTTAACTCATTTAACATTAGTGCTGGACTTTTTGTGTAATACAATCTTCTGACTAGCTTCCGCATTTGAGAATGATGTACTGCTAACATTCTGAAATGATGAAAAACACTTTGACATACTTTTCTAGAAAGACAAGCCAGAGAATGACCTTGCAAACCAGTATTTTTTCTCACTCTACAAGGATCTATGCTTCATGGAAACATGCCATAGTTAGCCCTTTGCTGAAAAAGCCAGCCGCCGACCCTACGATATTGGCCAATTATCGACCAATATCGTTGCTTCCTGCTTTTTCCAAAATGCTGGAGAGGCATATTCATGAAGCTCTCTCCACATATGTGGAAAATAATGAACTACTTCACCCGTCTCAGTCCCGTTTCAGGAGCGGTTACTCCACTGAAACCGCCCTGCTTGGGATCACGGAAAAAATCAGAGAGCTTAGAGATGATGGCCAAATGGTGGCCCTGGTCCTGTTGGACCTAAGCGCGGCCTTCGACACCATCTCTCACTCCAAACTGCTCATCAGGTTGGGGGAGAGTGGTGTCGAGGGCAAGGCGTTAGAATGGATCAAATCATACCTATCCCTACGGACCTTCCAGATCACCTCCTCTGAGGCCTGCTCGGATGTTTTTTATTCTCCCCACGGTGTACCACAGGGATCTATCCTCAGTCCCCTTTTGTTTAATTTGTACCTCCGCCCACTAGCCTACCTTGCAGAGAATTTCGGTCTGGTTTTGATGACCTATGCAGACGATTCTCAGATTCTGTTTTCACTATCTAAATCTAACTCGTCTGATTCTTCTGCACTTAAATCAGGCCTCCATGAAATTTTCTGCTGGATGTCGGCCAACCAACTTAAATTAAATGGGGAAAAAACAGAGTTCCTCCTCCTAGGGAACAGTAAAGATCTCTGGAGTGATTCCCATTGGCCGACCTCACTAGGCAAGCTCCCGACCCCAGCTACTCAGGTCAGAAATCTTGGGGTCATCATTGATGACAGTCTATCTATGGTGCAGCAAGCAAATAAAGTGGCTGGCATATGTTTCACTATTCTCAGATGGTTACGCAAAATTGTCTGGATGCTACCACCGACCACCCAGAAGACCGTAGTCAATGCCTTAGTGACATCTCGGCTTGACTACGGTAACATCTTGTACCTGGGTGCAAACAAAGCAGTAATAAGACGCTTACAACTGGTACAAAATACTGCGGCCAGACTGCTTTGCAGAATCCCAAGATATGCCAGGATTACTAAACATCTCAGGGACCTGCACTGGCTCAGGGTCGAAAATCGGATCCGCTTTAAAACCCTGAGCTACCTTTTTAAAATCAAAGCCGGGACTGCTCCCAAGTATCTTCAAGATCTTGCCAAGCCTTACCTACCCAACCGCAATCTGCGCTCAGTTACATCAGCGAACTTTGCGGTACCAAGGTATAAACGGGCTAGAATGGGCGGAAGATCCTTTTCATTTCTGGGTCCAACTCTTTGGAACACACTGCCCACCCAAATACTCAAAGAAGAAAACTATAGGAGTTTCAGAAAAAGAGTGAAAACCTGGCTGTTTGATAAATAATTTGCCTTCGGATCTGTTTTTCTCTCTAGTTGTGTCCTGTGTCTTTGCTGATTCGGCGCCGGGAAACCCTTTGTGGGTAGCTGTGCGCCTTATAAATGCTATAAAATAAATAAATCTAGTCCTTGCAACATCTTTATCTTTGGTTTAACACTTTTTTAGTATACTCTTGTAAGAAATTGCGTAAAATATCAATAGATCCCTGTCGTATAGTATGAATATTACTACAATCCCAAGTATACACTGGGGCTTTAGGACGTCTCCCTAGAACTTCATCAGCTTTCACTTTCTGGGAACCATCTTCTCATTCTCAATTGGACAACCATTTCTAACCTCGTAAGCTCGACCACAGGTATCAACTGCATGCAATAAATTATTGGTCTGAAAATAACTCTCTTCATTAAAGAAAGGCTCTGAACTTGAACTGTGTTTCCGTTCACCCAAAAAAATCACAAAAATGAGTTCTGTTAATTACTTTTTCTTACTTTTGGCCTTCATAAAATGGATTGGTTTATCTAGTGATCGAATTCTGTTTAAAACTAAAATGAATAATTTCCTTTTTAGCCTTTTGAACAATGGATTCAATATGCTTCTTCTTTTTAAATGATAGTGCTCTTTTTGATATTTTTTCACATCTTTCAGTAAGTTAAATACAACTCTATTATAAAAAATCGTTTTTCTGATTTCTTTATACTTATGTTGCCTTCTTTTACCATACATTGTGTCTTTTGAATGCAATTTTCCATTTCTTCCTTTGTTTTTATTCATATTTATTTGCTGGTTGAAGCATTCTTTGTACTTTGTACAATCTGTACACTGTTTCTAGGCTTTGAAAGTATTTTAATGAATTCTTTTGTTGTCTTACCGGATGATTTATTCTTTTTCCGCACATGTAGTTGGTCATCCAATACTTGATGTGGAATTTTTTTCAAATAATTGTTCTTTTCCTGTCCTTTTCTCTTTCTTGATTTTTCAGGCATGATAAGTTTATTTTCATGATGATAAACAATATCTGTAAAAAATAAATATAAATAAATGTATTTTAATACATTTATAAATTATATATTTCTATTACTATACAAAAACATCTACCTATATATATAAAAACTAATGTATGTCTGTCTGTCTGTCTGTTTGTCCTTTATGCATTACTACACCATTCATCCGATCGCCATGAAACTTTGGGAAGTTGTTAAGTACACTCGCGCGAAGGATTCTGGCATAAAATATTTTTAAATATCGGCCCCCCAGGGCCCTCATAATCTTTCGAATATCGCGCGGAATTACAAAAATCATCAGTGGCTCAGTGCACGTGCTATATTAGCAGCTACGAACAACGATGTAAAGGACATCAATTTCAGCATTCAAAACAGAATACCAGGCAAAGCGACAACGTATAAGTCCACCAATACTGTGATGAGTCAATTACCAAATGGAATTCTTGAATTCACTGAATTTGCCCAGTATGCCACTGCACATTTTGACATTGAAAATACTGTTGCCACGTATTCCAATGATCCCAACAGATATGCCATTTGAATTCTAACGTTTACAGTTTCCGGTGCGACTCGCTTTTGCAATGACCATCAACAAAGCACAAGGACAATCGCTGCAAGTGTGGGGACTCCATTTGGAGAATCCGTGCTTCTCACCTGGACAACTGTATGTGGCCAGCTCACGCATCAGAAAACCTTCTGATTTATTCGTGTACGCACCAGAAGGAAAAACAAAAAATATTGTGTATCCACAAGCACTCGAATAAATAAATAGAATTAAAACGACACTTTGAAATGTTTTCCATATTAAAATGAATAAGTTTCAATAAAAATGACACAATGTCAATTGCATGTTATCATAACCAGTTTCCTTGAAATTCCTTTCTTCTGAGATCGCAGCAACGCGCGACGGGTAAGCTAGTCTATATATATAAAAGCAAATGTATGTTTGTCTGTCTGTCTGTCTGTTTGTCCTTTATGCATTACTACACCATTCATCCGATCGCCATAAAACTTTGAGAAGTTGTTGAGTACACTCCCGCAAAGGTTTCTGGCATAAAGTTTTTTAGATATCGCCCCCCAGGGCCCTCATACTCTTTCGAATATCGCGCGGAATTACAAAAATCATCAGTGGCTCAGTGCACGTGCTATATTTGCAGCTACAAACAACGATGTAAAGGACATCAATTTCAACATTCAAAACGGAATACCAGGCGAAGCGACAACGTACAAGTCCATCGATTCTGTGATGAATCAGGACGAAGTTGTCAATTACCCAATGGAATTCTTGAATTCTCTGGATTTGCCTGGTATGCCACCGCACATTTTGACATTGAAAATACTGTTGCCACGTATTCCAATGATCCCAACAGAAATGCCATTTGAATTCAAACGTTTACAGTTTCCGGTGCGACCCGCTTTTTCAATGACCATCACCAAAGCACAAGGACAATCGCTTCAAGTGAGTGGACTCCATTTGGAGAATCCATGCTTCTCACATGGACAACTATATGTGGCCAGCTCACGTGTCGGATAACCTTCTTATTTATTCGTGTACGCACCAGAAGGAAAAACAAAAAATATTGTGTATCCACAAGCACTCGAACAAATAAATAGAATTAAAACGACACTTTGAAATGTTTTCCATATTAAAATGAATACGTTTCAATAAAAATGACACAATGTAAATTAAATGTTATCATACCAAGTTTCCTTGAATTTCCTTTCTTCTGAGATCAAAGCAACGCGCGACGGGTAAGCTAGTTGTATATGAAAACCACTTAACAACTTTCTTTTGTAATTACTAATTGAAATTGTAATTGAAGGTGTAAAGATGGGTGTATTAGATGGTTTGAGGTCTGCATGTGTAATTGATAAGGGCTTGTTACAGTGTTTGTGTTAAGCCCTGGGACATTGGATAAGTACTTAGGCATAGACTGAATGATTAGAGTCCTGTAAGGAAAATGCCTGGTTGAATGTATAAGTGTTTCACTTTTAGTGCAGTGTTTGGATTAGTACATGATGCTGGATGGCTGACTGGAGAAATGCATAGAGAGTAACAGGGTGTTTGCTAGAGTGTATAGGTACTGCCTGAGTCATTGAAGATATGAAACACAAGTGTGTAGGTGCTTAGGTGGTTTTGTGAAGGGAGTGCGAAGGTAAATCAATACGGTATTTGTAAAGCGCAAACTACTCACCCCTATGGGTGAGTAGAGTCGGTGATCAAAGTGAGAGCTCTGTGTTGCAAAGTGAGATGGTGTGGCCACTGTTGCACAGCTGTGTGGAGAATAAATTTTGTCGAGGGGCCGGGAGTTGCTGGTACCTGGCCCTAAAATAGCTGGCCTAAGTTGTAAGTTATAGGGTGGCTCTAAAAAGATACCTTGTGTTCATTAGTTGGCGCTACATTTAAGTGCGAATGCACAGCTTCAAGTTATTCAGGAAAACTCGATTTCCCTGATCTGTGAAGTGTACTCCATCACTTCTGTAGATATCAGCCATATCAAAACGTATGTTGGTGTTGTAGAAGTACCTCATGTTGTGGTCTCTGAGGTATGCAGACACAGCTTTGTTGACTTAGTTTCTTCCTAGATTTTTCAATCTCAGGACAACATTTTCTTGACCATTTCCACTTCTGTCTTTGGCATATATTGGAATATACAAAGATAGTTTGAGGCAAAAGTAACATCGATTGTCCAAAGGTGTCCTTCGTGAGCATTTCCAAACCTACCCCAGTCAATGTGCCTAGGTCGTTTCCACCACAGTGCCCAATCATGAGGTAAGGGTGTTGGAGATGCAAACAGGTGTTAACCAAAGGCAACAATTAGTGCCACTTTAATCGTCTGTGGAAACCATTTAATGTTCACATTTTGTAAACCTAGGTCTAAGTCAATACGTCTCTGTTCTGCATACCTCTTGCACTAGAAAACATAGCTATGTCCTACGATCCACACTAGCTTTTTGAAGGTATGGCTGGAAGGTATGAAAAGATGTCTGTAGCTCATGCAGTTCCTTTGTAGAATAAGAGATATGTTTAAAGATGGGGACCTAGTTTTTTTTCAGATACAAAACGATACCTCATTGGGAGATGAAAAGCATTGTTTTTTAGAAGTAGGGTGCACATTTGTTTTGTGGGAAAGCAGCTTTGTGATTGGTTAAGAAAAAGAAGTTTGAACGTGGAGTACATATTATAGGAAAAAATTTGCTCAACTCAACCACACCTGCTACTTGCATTTGGAAGACACTGTTCAAACTTAAAACAATTGTGAACTTTTAACCTGCACTTGCCGTTAAATGTTTGAGAAAATGTTGCAAAAAAATATTGTTAGGTTTAAAAAAAGTATGAACTTTTAACCTGCACGTGTTGTAGAATGTTCTAGAAAGTGTGTTGATAGAATACGTTGCACTGCTGACTTCGATATATTATTGAATATGAAAAAGACTGTTTAGATGGAAAATTAAAAAGAAACTAATAGAGATAACTTTTGAAGCATAAAAGAATCAAGGAAGTATTCTAATTTGTTCTTTACATGTATTTATGTGTGGAGAAGCAACATTATATAAACAACAGCAGCAGGAAGAGGAAGAAGCAGGGAGTGGGGGGACGGGGAGATGGGCACAATGGCTTACATGTACAATCAAGTACACCAAAAGTATAGATAAACAATGGCCAAAATGAAACACGCGCACAAGGCGCATAAGTCACACAAAAGTATGGGTGAAATTTGCAAATTCGTGAATTTGTGCGAATTTGCAGATTTTTTTACTTTTGCGTGTTTGCGGGGCACTTTGCCTGTTCGCGGGGTTTTTTTCTGCACGCCGACCGCGAAGTTACCCATGCTGTCGTAGATGGGCGCGGCCATGTTGTTCGCGTTGCGTATTTCCGTTTCCGGGCGCTAGTTGCATGCTCGTGTTGTGCGCGGGGCCCGATTACGTGGTCGCGTGCGTTTTTGCGTGCTCGCGGGGGAAATATCGCGCGAACTTACTCATGCGGTCACAATGGGTGTGGCCATCTTGTTTTCCATTCACTGCTATGGCTCTGGGCATGCTTTTTCCATCCTCTTTTAATCTCTGCAATCCTTTGTTTCTTTGAAATTTGTTTTAATTTTTTTTACTCATTATCTAACTCTTTATTTTTTTACATCTACATTTTGTGTTTTTTTCTACTTTTGGTTACTTAAAACTACTTTTTTAACTCTTTTCTTTTATTTACCTTTTCCCTATTCTTTCTTTCCTATTTTATTTTCCTTTCCTGTCCAGGACCATGGCAAAGGGAGCTGGGAAGAATATCAAGGGGAAGGGTCCGGCACCCCGTACCCGGCTCCCTTGCGGGAGCTTAAGGGGGGAGGCAGTAGTAGCCCGGGAGATCTTCAGCGCGGTGGAGGTGGCCGCACTGATTTTCTATGTCCAGCGCCACCTCACCAAGACCTTCGCGGCATGTGGCAGGCCTGGTGCCGGGTACGTGCTCCGGGAGCGTCGCTAGCTGAGGGGGAAGGTGTGCCGGGCCATGTATCGGGAGTCTGGGGTCCGGCGCACCTAAAACCAGGCGACGCACCGGTGGTCCGACATCCTGGACCGGGAGAAAGACCTGCTCGACCTGCTTGGAGTCAATATCCGGGACCTTGGTGAGTAGTAGTAGCTAGTATTTAATCACTACTTTGTTTTCTCCTGCTTTGTGTTATGATATTGCAATTTGTTTTTTCCGGAGAGAAAGAATGCTGCAGATTACATTGCAGGTACATTATGTTTCAAAATTTTCTGTGATTGCCGGTGCTTGCCTGCTCACTGGCGGTGCTACTATGCTTTTTGCTTTCAATTTTGTGCTCATTTGGCCTGTGTGATTATGTATGAGTGAGTACTTTACAGAACTGTGTACTGCTAGAGAGACTAGAGACTCAAGTCTAGTCCTTCCTTTGTACTCCTGCTGCCACTAAGAAGAGATAATGGTGGATTGATAGGTTGAGTATATTATGATTTGTTATTAGTAGTAGGACATTTTTAGTGGTCTGAAATCATGATGACGGACTGTGTCTGTCATGTTGCGTGCTGCTGAGTGCTGGCAGTCGTAGTAGAACCTTTTTGTTGTTGGTTTAGTTAGTGGTTTACAACATAACTTTCCAAGTAGACGGTCTGCGAATCCAGCAATACTGTACTGTCCTGCTAGTTGACCAGATCAGATAGGTCAATACATGTAGTGCAATTGTTGGTAATTTGTTTTCCTGAGATAATTTTAGATTTTGGTCAAAGAAATCAAATATTTCAAAAAAACAATCATCCATGTTTGTGTTTATTTCATGATCATCATCAGCACCTCCCAGGGGCAAGACGACAACAGAGACGCCTGCGGAACAAGGTGGGCAGGATCGGTCCTCCGAGGTCTCTTCTGCTGGCCCCAGTAAGTTGTTCTGTTGTTAATATTAATAATTATACTTCCCCAACTTTTACAGCACCTATTCATTCCAAACTGTTTCCTAATTGTACTTTTTACAGAATAGTCTTTGATCTTCTTGTAGACTGTTTCTACATTATCCTCCCTCTACTATCACTCTCTGTACTACTTCTATTTACTATTATTATGAGTCTGTCTGTGTAGGTAGCTAAGCTTGCCCAGTCGGTAAACGGTGTTAAACAAAACTCTGATACAGCAATAGCTCTAGGCACTGAGTGCTGTCCTCTGGGTTGCCCTTGCTGTCTATTCCAGTCTTCTTAATGTTAGTGCTTTGACAATTCCCAACAACAAAATGTCAATGTCCACCAAGAATAAGCTTTGATTTGATAGGAGCACATACCATACCGCTAGTGTTTCAGGGACTAATCTGCACATACAGAAGTATGGACAAGAGAAATAGGACATTGTTGATGATAGGTGCAGTTCGACTTTCCACATACCTCAGTCAGAACAGAAGTTTAACCCCCAATCCCCTGACCGACTTTCTAGTGTGTCTGACCAATGATTAATTATACGACCCAGAAGAACAGAAGAAGACTACAGAGTCCTGACCTATCAGAGTCACGGAAGTACTGCATTAGAAAATAAACATTTCAAATGTGCACGCGTCCTCATTTACTCCTTGTTCTGGATTGAAATGATTGTCTAACGAAAGAGTGTTCATGTGTTCCACGTTACCTGAGGTGTACGAAATCCATGTTCTGGTTTGTCTAAGCATTGGGAGTTTGTAATAACCAATGAGACACTGTAGCTAGTCTGGTAGGGGATTTTGGGTACTAAGGTGAGTTTTGGCACACCCTAACTTGCAGAGGTTCCAAGTCTCTATGCACAGTTCTGTAGGAGAACGGAATCCCTGCGACATGGCGTCCAACCGTTGGTGGTCTTATTACATGACACTTGAGTAGTGCAATATTCAGTCCTTAACCCCTTCACTTTTGTTTCCGGTTAACGGTGGTGTCGGAGAAATCTACCTATATTTACATAGGTCTTTTCAAGCTTGAATCTTTCTAAACGATTTCCATGAATTACTACCCAGTTGTGCTACAAAGTTTACTTTGTACCTCTTTCTCACTGTGTCGCTATGGCCGCTGTGAACATTCCGCAACATAGTCGCATTGCGGTGCGCAATCATTTGCAGACTTATAATGTTCCCGTGGATGGCATGGCCATGATTATGGTGGTGAGTGCAGAGGTGGCTTACCCTTATGAGATTTTTTACTTGTGGGTGACCTTCCCGGCTGTAAACGCAAATTCTGGTGTGTTCGACACGTACACTGCCACGGCTGTGCCACTGGAATATACTCCGTATAGGGCACAGGAAGTTCCTATTGATGCTTGGCAGCACATCGTTTGGTTTGATGGCGCCCTACCCCACTCTTTGACAGCTCCGAGGTTAGGTCCTTTGTCCATTCCTGGCGCAAATTGGCCTGTTTTGGCTGGATTTACACCTCATCCTTAACACGGGGCATGTACCGTGGTTGAGTTAAGACGACTTCATGTAGTCGCAATTAGCGTGATTAGGTCGTTAGCACAATACATAACCCGCAATCTCCCGGGCGGGGCTCCAGGAGGTGCGGCGCTTCCTGCTGGACAGGGCGGAATGAAGCTCAGCCCTGTAATGGTCAACGCTGTGATGGGCAAGCGCCCCCAGGATAGGGATGAATTTCCTTTCTGGCTTGCCGAAAAATTTGACCAGCTGGAAGCAGTATTTCCTAACACTACTCCTGGTGAGAAACACAGGATTCTGACAATTAGCATGCCGAAAGACTTGACCCCAGAAATTGGTGACTGTGAGACATGGGGTAGAACATTTGCGGCAGTCTATGCGAGGTGTTACGGCACTCCGTCTATGACTATCCTTCCGACGGTCCTTAAACGTGTTCAGGATGAGCACGGACCTGAGGCAGCTGTTGAGTTGGGTATGCACCTGTGTGGCTCCTTTGATGTGGTTTACGATCTCATACTTGCTAATGTCAAGGGGGATGCGGTGAACTTTCAGGCAGCCAATGCTTTGCAGGCATTCCCGATGTCGAGAAACCCCGACAGTTGGCAAGGATTATTGTGACGGCTTATAAAACCGTGAGCCGCAATAGTAGGGGTCTCAAGCCTTTTTCTACTAAAGAGAAAAAAACAACCCCAAGGGCAGAAGTCAGAAACTGACGAACAGCCCAAGACCAAAAAACAAAATTGCCCAAAAAACAAAAACAGGGAAAACAGCAACAACAGAGACAGGAGTCTCGTCCTGCGTCTCCATTGCCTGCGCCCCCAGAACGTGTTTATGACTTGCGCGTTCGCGCGACGATAAAATCACCTGATCGATTTCAGGTTTCTGACCAATGCTCTCCTCGTTCTTTTCAGGACTCATCCGCCTCAATGACCGGTGGTTGAGGAGACGGCAGGGGATGGGGTGGCCAGCAGGGACGTGACCAGCCCTGCCTGAAAGACGGTAAAGGCAAGCAGGAAGATTCTCCACCGTAGAGACCCCAGTTTCAAAAGAAGAAAGTCACTGCTTTATCAGCGAGATATGCCACAGATAGTGAGAACGCAGCTTCGGAATCAGACATGGGCTCTGACCTTGCTGGACAGCGCGGCGGAGATCACCATAGTGCGAGAGGCCCTGCGTCCACTACTGAAGGTGACAGCGGCTGACCGTTATGTTGGTGTGTAAACAGCTGACACTAGAGTTGCTCCCCCTGTTAGACTTTACGAAATAGTCTTATTAATTGAAGGTGACATACAGCGTACCATAAAAGGGGTATTTTGGGAAAATCTTAGAACTACCTATGATATTTTGTTAGCGGAGGCTGACTGGCCCCCACCTTTTGTTCTCCCAGCTCCAAGAGGGGAGGAGGTAATCCTCCCTAGTTTCGCGCACACGGTCTCGAAGGAGCATGCGCTGAATTTTGCAGAAGAGTGGGCTAAGGCTCTTGCGCCAGCTCTGTACCGTACACACTGTGGTTGGGATACATTTTCCCCACACCACGAAATACCTTTACGTCCTCAGCCACAGCCTCAGCCTCAAAATCCCATTAGACGTGAAGCTAAGGCTTCCGTTGCGGAAATCCTTGAACAATTGGAATATCAAGGAGTGATTGAAACATGTGTGTCACCAATGAATAACCCTCTTTTTACTGTGACCAGGCCTGACGGATCATACGTTTGGTATTGGATTACCGGCATTTAAACTCGCATTGCCGTACCTGTGCAGTACAGAATACACACGGCTCTGCCTTAGTGGATAGTCTTGAGCATAAGGGGTTTAAAACCACGCTTGACATGTCCAACGGTTTTTATGCCCACCATTTGGATGGTCTAAGTTCCCAATGGAGCAGTTTTACATGCGTTGGCGTCCAAAAACAGTTCAAACGTTTACCGATGGGCTATAAGAAAAGTCCTGATGTGTTTACTGCCCGCATTGTCTCTCTCTTGGAGAGAATTGACCCTGATGCATGCTCGTATGTGGATGACATTTATCTCACAGACGACGAACTTTGGGAGCATCTGTGTCGGGTTGACTGCTTAATTTGCAGCTTTGCAGACTTCGGTTACAAATTCAACTTTGCAAAATCGCACATTGCAGAGTACACAGTGTTGTTCTTGGGCTATGAGCTCAACAATGAAGGTCGAGGATTAGCTCCTCACTTCTTGGAGAAATGTGCACAACTGCGCGCTCCGACAACTCTGAAAAAATTACAGTCTTTGCTGGGATTTTTGAACTTTAGGAGAACATACATTCCTGAATATGCCCAGCGTATCAAGCCTTTGTATACTTTGATACAACCTACTTTTACCAAATCGTGCTGGCTGCTGGAGCACTCAGCAATTCTGCAATCTTTGCAGGCTGATCTGCTCGCTTCTAAATACTTACTGACTCGTGATAACCACACCAACCTGGTGATAAGAATCATCCCTGGGGCGGTGGGTTTCACTTACCTTACTTTTAACGAAGGAGACACAGTACCTATTGCCTACAAGTCACACTTGTACACTTCGGCTGAAATGCGATTTTCCACTGTGGAGAAAGTTTTGACGGCTGTACAGATGGTGATTCTTAAGGAACGTGCTCTGTCCCAGGGAAAACGCATGTTGGTTGTTACCCCGTGTCTTGCTTTGGAGGCAGTTACGAAAGCCAGTGTACCTATTCCTAGAGCTTTGCACCCTCGGTGGATACAATGGGCAGCATCATTGACATCTCCGGATGTCACATTTATTTTTAATTCCTCCTTGCGGTCGCAGGAGTTTTTGCAATATGAATTCGCTCATCCTGTACCTTTGGCTATGCGACCTTTGGAGGACTTCCATTGCATCATATACACTGATGGTTCGGTGCAGGTTGCGCATGGTTCTAAACACGCCTACGTTTCCGCATGTGCCATTGTGGTAGGTGCCATGGTGAACGATGAGTTCAAGTCCAGAGTCGTGCACACACAGACTCTAGGGGACTGCACCGCACAGTTAGCAGAGCTTCGTGCTCTGATGCTTGCAATGGAGTACGCTGATCCTAGTGTGACGACTCTTATTGTAAGTGATTCTTACTACTGTGTCCAGTCTTACAATGAGAACTTGTTCTTTTGAATTCAGAATGATTTTCGTGATTCCAAGGGAGCACAATAAAACATAAAATGTTCTGGGTCCTCGTGGCTGAGCTTAAAGAGCAGTTGCCACTCGTGTTTGTAATTCATACTCTTGGTCATCAGCGCGTGGGAGTCCACGCTGTTGGCAACTCGCTTGCTGATGAAACAGCGAAATCAGAAGTATCAACATATTTGATTGCAGCAGTTACACGGTCCAAAAGTATGATTATATCTTGGCAGCTGTTGCTGCGACTGAGAAGGGAAGTAAATATCCTAAAGGGTTTCCTTCGAAGTACTCATACCACTTACGTCCGGATAAGGTTCCTTATGTGAAAATACCTGGCTTTGGGGAGAGATTTATTCCCAACTCGGATCGCAGAAATACATTGATCACAGCGGCCCATGAAGGTGTTGCGTCTGCGCATGCGGGCGTTTCATCCACTGTGTCCCAATTACAACAGCGTTTTTGGTGGCGGGGACTGTACAAACAGACGGGCACTTATGTCCTTCAATGTGACATTTGCCAGCAGATTAAGCCTTCAACTGCTGCGCGTCTGCCCCAAACACAGTTGTTCATTTCTAATAAACCACTAGGTTGTGTTTATTTAGATCACTGCGGTCCTTTTTCTTCTGATACTGCATATAAGTACGTCTTAGTCGCAGTTGATTCATGCACACGCTTTGTGTGGTGTGGCTTCACCGCAGCGCTGATTCACGGACTGTCATCAGGGATTTGCGTGTCTTTGTAGGGATTTTTGCCTGTGGTACCTTCCATTCGGATCAGGGTCCTGCTTTCGCCTCTAAGGCATATAAGGATGCCATGGCTTCGATGGGGTCCAAGTCAAGTTTTCATCTGCATACAGACCTGAGGGTAGTAGTGTAGTGGAACGAATGAACCGTGACTTAAAGCGATCATTGACAGCTCGAGTTATAGGCACTGGCAGGAACTGGCTGGCCCATCTCAATGGCATGCAGCATGCTCTTAATAATCTCTCTAGAAGGTCTCTGGGTGGGCGGACCCCATATGAAATGCTCTTTGGTATCAAGATGTATGTACCGGACCTTGACGGTCTAGACTCGGTGGCTCTTGCTGCCTCCTTTGACGTAGATGAACATTTCAATGTTTTACAGACTCTACAAAAGACAAGAGACAGTCTTGCTGCGTTGTAGATCCCGGTAGTTGGCTGGCTACCCCAAGTCGGAGAATTGGTTTGGGAGAAGATCGAAAACAAGAAAGAATTTAGTCCCTCTTAGTGAGCTCCAGTTCCTGTGCTTGGTGTGAAGGGCACAAGAACAGTCATTCTACCACCACTTCCAGGTCGTAAGGAAAACAGGTATATCTCCATTGACAATGTCAAGGTACACAGAGTGGCCGATTCTTCTTAGTATGACTCCGGCAGTCTCCTGTCGTTCGATGGTGAAGAATTCTGTGTTGGCCACATTGCCTGGTACTCAACTTGATGAAACTGACTACTCTTACCCAACTGACTTATCGATGCCTGATTTACAAACTCGTTTGGCCACAGAATCCAGATTTTCATTTGACACTGTTTCACGCACATCAGGCAAGCCCTCACGGATTGCAGTCTATACAAGTTTAATTAAAAAAAAAATTTGATTCCCCCTTGGACATATATTTGGGTGGTGCTTTTTTCGATGTACCTTTTTATGTCAATTGGTTTTGTGTTTTATTTTTTCCGAATCGTCAATGGACACTATGTCGAAGAGAGAACATGCATTCGACATCTAAATGGAACATTGGCACCCCATTACTCGTCACACACTGCACACAGATTGAAGAGAGACTTGGCTTTTGTTAACATCACTGTTTGGTCTGTCCTGGATGGGATAGTATGGGATGCGGTTACATTTCAAATCCATGGCCCCACTGAGGTTATAGATGTCCTTAATGTGCTTGGAGTTAACATGGGGGATGTAGTTAAACAAAACATACGTTCTGATGATTGGGATGTTCAGGCCGTAGAGGCTTTGTTTTCTGATTTTGAAATATTTTGCTGCTCTTGATGCTGAAGATTTGTATTTAGAATTTGCCAATTATGGTGATTTATTTTGTTTCCAACACTTTGGCAACCACTACCTACATAAAACTAATTCCAGGAGGAGCGCTGTGAATTATACACAATGGGAACATTGTCCGGCTCCTATACAAGTCAGTTCGAGTACCTTTTGAGAAAGTACACTTATTTTACTGATTTTAATCAGTTTAATCCCACATCATTTTGTTTTAAAATACCAGAAAAATCCATGTCCAAGGTTAGACTTACCGATACTAAGTTATTGTAATTGAAGTCCTTTCTAGACAAGCTAGCTGTTGGAGGCTACGAGTTGTGGAAGGAAACAGTTGACCTTAAATCTGTTTGGGGTTCTAAAAGTTGGCAGGTACAAGGCACTGAGGCTTTGCACCATGCATGTCTCATCCCAAATCATTTGTTGTTTTTGAATTCTACCATTTCACAGACAACATGCTTTGGATTGGCTACTTCTAAAAAGTTAAATACTCGTTCTTTCCCTGATTTGGAAGAATATTCACGTTGGGGTGATGCTACAAAATTTTCGATCAGGGAGTTGCAAACTCTAATGCTAAATTTGTCCTTTAAGATATCCAGTTTGGATCCCAAAGGTTGGCTGCTGTGGCACAGAAGATCTGACTCGTGCCAACATCGATTTCTGGGTTTAGCTGATGGCTTTACACAGGTCAGGGTAGATCCACATTTTGAGAATGACCATTCTGTCACTACTTATTCAGTAGGCAAATTATGTCAGAATGGGCTCAGACATTCTACCTTGGCATCAGTTAAACTGACTGACGATGTTGATTTGAATGATTTCATAAAAGGCCCGGCTAAAGGTAGATCTAAGAGATGGATATATGCAGTTTATAATGAAATCTGGAAAACATCACAGATTGAAGCGGCTACCCGCCTTAGGGCTATTGATCTAGCTAATTTGGAAAAAGTTCTTGCGGTTGTGGATAATAGCATTAGCACGCTTTCTTCCCGCATTTACACATTAGATAACATTGTGTCATCTGTTGTTGATATTGTGCAAGATGAAGTGTCTGTGTTATACCATTGTCAAAATCAATTCTGTTCTATTATGCAGTTTAAGGCCAGAAAAGTGCCTTGGAATTACATGAATGTCTTGTCTCTGTTTGCCCCATTTAATTTGACTGACAAGATGCGGTTGCTTTCAATGCGAGATGCATCTTTTTCCGTGTTACACATTGAGCAATTGGAGTCTTTACCATTCTCTGTGGCAGAGGCCACTGCTGCAACGTGACTTATCCATGGGTTAATAACTTTACCATTTGCTCTTTTCAAATTTACAAATTGTATGCAATATTTTGCCATTGGTAGATACGAGCCTCTTGGTAGTTCCTATCTCCAACAAGCATGGTCGCTTCCTTTTACATACAGATGCCTTAGGGAGGGAAAGGAAGTTTATCTGAAAGGTGAAGAGTGCACCGAAACACCAGATCACTCATTAATGTGTAGACATATTCAATTACACAGCTCTTGTAATCAAGAACAGCCTAATTTAGCCTGTGTTTTGAAAGGTACCCCCGTGCCCGCAATCGTCCCCACATTCACATTACTGGCAAACGGCAGTTATTTACTTTTAAATATTGAAGATTGCTGTGGGTTAATAAAAGGCATTGCTTATGTGGTTACAGTCAGTGAACGTGTGGTTTGCTGTAAGAATGTGTTTTATCCAACCCCGCATGGGAACTTGGATGTTTCCATCTGGCCGAGAATTCCGACCTTGAAAGCAGAGTTCAATAAGATGAGTCGAATAAGGGCTCTTTTGTCTCAAAAAGAGGTTGCCCTGACATCAGCTTGTGAAACATTTGTCCTTCACGTGGCTAACATCCGCACAGAGGAGCATGCATTATTAAATACTGACCTTCCATTGCATTTCGGTGAACTGATTCATACAATCTTTAACGCGTCCTCCACAACGGGGCTGGCGCACTTTTTTTAATTAGTTAGCAGTGGTCTAGTGACCTCATTTCAAAAGATATTTGGCATCATTCCTGCTTTCTTTCATTCAATCTTTTCCAGCCTACTTGGTGGATTTCCCGTTTTACTGGGGCTGGCTGCAGGAGTACTTTTAATGTTTTGTTTCATTCGAAATGGATGCACATCCTGTGTTCCAAGACGAGCTGTCGCGGCTGGCACTGTTTCGCAACAGGATGCTTGAATACTATGGTGCGCTGCCACTCGCCACCTTAAGTGCAGCTTATGGATTATCATTTCGATTTTCCTATTTCACATGTGTCCAGCCTGTCTTTCATTGCCTGAGCTGCGATTTCGACTGGGCCCTGGATTTGTGTCTCTGCAATATGGTGTCTCCTGAAGTGGATTTTAATCAACTCATGAGCCCCTTAGTTGCTCATGAGTTGCTTTGGTCTGACGGAGGGATTATGGCCTTGGCAGCGATGCATGGAATACTGGGTTGTTGGAATATATTCGCAGCGGCGCAAGATTTCTTGGCACACAGCTTCATTGAGAACCCACCGAGTTGTCCTCTGATGGTGCTAGAGGCTCCGGTAATTGAAGAGCATGTATGTTCTTTCCCGCTATTGAATTGGATGGCTGAATTATTTTCGGATGATAACAGTGACTTTCTTTTGGAAGCTATTGCTTATTTTGCATATTCAGTCCCAGGATGAGACCAATCAAGGCATTTGTTGACATTGAACTTTTTCGTTATTTTTTTGAAATTATGAAAAACCTTTTAAGTCCCGGACCTATTGACTTTGATTAAAGTGAATACTAAATTGTCATGAGGGTGAGATTTTGTTTTTTTGGGTGACGAAAATAATTTTTTCTCACTTACTCAAATTTGAACTGACTGTCGTTCTTAAACTCTGCATTTAAAAAATGAGCCCCTTATCTTATCTTATCTTATCTTATCTTATCTTATCTTATCCGTGCTCGGATTATGGGAGGGAGTCATATAGATATGCTTTGCCTATATGCTGTGTTAAGTTAGCATGAGCTTATTCGGAGTTTAAACGCCATTTTACCTTTCTGCTGCTTCTGCACGTGACACATAACTGTTGTTTTAGCTTTGAGCCTAGTAGAGTGTTTTGATTCACACGAGAATAATATGTTGTTACTCTGATATCAGCTTTGCTTAGTGAGCTGTGTCTGTACAGTGAATGCTGAAGCCTTCAAGGATAACTCGACACAGTGGTTGTTGTGAGGTCTGCTCTTCGCACCTTCCTAGACATAACATACATGCAGCTGCAGCCAAATTCTGGCTTTAGGCGCGTTTTATATTGCTTTGCACAAGAGCACACACACACTTGATTGTGCTTCGCATGCAGAGAGCTGGTGGAAGATGATGTGATCCCTTACCACTAGGATCTGAGGTATGGGCCCGCCCCGCTTAAAACCCAAAGAGGCCTTCTTAGATATAATATAATATAATAGCTAGGGAGGGTGAGAATTAGGTGTTGTTTAACCTATTTGTTTTAGCATTTTAACATGCTTTCACCTTTTATATTCTATGGACTAGTAACTATGCTGATCACTTTGTCCCTTATAATATGTTTGCTTGTATTAGCTAAGATACTGCGTTTGAGAACACTGCATTAGAAAATAAACATTTTAAATGTGCACGCGTCCTCATTTACTCCTTGTTCTGGATTGAAATGATTGTATAACGAAAGAGCGTTCATGTGTTCCACGTTACCTGAGGTGTACTAAGTCCATGTTCTGGTTTGTCTAAGCATTAGGAGTTTGTAATAACCAATGAGACACGGTAACTAGTCTGGTAGGGGATTTTGGGTACTAAGGTGAGTTTTGGCACACCCTAACTTGCTGAGGTTCCAAGTCTCTATGCACAGTTCTGTAGGAGAACAGAATCCCTGCGACAATAGTTTATGTATTAACATTTTCTTCCATTACGAGACGAAATAGGGGGTGGTGTATGGCATCTAAAAATATGACATGTTTTTTCTAGGCGTCACAACATCGGATGCAGCACCTACCACCAGTGCCGGGGCCACCAGCGCGGAGGCGTCCACTCCAGGGGCTGATGCGGCGGTGCCACACGTGCCACCAGGAGGAGCTGCTATGGGGGATGGCCCAGCAGCGGTGGACAGTGGTAAGTTATTATACTCCTTACTTATTGACATTTTAGAGTAGGTGTGTATGATGTACTGTACAGTAGACAGTACACTAGTACAAGTACACTGTACTGTTAAGAACAGTTACTAATTTAGAACTACATTTTTGCCAATCACGGAGAAGACAGTCACCCTTGACTTAGCAATAGCATTAGCGGCAGTAGTTCTTGAGTAAGCAATGGCCCCCTCTATATGACAAATAAATCAACAAAAGAGTGACAATAAGAAAGGGTTGAGTTAATTCATAACATTACAAAAAAACATTCAATAGGTTTCAACCATTCAGACAGAATCATGTGGCATGCACAGAGTGAAGAAAAAGAGCCCTCAGGCACCAACAAGACAGTTGGTTGCCATTTATCTTCATTGGGTTCTTTTCGTTCAGAAAAAGTGAATAAGTGAGTTAAAAGAAGTGTGGGTTACTCCTCGAAAAAATTACTTTATTAGGAGTAACTCTAACTCTGTCCTATAGGTGAAAACAATAAGAGGTCGACATGTTTCTGCTATTGGGAGCCCAACTTGGCTCAGCATTCATCAGGACCGATACAATTACGACATATGTGTAAAGCACACTAAGGCTTTACTATCATATGAAGTAAAGAAAACATATATTTCTTAAAAAATAACGAATACGACCTTATGTGTATCCCAAAGCACTGGAATTGTCTAGTGCTTCATCTCCTATATATGAGGAAATTCGCCTGTGAAAACAATATATAACAAAACACACAAAAATTCTTTATTAAAAAACATTCAAGTATCGATTTTCATACATTTTGAATTGTATCTGTAGTGCAAAAACAACCACATTTAATTCGCAGAACGTGAGGTGCGAGACCATTCCTCTATTGGGGTGGCACCCATTGTCTAGCATGCAAGATGTACACATTTTTTGTAATACAGATGTAGCTAAAAAGTGCCACCTTTTACCCCTAGATTCATTTATAGATTCTTTTTTATATAAAGGCAAGGTAAATGAGAAATATTTTACTTAAACCCTGTTTTTGCGCGCATTCAGTTAAAAAAATAAAGAAGAAGCGCAGTTTTGAGAAACTTTCTCAAATCATACTGTTACCAAATGACCATTATTAAAACAATTCGACAACCTTGGTTGACGAAACCCTAAAATACACCTTAAATTCGACCAGGAGGACTAGAGAAAAAAGGACATATTGGCACCAATACTCACACGATTGTTTCGTGAGAAATGTGCCATGGGCTTGCGGCAGGGGAAAATCTTCACGCCGGGTGTTCTCTAGAAAAGAGAAAACCGAAGGAAGCAATCCCGTTAGGAGTCCGGTTAAGAACAAAGGTTTGGCATGTTAAAGATAGCAGAACACCTCTCGCCGAGCGGTCAGAATGACGACCCGGAAAGTCAGCGTCCAACCACCCCGCCACACCCGTCCCCGCTTACCAAACTCCCGGCGGCTCTCCGCCTGTCAACCTGCTCGTTACCACATCCGCGGCCCGAAAATGTTCATGGGCAACCGTAAGCAGTGTGCTGTTAGTTGTGTTGTACTTTTGCGGCACCTCACATTACTGCGGTGCTCGCAAATGCGCACTTTTACTTTTCTCATGGTCAACCCCACGTAGCGGAGACCACAGGGACAGGTCACAAAGTAAATGACATTGCATGAGTTACAATTTGTGTGTCCTCTTAGGTGCCAAAGTTTGCCAACTTCAAGATTCAAAGTTTTTGTCGCTGCTGTAAGATGGCATACGCTACATCCACCACATGGGTAATGCCCGGTGACCAGGGGCAAACCCCATGTGGTGAGAACGTTGCCATCCTGAGTGGTTTCAGCTTGCCTTGGTCGGGTATGGACCAATGCATCCTTGAGACTCTTTTCGCGCTTATAGGAGAATAGCGGTTTTTGCCAGTTGCGACCATTGCTGGTCAAGATTCGCCAATGTTTGCCCACACTTCGACTCACTGCATTAGAGATAATACTGTAAGTTGTGACGCATGTAAGTTGTGTCTCTGCATCACTGTTCTTAACGCAGTCCTCTAAAAGAGCCTCTCGATTTTGATTTTTCGCTCTCTTGCGGCTCTTTTTCAAAATACCTACTGGATAGCCTCTTGTAAGCAATTTATTTGTCAGATCGTCCGCCTGTACCTTGAAATCAGTCACATTACTACAATTCCTACGAATCCGTAGGAATTGGCCAAAGGGTAAATTTTCACGCAGTGGGCGTGGATGAAAACTCGTGAAGTGAAGTAAGTTACTTGTAGGTTTATAGTAAGTCTTTGTGACTAGATGGTCCTCTTCCCTGGATATTGTCACATCTAAGAAGACAATGGAACTCGGGTGATAATGGTGGATGAATTTTAAATGGGGGTCACATGTATTGACCCAGTCAAAAAATGCCAGAAGGCTGTCCTCTAAACCCTGCCAGATTAAAAGCACATCATCAATGTACCTCTGCCACAGGATTACATTGAGAGTGTAGGGGTTGGTTTCAGCCAGGATATGCGTCTTTTCAAAATTGTGCACGTACAGCCCCGCAATGCTTGGGGCAAAGGTACTGCCCATTGACGTGCCCGTCTTCTGTAAGTATAGATTGTCCTCATACTGAAAAAAATTACGCTTTAAAGCAAGGGTGGCACAGTCAATAATAAAAGATCTGGAGGTGGTGTAATCCCATGTTGTATTTTCTAGGACATCAGCCAGAACTTTAAGTGTAGCATCCTGTGGGATGCAAGTGTATAAACTTTCTATGTCTAAAGAGACAAGGAAAGACTTCAACTCAGCTGTGAAACTTTTATCATGACGCCAAGGCAGATCAGATGAACTTGAGGGATGTGATGAACTAAAAGGGAAAGAAGGGTGTAAGGAAGGACGAGCGAGTCGTAACATTTATGAAAAGATGACTGCCTGTGTCGGTGAATCAGAAAATGCATGTGTGGTGTGCATTGCAATATATCATTTGGGTGAAACTCAAATGCAAATAAAGACGGTGGTTTACCAAATAAAATAAAAAGGGTATTAGTTGGTTGTTGAGAAAAAGTAAGGTTGGTCCAGTTGAGACATTAAGAAGAATGATAGACATTTACTTTGGAAGCCTGGATGGTATCTTCTTCCTCATAGATAGCAGAGGTGTATGGAGCAGATGCTCAGTGGAAGAAGAGTGTTACTTTGAACAGCATGTCCGTGCCAGAGTAGCAAAGCAGAGGAAATCCAAATACTAGAAGTTGTGATTGTTCAGAAATACTCCCTTGACTAATAGTACAGTAGTTTACTTTGCAAGCACAGCATATATTGTGTATGTATTGTATAGTTCACATTATATCAAGTCAAGTCCCTTCCTCCGGCAATTATGGATACCACACTCACTTACTCCCTATGTTAATAATATTATTTTGGCTGTGTCAGTCATGGGTGGCCTATCACTGTTGTTCACTCAATCTATCAAAATAAAGCACCTAAAGTCAACCATAATATAAGCAAAGATCATGTGATCGGCTGGTGGATATATGATCAGAAATGAATAATCTTCATTTTCCTTTTGTAGTAGTCAAGGGCAGCCCGGAGTGGCAGTGTGAAATATAAATTACATTGAGCAGTAGCCCTTCATGTAACAGAGTATGGCCAGTGCCACCCCTATAGAAAAGTAAGAGCTTCCCTATCCCCACCTGCATGTACTGCTTAAAGTAATGCGAGTCTGCGTCATCATGGCTTGTGTCTGTTTTTTTTGGGTGCAAGCTGACTGAGCTGGCATTATGCCGGCTACCACAAGTTCACGCACAAGTCATTTTTTTTCACAAAACAAGAGAAAAAAAGAAGACTGGTGTACTCTCTGACTCTCTGACTATGTAGTGAGTCCATAGTGCTGCTAGTAGAATTCCTGAAACTCCCACTAATGTTACAGGCCTACAAAGACGGCGGAAAGATACATTCCAAAATGTTATACTGTGTTTGCAAGTTGCTAGTGTTACTGTGAGACAACTTTCTGTTGAATTATTTTGTGTTAATGCAAAAACTCACCCACAAGGAGATGGCTGTCCGGGCCAGGGCCCGGAAGCTGGAGGCCATTTGTGCAGAATATCGGCGGCTGGTGGTCCGGGAGCATGAGGAGGAGGTGGCAACAGCTGCATCCTCCTCCAGTGCCCCTGGGTCTACAAGCCAGCAGCCTCCAGTGGTACTGCACCGTGGTCCAACAGCCTCCCGCCACCGCCGCGGAGCAGCAAAAAACACAGCAGCAGCCCCCCCGGAGCCTAGATGGCACATCAGCACCATCTCCGCCGGAGAGTGGACTACCTGGAGCGCGTGGTTGAGAAGCTGAAGCGCCAGCTCCAGGACCTCCGCAAAGAGATGCGGCACCACCTGTCCACAGGACACCGACGGAAGTGACTGTTCCTTGCCCCTTTTTTTAAAGACTGTTTGGGGGTGGGAATTGGGCGTAGGGGATTCAGAGAGACTTTTTGAGGGACATTCCTATGGACATTGGTTGGGGTTAGGGAGGGGGGGTGGGTTGGGTCTTTTGAATAGTTTATTTTTGTTAGGGGAAATATAATAATTTATTTTGCATTCCTCAACTTAGTGTACGCATTCATATTATTTTGTGGGAAAGGTGGGCGGGGTTACGGTACGTTTGTTTTCCTCAAACTTACCAGCATGTATTATCTAAAATGTCCAAAAATGTGCCACTTACAGAGTTAGTGAATTCAATTGCCCTACTAGTACTTTACTAGTACTACTGTCAGTCTCTCCTCTCCTCCGAGTCCTAGCCCATTATTCTACCTCCCCAAAATGTTTATCTTACCTGTGATTCATGTTTAAGAATTGAGCTAGGCACAGCGCTGGCTGCATGGCAAATGGCGATTACGGTTGCCCATGAAATCCATCCAGGACAAAAATTCCATTGTTGTGGTGGTAGTAGGAGTGGTACCACAGAAGCAGCATATGAAAAAAAAGGAAATGAGACATTGAGTGGCCTGAGCGGAGTGTTAGAAGGAAGAGTAAATATTTGTAGCCTAAGCAATGCTGAAGATAAGTATGGGAAAAGAAATATTTGCATGAATGATTATGGCTACAACAAGAACAGTGACACAGGAGTGTATCCTTTCTTCACATTTAGGAGGATGCTGTTGACGATGGATCCAATCGATGGTGGGCATGAAATTTAGAATTGATTTGAAAATACTCATTGGTGTTTTTTAAGCAGAATTACAATATCCTAGGATTCATCTAGCTGCCTTAAAATTGATTTGAGGAGGTTGCTTGCACCTTATCCTCCCCAGCAAGTGTGTGGAATTATTGTTATCATTTAGTCACACCTCAATGAAAACCACACAGCCGGGGGGAAGAGGGTTAGGGTTTGAAAATTAGATGGGAATGGGGGGTTTTGTGAAAGTTTTTGGAGAGAGGTAAAAAAAACACAGCATGGACAAACAACAAATGAAGAAATACAAATCTTTGGATACGAAGATATCCATAAATCTCCTGCATGCATGAAGTTGTTTGCTGAATGGATGGTTAGGTTACTAAAAGGTAGTACTTACTACAGCTTACTACCTATGAAGAAACAATGTGACAGTACAGGGCTGCAGTAATTACGCAATTTCACTTTCCTATCTGCCCTCAGAGAGAATAAACACTTATTAGTACATTAAATTAGTTTTAAAAATAGCAAATAAACTTATCAAATAGCTGGAGGGATGAATTTGAAGCAGAGAGCAAACAAATGCACAGTCACTCTCAGAGAAGTTCAGAACAATAACATTATTTAAAAGATAAGGAGAGGTGAAGAGGATACTGTAACTGTATGTTGTAGTTGTCTCGTTCAATTTGGGAAGTTGCATGCATCCAGCCATTCCTCTTCTTCGTGGTACTCCTCCATTCCATCTGACGCTCCGTCAATCAATCTTGGTGACCAGACACATTGTCCACTGCCTGCCAGGCCTAGGTGTCAGGGAAGTGGAGCTCGTCCTCAAACTCGGTGTCCTCTTCTTCCTGCGTGGATTCACGTATTTTGTTATCTGGTGGTATGAAGCGCTGATTCATCTTGATCATTGGTAACCTCTCCACATTTTTGGGTGAGAGGCGGGTCCCTTTTGAAGTTACAATGGCACCAGCAGCACTGAAAACATGTTCAGAAGACACGCTTGCAAGTGGGCAAGACAAATGATTTAGAGCCAGGTTGGTGATCAGTGGCCATTGACCCTTTTTCTAGAAAAACAAAGGGGGGTTGCTGCACTGTTCCTATGGTAAGTGAGGGAAGTGTTAGCTGGCATGACCACAGATGTTAGAGTAACATACTGGGGCATCCATTTTGTTGGATGTGATTGCCTCACACACCCCGAAGGATGTCATGCTTCATCATCGGCGGTTGCTCCTCGTCGGGGAGGCGGTGCAATCCCCGACGGGCTCACCTCAAAGAGGGGCTCTTTAGCGGAGATCTTTTTCCAACTGCCTTATGGTGAGGTGGGGGTGTGTGGGCTGGGCTAGGTGTGTGGAATATTAAAATGTAGCAAGGGGTACCGGAATTGAGTTTATTCTGGGGGTCCCCTGGCTACCGTTAAAAAGTGGGGTTAGCTCACTAGGTGTCAGCAGGTTAGGTCAGGTGAACCTAGATGAGACTAAAGGTGATGTTGGTCGACATGTTTCACGCTGTGGGTATAATCACCCGCGATTCATCAGGACCTAAATAATGTGCAAGGGAAAACATGCTAGTGTCATGTATGTTGTTACCTCTGTGGGTTCTCCTATGCCTAGACATAGAGAAAAAAGAAGAAGGACAACCATTAAATGCTAATCTGCATATAAACAGTTCAATGAAAGGATTGGTCTCGTGATGTATATGCAGACCCTCGAACTTAGCCATGTACAGGCAGGCCACCGAAGGAGCAAAGGTGCTGCCCATGGAGGTACCCTGGGTCTGATGGTAGTATTTACCTCTGTATTCGAAATAATTTTCAGTCAGAGCCAGGGACGCACACTCCATAATAAAGGTCTGTGGGGTGTTGGAGTTCCAAGTTTCCTGGCTTAGTCTTTCCTCAATCACCTCTAGAGTGGCCCTCTGAGGAATGTTTGTGTAGAGGGCCTCCACATCTAGGGTGATCAGGAGATCAATCTCTCTTGTGTTCTGGATGTTGTCCAGAATGCGTAGTACGTCTGTGGTATCCTGGACGTAAGAGGGAATGCTTTTGACAAGGGGTTGGAGAAAGTGATCGCAGAATTGCGAAAGGGGCTCTAAGACTGAATCGATTCCCGACACGATGGGTCTCCCTGGTACTGGTCTCGTGGCTTTATGTATCTTGGGTAAGATATAAAAGTACCCCTCATGTGGCATGTAATTCTTAACCATTAGGTAAGTGGGACACGGGAGGCATACCGCCCTATGTTTCCCCAGCTGGGACACTGCGTGTGAGTGTTGTGCATGCGTTTGCAAAAGGTGCCTTTTAAACAATACATCTGCTCGTATTCCACAATAAATGAGCAGTTCAGTCCTTCCTAATTGCTGCATTTTTAACTCTTCCTGTAATATTGGTTTTAAAAATCTTGATTTTAGCCACCACTCTCTCACAAACCTCCTCACGAACTTCACTGTTGTGTGTGCTCCTCACCACGCACTTGAGACACACACATTTTGCAAGGCATGCTTGGGCGGTTATACAAGACTGCTTATCACCAACAGCATGCTACACAGTGTTAACATCCTGGCATTAATTTGAACTGTTTATATGCAGATTAGCATTTAATGGTTGTCCTTCTTCTTTTTTCTCTATGTCTAGGCATAGGAGAACCCACAGAGGTAACAACATACATGACACTAGCATGTTTTCCTTTGCACATTATTTAGGTCCTGATGAATCGCGGGTGATTATACCCACAGCGTGAAACATGTCGACCAACATCACCTTTAGTCTCATCTAGGTTCACCTGACCTAACCTGCTGACACCTAGTGAGCTAACCCCACTTTTTAACGGTAGCCAGGGGACCCCCAGAATAAACTCAATTCCGGTACCCCTTGCTACATTTTAATATTCCACACACCTAGCCCAGCCCACACACCCCCACCTCACCATAAGGCAGTTGGAAAAAGATCTCCGCTAAAGAGCCCCTCTTTGAGGTGAGCCCGTCGGGGATTGCACCGCCTCCCCGACGAGGAGCAACCGCCGATGATGAAGCATGACATCCTTCGGGGTGTGTGAGGCAATCACATCCAACAAAATGGATGCCCCAGTATGTTACTCTAACATCTGTGGTCATGCCAGCTAACACTTCCCTCACTTACCATAGGAACAGTGCAGCAACCCCCCTTTGTTTTTCTAGTGTAAGACACGGACACAAGCTGTAACTGGACCTTCCACCTTTCAGTGTGGATAACCGTGTCCGTTGATCTATTGATCAACTACGTTGACTCCCTCCCCTTTTGATATAGCATTGACCCTTTTTCCCATACCAATGCACCAATGGGTTCTGATCAAAGAAGACCTCTGTTGGGTCATCCAGATAGGCCTGTACCATCCACTCAAGGAACCCCAGAGGTGCTCCACTTTGCGTACAATCTGTGGCCTTTGCATCAACGCTGGAATGAGCAAACCCTTGATGAGTTCGCCAATCCGCTTCCGACAATATTATGGCTGGGCTTGGTGCAGGTGAGGATGATGATACGGTTGCTGGTGTCGGCAACGGCTGTGAGGGAAAGTGACTGCCTTCGGCCAGAGAAGTGGACCTTGACCCCGGATGGCCTGCTGATTCAGTAGTACTTCTGCCGGTTCCTTCAATTTCCTGCCTCTCTTTTTCGAAACGAGTGGCTGACAGACCTAGCCAATGTTTGTACTTTAAAACATCTGCTTCATTGAAAGGAATGAATGCTTTGCTGGCCACTGCCTTGTTGTACCGTGAATCCAGAATAGTGGCACAAATGTAATGTTGTTCTGTATGTACTTTTTTTAAGCCTTTCATTGTCAACTAGGCGGGTTAATAAGCTCACAGCCAAATGTAATGTTGTTCTGTATGTATTTTTTTAAGCCTTTCATTGTCAACTAGGCGGGTTAATAAGCTCACAGCCAACTGATATGTGTCTTGCTTGTCAGTATCACCTTTGAATGTCAGTAATTTCAGTCCCACTTGAGGGGACTCGTCTACGAAGACAAAGTTTATTTATTCTCCATAATCCATCCATCTGCCTTGAGGAAAATGGGTAGGGGGAGTCTGGAGGAGGAGGATAGAGGAGCATGATTGAGTTGTGAACTTGTGACCCTCAGGAATGCAGACTGCAGCACCTTCAAATCAATCAGGAAAATAAGATGAAGACAGTGCTGCTGATGGACTTATTGTGATTAGGTGATTAGAGTTTTGTTGTGGTAAAAGTTGCAAAACAAAGAAAGACATACAGGAATAAAAGTGAATAAGGACGAAAAAAAGGAAGTCATTTTCAGGCCTTGGTGTCAGGGAAGTAGAGCTCGGCCTCAAACTCTATGAATTGAGACGGGAGTAGGTCAGGTAACAGAGAAGAACTTCCGTCACTTAAGTCGGTGTCCTCTTCTTCCTGCGTGCATTCACGTATTTTGTAATCTGGTGGTATGAAGTGCTGATTCATCTTGATCAGTGTTAACCTCTCCACATTTTTGGGCACGAGGCGGGTCCTTTTTGAAGTTACAATGGCACCAGCAGCACTGAAAAAACGTTCATAAGACACGCTTGCGAGAGGCCGAGACAAATATTTTAGAGCCAGGTTGGTGATCAGTCGCCATAGAGGCCTTTTCCTATACCAATACAGCAATTGGTTCTGATTAACAAAGACCACTGTTGGGTCCTCCAGATAGGCCTGCACCATCGACTCAAGGTTCTCGAGGGTTACTCCTCTTTGCGTACCATCTGTGGTCTTTGCATCACTGGAACGAGCAAACCCTTGATGAGTTAGCCAATCCGCCTCCGACAATATTATGGCTGAGCCTGGTGCAGGTGAGGATGATGATACGGTTGCTGGTCTCTGTAACGGCTGTGAGGGAAAGTGCCTGCCTTCAGCCACGGAAGTGGACCTTGACGCCGGATGGCCTGCTGACTCAGTAGTACTTATGCCGGTTCCTTCAATTTCCTGGCGCTCTTTTTTTAACCGATTGGCTGACAGAGCTAGCCAATGTTTGTACTTTGAAACATCTGCTTCATTAAAAGGAATTAATGCTTTGCTGGCCACTGCCTTTTTGTACAGTGGATCCAGAATAGTGGCACAAATGTGATATTGTTCTGTATGTATTTTTTTAAGCCTTTCATTGTCAACTAGGCGGGTTAATAAGCTCACAGCCAACTGATATGCGTCTTGCTTGTCAGTATCACCTTTGAACGTTGAAGACACTGCCTTCAGTTGGTGCTCTAGCATGTGCAACAATGAGATAGCTTTGCCCAAAGTACAGTCCTCCCTGCTGACTTCACGCATGAAGACCTCAAAAGGACGAAGCATGTCTGTCAGGCTTTTAACGGTCCCATTCCTCCAACCCTAGCCTCATGTCTTTCATAGTAGAACCCAGTACAAAGACATACTCATGATTAACAAGCACTGCTAAGACAGACGCTCAAGCATGTAAAAGGTTGAGTTCCAATGTGTTACCACCTCCTGGATGAGTCCTCTGACTGGCAGTCTACGGCCACGTTACATGTTCCTCAGCTGCTCCCGGGCCTTAAAAGAATGGCTAAAATGTGTGCAGATTCTTCGGCAGGTAGTCAGTAAATTGCTGACTTTGTTTTCTTTTTTCAAGAAATCTTGAACAACAATGTTAATACTGTGCACCAAAGACGGCACTCTGAAATAGCCACCATCATTCATGGCCCTAAATATATTACTGCCATTATCCGTGGAAACATAACCAATCATGCGGTTTCTTGGATGCAGCCATTCAAAGACCTTACTGTTAAACTCCTCCAAAATGTTTACTGCAGTATGAGATTTCTCCATGGCAAACATGACTACTGTTGCATGTTTCTGACTAGCTTGAAAAACTGTGGCAGTGTCAACACCTGCATTCATGTTGTCTCTAACCCCTGCAAAAGAGACCCAGTGTGCAGTGATGCACATGCAATCAAGGGCTTTGCAGCTGGTCCACATGTCTGTTGTCAGGTGGATAGTGTGAACAGCACTCTTCTGCAAAGCTGCCTCAATCACCTCCAGCACATCTTGATGTAGTGCTGGAACCACAACTCTGGCAAAATAGGACCGGCTAGGAACCTTCCATTTAGGGCAGACTGTTGCCACAAATTCTAGAAAACCCACACCTTCCATGAAAGAAAAAGGAAGAAGGTCCAGCGCTAACATTTTAGCCAGCATTGCATTATAAAGATGGGGCGTTGGGTGGTTGCGTTCAAATGGCGCCTCCGTCCAAAACATGCTTTTAATTGTGGTCTGGACCGTTTTCATATGTGATGATGATGATCCAGACTTCTTCAACCCAGTTAGGCTCATTGATGTACTTTTTCGCATTGGTGTCTCTCCCAGACTCTTAGTGTGCCTCATAGATGTTGCTGGGGTACAGGGTGTGGGCGCTACCACTGCAGTACTACTGACAGGGGTACTGTGTGTACCAGAAAAAAAGTCTGTCTTACTTAGGTGCGCCACCTACTGGATAGTGTGGTGTTTTTGGAGATGACCTCTCTGGCCTCCCGTACCATAGTTGGTACCAAGCTTACCCCGACTAACTACAGTTTTACAAATCGAACAAACAACTAGGTTTTCTGCCTTTTTGCTAATACTAAAGAAGTCCCAAACTGGGGAGTTGATATTTCTGGTGGTGGTGGTAGAGGTGCTACTTTCAATGCCAGATGAAGTGGAGGATGGGCGTGGACGAATTTCACCCTGTTGTGCACTTACAGTTACAGCACCACTACTTGAGGGAACGGAGGTTGAGCTGGATGGAGGTCCCTGCCGGCCCTTCTGAAGGAAAAATATGGCAGCTGTAGGTCGTGTTGGTGTAGTGGTTACCTATGTTGGTGGTGGTACCAGTGCCAAGCCGCCCACATCGTGCTAAGCAGCAATCAGGGATAGGGTAAAAATGTCTGTCTGCTGCATGCCCGCTGGGGCTGGAGTGACGACTGTGATGACTGGGTCGTCATCGTCAGACTGTTCATCAGCAGGAGAATACACCACATCTACTTCTTGTTCGTCGTCATCACCCATAAGTGGAGGCCTTGCGGGAACCTTCCTTTTAGGCTTAGCTACCTTTGTGGGCTCATGGCATCCCTCCCTCTCAGATGGTGGGTTTCAATCTTGATCTAGATCATCAGAAGGAAGGGAGCTTGAAGAACTCGTACTAGCTCTCCTTGACCTTTTACTTGCTGAGGATCTGGAAGACAATGGTTCATCAGAAGGAGTGCCTTGCTCGGATGATACCTTCGCTTCAATCTCGATTTCCTGATGTGCCCCTACTTCTGGAGGAACAAGCATTGTGGGCAGTTGTGCCTCTCCATGCGCCTCTCCTTGCGCCTCTCCTTGTGCCTCTCCTTGTGCCTCTCCTTGCGCCTCTTCTTGCGCCTCTCCTTGCGCCTCTCCTTGTGCCTCTCCTTGCACCTCTCCTTGCACCTCTCCTTGTTGCACCTCTCCTTTTTGCACCTCTCCTTGTTGCACCTGTGGTCGTCGTTGTGGCTGCGGTTGAACACTCGACAGATCAGTTACACCATGCATTGATTGGATGCTACTTTCTTGCGATGAGTCAATGCCAACATCACTGGTCGATGGTGATTGAGAAATTAAAGTGCCTGCCTCTGCGGCACTCAGGGCCTTGGGCCTAACTTGGCGTGGTGACACTGAGATCAATGAAGCTGAGGTGCTGCTCCCAGTTTGGTCCCCGGCGGATACCGCTGCTGCAGGCGTAGTTTTTTATTTCCCAAAAAAAGTGTCTGTGAGCACACCAGTCTCCTTGGTAAGTGGCGCCACTTGCTTCTTCTGCTCCTTCTTACTGGCAGTGGCACTGGCAACTTTCTTGGTAGAGGAGCTACGGCCATCTTTCTTTGGGCCTATCTTCTTCAGATGTCAGAACAGCAGGCCGCAGTTGCACGAGTTGCAGAGTTGTCTGTGGCCACACGTGGCGTCACATGACGTTGTGCTGCACACACTGCAGCAGGACTTCTTCCTGGCACTGATGATGAACGATGACTGATTTGTGGTTCTCTTGTGCACCTAAAAGCAAAGGAAGCCAGAAGAACATCAGTTAAATAAATGTTGCAGATGTCGTGCTTTAATTATTATTTGCAACTCGGCATTTATTTTTTCAACACACCCAAAAACAGAAAGACCCAAAATAAAAATTGCAATTCTAATCAAAAATGGATGTTTACATTAATAGAAGAGAGACCACACAGAGAGAGTTGTTTTATGCACCACTGGGAACCCCTGGGCCTAATGAATGAAAGCAAGGAAAACTGGATGCAGGCCTGAGCAGCACACTGCCAGGTTCCAAAATGGCCCCTCGACCCCCACCCACATGGCCAGGCCCTGCCTGGACCAGGCCTCAAAATGGCCCCCACCCACATGGCCAGGCCCTGCCTGTACCAGGCCTCCAAATGGCCCCCACTCACATGGCCAGGCCCCAACAAAACCCCAAAAAGTCAAAAAACACACAAAAATCACAACAATCCAATGTCATCCATGCCCTAAATGATGTTTAAATTCAAGACAACCCACAGAAAGACTTGGTCCATGCACCTCTGAGTATTCCTGGGCATAATGGATGAAAGCAAGGCAAACTGGGTGCAGGCCTGAGCAGCACATTGCCTGGCTTCAAAATGGCCCCTTGATCCCCACCCACATGGCCAGGCCCTGCCTGGACCAGGCCTCAAAATGGCCCCCACCCACATGGCCAGGCCCTGCCTGTACCAGGCCTCCAAATGGCCCCCACTCACATGGTCAGGCCCCAACAAAACCCCAAAAAGTAAAAAAATAAAAATAAATCACAACAATCCAATGTCATCCATGCCCTAAATGATGTTTCAATTCAAGACACCCCACAGAAGGACTTGGTCCATGCACCTCTGAGTATTCCTGGGCATAATGGATGAAAGCAAGGCAAACTGGGTGCAGGCCTGAGCAGCACACTGCCTGGCTTCAAAATGGCCCCTTGATCCCCACCCACATGGCCAGGCCCTAACTGTACCAGGCCTCAAAATGGCCCCCACCCACATGGCCAGGTCCCAACACCACCCCAAAAAGTCGAAAAACATACAAAAATCACCACAATCCAATGCCATCCATGCCCTCAATGATGTTTAAATTCAAGAGACCCGACAGAAAGACTTGGTCCATGCACCACTTAGTACCCCTGGGCATAATGGATGAAAGCAAGGCAAACTGGGTGCAGGCCTGAGCAGCACACTGCCTGGCTTCAAAATGGCCCCTTGACCCCCACCCACATGGCCAGGCACAGCCGGTACCAGGCCTCAAAATGGCCCCCATCTACATGGCCAGGCCCCAACACCCCCCCAAAAGTAAAACAACACACATAAATCCCACAATCCAATGCCATCCATGCCCTAAATGATGTTTAAATTCAAGAGACCCCACAGAAAGACTTGGTCCATGCACCACTGAGTACCCCTGGGCATAATGGGTGAAAGCAAGGCAAACTAGGTGCAGGCCTGAGCAGCACACTGCCTGGCTTCAAAATGACCCCTGGACCCCCACTCACATGGCCCGGCCATGCCTGTACGAGGCCTCAAAATGGTCCCCACCCACATGGCCAGGCCCCAACAACATCGCAAAAAGTAAAAAAACACACAAAAATCACCACAATCCAATGTCATCCATGCCCTAAAGGATGTTTAAATTCAAGACACCCCACAGAAAGACTTGGTCCACTCCATGCACCACTGAGTGACTACCCCTGGGCCTACTGGCTAGTGTGGCTTTACATGCACCCCAAAATTTAAAAAAAAATTCCACATATAACAGTGAGCTATTCAATTCCATGACATAAATAATATTTAATTTCAATAAAACTCACAGAAAAAAGTTGTATCATGCTCCCATGACTAACCCTGGGCCTACTGGACACTGTGCCTATCCACAATATATTTTTTTTAAAGTTGTGAAAAAGTTAAAAAATTGTAGTTGCAGCAACTGCAATGCCCCAAACAAACAACACCAACTTACTTGTAAAATCTCAAATCCAAAAGTAATCCAAAAGTGATCCAATCAAAAAGTCCTCAAATACAAATATCCAGCAGCAGCCACAAAGAGTAATCCTTCCAGCTCCAGATCCAAATGAAAAGAGACCAGGACATGGACAAAGCACTGGGAGGAGCCTGCTGGACAGGAAAAGGAAATTGGAGACTCTGGGGCACTTCCTTCCTTCCACACCCCCAAAAATGGACTACTTGCACAATAAAGTGCAGCCAAATGTCAATCTGAGGAATTATTCTGATCCAAATCATCATTTTCAGAAGGTTTATGCTGCCTGCGGTAGATTTCTTGTGCAGAATTGCAATTTTTGTAACTTCGGAAAGCGAGTTGTTCAAATTTCCCGCCGAAAGTCAGCTGCGCGTCACATCTACGTGTTCGCAATTGTTTACTCCCGCAATGCATGATCGCGGGCCCTTATGACGTAGTTGCGTTCTCAAACTCTCGCAGTGCAAGATGGCGGGCCGCTATGACGTACTCGCGGTCGAAAAGTCTCGCGCGATCACGCAGCTAGGTCCAAAATGGTACAGCCCAGTCAAACTGGGAGCAAAAACAACTCGGTGAACTCAGAATCACGGTAAGTCAACGCCGCGCGCACAATATTGTATTTTTGAAGTGCGACCAAGCAAAAAAATCCGCCAGCTTGCGAATTGCGAATTTTTTGACAAATTTGCACGATTCGCAGAACGTGAAATTGCCAAAAATTCACAAATTCCGCGAGCGAAACGGATTTTCAGCCCATACTTACACACAATCCGGCAACATCACACCACTGAAGGAGCATAAAAGTGAAAATCACGCTGCATTCAAACAGGATGTTTACAAAGGCTGGACGTGGGTGTTGTAGGATGTGTGCGACCATGGTCATCATGGATGAGATCCCGAGCACGTGGCACATGGGCAGGTTCACTGTGTGTTACGTTGCCAAACAGCTGTTCCTCCCTCCCATGAGCCCCCTCACAATTGTGTGATGCGCTGTTGTATCCCATGCACTCGTACGGCACAGCATTGTAATACCTATTCCGGCATGTTCTGCGGCATTCGAACTACAACATTAGAGTGCCGTTTGGTGGTGGTGAATGGCACTTTACAAGATCGTCTGCTGCGGCCCTTGTGGCACGCCACACCAGAACACAGAGACAAACTTACCCCACTTCCTGCACACGGACATGTATGAGACATCCCGTTTCCCTTGCCGGATAGGCACACCCCTGCGCTGGCCTGTGTACGCCGGAAAAGCTCCCACATCAGTGAGGAACGTTACCCTTGCGGCCGATACTCCGAGATCCTCGTCATTCTTTATTAAGACGGTCTTTGAATTATATTTAATCTCTACCCTGATGGACCAATCGACGGAAGTTCCCAGCCATATGTCCCCCTTTGTTCTTTCCATTTGAGAACTTAAAGGACGTCTTCCAAAATACTTTTTATTTCGTGCTACTGTTATCAGGATCGCTGCGATTCTCCCATTCTTCTGAACCGCTGCTCCTCTATACATTCAGAGACTGACTGTTGTACATCTGCAACCACTTCCCTTGCCATCCACTGTGAGGCCTGCTGTCTATCATCCTTATCGGTTAGACGCTGATGAGTTTCTCCTCTCCGATACGCTGAGATATGCTGCTGTTTGCCCAGAAATTCTGAAATTGAGATAATTCTTTCATCTTGAAAATTTAAGGACCTTGATGGCCGCATAAAACTGAATGACTGGCGCCCTGATGAAGGAATTCCCTACTGTGGCATTTTTCCGAAACGCGCGTCGGCGCTTCTTTCTGTCTGGCTGTTGAGAGTGTGTGTTTTCTTAGTTGTTTGTATCTAGATGGATGTTTTGTTTCATGAGTATGACTGTGATTGATTGTTTGAATGAATTACCTATGAGAAATGTTTTTATTGTTCTTTGCAGTTCTGGGCTAACGATATATGAATTACATATGTTGTTCTATTTACTGAAGTAATGAATTTTTATGAATATAAATGACAATAAAATGATTTAAATATATTCAGCTGTTCTGTGGGCAATTGTTAATACTGGAACCTTTTGGTCCTTCAGATTATTGGGAACCTCCCTTTCATGTTGTTATATATGTTTACGCCGGAAAAGCACACATGTGTTGTGCTTGCAGGAAGATGCACGCGTAGCTACATGTCCAGGGTCACTGCCAAAGCTGAGGTGACATGGTAACGTCTGCTGAAGACAGCACACTGTGATGTTGCAGGGCCCGTACCTATCATGTTAACGCAATGACCGCACGGACAGACTTGCTCAGATGCTGGGTTGGGGGGCATTGGTGGTCCTGGCATTGTTGCGATGAGTGTTGTGATCCTCATGGGAATCCCTGTATCGTGCTCATTGACTCTATGGCACCTGTGGGTGTTAAGGTGTGGCTCTTGGCTGTGTTTTCCTTCATGCTGCAGGTAGTCGTCCTGCTTAACACCAGCACAAAGCAGGCGTAAAATTACTAGTGGTAACGTGGGTTATCGCCAAAATTAATTTTGCATTGCAGTTGTGAAAGTTGTGATGTCATTTTTTCATGTGCAGAACAACATCCAAACTGGGCAGTGTATTCCATCAAGATCCAGCAGCTGACTCACTATTCCTAATCAATATAAATACAATGAGATTTCTTCATTTATTTTGTGTGCACACTGTAAGTGCAGGCACTTCCTTAGTGCAATTCAATACAGGATTTTAGTATTTAGAATAAATCGCAAAGGTGCACCCCGTGTCTTTTTTCACGGGCACGGCTACTCTGCATTTCCTTATCAGCACTTTAATGCAACTAAAGTTGGGATAAATCTAACGCAGTATTCAGAAGTTGGTGCAAACTGCAGACATCACCAGTATTCCCGCAATAAGTGCTCCAAAATTTAAAACCATGAGGGATACCAGCAAATAACAGTAATAAGAACAAGAAAGAGTCACACAGCAGTTAAGAAAACAACCGAAAAAATTATTAATTCTTTTTTGTAAAACTTTATTTTTTCATAAAGCATTAACTATTTTTAAATTGCATTTATTATTATTATTATTATATATAAAAAATAAACCACTAAACAAACAAAATAGAAAAAAACAAGGTGGAAGACTCCTGAAGGACCATGGATGTTGACGAAAGAGCCTGAAAAAAAAGCACAAAATAAGGACATGTGTAATGTGCATATCAAAGGACAGAGAGAGAGAAAAAGAGAAGGAAAAACAAGCCAGAGAGAAAAAGAGAGGGAAGGAAAGAAAGGGAGTGCGAAAGGGAGAGAGAGATAGAAGGAAAGGAATGAAGAGAGTGAGAGAGAGAGAAGAGAGGGAAGTGAGAGAGAGAGACAGAGAGAGAGAGAGACTGTCGCCTCTGCGCATCCATGAGCAAATAATTACCTGGTGCCGGCGGAGTGTGCAGCAGTGGGCGGACTCCACGTACCCGTCAAAACCCCACCGATCTCAGCTGTGTTGCTGAGTCCTGAGTCATGAATGGCAGAGACCGCATCAGATACTCGCTGATCTCAGATGTGTTGCTGAGTCCTGAGTCCTGAATGGCGGAGACCACATGAGATTGTGTGCGGATCTTATAGATGTCGCTGAGTCCAGAGTCCTGAATGGCGGAGACCATATTAGCTGTTCCGCGGATGTGACAGATGTCGCTGAGTCCTGAATGGTGGAGACCACTTCAGCTTCTCTGCGGCCCGGCAGATCTCAGACATGTCGCTGAGTCCTGAGTCATCAACAGCGGAGACCACCTCAGGGTTTGGTGCCGCTAAGCCTGTGGAACTTAAATTTCTGCCACGTGGTGATAGGCTCCTGATGGCCACATGAGTTTGGGTTGGCACTAACCCTATACATATGAAGTCCGCGCCAAGGGGATGGTAGGCCGCTGATGGCCATACAGCTGAGGGTGCGACTAACCTTCTGCACAACTTTTCAGGGACTCTTTATGGTAGAGACCGATGGCATGTTCGCCAGCTAGTCAGCACCGGCAATAAAGGATGTAACGTTGTCGAACTATTATATTTGCGTGGTCACATGGCCTGTGCCACATGTGCCAGATGGGTGTGGTGTGTGTGCAAACCTGCCCTCAGGGAGTGGCCATGAGATGTTGAGAACTAGACCACTGACTTGCACACCAACAGCGAGTACACCTGCGACAGGTAGCTATGTGGGGCCAATGACGGAACGTAATTGGATTGGCGTGGCGTGCCGTACGAGGGAACAGAGCAGGGATAGACACAATGACGGAGGCGACTCGCAGTACTGCATTTGGAAGTCGAGCGGACGGGTCGCAGCTGTCCCTCTGCGAACCTGAGTCCGAACTGTTGATAACTCACACTATATAAGTATTGAAAAAACATTTTGGGATTCAGTCCGTCAGCTGGCATCTGTCTGAGGCATTTGTGAATAGATATCGGAGTTATTTCTGTGACTGATACCCCTTTGACACTCCCTCTCCTCACATTACCAACATATCCCCAACAACTTTCTTTGGCCCAGAAGTATACTTGTGCGGTTGGAGAAAGAACAATCTTAGTCATGTATAGATTTACATATAAAATAATGTATTTGAAGAAAAGAACAACAAATAAGATTATAGGGAGTCTGGTGCTGTGGTCGCTGCCACGAAGTTGGGGTCACTGCAGTTCAGGACGCAGTTACACATGTGGGATTGGTTTGTGTTAAATAGGGTTAGTGGCACCAGAAGCACTGAGACTGTATGAGCCTGTGATGGTGCTTGATGTGGACGGCCTCACTTGGAGTAATGTGTGTTGCCTACTGGACTGCGTCATGTGGAATTAGGAGTCTATCTGAATTGTGAGCTCTGCTGACCGTAGTGTAGGCCAGAGGTAGCGATGAGGAAGGGCCCACATCCATATGCATATGTTGGTGGCTCGACCGGCCTGCGAAGTACAGGTTCAGTGGCACCGCTTGTCGGCAGACATAAATCTGTAAATACTCCTCACTAATCAAAGGGAGTGAGGTGCTGTTGTCGCTGCCACAAAGTTGGGGTCGCCGCAATTCAGGACTCAGGACACAGTTACACATATGGGGTCAGCTTGTGTTAAAGAGGGTTAGTGGTACTACGTGTCGCCGGCCTTGTATATCGAAATATGCCTCAATGATCGAAGGAAGTGTGGTGCAGTGGTCTCTGCCACAGACTTGATGTCAGTGCGATTCAGGACTCAGGACACGGGTATGCATGTGGGATCGGCTTGTGTTGAACAAAGTTAGTGGCACCACGTGTCGCCACCGTTGCATATGGAAATATGCCTCACTGATCAGAGGGTGTCTGGTGCTATGGTCGCTGCCACAGACTTGAGGTCCCTGCCATTACAAAATAATTTTAACATAACAGACTTGAGGTCACTGCCATTTAGGACTCACGACAGTTACACATGTGGGATCGGCTTGTGTTGAACAGAGTTAGTGGCAGCACGTGTTGCCAGCCTTCTATATGGCAATATGCCTCACTGATTGAAGGGAGTTTGCTGCAGTAGTTGTCTCACGGTGTTGGGGGTCACTGCTATTCAGGACTCAGGACACAGTTACACATGTGGCATCGGCTTGTGTTGAAGATGGTTAGTGGGACCATGTGTCGCCAGTGTTCCACAGTGAGATCAGAGGTAGCGGTGAGCAAGGGCCCACAATCATGTGCATACGTTGGTAGCCCCACCGGCCTCCGTAGTGCAGGTTCAGTGGCACCACGTGTCGCTGGCCTTCCATATGCAAATATCTCTCACGGATTGAAGGGAGTTTGGTGCTATTGTTTCTGCCAAGAAGTTGGGGTCGCTGCCATTCAGGACTCAGGAACCAGTTGCACATGTGGGATCGGCTTGCGTTGAACAGCGTTAGTTGGCACCACGTGTCGCTGGTCTTCTACAGTGTAGACTGGATCTAGCGGTCACCAAAGGCTCACAGCTAGGTGATGTTGACTTGAGTTGCACAGATTGGGAGCATTTAGGTCTTCTTAACCCATTATAGTTTCTTACTCAATTTGCGTCGCTACTAATCTTGAATTGTGAACAGTGTAACTCCAATGTAGGGCGCAGGCAGCGGTCAGGATGTTCGCACAGCCACATGGCGCAGAGTTGAGCTGCACAGTTAGTGGCACCTAGAGCACTCAGCGTGTGCGCACCCTGCAATGATACGTGGTCCCGGCGGGCCACACTGGGTTCAATGTCTTGCCTTGATAAGGCCACATGGAGATGACTAATGGTGCAGTGAGTTAGTAGCACCTGAAGCACACAGTGTGTGCACATTTTGCGATGATGCGTGGTCCCGGAGGGCTGCACTAAGAGCAACACTTCTTGCGAACTAGACTGCGTCATCTCCAATCACCACTGCATCTGAATTGTGATCCCTGCTGTCTGCAGTGTAGTTCGAATGCAGTAGTTAGCATAGACACCGAGGAATGCTTTTTGTCACTTCTTGACAAAATCCGAGGACACAGAGTACAATTCTCTGTGCAATTAATAAATCAAGGCTGAATTCAAATTGTGAACCCTGCTGTCTGCAGTGTAGATCGAAGGCAGTAATCGGTACAGACGTAAGGCTGCGGTGCTGTGCCGTTCGGTCCGCAGGGGGCCTGTGTCGAGAAATCCCGCGGTCATGGCGGCAACCACGTGCCAGGGTGAGGACCGCCGCTCTGGCAGACTCGTTGGTCTTCCCAGAAGTGAACCACGCCCAGGGCCTGGCCTATTTATTCATTCTCGTACGCTGGAGTGGCGTATATTGGATCAGATCACTCCTCTTCCATGGGGAGACAACACAGCTTCATGACCCAGATCTTCCCTACTGCCTGAGGTAAAATGGTTGCGTCCACTGCTCACTACACTACAAGTATCAATAGTTTTTCTCCACATGGAGAAGTTTGTGGTTTGCATAGTGAGGTCTGTGCAGCACATCAACGTTACACTTGGCATTGTGTGCATTATTATTGATGAGTGACTTGCTTTCTTCAAATATCGTTGGTTGCCACACCTCCCAACATTCAGCTATTGTGCGGCTGAGGGGCCACGGTATTTTGGGAAGGTCCGTTGTCCTATTTTGCGCTGTCTTGTTGGTAGTAGCAGGGCGTGGTCCAGGGGGAGGTTCTGGTGGTGGTGGATCTGGGTGTTGTGGTCTTGTTCGGTGTCGGACCTGCATGATGAGTAGCTCTATCATGTGTTGGTCTTTACATGTGGCTGTGAGTTGGGTCTAATTTACGCAGTAGATAGTCAACCTCCATACTCCAGTTAAAGGTTGATCTTGATTTGTTACTGCTAACTCGGCTTATCGCCTGCTTTTTGAATCGCTTTGCAGATTTGGCTGGTTGTTGAAAATATGGGGAAGTGGTGTTTTTGTGTTTTTTACACGGGAATGCCTAATTTGCATTTCATTAGCGTTAGTTGTGGCTCTGGTATGTGGCGATTTTGTTGGTGGAAGGTATCAATGGTAGAGTGGTGAGAATTGCAATTTTTACCAGGTTGAAAATGGGATGATAATTAAAAAGCACAGTAAAAAAAATAGGTTTAATGAACATTATGATTAGAAATTAGCATTTAAAAAGCCTTTAAAATTCACTGAAAAAACCATAGGTTTCAGGAACGTTCTAGTTAGAAATTAGCATTTATAAAACCTTTGAAATTCACTGAAAAAAAACATAGGTTTTACAGATGTTATAGTTAGGAATTAGCATTTAAAAAACTTTAGAAATTCAGAGAAAAAAACATAGGTTTCAGGTACGTTATAGTTAGTTGGACATTCCACTCATACAAAACGATAGAAATTTGGCTGTTATAGTTAGTTGAGCTAACTATAACTCTCGCCCCCACAATGCACTGCTGATGACGTCACATATTACATCATTCATGACATGGTCAGTGACATCACTGATGACATCTCAAATTGTTTTTTTGAGAAGGAGGCAAGCCGGCCCCGGGGATGGGGCCCCTGGGGGTAGAAGAGGCCCGGGATGGGGGCCACGTGGCCCCCCTCCTCCAAAAATATTTAAATTCAGGGCAGATTATGATTTTTTTAAATGGAAAAATTATGATACGCGGACGGAGCGAGGCCTTCACCGCGACCTCTGGTGTGCACGCATTCGGTACGTGTACGGTACCCCGTATGCTACCTGGTTCACAAGGCGTCCCGTACGCGTACCCAAGCAAGAAAAAGAAAAAAAAATTCAGATATCTATCAAGCTTATGTGTTTAGATGCTGGGTGGCTCTAAAAAGAGCCCTTGTGTTTATTGGGAGATTTTAGTACCTACAAGTAAGTACTGATGCAGAGTCTAAAGTTCATGAGGAAGACACTGTTCCCTTCATCTGTAATATGTACACCATCTCTCCTATAGATGCCATGCATATTGAAACACAGATTTTTGTTGTAAATGGACCCCATTCTATAGTCTCGGAGACAAGCAGAAACAGATTTATTCACATGTTTCCTAGATTTCTCAATCTGTGGACAAAATTGATTGGATCAGTTCCATTTCTGTCTTTGGCATATGTTAGAATACACAAAGGCAGTTTGGGGGGAAAAGTGACATCAGTTCTGTAAAGGTGTCCTTCATAAACATTTCCAGACCTACCCCAGTCACAGTGCCTAGGTCATTGCCTACACAGTGCACAATTATGAGGTCAGGATGTTGGAGATCTAAAAAGGATTTCACCAATGGCATCAATTGGTGCCACCTTAACCCTCTCTGTCCAATCCATTTAATGTCTACGTTTGGTAAACGTAGGTCTTTGTGAATTCCTTTCTGTTCAGCGTACCTTTGGCTCCAGAAAATATAGGTGTGTCACACAATCCACACTCTAAACATCTTGAAGAGAGGTCTGGATGCACTCAGATTGTTTCTGTAAATGAAATGGCAGTTTGAAAAGTAAGATTTTTCTAAAATGGTGGATAAGATGCAGTTTTGAAAAAAGAAAAGAAATGATTGGTTGTTTGAAAACATTCTACACAGAAAACTAGGGTGCAATTTTCTGTTTTTTAAAAGCCTGATATATATTGGTTAACAAAAACTGATAGAAAAGAATGTTACATAAGATAAGCTGGTATATTGACAAGTCAAGCCCACTTGCTGTTCTGATTTGCAACATTGTGTGATGAACTTTTGACCTGTGTGCTTAGTTAGGTGTTCCATGAAGTGTTTCTATGGTAAGAGGCGGAAGGCAGAATGGGGGTAGGGTTGAAAGTTATGTCAGTTGGAAAGGGTTCAAATGTTCAAGAAATAGAAATGTGTGTTTGCTTTTGAATTAATGTGGGAAGAAATGTGATTTGTTATTTATGTGTATATGTGTGTAGATTGAGAGGAAAAGTTTCCTATGTGCCATAGGACTTCCTGACCCTCTAGACCTGCTCTGGGTATCCTACAAGGAACCTCAAGGCCTTAAAAAATATATTTTGATTTTTTTTTTAAATCGCGTGATACGCGTACGCTGTAAAAAAGAAAAAAAAACTAAGCCCGCTTTATTGTTAATTAGCCCCGGGGGGTCAAATCCCAGGGGCAAAGTACTTATTTATAATTGGGGCTCAAACCCCCCCACATGCCCCTGGAACCGCCACCTCCCCGGGGCACTACATTTTAAAATTGGGGGGGTCCGTGAAGGCCCCCAGCCCCGGGCACCACAACCCCCGGGGCTTTTAGGTGTTGGGAGGGGGTGCCAAATGTCCGCACCTGTGGTGGCCCTGGGGACCGCCACCCCCAGGGCAGCTCCTGCAGTGTCCCGGGTTGCCTACCCCCGGGACACTGTAGTTTGCTGTGGTAGGACGGGACACTGCAGAAGCCAGCTCTGGGGGGTAGGTCCCCAGGGCCATCAAGGGCTCCAGGAGGAGGGCCGCGTGGCCCCCTCACAATGTTTAAAGCCCCAGGGAGGTGGTGGTCCCCGGGGCACAGGGGTCCTGTTTTTAAAATCAAAGTGCCCGGGGAGGTGGTGGTCCCCAGGGCAGTGTGGGGTGCTCAAGCCCCCCCACTAATTTATTTTGACAGCCCCTGGGAGGTGGTGGTACCCAGGGCTTGGGGGGGCCCGTGAGGCCCCCACCCTTATCTAATGAAGCCCTGGGGAGCTAGCAGTCCCCGGGACAGTGTTGGGGGGTGGGACCCCCCATGCATTATATTTTTTTTAAAAGCCCTGGGGAGATGGCAGTCCCTGGGGCTGCGGCGTCCCCGCTACAATAATGAGTATTGCCCCATAGACCTGGCCCTCCCAGGGGCTTTAAAATGATTTTTTTCCATTTTGACAGGGTTCATGCAACCAGCGTGACCTGCCCGAAAATTTAAGAAAAAATAATATTTTTTGGGGGCCCTGTGACATCATCAGCAGTGGATTGAAGGCACGTGAGTTATAGTTAATACAACTAACTATATTGGAGAAATTTCAATGGTTTGGTATGAGTGAAATGTCCAGCTAACTATAACACCCCTAAAACCCATGTTTTTTTCAGTAAATTTCAAAGTTTTTTAAATGCTAATTCCTAACTATAACACCCCTCAAACCTATGTTTTTTACAGTAAATTTCAAAGGTTTTTTAAATGCTAATTCCTAACTATAACAGGCCTCAAACCTATGGTTTTTTCAGTGAATTTCGAAGGTTTTTTTAAATGCTAATTCCTAACTATAACATGTCTGAAACATATGATTTTTTCAGTGAATATAAGTATATATATATCCAGGCTGAAACGCGTTGGTTGAGTGGTGCTGTGGAAAATAAAATTACAAAAAACACAGTTGATGGACAGAATGTAGAACAATGTCGTACATTCACCCCAGTACAAGGATCTGGGCCTAAATCCATCGTTTTTTTCACTCCACACGACCCTGGGTTAGACACTGGCTATATGCAAATCAGCTCTGACCCTTTGCCTCATGGGAAAAGTCCAGTCCGAACTGCCAAGCCCTGTCTTTCCCAGACCGTAATCAAACATCCAAGGACCGTTTTCTGGCTATCAGCCTTCATGCAGCCTGGATAGCTTGACTCCAGTGGTGTGGAGAGCCTGGGACTCACGTCTGAGCATACCCAGCCCACTCGGGGTGAAAATTACAAAAAACACAGTTGATGGACAAGTGGAAAATAAAAACCATTAAGTAACCTACTCTGGAGTGCTGCGCCATTTGTTCGAATATATATATTACCTACTGGCGGTCGCCAGTAGGTATATATAGTTAGGATTTTTTCTCTATGGGATTTTTGAAAATTCTATGTCTAATAACTTAGGCGTTTGTGGACGGAATTGGCTGAAATTTTCAGGAAAATGGAACATTTTGTTTCTGACCAAAATTTGGGGGGGTTCGTCAAGGGGGGCCGAGAAAAAAGGGGGTCCCAAAACGCGTTTTTCCCATGTTAATTTCCATAGGGCGGTTGGCCTCACTTTTAGCCCGAACGGCTGAATGGATTTGCACGAAACTTGGCAAAATTGTAGGGACTGGTACCCGATGTGCCTTTGCTATGTCTCAATATATGTGCTCCAGTGGATTTTGATAAATTAACGTTAAAAAAAAAATATATATCTGTAACAGTGCTCCGGGTAGCGCTCCGGTTCGCGTACTTGATGCGTGACGGAACTTCGCGAATCGAAGCTGATTGGCTCTCCGGTGTCTGTCAACATTCTAAACAGTCCGGAGCGGCCGCCATCTTGTCTCTCGGTAGGATCGAGAGACAAGAGGAGGCCAAAACAAAGGGGGAAATGACCATAAGGGGGCATAGTAGATCCTCCCTGACCCCCTAGATTTGATGTGGAGGATTTAAAAGGGCCCCGCGGGGCAAAAAAATAAAAAATAATAATAATTTTTCCGGACGCCATCTTGTCTCTCGGTAGGATCGAGAGACAAGAGGAGGCCAAAACAAAGGGGGAAATGACTATAAGGGGGCATAGTAGATCCTCACTGACCCCCTAGGTTTGATGTGGAGGCTTTAAAAGAGCCTTTTTTTTGCGTGGGGTGCACCCGGTACGCGCACCGGAAAGCGGTCCGGGGGGCGTACTATGAGGAAAAAAGAATGATAGACTTTTCAAATATTGTATGTTTAATGATTGTTCGTTTTGTTGTTTTTTTTTTGTTTTTTTTTATTGATTGTTCGTTTTGTTGGTTTTTTTTGTTTTTTTTAATTTATTTATTTATTTTGGTTGTACTTCATGAATTAGATATAAAAATGAATAATGTCTCAAACAATTTTTAATTATTAAATAAAAATTTATTGGTCAGAATTTTCATAGTTCAATAAAACTTCCAGCATTACATCATCTGGAATCTCCTCAAACATGCATGTTTCTATGTCTTGTAAGCATTCAATAAATTGTTCATCCAAAGACTGATCTATAAAATCTGCATCTAAAAATTCTTCATTTAAAATCTCCTCAGATGTAATGTCGAAGGAAACATTGATATTTTCGTGATCCCCTTCCATTTTTTTGCTGTAAGTAGTATAAAAAATAACTATATCAGAAGAGTTAGGGCACTGTTGGGTTTAAGTTCAGACAAGTAGTTCTGATTTTTTAACAGTGAAGTTAACTTTGGGTAGTGTATGGTAACAGGCAGCAAGTAGAAATATAAAAAAGTGACTATGAAGAAGTGTAAGTAAATTCATAATTATAGCAGAGAAGCCTAAGTCAATCTATAAATATAAAAGAGGAGCCTATCTGTATCTATAACTATAGCAGGGGGACAGTAAATAATTATCAAAAAACGTTTTTACAAATTAACTTAAAGTGCTCCTTACAAATTATCAACTTACTTTACAGAGAGGTGAAAATGCTCTTGAAATGTACTTCAGGAAGTAGTAGTCAAAATGGCTGTGTTTCTCTCTCTTTCTTTATATATATTCAGGTACATAACCATTCAAATGTCAGGTAAAAAAAGTAGAAAATGAAAGTAACATTTTAATTGGTTGTCAATTCCAACACTTCAGATGTGTTTTGTGAAGTAATTTACCTCAGGGAATTTAGAGAGGTCTGCAGGCTAAATGGTTAAATGGCATTCCAACCAAATTTGTGAAAATGGTAGGGATTGGTATGTAGTATGAGCTAATGTATATTTGGTGAAAGTGTCTCCAGTGGTTTTTCTGTAAATTACTTTCCCACCTTTTTAATGCGATCGCTTCTCACTGCGCGCCCCGGTACGCGAACCGACAGTGTTACGGGAGTCCTCCATTTTGTGTTTCGGTAGAATTGAGATACAAGATGGAGGGCAAATAATGTTCAGAATGGGTAGAAGGGGGCATGGTAGACGTATCCTACCCCCTAGGTTTTCTGAGGGTGGCTGAGGAGGCCCATATGTGCGGAAAAAAAAAAGAATTCAAATTTTCGCACGGTTTGCGTCCGGTGCGCGTACCGGGTAGCGATCCGGAAAGCGTAAATTGTGAAAATTAGTAAAAAAAAGTTACATTTAAAATTTGTTTATAGTGATCATAGTTAGGGTAGCTCTGAGAAGAGCTTTTGGGTCTGTTGTACATTTAGGTACTTATAAGTAGGTACCAATACATAGTCTTAAATTCAGGATGAAAACTCTGTTCCCCTCATCTGAGAAGTGAACTCCATCTCCTCTGTAGATATCTTGCATGTAGTAACGCAAGTTATTGTTGTAGATGCAGCCCATTCCATGGTCTCTAATGTAAGCTGAAACAGACTTATTTACATGCTTCCTCGATTTCTCAATTTGTGGACAAAATTGGTTCGACCACCTCCATTTCTGTCTTTGGCATTTATTTGAATATACCAAGGCAGTTTGAGGAAAAAGTGCCATCAATTGGTGAAAGGTGTCCTTTAAAAGCATTTCCAGACCTACCCCAGTCAAAGTGCCCAAGTCATTTCCTCCACAGTGCACAATTAACAGGTCAGGTTTTGGCAAATGCAAAAAGGTTTTCACCAATGGTATCAATTGGTGACATTTTAATCCTCTGTGGCCAATCCACTTGATTTCCACATTTTGTAAATTGAGGTTAGGCAAATTTCTGTTATCAGCATACCTTTGAGCCCAGTAGATGTAACTATGTCCAACAATCCAGACAGAAAACATGGTGAGAGAAGGTTCTGCTGCAGTTAGATGAAGTGTGGGAATGAAATGGCAGTTGAAAAAATAAGAGTTTATAATGAAAAAAACTGTGGAGTTTCTGTGCTAATGATTCAGTAGCAGTGATTGGTGGATTTTGATTGCTGAAAACAGAAAGTTAGGGTGCATAGATGAGTTCTTTGAAAGATGTAATTTGAATGGTGAAGAAAAAATCATTTTATGAAGGTTGCACTGGATACGCAGGTGCACTGAGAGTTCAGAGTTCAATTGAAACATTGTTGTGTGAACTTTCAAACACCAGAGGTCTTTCAGGAGGTGGTTGCTATGGAAAAAAGGCAGAAAGGGCAGAAGGGGGAAGGGTGTTGATTTGAAAAAAGGTGAGGGAAGAGTTTTGATTGGGTGACATTAGAGATATGTGTGATGAATTACAGCATTTCTGTGCCTTTGTTGGTTGGAGCCTCTGGAGTGCATACCCTTTGCTCTTCTGAAGACAAATTGGTGTGTGTCTGAGACTGTTTTCAAACTCAAAAAGTATTTGCTAAGGTGAGAAAAGATTCATTTAATTTAAATAGAGAATAGTATGCTTTAGGGAGAAAATTAAGAAGAAAGTTGTGTATTTAAAATGTTGCTTTGTGTCAAGTGTTTTACAAATAGATTTTGATTCTTTGAGTTACATAGCCATGTTAAAAGTGACACAAAAATGGTGCAAGGGCCTTAAAAAAACGCTTTCATGTGTCTTAGGGCATTTTAAGTCACTTCCCATGAATATGGTTGAATAATTGTTTTACATGATGGGTTTAAAAACGTTTTTTTTAAATCAATTAGGTTTCTTAATATGCACTGCTAGAGTTTCATAGGTTGCTTGGGATATATTAACAAGCAATTGAGGGCCTGATGTAGGTCGGTCGGTAACGGCCGAAAATCTGTATTTTCGGCCGTTACCGACCGGTATTTGAGCTTTGGTATGTAGGGACACATATTTCACAGAATCGGTTTATTTACCGATCGGTAAATTTACCGATTCTGTAAAATACCGAATCGGTATTTCTATCGATTAGGTAAATTTGGTATGTAGGTGGGACTCTTCTGAGTCCCACAAGCCTTACCGATTCGGTATTTTAGCATCAAATTGAATTTGATGTTAAAATACCGATTCAGGTGTGCATGCACATGTGTGCATGCATACCTGTGCCATATGACAGGCAGACCTGCCCTTAGGGCATGTATGCCTGCCACATGGCCCCCGAACCTTTTTTGGGGGTGCTAGAGGGTGTCAAAGTGACACCCCCTGCACCCTTGTCAAAATATGTATTTACCGATTCGGTAAATACCGACCGGTAATGCCCCATTCATTCCTATGGGCTTCAAAGCCCACAGGAATGAATGGAGCATTACCGGTCGGTATTTACCGAATCGGTAAATACAGATATTTACCGGTTCGGTAAATGGAACATCTGGATGTTCCTACATACCCCCCTTCTTATTTAGCGATTCTTAATTACCGAATCGGTAAAATTCGGTAATTAAAAATCGGTAAATAAGTCCTACCTACATCGGGCCCTCGAGTCCCTTTGATGTTATTTTTCCCATTTTAATTTAAGACATTTCCCCGTGGTGCAAGGTCCTTGTAAATACGCCCCCATGTGTGCTTGGCAAATTTAGATTTTGATTGTTTGAGTTACATAGCCATGTTAAAAGTGATGGAAAAAAAGGTGCAAGGGCCTAAAAAAAACGCTTTCTTGTGTGTTAGGGCATTTTAAGTCACTTCCCCATGTATGTAGGTATATAATTGTTTTACATGATAGATTTAAAAACGTTTTTTAAAATCAATTAGGTTTCTTGATATGTACTGCTAGAGTTTCATAGGTTGCTTGGGGCATATTTACAAGGTCTTTGAGTCCCTTTGATGTTATTTTTCCCATTTAAGTTTTAGACATTTCCCCGTGGTGCAAGGTCCTTGTAAATACGCCCCCATGTGTGCTTGGCTAATTTAAGTACAGATAGGGTGTGCTTCTACATAGGACCTGTGTTGTGTATTCAAATTTAGACCAGAAAATCACATTTATGAGAAGGTCATATTGGTGTCTGCTTCTTCAAATAAATATTGAACTGAGAAGTATTAAACTGAGGCTAAATTTCATCTGCAACCCTGAGTAGGCCTCACCTCAAACAAACCTCTAGATAGTCCACACCTTATCGTCATCATGAATCAATCATTTAAAGTGTTAGGTGCAGGTTTATGATGGCCGTGCGCCTCTTTTGTGCTGCTGTTCCGTCACTTTTATAATGCAGCAGTGATTTACAAGATGTACCATGTTGCAAGATAGGCCTCACTTCATTGGTAGGCCTGCACATGTATTATCTCCTCTATATTCTTCAACAAGCCTAAATTTCATCAGCAACCCTGAGTAGGCCTCACCTCAAACTTTTGTGACGCAGCGGCGGAGCAAAAGATGCGCTATGTTGTGACATATTTACAACTTGAAGCATCAAGGAAGATGTGTCATGCTGTAAAGTCCTGCCCCACATGAAACGTGCGTCAGGTTTCATGTGGGCTTTTTGTTGCAGGGTGGGCAGTCATTTGCATGAAAGCTCTGTAAAACTAACACACTAAAATTAGGAAGATTTCACTGAGTCACCTTTATGGCATTGCTGAATCAAATCTTTACGCCTGTTTGAAACAGGCATAAGGAGAGATGCACCATGCAATGTGTGGCTTGCCCCTGTGCATTGCAGTAGATATGTCGCATTTATGACGTGATTCCTGCAATGCGCCGTTTTTGTGGAACAGATGCGTGATGCATCTGTGCTGTTTTTGCTCAATGGTGCTCTGCATTGTAAATGCGGTACATCATGGGTGGCAGAGCAGTGGCGCACGTTAACTGGTGCATCCCTGGGGATGCGCCAGTTAACATAAATCTGCTCCTTTAAATTTAAGTATTAGCAGGGGACACAGTGTTGGTGAGGTTATCCAAGGTTAAGAAGAGATGAGTCTTGTTCACTGAAAACTTGGACATAGGCCTCACCTCCTCAGCATCGCTGGACATGGTTAAATAATATCTGCAAAATGTTATTCTTGGTAAACAATTTTACTATTATAGTGTCTGAGATTTGTCTCTTACTCTGCAACATCTCATTGTTGTTCTCTTTCTTTAAAGATAACGTGAACATCAACCATGAGTGATAATGAGCAATCTGTTGATCTCGATCTTATCATTGAACTTGTCATTGAAACATCAGTGGAAGTAGATCCCTTGGATGATTTATATCCTGTGGATGATGAAGTAGTTGATGAGGATGCTGATTTGTCAGAATTGTATGACATAGGGTGGGCATCTGACCTGCTCGAGCCTATTAACCTATAAAGACTTTTAAAAATAAACTTAAGTTACTCGAAATGAAAAGTAACCATGTAAACCGTTTTATTAAAAATTAAATACAACTTCAAAAACAAATTGTGTGAAGTGTCTTTAATGAAATAGTAAAATATACTAATAAAATTAGTTCAGATTCACATATAAAAGATCACAGGTCAAATGTAGAAGCATTCCATTTCTTTGCAACTATTTGTGAGTTTTAAATTTCATAATACACTAAAAATTATTCTATGTAGAATTTATAACTAGTATGTTAATTTTTTGACGACTGTTATTGATTTACTGTTTGGTAATAGTGGTTAATAACATTTTTTATTATATTTTACTACAGATTCAACTGCAGATCATTTCGAAATTAGACAATGCCGTCTAAGGATAGAATCCGAAAGGTTACAAAACATCAAAGACAGCAGATTAGTAAATGCTTGCAGCAGTCCTCTACAATAAAATCTCGTCAAGTCACCAAGAAAGCTCCGGGTAAGAGAACAAAATCATTCCTTAGAAACATTTGTAGAAACAAAAGTATACCTACAGAACAAGTTTTAGTCCAGAAAAAGAGAGCCAATTTAAACGGAAAGGAAAGGCCAAACAAAAATGTTACTGGTAGAGCAGGAGATAACTCTGTGCATGGTAGTAGAAGGAAAAATCAGTTTAGGGACATTCGTAGACGAATGTTCCGCAACAGGATAATTGGTAATGTGTTAAAAAATATTAAGAAAGGTCAACAGAAAGTGGTTTTTTATATGAGAAAAAAAAAAGTTGAGAAAATTATTGATCAGGCTTTTCAAATTAAGCGAAAGGTGTTTATTTTGATAATCAATAGAATTAGGAAACTAAACAAGGTAATTTATGATTTAAAAACAAATAGTAGATGGAAGAGAACAGTTAATCGTAGTAATTTTTGTGAAGTTTTTTCAGGAGAATGGATGCATAGTTCAAGTTTTGAGGCATTTTTTAATGAGGAGAGCTACTTTCAGGATAATGATTTGGTGCATGCAGTTGACACCAGTGGTCGAGCTTATGAGGTGAAAGATGGTAGTCCGGTTGAAAAAGAAAAATTTGTGACAACAGAGGCAGAAGAGGTGTTAGGTAATGAGGTTTTAGGAAGACGTCCTAAGGGACCTGTGTACACCTGGAAGTGTAGTAGTATTTGCAGTGTGCGACAGGATTCCATCAATTTGCTTTGTGATTTTGTACGGACATTTAATAAGAAAAGTTTGAAACAGAAAATGAAGATGTTGCAAGAATTAGATCCTTGCAGAGTGAGGGAAGTGACAGGTTTGCATGGTCATTCACTGGCTTGTCTTTCCAGGAGAGTATGCCTGAGTGTTTTTCATCATTTCAGGATGCTAGCAGTGCATCATAATAAAGTGAGGAAATTAGTTAGAATGTTGTATTATGCTAAGAGTCCAGCAATTATGCTTAAACAATTATGCACTGCTCTTTTGCATGGTTCTGAAGTAGATGTGAAGAATATTTGTGAAGAAATTGAGTTTTGTTACTTTACAAGTAAAGAGGAGAATGTTGAAATTGACCCAGAAGAAGAGGGTAATGTGGAAGATAGTGTACAGGTTTCCAGTACAGATAATTTTCAGAAGGAAATTGCCACGATTCAGGTGAAATCAAGTGAGAGGCCTAATTTCACTTGTGTGTGTTGTCGACGCACTTATTATAAGAATCAGACTAAGTTAGTGGATTTATATACGAAAAGTGAAAGGGAAAATAATAGTGAATGGAAGGATTTTGCAACATACTTGATGGTAGAAAATTCTTTTGATTTGGGATTGGATCAACGTGTGTGTACTTATTGTTGTAACACATTAAATCAAAACCAGATGCCTGCCAGAGCGTTTCATAATAATCTGGAATTGGTTGAGATTCCTTCTGAATTGAAGGATTGAAATACTTATGAATCTATTTTGATTCAAAGTATCCATCCCTTTCAGGCTATTGTAAGAATGGAGCCAAAGACAGGGAAATTGCCTCCATCAGATTTACAGAGAGGATTAAAGGGAAGAGTTGTTTATTTGCCTCTAGATTTGAAGAAAAACATTAATACAATTGGAGTAGAGAAAGTGGAAGAGGAACCTCTGGTTATCTTAGTTAATGGGGTTCCGACAAAGAGTAAGAAAATATGGCAAGATTTAGTAGATGTTAGGAAAGTCAAAAAGGCAACATTGTATTTGAAGAAAAACAATAAGTACTACAAGAATGTATATGTTGCAGAAGAGGAAGTAAGTGAAGAAGAGTATAGCGATTTGTGTGCTGGTCAAATTGAGAAAGTAGAACCCTCTAAAAATGAAGAAATATATGAACATTATAGTGTTCATCCTTTGCATTCCAAGGAAGTCATGGGGAATGCTATTGAGTTGTTTCAAATGAAACAAGCCAAAGGGAGTCCCATTAGTGTTTGGGAGGAAAGTTTGGAAGCTCTGTGTTTCCCACAGCTATTTCCAACAGGTCAAGGAGGAAGATATGATGAGCGACCTGATCAAATTCCTGCTTCTGAATACCGGACTTTACGATTGTATGCAGAAGATCCTAGGTTTCGTCAATGCATTCCCTATTTGTTTCATCTCCTGTTTGAAAGCGATCTGTCTGGACTGTCATATGCAGTGAACCACATCTTGAAAAGTGGTGTACACATGCAAAACATCTCGGCAAGTGACTTTATGGATAAAGTCAATGTGCAAGACAGTATTTTGGATTCTCACCTGATTAATATCATGGCGTGTCAGCGTGGTACTAATGAGTACTGGTACCGTCGTCATGGTGATTTAAAATGTATGCTGAGGAACTTAGGAACTCCCACATGGTTCCTCACTCTCAGCTGTGCCGAGTATGGCTGGGAAGACTTACTTGAATTTCTACGAGAGGCAGATGGAAACATTGAAAATATCGAATTCAAGACACCCGGAGAACTGTGCTCTTTGGATCCAGTGAATGTATGCAGGTATTTCAATCATAGATTTGAAGCTATGATGTCTTTCATCATGAACAAGAAAAATCCACCTCTTGGAGAGGTGTTGGATTTCTTCTGGAGGGAAGAGTACCAAGCAAGAGGTGCTCCTCATATACATATGCTGCTGTGGATCAAAGATGCACCCAAATTTGGAACAGATCCGGATGACTTAGTGATGAGTTTAATAGAACAGTATTCTACATGTGCTGTTCCAAAGGCAAAGGAAGACAAAAGCCTAAGAGAACAAGTTTTACGCTTCCAAAGCCATCGTTGCGGAAAGTACTGTCGTCGTAAATTCAGAAACAAGGACAAGTTCTACACCAAATGTCGTTTCGCCTTTCCACGACCGGTGATTTCTAAAGGAAGAGTGAACAGTTTGATGACTTCGCTGCGACATAATGTGATGAAGAAATCACCCAAAAATACATACAATTTGAAAAGGAACGAAGAGTCCAAGTATATCAACGACTACAACCCAGTGATTTTGTCCATGTGGAATGCTAACATGGATATACAGTTTGTGGCTGATAACTGTATGGCTGTGGCTCGGTATGTGACATCTTACATCACCAAAAAAGAAAAGACAGAATGGAAGGATATGTGGGAGGACATTTCCCATGAAAAGAGCCTCAGTAAGAAGTTGTACAGTTTCAGTCTGAAGATGTTGTCGCATCGAGAAATCGGAGCTTACGAATGTTCTGACCGGTTGTCTTCAGCAAGTCTCTATGCCAAATCAAGGAGTATCGTTTGGGCGAGTCTTGGTCTTGCGGCAACGCGTAATCGAGTTCTGAAACCTGTACGGGAAATTGAGTATTTGGCGGAAAAGGAGCCAAACAGTACAGATATTTTGAAGACCAACATGTTGGATACATATTATCCAAATAGAAGCAGTCACCTCGAGAATGTTTGTCTGTATGAGGTTCTGCAAAATTACATATTCAAGAGGAACATCAAAGAAGATATTGATAAAGGAGTGTATGCTGTAATTGGAAGTGAGGGATGTCTGGTCAAGCAAAGAAAATGTCAATTGGTAAATCATCGAAAATTGAGTGGTGAATCTCCTGAAAGAAAAGAGTTTTTTCTATTTAGCTCTTTTGCGACTTTTCAAACCTTGGCGTGCAGAAGAGGAACTGCTTGGAGATTTGCTCTCTTACGAAGACTCTTTCAATGCCGCCAAAGAGACCATAGAATGTCCTGTTTTTCCCAAATATCTAGAAATGTTGAATGCGGAAATCGAGCAGGAAGCAACGATTGCAGCCGAGATTGCTAGAGACAGTTCTCAGGACAGTCAGAGTTCTGTTTCATTGAGTCAGGATCCACTAGGAGGACCAGTTATAGAAAATGAAGCTGCCACTGCCATTATTGAAGTGGAAAGAGCCATGGCACATGCTCAGGAGGATGCGGTTAACTTAGAAGACTTGGAAAGACAACTGAACGTTGAGCAGAAGAAAATATATGACGAAGTTACCAACCAAATTGATCATGGATTAAGTCATGAGAAGTAAGAGTGCTCATGTACGTCGTTGAAGCCTGTCCGACTGTACGTGAGTGGAGAAGCGGGAACTGAAAAAAGTTTCCTCATTAAAGCAATTTCATGTTATTTGCAGAAAAGGACTGAGTCATCACTGTCTTGTGTTGTCACCGCTCCAACTGGACTGGCAGCACATAACATAAAAAGGTATTACTTTGCATCGTCTACTGATGCTGCCAGTGGAGCATGATAACAAATTACAATACCACAAGTTATCTGGAGATGCTTGTTGTGAAGTTTCAAGAGTGTTGAGGAAAATGAAACTTCTTATCATTGACGAAGTAAGCATGGTTTCCAATGTCATGCTTGCCTTTGTGCATTTGTGAATGCAAGAAGTTCTCAAAACAGAGTATGATGTGTTATTTGGTGGCAAACACATCATTGTTTTCGGTGATCTTCTGCAGCTGACACCAGTGAAAGGACAACCTGTGTTCAAAATGCTCACGCATGAAGATACCAGGAAGTGCCTAGGGAGCATTGGCAACGTCAATATATGGTTAAACTTCAATTATGCTGAACTGCGTGAAAATATGCGTCAGGCAAAGGATGAAGATTACAAGAATATTCTACAAGATGTTAGAATCGGAAAAGTGACCGAGCATGGGAAAGAAGCTTTACATGCACGATTACTGTCAAATTTGTATCCAGAACAAGACGTTGTGCCTGAGAATATTTTTCAGAAAATTACTGAGAAGAAATCTGGAATATGTTTGATGCCAACTCTTGCAGAATGTGCCATCTTCAACAACAAAATGTTGCATTTAGAAAACCAAGAGATTGTGAAACTGGAAGCTATTGACAGAGTAGAGCATATGGGATCAACAATTATTTTGTCTATGAATTTGAAATCAAAATTGGATTCATTAGAGAAGACTATATCTAAAACTGCAGGTTTTGAAAAGACTCTGAATGTGTGCTTAAATTGCCGTATAATTTTAAGAAGGAATTTACATGTTGAAAGAGGTCTGGTAAATGGATCAATGGGTAATGTTGTTGATTTTGTGAAATATAGAAATAGAGATGGAATTGAATTTTTAAAAATTAAATTTGATGGCATTGAGGAAGTACAGCTAATTGGTCGTTGCTCTGCTAGGTTTTTACTTGTAAAAGACTTATATGTTCGCCGTAAGGAGTGTCCTGTTTGCTTGGCATATGCGGTGACAATCCATAAATCGCAAGGTTTAAGTGTAGACAGTGCATTGGTGAATATTGGCAGTTCTGTGTTCAAGGAGGGTATGGCATATGTGGCATTGTCACGAGTCAGAACTTTATCGGGATTGTACTTGATTGAGTGTGATGTCACAAACATTTGTGCGGATCTAGATTGTGTTAAGGAATACAATAGGTTAAGAAGAGAGTGTGCGCCACATTTGCCTCAATATCCTTTGTTTGAGAAACGTGTGGTAGGCCGGAAACGAAGAAATGTGACCAATAGTAGGGAGGTTCTAGCAAAAAGACGAAAAGTCGATGAACCTGAAATTATAAGCAGAAAGAAAAAGGATTCTGTTGAAGATGTTGTTGGTTTTCAATTTGAAAATAGTTCTGGTGTCAACTGCTATGCTAATGTAGTGGTTAATGTTGTATTTTCTCTAGAAACTTTAAAACAACAGATTGTGATCAATTCGGATCAAAGTTTTTGCTGCTTGCTGAATTCTGTGTTAGAGAAATGTAGCACTGATAGAACAAAATTAGAAAGTGTGTCTGAAATTCGAAATCTGTTAGACAAATGTTCAGGTCAAACGCAATTCTCTCAAAATATTCAGCAAGATTGTCAGGAGTTTTTAATGTATATGCTTGATGTATTGCAAGATGAAGGTGTAGATGTAGATCACCTGTTTGGCCTTTCTTATCAATGGCAGCATGACTGCGAGAACTGTAGGGTATCAAGTACTAGTAGTGTAGACTCAGAAAGATTTATATATTTAACTTTGCCAGACAGTAAATCAGTGTCCTTTAATAAGCTAGTAAAATCAGCCGATCACAACATGGAGTGTAGCCAATGTAAGTCAGCAATGCTGGCCACATTATTTATACAAACATATGGCCAGTATGTCATTTTAATGTTCCAACGATGTAGGCCTGATGGAACAAAATTGACAACTTTAATTAAAAATGTTGTGGCTTCGCAGTTGTCAATATCAGGAAGAACTTTTGTAACTGCAGCAATTATATATCATGACGGTCCTTCAACAACATCAGGACATTACACAGCTTATTTAAAGTCTAGAAACGGCTGGTCATTCTGCAATGATTCTGTTTTAACTTTTTAAAAAAAATTGCCTTTTGACCTTAAAAATTCTTACCTGGTGTTTTTAAAAACAAAATTTTAGGGAAAGAATCTTGGGATGTGCTCTGAGGAAATTCAAGAGGTTCTAATGGCTCCTACACTATTTGGCCTTGAGGATAAGTGTAGTACAGAGTCAAAAGTTAAATGTGGAAATGTGGAACATGAGTGAGCAAGAAGGGTGAGATATTACTAGTAGAGGATTGTGAAAGTGATCTTGAACGTTTTCTTTCTAAAAGTTGCGGAAAAAGAAAATGACGGGATTTGCTTAGAAGAATTCCAAGTGTTATAAATGGCTCTTACACGATTTGGACTTGAGGAAATGTGCGGTAGAGAGCGAGAAGTCATTTATTGTATGTAACATATTTGTCAAAATGATGGAGCTTTTCTTTCAGAAAGTGGCGGGCAGAAAATAATAGCAGCACAACAGAGTATAAGCTGTTCATAGGACATCCTTCGACGTCATGGAAAGTAAGTTACTTTTGAGGAGTTCTGATTTCTGATTGGATATGTTATATGGGTTTTTTAAACACAATCATTTTGATTGTGTTTTTTTCCCCGCTGTTATATGATGAATACCTTCAACTCACTGTTTTTAGTGAAATTTGATACATTCTGAGAACAGCAAAAATAAACCATTTAACATGTATAATATTTCTGTACGTTTTTTTTTTTGATATTCATTTAGAACTGTGTAGGAGGCATGGAGAAACTGAGGCTTCTGTAAGTGTCAAGGGAGGTGAGTAATGTACATTGCTCTGTTGCATACAGTCCTCACCTTCTCCATACTCTTGGATATGCTAGACTAAACCTGCACAATGACATACCTATGCTGAGGAAATACAGGTGATGTGATTGTGAAATGAGAAAAAAAAATTGCACGTTTTTCAATTACATTACCTGTGTTTCCTAACATTATGAATCACATTGTGCAGATGAGGTTTAGGCCTGTCCAGGGATACAGAAGAGGTCTGGCCTTTGTTCAAGAGTGCAGTGGACATGACTCACTTCATTGGTAGGCTTGCACATGTATTATCACCTCTGTACTCTTCAACAAGCCTAAATTTCATCTGCAACCCTGAGTAGGCCTCACCTCAAACAAAGCTCTAGATAGTCCACACCTTATCGTCATCCTGAATCAATCATTTAAAGTGTTAGGGGCAGATTTATCATGGCCGTGCGCCTCTTTTGTGCTGCTGTTCCGTCACTTTTATAATGCAGCGCAGTGATTTACAAGATGTACTATGTTGCAAGATAGGCCTCACTTCATCTGCAACAAGATACCGTCAGTTTAAAATGTATACATTTAGGACTGTGTAGGGGGCATGGAGAAGCTGAGGCTTCTGTAAGTGTCAAGGTTGTTGCATACAATACTCACCTTTTGCGTAGTCTTTCATATGCTAGACTACATCTGTACAATGAGATACCTAAGCAAAGGAAAAACACAAGTGATGTGATTGTGGAATGAGCAAAAAAAATTGCACGTTTTTTAATTACATTACCTGTGTTTCATAACATTACGAATCACATTGTGTAGATGAGATTTAGGCCTGTTCAAGGAGATAGAGGAGGTCTGATGTTTGTTCAAGAGTGCATTGGACATGACTCACTTCGTTGGTAGGCCTGCTCATGTATTATCTCCTCTGTACTCTTCAATAACTTAAATTTCATCTGTAACTCTGAGTTGGACTCACCTGAAACAAATCTGTGGATAGGCCACAACTTATCAGCATCTAGAAACAATCATTTAAAATGTTAGGGGTAGTTTTATGATGGCCGTGCGCCTCTTTTGCGTCGCTGTTCCGTCACTTTTGTGACGCAGCTGCAGTGTAAAAGATGCACCCTGTTGCAAGATAGGCTTCACTTCATCTTCAGTAATATACCCTCAGTTTAAACTGTATATATTTAGGACTGTGTAGGGGGCATGGAGAAGCGGAGGCCTCTAACTTTATTTCTTTGTAAAATTGGATGATTGTCAATCTTTTCCCTTGTCTTTTCTAATTTTTAAATACATGTTTTAATATTTTTCTAATTTTTGTTCTTTCTTTCACAGATTGAAAGTATAAAAATAACAAGTGACTAAGTTAACGACAATTATTAGGTAAATGTTTTGTACTCTTTTCGTTACGTTTCTATCACATTTAACTTCTATTAGTTCCACTGGTTCATTTCTTTAACCCTCAGTTTTCTGCCTTTGCTACTTACCTCATTCCTTTCTCTATTACTTACTTACTCTACTCCTTCCACTCCTTTTCTCAGTCCCTCTGTTCTCATAGTTACTCACTCTTGTTCACTCACTCCGTCTCTATTACTCTCACTGTCTCTGACTCATCACTCTTACACTACTTCTTCATTATGCTTTCTCCCTGTAGTTCAAGCATACTAAGGGGCATATTATCAACACAGGCAATAAAATTATCGCTGCTTTTATCGACAGAAAACTGCCGCAAAAGCAGCTTTAGCGGCAGTTTTCTGCCGCAAAAGCGGATTTAGCGGCAGATTTCTGCCGATAAAAGCAGCGATAATTTTATCGCCTATGTTGATAATATGCCCCTATGTTATTTACATTTCTTTGCTGTTTCAATCATTCCTTTTCTGTTACTTCTTCTTTTCTGCTTTCTGTTTTTTCTCTATGTTATTCCACATGTTTTAATCTTATTTTGAACATTCACTCACATTCCCAAAAAACTCTTGTTTATTATTCTTCTACTCTCCTTTTTTTCTTTCATTTCCTTATCTATTTTGTTTTTCACAATTATACCCTCTTCCATCTTTTCTTTGGTAAATAGATCTATTAAACAGTATCTCTGTGTTACTCCCTCTAGCTGTCTTTCTTTTAACATTACTCTCTGTTTCCTTCCATTATACTTACTCTTCTTTTTTTTGTAATTTTTTTTTGGTTCGCTCCTGGTTCGCGTACCGGCGAGCGAACCGGGAAGCGAACCAAAAGAAATAGAGGTTGCCAGAGTGCAAACATTCTAGCAATTTTTTTATAAAGGGGAGGTAGTTCTGAAAAGAACTTTTTTTAAATTATTTTTGTTGTTTTATATTTTTTTTATTATTTTTCTGAACATTTTTTTACTTTTTTTGTATTTTTTGAACGGTTTTATATATTTTTTGGTTTTTTTGGGGGGGGGGACGAAAACGATTCATTGTAAAGGGCTCAACAGGAGCAACAAAAAAAAAAAAGATAATTTATTATCTGAATTGTTTTGTGCAAACATGATTGTCAATTGCTAAGTTGATTAGATTGATGCTACATTCTCTGTAGCAAATCAACTGACCGCAACGCACGCACACTTGTTTGACTGCCCCGAACCTCATCTGTATATTTGGGACCGTCTCCCTCGCCTCTGGTCCCGTCACTTCCTGTACATTTGATCTACTGGCCACAGGAGGAGGGTTATCCTGCAGGTGATGTACCTGCGCAGCACTGTAGTTGATAGGGTGCCACCTGTCCATATGGCGATGCATTGTATAATTGCCATAACTGTATTTTTTATCTGTCCCTCTGGACAGATCTTTCTTGCAGATAAGGCAAGTTACATACCGGGCATTCACTTTTTTTTGGCCCCGGGGATATTTAAAAAATTGCCAAATATAATTTTCTTTGACATGAGACCTCCTGGGCTCCTCAGGCAAAAACTGCATCTCTTGCTGCTCTTCCTCTTCTTCCTCTTCTTCCTCCTCTTGCTGAATGATAACTTCAGCAGGTGGTCCTCTCTTCGTAGGATGTGGTGGTGGTGGTGGGGGTGCACTAGCTGAAGCTACAACACTTGCCATTGCTAAGTGATGAAAAAAGGTCTTCCTCTCACAAAGATGAAAGTCAGAGTGAGGAAACAAGGAGGGGTTTTCATCATTTGGGAAAAAAAACTAGTTCTAAACCAATGAAAAGTGATATTTTTAGGTCACATGACCTAGCCTTACATCATTAGGAAACCAAAAGTGAAATGAACCAATGAAAAGTGTTATTAACAAGTGACATGACCTGTTATGCTTACGTTACGCGCTCCGCGCCGCGGCCCGAATTGCTTCCGGAAGCTGCGCTTCACGCCTCGCTTCGCGTACCGGAGCACTTCCGGGTGCGCTAACGCGACGCGTCATATGACGCATTACGCGACAACGCAATACGTCGCGCTTACGCGACGCGTCACGATGTTGTTTTCTAACGCGACAGTTGCGCAAACGGAACGTTTACTGGTTCGCGGACCGGGTCGCGGCAGCAAATTGAGCTAACGGAAAGCTAACCGGTTCGCGGACTGGGAGCGAAACAAAAAAAAAATTAAAAAAAATGTATTAATAAACATATAAAATATATTTTTCCTTTAAAAGAAGAATACATTTTACAGCTTTTGATATTTGCTATTAAAAAACCATTGAAATTCACTGAAAAAACCATAGGTTATAGACCATATATAGTTAGGAATTAGCATTTACAAAACCTTGAAAATTCACTGAAAAAACCATAGGTTATAGACCATATATAGTTAGGAATTAGCATTTACAAAACCTTATTTTACTCACACAAAACCATTGAAATTCCATATATAGTTAGTTGCACTAACTATATATCGCGCACCCGCAATCCACTGCTGATGATGTCACATATTACATCATTCATGACATGGTTAGTGACATCACTGATGACATCACTGATGACATCTCAAATGACATCACTGATGACATCACTGATGACATCTCATTTGACATTAATGGTCACATCACTGATGATATCATTCATGTGACAATACAATGCATCTCTTCACACTTTAATATAACCTCTGTTACACCCAGTGTTAAATACAGAATATAATTTTTTCAACCATTGACACACCAATACTAGTTACTACATACGCACTCACTGATTCCAATGTTTACACACACATTCACTCATTCACCCATACAATCATTCATACATACAATCACTCATCTTTACAACACTATCATATGCACTCATACACCTATACAGACACTCACACTCTGCCACTCATCCATGGAGTTACTCATACACCTAGTCAGTCCTGTAAAGAATCAATCACACTTCCATTTTCTATTTTTTCCATTTTCCATTTAAACATAGAGTACCTTACATTTTCAAACATATACTAACACATACTTACTCTCTTATATAATCATTGATACAAGTACACATTGATCTGCACAGAGTCACACATCTCCCAGCCAGCCACACACACACTCAGTCTCCCATACAAATACTTGGACAATCAATCAATAACCCATATAGTTACTCATATAGCTACTGATCAACACATGCAGCAGTTTACAGAACAACAGACATAATGATGCACAAATTAAGACAGTTTAGTCACTAACCCATGCACTCAGTGAGACACATTTAATCACTCACTCATACAGTCAGTCACGCACCTACTAAATCTTTTATTTAGACACTTCTACATCTACTCATTTTTCAATATGTAAAACATATTTAAACTTTACAGAAACACACAGTCACTGGATGTTGTCATCAGTGATGTCATTTGAGATGTCATCAGTGATGTCATCAGTGATGTCACTGACCATGTCATGAATGATGTAATATGTGACATCATCAGCAGTGGATTGCGGGTGCGCCATATATAGTTAGTGCAACTAACTATATATGGAATTTCAATGGTTTTGTGTGAGTAAAATAAGGTTTTGTAAATGCTAATTCCTAACTATATATGGTCTATAACCTATGGTTTTTTCAGTGAATTTTCAAGGTTTTGTAAATGCTAATTCCTAACTATATATGGTCTATAACCTATGGTTTTTTCAGTGAATATATATATACATATATATATATATATATATATACCTTAGAATCTTCTCAACTCGCTCCTTGCGATAGAAGTCACAGCACAGCAACAGGTAGGTTTTTAACAAAATTATTTATTTACACACCATGTGCAAAAGAACGTGCAACGATTAGGACGGCCTACTCGTATATATATATATCTACACATAAAAAAGCAGCTCCTGTATGGAGCACTCTCAATAACAGCGACACTATAGATCTGCACACCTTAAATATCTGCTTTTCTAATGGTCTTTAAGAGTAGGATTAGCAAAGTGCCATCCACGCCGAAATAGAAAGGGACAAAGTCTTTTGCCATTTCTACAGCAAAGTCTTTAAGCATAAGACTAGCACAGTGCTGTCCATGCCAAGCTGTAAAATGACAAAAGGAATTCACCACTTCAGCCACAGTATTACATCCTTGAATTGGTAAAACACCAACCAAGCCAACCTCAAATGAGTAAAAGCAACCCCTAACAAAATCTTTTGATCTACGTAAAGCTCTTCTGAGAGGTATTGCTTTGTCCAGACACAAGAGAGCACCAAGTATAAGTCAAAACAATGCCCTTTTAGGCATAGAGTGGCACCTAAGTTATGCAAAAAAGAAGCAGAGAACTCTGGGTAGTTCTCAAGTTTAGGTGGAAAGCAGCTCCTGTATAGAGCACTGTCAATACCAGTGACACTCTAGATCTGCTCACCTCAAATGTCTGCTTTTGTATCAAAGTCTTGAAGCATATGACTCTATGCCTGAAAAGGCGTTGTTTTGACTTATAATGTGTGCACTGCTTCAAACATGATGGGAGGTGGGCCACGCTGCCAGACCTCCTGGAGCCCTTGACGGCCCTGGGGACCGCCCCCCCCAGTGCCGGCTCCTGCAATGTCCCAGGGAGCCCATCGCCGGGACATTTCCATTTGCTATGGCAGGGCGAGAGCACATCTCCTGCTCTGCCACAGCAAACACGGCTTTGCTTCTTGGGAGCAGGAAACCTGCTCTTGCTTACAAGAAGCAAAACAGAATTGCTTTTGGTCAAGGGGAGCTGAATGTTAGCAGCTCCCCTTGCCCAAAAGCAATACCGGCTCCTGCAGGAGGCGGGGAGCTGGCAGGGAAGTGGGGGAATTGGGGCTCCCCCCACAGTCCCCAACTTGAGGGCAGAACCCTGTTGATGGGGTCCCTGGGGCCAGAAGTGGCCCATGGGAGGGGTCCACATGGTCCCCTCCCGGGAAAAAATATATATAAAAAAAAAGAAATCCAGAAGGCTGGCCCAGGTGATTGGGTCTTCAAGGCCATAATTGGCCTTAGGAGAGGAGCAACATGGCCCCCTCCCCCCACAAAATCCAGGCTGGCCAGGCCCAGGGTGATTGGGTCCCTGGGGCCAGAAGTGGCTAAGGGAAGGGGGGCCACAGGGTCCCAATCCTGTGCTCATTAATAAAATACATGAGGCAATGCCCCTAGGATGGGGTCCCTGGGGCCATTATTGGCATCAGGAGGGCCTCCCTTCAAAATGTAAAAAAAAAATGCGATAGGGTCCCTGGGGCCAATAGTGGCTCAGAGAAGGGAGGCCATGCAGCCCCTTCCCGTTTTTCTTTTCAAATAAAAAATGCTTAGGCCCTGGCTGATGGGGTCCCCAAGGCCTAAAAAATATTAAAAGAAAGGTGGGGCACACAGCTCCTTCTACAAATATTAAGAAAAAGGAAAATCAGCATCTAGCCAGAGGCCCCACACCATCCCTGCACCACTCTGCAAACCAACATTCCAAGTTGGGGGATTAAGTCCCCTTCATTCCTCAGGGTCCCGGGGTGCCAACTAGCCCACCAGATATGCCTAGTAAGCCCCACACACTACGATTGCTGAGAGGTGGTCCAAGGCCGCACCCCTTTTTACACCACTCTGCATACGGGCCTCTTGGCGAACTGCTGGTGGTGCAATAAGGTCCTCGTGTGTCCTGAGTACCTGAGGACATTAGAGGACTTCATCCCCCGAGCAGCAGTGCGCCAGGAGTGGCATAAAAAGGGTGTGTGGCCTTTGAGCACTCTCAGCAAACCAGCTGTATGGGGCTTACTGGAGGTAAGAGGAGGGCTAATTGGCACCCAGGGAGCCTCAGAAGGAAAGGGGGATTCATCCCACAACCAAGAGCAAGCCAGGAGGAGTGGTGGAGAAAGGGGCCATGGCCTGTGTCCAACTCTCAGCAATCCCACTGTGTGGGGCTTACTGGAGGCAAGAGGTAGGCTAGTTGGCCCCTAAGGACCCCCCGCAGTGAAGAGGACTTCAATCCCCATCCAAAAGCGCAGCAGGGAGCGAGTTTGGATAGTGGTGGGCAAGGGAGGTGTGGCCTGCTATGAGAATTTAGAAATCCTGCTGTGTGTGACTTACTGGAGGTAATAAGAGGCGTAGTTGGCCCCCAAGGATGTCCTTGGGTGTCAACTACCCTTCTTGTTACCTCGAGTATGTCCCACACAGTGGGATTGCTAAGAAGTCTTTGGAGGCCACGCCCCTTTTCTCCACCACTCTGCAAACGCCACTCCTGGCAGACTACAGGATGGGGGATGAAGTAAACTTTACTCCTTAGGGACTTTGGGAGCAAATAGTCCCTCCTGGTACCTCCTGTAAGTCCTACGCAGCAGAATTCCTGAGCGCTGGTCTGAAGCCCAGCACCCTTTCTCCACCAATCTGCAAACGCGACTACTAGTTAAAGAAGCATTTGCAATGTAATAGGTTTTGCATTTGCGAGGGTTAAAGCTGTAGGCTTTGTAAATGTAAACGTTTTTTACTAATGATTTTTGGTGTAGAGTGGATGTCCGTTGTGTGTGGTAGAATTATGTGGTATGTTGTGCAATGAAATTATGTTCCAAAGCTTTATTTCGATATACACAAGATATCATAAAAGCACATACAAAGTTTAAAAAAAGAAAACCACAATTCATAAGTCTTACATTTTGCAAGGTTGATTACAGTAAAAACGTTCATGTTACAATAAATAAATTAAGAGGCATATTAAACATTAGCAGCTTTGTGGGATTCAAATTTGGTTAAAAACTAAGTCATCTCATAGCTTTTGCTCTAATTACCCATACCCAGCTCAGAAATTTGGCAACCCCACAGACTAAGCATGTGCTCGTGTCAGTCTTAAGTATTCTTAAAGCTACGGAATGATTCCTAGTTCCGAGCAATAGACATGAAATTATGTGAATAGAAAGTATGTGGTATTTAGTGTATAGGAATTATGTGAAGTTGTAGTGTAGTTCCTATATTCCCAATAGGCTCTGCGCATTGGAATAATATATCCTATAGATGTGACATAGGAATTAGGTTTACTAGGTCTCTATCAAATATATTAGACTTAATTGTGAGTGCCAGTTAGCTCAGAGGTCACTAGAAACTTTCTCGAATACACAAGAAGGGATTCGTTTCTGACAACCCAAGATAAAACTCTCTCTCAGTGCGTCTGCTGGAGGGTCGGCTTCCTTCGGCACTTGCTGTAGTGGCATGCATCGGGAAAGTAGATAGTCGAACTGTTCCAAACCACCGTGTGTTTGCTTGGGAAAGTGTGGGCATATTTATACCTTGAAGGTGCCGAGTTTGCTGTAAAGGTGGACATAATACGTCATCAAAGAGTCTCAGTTCTTTGAAAACTCCATGAGTTCTTGGACAAATCAATATTCAAGCAAATGCGAAGTCCCTAACTTCTGAAGCCGAGTTTTCCAAGAAATTGTTATAGATTTTTGGAACTAGTGGAAGTAGCCATGCCGTATTTGGACTGCATGGGCTATGTCTAAATATGGTTATGATTTCTATGCCTATATAAGGACAAGGTTCTTTATACCTTTATAAGGGCATGAATCGGGAAAATTACACTAGGGACCTAAAATGCTATACAACACCCACTCCACTTTATTATGTTCAACATTACTAAAATTAAGCACTAAAACATATCTAAAGCATGTGTTTACAATCCCACCCAAAAATACATGAAATGCTTTTGAAAATGGTTGTACACATAAAATGAGAATTTGTACTGTACGCATTTAAAAGTAATGATTTTAATTCAAGAATAAAGTATGATAATGGCAATGCTAACTGAATGAATTATAAAATTTACAGATATGAAATGGCTCTAAATACAGAAAAAAGGTCAAGGCCATCTCATAGCAGAATATATATATACTGTTTTGGTTTGTTGATAAGTTCAATATTGTTTCTAGGGAGTATTCAAAGAATTCTTGTTCTCTAAGAATAGTTCTACTTTAAGCAGATTACCTTGTGCCAAATTTCAATTTTGGAAAAAGTCAAATCAAATCGTAGAAAAATAGAGTTCCAAACTTAGAAGCTTTTTGTTTTGAAAAATGAGGGTCGAATTCAAAGTTGATTGAACGCTGTGTGCTAATTTCAAAAGTTATTCTTGGTATCAGGAGAAAACATGAAAACTTCTAAGCTTGCAAAGAAATTGTCTACCACAGTAGATGAAAGTTGAACCACTTCATTAAGTAGATCAATCGTACACATATGAGAAGCATCGCCGTCAACGTCAGTCGCATTAGCAATGTTCGCAGTAGATGGTACCTGTGTGCCTGTAGGTCCGCGTATCTCACCCTCAGCTGGAATTGCCGGTGAGACCTCAATGAATGCCGTCATCAGGATTGGTAGCCGTTGGGGACAACACAATGCATGAGCCGTTACCGAACCAAGCAAAGTGTCATCATGTGTTGGCAGTGCTGATGGAAGTTTCAGACAAATATCCAACACGCATTCCTCTCCACAAAGCAGGCATCGTAGAACAAGTAAGATGAAATCTAGCCAGATTGGTCTGAATGATAGGTACCACGTGGTATTCAGATCTCTCAAACAAGCCAAGCCAAGAATCTGTGTTATGCGCTCATGAAACTGCATTGCCAGAAGAGTGTTCTCCATGGTAATCTGGGTATCGCTGGTGACTGGACTTGCCATATCAGAGCAGAAGGAACAAAAATAGTATCCCTGCTATGAGTCCCAAGATGGGAGGCAGGCCGCCGAACACAGAGTGCACGCAAATTGGAAAAATGCCCAGGACTGCTTCAAAGAGTGCTAACAGTCCCGAAAAAATCATCTTAAAGACATGTACAATACAACTGGTATCAGACATGTTTAAGATACGGCCTAAAATTTCCGCAAAATGTATGGGGCAGTTTGTTGATAATAAGGCATGTATCTCTGCAGAGGACCTTGCAACTTGCAGATCATATGTCTCTCTGGACGAGGTCAGTGGCACAGTTTTTTGTAAAAGAATGGCTTACATTCTGCTTAAAGTATCAATTCATATAGAAGAGATGTTCAGTGAAGGCCAAAGTGGCGACTCCCCGTCTGTCTTAGTTTTTGGAAAGAATACTTGCATACAGCAAGTGACCCTGGCTGACACACTAACTAGATAGGCTATTCCTGGCATCATTCCAGAACAGCTGTGATCATTCAACATTATGTAGCTCCCATTGGAAAGCTGCCTAAAAATTGGATCTGTCACTGCTGCCGGGGAACCCTGCAGGTAGCATGAAAAGTTGGTTGAAGAACCATCACAGGCTCCATGTAAATTAATACCCTGATATAGTAGTGTACTACTCAATGTGGTTTTGCAATTTTTACCACTAAGAACTACCTCCTTTTCCCCACTCCAACATTTGTGTGTGTATGGTAAATCCCAGGTTGACTTTATGTATTCTTTACCCAACCTTTCATACCGGCCTGCTGGTATGGGTTTTAAGCAATACTGAAACTGGAAAATCGTCACTGGTATCGTGATGGTGCCATGTATTATCCATTCCATGGCTGTTTTCTCAGAAACAGATAATGGTAATCTTTCCAGTTTTTCTATTCTCAGCACCGTATAGTCTGCTCCCCTCTGTGCCAAAGAGATTTGGTGATCTGTAAGATTGAATCCAGTAAACAATGACGTGGTGTTGATTAGACGCCAAGGCACATAGCCTGAACGAAGGTTTTGTAACATCTAGCCTAGCAGCATTATAGAACGCAATTGAGACTGTCCACGTTGTAGCATGAGCAAGTCCTGTTCCATTATGTCTATGGAAGAGGATACAATGCTGTCCAAAGAATAAATTCTGGATGACAGAGTTGTTAACCCATTGTCAACTACAGAGAGTGCTTTCTCTAAATTAATACGATCAATTTCTCGTATTAGTTCTGCAGTTTCCATTTGCGTGACTTTCCATGCTTCATTACAAGCAGCGTAAATACCGGCGTATATGAAACGTTTATGACGTTGTCTGCGAGGTCCTAGTAAGAATTCTCTCAAATCAATGCCATCTTTAAGTAAAGTTGAGTGTTGTTTTATATCCAAGAGTGCGGATTTCTGTAGTCACTCAAGGCACACTTTTCATACACTGTAAGTTGGTATTATCATTGGGTATTGTCTCTGGACATATCTTGGATCTGGCCTAGTTACTGTAAACCCTTGTGTCTTGTTCAGGAATCTATCTTCACAGTTATTCTTGTCTGTGGGCCAGATTAACCATTTTTTCCAATCAGGATTAGTTCTGTTTTGTTGTAAAATATATTTCAAGTCTACCTCCTCATCTGTAGTTCCATTACTATCAGGTGTGGGCTTAGGTATGGACGGTTTGTTTAAATCTTTTATCTTAGCCAGGCCAAAACATGATGTCTGTTGAACAGTTTAATTTAAAAACATTATTTGTTCTGGGATGATGCGGGCTCTAAATTAGGCTACTAAACCTTGCACCTGCCAGTCTTTTGCGCCCCAGACAGTTTTTGTCTCAATGTTGTCTTTCCAAAAGTCAAAACGTAATGTGGACAATCGAGCATAAGGCTGCAGAATAAATTTGCTTTGTATTAGTCAACATACTTTTCATTCCTGTCTTATCAACATTTTTAAAGTAAAATATTTCCTGATTTGTGACATTAAAACCTGAGAAGAATGGACATTTTTCATAGAATGTTTTAGAGCTACCCTTTGGTTGCGTTGGACAATTTTCCCATTGATTATAAGTTAAAACATTTCTAGGGTTTGCAGATTTGTGCAAATATTGGTGACCATAATGATTAAAACAACACATTTGTTCATAATCTGATGAACCTTCTAAGTATTCATGCTTTGTAAATTTTGCTGACATTTCTAATCTGTCATCATGTCATTAACAGTCTCAAAGTCCCAATCATGATGACTCAGTGTATGGGACACGTGAGTCTTTTGTAGTTCTTTCTGTAATAGAACTACTTGTTCCCAAAGCAATTTATGCTTGATTGTGCCACCTTTTGCATCTTTGAAACCATTTTGAACCCAGTTCTGCAAGTATTCATTGTAAGACTGGACGCAGTAATACGAATCGCACACTGTGAGTGTGGGGAATTCGCGATCTGTATTTTCAAGTGCCATCTTTTAAAGCCTGTAGTTCAGCTCGCTGAGCTGTACAGTCTCCGAATGATTGAATTTTCGTGACCATAGGTCTGAATTTACCATCGCACCAGCGACCTTTAACAATCGCGCACGCAGCACTGTAAGCTTGTTTTCTGTACATTTTCCGGGATGAATATAGCATCCACATCATCTTGTTGGAAACTTGTAACGTCTAAACCCCGTTGGGTTGCATTTACTGCAGTTTCACCGGTTGCGTTGTTGTCGTTATTCAATATTTTGTTGAAAGTCTTGCAGAGCAAATTTCAAGGAAACAAAGATAAGGTGCATAATATTTTCGGAACACTGTATCCTTCAACGTTGAATAAAACCAAAAACTAATAAATAGGATTTTTAGTCCTACTCAGTTATGGTGGTTATTTTATCTTTTAACCCACTCCAGATTGGGTTACTAAGCCAACCAAGGGGAATGGTTTAATTAATGCTGCAAGGTACATTCCTCCAAATGATTTATTTTTGTCAAATAGATTCGTGGCCCTAGCCGACGGAATAGACGTAGAATGACTAGAGCCCGATCATGAAAATCCGATTGTCCCATGTTTAGGTATTGTAGAGGCTACCACACCTGAGGCCACAGTCAAAACTGTTATAGATGACCGATTACAATTGGGCAAAGGGCATATCAGGTTATTATCATGGAATATTGCGGGCCTACGGGCAAAACAGGATGACCCGATTTGGTTACAACAACTGAAGGAACACGATATAGTTGCCCTGCAAGAAACTTGGACAAAAGATAAGGGTTTCTGGGTAGATGGTTACATTTCATTTTTTGTTGATGCCCAGAGTTCCACGGCGGGAAGGGATAGAGGGGGCTTGTTATTTCTTGTTTCAGTCAAATTAGCTGGGAATGTTAGAGAAATACCTAGTTCTTCTCAATTTTTTCCAGCTGGTGAAAATTTGTTTGGCAGATAAGAACAAGTTTGTGTTTATAAATTGTTATAATTCCATGCAAGGGGGGCCCCCTAATTTTGTTTTAGAAGGCTTATCGGCCTTTTTAATCAATTATATGTCAAATCAAACCACTTTTGTTCAGCTCATAATGATGGGTGATTTAAATGTTCATTTGTGTGAGTCTCACTGCCAGATTATAGATGATACCGGTCCAGACCACACATCGTTGCCTCATTTTGAACATAGCCCTAAGGGTGTGGCAATGGAAAACCTGTTATCATCTAATGATTTATATGAGCCAGGGTTCGCAGACCTAACAAGTCGTGTGGTCACGTACAACGCAAGAGGCAGCGAATCGATTATTGATTATTTCTTTATGTCCCCGGGGCTATTACGTTATGTATTGTTTTATAATGCCTTTGTAAGTGGGTTCAGTGACCACAATCCGGTGTTGTTGGTTCTGGACTCTCATTCTGGTTTGTGTAAAGGGGAACAAAGGGCTACTGCCACTAGGGATGTAAGGAGCAGAGACCAGGGAAGATGCCTTAAATGGTGTAAAGTTTGTCCAGAGGACTTTCATGGTCTAATTGAGCATCATATGGCAGTTGAATTTGAGAAATGTAGGGATGGAGAGAGGAGAGGGGGAGGTTGTTAGTGCCTTTGAAGCTATTTGTGCAAGAATAGAAAAGGAGCTTACAGCAAAGCCGAGGAGGGGTTCTGCCCCAGTGTTCAGGTGGTTTGATCGCACTTGTTCGAAGGCACACTCGGCTTTGTTGAAAGCCCTTAAACAATCGCCCAGAGATAGGTGTCTGGTGGCACAGTTGAGAAGAGAATATGCAATGGCGGTTAAATTACGGAAAAAGGACATTAAGGATGAAGCATGGGTTTCTTTAATGGATTCCACAACTCTCAAACAAAGCTCCAAATTCTGGGCCATAATTAATAATCCTTTGTTTGCTAATATTAATAACATGGATCTTGATATTAATATCCCTGAAGCAGACTGGATTAATCATTTTTCCAATATATATGGCTCAAATGAAACAGTTGAGGCTTTCGCAATACCCTACTCCCTATCCTATCCAACCAAGTTAATTTTTAATAAATCAGAAGTAGAGCTGGCAATTTTAGGCTCTGCTGCCAATAAAGCTCCGGGCCCAGATGGGGTTCCTCTGGACCTCTACAAACTTAACCCTGAGTTGTGGGCTGAGATCTTAGCTAACGTTTTTAATTGTGTACATGAGGGGGGTCTGCCAAAAACTTGGGCATGTTCAATTATAGTACCAATTTTTAAAAAGGGCCAAAGAAGTGACCCCAAGTGTTTTCGACCAATTTCTTTATTGGACTCTTCTATGAAGATTCTGGGCAAGGTTCTGTTAGCTAGAATTAATACTTGGTCCCTAGAAAATGACATTCTAGCAGACGCCCAGTACGGGTTTCGCGCAGGCAGAGGGACAGAGGACCAATGCTTAAATCTTCATTTGTTAATTACAAAATACACTACTGCTAAAAAGGGGTCAATTTTTGTTGCTTTTATGGACCTGTCCACGGCCTTTGATTTAGTTAAGAGCCCGGCTGTGGACCATGTTGTTAAAATTGGGACTTGATCCACCACTTGTATATTTCCTGGCAGAACTACACAAGGATTTAAAAGCTTCCATTAGGATGGACCAAGAAGGTAATCGTACAGCTTGGTTCAAATCGAGTAGGGGCGTGCGGCAGGGCTGCATTCTTGCTCCCATGCTGTTCACTCTTTATATAAATTCACTTGAGAAGACCCTTTTAACTGCTACCTTGGACATTCCGCGTGCAGGGGATACTCGTATTCCTGTTCTCCTGTACGCGGACGATGCTGCTTTGATAGCTCGTACCCCCATAGGTTTGCAAAGACTTTTAAATGGTTTTAATGATTTTATGTCTTCATTGGACTTAGTGATAAATAACTCTAAATCTCACGTCATGGCTTTTGGGGCTGTTAAAAACAATTCTAAACAGTTCTACTGCAATGGCGATGTGATCACTAACGTCAATATTTTTACTTATTTGGGTGTGATCTTTGACACCAAGGGGAGCTGGGCTCCCCAAATTACAGCCAAAACTAAAGCAGTCAGGAGTTCGGCTAATGCTATTTTAAGTTTCTCCAGGAGACTGGGAGGGAAGCCAACTGGTGCTTTACTAAACTTGTATAGGGCGAAATCTGTGGCAATAGCCAGGTATGGCTCAGGTTTGTGGGGTTATGTGAATGACGAATTGGTCCAAAGGGAAGAAAATAAGTTCCTCCGATCCATATTAGGACTTCCCCAATCCACAGCCACGTTTTCAGTCCACCAGGAACTTGGTCTAGGGTACATTTCAGACACTCTTTTAATGGCCCTCATTTTGCTATGGATCAGGACCTGCACTAATAACAATCTAGGCCTTAACCATAAAATACTGGTTGACTGCCTAAAATTGGATAATTTCAAAAAAATAGCTTGGCTATCAATCATTCAAAAGTGCTCTTTGGAGCTGGGACGTCCCGATATTTTTGCGGTCCCTCAGAGTCTAAAGAAATCTGATTTAGATTGGGTTAAGCTCAACTTTATTAAAATAAAAAATGTGGAGAGGGAGGAACGACAACTGACTAAAACCATGGTCAGAGCTCATTACTTGACCATTACCTGCCTCACTATACAACCATACCTTACTATTGTTAACATTCCCTTTCACAGGTGGCTTCTGGTTAAACTTCGGTTTAATCAGATTTATACGGTTCTCTGTGATAGTCAAGGTTGGTATAAGGAGGAGGACGCCCCTGTTTGCAATTGCGACAACTTTTCAATACAAGATAATATGCACCTTATGTTGTTTTGTAATTTTTTTACTGTGCCCAGACAGAAATACCTGGTTCCATTACTGAAGGATAAAGCCTTCACTCAGTCAAAACCTGCCCTCCTGTATCTCCAATTATTGGATTCTGCTTTGGCTATGTTTAGCGTGGCCAATTATCTTGTTGCTGCAGTTAGGATCAGGAGAAGAAGACTTAAAATGTAATATATGGGTTTTTGTATGGAAGGTGAAAATGGAAAATGTTTTGTGTATTTGTAAATTTTTTAGCGAAATAGTTACTCCTTTTTGGCTGTATTTTTAAATTGTGAATATATTAAATTATACTGATGCTTTGCATCATTTTTAATATTGTGAATATGTAAATACTATTGTCCTACTGACTTTGTAATTTCTCATGAATTTGTATTGCCCCTTCTCTGTGAATGTAGAATGCTTTTATGATTTTTAACTAAATCGAATAAAGTGGTTTTGACTTGACTTGACTAACCCACTCCAGATGTCTATTGGAGTATTTTATGGGGAAAAGGGGTATCTGTGAAAAGCACGACTGATTTACTCTAGTATCTAGTGTCAAATTAGTGCCTTACCAAACATTGGGCGCCATTTAGTGTAGTTCCTATTTTCCCAATAGGCTCTGCGCATTGGATTAATATATCTTTTAGATGTGACGTGGGACTTAGGTCAACTAGGTCTCTATCGAATATATTAGACTTAATTGCGAGTGCCAGCTAGCTCAGAGGTCACTAGAAACTTTCTTGAATACACAAGAAGGGATTATTTTCTGACAGCTGCATAAACATGACAACTTTGTTTCCCCAAGATAAATCTGATCTTCAGAGTCGTGGAAACAATATGTAGATATTTTACTTAGTAATTCTTGCATGCTCACTTTCACCAGAGGTGCAGAGAAATAGAGAGACGGGCGTTTTCAATAAAAAGTATTTATTGAACAGTCTTCTTTTTCATGCAGAAGAAATGAATAGTAAGACTGGCTGTAAAGTATAATGCGTACAGCAAGAATAGTTTTATAAAATAATACTGTAAAAGCATGGTATGGTTTCTAAGCCATAAAATACATACATAAATAAATAAAGACTAAAAGTACTCAACTGGTGCTTCTAAAATACGCCTACCCTGATGTACCTAACCTAAGTCTAGTACGAGGAAAGAAGTAAGTGTGGTGTAGCATAAGTTTAGTATTCTTTTGCCAAGAATCTATCCAAGATTTCTCTTAGGGTCTAATCAGCTCTGTACCTTAATTTAGAATAAAGGAGGTCTGGTATCTCTCTTGTCTCAGGACTCGATTTCCCAACACCCCGCAAAGGGAGCTTGGAAACACTGGAGCTGGATTTCTCGACAAGAGAAAAGACAGTGTCTCTCTCAGTGCGTCTACTGGAGGGTCGACTTCCTTCGGCACTTGCTGTAGTGAGATGCATCGGGCAAGTAGATAGACTAACTGCCTCAAACCACCATGTGTTTGCTTGGACAAGTGTGGGCATATATATATACCTTGAAGGTGCAGAGTTTGACGTAAAGGTGGACATAATAACGTCATCAAAGAGTCTCAGTTCTTTGAAAACTCCATGAGTTCTTGGACAAATCAATATTCAAGCAAGGGGAAGTCCCTAACTGCTGAAGCCGAGTTTTCCAAGAAATCGTTGTGGATTTTCTGAACTAGTGGAAGTAGCCATGCTGTATTTGGACTGCATGGGCTATGTCTAAATATGGTTATGATTTCTATGCCTATATAAGGACAAGGTTCTTTATACCTATATAAGGGCATGAATCGGGGAAATCACACTAGGGACCTAAAATGCTATACAACAAAGTGGGATTATGTGTTTTAGAGAGTAATAGTGTGGTAATGTAGTCTGTGTTGTGGAGTGGTAACCTCAGGTTTAGTCTTCCTCATTTCCATATAAGCTAAACTATAAACTCAATGAGACACAAAAAAAGAAAGAACCACTGCGGAGCACTTCTGGACCTAGTCAGAGATATGAGCAGGGCCACCAGAATTATGTGACTGTTTGGCTGCCCCACTTTTCACATAATTCAACATTTTCTGCATTTGCCAAATATTCCATCATCTGCTGTCTAATCTGCAGATTTGAGCAAAAAAAGCCTTGTTTCTAGTTCAAACAGCTCAAATGTTCCCAAAATGCAGCTTCACTTGTTACAGCGTGGTGGAAGGCCCTTTGCAAAGCTGGAATGGTCACATGTTACTTATTGCTAAATGTGGGTGTTAAATTGATACTAATGGTGCACAAGCCTCTCTTCTTTCTGTGCATTTCTTGCCTCTTTCTGTATTTCTATTCCATCTTTCTGCACCTTTCTGTACCCCTCTTCCATCTTTCTGCACCTCTCTTGCCTCTGTCTGTACCCCTGTTTGCTCTTTCTGTATCTCTTTTGCCTGTTTCTGTAATTCTCTTGCCTCTTTCTGCAGTTCTCCTGCCACTTTCTACACCCATGTTGCTTCAATCTGCATTTCACTTGCCTGTTTCTGCACCTCTCTTGCCTCTTTCGGCACCTCTGTTGCTTCTCTGTGCACTTCCCTTACCTCTCTCTGTACCCCTCTTGCCTCTTTAAAGCACCTCTGTTGCTTCTTTGTGAACTTCTCTTGTTTCTTTATGCACCCCTCTTGCCTCTTTCTGTACCCCTTTTGCCTCTTAATGCACATCTCCTGGCTCTTCCTGTACCCCTCTTTCCATTTTCTACAGTTCTCTTGCCTTTTTCTGCACCTCTTTTGCTTCTTTCTGTACTTTTCTTGCCTCTTTCTGTATCACTCTTACTTCTCTCTATACCTCTTTGCTCCTTTCGGTATTGCTGTTGTTTCTTTTTATACCTCTTTTGCACATTTCTACATCTCTCTTGCCTCTTTCTGTACCCCTCTTCCCTCTTTTTGTAATCTCTTGCCTCTGTCTGCACACATGTTGCCTCTTTCTGCACCCCTTTTGCAAGTTTCTTCAACTCTCTTGCCTCTTTCTACAACTCTCTTGCCTCCTTCTGCACATCTCTTTCTTTATTCTTTCTGCACCCCTGTTGTCACTTTATGCACTTGTCTTCCCTCTTTGTGCTGTTCTCTTACTATTTTCCGTATCACACTTGCCTCTTTCTGTATCTCACTTGCCTTTTTCTGCACTTCCTTTGCTTATTTCTATACCGCTGTTGCTTCTTTCTGCAATTCTCTTGCCTCTTTCTGCACTTCTCTTCCTTCTTTCTGTACCCCTCCTGCCTCTTTCTGTACCTTTCTTGCCTCTTTGTGCACCTCTCCTACCTCTTTCTGCACCCCTCTTGCCTCTTTTTGCATTTCTGTTGGTTCTTTCTGCACTACTCTTGCTTCTTTCTGTACCTCTGACTTAGAGGTACTTCAAATCCCCCTACCCTATTATGTACTAGGACCTTTTCGGGGAGGTCATGCCAATCATAGGAGTACCCCAACCCATACTGCACCCTAGTGTATGTAAGTGCTTTCACTGTATTCTAAGTGTCTTTCAGTATAGCACTGGCTCCCAGCCTGGTTAGTCAGAGTCAGTAACCTTGAGGGGGGGGCAGAATTTACATAGTCGCGCTACGCAAACCTCCGCGAAAGGGTAAAAAATCTACGCGAGCACGCAAAAGTTCTGCGAACACGCCGAATTGCTTGTTCCGCCCATTTGCGATGCTTTTTTCCTATTCGTGAACGCTGCTTGCATGATTGGGGAGAAAAATCTTGTGAACATGCATTTTGAAAGCGTGAACAAGCAAAAAATTCTGCGAAGCAGCAAATCGCAGAATTTTTTACAATTCTGCGTTTTCCGTGGAACGCAAAATTACCCAAATTCCACAAATTCAGTGAGGGGAATGGAATTTACCGCCCAGGCCTAGTTACCTCCAGTACCAGTCAGCAAAAAGTTGGGGCACAGGATGACTTTGCAACAAGGCCTCCTTCTGCACCTCTGTTGATGCGTTCTGCATATCTATTGCTTCTTTCTGCACATTTCTTTGTCTTTATGGACTTCTGTTGCCTTTTTCTGCATTTTTCTTGCTTCTTTCTGTGTTATATGTTATATGTTCACTGAAAAAACCATAGGTTTCAAACATGTTATAGTTAGGAATTAGCAAATTCATTGAAAAAACCATGGTTTCACACATGTTATAGTTAGCTGGACATTTCACTCATACAAAACCTTTGAAATTCCCCCGTTATAGTTAGTTCAGCTAACTATAACTCGCGCGCCCGCAATGCACTGCTGATGTCATCACATATTACATCACTCATGAAATGGGCAGTGACATCACTGATGACATCTCAAATGACATCACTGATGACATCACTGATGACATCATTCAGTGAATGTGTGCCTTTCTGAAAAATAAATATTTTTTATATATGTACATCTAAATGTCAATGGAAGAATAAATAGTTAAATAAGTGCGTAAATGGATGTTTTTTTTGTAAAATTGATAGCATAACTGACTTATTAAGTGTATCTTTGTGAATAGATGTATTAGCAAGTAATGTTTAAATATTTAAATATCTGTATCAGTGTCTCACTTTGTGTATAAGTGGCTGCATGGGTAGGTGAGTAGCTACATGAGTGTGCATATGGGTTATTAGTTGTTTTTTTGAGCATCAGTATGAGTGTCTGTATAGTTTGGTGGGGGATATTACTAAGCATGAGCGTAAAATCCGTTCGGCTCGCGGATTTTGCGGATTTTCGGCAAATTCGCAATCCGCGAACTCTCGCGAACTTGCCGAAAATTCGTAAAATCCGTGCGAAGCGGATTTTTTGCTTGGTCGCACTTGCCAACTAGAATACTATACAATTTCGCGGGAGTAAACACTTGCGAACACGTAGATGCGGCGGGCAGCGACAATCTCGAAATTGCGAGATTGCAAAATTAGCAATTTCGCACAAGAAATCCACCAGCAGGCAGCATAAACCTTGAAAATTATGCTTTTTATCAGAATAACTCCTCAGGTTGACATAATAATAAATAATAATTTAATTTCTTATAAAGCGCTAACAATCATCCAGGGTAGGATATCACGGCACTATGATTGCTAATGTGCATGTGACGTAGGTATGAATCCAGTTAAATTTTTCAGGATGGGGGAAGAGGAAGGATTTTAGCTGTTTCCTAAATGCCAGGAGGCATTCTGTGAGTCGGAGGGCTGTAGGTAGTTCGTTCCATTTGGTAGCAGCGATATGGGAGAAGGCGCGCTCGCCCATCCTGGCTCTCTTTACCCGGCAGGTTTTTGCCCGAGCCAAGAATTGGGAGCGGAGGTTCCTAGTGGGAGCATAAAACTTAATCCTATTTCTAAGGATGAGGGGACCAGTTTTGTGCAGTGCTCTATGAGTAATACACATCATTTTAAAAGTCGCTCTTTGCTTCATTGGTAACCAATGGAGATAACGCAAACAGCTCTTGGCTGAGTCGTATTTCCTTTTCATACAAATGGCCTTGGCTGCTGCGTTCTGCACCATTTGGAGCCTGGTGAAAAGATACTCGGCCATGCCTACAAACAGGGAGTTTCCGTAGTCCAGCCTACTCATCAAGAGAGACTGGACCAGGATCTTTCTACACTCCATTGGAATCCAGGGGAAGACTCTCTTAAGCATTTTTAGTATTGTGAAGCCTTTTCCGCATATGGCAGCTACATGAGTCTTCATGGATAGGGAAGTGTCTATGGTTATTCAAAGGTTTCTTGCTGTTTGTGACGGGGCAGGTGGGGTGCCCAGCGCTTTTGGCCACCAGCTGTCATTCCACAGCTGAGTGTGACTTCCGAACAGAAGTATCTCGGATTTATCTGCATTGAGTTTTAGACAATGCTGGTGCATCCATTCGGCCAGTTCTGCAAGACAGTTAAGTAGCCTCTCTTTAGGGTTGTTTTTTTCATCCAAGATGACAGTGAGTTGGGTGTCGTCGGCATAGGAACAGATTTCCACACCCCACTTTCTGCCTATTCCCGCCAAGGATGAAACAAAAACATTAAACAAAGTTGGGCTTAGTGAGGCCCCCTGGGGGACACCGTATTTGATGTTCCGGCATGGGGACGAGAATTTGCCCATGCGCACTGATTGTGATCTATCCGATAGGAAGGACCGCAGCCAGCCCAGTGCTTTGTCCCTGATACCCTTAGATGCTAGGGTTTCCAGAAGCAGGTGGTGGGGGACGGTGTCGAAAGCCGCCGAGAGATCCAACAGTATTAGGGCAACTGTCTTCCCCTGATCTACGTGCATCCTGATGTGATCCAGCACTGCTAGGAGAGTTGTTTCCGTGCTGTTATTGGCCCTGAAACCCGTTTGTGTGATGTCCAGTAGATTGTTTGCCTCGAGAAAGCTGGCCAATTGTCTGTTGACCAGTTTCTCTAGGACTTTCGACAGGTAGGGAAGTTGGGATATGGGTCTGTAGTTGGCCGGATTGTTAATATCTAAGCCAGCTTTTTTTATAAGGGGAGTGACTGTGGCATTCTTCCAGCTGGATGGGAACTCTGCAGCATCTAGCGAATGATTTAATACCAGAGTCACTGCAGGGCAGATCAGGGGAATGAGCTGCCGGAAAATATGATGAGGGCAGGGGTCCAAGGGGGAGCCAGATTTGATTTCGAGCATTGCTTTGCCTACTTCCTCTTCGGAGTATGGGCCAAAGCTAGTGCAGCAGGCTTGGGGGGAGGAGGGCTCGTGATCCACCGGGCTGCCTGTTTTGGGTTTAGAGAAGGATGAATAGATCTTGTCTATTTTTTCGCAAAAGAAGTTATTCATTTTGTCGCAGCCTGTTTGAGAGGGAGTCAGGTTAGATGAGAGACTGGCAGGACTGCAGAGCTCTTTTACAATTTTAAATAAGGTCTTTTGAGGAGTTTTTATTCTCTAAAATTCTGCTGGAAAAGTAGTCTTTTTTTGCCTTCCTGATGGCTTTAGTATATTGTGACAGTTCTTTCTTGTAAACAGCCCTCATCTCCTGAGTTCTTGTTAACCTCCATTTGTGTTCGAGCATTGTGCATTTCCTTTTTTTGGGCCTTCAGTTCTTGCCCGTACCAGTTTTCGGACACGGTGCGCCTGGGGTTGGCATCACAACGGAGCTGTGAGCAGTGCTCCAGAGCCGAAGCGATGTGGCTCTGAAGTCTGTCTGTTGCTTCTTCAACACCTGACTCACCTCTAGAGGGATGGACAAAGTGTTTCCGAAAGGTTTCAACCTTGAAGTTGGCGTAACTTCTCCTATGGGTTGTTATTTCGTTGGAGGACCTAGGGTTTTTGGCAGGTAGGTGAAAGTTAAACTCGACCAAAGAGTGGTCCGTCCACAATAATGGTTTTATAGCAGAAATAGAGATGGAGTTGATATTGGAGAACAGCAGGTCAAGGGTGTGTCCCGCCCTGTGCGTTGGCTGATTGATTCTCTGGGACAACTGCAAGATCTCCATATTCTCAGTCAGTTGTTTGGTGAGGGGGTTATTACTGTCGTCATAGTGGATGTTAAAGTCCCCTATGAGCAGTATGTTTTTGTTCTGAAGGCATATTGGCATAGCTTGTGATAGGAGTTGGGCGTTGAAATCAGAGGTGCAGCCAGGAGGATTATAGATGATGGCACCGCCAAGTAAAATGGTGGTGTTGATTAATACTGAAAATGCCATAGCTTCATGGCTGCTGGCTTGAGTGATTACCTCCTGTCTGCAAGTGAGGGAATCTTTAAACAATAAAGCTACCCCACCTCCCTTCTTTTTCTCCCTATTCAGGTTGAGTATTTTGTAGTTATCAGGGAGGGCCGTAGCGATGTCCGGGGTACTGTGGTTGTCCAGCCATGTCTCTGTGATGAAGGCTAGGTCTGGTTGGTCATTTTTGAGAATGTCCCAGATTTCGATGGCATGTTTGGGGAGGGACCTTACATTTAGCAGAATACATTTTAAGACCAAGTTGGGGGTAGTGAGATTAATAGGACAGTGCCAGGGGTACCTCAGCCATTGGCAATTCCGGCAACTAACTGGTCCTATGGTGTTCAAGGGACCCAGTTGTGCACACGAGGCATGGTGTGATGTGCCAGTGGTGTTTAGTTGCCTGCACTTTTTCTTTGCAAGGAGTCCATTTTTGGGGGGGGGTGGGAGGAAGGAAGTGCCCCACAGTCTCCAACTTCCTGTTCCTGCCCAGCAGGCTCCTCCCAGTGCTTTCTTCATGTGCTGGTCACTTTGATTTGGATCTTGACCTGGAAGGATTACTTTTTGTGGATGCTGCTGGATATTTGGATTTTTGCAAAACTGAAAGCACTCAGCAGGTGCAAAAGTTCAATCTTATCATTAGTAACCATTCCCTGTAGAGCTTCCTGAGGGGCCCCTTCAGAGTTCAGTTGCCTACTTGAAACTATTCTATGACCCTGCTCTGACCCTCACAGCAGGCTCAGAGAATAGCTACAAGTAGGCCACAAAGGTCCTGTGAAAAAAAATTGCACTGCAACAGAAAGCAAATTACAGATAAGGAAGCAGGTGCCAGCCAGACTGGAAGTTTAAATTCAGTGACACATTAATCAACCCCAAATTAATTCATGTCAGTTGAAGCAGGGCAGGTGTGCTTGCTTTTTTTCACCCCCATAATCTGCAGTGATAAACCAACCAGAGGGTGGCAGTGATGTACCAGAGGGTGGCATGGGTGTACCAGAGGGTGGCAGTGGTGAAACAGAGGGTGCTGTGAACCTGTGGTGATGAACCAGACGTAGAAACAACATAGTCGCGGCCGTTGCGAGCCGACAAGTAAGTTCGCAATTCAGAGCTGGTACACAACCCTCGCGAACTGGCAGAAACCCTTGCAAACACACACAAAAAAAAAATCCGCAAATTCGCGAGAGTTCGCGGATTTTGCGCATTGCGAATCCATAAATACGCAAGTTCGCGGATTGCCAATTCGCAAAATCCGCCCATGCTTAGATATTACTTAGCGTATAGATGGATGAATGAGTGACTCACTGTTTGTATGTGTTTTGATGACAGCATGTGTGCAGAACTGTATGGGTGGATGAGTGTGTGTATGGGTGTGTTAGTGAGTGAATGACTGTCTCAATAGTGTCTATATGAGTAACTACATATGTTTTAAACTGGTATATGTGCGTATTGCTGTATATAAGTATATAAGAGACCTTGACCCTACTCTGCTTGCCTAAGGCGAATGCTGGGAGTGAGCGAGTGGGGAATTGCGCTGCTGACTACGAGCCTCCATCTGCATTTTGAATTAAATTAAGCCTGTGGTGCGCTGATCGCTAGCGCTCCGCTTTTAGCAGTATTGTGTTTTATTGTGTACTGTGTACTCTGCCTTAATCTATTTTCCGTTTTGTTACCTGAGGCGGTGCCGGGTAACATCTCGCCCTAGCTTTGTCCTTTGCAAGCCCTCCGCAGTCCTCCTTTGCTGTCGGCTTGCACGGGTGGCGCCGTGCAGGTTAAAATCTTCACTGTCCCTCATCCTCTCGGCCGATTAGGTGCCGTGGGGGTTTGTGGTACATGTAGGAGGAGTGTTTGGGGAGTGGCCATCTTGGGGGGAGCTAGGCACACTGGTCTGCGGACTAGTGGTGCGCTTGCTCGGGGAGGAGCCGGCATAAATCTGAGGTGAGAGACAGCCCTGGTTAGACCTTGACCCTACTCTGCTTGCCTAAGGCGAATGCTGGGAGTGAGCGAGTGGGGAATTGCGCTGCTGACTACGAGCCTCCATCTGCATTTTTAATTAAATTACGCCTGTGGTGCGCTGATCGCTAGAGCTCCGCTTTTAGCAGTATTGTGTTTTAATGTGTACTGTGTACTCTGCCCTAATCTATTTTCCGTTTCGTTACCTGAGCAGTGCCGGGTAACATCTCGCCCTAGCTTTGTCCTTTGTTAGCCCTCCGCAGTCCTCCTTTGCTGTCGGCTTGCACGGGTGGCGCCGTGCAGTTAAAATCTTCACTGTCCCTCATCCTCTTGGCCGATTAGGCGCCGTGGGGGTTTGTGGTACATGTAGGAGGAGTGTTTGGGGAGTGGCCATCTTGGAGGGAGCTATGCACGCTGGTCGGCGGACTAGTGGTGCGCTTGCTCGGGGAGCAGACAGCATAAATCTGAGGTGAGAGACAGCCCTGTTTAGACCTTGACCCTACTCTGCTTGCCTAAGGCGAATGCTGGGAGTGAGCGAGTGGGGAATTGCGCTGCTGACTACGAGCCTCCATCAGCATTTTTAATAAAATTACGCCTGTGGTGCGCTGATCGCTAGCGCTCCGCTTTTAGCAGTATTGTGTTTTATTGTGTATTGTGTACTCTGCCCTAATCTATTTTCCGTTTCGTTACCTGAGGCGGTGCCGGGTAACATCTCGCCCTAGCTTTGTCCTTTGCTAGCCCTCCGCAGTCCTCCTTTGCTGTCGGCTTGCACGGGTGACGCCGTGCAGATTAAAATCTTCACTGTCCCTCATCCTCTTGGCCGATTAGGCGCGGTGGGGGTTTGTGGTACATGTAGGAGGAGTGTTTGGGGAGTGGCCATCTTGTGGGGAGCTAGGCATGCTGGTCGGCGGACTAGTGGTGCGCTTGCTCGGGGAGGAGACGGCATAAATCTGAGGTGAGAGACAGCCCTGGTTAGACCTTGACCCTACTCTGCTTGCCTAAGGCGAATGCTGGGAGTGAGCGAGTGGGGAATTGCGGGCGCGCCTCCTTCACACATAAGAAGCGCCGAAGGAAAGCCCGTCTGCGCCCGTCAGCGTCCCGGTTGTGGACGGGTGCGGCCGGGCAGGCCCTGGATATATGGCGGTAGGCGGCTGCTCCATGCTGACTTATACGGCATCTGAGCTGCTCTCTCTTAGGAGAAAAGCGAGCCATTGCTGCTCGGTTTTTCCTGGGCGACATAACGGTAAGAGGCGATGCCCTGGTTGCGGTTGTTGTTCGGGCTATGCCCCCAGATCCATCGCTCCTGCTTCTTCCATTAAGCATACTTGTTTGCTACTAAATACAAGATCGTTGAGCAAGCATGCTTTGGATATTCATGAGCTTTTGGTGACAGAGGCTACGTTGTGTCTTTTTCTTACAGAGACATGGATGGGTGAACTTTCTAATCCGGACATTGCTACCGCAATCCCCCCAAATTATGTTATATTTAGGCAGGATAGGGTGGAGGGGAGGGGCGGGGGTGTGGCGATTGTGGTGAAGAGGGAGGTTACTTGTTCAATCATTTCCTCTGATGGACATTCTGGGTGTGAATCCTTGGCCTTCTCTATATCCACATCACCGCACCAGTCCTGTACAGGCCTTTTAATTTATAGACCACCGGGCCCTACGGGTTCTTTCTTTGAAGAGTTGTATGCTGTTGTGTCTACCTTGTGCTTGAAAGCTGAGCACTGTATAATGTTGGGGGACTTTAATGTCCATATGAATAGTGAGTCAGATGTGGATACTATTAAGATCAAGGATATCACCCTTCCCTTAGGACTTTCCCCTTATCTTTTTGCTCCCTCTCATAGTAGAGGCCACACGCTGGAACAGGTGTTTTCCACCAAGCCTGTGGACATGGCCCCACCTGTTCCAGTGTTATGGTCCGATAATTTTTTAGTTTACTTTTATGTCTTCTGTGCGAACAAGCCAGTGAGCAATGCCCCCTGTCGGTCGGGGCAGGCCCTTAGGGCCTATCACCGAGTTACCCCTGAGTTGTTGGCCCAGGCTTGTTCATGTCATCCATGTCCGCTGTCTGGCATTTTAGAGAGGGGTCTGGAGTCCCTATAGACATGTTTCATGGCTAGATAAGACGAACTTGCTCCCGTGACCTCCCCCCACAAATCTGCCAGTCAAACCTCTGCCCCTTGGTTTACTGAAGCACTGGCTTTGTCGCGGCGGCAATGTAAGGCTGCTGAAAGATCTTGGCGCCGGCAGTACGACGCAACGGCGAAGCTATCCTATAGGGCTGCTATTAAATCTTACCAGTGTGACATCTTGACAGAAAAGAAAGCCTACTTCTCTCGGAGAATTGAGGCAGCCGCTATTACCAGCAGGGAGATATTTTCTATAGTGCGTGAATTCACTGCTCCTAAAACGAGTACTCCGTCGAGCTCTCATTCGGAATCCTGGTTGACCTCACTGGCCAACTTCTTTACGAGCAAAATTAAGACCATTCAAGACTCGTTTCTGGCTGTGGGGGCAGGGGGACTCCCCGAGGTCAGCATTTTGTCTGGCCCAGTAACTAAGGGGGAGCCCATTCTATCAGGATTTCCCCCCTTGTCGGTTGCTTCATCTTTAGATATTATATCAAAACTAAAGTCAGGGTCCCCGCGGGATCCGTGTCCAGCAAACTTTTTGGCGAGAATGGCGGGAGTAGTGAATCCCATTATTACCCCCGTGCTGAATCTGTCGCTCAGCTCCGGAGTGGTCCCTCCTGCCTGGGAGCAGGCGTTAGTTATACCATTATTGAAAAAGCCCAATTTGGACCCGGAGGTGTATACCAACTATAGGCCGATCTCCCTTCTGCCAGCCCTTGCCAAAGTAATTGAGAAACATGTACAGGTTTCCCTTTCCAGTTTCCTTGAGAATAACAACCTCCTTCACAGCACGCAGTCAGGCTTTCGTACCAACTTGAGCACTGACACTGCGCTGCTGGAAGTTACAGAAGTCATCAAAGAGGTACTGGATGCAGGAGGCAAGGCTATGCTGGTAATGCTCGACCTATCGGCGGCATTTGACACCGTCCCCCATGAGGGTCTCCTTGCTAGACTTAATGAGATCGGTCTGCGGGGGACGGTGTACAACTGGTTCAGATCTTTTCTAGCTGGCCGGTGTCAGACGGTCATGGCCCCCCCCTTTTTCCGACGTGGTGCCACCATTAGAGGTGGGAGTCCCGCATGGGTCTATTTTGAGCCCGACCCTTTTTAATATCTTTATGACCCCTCTGGCAGCAATGGCGGAGTATTTTGGGGCCCAGATCTTGTCATATGCCGACGACACGCAGCTCCTTTTCACGTGTGGAAAGGGGGCTGATTTTGATGGGGAGAGTATTAGAGGCTGCCTTGGGGCTGTGTTTAAGTGGTTCCAGCAACACAGCCTCAAGTGCAATTTAGACAAATCCAAAGTGCTTTTCTTTGGCTGCCGGTCGGATCCCATCTGGCAGGCCTGGTGGCCTGAGAATATGTTTCCGCCTTCAGCTGCCTCTACAACGGCCAAGAACATGGGGATAAAGATTGATAATGATCTGTCTATGAAGCCCCAGATTCTTGGCCTTGCAGGGAGATGCTTTGGCATTCTCAAGAAGCTTCGTAAATTTCTCCCTCTTCTCTCATTGGCTCACAGAAAAACCACGGTTCAGGCGCTCATTGGATCGCGCCTTGATTACGTGAACATTCTGTACTTGGGTTTGCCAGAATATCTTATTCAGCGCCTGCAAATAGTAACGAAACTCTGCGGCACGTGCCATCTTTGGATTCCATCGTCACACCAGGGTTTCTGATCTGCTGCAGACTTTGCACTGGCTGCCCATTCGAAAACGTATCATTTTCAAGGCTCTCACTTTGGCCTTCAAAGCTCTTCATTTGTCCGGGGCCAAGTACATCCAAAGACGGGTGGCCTTTTAACATCCTACTAGATCATTGAGGTCAGAGTCGTTGGCCCTGGCCTCGGTCCCGATCATAAGAAGACTGAGGGTTGGCGGTCAGTCTTTCAGGCGTTTAGCGCCCCTACTGTGGAATACTCTGCCGGTCAGTTTCCGAAGGAATCCTTTCTTGTTGGCTTTCAGGAAGGATCGGAAATCATGGTTGTTCGCTCAGTAGTTTTTTTTCCCCTCTTGTCTCTGTTCCATGCTCGTTTTGGGTTAAAAGCGCCGGGACACTCTCCGGAGTAGCCGAGCGCTATACAAAACACACCATAACATTAACATTAACATTAACATTAACATAAGTGAGTATATGTGAGAGTGAGAGTTTGGAAGAGTTCCTGTATAAATAAGTATGTGTTTCTATAAGTGATTGTTTAAGAGAGTAAGTATGTGTACGTTTCTGTAGAAGTAAGTGTAGTGGTGTGTGTATGGCTGTATATGCAAGTGAATGGATGTTTGATAGTTTATTTGCATATGTGAGTATTTGTGTAAGTAACTCTATGGAGGAGTATCGGTGTGTAACAGGATGTATAGGTGTTTGAGTACATATGATGAGTGAGTACATGTATGAGTGACTATAAAGAACTGTTGGTGAATGAGTTGGTGTGTATGTAGATGTTGGAATTACTGAATAGGTTGTTGTAACTGGTATTGGTATCTCCATTTTTTTAAATTGTAGTTTCTATTTTTGAATGTGTGAATCAAAGGTTATATTATGCTGAGAGGAGGTCTGCCACTCTGTCACAAGGATGATGTCATCAGTGATGTCATCAGTGATGTCACTGACCATGTCATGAGTGATGTAATATGTGACGTCATCAGCAGTGCATTGCGGGCGCGTGAGTTATAGTTAGCTGAACTAACTATAACGGGGGGAATTTCATGTGTAAAATCTATGGTTTTTTTTCAATGAATTTGCAAGGTATTTTAAATTCTAATTCCTAACTATAACGTGTGTGAAACCTATGGTTTTTTCAGTCAGTTTCAAAGGTTTTTTAAATGCTAATTCATATTTATAACGTGTGTGAAACCTAAGGTTTTTTCAGGGAATTTCAAAGGTTTTGTAAATGATAATTATTAAATGTATTAATTATAATATTTCTTTATTTTTATACTAATTTCTTACATTATTAACATAAATATTATTATTATTATTATATATTTATTTGAATTTTTAAATAATATTTCATATTCTTATTGTAAAATAATAACAAAACTAAATTACAAAATATTTTTTTGATTCATTATTTTTTTTCCAATACATTAAAATTGGATTCTATATAATTCCTTTTTCATTGTTTTTTTTTGGTAATCGTACCGTACGCGTACGGTAACAGAATTACACCAAATTTGGCAGAGAGGTTCAGTTCGCAGATTGTGCTTTTTGTTAAATGGTGTAAATCCGTTCAGTACTTTCTGAGAAAACCCCTATAGACTATGCATGTAGTGTTCTATGCACCGGGAAACTTGTCTTTTATATCTTCAATTCCCTAATCTGTATCCTTACACTTCCAGTAAATACTATCACACTTCTGTTTCAGTATTGTACTGACCATACAGCACTATGTGCTTATCTATACACTGTTCTAAAAGAATCCATTTACTACATTAAAACACTAATCAGCAGATGTACAATAAGTGGTACATCCCCAGAGATATGCCAGTTATTGTGTACTGTGATATGACCTCCTTCTGGCGCAGGGCTTTATAATGTGATGCACCTTCCAGATGTGTCACATTGTAAATACTACACACCATGGCACATCTTTTGCACCACCAGTGCATCACAAAAGTGACGCAACAGCTGTGTTAAAAGAGGCACAAGAGGGTTGTAAATCCACCCGTAACACATAGATATTCATCCAGGCATTTTCACCGGCAGTGCAAATTGAAGCATAGACTTGTAACATATTTATGTGCATATGTTACATTCAAGTGCTTCAGAGCTACTACAGTATACTATAGGTAAACTGCTTATAGATGTATGCTTTAACGGTTCCTTATAGTTCTGCACTTTCACATTCACCATACACAAGTAATGTATTCATTCATTCATTTATGAACTACACATTCATTCTGAGAAACTTGTATAAACTAATATAGTTCTTTCTTTGACCAGTGAAGGTAGTTCTAAAAAGAACTGGTTTTTTTGTGTTTTTATTTTTTTATTTTTTTGTGTTTTGTCAACAAGTTTTTTTTTTAAACCAAAGAAAATGGAACTGGAACCCAAAAAGTGTCCAACCGGAACAAAAGAATGAAAAAAAAGTACTAATGTCGAGGACACCGATGCTCCTGCTTCCTGCGTTTTATCAGGTCGATAGACTGTTCTCCATAACACAAAAGTTTATCGCAATAAATGCATACAATTTTAACTTCACCAAAGTCAGGATCAATTTGTGGGTGTGGACTGCTTGCTGAAAATGCTGCTGCAGCAGTTGATGTGCTTGATGCAGTAGCAGGTGGGTTGCCCTGCAACCTCCGTCTTGCACCTCAAGCAAAGTTGTTGGGGTGTAAGTTCTATTTTTTTGGATGGATCAGCCCTTGAAAGAGTTGTTTGGCAAATTTTACAGGTTACTTTTGGAGCATTAACCTTTATTGCCCTTTTGGAAAAGTAAAAAACTTCCAAATTAGAGCTTCTTTCCTCTTCTTTGGAGGTTCTTCAGGAATGAAATCTCCCTCTGAAGAATGGCTGGAAGATGAGTTCATTGCTGTTCTTATGGTGATCTTCCTTCTATTTGACAAGATTCTCAGAAGAGATGCTTCTTCTTAGAAAGTCAAAGTAGAATGATTAAAATGGGACGGAACTTTCAACAGTTGCAATAGGAAGTGTTATGAACCAATCAAATCTTTTCTTTTAAAGTCACATGGCTTTGCGTACGCTTATGGTGTGCTTACGGTGCTCTTACGATGCAAGTACGCATGACGTTAAACCACAATTTGTGTAATTGTTTTTAAAAGTAATATACGATTGTTAAAAGGTTTAAAAAACTATTTTCATAATTATCCCAGATAATGTCTTCCCTTAGTATGTACATTAAATACATAAATATATGTTTTTAAACAACTAGAAACATTGGCGCCTTTCGCGTACAGGACCCCGTACATGACGTCACACGTAAGCATTGATGTGACGCGTAACGTCAAAACGTATTCATAGCTTATGCGTGGGTACGCGCTGAGCATGATTAGCAGTACAAAGTATGGTGCGATCACCCTCTCAGTGACAAATCAGAGAACAGGGCGCGCGTTAACGAGAATGATTAGAAGTGGTCACTCATTGGAGATCCGATTCTGGTTCTGCCTCTGCGCACATGATAACCCCGCCCGTCTTTCTCTGTTGTTAATCGTTGGTGCTCACACTCACACTTGCACATGCACGGTGCCTCCGCTGTGAATTGTACCTGCATGATAGCATTTTTTTTACTGCATGACGTGGCCCTCCCAGCTCTGTTTTGGTTTATTTGTGCTTCTTCGTATTTGCTCCCTTCTAATCCACCCGTGACTTTTAATATTTATTACTGCCTCAAGTGGCCTTTCCAGGCCTCTATTCTTATTGATCGTATATGGTTCATCGTAATATTTCCTTGTGCGTCACGGAGCCCTCCTAGGCGTTTTTTAAATAAATTGTGCGTGCATGAATTTCTGTGTCGTATTTTTTAACTGTGTCACGTGCTTTAGCCTGTATTGTTACAATTTGTGAGTTCATGTTAGTATTTTTTTACTATGGCACAAGGCCCTCCCAGCTCTGCTTAACTTTACTTTTGTGCGCCACGTGCTCTGTGCTTTATTGTATTTGCTCCCTCCTAATCCTCCCGTGACTTTCAATATTTATTGCTACCTCACGTGGCCTTCCCAGGCCTCCGTTCTTATTGATCTATATGGTTGATAGTAATATTTCCTTCTGTGTCACGTGGCCCTCCTGGGCCTTTTTTAAATAAATTGTGCGTGCATGAATTTCTCTGTCGTATTTTTGAACTGTGTCACGTGCTTTAGCCTGTATTGTTACAATTTGTGAGTTCATATTAGTATTTTTTTTTACTGCGTCACATGCCACTCCCAGCTGTTTTGCTTTACTTTTGTGCGCCACGTGCTCTGTGCTTCATCGTATTTGCTCCATCCTAATCCTCCCGTGACCCTTTAATATTTATTGCTACCTCACGTGGCCTTCCCAGGCCTCTATTCTTATTGATCGTATATGATTTGTAGTAATATTGACTTCTGCGTCAAGGGGCACTCCTAGGCCTTTTTTAATTAATTGAGTGTGCATGAATTTCTCGGTCGTATTTTTTAACTGTATCACGAGCTTTAGCCTGTATTGTTATAAATTGTGCATTCATAATAGTATTATTTTTTACTGTGTCACATGGCCCTCCCAGCTCTGTTTTGCTTTAATTTTGTGCGGCACAGGCTTTGTGCTTCATCGTATTTGCTCCCTTCTATCCTCCTGTGACTTTTAATATTTATTACTGCCTCACGTGGCCTTCCCAGGCCTCTATTCTTATTGATCGTATATGGTTGATCAGAATATTTCCTTCTGCGTCACGGGGCCCTCCTAGGCCTTTTTTAACCCCTTCGATGCCTGTGATGGAACCATTCTGTCATGCCTCACGGTTGAGCTGTGCGGATGACGGAATTGTTCCGTCACGACCACACCCGCAAATGGAATGTTCAGCACCGGGGGAGAATCGGCGCCGCAGGCAAGGTGTTAAAGAAATTGTGCGTGCATGAATTTCTGTGTCATTATTTTTGAACTGTCACGTGCTTTAGCCTGTATTGTTATAAATTGTGCGTTCATAATAGTATTTTTTTTACTGCGGCACGTGCTCTTCCCAGCTTTGTTTTGCTTTATTGTTGTGCGTCACATGCTCTGTGCTTCATCATATTTGCTCCCTCCTAATCCTCCCGTGACTTTTAATATGTATTGCTACCTCATGTGGCCTTCCCAGGCCTCTATTTTTATTCATCGTATATGGTTGATAGTAATATTTCCTTCTGCGTCACGTGGCCCTCCTAGGCCTTTTTTAAATAAATTGTTTGTGCATGAATTTCTGTGTCATTATTTTTGAACTGTCACGTGCTTTAGCCTGTATTGGTATAAATTGTGCGTTCATCATAGTATTATTTTTTTATTGCGGCACGTGCTCCTCCCAGCTCTGTTTTGCTTTATTGTTGTGCGTCACATGCTGTGTGCTTCATCGTATTTGCTCCCTCCTAATCCTCCTGTGACTTTTAATATTTATTGCTACCTCACTTGGCCTTCCCAGGCCTCTATTCCTATTGATCGTATATGATTGATAGTAATATTTCCTTCTGCGTCACGGGGCCCTCCTAGGCATTTTTTAAATAAATTGTGCGTGCATGAATTGTTTGGTTGTATTTTTTTTACTGTATCACGAGCTTTAGCCTGTATTGTTATAAATTGTGCGTTCATAATAGTAATGTATTTTTACTGTGTCATGTGGCCCTCCCAGCTCTGTTTTGCTTTTTTTTGTGCGGCACATGCTTTGTGCTTCATCATATTTGCTCCCTTCTATCCTCCTGTGACTTTTAATATGTATTACTGCCTCACGTGGCCTTCCCAGGCCTCTATTCTTTTTGATCGTATATCGTTTTTTTCCAAGACCTTTATTCATTATGCATTAGAGTGATAACATAGCTCAGTGCCTACAACCTTAACTAAGGCCGGCAGCGTTGTAAACAAGTACTTGCATATTATGTAAGAAGTATGTGGGGGTAGTGTAGTTTACACAGCAAGTCGCCTACAACCACCATGGGCCGGCCACGTCAACAGTTACCTGGAGTCGTGGGTTTTATTTTACTGTGGAACACAAACATATATCAACTTGGATCAGTCCGCTACCGCACTCCGTCCCCTCCCTGCATTATTGCAAAAAATGGGTGTAAAGTGCCTATACAATAGCCATATCACAATATTCATATCAGTGGCATCATATCCTGAGGCGAAGCAGCTTTCACTCCTCCCCTTGAGCATTAAGGTATGCAGTTAGAAATACCCAATAGTCCTTTGGCCGCCTGGACCCAGCTGGTAACATTTCTTCATATGTGCGTAACGTCTCATGACAGTAAGTCATATCTCTGAGCCATTTCTTGACTGTTGGCACGTTTTTACTACCCCAGCACATTGATACTCTGCGTTTGGCTAACAGCAGGGCCACTGCAGAAAATCTACGCGGTATTGGTTTCATCTTCCCCAATAAACCCAGGAGACAAGAGCGAATTGTGCACTCCAGCGGTATCCCCACCATTGTGGACAGTTTAGTAGTAACTTCCAGCCAATAAGCGTGGATCTTCGTACAGTGCCATGCTAAATGTATGAAATCACCATGCTGAAATTGACAGCGTTTGCAGTGCACTTCGTCTCTGAGACCGTATCTATTCAGAGAGACTGGGGTGTAGTATGCCTGGTGTAAATATTTAAAATGAATGATGCGTATGTTTCCATTCGGTGTTAGAAGTGTAGTTAATGTGCAAGTGGTTTCCCAGTCTTTGTCAGTGAGGGGGTCTTCCAATAGCGGGTTCCATCGTTCCCGAGCTTTAGCAGAGGTATGCCCTATCTCTGTTTGAGCTGATGCATAAAGTCTGGATACTAAGTGGGACGTGTTGGGGGATGTTAGAAGCAATTGCAATGTATCTAAGGTGGGTGGTTCCTCTGGGAAGGTGTGATAGAGGTGTCAAATTGCCACTTTCAGTCTATGGAACGTAAATTGAAATAGCCATGATGGGTTTTGTTTGTGGGCTAAATCGTGTTCTGCAAGGAAGGTCCCATCTTTATATAAATCTCCCAGTGAGACCAGTCCTACTTGTGCTAATAGGCCCATACCCACTGGTTCAGCTGTCACCGAGAGCGCCGGATGATTATGTAGGGGAAGAGCTGGGGCATAAAGTGGTAGTTTATGGGCTAGTTTGCCTAACCTCTTCCATGCTGCGTTAGTAACATCTATGGTATTGATGTCCTTATTGTGAAGTGGCGGTCTTTCGTGTGAGATGATGGCATCGAGCGGAATGGGATCCGCATCTCCCTCCTCAACAGCCACATGAGTCATGTATGGGGTCCTATGAAACCAGAAGGCTGCATACTGTGCCTGTGCGCGGAGATAATATAAGAAGAAATCTGGGACCCCCACCCTCCTTTGGCCGTTGGCAGCATCAAAGTAGTTAGGTCGATACGAGCTTGCCTGCCCGCCCAGATCAACCTCAGGACCAATGTGGTGATCCCTTGAATACTTCTCTTGGCGGTTGGATTGGGATATTATTGGAGAGATAAAGGAGTTTGGGGAGTACTACCATTTTCACTATCGCTGTGCGATCGGCTAAGGACAATGGGAGTTGAATCCATCGTGCAGTTTTGTCCTCAAGGGCCTCAATTGCTCTACCATTATTTGTCCTGATGACTATTTCGGGGTCCCTATGGAACCATATGCCTAGGTATTTTATGGGGTCTGTTTGCCATTCCAGTGGGTATTCTACTGCGTGTGGTGTGGTGGTGTCTGTAAGCGGGATAATCAAGGACTTCTCCCAGTTTATCTGTAATCCCGAGAACCCTCCAAATTTGATATAAGTACGCAAGAGGGGATCTAAGTTGCGTGGCGAGTCACAGACATATGACAACATATCATCCGCATATAGCGAGATGTGTAGGGGCCTACTCGGAAATTGCAGAGCGAGATGATGGCTCTTCTGCCTAACTATGCCTAGTCCCTCTTCCTATGTTAAAGGGTTCAGAGACATAGCCATTAATCCTGACTCTGGCGGTGGGTTGTGTGTATAATAGTTGGATCCATTGAATGTACATCAGGGGAAAGCCCATTCTATGTAGTATGATAATTAAGTAAGAACACGCAATAGAGTCAAAGGCCTTGGCAGCATCCAGCATCACAGCCACTGCCTTCATCGTCGGGTCTAGATAATGTGAAATCGCAAATAGCGTTCTTGTGTTGTGCGTAGTGTTGCGGGAAGGTATAAAACCTGACTGGTCCTGAAGGACCAAATTCGGCATGAGTGGTTGCAGTCGCACCGCGAGTATTTTGCCGAGTATCTTTGAGTCTACATTCAGGAGGGAGAGAGGTCGATAAGAGTTACAGCTTTCTGGGTCCTTGTCCGGTTTAACCACTTGGCTGCTAATGACAAGGGTAACTCGTCATGGAGTTTCCATTGATTTCAATGGAAATTACATTAAAATCCATAAAAGACCTTAGCATCCAAGTGGTTAAGGAGTGCCACTATCAACGCCTCTCGGAGTGTAGCTGGTAGTATCTGATCTTCATGTGCAGCCCCAAACACAGCAACCAATCGGGGTGCTAGGAGGTCTATATACGTTTTATAAAATTCACAAGTGAATCCATCTGGGCCAGGGCTCTTACCATTGGGCAGATATTGGATCACTTCCGTTACCTCCTCCACTGTGATCGGCCGTGATAGATACTGCCTCTGAGAGTCAGATAGCCAGGCAATGGCGATATCTTCTAAGTATTGAAGCGGTTCTTGTTGCGTTGCTATCGGTCTTGACTGATACAAGTCCCCATAATTCTGAACAAAGCATTCTAAAATGGATGCGGGATCCGTATGTAATTGATCACCGCTTCCTTTGATCTGCGTGACCGTATTAGGCGATCGGCCAGCGCATATTTTGGTCGCTAGTACTCGTCCAGGTCTTCCCCCTTCTCCATACACTCGGGCAGTATGCCTTTTGCTCAGATATTTAACCTCGTCTTCCGCTAATGATTGGTGTTCAGTCAGTGTGGTTCGTATTGCAGCAAGCGTTGCCGGGATAGGTGTTATCTCGTATTGATGTTCTAACGTACTGAGCTTTGATTCGCACCTAGTTAATTGTGCTCGTATGTCTTTTAGTATCCCAGCTGTTGTACTTATACAGACACCGCGTATTGTAGCTTTGAAAGCCTCCCATAAGAGGCCGGCATCTTCAGTGAATTTCTTGTTGATTTGGAAGTATTCTCTAATTGCCCTCTCTATGGTGTCTGCATATATTGGGTCGGTCAATGCAGTAGCATTGAATCTCCAGCTATACTGGGGTGGTACATAGTTGGGAAAAGTCAGAGATAGGTTGACAGGGTTGTGGTCTGAGAGGGTTTTGGGCATGTGTTCGATCGCTTTAGTCCACAATAGAAGAGCATCGGAGCCCAGCCAGTAATCTATGCGCGACCAGCTGCCATGGGCGGCCGAAGTATGTGTCGCTTCTCTGGTGTCTGGATGACGGGTTCTCCAAATGTCTGTGATGCGTAAGTCTAGCATCATGTCTAGTAATTTGGAGCGAGCCTGTGTGTGATGTTCTGTTGTGACCCCCAATCTGTCCAGCTTATCATCTAGTGCTAGGTTAAGATCACCTCCCCATAGAATCGTTCGTTCGCCAGCTGAGTGTAGCTTCTGCCATATCTCATGGTAGAAATGAGGAGCATCAGTATTTGGACCGTATGCATTCACCAGTGTGAGTGGGTGTCCCCGCAGTCTACCCTTTAGAAGGACATATCTGCCACACGTGTCTAAGAGCGTTGTGTCTATCTTGAAATTCGTGCCTTTCTTGACCAGGATTGAAACCCCTCTAGAATATGAGGAATAGCGTGAGCAGTGAGTGGATTCCGCCCACCTGAGCGGCTGCATGCGAAGCCTCATGTGTCTCCTGAAACATAACAATATCTATGTGCCACCTGTCTAGACAAGTGAATAGCTTGCGCATTTTTTGGGGATTTTTGTAACCTCTAATGTTCCAGGTAAGGAAAGTCGAGGGTTGTGCAGTCAGCGAAGTGTTAGCCATCGTAACATGTGGTGCATAATACAAGCAACATCATGGTTTTTAAAGACAAATTCTCTTCTGTCAGGATTATAAGAACCTGTATAGGCACCTTTGAGCGAGCAACAAGTGCATATCACAAGGGTATAGGCAATGCATCTCAAGCAGATAGATAAATAAATTAAAACAATTCCCACAACAATTCCCCTCCCACCCACAACAGCGGCCCAATCCTGCTGATGCCATACCCCAAATGGACTGTCCAACATCAAGAACATTTCGTGGGGATTTCCCATAGGGGTCCGCCTGGGTTGTGTTAGTCATTAACAACCTTTGCATAGATACTTAACAAGTCTTAATAGTGCATAGTTGTGAAGGACATTAGGAGCCATTGGGTACTAGTAGACAGCAACCTCAGTTGGTCGGGATACCACACCAACAAAAGAGAGAAAAAAAAAGAGAGAAAACAGACCAACATTTCGCATAGTCAGCATGAATCCGAAATCAACTGACACTGGTGTAGACCATTATAGTATGTATAAGAGTTTCTGAGGCACATATGCGGTGATGTCAGTTTTTGGAGCAAACAGTTAATGTCTATCGAGTAACCTCAAACTTGCGTGCATCTCAGCCTAGTTCCAGTGCACCTCGCAGTCGCACACCTGTCAACAGCTAGCAGTCATCTCTCAGATTTGCGCAATCAGTGATCAAGCCTGGGTACCAGCCATACAATGTCGATATCTAGATAGGGAAATCGATCTACGTTCGTCGGCTGTGGTCAAGTCTCCTCCTCATACCACCCATGATGCCCACACCAGTGTGTAATCACTGACTAACATGTGGTCTTTACTGCTATTCAAATCCACAAGGAGATCGCATAAGTGTTCTATTGCATTCTATGTCTGTATGCAACTTGCCAAGTGAAGCAAAGCTGGGAGCAAGCTAATTCTTCGCAAAAGTCCAGTACCATGTCTGAGTTGAAGTCCCCATAGCACTTGTCAGCGATTGGTGCAGTAACTTATCAGGGCCTCCTTTCCCACTTCCCTTCCTGGTTAATTTAACCCCTGTATGGTCCTGGAGTATAGGCTAGGGCTAGTGATATGCACTGCTCCATCTCTTAGTACCCCAATTCTATGAACCGTTCCCTCTGGTGAGTCTGCTAGGGCCTCCATTCATCCAGACAGATCCTGCCCGGGCGTATAACCAGAATTCTGTACAATAGTGAGGCATATCAGTCAATTGAGTATTATAGTATGGACTTACCGCTTGTGAGAAGTTTATCGTGGTCCATAGTGGATCTCACCTGTCCGGAGAGGACCTTGTCATGTCAGTCTGTGATGTTCGCGAGCCATTGCATCTACACCAGTGTTTAGCTCGCAGAATTACCTCATTCCTTGTCGTTATCTTGGTCTTGCCTCTCTCTGGACCGGCGTGAGGTCACAATGGTTTTGATATATTCATTCGCCGCCTTGGGTGTGGTCAACACTGTCGATTTGCCTTCCCAAGTCACCTTCAGTCGTGCAGGGTACAACATAGCGTAGTCCAGCTTTAGGTCGCGCAGTTTGGCTTTAGCTGCATTAAATTCTCTTTGCGCCTGTTGCACCGCCATTGTGTAATCGGGGTAGAACTCCAAGCGATTGTTTTGGAAGATGAGGTCTTTGCGCTCTCGTGCTAGGCGTAGTATCGCATCACGGTCCGTGTAATTTAAGATGCACGCTACAATTGGGCGTGGTGGTGTGCCCGGTGGGGGCCGTGGTGCCAGGGTACAGTGAGCCCTCTCCACAATAAATACTGACGATAGGGCTTCCTTGCCAAAGAGTGCCAAACAGAGTTCCTCAACGTAGGATTCCATTTTACCTATGTTGGTGGATTCGGGCACACCTGTGATGTGCACGTTATTGCGTCTCGTTCTTGCCTCCAAATCCTCCGCCTTCAATCGTATGACTTCAAGGATCTTCTCAAAGCCATTACATTTGGATGTGGTAGTATGTGCCTCGTCCTCTACCGCTGATATTCTGGTCTCCGTCTCATCTAGCCTTTCGCCATGTCGATCCAGCTTTGTTGCCATATTGTCCACTCGACAAGTGAGGTGGCCTAGTTTCCCGTTTATGTCCTGTAGACTGGATTGAATAGCCTTGAGTATGGATTCCATCCCTTGCGTGGCATTCGCCGCTGTGTCCGTCTCCGTATCTGATGAGGATGTAGGCGCACGTGTCGTTCTGCGCTGCTCGAAGTTGAGTTTTGGCTATTGCCTGTCCGGTTTCCTCATGTGTGAATACTGGCTTGGCTAGAATGCTGCTGGCAGATGCGATATGATTTGACCCGGAGGATGTATCGGTAGAACCGCTTGTGCCAGGTCCGCCGTCGTGGAATAGGAGTTCAATATCCGAATGTTCGATAGGGTTGCTCTCTGGGTCCCCAGTCGTATCACATAGAATGGCACTGAGAGCTAGTGTGACTTTGAGGCAGAAACAATAGATCCTACCCAGCAGGTTGTCGTGAGTCAGGAGCCTTTCAGCAGCTGCTGTGGCACCCTCGCAGCAATTTTTGGACTACAGGGGTTCCTGTTCGGGAGATGTACAGGCACGTATGATAGTACGGACCTGCCGAGTGGCTAATACAGCGTGCCTACCGCATCATTTCATTTCACCGGAAGCCCGGTCACCACATAGGCGCAGGATCCAGTCTAGGACTTGTTTCCATTCCCAGGGGAAGGAGTATCGTGGGAGGACTGGTAACGGGCACCGCCTCAGTCAACCTCATTGCATGGATCTCTATGTCTCCGACCTCTATGGTTTGGGTAGAATCACCATTAGATTCCAGTGAGGGGTTAAGGGATGCATATAGTTCTCAGTTGTTTCTATTAGTCCCTCAACGTCTTCTGGTATAAGTTGCTAGCATATACTCGGGACACCGGTGATTACAAATCGCGGATATGGGCGCGCCATCTTGTTGCCGTTTTTTGCGCCGTTTCTGAGTTATCTGTTCGGGCGCATTAGATCGCTTGTTTGAAAATATATTTATGTCCACTTCATATTGCCCCCAGAAGCGTCAATATACAGATTAATCCGGGAAGTGGTTGATCAGTGCTTAGGCTGTGCCGAGGCTGGCAAGGCGCAGTGTTATGTCCGCATCGGAGGTCGCCATTGTACCCGCCAGTCCCTTCAAAGCCTCTTGCAGCGGTACTTCGAACCTGCAAATAGTGAGCTTTCTGTCGGAAGAGGCTGCAGTCACGAATCGTACCGGGAACGTGTGTTTCGATAGTGGTGTCAATGTCCCAGATTTAAGCCTCTCAGCGCTGTATAGCAAGAGGCGAAATGTAGTGGGCAGCGGCGGTCGCCATCTTACCCGGTATCAGCCGGCAAGTACTGCAGACCTCCAGAGTAGATTTCTTCGTTAGTGTTGTTCTCTGCGGTGGGCAAACATGTCCATCAGGCGTTAGATATCTTCATCTTTCCGATGTCGGCATTTGACATTGAGAACGGTTGCTATTAACGGGACATATTTAGTGTTATCGAGCCCGTCCGGCGGAGCTGCTAATTCAGCTAGCCATCCCGCAGTGCGCCCTCTAGCGCCCCCTGATCGTATATGGTTGATCGGAATATTTCCTTCTGCGTAACGGGGCCCTCCTAGGCCTCTTTTAAATAAATTGTGCGGACATGAATTTCTGAGTCATTATTTTTGAACTGTCACGTGCTTTAGCCTGTATTGTTATACATTTTTCGTTTTTATAGTATTATTTTTTTACTGCAGCATGTGCTTCTCCCAGCTCTGTTTTGCTTTATTGTTGTATGTCACATGCTTTGTGCTTCATTGTATTTGCTCCCTCTTAATCCTCCCGTGACTTTTAATATTTATTGCTACCTCACGTGGCCTTCCCAGGCCCCTATTCTTATTGATCGTATATGATTGATAGTAATATTTCCTTCTGCGTCACAGGGCCCTCCCAGGACTTTTTTAAATAAATTGTGCGTGCATGAATTTCTCTGTCGTTATTTTTGAACTGTCATGTGCTTTAGCCTGTATTGTTACAATTTGTGCGTTCATATTAGTATTTTTTTTTACTGCGTCACGTGCCCCTCCCAGCTGTTTTGCTTTACTTTTGTGCGCCACGTACTCTGTGCTTCATCGTATGTGCTCCCTCCTAATCCTCCGTGACTTTTAATATTTATTACTACCTCACGTGACCTTCCCAGGCCTCTATTCTTATTGACCGTATATGGTTGATCGGAATATTTCCTTCTGCATCACGGGGCCCTCCTAGGGCTTTTTTAAATAGATTGTGCATGCATGAATTTCTGTGTTGTAGTTTTGAACTGTTACTTTAGCCTGTATTGTTATAAATTGTGCGTTCATAATGGTATTATTTTTGTATGTGTCACGTGGCCCTCCCAGCTCTGTTTTGCTTTATTGTTGTGCGCCACATGCTTTCTGCTTCATCGTATTTGCTCCCTCCTAATCCTCCCATGACTTTTAATATTTTTTGCTACCTCAGGTGTCCTTCCCAGGTCTCTATTCTTATTGATCGTATATGGTTGATCGGAATATTTCCTTCTGCGTCGCGGGGCCCTCCTAGATCTTTTTTTAATAAATAGTGCGTGCATGAATTTCTATGTCGTATTTATGTTACTCTTGATAGTAAAGTATACTATATATACCAGGGCTCCTCTTGTAAATGCTACTAGTGGGCCTGCAGCAGTAATTGTGCCACCCACACAAGTAACCCTAAATATAAAAGCCAGGCTTGGCACTGCAGTGCCCTAGCGGTCTTTCTAAAACTGCCATGTTTTCAAACTGCATCCATTTTGCAGACCTTACCTGTCCCTTTATATGGACTGTACTCTATCCCTCGCTTAAACTTTATGGGCCTATTGATCTCTGAAGAAGGGGTGACAGTTGTTTTACTAATTATATATTCGTATTCCTTCATAGTCATTTATGTCTTTATACTTGAATGTGAGCATGTAAAATTTGTTCTTTACATCTATAATGCTTTTCCTTCAACGCTTTTTCCCGTTTATCTTCATTTTCCATAGAAATGGATGCCACTAAGTACCAAGAGCTTCTGGATTATATAAGCCGTAATGTGTATCCTGATAGTTTCAGTAAATTCCAGAAGCATGGATTGCGTAGACCATCTAAAGAATTCTCTGTTGACGGTAATATAATTTGTTCAGTCCTGGCACATAATTTAAATGTATAGATTAATGATGTTCTATTGGCCGGTGTAATTCTCTCCTATATAGGTGAAAAATTAATAGATTGAAAAACAGTACATGAATATTTCTTTCTGCACACAACATATTTTACAAACTACATTAATGTAAGAAAGGTATTTCTGATTAACTTTTTGGGTTTGAGAAAGGTTTGTGGTAGGTTGTTAAACTAATTTCTTTAAGAAATGTTACTTTTTCAAAACTTTTCAAAATTAATTTGCAGGAAGCATTACAAGTGATAATTCACCAGCACCTATATCATCTTCAGTACCTGTTCCATCTTCATCACCTGTTCCATCTTCATCACCTGTTCCATCTTCAGCACCTGTATCAGGTACACCATGTTATCCATCTGCAGCATCTAGTCAATCCATATTCCTGAAAAAAGTTTTGAATGTGTAGAAGAAACCAGTAAAAAAACATTTGGAAGCAATAGTGTGGAGCTTTAAAATATACGACAGTTCTTTTTGGTCACTTAAAATGAACCAATGGATAGTTGATAAAGTTAGTTTCTACTACATGTAAATTGTGTATACTATGGCTAATAGCGTATGATGTACATGTTGGTTCCTCTTTAGAAGCTCATGTGCTTTCATATATTTTTACATGTAACCGATGCCTTCCTCTCAAAAATATGTTTCTCAAGACCAAATGTATGTATATTTTCATTCGTAATACAGTTACCTATCTTTAAGTAATATTTTCCCATCAATGTGTGTACTGAAATTCTCTGCTCTGAAACCGATGATTGCTTTTCAACCTGAAACCTTTTGTGATTGTTTTTATGTACATTAACATTCGGGTTGGACTTTTTTGCTCTACATATACATTTGTTATTATGTTTTCAGTTTGCAGAATGCTACCTAACTCAGCAGGCAGTTGCCCAGATTTTTCTAATGTAATATTTCTGGGGAATTATCGACTGAAAATTGCAATGGACCTAATGGAGTCATCACGTTTGACTTTAACATTTCAATGATAAATAATGTCTCACACTCAAGTGTTGTCCTGAACTTTGGATTATTCTGTATTTTGTTTTTTCATAGAAGATCTTTTATAGATAAAGACATATCATTATTTTTTAACATAGTATAGTAAGATACTGTCATTATAGTTGTGAATTTTCAATAATGTTCATAGTGAAGCCATTTGAAAATGTTTGGAATGGCTGTGACTGTCTCTATTCCTGGATGTGAAAACAACTAGACTCATGCATGATATATTGCAAAATAAGTTTTTAATTGTTAGCATTCCTGTTATGATGTGCTAATGTACATCTTTTTTATATTTAGAGTCCGTAGAAAAGTATTGTGGTGTCTGCAACCAAGATACTTCATCAATTCATGTGCAAAAGTTAATGGAAAGTACCCTCAATGAGTGTAGATGCTGAAGATCAAAATGAAGTGATATAAGTCCTTGGGGTGTTTAGAACGCATTAAGTCTACACTTCACACTTGTCTAATGCAGGGTGTATATTAGTATGACTCAGATAACTGAGGCATTTGCAAGGGTCTTTTCAGAGTTACGTCCACCATGTTGGATAGCTCGCTATGCACCCTTCCTACTTATGGATTCATTACCACTTTCCCACTGAGTGTTGAGAGGTCACTATGTTTACTATGTAAATACATATCAAGTTTCATTTAAAAAAGCTATTGACCTTTAAACAATGCAATGTTAATAACAAGTTACTTTTCACTATGTTTCCAACAGGCCCAATGTTTTGAATGCAGCAGATGGGTCCACCTTGAATTTATTAAACCAAATGTAACATCCTGGTTACCTTTTACTGGTTACAAATGTACAAAATGTATGTCTTAAAGTAAAAATGTGATCGCATGCAGGATGTCTAATTAGATGTTTTGCATACTCCTGCAATCTAGTGTTGTGTCCGGATTATCATAAGAAGTAATGTTAAGACACACTTCCTTCAGCTGTCACGAATTGCACAATCCTTTTAGAGTTGGACCAGACTTCCTCTAACATTCCTACTTAATTTTCTTTTTCAAATCGAGCAACTATTTTGTTAAGGTGTTGAAATATAAATTGAAATCTTCCTCCTCTTTAAAGGTCAACAAGCAATACCGCTCCTCCACACATTATTGTTAAATGGTAGTCTAATAAGTAGTGGTAATTCTAGTATCTCTAAGGTAGACATCTGACAATAGAATGTATGATATTGTTACACCACTATTCCATGGTCATAATCCAAAAGTTGTGTTTAGAGTCACCAAAAAGAACAATTATGCACATTTTATGCTGGACATTATTGCTTCTAAACACCTGTTCACTGCTTTCTTCCATACCTTCAAAAAAGATTTAATGGATTTATATGCATAGTCTTTCAGGTCTGTATATCTCAAATGTAAAACAAGCGTACTTGTTTTTTTTTCTTTTGTCACTGACATATATAAACTCATCAGTCACTCCTATGGAAAGCTTTTACAATCCTGAATGCCGAGTGCTGGGTTTTGTGTGAGAGGATGCCCATAAATAACCATGTTAAGTTTTCTTTAGCTGCATGGAAACATGTAGTGTAACCTGTCAAACACTTTGAAATGCTACCCTCCCACTAGTCCTAGAGGCGGATGTAGAATTCAACCGTTCTACATAAAATAGAATTGAATGTCACTAAGTACAAAGTATTTTTGTATTATGGAAGCCCTAATGTGTCCCTTAAAGAATCCAGCGAAGTTCAGACACATACTACCTTAAACACACCAACCATTAGTAACCTGTAATATTTTCCAAACAACTCTTTCAAGGTGTGTTCAATCCAAAAAATACTCCTTTGGCACAGCAAATATAGTGCAACACATAAACAACTTGCACCCCAACAACTTTGCTTGAGCTGCAACACAGAGATTGCAGGACAACCCACTTGCTGCTGCGCCAAGCACATCAACTGCTGCAACAGCATCTCAGGCAAACAGTCCATACTCACATATTGATCTTGATTTTGGTAAACTTAAACTTCTATGCATTTATTGCGATGAAATTTTGTGTTACGTGGAACAGTCTATCGACTTGATAAAAAACAGGAAACAGGAGCATTGCTATCCACCACATTAGTCTTTAGACATTTATCGAGCTTTTATGTTGTAACAACTACCCCGACTGAAGGCAGTGGGAAATTTGCACACTTGGTGCCTGTCTTGGCTGGGGTTATCAATTATTGTTCAATTTCATATTCTGATTCAAAGTCAAGGCCGTTTATCAAGCCTTTTTGTTGTAACTACTTCCCCAGCTAAAAGCAGTGGGTAATTGGCACACTTGCAGCCTTTCTTATTATTTACATTATTCATATTCAACTCATCAACACATCATCTACACATACACACACCTACTTGCTGCCTTTCTTGGCTATGGTTATCAACTATTCTATTTCATACTCGTATTCAAAGTGCAGGCCCTTTAATGAGCCTTTTTGTTGTAACATCTACCCTGACCGAAGTCAGTAAGACATTTGCACACTTGCTGCCTTTCTTGGCTGGGGTTATCAATTATTCTTGAATTTCATATTCTGATTCAAAGTCAAGGCCCTTTATCGAGCCTTTTTTCTTGTAGCTACTACCCAGGCCGAAGGCAGTGGGAAATTTCCGCACTTGATGCCTTTCTTGGCTGGGATTATCAATTATTCTTCTTGTAATACAAATTCAAAGTGCAGGTCCTTTATTGAGCCTTCTTGGTAACTATTACTCGTGAATGGCAGTGGGCAATTTGCGCACTTCTTGCCATTCATGTACAATAAAAACCTTAACAAAAGTTTATCAATATTAAAAAAGAGCCAGTATGGGCTATGGTTATCAATTCTTCTGTTTGTCATACTAATTAAAGTGCAGGCCCTTTATTGAGCCTTCTTGGTAACTACTACCCATGAATGGCAAAGAGTAATTTGCACACTTGCAGCCTTTCTTATTTTTTACATTATTCATCCACTCAATTAACACATCACACGTACACACACACCTACTTGTTGCCTTTCTTGGCTATAGTTATCAACTATTTTTCTATTTCATTTCCGTATTCAAAGTGCAGGCCCTTTATCGAGCCTTTTTTGTTGTAGCTACTACCCTGTCTGAAGGCAGTGGGAAATTTGCATACTTGCTGCCTTTCTTGGCTAGGATTATCAATTATTCTTCAAGTAATTCAATTTCAAAATGCAGGCCCTTTATTCAGCCTTCTTGGTAACTACTTCCCGTGAATGGCAGTGGGTAATTTCCAAACTTGCATCCTTTCTTGTGACGCACAGTCTGTGTAATGAGCTGGATATCCAAAGATCTACTTCCCTGATAAGGCAGTGGTTACTTTGCACGTCTACAGCCTTGCTAACTTTTTACCTTATTCATCTTCCATTCAATGAACACATCATCCACACATACACACACTTACTTGCTGCCTTTTTTGGCTGTGGTTGTCAATTACTCTTCAATTTCATATTCTGATTCAAAGTCAAGGATCTCTATCGAGCCTTTTTCATGTAGATACTACCCCGGCAGAAGGCAGTGGGAAATGTGTGCACTTGCTGCCTTTCTTTGCAGGGGTTATCAACTATTGTTCAATTTCATATTCCTATTCAAAGTGCAGGTCGTTTATCGAGCCTTATTGTTGTATCAACTACCCCGGCCGAAGGCAGTTGGAAATTTGCACACTTGCTGCCTTTCTTGGCTAGGGTTATCAATTACTCTTGAATTTCATATTCTGATTCAAACTCATGGCCCTTCATCAAGCCTTTTTCATGTAGATACTACCCCAGAAGAAGGCAGTGGGAAATTTGCGCATTTGCTGCCTTTCTTTGCAGAGGTTATGAATTGCGGACAGCAGGGTTCACAACTTCAATTCAGCTTTACATCTACACTGCGGACAGCATTCAAGTTAGCCTTCATTTATGTAAGGCAGAGGCAATTTTGTTAATGAATACCACAAAAAACGTTCCTCAATGGCTGTACTAAGTACTGCCTTCAAATGTACACTGCGATGAACAGAGTTTACCGCTTGATACCAGGAGCACATCAGCACTACAGACAACATTTAATTCAGTCTTGATTCATTTAAGGCAGAGACAATTGGACACAACTTGATTTATGTAAGGCAGAGACAATTATGTTAATGAATGCCACAAAAAACAATCCTCAATGTCTGTACTAAGGGCCTCATTATGATGGAGGATTTTCCGCCTCCTCCGGGCCGGCGGAAGCCACCTCTGCGGAGTCACCAAAGACCCACCGCCGCATTACGATGGCTGGTGGGTCTTGGTTTTTGTCCGCTGCTTTTCCGCCGCGATAATTTACAACAAGGGGTGGTGATGGACAGAGTCTCTGAATTAAGCAGAGTACTCTCACCCAGTCAAGAGATCAGGGCTAGATCCAACACCGTTTTTTAGCTCATTGCACCATCCCAGTTTCAGAACCTGGCTGTATGCAAATTAGTCTGTCCCTGGCCCAGTGCATCATGGGAACAGGGCAGACCAGACTACAAAAGCCAATTCTTACACTGGGAAGGAAACAAGCTTCCGGGGACCGGTTTCTGCCATTTCAGGCGTCTTCGGCCCGGCTTGCTTGAATCCTGATGGTGCAATGAGCAAGGGACTCACATCTGAGTATACCCTTCCACGCTTAGGGTGGACAAAATAATTTACAACAAGGGGTGGTGATGGACAGAGTCTCTGAATTAAGCAGAGTACTCTCACCCAGTCAAGAGATCAGGGCTAGATCCAACACCGTTTTTTAGCTCATTGCACCATCCCAGTTTCAGAACCTGGCTGTATGCAAATTAGTCTGTCCCTGGCCCAGTGCATCATGGGAACAGGGCAGACCAGACTACAAAAGCCAATTCTTACACTGGGAAGGAAACAAGCTTCCGGGGACCGGTTTCTGCCATTTCAGGCGTCTTCGGCCCGGCTTGCTTGAATCCTGATGGTGCAATGAGCAAGGGACTCACATCTGAGTATACCCTTCCACGCTTAGGGTGGACAAAATAATTTACAACAAGGGGTGGTGATGGACAGAGTCTCTGAATTAAGCAGAGTACTCTCACCCAGTCAAGAGATCAGGGCTAGATCCAACACCGTTTTTTAGCTCATTGCACCATCCCAGTTTCAGAACCTGGCTGTATGCAAATTAGTCTGTCCCTGGCCCAGTGCATCATGGGAACAGGGCAGACCAGACTACAAAAGCCAATTCTTACACTGGGAAGGAAACAAGCTTCCGGGGACCGGTTTCTGCCATTTCAGGCGTCTTCGGCCCGGCTTGCTTGAATCCTGATGGTGCAATGAGCAAGGGACTCACATCTGAGTATACCCTTCCACGCTTAGGGTGGACAAAATAATTTACAACAAGGGGTGGTGATGGACAGAGTCTCTGAATTAAGCAGAGTACTCTCACCCAGTCAAGAGATCAGGGCTAGATCCAACACCGTTTTTTAGCTCATTGCACCATCCCAGTTTCAGAACCTGGCTGTATGCAAATTAGTCTGTCCCTGGCCCAGTGCATCATGGGAACAGGGCAGACCAGACTACAAAAGCCAATTCTTACACTGGGAAGGAAACAAGCTTCCGGGGACCGGTTTCTGCCATTTCAGGCGTCTTCGGCCCCGCTTGCTTGAATCCTGATGGTGCAATGAGCAAGGGACTCACATCTGAGTATACCCTTCCACGCTTAGGGTGGACAAAATAATTTACAACAAGGGGTGGTGATGGACAGAGTCTCTGAATTAAGCAGAGTACTCTCACCCAGTCAAGAGATCAGGGCTAGATCCAACACCGTTTTTTAGCTCATTGCACCATCCCAGTTTCAGAACCTGGCTGTATGCAAATTAGTCTGTCCCTGGCCCAGTGCATCATGGGAACAGGGCAGACCAGACTACAAAAGCCAATTCTTACACTGGGAAGGAAACAAGCTTCCGGGGACCGGTTTCTGCCATTTCAGGCGTCTTCGGCCCGGCTTGCTTGAATCCTGATGGTGCAATGAGCAAGGGACTCACATCTGAGTATACCCTTCCACGCTTAGGGTGGACAAAATATTATTTTTTTTAACAAGGGGTGGTGATGGACAGAGTCTCTGAATTAAGCAGAGTACTCTCACCCAGTCAAGAGATCAGGGCTAGATCCAACACCGTTTTTTAGCTCATTGCACCATCCCAGTTTCAGAACCTGGCTGTATGCAAATTAGTCTGTCCCTGGCCCAGTGCATCATGGGAACAGGGCAGACCAGACTACAAAAGTCAATTCTTACACTGGGAAGGAAACAAGCTTCCGGGGACCGGTTTCTGCCATTTCAGGCGTCTTCGGCCCGGCTTGCTTGAATCCTGATGGTGCAATGAGCAAGGGACTCACATCTGAGTATACCCTTCCACGCTTAGGGTGGACAAAATAATTTACAACAAGGGGTGGTGATGGACAGAGTCTCTGAATTAAGCAGAGTACTCTCACCCAGTCAAGAGATCAGGGCTAGATCCAACACCGTTTTTTAGCTCATTGCACCATCCCAGTTTCAGAACCTGGCTGTATGCAAATTAGTCTGTCCCTGGCCCAGTGCATCATGGGAACAGGGCAGACCAGACTACAAAAGCCAATTCTTACACTGGGAAGGAAACAAGCTTCCGGGGACCGGTTTCTGCCATTTCAGGCGTCTTCGGCCCGGCTTGCTTGAATCCTGATGGTGCAATGAGCAAGGGACTCACATCTGAGTATACCCTTCCACGCTTAGGGTGGACAAAATAATTTACAACAAGGGGTGGTGATGGACAGAGTCTCTGAATTAAGCAGAGTACTCTCACCCAGTCAAGAGATCAGGGCTAGATCCAACACCGTTTTTTAGCTCATTGCACCATCCCAGTTTCAGAACCTGGCTGTATGCAAATTAGTCTGTCCCTGGCCCAGTGCATCATGGGAACAGGGCAGACCAGACTACAAAAGCCAATTCTTACACTGGGAAGGAAACAAGCTTCCGGGGACCGGTTTCTGCCATTTCAGGCGTCTTCGGCCCGGCTTGCTTGAATCCTGATGGTGCAATGAGCAAGGGACTCACATCTGAGTATACCCTTCCACGCTTAGGGTGGACAAATAGGGTCCCCTGAGTCTACCGGTCCCCGGTAGCTTGTCTCCTTTCTGGTGAAGAATTGGCTTGGTAGTTTGGTCTGCCCTGTTCCCATGATGCACTGGGCCAGGGACAGACTAATTTGCATATAGCCAGGTTCTGAGCTGGGATGGGGCAGTGAGATAAATAACGGTGATGGATCAAGCCCTGATCTTTGGACTGGGTAAGAGTGGTCTGCTTAATTCAGACACTCTGTTCATCACCACCCCCTTTTCTGTATCGTTTTTGGCCACTATAGGTGTGGCAGGGTATACTCAGACATGAGTCCCTTTCTCACTGCTCCATCAGGATTCAAGCAAGCCGGGCGGAAGAGGCTGAAATGCCAGAAACCGGTCCCCGGTAGCTTGTCTCCTTTCTGGTGAAGAATTGGCTTGGTAGTTTGGTCTGCCCTGTTCCCATGATGCACTGGGCCAGGGACAGACTAATTTGCATATAGCCAGGTTCTGAGCTGGGATGGGGCAGTGAGATAAATAACGGTGATGGATCAAGCCCTGATCTTTGGACTGGGTAAGAGTGGTCTGCTTAATTCAGACACTCTGTTCATCACCACCCCCTTTTCTGTATCGTTTTTGGCCACTATAGGTGTGGCAGGGTATACTCAGACATGAGTCTCTTTCTCACTGCTCCATCAGGATTCAAGCAAGCCGGGCCGAAGAGGCTGAAATGCCAGAAACCGGTCCCCGGTAGCTTGTCTCCTTTCTGGTGAAGAATTGGCTTGGTAGTTTGGTCTGCCCTGTTCCCATGATGCACTGGGCCAGGGACAGACTAATTTGCATATAGCCAGGTTCTGAGCTGGGATGGGGCAGTGAGATAAATAACGGTGATGGATCAAGCCCTGATCTTTGGACTGGGTAAGAGTGGTCTGCTTAATTCAGACACTCTGTTCATCACCACCCCCTTTTCTGTATCGTTTTTGGCCACTATAGGTGTGGCAGGGTATACTCAGACATGAGTCCCTTTCTCACTGCTCCATCAGGATTCAAGCAAGCCGGGCCGAAGAGGCTGAAATGCCAGAAACCGGTCCCCGGTAGCTTGTCTCCTTTCTGGTGAAGAATTGGCTTGGTAGTTTGGTCTGCCCTGTTCCCATGATGCACTGGGCCAGGGACAGACTAATTTGCATATAGCCAGGTTCTGAGCTGGGATGGGGCAGTGAGATAAATAACGGTGATGGATCAAGCCCTGATCTTTGGACTGGGTAAGAGTGGTCTGCTTAATTCAGACACTCTGTTCATCACCACCCCCTTTTCTGTATCGTTTTTGGCCACTATAGGTGTGGCAGGGTATACTCAGACATGAGTCCCTTTCTCACTGCTCCATCAGGATTCAAGCAAGCCGGGCCGAAGAGGCTGAAATGCCAGAAACCGGTCCCCGGTAGCTTGTCTCCTTTCTGGTGAAGAATTGGCTTGGTAGTTTGGTCTGCCCTGTTCCCATGATGCACTGGGCCAGGGACAGACTAATTTGCATATAGCCAGGTTCTGAGCTGGGATGGGGCAGTGAGATAAATAACGGTGATGGATCAAGCCCTGATCTTTGGACTGGGTAAGAGTGGTCTGCTTAATTCAGACACTCTGTTCATCACCACCCCCTTTTCTGTATCGTTTTTGGCCACTATAGGTGTGGCAGGGTATACTCAGACATGAGTCCCTTTCTCACTGCTCCATCAGGATTCAAGCAAGCCGGGCCGAAGAGGCTGAAATGCCAGAAACCGGTCCCCGGTAGCTTGTCTCCTTTCTGGTGAAGAATTGGCTTGGTAGTTTGGTCTGCCCTGTTCCCATGATGCACTGGGCCAGGGACAGACTAATTTGCATATAGCCAGGTTCTGAGCTGGGATGGGGCAGTGAGATAAATAACGGTGATGGATCAAGCCCTGATCTTTGGACTGGGTAAGAGTGGTCTGCTTAATTCAGACACTCTGTTCATCACCACCCCCTTTTCTGTATCGTTTTTGGCCACTATAGGTGTGGCAGGGTATACGCAGACATGAGTCCCTTTCTCACTGCTCCATCAGGATTCAAGCAAGCCGGGCCGAAGAGGCTGAAATGCCAGAAACCGGTCCCCGGTAGCTTGTCTCCTTTCTGGTGAAGAATTGGCTTGGTAGTTTGGTCTGCCCTGTTCCCATGATGCACTGGGCCAGGGACAGACTAATTTGCATATAGCCAGGTTCTGAGCTGGGATGGGGCAGTGAGATAAATAACGGTGATGGATCAAGCCCTGATCTTTGGACTGGGTAAGAGTGGTCTGCTTAATTCAGACACTCTGTTCATCACCACCCCCTTTTCTGTATCGTTTTTGGCCACTATAGGTGTGGCAGGGTATACTCAGACATGAGTCCCTTTCTCACTGCTCCATCAGGATTCAAGCAAGCCGGGCCGAAGAGGCTGAAATGCCAGAAACCGGTCCCCGGTAGCTTGTCTCCTTTCTGGTGAAGAATTGGCTTGGTAGTTTGGTCTGCCCTGTTCCCATGATGCACTGGGCCAGGGACAGACTAATTTGCATATAGCCAGGTTCTGAGCTGGGATGGGGCAGTGAGATAAATAACGGTGATGGATCAAGCCCTGATCTTTGGACTGGGTAAGAGTGGTCTGCTTAATTCAGACACTCTGTTCATCACCACCCCCTTTTCTGTATCGTTTTTGGCCACTATAGGTGTGGCAGGGTATACTCAGACATGAGTCCCTTTCTCACTGCTCCATCAGGATTCAAGCAAGCCGGGCCGAAGAGGCTGAAATGCCAGAAACCGGTCCCCGGTAGCTTGTCTCCTTTCTGGTGAAGAATTGGCTTGGTAGTTTGGTCTGCCCTGTTCCCATGATGCACTGGGCCAGGGACAGACTAATTTGCATATAGCCAGGTTCTGAGCTGGGATGGGGCAGTGAGATAAATAACGGTGATGGATCAAGCCCTGATCTTTGGACTGGGTAAGAGTGGTCTGCTTAATTCAGACACTCTGTTCATCACCACCCCCTTTTCTGTATCGCTTTTCCACCGCGGTCGGCTTACAACCGCGGCGGAAAAGCTCTCATTTGGCTGGCAGTGTCTATCAGACACCGCCAGCCAAATTAGGAAGCATTTGTAAACATGCTTTTCCGCGGCGGTTTTTCCGCCGTGGAAAAGCATGTGTACTTTTGATTGTGGGGGCCCGTTGCGGGCCCCCAGGGTGTAGGCGGGTGGGGGGTGCACATGGGGGGTACCTATGGTACCCCCCAGTATTTACATGCACAAAGCAGCAGGCACCGCGCGGTGCCTGCCGCTTTGTGCATGTAAATGTTAAACATGCACTTTTAACATTGCGGCGGGTGCTGCTTGAAGCAGCACCCGCCGCAATGTTAAATATCCAGGATGTGACCGCCAGGGTGGCGGTCACATCCTAATTTGCACGGAGGGACCGCCGCTGCCCCTGCGGACGGTCCCTCCACCTTTGGGGTGGCGGACGGACGCAAGTCCGTCCGCCATCCTAAACGGCCCCTAAGTACTGCCTTCAAATGTACACTGCGAAAAAGAGATTTTTCCACTTGGTACCAAGAGCACATGAGTACTACAGACAACATGGAATTTAGTCACGATTTATTTGAGGCAGAGACAACTGTACTATGTCCTCAGATTCTGTTAACTGTACAAAATAGCATTCACGATGTTTGTGTCAATTAGTACCTTCGATCTACATTGCGGACAGCAGGGTTCACAACTTCAATTCAGCTTTGCATGTAAATTTCTCTTCAGTATGTGTGCTGAGAACTGCCTTCAATCAATTCTGCGCTCAGTAGAGTTGACAACTAGATACCAACAGCGCCAGCACTACAAAAAACATTCAATACAATCTTGATTTAGTTAAAATAGAGACAATGTCACAATGTCCTCAGATTTTCTTAAAGTTTGTACAGTAGCAAATTCAGCTTTTATTTATTTAATTTAGAGATAATTCTAATGTATGTCTTCAGATTTTGTTTAAATAATTGACAAAAAGCATTCCTCCATGTCTGTGTCAACTACTGCCTTCGATCTACACTATGGACAGCAGGGCTCACAACTTCAATTCTCTTTCCGTCTACACTATGAACAGCATTCAAGTTAGCCTTGATTTATGTAAGGCAGAGACAATTTTGTTAATGGATGCCACAAAAAACGTTCCTCAATAGCTGTACTAACTACAACCTTGAAATGTACACTGCGATCAACAGAGTTTACAGCTTGATACCAGGAGTGCATCAGCACTACAAACAACATGGAATTTAGTCTCGATTTATTTAAGGCAGAGACAATTGTACTATGTCCTCAGATGTCTTATTTAGATAAAAATATGTAATACTTTTTGGAGATATACTTCAACTTACTTCTGTGAATGGACAACCAATATTTATTAGAAAACTCGATTCAAAAGACTTTGTTACCAATGCGTCCTGCTTGGACCACGCATCATCGCAGACTCCACAGAACTTTGTTGCTTCAGATGCCACTAACTCGTTCCACCACTTATCATCGCTGCATTCACACACACTAAATTACCAATATTGTACAGCTGTAATTAATGTCATGCAGTCATGGGCTCTAGCTCACCGCTGCCTCCTGCCATCACCACATGGCCGTATTCAGGCAGAATTTAACTGATTCTTCATTCATTACGTATAAAGTGCAGTACCAAATAAAGTAACCTCCCTCAAACCTACACAAAATCGCCAATTGCCCTTACTAGGCCAGAATTCAAAGACAAAAAACATTACTATCAGAACGTCCTGCCTGGACCACACATCTCCGCAAGTTCCACAGAACCTTGTTGTTTCAGGTACCACTAACTCAGTGGAAACCAAACTAAGTATAACACCTATTTAATATTCTGATACAAACTCAAGGCCATCTACCAAGCCTTTTTGTTGTAACAACTACCCCGGCCGAAGACAGTGGAAAATTGGCACACTTGCTGCCTTTCTTGGCTGGGAATATCAATTATTCTTCAATTTCATATTCTAATTCAAAGTCAAGGCCCTTTATAGAGCCTTTTTGTTGTAGCTACTACCCCGGCCAAAGGCAGTGGGAAATTTGCACACTTGCTGCCTTGCTTGACTGGGGTTATCAATTGTTCTTCAATTTCATATTTTGATTCAAAGTCACGGCCCTTTATCGAGCCTTTTTGTCGTAGCTTCTACCCCAGCCGAAGGTTAATTCTCCAACAGTAATCTGTAAAATTTGCCAAACAACTCTTTCAAGGGGTGATTCTTCCAAAAAATACTTCTTGAGCACAGCAAATATAGTGTGACACGTGAAGAATTTGCACCCCAACAACTTTTCTTGAGCTGCAACACAAATATTGAAGGGCAACCCACTTGCTGCTGCACCAAGCACATCAACTGCTCCAACAGCATCTTCAGCAAGCAGTCCATACTCACATATTAATCTTGATTTTGGTAAACTTGAATTTCTATGCATTTATTGTGATGAACTTTTCTGTTACGTGAAACAGTCTATCAACCTCATAAGAAACAGGAAACAGGAACATCGCTGTCCTCAACATTAGTCATTAGACATTTATCAAACTTTTTTGTTGTAACTACCCCAGCCGAAGGCAGTGGGAAATTTGCATACTTGCTGCCTTTCTTGGCTGGGGTTATCAATTATTGTTCAATTTCATATTCTGATTGAAAGTCAAGACCCTTTATCGAGCCTTTTTGTTGTAACTACTTTCCTGGCTAAAGGCAGTGGGTAATTTGCACACTTGCAACCTTTCTTATTTTTGACATTATTCATATTCCACTCAATCAACACATCATCTACACATGCACACACCTACTTGCTGCCAAAGGCAGTAAGAAATGTGTACACTTGCTGCCTTTCTTGGCTGGGGTTATCAATTATTCTTGAATTTTATAATAGAGTTGTTACGATTTTAATTAAGAAAGTGAAGAAATTTAAAAAAAAACAGCATTTTACAAGAAAAAGAAAACTATGGAAAATCTAGTTGAGAAGGCTTTCGAATTGAATTTTTTAAAATTTGTTTTAGTAATCAATAGAATTCGAGCACTAGATAAGCCAATCCATTTAATGAAGGCCAAAAGTAAGTGGAAAAGAGTAATTAACAGAAGTCATTTTTCAGAGATTTTTTGGGCTGAATGGAAACATAGTTCAAGTTATGAACCTTTTTTTAATGATGAGAGTTATCTTCAGAGTAATGATTTGTTGCATTCAGTTGACACTAGTGGTCGTGCTTATGAGGTTAGAAATGGTTGTGCTATTGAGAAAGAGAAAAATGTTCCTAGAAATGCAGAAGAGGTGTTAACTGATGAAGTTTTTTAGGAGACGTCCTAAAGCTCCAGTGAACACTTGGAATTGTAGTAGTATTTGTAGTGTACGGCAAGTATCTATTGATTTTTTATGCAATTTCTTAAGTAACTATAATAAGAAAACTGTTAAACAAAAGATTAAGATGTTGCAAGAACAAGACCCTTGCAGAGTGAGAGAAAATACTGGTTTGTAAGTTCCTTCTCTGGCTTGTCTTTCTAAAAAAGTATGTTGAAGTGTTTTTCACAATTTCAGGATGTTAGCAGTTCATCATACTCAAATGAGGAAATTAGTCAGAACATTGTATTACGCAAAAAGTCCAGCACTAATGTTAGAAAAGTTGAACAGTGCTCTTTTTCATGGATCTGTATCTATCAGATGTAACGAATGTTTCTAATGAAATTCAGCTTAGTTACTTTGGTCCTCAGGAAGATAGTGCAGAAACTGAGATATTAATAGAAGAAAATGTGGAAGATAATGTACAATGTTGTACCGTAGAAAGTTTTGAGCAGGAAATTACAAAGTTTAAGGTGATTTTAGGTTAAAAGCCAAATTATTCTTGTATTTGTTGTCGACGAACTCATTATAAAAATCAAACCAGGACTGTTGATCTGTATTTGAAAAGTAAAAAGGAAAATAATAATGAGTGGAAGGATTTTGCAACTTATTTGTTGGTAGAGAACTGTTTTGATTTGGGTTCTGATTAGCGTATTTGTAAATATTGTTATAACAAATTAGATGAGAACAAAATGCCTGCTAGAGCTGTGCATAATAATCTTGAGTTGGTAAGTATTCCTTCTGAACTGATGGATTTAAATACCGATGAGTCTTTTCTTATTCAATGTGTACATCCATTTCAGGCTATTGTTCGTACGGAGCCTAAGACAGAGAAATTGCCTCCTTCAGATTTACAAAGAGGATTTAAGGGAAGAGTTGTATATTTGCCTCTAGTTTTAAAGAAAAATATTGATTCAATTGGTATAGAAAATGTAGAAGATGAACCTTTAGTTAATCTTGTTAATGGCGTTCCTACTAGGAGTAAGAAAATCTGGCAAGAATTAGTGGATGTTAGGAAAGTAAAATAGGCAATGTTGTATCTGGTAAAAAATAATCAATATTATAAAAATATGTATGTGAGAGTAGAAGAAATAACTGTAGAAGAAGATATTGACTCGCCATCTGGACAAATTGAAAAAGTGAATGTGTCCAGAACTGAAGAAATCGACGAACATTACAGTGTTCATCCACTTCATTCTAAAGAAGTGATGGAGAATACTATAGAGTTATTCCAAATGAAAGAAGCAAAGGGAAGTCCCATTAGTGTATGGAAAAAAAGCTTGGAAGCTCGTTGTTTCCTTCAGTTGTTTCCCACAGGAAAAGAAGGACGATATGATGACCGACCTGTTCAGATTCCTGCATCTAAATACCGGACATCAAGATATATATGCAGAACAGCCAAGAGTTCGACAATGTATTCCATATTTGTTTCATCTTTTGTTTGAGAGTGATTTGTCTGGACTTTCTTATGCAGTAAACCATATATTGAAAACATGTGTACATCTGCAAAATGTTTCGGCAAAGGAATTTATGGATAATGTACAGCAGAAAGATAATGTTTTGGAATCTCAGCTGATTCATCTCATGGCATGTCAGCGTGGTACTAATGAGTACTGGTACCATCGTCATGGAGAACTGAAATGTATGCTTAGGAACTTAGGAACTCCTACATGGTTCCTTACTCTATGCTGTGCTGAGTACGCTTGGGATGATTTACTTCAATTTCTTCGAGACGCAAATCCAAATATACTAAATATTGAATACAAGGCACCTGGAGAATTGTGCTCTTTGGATCCAGTTAATGTATGCAGGTATTTTTCAATCATAGATTCGAAGCTATGATGTCTTTTATCACCAATAAAAAAATCCTTCTTTTGGAAAGGTTTTGGATTTCTTTTGGTGAAAGGAGTATCAAGCAAAAGGTGCTCCTCACATATATATGCTAATATGGATCAAAGATGCTCCCAAATTTTCAACTGAGTCAGATGATACTGTGCTGTCTTTTATTGAAAAATATGGTACATGTGATATACCAAAAGTACACAAGATAAGGACTAAAGACAACAAGTCTTACGATTACAAAGCCATCGTTGTGGGAAATACTGTCGTCGAAAGTACAAATCTAAAGGACAAGTTCTACACCAAATGTCGTTTTGGATTTCCACGTCCTATAATATTGAAAGGAAAAATGAACAGTTTTATGTCATCTTTGAAACATAACATCACAAGAAAGTCTCCCAAAAATACCTACAACTTAAAAAGAAATGAAGAGTCAAAATACATAAATGACTACAACCCAGTCATTTTGTCTATGTGGAGTGCTAACATGGACATTCAATATGTTGCAGACAATTCCGTTGCTGTTGCTCGATATGTAACATCCTACATAACAAAATCAGAAAAGACAGAATTGAAGGAGATGTGGGAAGATATTTCCCAGGAGAAGAGTCTAAGTAAGAAATTATATAGTAACAGTTTAAAGATGTTATCTCATCGAGAAATTGGAGCGTATAAATGTTCAGATCGCTTATCATCTGGAAATCTTTACTCCAAATCATGAAGAATCATTTGGGTGAGTCTAGTACTTCATGCAACACAAAATCGAGTACTTAAATCCGTACTAGAAATTGAATATTTAACTGAAAAAGAGCCAGAAAGTATATGTATTATAGTGTATTGGTTTATAACACTTCCTATTCCAACTGTTGAAAGATCCCTCCCATTTTATTCATTCTACTTTGACTTCCTAAGAAGAACAATCTCTTCTGAGAATTCTGTCAAATAGAAGGAAGATCACCATAATAACAGCAATGGACTAATCTTCCAGCTATTCTTCAGACGGAAATTTCATTCCTAAAGAGCGTCCAAAGAAGAAGAAAAAAGCTCTAATTTGGAAGTTATTTACTTTTCCTGAAGGGCAAAAAAAGGTTAATGCTTCGTTAGTAACCTGTAAAATTTGCCAAACAACTCTATCAAGGAGTGATCCATCCAAAAAATACTCCTTTGGCACACCAAGTATGGTGCGACATGTCAAGAACTTGCACCCCAATAACTTTGCTCGAGCTCCAACATGGAGGTTACAGGAGAACCCACCTGCTGCTGCACCACGCACATCAACTGCCGCAGCAGCATATTCAGCAATCACACCCACAGATTGATCCTGATTTCGGTGAAGTTAACATTCTATGCATTTATTGTGATGAACTTTTGTCTTATCGGGAACAGCCTATCGACCTAATAAAATGCAGGAAGCAGGAGCAACGCTATCCTCAACATTACTTTTTTTGACATTATCTTGTAATAGATATCAACTACCCCACCCGAAAGCAGTGGTAAATTTGCACAATTGCTTCCTTTCTTGGCTGGGGTTATCAATTATTTTTCAATTTCATATTCTGATTCAAAGTCAAGGCCCTTTATCGAGCCTTTTTGTCGTAGCTACTACCTCAGCTGAAGGTTAATGCTTAAAAAGTAATCTGTAAAATTTACCAAACAACTCTTTCAAGGGGTGACGCATCCAAAAAGTGCGACACGTGAAGAACTTGCACCCCAACAACTTTGCTTGAGCTGCAACACAAAAATTGCAGGGCAACCCACTTGCTGCTGCACCAAGCACATCATTTGCTGCAACAGCATCTTCGGCAAGCAGTCCATATGCACATATTAATCTTGATTTTGGTAAACTTACATTTCTATGCATTTATTGCGATTAACTTTTCTGTTACGTGAAACAGTCTATCAACCTCATAAAAAACAGGAAACAGGAACACCGCTGTCCTCAACATTAGTCATTAGACATTTATCAAACTTTTTTGTTGTTACTACCCCGGCCGCAGGCAGTGGGAAATTTGCACACTTGCTGCCTTTCTTGGCTGAGGTTATCAATTATTGTTCAATTTCATATTCTGATTCAAAGTCAAGACTCTTTATCAAGCCTTTTTGTTGTGGCTACTACCCCGGCCAAAGGCAGTAGGAAATTTGCACACTTGCTACTTTTCTTGGCTCGGGTTATCAATTATTCTTCTTGTAATACAAATTCAAAGTGCACACCCTTTATTCAGCCTTTTTGGTAACTACTTCCCGTAAATAGCAGTAGGTAATTTCCACACTTGCATTCTTTCTTGCGATGCATAGTCTGTGTAATGAGCTGGGTATCAAAAGATCTACTTCCCTGATAAGACAGTGGTTAATTTGTGCGTCTTCAGCCTTTTAACTTTTTACCCTATTTATCTTCCATTCAATGAATACATCATCCACATATAAACACACTTACTTGCTGCCTTTCTTAGCTGCGGTTATCAATTACTCTTCAATTTCATATTCTGATTCAAAGTCAAGGCCCTTTATCTAGCCTTTTTCATGGAGATACTACCCCGGCGGAGGGCAGTGGGAAATTTGTGCACTTGCTGCCTTTCTTCGCAGGGGTTATCAATTATTGTTCAATTTCATATTCTGATTCAAAGTCATGGCCCTTTATCGAGCCTTTTTGTAGTAGCTAGTACCCCGGCCAAAGGCAGTGGGAAATTTGCGCACTTGCTGCCTTTCTTGGCTGGGGTTATCAATTATTGTTCAATTTCATATTCTAATTCAAAATCATAGCCCTTTATTGAGCCTTTTTGTTGTAACTACTTCCCCAGCTAAAGGCAGTGGGTAATGTGCACACTTGCTGCCTTTCTTATTTTTTACAATATTCATCTTCCACTCAATCAACACATCATCTACACATACACACACCTACTTGCTGCTTTTTTTAACTCGGGTTATCAATTATTCTTGAATTTCACATTCTGATTCAAAGTCAAGGCCCTTTATCGAACCTTTTTGTTATAGCTACTACCTCGGCCAAACACAACACGACATAGCAGGACTATGAAAAGCATCTACATCTACAGCACTACATGCCAAAAAGAAATGCTTACTGTGTAAGTGACATTTTCCATCGGTTAGATATAAAATCTGTCAAAAGAAAAGAAACATGTTCTCAGTGAAGTGAAATGACTTTTTGTGATATATTGAAACTATTTTCACAACTTCTTTACTGTTGTTTGTTATTACAGTATGTTTCTGCTCCTCACGTTTAATATTTTAAGCTACACTGCAACTATTTTCACAACTTCATTACTGTAATATCGAGGTTTGTAGTGCTCACATAAAATATTTTGTGATACCTTGAAACAATTTTTAAAACTTGTTTACTATAATATCAGTCTTTCAACTACTTTCATACCATATTTTTGGATACATTGCAACTATTCTAAAACATTCTTTACTGTAATATCAGTGTTTGAGTGGTAACAGAAAATAAATGTGATACATTGTACTGTGTGGCTCACTACAATATTAAAACAGAAGTGTGATAGTGTTTGCTGGTAGTGTAAAGATACAGACTGGAGTATTAAAGGTATAAAACACAAGTTTGACGATGCATGGAAGAGTGCATACATAGTCTATAGAGGTTTGAAGCAGACCATGCCTTAAGCCCGCTTTGCATCATGAGTACTTCAGTACTAGCTGAATGATAACAATTCTGCAAGAAGAGTGTCTCAAACCATTTTTATTATATAATAATACATGTATTCTTGTAACATCTCATAATTTAATAGAGCTTCTAAAAAAATGTCATCAAATATTTAATTTTCCTGATTATCAATTTCAAAAGTCATATAATCATACTTAATGTCATCTAATGCATCCAAGATTTCGTCTAGGAAATCACAACTGATATCAGCAGCATTAATTTCTTCCTCTTAATTCTAGCTACTTACAAAAAAGTATGTTCAGCTCTTCTATGACACTGTTACTAATTTCGAAACCGTCTTCCAACTTGTTTTGTTGATTTTCCGTACTGTATTTCTTATGTTGTAGGTCCTTGTACAAAAACATAAACACTTCATGTTATCCTTACTGTAATATCAGCATATTTTGTACTTGAGTGTATATTATTTTGAAAACATTCGAAAAATAAATACAATAAATACAGTGTCACTATGCATTGTGTCAAGTGCTTTATTTAGCATATACAGGAATATGTTACCTTTGATAGTAATGACATACAAACCAAAACAAGATAGAACACTGCAACTAAAGCACATTACATAATGGTACAAAGCATCTCATTGGAATGTTGTGTATTAGGATAACATACACAACTCACATATAAAATGATTTCAGAAACTTGTTACTTTTTCGATGATAAGGATTAGTAATGTCTTTCCAAGAACATTTGAATATTTGAATATTTAAAAGGGTAAAATAGGAGGTGAACAACACAGGTAAGACGTTACATCTCAGAATGCAAGAATAGATGAAAAGGGTGGTCCGTGATCTCCATGTACAATGGCCAGTAGAGACGTTTTAAGAGCGGGTACACTCAAGGTATTCTATAATGTGCAGTAAGTGCTGATGATAACACCACACAGAATGGGCAAGAACAGATCTCCCCTGGATTTTGCCCCTGCTTGTATCCTCAGGGAAGTATACTCAGCCTGTCCCACTCCCCCTTTGACCCTTCTCAATGATTCACTCACGCATGGTTTTGTCCCCAGTCCACACAAATCGGCGGTTGTCATCCCAATCTTAAAAAAATTGGATGCCGATTCTTCCTCCCCCTCCAATTATCGCCCCATTTCACTCCTTCCTTACCTTGCAAAAGTTCTTGAAACTCATATCACTTCCACTTTGAGCACTCATATCGAGGCAAATCATTGCCTCTCCCCATGCCAAGCTGGCTTCCGTCCCCTGCATTCTACAGAGAAAGTGGTCATTTCAGTCATGGACAAGCTGCGTGAAGGTATTGACATCAACCTTCCGCAGGCCTTGATCCTCCTAGATCTATCCGCCACTTTTGACACGGTGGACCACTCCATCCTTCTCAACCGTGTCAGAGCGGCGGGCATAGAAGGCTTAGCCTTCTCTTGGCTGGAGTCCTTTCTCGCCGGGAGAACTCAGGCGGTCCATTTGACCGGTTTTGCTGCGGCCTCTCGCAAGGTAGAGTGCGGGGTCCCTCAGGGCTCATCACTCTCCCCTCTTCTGTTCAACCTTTATATTTTTCCCCTTATTTTTATGTTACAGCAACTGGAGGTTACCGTGTTCAATTACGCGGATGACCTCCAGTTAATCTTTAATTTGTCTCACTCACCTTCATCTGCCCTGAATGTCCAAACAGTAATGACGTTCATTCAAGATTGGATGAACTGCAGCCACCTCAAACTCAACCCGGACAAGACCGAGCTGGTCCTAACCGGAGGTGGCTGCAGTCCATGGTCCCCTTCCTTCTGGCCCCCTTCCATTGGTGCCCCTCCACTTCCCGTGTCCAAAGTAAAAACCCTGGGAATCTTTCTTAATCCCCAGCTCACTGTTCACCCACAAGTCAGCTCCGTGGTTTCTTCATGTTTTTTCTCCCTTAGAGTAATTAGGAAAGTCTCTCGTTTCTTTTCCCCCTCAGCTTTAAAAATTATTATGCTGGCCATGGTACTGTCCCGCATAGACTATGGCAACATAGTCTATAATGGGGCCCCTGCATACATGATTCATCGATTACAACTGGTGCAGAATCAGGCGGCCCGCCTGATCCATGGCCTACCTAAATATCATCGGGTCACTCCATTACTCAAAACACTGCACTGGCTCCCTGTAAGAGAGCGTGCCTTGTTTAAACTTGGCTGCCTCACGTATCAGGCTAAATCGGGCACTGCTCCCGAGTTCATCTGCTCTCTTATTAAGCCATATTGCCCAGGCAGAGAACTTCGCTCGGCCCATTTGGCCCTTCTTACCATCCCTCGCTTTAAAAAGCAGAAGGCGGGCGGAGCGAGATTCGCTGTCCTGGCTCCAACCTTTTGGAATTCCCTTCCGGTTACTCTGCGTACTTCACCTTCTTATCTTTTGTTCCGGAAGAACCTTAAAACCTTCCTTTTCACACAAGCCTATTTGACCTAATTTCTTCTGCTGTTGCTGACCACTGTTCACCACTAGCGCCATGAAACCGCTGGGTATTCGAGCGCTGTACAAATGTTTTTAAATTCAAATAAATAAATTCAAATAAAATAATGTATTGTATGTGCTTGGACTATGATGAGAATACACTGTACGAGAACCACGGTCAAGTGCAAAGATTAAATACTTAAGACATAGCAAACGAGATTGCAACAAGTGCTAGGAGGGTCCAAGAGTGGTGGAGGCTGGGTTTCTTAACCCGTGTCCTACCTACTGTGTTGCAAACTTAAATCAGTGATGACAGGAGTGCCTTTCTTTGATTCCCCCCATTATGTTGTCAATTAGGGTGGAGGGAGGGAAAGGCAAGGAGTAAACTACATGTCTACAGATCTACTGCTATGTTCAGAACACTGGATCAAGCACTGAAGAAACAAAGTCAGATACAATAGAAGATACACAAAACAAGGGTACACAAAAGATACACAAAGGAAAGCTACACAAATAAGACGGCGAAACTTGAACACAAACTGGTAAGTCAGCAAAAGAATAAAAAGGCTAAGAACACTGCAACGGACGTTACGCTGTGGAACTCATTGTCAGGTCCATGAAACTGTGCAGGCAGCAGTTAGGAGCCTACAAAGGACGATAGCAGGATGAGGCCCCTGGAGAAGCTTGGGGCAGTGGCGGTCCCCGGGGCTACGAGGTAGGGCCGTGAGCCCCCCGCATACTTCAAAATAAAACCCCGGGGGTAGCGTTCCCCAGGGTTCGGAGGGCCTTACAAGCCCCTCATTATGGAAAGAAATTGCCCCCGGGATTTGGCCCCCCGGGGGCTAATTAAGAATAAAACGGACTTCTAGTTTTTTTTCCTTTTCCACCGCCTACGCATACGATACATGTACCCCACGATTTCTTATTAAAAAAAAAAATTGGGCCTAAAGATCCATGTGGGACCCCCTGAGCAGTCCTAGAGGGTCAGGATGTTTCTACCCTGCCCCCTTTCCTTATTTTCCAACTTTGTTTTACTGTTTTCTTGTGACTCGGTTCTACAGAGGCACAAGATGGCTGCCAACACTTCCTGTTTTGGAGTGTTGACAAACAGCTGACATCCAATCAACATGCAGCTCGTGCTCGTAATTGTACGGTTTTCGGTACACTTGCTGTACGCATGGGGGGCTAAAAACATACTTAAAAAAAGAAAAATAATAAAGCCCTGAGGGGTTGGTGGTCTCCAGGGCTGCGGGGAGGGCAGCCGTAAGCCCTCCCACATACTTCAAAATAAAACCCCAGGAGTGCCGTTCCCCGGGACTCTGGAGACCTTACAAGCCCCCCATTATGGAAAAAAAATGCCCCCGGGATTTGCCCCCCGCGAGCTAATTAAGAATAAAATGGACTTCTATTGTTTTTCCTTTTCCACCGCGTACGCGTACGATACACTTACCCCGCGATTTCTTATTTTTAAAAAAATCCATGTGGGACCCCCTGAGCAAGCCTAGAGGGTCAGGATGTTTCTACTCTGCCCCCTTTCCTTATTTTTCAACTTTGCTACACTGTTTTCTTGTGACTCGGTTCTACCGGGGCACACGATGGCTGCCAACACTTCCTGGTTTGGAGTGTTGACAAACAGCTGACATCCAATCAACATGCAGCTCGTGCTCGTAATTGTACGGTTTTCGGTACACTTGCTGTACGCATAGGGGGGGCTAAAAACATACTTAAAAAAAAAAGCCCTGAGGGGTTGGTGGTCTCCAGGGCTGCGGGGAGGGCAGCCGTAAGCCCCCCCACATACTTCAAAATAAAACCCCAGGAGTGCCATTCCCCGGGACTCGGGAGACCTTACAAGCCCCCCATTATGATAAAAAAAATTGCCCCCGGGATTTGGCCCCCCGCGAGCTAATTAAGAATAAAATGGACTTCTATTTTTTTTTCCTTTTCCACTGCGTACGCGTACGAGACACGTACCCAGTGATTTCTTATTTTTAAAAAAATCCATGTGGGACCCCCTGAGCAAGCCTAGAGGGTCAGGATGTTTCTACCCTGCCCCCTTTCCTTATTTTTCAACTTTGCTTTAATGTTTTCTTGTGACTCGGTTCTACCGAGGCACACAATGGCTGCAAACATTTCCTGGTTTGGAGTGTTGACAAACAGCTGACATCCAATCAACATACAGCTCGTGCTCATAATTGTACGGTTTTCAGTACACTTACTGTACGCATAGGGCGGGATGCTGAAAACATACTTTCAAAAAAATAATTTAAAAGCCCCGATGGGGTGGCGGTCCTCGGGGCAGCAGGGAGGGCAGCCGTAAGCCCCCCCGCATACTTCAAAATAAAACCCCGGGAGTGCCGTTCCCCGGGACTCGGGAGACCTTACAAGCCCCCCATTATGGAAAAAAATTTCCCCGGGATTTGGCCACCCCGAGAGCTAATTAAGAATAAAACGGACTTCTAGTTTTTTCTTTTTCCATCGCATACTCGTACGATACACGTACCCCGTGATTTCTTATTTTAAAAAAATTTCCATGTGGGACTCCCTGAGCAAGCCTAGAGGGTCAGGATGTTTCTACCCTGCCCCCATGCCTTATTTTTTAACTTTGCTTTACTGTTTTCTTGTGACTCGGTTCTACAAGATGGCTGCCATTACTTCCTGGTTTGGAGTGTTAAAAGACAGTTAACATCCAATCAGCATGCAGCTCGTGCTCGTAATTGAACGGATTTCCGTACGCGAGCAGTACTTCGTCTATAGATATCACTATGATTTTACTTTTGATTTTCGCAGGAACTACTAAACGGATTCACACCATTTAACAAAAAGCACAAACTGCACACCGAACTCTACCTCTCTGCCAAATTTGGTGTAATTCCGTTCAGCCGTTTGGGCTGTAGCCCTGGCTAAAGGTCCCTATGGAAAATTACATGGGGAAAACACGTTTTGGGACCCCCCTTTTATCTCGCCCCCCTTGACGAATCACCCCCAAACTTTCAGGGAAGGAGCTGAGCTGAGCAGGCCATTTCCTTGGAGAAATTCGCAAAGATTCGTCCACCAGCGGTAAAAGCAAATAGGGGACCACCACCCCCTGGGGCTTTGTTGATGTTGGGAGGGGGCCCTCCTGGAGCCTTTGACGGCCCTGGGGACTGCCACCCCCCCAGGGCCATCAAGCCCTGGGGGGTAGAGGGGTAGAGGCTCCTGCAGTGTCCCGAGGTGCCCACCCCCGGGACACTGCTGTTTGCAGTGGTAGGGCTGGAGCCTCGCGGCTCCCACCCTACCACAGCAAACTGCTTTTATTTTTGAATGAGAGAGCAGGAAACCTGATCTCTCTTTCAAAAATCAAAGCTGATTACTTTTCTGTACGGGGAGCAGCATCTTAGCTGCTCCCCATACAGAAAAGCAATGCCGGCTCCCGCAGGATGCTGTGAGCCGGCAGGGACCGTGGGGGGCTTGGGGACCCCCCACGGCTCCCAACAAGGAGGACCAGGCCATGGGGGAGGGGGTCCCTGGGGCCAGAAGTGGCCAGGGAGGGGGCCACGTGGCCCCCTCCCTCCAAAAAAAAAGTAAAGTAAAGGGGGCATAGGAGTATAATAATAAATAAAAATGAAGTTGGCCATGCCCCGGGGATGGGGTGCCCGGGGCTTGAATTCGTCAAAATAAAAAAAAAGATTTGGAGGCAGGCCCTGGGAGATGGGGTCTCGAGGGCCAAAAAAAAAGAAAAAGAAGGGGGGCTACAGAGCCCAGAATTTCCCAGTGAAACCAGTCAATGTTCGCCTATGGTAGGAAATTCAAGTTACTGGTAAGTATGGTTAGAATTACCTTTCAGGGTCAGTGCTGGGCTAAAAGATGCAGCACTAGGTTCTCTCCTGATACCAGGTGAGTAAATCAGAATTCGTAGTTCGGCTGATTTTACAAGAATATTTGTACTTTTCAAAAATGAACACTTAGAAACTTTTCTGTTGAAAACCATACAATGGATTCCTATTGAAGAAATACAAGTTACAGTAAGTACGCTTAGAATTACTTTTCAGGATCAGTGCTGGGCTAAAAGATATACAAAAGGGGATAGCCAGAAACCGGTCCTTGGATGCTTGATTCCGGTCTGGGAAAGACATGGCTTGGTAGTTCGGACTGGACTGTTCCAATGAGGCACAGGGTCAGAACTGATTTGCATATAGCCAGGGTCTAACCCAGGGTGGTGTGGAGTGCAAAAAAACGATGGATTTAGGCCCAGATCTCTGTACTGGGGTGAATGTATGACATTGTTCTACATTCTGTCCATCAACTGTGTTTTTTGCAATTTTCACCCCGAGTGGGCTGGGTATGCTCAGACGTGAGTCCCAGGCTCTCCACACCACTGGAGTCAAGCTATCCAGGCTGATGAAGGCTGATAGCCAGAAACCGGTCCTTGGGTGCTTGATTCCGGTCTGGGAAAGACATGGCTTGGTAGTTCGGACTGGACTGTTCCCATGAGGCACAGGGTCAGAGCTGATTTGCATATAGCCAGTGTCTAACCCAGGGTGGTGTGGAGTGCAAAAAAACGATGGATTTAGGCCCAGATCTCTGTACTGGGGTGAATGTATGACATTGTTCTACATTCTGTCCATCAACTGTGTTTTTTGCAATTTTCACCCCGAGTGGGCTGGGTATGCTCAGACGTGAGTCCCAGGCTCTCCACACCACTGGAGTCAAGCTATCCAGGCTGATGAAGGCTGATAGCCAGAAACCGGTCCTTGGATGCTTGATTCCGGTCTGGGAAAGACATGACTTGGTAGTTCGGACTGGACTGTTCCCATGAGGCACAGGGTCAGAGCTGATTTGCATATAGCCAGTGTCTAACCCAGGGTGGTGTGGAGTGCAAAAAAACGATGGATTTAGGCCCAGATCTCTGTACTGGGGTGAATTTATGACATTGTTCTACATTCTGTCCATCAACTGTGTTTTTTGGGCTAAAAGATGCCGCACTACGCTCTCTCCTGATAACAGGTGTGTAAAACCGAATTCGTAGCTCGGCTGATTTTACAGGAATATTTGTACAAAAGTGAAGGAAGGGCGCCGGGCCTGAGGTGACATGTGTGCAAACACGCCCTGTGGCGTGTTTTAAGTTGCAGGATTAAGTGCCCTTGAATCCTGAGGTCTCTGGGGGCCAACTAGCCCACCAGATACCCCTAGTATGCGCCAGAGGGCTGCGTTGCAGAGAGGTATTCTGAGGCCACGCCCCTTTTTATAACACACTACAACGTAGCTATATGCTAGTGTGTGAAAGTTTTCATAAATGGATAGGTACTGCATAATTCTCTAAAGAATGCATTTGTCATATATGATGAATGTATTACTGCAGAACTATAAGGAAGTGTTGTACCATGACACTGTCAGCTCTTTAGCTACAGCGTGCTCAGCTACTTCTGAAGGACACAGATGCAACATATGAACATAAATAAACAGACAGAGCTCTTGAGGCGGAAAGCCGAGAGCAAGGAACAATTTTAAAGATTACTTTTAGAATTGCTATTGTGATACTCTGTGTTTTTAAAAACTACTTTTAACTCTTGCTCCCCTTTGTGATTCCCCTCCCCGCGCAGCCGAGTCAGGCGCTGCAGCGGGTCGCAGGAGAATCGACGTGACACCCGGGCACCGCCCACTGACACAGGCCACGCCCCTTTTTCTATTTAAGGCGCGCTTTCTGGCCAGCGCTCGTAGCAGACAGAGCTCTTGAGGCGGAAAGCCGAGAGCAAGGAACAATTTTAAAGATTACTTTTAGAATTGCTATTGTGATACTTTGTGTTTTTAAAAACTACTTTTAACTCTTGCTCCCCTTTGTGATTCCCCTCCCCGCGCAGCCGAGTCAGGCGCTGCAGCGGGTCGCAGGAGAATCGACGTGACACCCGGGCACCGCCCACTGACACAGGCCACGCCCCTTCTTCTATTTAAGGCGCGCTTTCTGGCCAGCGCTCGTAGCAGACAGAGCTCTTGAGGCGGAAAGCCGAGAGCAAGGAACAATTTTAAAGATTACTTTTAGAATTGCTATTGTGATACTCTGTGTTTTTAAAAACTACTTTTAACTCTTGCTCCCCTTTGTGATTCCCCTCCCCGCGCAGCCGAGTCAGGCGCTGCAGCGGGTCGCAGGAGAATCGACGTGACACCCGGGCACCGCCCACTGACACAGGCCACGCCCCCCCTCTCTGATATATAAGAATGTGTTGCTCCCGGAAGCGCAGCGGACGGGCGCAGCGGGCGCGCCGGCGGTGCGCCGAAGGCGCTCCAAAGGCAAGCCCGTCTGCACCCGTCCGCGACCATACGGGACCAGGGGCCACGATCCCTGGTTCCCACATAACCCAAGACAGGACATACAGCTCGGCAGCCCTCCACAACATAGGAACTACTGCTGCTGCACACTGTACATACATTTACTCACCAGCTGAACTCCCCCTCCGCTGCCTTGGATGCAAACACCCCTTTCACAATGCCACATCACCAGCTGTGTCACAGGAATACTGCATGTATGTACTTAACTGCCGGTCCCTACCGAGGCACAGCACACAAATTGCCCTGCTGTTAGAGGAGCGCAAGCCAGATGCCATCTTTTTGACAGAGACATGGCTTACATCGCAATCTGAGTCAGACATAGTCTCAGCCTTACCCTCTGGTTTTCAAATCTACAGATTAGACCGGTCAGAGGGGAGAGGAGGAGGCCTGGCTATCATACTAAAAGACCAGTATCGCTGTCGCACCACAGCTGAAACTATTCCTGAGTGCGAGAGCTTAGCATTCAGCATAGATTTTAATGCGAACAACTCCTTCTCCGGCACTCTGATATACCGCCCCCCAGAGCCGGCTAAACTGTTCCATAGGTCCCTTCCAGATATCATAGCCAAACGAATTATGACCTCTGCTAACTACACGGTCCTAGGAGACCTTAATTTCCATTTCAATTCCCCTACAGATCATACTGCCATGGAACTAACAGATGACCTAGCAGCCTTACAATTAATTCAGCTTGTCACAGCCCCTACCCATGAAAAGGGTAACCTACTTGATCCGATTTTTAGCAACTGCACCGAGTTGGTGGTGGGCCAACCCACTCGTCTTCCCTGGTCAGATCATTTTCTAGTCCCGCTTACCTGGCTTACCTGCAAAACCCCCCTGCCTACCCCTCAAGTCATAACGAAGAGGAATTGGGCTAAACTACCTATGGAGTCCTGGATAAGTAACCTAGATTCCACCCGCCCATCTCCCGACACAGACCCCAACTTGGCAAACAAGAATTAAGAGGGCTGGATCACGAACTCACTGGATACGATTCTCCCTTTTCGGAGATCCATATCAAAGAGGCTGCATAAATCAGCACCCTGGTTCTCTGACACCTTAAGAGAAAAAAAACGCCTCTGTAGGAAACGAGAGAGAGCGTGGCGTCTAGATTTCCTACCTGGAAAAAAGTCCCTATATAAAGAGGCAATCAAGGCCTATAGAGAAGGGGTCAGGGCGGCACAGGCCACTTACTTTGCGGACAAAATCATGGAAGCCAAATCCAAACCCAAGGAAATCTTTCACTTGGTAAAAAAAAATGCACTAAAGTGAACACAGCACCCCCCTTGGCAAAAACTCAAGAACAATGCAATGAGCTTGCGGAATTCTTTTATAATAAAGTCACCCAGATCTACTCTTCCTTCCCGATAGCAGCCACAAATCCAGGAGCAACCGACCAAACATCTTCGAGTCACCTCACCCCCCCAGATCAGCCAAATCTTGAACATTTCCCCCCATTAGACCTTGACACCCTTAACCGATTGGCACGCCAAGTCAAATCTGGCTCTCCTCATGACCCAGCTCCACCGGAGATCTTGCTCCAGGCAAGTCAAGCTACCCTGCCGTAATTCTGGATCTACTAAACTCTTCCATCTCCTCCTGTACAGTGCCCACTGTATGGAAGAGAGCCATGGTACGGGCACTGTTAAAAAAATCCAACCTTGATCCAGATGATCATTCCAGTTACCGTCCTATCTCACTCCTCCCCTGGGCAAGCAAGGTCCTGGAGAAGTACATAAACACTCAGATAGTTCAATTCCTTGAGAACAACCTGCTATTGGACACGACCCAGACAGGTTTCAGACCTAAGCACGGTACTGAAACCGCCTTGCTAGCGGTTACCGAAGAATCACGCAGGATACTAGATCAAGGAGGATCAGTGGCAGTGATCCTCCTTGACCTAAGTGCAGCCTTTGATACGGTCAGCTACGCCACCTTGCTGAACCGTTTACGTAACATCGGAGTAACAGGCGATGCACTGAGGTGGCTTGAATCCTTCTTGACTAACAGATCTTTCCAGATCTTTGACGGAGAAATAGTGTCAGCCAGCAAATCACTGAGTTGTGGGGTTCCGCAGGGCTCCTCCTTAAGCCCTGCGTTGTTTAACATATATATGAAACCACTGGCTGGGGTCGTCGAACCACACGGTATTAAGATCATATCGTATGCCGACGATACCCAGCTAGTGGTTTCTCTGGCGCAAGAGAGCAACAGGCAAACCCCGGAAGGCCTGATGAAATGTTTAGAGGATGTCAAGGAGTGGATGACAATTTCCTCTCTAAAACTTAATGGAGATAAAACTGAGCTCATGTTCCTGGGCCCTGTATCACCATTGCCACTTATCTCCCTATGGCCCCCCTGTCTGGGTACCCCTCCTACCCCTTAGGAAAGTGTAAAAAGCCTAGGAGTATGGCTGGACAAAAGTCTCTCTTTTACCACTCAGGCCACTAAGTTATCTGCCACATGTTTCGGCCTACTCAGACCACTGAGGAAAGTTCTACCCCTTTTACCAATGGTAGCCAAACAAGTGACAGTACAAGGCCTGATTCAGTCCCGGCTAGACTCAAATAACGCCCTATACGTGGGAACCCCTGAGATGACCTTACGAAAGTTGCAGGTGGTACAGAACTGTGCAGCCCGTACCTTGCTACAGATCCCACGCACTCAGTCAGCTAGATCCGGATTAAAAAGTCTGCATTGGCTGCCAGTGAGGCAGAGAGTGGCATTCAAGGCACTATGTATTGCCCACCGGGCCTTCTGGAAGACAGGCCCAGTAATCAACGACAACCTAGTCACTCGCTACCACCCAAGTAGAAATCTTCGCTCTACGGAGGCTTTCTTGGCTGTGGTACCCAGAGTTAGGAGAGCTAGGACCGGAGGCAGGATGTTCTCCCTGAACGCCTCGAAGTTATGGAATTCACTTCCTCTACAACTCCGGTCCAACTCGAACCTGCTCTCATTCCGCAAACAACTGAAGACCCTTCTGTTTGCAAGGTCCATCGAGCTCTAACCTCTTCCGCACTGCCCACCTCTGTCTACATACTCAGCGCTTGGACGCCCATTGGGCAGCAATCGCGCTATACAAATCAAAAAAAAAAAAAATGTTGGAAGTCTGTCCTTCCCTCTCCACTGCTGCTTAAACTGCACGCATGTGGTGGGTGATACAGGCTACCTTGCACCATGGTGTAAGAATATCTGTCTCGTGTGGAGTTTCTTTTTGTGCAGGAAGGCACACCTTCCTGCACAAAAATAATCAGTAAAGGCATTTTTCTCCTACAATGTATACTGCTCATTGTAGCGTATATTTGAATGAAAAAAACGAATGAAAATCCATAAGACCTTGCTTTTCGAATGACCAAAGCTGCACAAATCCCCCCACAAACTCCCTAAGTGCCTGGAAACCTTCACAGGTGAGTAGTGTGCTCTATATAGCCCTGATTGATTGATTCATACGCCACCACAGTGTGTGTTTGAGTGTTATAAACAGGGCCTGCCATTTGTTTCGCTGTCTGTGACTCTTAAAGATAGTGAACTGTACAGTGGTACCTTCTATAATATACACAGAATCAATAAGATTGCTTTGGTTTGGCTTCACCTCTGAGAGCTACATTCAAGGCGCTGGTGAACTACCAGTAGCTCCCAAGCTACTAGATGGAGACCCCTGGTATGGATAGTGACTGGGGATTTTGTAGTCCTGAAGTACAAATGTGAAGGTCATTACACCACTACATGCATAATGCATAGCACTTTAAAGCACTCCATTCCCTAAAACGTGCCTCACTGCACGAGTACATGCTTACTGAGGAAATGGATACATTAAAATAAGTAAAGACACTGAGTGAATTCTTAATTGGTTCTCTTTTACTTTACTGGATGAATTACTACATGGTACAAAAAGAGTCATTTTCAAATTGCTACATCAGTCACACTATGTTAGCGGGAGTATATAGATACTGACTGGGGAATTGTAGGCCTGAAGCACAAGTGTGAAGATGGTTACACAACTACATGCATAATGCATAGGAGTTTGAAGCACTGCATACCCTAAAGCCTGGCTTACTGCAAGGGTATTTATACTTATGTAACTGCAAACACATCAACCAACCAAATCAATCTCTCTCAATTTTCCAAATGGACACTGAGTCATAGTGTTATTCTACACAAATAACAGTATCCCTTGCAGTGTATAAAGAAAGATCAAAAATATTAGATAAATAAATGTATTAAAACTCGTAGTAATGGAATTAAATAAATTAATACTCGGATATAAATTAGAATACTCAAAGTTTAATAGAGAGTATCTCTTGCACGGGATGTAGGGAAAATAGGGGTTTAGGGTAATGAAGAATATTAAAAATAGTTTTACAAAAAAAGGGAAGTTACTAAAATAATAAGTCGAAAAAAAACGAAGGGGAATGAATGTTAATACTCATATTAAAAAGAAAGTAACCTGTAGAAATGCTTTAAAAAGAAAAACAAGTTTAAATTAAATATAGCATTTTAGAAATTAAACGAAAGTTAAAAAGTATGGAAAGAGGCACGTTTACACAAACACGTGACACACTAAAACAGTGCAAATGAGAACACCTTTCAACTGAAAAACTTGACTTAAAAGTTGGAGGAGCAATAAATTGATCCCATAGACTCTTAAGAAACTAAAAAGTATATAAACCACACCCGTGGTATAATTAGTTTAGTTTCAGAGAATCAATACGGGCGAAGAAACTACGAGCAAGGTAATGATTCGGGACTGCAGAAGCATTTAGACAATATCTTTTATTTCCTCAGAGGGAACATATTGTTAATGTATATTTAAAAATACATAAAACATTAAGTCCCCTCCAGAGGAGTTTGATGAATTTCGACGGAGTAAGGAAAGAATATCGAAGAGAGGTAAATTATCTTAATGGGTATATGTTTTATGTATTCAAGAAAGAAAGCAACAATATTTAAATGATTAAAGAATGTGGTATGATTACGTTTAAATAGAATATAATAACAAGTTCAGTGAAAAACCATTACAAGAAATATAGGTTATTTAAGGAATTACTACATGTAAAGTAATGGTTAGTAGCAATGTCATAATCTTCAATTCATCTTCCATTTCCACAGAGGCATCATATTGTTAATGTATATTTTCATTTATATTTAACTTTATGATCCTGCAACTGGAGTTGGATGACTTACCACAGAGCATTTTTTTTTTGTATGCAAGTATTTCTTAATGATTGAAAAATGTAGTATAAATAAGCTTTCGAGAAAATACTTTACAATAAAGGAGAATACTCTTTATCTTCTAGAGTGAAAATGGGTTAAAAGTATTTATATTGAGTAGTGCTTTCACAATTTTCACTCATGAAGAACAAGAGGATTATCTTCGCAAGCACTTTTTTTCAACAAAATAATATAATTGTGTCTTCAAATGTTAAAGTGAATAATAATTCTATTATTTTTTTTAAATGATTGTAAAATTTAATAATGACATGAAATGTACATAAAAAAAGAAAGATGAAGTAGTGAGGGAGTGTTTGTCATAGCACTTCTATTCTACTTTATCTGAAAGTAAAAAAAGCCCTAACATTTAAAAAAAGATGATTGGGAAACACTTATATAATGTAAACTTAAGAAATGAGTGCTTATGATAAAATAAATGAAATGTTGTCCAACCCGTGATACCAATGAATGAAAAAAAATGTTGCATTTCACCCATCTGATGAATATAAAAGACTCAATAAAAATATTTTGAAAACTTGTGCATTTTTCTTTCAAGGATTCTTTGAAGAATTATACATGTAATGAAAGGACAAATTACTCCACTCTAAAGGAAAAAAGTCAGCACAATTATGATACAATACAAAATATAATAATATTTTTAAATACCTTTACAGTCAACAAACTCATAAGCTGAGTACACAGTTTAAGTTAAAAACACCCTACCACAACTAGTTTTTGAAACACATTGTAAAATAAAGTGTGTCACAAAATGGGCTACATACATGGTGAGTGTATTGTAACGTCACAAAGAAATAACAAGCCAATCAACATTAGGATCAGGAAGGTAGACTTAGCCACAAAACAGCCAATCAAATGTTTTTCAAAATCTGAGCAAGGGAAGGGATTGGTCGCTAATACATTTTCTTACAATGCTTCACAACCAATCAAAAGGAGGTGTTGAAAGTTTCTCTTTTTAACATACGAGCAAAGCAGATAACCTTGCAAGTACACACAGCGAGAGGCAATTATTAAAGATGACTTGCTTTCGCAAGACCCCGAAAGACTTCTTCCAGAAAAGGTACGCACTTCACTGTCAGATCCCATTTAATGATTATCCAGGCTCTCAAGCCTAAACACATCACAAATCATCTTTCGCCACTTTCTCTTCTTTTTTTAGTGTATTGTGCGAGGCAGACTGTGTTACCCTATGCCTAGAGACCTCAAAGGCCCCGGAGACTGCCACGCCACAGAGCCAGCTCCTACAATGTCCCGGGGTGCCTACCCCCGGGACACTGCTGTTTGCTATGAGAGGGCGTGAGTCTCACACCTTCCGCTCTCCCATAGCAAACTTAGTTTGCATTTTGAAAGACACAACAGTGAAATCTGTTCTCACTTTCAAAATCCAAACCAGATTGCTTTTCCACATGCAAGATAGCATCACCCCATGTGGCAGAGCAATGCCGGCTCCCGAAGAATGCGGGAAGCCAGCGGGGCCGTGGGGGCATTGTGGCTCCCTCCACAGTCCCCAACATTTTTTTTAAGACCCGGGGGATAGGGTCCCCGGGAATATTTGAAATTACTGATAGGGACTACTTTTTTATGGTAAAATTAAAAGTCACGCACCCACCTCAGTGCGGCCCCCTGGTGTGCCCGCACTCGATGCGACTCACAATCTGTAGGGTGCGCGACTCCGGCACCTTTGGTGCACAACTTCTACTCGTTTGGGAACCGGCATTGCTTTTCCACATGGAAACCTACTAACATACAGCTCGCCACGTGGAAAAGCAATCTCATTTACATTTTAAAAGAGAGAAAAGATTTCCTTGCTATGGGAGGGTGGGATAGACACCCCAGGACACTGCAGGAACTGGCCCTCCCACAATACATAAATACATAATAGTGGTGGTCCCTGGGACTTTCAACACCTTGCAGCCCCCCCACAACCATTTTTTTTTTAGCCCCGGGAGTGTGGCCCCCTGGTGTACACGTGCTGCATGCACGACTCACAATCTGTTGTGCAGGACCGGAGCTAGACATGGGCAGCTGCCCAGGGCCTTGCGCTCAGCCCACCAACATGGGGCCTGAATCGATCGTGTGCCCTGTTGTTTTCCTGCCTCCTTGCAATTAGGGTCCAGGGGAGCCCCCCTCCCTGGGCCTCTCAGGGTTGGTGCCTGGAGGCCTACGGGAAAGACACGCTTCCCCTAGTCCCAATTTCAAGGAGACCCATTCAGAGATACTGCGGGAGGTCCATTGTACAGGATTTTAGCGCCCACACAGTGTTAACTCTCAGCCAACAAGCAATTCTTACACCTATCAGGCTGGAGGTGTGAGAATTGCTTGTGGGCTGATAGTTAAAACTATAGGAGCGCTAAAATCCTTTACAATGGGCCTCCTGCGGTGTCTGTGAATGCTTTGCAAGAGGTCACTTCAATAAATTAGAGGGGCCTCGTGCATTCCCTTTTGGCTCAGGGCCTCGCAAATCATAGAACAATTCCTCCTGTATAGTGCACGACTCCAACGCCTTTTGTGCACAACTTCTATGCGTTTGGGAGCTGACATTGCTTTTCCACATGAAGACCTACTAACATGCAGCTCACAATGTGGAAAAGCAATCTCATTTACATTCTGAAAGAGAGAAATGATTTCCTTGCTATGAGAGTGCGGGATACACACCCCAGGACACCACAGGAGCCGGCCCTCCCACAATACATAATGCCCCTCATAAACTACTGAACAGATTTACACCAAATAAGCAAAAGGCAAACCTCTTTGCCAAATTTGGCGTAATTTCGTTCAGCAGTTCGGGCTGTAGCCGTGGCTAAAGGTACTATGGGAAAGTGCACGGGGAAAACACGTTTTAGGACCCCCCTTTTTCTCGGCCCCCGCTTGACCAATCAACCCCAAACTTTCAGGAAGGATCGGAACTGAGCTGGTCAACAGTTTGGAATATTTCGAGAAGATTCATCAATCAGCGCCAAAGTTATTGGCAATAGAATTTTGGCGATTTTCTAATAGGTCCTAACTATAACTTCCTACTGGCCAGTAGGTAATATATATATTACCTACTGGCGGTCGCCAGTAGGTATATATAGTTAGGATTTTTTCTCTATGGGTTTTTTGAAAATTCTATGTCTAATAACTTTGGCGTTTGTGGACGGAATTGGCTGAAATTTTCAGGAAAATGGCACATTTTGTTTCTGAGCAGCCCTTGAAAATTTGGGGGGGGTTCGTCAAGGGGGGGTCGAGAAAAGAGGGGGGTCCCAAAACGTGTTTTTAACATTGAGTTTTCCATAGGGCGGTTGGCCTCACTTTTAGCCCGAATGGCTGAATGGATTTGCACGAAACTTGGCAAAATTGTAGGGACTGGTAGCCCGATGTGCCTTTTGTAGGTCTCAATATATGTGCTCCAGTGGATTTTGAGAAATTAACGTTTAAAAAAAGATATATATCTGTAACAGCGGACCGGGCAGCGCTCTGGTTCGCGGACTTTTCGCGCAACGGAGCTTTGTGAAGCGAAGCTGATTGGTTCTCCGGCGTCTGTCAACATTCCAAAAAGTCCGTAGCGGCCGCCATCTTGTCTCTCGGTAGGATCGAGAGACAAGAGGAGGTCAAAACAAAGGGGGAAATAACTATAAGGGGGCATAGTAGATCCTCGCTGACCCCCTAGGTTTGATGTGGAGGTTTTAAAAGGGCCCCGCGGGGCAAAAAAAAAACAAAATAATAATAATCGAACGGCTGAATGGATTTGCACGAAACTTGGCAAAATATTAGGGACTGGTAGCCCGATGTGCCTTTGTTAGGTCTCAATATATGTGCTCCAGTGGATTTTGAGAAATTAACGTTCAAAAAAAGATATATATCTGTAACAGCGCTCCGCTTCGCGTACTTTTCGCGTTACGGAGCTTTGCGAAGCTGATTGGTTCTCCGGCGTCTGTCAACATTCCAAACAGTCCGTAGCGGCCGCCATCTTGTCCCTCGGTAGGATTGAGAGACAAGAGGAGGCCAAAGCGAAGGGGCAAATGACCATAAGGGGGCATAGTAGATCCTTCCTGACCTGTTAGGTTTGATGTACCATTTTGCCAAGTTTGGTGTAATTCCGTTCAGCCATTCAGGCTGTAGACGTATGTAAATGTCCTATGGAAAATTGCATGGGGAAAACACATTTGAAAGTGTTGAAATTTAGAACCAATTAAAATGTTACTTTGGTTTTGTATTTGTGTGTGATGAAAGTTAATTGGTTATGTATATATGTCAAATGAGAGGAAACCACAGCCATTTTGTGATACTACTGTCTGAGGTACATTTGTGAGGAATTTTTGGTGGTGAATTTCTGGTGTTTGATTTACACAGTACTAACACTTCTGCTACTTTTAAAAAGGTGAGTTGTTAATTTGTAAGGGGAACTATGTTGTACACTTGAAGATAATTTGAAAAATGTTTTCTGTTATTTATTTGCAGTCCTTCTGTTATACTAAATACTTGATAAAGTTAGTTTTATATTATGTATTACTAAAAACGATAAATGAAAGTGATTATTTTTTTCTGCAATTTACAGCAAGCAATTTCAAAATAAAATGGCTCACAATGAAGAGACCGTGGCAATTTCTTTTGAATTGTCCAACACATTGATTGAAATTGAGAGCACCAATAATGAAATATTGTCACAAGGAGGACATGACTTGTATGATTCCATTAGATTGATTGAAATGGACAGCACCAAGAATGAAATATTGTCACAAGGAGATGACTTGAATGATTCCACTACATTGATTGAAATGGACAGCACCAAGAATGAAATATTGTCACAAGGAGGAGATGGCTTGTATGATTCCATTAGATTGATTGAAATGGACAGCACCAATAATGAAATATTGTCACAAGGAGGAGATGACTTGAATGATTCCACTACATTGATTGAAATTGAGAGCACCAATAATGAAATATTGTCACGAGGAGATGACTTGAATGATTCCACTACATTGATTGAAATTGACAGCACCAATAATGAAATATTGTCACAAGGAGGAGATGACTTGAATGATTTTTTTGATCAATCTCTTGATGGCGAATTTATCGAGTGTTTAGAGACCATAGAGTTACAAGAATCATCATTGGAGACTTTTAATGAGGACATTGCTGATGAGGACATGTTACTAGTTCTTTCAAATTTAGAAAATTCTGAAGAATAAATTTATATTTAGAAATCAAAAATTGTTTGAGACATTATTCATTTTTATTTTTAATTTATGAGGTTGTAGCGAAGTGATTGTAGTATAAAATGAGACTTATAGTATAGAGTGCAACATTTTTATGTTACATGGTAAGTTTACTCATATTTACTTCCCTTCTGCCACTATATTATCTCCAATGTGTATTTGACATGTCTTCTTCATCTCCGGCCTCCTTTCTCTCACTGTGTGTCTCCGATGCATCTTATCGCTGCTATTTTGTGTAATTACAGAAGAGAGTAAAATAAAATAGTTCGGAACGTGAAAAGGGGGCAAAGTAGAGTACTCCTCACCCCCTAGGCCTTTTTAGGCGGTCCCAAAAGGATCAGTTTCTGCTTTCCTGAGAGATTATGGTATGAGTTCCATATACCACAATAACTTGCATTACAACATGCAAGATATCTATCTCCTATTACCAACTTTTGGAGATATTCGCGCTAAGCGCGAATATCTCCAAAAAGTAACACCTGCCCTGAGCAGTTCTTAGCCATGTTATCCAATGGGAGGTGGATAACATGGCTAAGAGCATTAGCTCGGTAATGCATGAATATCGCTGAGTTTTTAGCAATATTCATGCATTGCGGCCGTTTATTATCGCATTTGCGATAAACCTTGATAATAGTAAGGTTTATCTTCGATAATTTCTGACGATGCTTAGTGGTAAAAAATTGGTTGGTAAGCATCGTTAGCGATAAATATCGCTTAACTTTGGTAATATGCCCCAACGTCTGTTAACGTTCGATTCGAAGGAAATGAGGAAGTGTTGAAAAACATTGTCTGCGCCATCTTGCCTTTTTTGAAATGCCACACTTTTGTCGTGCGCGGCAGCCATTTTAGATGTCTTGACCAGACCCACTCTCTGCACGCTGTCGATTCGTAGCATGGCTCCTCACCCATGCAAGCATCTTCCCTAGGCACTGGTCACCACCGCTCTCTGTCTTATGCATGGGCAATAAACCTCCCCCCATCTGCGCTGCTCTTCCCTGAGAATCACACTCTGTGCCCGCCCGACACCTCCCTTTCGCCCTATTCACTACCGCACCCTCTGACACTCCTCTTTCTCTGTGTCCGATTGTCCAGGCTATCAGCTAGCCCTGCAAATGTAGTTTATGGCCCCAGCTGTAAAGAATCACCCCTCTTCAAAGGAGTTATAGTAGATCAAGGCCCACACCCGATGAGATCCGTCACACCACACGTGTTCCTACTATCTGAAAACCATCCTGTATTGTGATTGGGGAGGGGACCGAGCCTGAAGCGGAAGATTCCAGGAATGACTCTTTGTACATCAAAGTTTTTACAATTATGTGTCACATTAAAAATATATAGCACTCCAACAAAGTAGTAGGAATATAAAACTTTAATAACATATAAATATATACAACAAAACAAAAACAGTAAAAACATTTAAACAACGAAGAGACCGTGGCAATTTCTTTTTAATTATCCAATAGATTTATTGAAATTGACAGCACCAATAATGAAATATTCTTGTCAGTAGCGGTCTGTTGTGCGAATAGTTCCAAGGCAGCAGAACGCGCTGAAATCTAGATGGCACGAAAGTGATGTCTAGTAAGTTGCCGCCCAGCAAAAAACGGCGTGGGGCGCCGCGGGGGTGAGTGAGTCCAGTAGGCACCACAGCTATTCTTACCGGCATTGCAGAATTACTGCTAGGGACAATGCCTGTGCTGTAGCAGGGTCACAGCAGAAACAAAAAGGATTCTGTTGAAGATGTTGTTGGTTTTCAATTTGAAAACAGTTCTGGTGTCAACTGCTATGCTAATGTAGTGGTTAATGTTTTGTTTTCTCTAGAAAATGTAAAAGAGGGGGAGGCAGTCCAAAGTTCCGTTAAAAGGGCAAAGGAAAGGATCGGTGGTTTGAACTATCAGTCAAAAAGGGGAGGGGGTGCAATAATTTTTCCTACCGGGTCACACTGTGCTTTCACCGGAAGTGAGGTCTGCAGGATTCTAGTAATTCAAAGTGAGGCTGGCGCCAGCATGGGAGCGCCGACGTCCCGCGGATACAGTTTCGTCACTCCACGGGCGATCATGGCAGTCATTCCCCATCGGGGGTCGGAGACTCCCGCGGCTCCTCTAGAATCTTCAAGGTCGTGGAGGACTACGGTGGTGGAGTCAACCAGTGACCGGGCCATTTCTTTATGCTGGGCCCGCTCTTGCCAGGTCGACCGCCATTTTGAGAGTTCGGCAGCTACCGGCGATCGCGGGGTCACATGAGCGGACGGGCTCCACCCTGCCGGGCGAGACGTTGCAGCATGGCCACAGTGGAAGAACCGTTTTCCGGGCGCCTGGAGCGCTGAGGGTGCAGCTGGGAAGTCTCCACCTGGGGAGGCGGATGAGGCCTGTTCGCACCGTCTCTCCCTCCCAGTGCACCCCACGGCGTCTCGCTTGAGATTTGTTATGGCCGGACCAGGCGATGAGGACGAGGGGGGGTCGGAGGCATGTGCAAGACATCCCCCCCCAGTGTTGTCGCAGCCATTATAAAAGAAAGAAGTGTCCCGTCCGTCTTCGGGCCGGGCTTCCGGTGGATGTCGGCCGGACGCCCCTGGCTCTGGCCCCATGAACGGGTTTCTTGGTTTATCGGCTGCAGCCGGATCCCGTCGGCCTCGGCCCCCCGACCGTTGGTGGTCGGACCGGAAGAGCATGTGGCGGGACTACCTGCAACTCTCAAGGGCCACCGCGGCCGGACTGGGAGAGAGAGGGGAGGGTCGAGGAGACATTCCCCCCCCCTGCAACTGTTCAGCGTTGTAAAGGCAATCCCCTGGCCGGGTCCCGCTGGCCTCGGCCTCTCCTTCGGCTACACCCTACGTTAGGATCTCCTGGCCGAGGCGTGGCAGCAGGACCTGCCTTATATGGGCTGCTCCCGGCTGGGCGTAGCCGGAACCCTGCCCCACCTTGGAAGTTTCCAGAGTGGGGGTGGATGTTCTACTGACTTGCATTTTCCCTAGTCTATCGATTTTTTTGGCGTGGCAGGCGGTGGGACAGCGAGGGGTGATTTGGTTTCTCTTACTGTTTTTCTGGTCTCTCACCACTGGCATATTTTAACGTTTTCTTGTTTCTAGGACATTAATAGGTTTTATCATTACGTTATGTTATCGTTTCTTTGTTCGTTGTTTAATAAAAGTTCATGTTCATCAGTGGCCTACTGATTTTCGTTTTCCTATTTTTTTCTTTCCAGGTTGTTTCATGGTAAAGTTTCTGTTAACAGGATACAGTGATCACTTCGTTATTATTGCATATGTCCTTTTCACTAGGGGTGCTCTCTGGTCGGGCCAGATGACGTATCTCTAGTAAATGGTCCGGGTGAAAAAGGTGCATCAATCAGTGGGGAGTAGATAGGCATGACAGATTACAACGGGGGAGAACGGTCCGCATTACGTACCCTTTCACTACTTGCAAAGATTTTCCTACGTTTATTTGCAAACAGGGAATACCTCCAAAAAGAACTAATTCCCAAACAGTCAATGTTCGGACAATCAATCAATCAATGAGGAATGAAATAGGTACGACGTGTTAAAGGCTTGCGTTACCTACCCTTCACTATCTGCAAAGGGAGATAGAATATTCCTATTCTTCCTCGTTTGCAGGTAGAGAAGATCCTTAAGAGAATTAACTTCGAACAATTCAATGCTCGATTGAAACAATCAACAAGGGGTACTGTGAACACAAATGAACGCCGCTTATATACATACGCATTGCTATTTTCAACAGGTTGTTCCTAATGTTTCTATTTTAGCGCGGTCAAAAGAGATCCCATTAGTGGCCTACTGATTTTGCTCGATTCCTTTTGTTTTTTTACACGATTTTTCGCTATCTGCAAAGACTAAACAGAGTATTGCGACTCTGTGCTTGTTTGTAAATAGAGAATGAACCAAAGAGAACAATCAATCAAATGGAGAGAGAAGCAGGCACGACGGATTACAAAGGGGGCAAAGGGCTGCGTTAACTACCCTTCACTATCTGCAAAGAGAGAGTACTCCTAATAGAAATGAGGGGTGGGGAGCAGCAATCAAAGCAGATCAGTGTGCATAAACACGAAAATGTTTTTACTTACCACGTACTTGACATTCGACAGCTTATGATATTTGCTATTAAAAAACCATTGAAATTCACTGAAAAAACCATAGGTTATAGACCATATATAGTTAGGAATTAGCATTTACAAAACCTTGAAAATTCACTGAAAAAACCATAGGTTATAGACCATATATAGTTAGGAATTAGCATTTACAAAACCTTGAAAATTCACTGAAAAAAACATAGGTTATAGACCATATATAGTTAGGAATTAGCATTTAAAAAACCTTATTTTACTCACACAAAACCATTGAAATTCCATATATAGTTAGTTGCACTAACTATATATCGCGCACCCGCAATCCACTGCTGATGATGTCACATATTACATCATTCATGACATGGTCAGTGACATCACTGATGACATCACTGATGACATCTCAAATGACATCACTGATGACATCACTGATGACATCTCATTTGACATCAATGACCACATCACTGATGATATCATTCATGTGACAATACAATGCATCTCCTCACACTTTAATATAACCTCTGTTACACCCAGTGTTAAATACAGAGTATAATTTTTGAAACCATTGACACACCAATACTAGTTACTACATACGCACTCAGTGATTCCTATGTTTACACACACATTCACTCATTTACCCATACAATCATTCATACATACAATCACTCATCTTTACAACACTATCATATGCACTCATACACCTATACAAACTCTCACACTCTGTCACTCATCCATGGAGTTACTCACACACCTAGTCAGTCCTGTAAAGAATCAATCACACTTCCATTTTCTAATCTATACAGTTAAACATAGAGCACCTTACATTTTGAAACATATACTAACACATAATTACTCTCTTATACAATCATTGATACAAGTACACATTGATCTGCACAGAGTCACACACCTCCCAGCCAGCCACACACACACTCAGTCTCCCATACAAATACTTGGGCAATCAATCAATAACCCATATAGTTACTCATATAGCTACTGATCAACACATGCAGCAGTTTACAGAACAACAGACATAATGATGCACAAATTAAGACAGTTTAGTCACTAACCCATGCACTCAGTGAGACACATTTAATCACTCACTCATACAGTCAGTCACGCACCTACTAAATCCTTCATCCAGACACTTCTACATCTACTCATTCTTCAATATGTAAAACATATTTAAACTTTACAGAAACACACAGTCACTGGATGATGTCATCAGTGATGTCATCAGTGATGTCATTTGAGATGTCATCAGTGATGTCATCAGTGATGTCACTGACCATGTCATGAATGATGTAATATGTGACATCATCAGCAGTGGATTGCGGGTGCGCGATATATAGTTAGTGCAACTAACTATATATGGAATTTCAATGGTTTTGTGTGAGTAAAATAAGGTTTTTTAAATGCTAATTCCTAACTATATATGGTCTATAACCTATGGTTTTTTCAGTGAATATATATATATATATATATATGTATGTATTTAACAATCTTTAATTATTTAGTCAGAAATGTATCTTATGATGTCTGTATTCTTTCTGATATGTACCTATTATTTATTAATCTAATGAAAAACTCAGTAGTATTAACTGTGTAACATTAAAAAAAAACTCAAGTTAATGTTTTGTTCATTTTAAATTGTGTCAAGTCCATTCAATTGCTGCAAGTTCATTTGTTCTTCATCTGCAGTATGACAATGCTTACAGTGAGTGATGTTGGGAAGCATAGCAGAAGCTGGGAATTATTATTTAATATGGCAAATGCTTCCTTATTCAAAACCACAGTTGTCTTGGCTAAGCATGTTGTACAGAGATTCAAATGTATTTCTCTCATCATATAATAACAATGTGAGTTGGTTGTTGATATCCACAGGGCACCATAACAAAGATATTGAATAGGAAGGGCGAATAAGAGTCAAGTTATATTCATAAAGTATAGTACATAAATACATAAAATAAGCCATGTTTAGGAACTCATTTATGATATTCAGAGTAACCTTTCATGGTGGTTGGAGTGATGACAGTTTTCACACATATTCATATGTATATGACATTTGTGGTCAGGAGGAGAGACTATTTCAGTTGCATTATGTGTGCTACATCTACAGGGTCATGTGCAGAAGGTAACATCAACGCCAGAACAGTACACCATGCAATGAATGTTGGGTGCTATGCTGCCTACAGGACACTGACTTACAGTAAATCTATGCTTCCTATAATTGTGGAAAGGCATGTGTGTCAGGAAAAAAAACATTCATTCCTTCAATTTGAATGGATTTAGAAATGAAGTCCAACATATGCCAGAAGTGTGATGAATCAAAACATCATGCATACCCTTTCATCTTAGAAGAAAGTAATACATTCTGAGGTGTGCCAACAGTGTCTTGAAGATTTGATGTGTTATATTGTAGCCAAGAAAAAGAACAAATTGTGTGGGTAGTAGTTACTGTTCGAAAACACTGCAGAGGTATGTCAGTTTAGGGTATAGTGCCTGAATACATGTATTAAGCATTTAAAATGCAAATACTACATTTATATTCAAAAAGCAGAAAAAAATACATAACACAATCTATACATTTATTCATTTTTATGAATAGGCAATTTAATATTCCAAACATTATTTCTGCTTTGAGAATTTAAAAATAATGATGTGTGAAGTAGATTTGTGTTTGATAAATGAGGGTTGTGAGAATGATTCACAATCAGTGTAGATATCAATATATATGTATCATTTTACAAACAATATGACATGGCAGCAGCTGGCAGTAGAAAATCCGCCTACTTGAGAAATAAATGTTAATGCAATTTCTGGGATACATAGACTAATATAAATTTTAGTTGGAGGCTGAAGGGCTGATTTACAAGTCCCGAGAACCATCAGAAAGTCACTTTTTGTAGCGTTACGGTGGGGCATACCTACAAGCCGACACAAATCCACCCTGTGTGGCTTTTCATAGCCTTCTGGATATGGAGCAAGGTAAAGCAGTGCAAATCGCTACCTTGCCTTACTCTGTGTGAAAGAGGCATTCCATGGGTGTTGCTGTGGGCGTTCCCACTCAACACCCATGGAATTTGGCACTGCCCTTGATTTACAACATCAGGTAAACCTGGGGCAGTGCCAAATCCTTATGTTTACATTTCTCCGAATTTTTAATTTCCTTAAATGTGTGTTGCGTTCTGCAGAATGAGTTAAACACTTCTTGTGATTGTTTTTGTGCAGGAAGGTTACAAAACCATTGTGCCAACAACATGGTGCAGGGGGGCCTTTATTGGCACACAGCTGCAAATTGTGCGCCTGGGGATGGATGAAAGGACAGGAATGCACCCTATCTTGTAAGTACAGTGCAGTCCTGCTCTTTGGATTTTGCACACAACAGTGCAGCAAGAAGTCTTGCAGCGCTGCCCCATGCCAACTTCTTGTAAATAGGCCCCTGAGTGTTAAAGTCTTTTACTTAACTTACAATGTATTTGTGGGAGTCAAATGTGGTGAATTGTCTTTTCTTTATGCACATCTAATATGCATTGTGTATTAGAAGGTATAAAAAACCTCTAAACTATAATTGCTGTTTTTGGATGAAAAATAAAAATCAAAACTGTGTATCATACAGAATAATTGCTGATAGGTGAAACATGGCATTTTATGCTAGCAGTAAGCAGTAATTAAAATTCTAGAATTACTCATGCATTTTGTTTAGAACTTAATGTGCATCATGACTACAAAAATACACAGCTTTGACAACATAATCACACAGCCTTTTATTTGAGTGTTCATCATTAAGCATGATATATTCGTAGTTATGGTATGCAACACACACATCATGGTTTTGTCAAAAAAATGTCCTTTATTTTTTGTATCTGACTATTAAAGCAGTGGGACAGGAAAATACTTCAAGATAAAAATATTCATCTACTAATATTAAAATACAACATAAATAATCCAAAACATATATCAAGCTAATGGTTAACAAAGAAGCAATCATTTCCTATTTTCATTAAATAACCAACTATGTTGTGAATTAAATATATATATATGCGAACACTTATTTTTATGTATGACATCCTATAAGGAATAGGTAAGCTATGTGGCAAAATCATTTATGTGTGAAAATTCTCACATGAATCTCTTCTATAGAAAGAAAGTGTGAAGATGTGAAGTTTGACATTTACATTTACTGAATCATGCATACTTTTTTCCCTAACAATTATACATGCATTCAAATATACACACATACCATGTATTATTACATATTAATCATACACATTTGGTAAAGTTTATATATGCACAATTTTAAAGAGTTGGTTTTTTGTCCAATAGCAAGAAAATGAATGGGTTGTAGACATTCATTGGTATACTGATAACAGTTTTCTGGCTCTCTAAACCATCCCTTATACATTTTACCTAGTAAGCCTGATTTTGTTTAAGTTGTTTGACCAAACATTCTCAAAGAATGTAGCTGTGCTCAGTGAACTGTGAAATAATATGTTAACATGTTATTTAAACGTTTATATTTGTTATAAAACTATAAAATATTATAAAACCATTGGTAGGTTGTAGGTAGTAACTCGGGCTTCACAAAGTTCACTCTCTAAGTTGCAAATATTTAGAAGAAATTCATCAAAAGTGATTCAAATGTTCTAAAATAAATATGTTGTAGTTCAATGATAACTTAATTTTTTGATGCATCATAAATACAATTAGGAACTGTCAAGTTTAATATCTTCGTTGTTGAAATAATAATGATTTTGACAGCTTTTATGTATCTTACCTTAAGGTAACATGGATCTAGCTGCAAAACACAAGAGGTATGAAAGGAAACAAAGATTCCTCCACTTGGAGGAAGTGAGCAGACATTTTATGAGGATGGGATCTCATCTGGGTGAAAGATGACGAAAAAACTAGTAAGAACATGAAAGTGTAACAATGAAAGCAAACACCTTTCAAGAAGAAGTTGGGACAAAAGGATCATATAGAATGAAGCTTGAATGCCAAAATGCAACCCACTACCACAACAGAATCAAGTGCAGCAAATCCTTTTGAAACAAATGATCAGAAACTTCTTTTGGAGAAACGTTTGAAAGCACTTGGACTCCATTGAAAGGATATATGAAAACCACAAAGAGTAACCATATTTAGTAAAAGTAATAATGTTTTTAGAGGGATATGATTGTTTCGGATTTGGAAATGTACATACCACATAAACATCCTGGGTAAGGTAAAATAATAAAGTATTGAGTTTTGAATTGTATACACATAACTCATAGATAACTTTAAATGTATTTAAATATCCCATTGCAATAGAATGCTGTAAAGCTAATGGTGGTTTTGTCTTTATTTTGAAATAATATTGTGTCTTAGAATGAATTCACAGCATGTGTGTTTTATGAACTCTTATTCTCTAATATAATATTGAATACACATTTAGGCAAAATATGTAGCTTACAGTACACACAATATTTCAAAGGGGTATATAGTACTTGAAACAAATTACAATAAAAAAAGATGAAAAGTCATCTCCCCCTCTTTGACTTCTCTGACTCCTCAAAATAATGAAGGCATATTTGATAGGAGGGGGTTCAGGGCAAGTCTTTGCTGGAGGATTTGAGCTGTGTTTCTGCTGCTTTGGGGAGACCCCCAATGTTGACACGGCTGCGTTTATTACCCCCTGACTCAAGTTCTATTGTAAGATCAATAATGGTTAATATTTTAGGGTACTCTGATGCCTGGGTAATAAGAGATAAAAGCTCTAACCCCCAATTACAGGAAACAGAATCTGGAGATTTTTTGTCTCTGTCTGACCAGTCAAGAACTTCTTGTGAGGATTTTGCAGCAATTGTTAAGGCTCAAGCTAATGTTGTTTGTGGCAGCAACCATAGCAGCGCTTATCTGGAAGATTCTGGTGAGTTTCTGGAAGTTAGTCCTCATACTGTTCGTAAAAAACTTAGACCATAAAACCTGTTACATGGAATTTGAGAAGGACCACTGTGATGGACTACAGAAAGACTTAAATTCGACTAATCCTCTGGAAGATTTATCGCTAGCCTTAATCTACTGATCAATAATGTCTCACAGAGAGGAAACATGAGTGGAAAGTCAGAGAGTGCAGAATCTATGTTGGAAGGTTCAAAATTGAGTACGACGCATTGATAAAACTTGCTCGGATTTCACATCAAGGTTTAACAAAGCGCAGGCTCGTATTTCAAGCCTTGAAGATGAACTTGTGGCAAAAAAAGGCCCTGACTGAATCTCTGCGAACTATGAAAGAGGACACACAGTGGAAGCTGGCCGATTTAGAGAATCGCTCACGCTTCACATAGCTTTCGGTTTGCTCTTCGCTCCAGAAGGGTCAAGAATCGGCTAGGCCTAGAGCATTCTTGATTTCCTTCAATAGCTTTTTAGCCAGGTAAGATGGTAAACAGCTGGCTTGCCCAGATAAAAAGAGGGCAGGGAGGGATTTTGAGTTTTTTATCAAGCCAGATTTCTGTCACTTCACTGTTGAGAATCGTTGGCAGCTACGACAGCTTATTCCGCTATTTCAGGCTAAAGGGGCACAAGTATTTTTATTAAACCCAGCAAAAAGTTATTTTTCAGGATCATACTCAATTTTTTTTGACGGAGGTTTCAGAGAAGGAATTCTTAAAATCTCTGTAATCTCTGTTATAGATAGCTCAGCTCTAGGGGAGGCTTTTTGATAGCTCTCTCCGGGCTTTATTACCTGTACAGTCTGGGGTTGAGATAAGATCAACCAATATTTATGTATTGTTTCCCTTTTATCTCTTTTTGGTTTGGATGGATTATCCCCTCCCCTATGTTATGCTGCTCTTTTTTTTAACGTTTCTCTGCCAACCCATGTGGAATTCTTTGGCTACATTGGTATTAAAATGAATTTGAGAGAAGATGTAGTATATGCAACATAGATCGTGGCCGTTTTTTGGCTGTTTTTTGGTTATTCTTTACCACATTGGCTGGGATTTGGCTTTGGGGCGACTGTGGGTCCTAAAGCCTCGTTGAGGGGGGTAGGTGTCACTGGGTGGGGTGGGTTGGGTGTGTGGGGTTTTGGGTAAGCATGGTTGTTGGGTGAGGTGGTGTAGGGGGGTTAGTTGGGGTAAAATCAGAAAAATAATCCACTGTATCGTTAAGAAAAAATGTTTGATTTTTGAGGATTTGATGTGTTGTTTAAAAGTACGAGTAAGGGCTTGCTCATGTTTCTTATTTTTCTCTAATGGCTAGAATGGAAGATAGAATATGTTCTTTAAATGTATGCAGCCTCAACAATTATAATAAGAGGCAAAGGGTTGCTGCTGAACTCTGTGTGATCCAGCCTGATTTGCTCTGTATTCAAGAAACGCATATATCTTGGGGGAAATGTCAAATGTTGTTAGATCTAGGCTTTGTAGTCTTGGCCGCTTCACAGCAAGCTTCAATGACACAGGGGTTACGATACTTGCTAAACCTGCTATTGGGACCTTGAGCCAATTGTTAGGAGATAAGCTGGGACAGTGGGCAATTGTGGAATGTTGCCTAGGGAGTACAAAATTTACATTATGTACTATCGATGGTTCTAATCTTGATGACTCTATAGTTTTGGAAGAATTTATTCTGGAACTTGGGCTATGGCCAATGCCTTTGGTACTATGTGGAAACTTTGATATACATTTGGTTAATAAAGAATTACAGGGTAGGGTAAAAGGGGACAAGGGGAGGAAACCCAGGGCGTTCAAGGCATTGTATAATTTATTAAGGGATCATGGATTACTGAATGCTTGGGACTCTCTTCGAGCGCCTGCACATGGGTTTACGTTTTATTCCTATCCCCATCAGAAATTAGTACATCGCGATTACGTTTTTTATATCTTCTGCTTTACTCACTGGGGCACAGATGCACATGTTTCCTAGGGTTACCTCTGATCACACACCATAGTCATAGACATTCCTGCAATTTTGTAGTTAGATCCCCAAAAGCTTTTTCATTTGACAGGAAGATTTTGCTTGATAGTGCTTTTAGAGAGCATATGCAGATATGGATTAAACACTTTTTTTGATAATATTAGACACTCTGTAACCGTAGCGGTTCTCTGGGACACTTTTAGAGCTTGCTTTATTGGGGAAGTACTGAGTTTTGGGCTGTATTACCAAAAGAAAGCAAAACTGGAACTACAGGAATTATATTCTAAATTGAGAATAGAAGAATAAAAACGTACTCAAGGGATCTCGCAGCATGATGATATTGCGGTGCTTAAAACTAGGGCGACTAGATGTCGGGCAAATATTAATCTTCTATGGAATAAGAAAAACGCTCGGAAATATTTAATCTATAAAAAGGAATGTCACGAGTATGGTGAGGTGGTAGGTCGATATTTAGCTTTATGGCTACGGTCGAAGGAAGCCTCCCACTGAATTGCGGGTCTTAGAAACGATTTAGGAATTACGACTCATGATCCTCGAGAGATCCTTAAGATTTTTCATAAGTTCTATACAGATTTATAAACAGAACAGAAGCCACGGGATTCAGCAAGCAATCTGTGTATTCAAGATGATTTGTTGCAGGTAGATCAGGAGAAGGTAGAGATATTGGATAACCTTATTACAATGGAGGAGTTAGAGAGGGCTATTAATAATTTGGCCACCGGTAAGCCTGCAGGTCCAGATAAGCTTCGTGGTGAGATCTACAAGTTTTTATTTCTTGATATTCAAAGCAATCCAGCGAGATTAACAAACATAAAAGACATCAGCTTTATTTAGAATATTTAAATTTTACTGAAAATGTGTTTGGCAAACAATACTTAACGAAGTACATAGAAAATGCTATCTATTTAAAGAACAACCAACGCTAGTTTTGTAGTTCATGATAGTGTTTTTAGAATATACTATGTAAACTGGCTTTAGCAGCCTTATTTATATAATGTATATCTCATATGACCTGCATGGAAATGGAGTTCCCCCAAATAGAAGACAACATATCCAACACCACCACAAGGTGAACAGTGTTTTCAAAATCGAGAATCAAAATCATTGCATGGATCTGTATGATTTACAAAAACGTTCAAAGTTTCAATTAATGAATTTATTTTAGTAAACAGCTGTCTATAAGAATAAAACTGAATTAAAATGAATGAATCTGTAAATAACCTTTTCTAAACGTATTGGTAAATATTTTCATAAATATTTTATACTCTGTGTTTAGAAGAGAGATTGGTTTTCTGAATCAAACAATAAGCCCCATAGAAAATGAAAATAATTGTTTCATCTGCAAACATAAAATTCATTAAGCTTAACAAGTGACTCATTAAAATACTAGAGACTGTTTTAAAAACCTCTACAGGATACCGATCTGATACACAAGCTTTCCCATGATGCAAACTTGCAACAATCTTCTTCAACTGATCAATTGTAAAGAGGCTTAGATAAGAAAATTACGTCATCCTCTCATGATTTAGGAATATGAAGCTGAACAAAAAAATCTTTCAACTTGTTCTTATCGACTACTTGAGGTCTACAAATAGTGAATTTGTTTGATCTGGTGCAGAGGGCAGATTTGCAGCTCTTGGGCAGTTCAAAGTGCTAATAGTGTATGTGGCTATTTGTCCCTACTCGGCCATGCCATAAACCTACCCATGCAATTACTCTCCTCGTATATGTTCTACAACTAAGTTGAGTTATTAGCACAACTTTCAGTTTAATGCTATTCCTAGAAAGAGATTTTTGATTTTTCAAAAGCAGTTTGATTTTCTTTTGAATAATGATATTTGCATAGGTCTTTCTGAGCTACGTTTCACGTTCTAGTGTTTCTGTTCTGCAATTCTTTGTAAAATAAATAATTTTGGATATTAATGGTGCCCTCAGGATGCTTTAAACGCATTTCAGACCATTTGTGATGAAGCAGTGCCCTGATGTCTTGGTAAAAATTCTGCACTTTCACCCTTAATATCTATCACCCAGCTCTTCATTTCTAAATATATTTTGTTAAAAACCCATCTATTTAAGACCTCTTAAAAACCCCTAGAAGGATAAAAATGAGGAATGATCAGAAAAACAGTTTGATAAAATTGACAACTGTACCGATAGACAAGTATATTTGCATTTATATGGGAATAATACTTACCATGAATTCATCAGCATATAGGGGTATATTCACAAGAAGGTGTGATAACTACCGCAAGAGTAGCGCAATGCAACTTTCAACATCGCAGTCCATCACAGGAAAATAACCCTGTGGCAATGTGGAATTCACGACTCGGCTGCAGCATGCGATAGACACCAGACAACGTGGCAAATGCCTGCGTGATAATCAACGCCACGCCGCAAAAATGTGATACGCGAATGCAAAAAAAATGCGGTGATGCCAACTGCGGCACAAAAAGTAGTGAAAACGGCCACAGGCCTGCAAATCCCAAGCATCTGGTGTGACAATGCACCATAAAGATGTCAGGAAAAACACACCAGAGACAAGCCAAAGCATGTAGCAACATGGATTCACCCTGACCCAGCGCATAGCCCAACTCAAACCCCACAACCCCCACAGACTACCAGCAAGGAACAACGGGGTCGGAAAAGGCCAAGGAGAAGAGGGAGAGGAAGGCGGGGTGCAGACCGCAAGAAAACAAGACCAGCGTCACGGACATGAGAGAACACTAACAACAACTGACCCACAAGCAGAGGAATACAGACACAATGTACACCGCCATACAATACAATCTGCATGCAAACTAGCACAATGCGCCAACATATATGCCAACACAAAGGCAACACGCACTTCCCCTCCACATTGCGGAGGGGCACACAACACCTGCAGCAGAGCACATAATACAACTCATCAGTGATGCCAGAAAGGACCACCACACCGTCGAAACCGATGCCCTACAACAACCCATGGACATCCCATGCAACTCCCACACTAGGACCCGGACAGCCAAGAGACCCAGAGGAGAACACTGAGCCTGCAACAGACCACACAACAGGAAGCACCCGCAGGCACAGCTGGTTCACAACACTTCACCCACCCACACATGGCACCCCAATGGCATGTGTCAGCATGCCAAAAGGAGGTGGCCCAACAGGTGTCGGAGGGGACCGAACCCATGGAATGCAAACCAGGATACATATGTAGGGGTCTATCACCCTACAGTGTCTACCCACACCCCACCAAGGAGACCCACACTGCCATAGAGGCACATGCAGATGCAAAAGCACAGCTCAGAACCACGCCCAGGGGCGTGCAATTAGCAGTCACACACCTGTGTTAGCTGTGAGTATGACGGCCCTGGCCACTCCCCTCACGAATGGAGTGGGCGACGACAAAGGCACATGTCGAGGCCCCAAACTGCTGCCTCCGTTGACATGTCTGCATCCGTGGTACACTGCACAATGTAAAGTCATAGGGCCCAGGGATCACATGCAAACTACAAGACCACAGGGACACATGCAGAGATCATGTTGAACTGGCTATAGGCATGTGCGCCCAGCCCCTTTATTGGCAGGGCAACATGTACAGTGACGCCTGTGCTGGATGTGTGTGGGATGAGTGTAGGCCATTCTGCATGGAATGTCTGGTGTTGGCAACCACTTGGACAATGGACACCAGTGCAACGTAAACAGAACACACATGCAATTCAGAGTCAACTGTTGAGCAACATGGGCTGATCCGGATAAAGTCCAGAGCACAGCTAAAATGCAAATAGAAGTGTCCGTGAGTCGCAGTGCACTGGGCTGTAGACACTAGAGATGAGCTCGCTCATGTGCAGAAAAAGTCTCGGATTGTGTCCCTTTGATATATACTTGATGCAGATGCAGTGGGGTCGCAGGATGGCATTGGACAGGGATTGTGGCAGGTTGTGTCACAAGAAGCGCATATGGCACTATGCCTCACTGATCAAAGGGAGTCTTGGGCTTGGAGCTTACACTGGCACGTGGTGGTCCCTCCAAGACACACGCCGGTGTCGGATGCTGATCAGTGTGGCCTGTCTGCGTAGGGTCGAGTCTGACAGGTTTGTGGTCCAGCGAGCCAGGTAATGTCAGGCGCATGGGATCTCCGGCAACTCCGCATATGAGGACGGCGTCGGCCTTGTGGCAGGGTGCGAGGCGCCGCCCTGGTAGAGATGTTGAGCTTTCGGAAGAGGACAACACCCAGTGCTAAGTGCTTTTCGTTCACACCCCTACACTGGCCTGGCATACTCCGGCCCATCCCACTCTGCTCATGCTTATCGGTGGGGCGTAACAGGCAACATTTCTGCAAGGACCCCCAATGACTGGGGTGATATGGTTGTGTCCACTGTCCACTACACTCCATTCACCAGAGGTGTATATCGCCGTGGAAATGGGAGTGTTCTGCATACTGCGGTTTGTTCAGTACTTCGCCACCACTCTTCTCATTGTGTACTCTCACAATCATGTTTGGACTGCATCCTTCACACATGCCTGGTTGCCACCTCTCCCCACATTTGGATATTGTGTGGCTGAGGTGCCATGCCGTTGATGGGTCATGTTCACGGCTTGCAAAGGATACCATTGTTAGTTGTTTTGTGGTGACTCATGCACACAAAGTTCTGCACAACCAGAAACCGCTTACATTATCCGTCGCCTGAACTTCCACCAACCATCGAGAAAGCAGATGTGGAGGGTGCTCCTTTTGTAACATTGCAGCAAAGTCCTGGAACAGCCTCCTCATGAAACTTTGGACCATCACCTCATTTCTGGAACTGCAAATAGCCCTCAAGACCTGACTGTTCAAATAAGCCTCTTCAACCTGCAAGTGCCTGGTCAAATATCTGGTGATAAGCAGCGCTGTATAAATCCTGATTTTTGATTGATTGATTTATAGAATCGTTTCCCTGGTGATCCGAATTTCTATACAATCTCTTCTTCACACAAGTCAAAAGTGAAAAACTCCTCTATAGATGTTTTCCTTCCTCTCTTTTCCTTTTCTTGCCAGGGCAAATATGGCTCTTAGAACAGAAGGAAGACTTATGTTGTGATACTGTTGGTGGGTGCTCAAATGAATAGCCCTAGTGTTTCACCCTGCTTTGAATGTGCACCACACTTCACTTTTGCGCAGCTTGCATAACTCAGCGTGAGTAATTAAATGCATGAAATGCAGGTTTTAAAAATCTTTTGCATTGACTCTGCCATAACATTACCACAATGTATACATTAAGGCAAATTCAAATTGATTTTGTGCCACACAAACATTATAATTTCAGGCAAATGATGTAATGTATCTATAAGAAACTATTAGAGTGTTTGCATCTCATGAGCCCCAGTGCAAATCTTTTTTACATCTGGGTCTTATAATTGTTAAGCACCTGCATTGAAATACATTATGCGGTATCTAGTAAAATCTTTAGAAAGTGTTGGAATTTTGCTTCATCTTTAAATTAGAGGACAATAAGGAGCATCTGAGAATGATACTATACTAAGCCAATACACCACATCCTAACCCAATAATTCAACTGAATAGTCTAATCATACTGCAATTCTTCCTAACAGGAACTGTAAACAGACATGATTGTGATATTTGAGGGGATTTGTTTGTAGTAATTCAAGCAACTGTAACTGGAACTCTAACAAAAGAAGTCACTAATTTATAAATTGTCAAAAGAAAACAGATTTTGATGCATTGTAATTTATTTGGATTTGGATTAAATGTGCAAAGAATTGCTTCTGAAATAGCAGTCTGATTGTCTAAATAGCTGCTCTCTGCCATGCTGGACACCTTGGGCCTCATTTACAAACCTTACTCGGAGGGCAGTTGCACACGGATTCCTGCTGCACTGCCCTACATTAAAAGAAAAGGGCAGGAATGTGCATTATCTATGAGATATGGCACATTTCTGTCCTCTGTTACTGGGCTGGTGCTTAAATGGCTGCCATGCGACAATGCAGGCACCCTTGCACCATAATGCAAGGGTGTCTGCATTGCAGGGATAGTTGTTTTTTTTTATGCAGGAAGGGACACCTTCCTTCACAAGAACAATCAATGGAGGTGATTTCTTCTTTTTATGTGTGATGCGGACTGCAGCACACATAGAATGAAGAAAAACACAATGCCTCAATTGGGCAGGTGTAGGCTTTTGAATCATACCCAGGTTTGCAGCTTGTCGTAAATATGGGAATGTTTCATCTACTATGTCTGTTACGTGGGAACGCCCACTGTAATGTGCATGGTATGCCTCTCCATCCTAGTGCAAGGCAATGCAGTGGCTTGCACTGTGTTGCCTTCATCCATATCTACAACTGCATGAAAAGTTGTGCAGGGTGGCTTGACCTGGCCTTGACGATATCTGAAAGCCATGTGCACCATGAGAACATCAGAGAAAGTGATGTTCGGTGGTTCATAGGGCTTGTAAATAAGCCCCCTTGTGTGTTGCAATAGCTTGGTAAAGGGGGACTGTTCCACAGGCATTTACAAATTGACTTTACTAATACAGACCACCTTCACTTTTGTAACCCTAGTCTTTTTATACTACTTAAGTTCTGAAAACTGAAAAAAGAGGTTAGTTTGATGCCTTAATATGTAGAAGTGTTACAACAAACAAATGATGGACGGAATGCTGACAATGCAACATTCTCCCCCAGTTAAAAGATCTGAGTTAAATCCATCATTCTTTTGCCCACTATGCCACCCCAGTTTGGACCCATCCATATGCAAATCAGTCTTGACCCTGTGCCTCATGGGAACAGTCCAGACCAAACGTGGGTCCCTTGCTCACTGTGACACACAATGAGCTGTTGTGCACCAACACAGGCACCTTTGCACCATGGTGCATGGGTGCCTGTGTTTCAGGGATGATTATTTTTGTGCAGGGAAACCTTCCTGCACAAAAACAATAACAAGAGGCTTTTTACACTTTCTATGTGTGCTACAGAATGCAGCACAAATGGAAAAAGGAAAAATAAGGAGAAATAAAGATATTTCTCCTCGTAGTACCTCCCTTAACCCACCCCTAGGGAGGCATACGTTTATGGCACTGCCTCAGAATTTAAATTTCTTGTAAACCTAGGGCAGTGTCAAAAAGCAATTGATGTTGCTGGGAACATCCCCAGCAACACCCATTGCACGCCCCTTTAACACAGAAAACTGTGATAAAGGGGACAATGTTTAAGAGACAGCATTAAGCTGAAAAAAGCGGTTTAGTGCTGACGTGTAAATATGGAGCATGCTCCTGCGCAAGAAACGTCACAAAAAATGATGTTTTGACAGTGCAAGAGGCCTTATAAGTTTCCACTAAAGCAGTTCAAAGCTGTTGAGGTAAGACACAGTGATCCAGAATGTAAACTGAGGTTATCTAATCTCCCATCTGATCTTTTTGGATTTTTGCAGGGAAAACATTCTTGGCATCAAAAAATGCCCCACTTGCCTTCTAAAAAAACAGGGTGTTTGTTTTCTTTGTAGTACAAGCATATGCTAAATTAGTAAAGAAAAATAAAAAAGTGTAAGCTAAATGTAGAGGTCATATGCTTAAAGAAAATGAAAAAGTAAATCTTTATGCTGATCTCCCATCTTGGAACAGTATAAAATGTGTGCAGCATATGCAGAATACTGTGTCAAGATGGTGACATGGTTTTGAATCTAGCAGCAGTGATGTATGGTGATCTACATTAGAGAGCTGTGATCCAGCAGCAATGGCAGCTTGGCTGCTGGTCATCTCATTACTCAACTAGCATTAGTCTACATGTGCATGAGCTGCTGGGAAGGAAGTTAAAGGAAATATCTCTAAAGAGTAGACACTTTTGGAGGCAGGGTAACACAGAGAGACTAAGCAAACTACTGTTACTCAGACTGCCTAACATCCTAAAGACCAGCGGTTTTCTACTAAGCAGAGCCAAACATTGGTAGAAAAGCCAATGGCTGAAGAAGGCTGATCCACTGCCCCATTGTATATATGCTGTCCTGTAGACTAGAACTAATATGTGAATAACACTTATGAATAACTGAAGTGGACTCACCTAAAAGCTATTTTCTAAATGCAAATTTTTATATTATTTTTGTGTCAATTTGAAGATGGTGAGACATCTAAAACAGTCTTATGGTGAGACCAAAAATGAACAGAAATAGATAGAGCACAGGGAGCATGAGCACAGGGGGTCCTTGCCTCACACACCCAAGACATACAGCTATAGTCAATCGCATCACAATTTACCCTAAAAGACAATGAACAAGTGTGGTACTGTAGGGCCATTACAAACGTCCTTAAATGACAAGGAACAGTTGTAGTAGTGAAGTGCCAGCCAGTGTAAGCTTCCTTCAAAGACATTAAACAAGTATGCTAATGCAGGGCCAATAAATGCAAGCTTTCATCAAAGTCATAGAACAAATGTGGTACTGCGGGGCCAGTGCAAGATTCATTCAAAGCCATGGAACAAATGTGACTCTGCATGGCCAGTGCAAATTTCCTTTAAAATTGTGAAACAAAGAGGAGGAGCTTAGCGCGCACCCAAGATGGTCGCGTGAGCTCAGAGCTCCCGGACCTTCGCCACCTCCACCGATCATCCTGTATCTTATCCTGATTTAGACGACGGGCTTTTGTGGTCGTGACCTGGCTGATCATTTATCCGTTTTCAGATTGCGATTTGGTCACCGGGAACTGAAGATAAGGACTTTTGAACATTTCTGGCCTGCTCCATGGTACTGCCCCGGGCTTGCCTTCTCTGCCAGCCAGGTGGTAATCGAATAACAACGGCCCAGGCGAGGCTCCCATGCCCGGTCTTCTACTTTCAGTTTCGATTCCTGTGGTCTGGCCTCATTGACTTTGCCTTGGTCGCCCTGGTCGCTTGTTTCTTTCACTACCACGTCATCGTTTGGTGATCTGGACTTTCGCTGCTCTTTGATCAGTGGCTGGCCCTCCACCTATTCTCCGAATTGATCCGGGCGTATAGAGTGTCGCCATTTTTACTAGGTCTCAGAATACCTCTGGGGCGCACGACCTAAAATGACTACCAAGCCTGAGGCGGAGAGGCGCAAGACCAGACCAGACCGGCAATTCGGGGAGGTCCTGTGCAGTTATGGATCGCTATACCCTCACTAAGGGCTCTCCGAGTGGTATGACTAAACCCCCGGCCACCTTTGGGGATGACTCCCTGGGGGGTGAAGAACCGTCGTTGAAAGACGTCATGGGCGCCATTGCTGGGATGAAGGCCGCGTTGGGACAACAATATGAGGCCCTGACTCACCAGCTGGACACGGTTGCTATAGATGTTACTCTGATCAGGGCAGACCTTGGAAAGACTAATGAGAAGGTCAAATCCCTTGACCTGAAGACATCCAGTCTTGTCGCCGACGTCTCTGAATTACAGACGGAGGTCGGTAATTTGAGATCCGCCCGTGACTACCTCTCTCGACGCTTGGACGATTTTGAAGGCCGCGCACGGCGGAACAACGTCCGGTTGGTTGGTGTCCCGGAGACGACGGACTCGTCAGCGGTAGACCTACTGGTGGAGGACCTTGTCCTGAATCACCTAGCGCCCAAGGGCCTGAGCAAGTTTTTTGCAGTGGAACGGGCCCACCGAATCCCGAGTGGCCCACCCAAGCTGGGAGCTTCTCCGCGCCCCATCATTGCGCGGATCTTTAACTTTCGTGACAGAGATGCGATCCTGCACATCGGGCCCTACGAAATATGAAAACGCCGCGATCAGCTTCTACCCGGACTTCACCCAACAGGTTCAGAGGCAGCGACTGGGATTTCAAGGGGTGAAGAAGAGAATGAGAGACAGAGCCATGAAATATGCCATGCTTTTCCCGGCTCGACTGCGTGTGGTTCACAATGATAGAACGTTTTTCTTTGACCATCCTGGAGCTGCTAGTGACTGGTTGGACTCGTTGCCCCCTGGACAGGAACAATTTGATCATTCGGAACACTCTGGTGGAGCGGAGGGCGGCCTGATGGAGCAGGAATAGGGAGTGAATCGGCTCCTGGACCAACGTATTGACTTTTGGCAGTGGTTTGATGCTATGCTACTATTGTCCGCTACTGTGTTGTCTTAACTGGGTGTGGGAGGGGGCCGGGTGTGTCTTCCTCCTCTGGGGTTCTTTTCGTAGATTAGTTGTATGTTAGGGCGACAGGCACACTGCAAGTTGGGGTGGCTTTTGAGTCTCACGCAGGGGTGCGGGGTGGGGGGTATAATGTTGGTTTGGGGGGTTGGGGGGTTTAAGTTTAGGGTTTTTTGTTTTATTCAAGGCATAGTACTGATGATCTCCTGTGTTGCAGTGTCGCGGCGGGTGTGGGGGGGACTTGGGGTGGATTCTGGGATGGGGGATAGGGGACTACGCATTCTGTGTTGGAACGTAAATGGGTTGGGAGACAGAATTAAACGGGGGGTGGTTTTACAGTTGCTACGACGCTTGTCTCCTGATGTGGTTTTGCTTCAAGAAACACACTTGCTGGGTAATACGTGCCACGCCATGAATAGGCGTGGATACCGTCTCATGGCCCACTCGGGTTTCACTTCCGGCTCCCGAGGGGTGGGCATTCTGGTTCGGACCTCCCTCCCCCTTGCTATTGATGACGTTATTCTTGATGATAGGGGGCGTTATGCCGCTATTGTAGGGCGCTGGGAGGGGAGGGTGATTACTTTACTCTCGGTTTACATACCCCCAGGCCTTCAAACTACGACCTATGCTGATTTGGGAAAAGTGATCCTGGGAGTGCCCGAGGGTGTACTTGTAGTAGGGGGGGATTTCAACTCAGTAGTGTCTGGAATGTATGATCTTCACCCTCCACGTGTCCTTGCTAAATCTCAATCCTGGCTGGGGGATTTCCTGGAGGCAATGGGGCTAACCGATTGCTGGCGTTTACATCATCCTGGGCAACGGCAGTATACTTTTCACTCCGGGGCCCATGGCAGCCTTTCGAGATTAGATTATGTTTTGATGCCCTCCTCCCAGGCTTCCCTCATAGGGGAGGTGAAACATCTTGCCAGGGGTATTTCGGACCACTCCCCGCTGTGGTTAATTGTGAACGCTCGTCTGGGGTCGGGAGGTCGGATTGCCCCGATTAACCCATGGTACCTCCGTGATCCTAAGATTAGAGTGGAATTACTTAAAGCGATCGATCGTTACTTTGCTGAAAATGTGGGTTCAGTGTCCTCTTCTGTCTCCTTGTGGGAGGCGTATAAAACTGTCATTCAGGGACAAGCCCTCTCATCGATTGGCAATGTTAAGAGGTGTAAGCGGGAAGAGGTTGTCCGTCTTGAGACTGAACTTACCATCCTTGAGGGAGAGTTGGACTCTGGAGCCTCCCCTGAGAAGCTGCACTTGTTAGACCTAAAACAGCACGAATATAGAGCACTTGTGACTGACGCTGCGAAAGAGATGGGTCGTGAACAGCTGGGGCGTCTGTATGATGTGGGGGATAAGGCTGGGAAGTTGCTTGCTTGGTTGGATAGGAGAGAATGCGCGAGTCGAGTTATCCCTGTCATAGTTGATGTGAATGGTGAAAGTATCACTGACCCTGCTGGGATCGTTGCGCGGTTCGCCGATTATTTTTGGGTAGTGTACTCCCCTGTGTCCGATCGACCAGAGCAGGACTCCCGCTTGCTTCTACGCAATATCTCGCTGCCATGCTTGTCTGACCCGGAGCGGGACCTACTGGAAGCTCCGCTCACGGTTGATGAAATTGCGACCGCTATCCGATCGATTCGCTCCGGGAAGGCCTCGGGCCCTAATGGACTCCCCATCGAGCTTTACAAGCTCCGTCCCGACGTACTGGCGCCGTATTTGCGATCGATGTTCTTGGAATCCCTAGAGAAAGGGTCTCTTCCTCCTGATCAAAGGCTGGCCTCCATAGTGGTTATCCATAAGGAGGGAAAGCCGCGTGACCGCTGCGAATCTTTCAGACCTATTTCCCTGATCAATGTTGAACCTAAGATCCTGGCCAAAGTTCTTGCTACTCGTTTGATATCTGTTATAGGAGATCTTGTTCACCCGGACCAATCCGGCTTTATACCACATCGCAATACGGCACTTAATCTTCGGCGCCTCCATGGAGTCCTAGCGCGAGCCGGGACTCTGCGGGAGACGGCCATCTTGGCGTCCCTAGACGCCACTATGGCGTTTGATACGCTTGAGTGGCCTTATCTTTGGGCGGTCCTTTCTAAATTCGGTTTTGGGCCTTCTTTATCCGTTGGGTGCAGCTGCTTTATGCTGGCCCTTTAGCCCAGGTAGTGGTGAATGGCCGTGTTTCGGCCTCCTTTGCGCTTGGTAGGGGTACGCGCCAGGGCTGTCCTCTGTCCCCACTTCTGTTTGTTCTTGCCTTAGAGCCATTGGCGGCTTGGTTGAGATGGGAACCATCCTTGAAGGGTATTAGATGGTCTCCGGAATTTGAAGACCGTATATCTCTGTACGCGGATGATATACTCTTATACCTTACGTTGGCCCGGAAGTCGTTGATCGTCCTTTTCGACGTTTTGACTTCTTTCAGTAAAAATTCCGGTCTAGTCATCAATTGGTCAAAATCTTGCGTTTATGTTCTTTCCGGCGATGCTCCCCCCTTGCCATGTGGATGTCCTATTTCGGTGGTGCTCGAGGGATTCAAATATCTGGGAATCTTTGTTACCCTAGACCCTACGCTTCGTTACGAGCGCAATTTGTTGCCCCCTCTCCGACGTCTTCGGGCGGATATAGAAACGTGGAACAGACTCCCTCTCTCTCCCCTGGGACGAGCGGCGTTGTTTAAGATGATGTCGCTCCCCCGATTTCTTTATGCGCTTCAAAACACGCTTGACGTAGTACCAGCCGGGTATTTCCGGGAGATTGAATGTCTATTGCGATAGTTGATATGGGGGGGCCGTTCTCGTATTGCTCTTTCGAAGCTCACGCTCCCTTGGTATGATGGCGGCATCGCACTCCCGGACATCCGTCGCTATTATTGGGCCTCTCAGTTAGGGGCCATCAACCACGGCACCTATGCTCATTCACTAAATCCGGCCTTTGCGATGGATAAATGGTTGCTGCCCAGCGGCGATTACAACAGGGCTTTATACGCGACGTCAGCCGGTGGATCTCTTACGGGTCACACTAAAACAGCGGTGCAGGTGTGGTATCGGGCTACGGCGGCCACAGGATGGGCTGACAGACCGACCCGGGCTACTCCACTCTATGCCTCGGATAAACTCGGCTCCCTTTGGCAATCGAAGGGATTCGATCGGTGGGACATCATAGGGATCAGCAGGGTCGATGATGTGTGGATCAAGGGTAGGATCAAAACTTTTGAGGAATTGAAAGTTGAATATGGATTGAATGATAAGGAATCCTTTCGGTATGCGCAAGTCCGGCACGCAATCTTGTCTGTTTTTCCCCGAGGCTCGGACGTGCCGGAAGCATCCCCGCTTGAAGATAGGATACTAGATGGGCATGTCCCTGATAGCACTATCTCGCTCATTTATAAAAAACTGATTAATACTAGGATTGACTTATTGGAAGGCCTCCGAGGGTTGTGGACCAGTGATGGTCTGGAGCTCGATGATGAAGACTGGCAGGCCGCGATCTCTTCCCCGAAAGAGGTGGCTATCACGGCACGCCTTCGGTTTGTCCAACTCAAAATTCTGCATAGGGTGTATGTGACTGGTCCGCGTCTGGTGCGAATGGGATTCTCGATGAATGGATTGTGCAGGCGTGGATGCGGCATGGTGGCCACGTTTCTCCATATGATTTGGGAATGTCCGGCTGTGCTGAGCTATTGGAATCGCGTGCATGCGGTAATGAGTGAGGTTACGGGTGTACGGCTGATGCCTGAAGCGCGGAGGTGCTTGCTGAACGTCTGGGAGCCGAATGATTACAATCTGGCGCAGCTTCGATGGGCGACCTTGGGTAACATGATCGCCAAGCGTGACATTGCCCAGCTATGGGGCGCCCAGAGGCCTCCGACAGTCCTAGTGTGGAAACAAAACATGGATTGGTGCATGTTTCGAGAAAAAACGGTTTATGTTTCCCGTAGCACACCTGGCAAATGGGGGAAAATCTGGACTCAGTGGAACACATACCGTGGTGATATATGTGCTCCCCCCATATCGGAATGTGATATTCACTTGTCTTCCTCCCAACCTGATGTTTCCTCCGCAGGATTATAGATGTTTTGTATACTTCTGGTCTCCTTTCCCCCCCCTCCCCCCGATTTACTGGTTGTAACGATATCTGATTTACGTTTGTACCCCCCCACGAGCAGAATGGTGACACAATTCTATTGTAATGCCTTGCCATGTTTTGTTTTTCTGTTTTCTTGTTTTTACTTTCAATAAAAAGTTTCAACCAAAAAAAAAAAATTGTGAAACAAAGACATGGAACAAATGTGGTGTCCCAGGAATAGCCAGTGAAAACTTCCTTCGAGGACATGGAACAAGTGTGGTATTGCAGGGCCACTGCAAGGTTCCTTCGTAGACATGGAACAACGGTCGCACTGTGCAGCACAATTTGATGCCTCCCCTAGACACAATGAACAAGTAGGATTTCAAATTTGCTAGAAATTTAAGGAACAGCACTGTGGTGTATAAATACAAACTTGCCTATGTAACGTAGTGGAAGAGTGTTGCAAACCTAAAGTCAGATATTTGAAGCCACACAAAGTCAATTTGTATGGCTCTGAGTGGCTTCAAAGATCTGGAGTAATGTTGTCAGGTCCCCAGCCTACAGGTCCAATAAAAAGAAGCCAGTTCTGAATAACTCTAAAGGAATGGTAATAGCAGTTTTATCAAAGTTGTGGAAGCAGCAATGGGCGCAGGGCAGACAGCAATATGGCGGCAAGATGCCCCGAAAAGGAGAACAGGTTAGCGCTCTAGTCTGCCGGAAGGATTCGAATGATATCGGTGAGGCGCACGGAGAACTGCGCACTTCACCTGATCATCGAGAGGAGTAGGAGGTGTATCTGCGTGTCACGTTTAGTCAGGGAATAATAACGCGTCGCGAGTTCTTTCCAGAGTGACAGAAGATTAGCGTATCATCTGAATTCAAGTAAGACGGTTCCAGGTTATAGAATAATAATTACGTGACTCAAGTCAGCAAGGCGAAAAAACGCTATCCTTCTTTTCCATGAGAACTGTATAATTGAGGCATGAGAGTAATGCTTAGAGCTCTGTGAATTTAATGAGTAGTGGTGTACATTCCTGATATTCGTAGAAGTACAGTAGAACATTCAGGAGACAACTAAAACCTACAACAGTAGTTAAAAAGACTAGAGTGAGGTACGAGATAAAGTCTGAATAGTTCAACGGGCAAGAGTATATGAGAAATTTCGAGTAGTTAAGCAACTACAGAGAAATTATACATACATTAAAGGTGAAGCTAGAAGATTACTACCAAGCAGTTGTTCGCTGTCCTGTAGGTGAGTCCCTAAGAATAAAGAAAGATATAGGAGTTACAAAAGATAGAGACATAATAAAAACACAGTACATTTCATTACAGTGATTACAACTCAGAACAGAAGAACAACAGAATAGAAGAGAGGAACAGGCACACAGCTCTTTGGATAGGTCATTAATTAACTAGAGAATCAATAGCGTAGTTAAGAAGGTGCAGGGAGAGTTATATGTGATTTATTTTACAGCATCGTCAAGTCAACTGAGCAGAACTAAGGTAGTCATAATAAAAAGACGAAAAAAAGAAAGAAGACTACAATTGTGTGCATTCTCTTCTCTGTCCAATTCCCCTTTCCCCGTTGGGGCTCTTCTGGCTACGTATTTAAAATTTGTGCGTGGCTGGGGAGTTCTGAGGTGGAATTGGGAGCTTGCGTCGTTCTGCTCCTGTGTCACTGGCCTGCACAGAGAAAGACTGGTTCTGACAGAGTGAAGTGCCCACGATATAGAGGCACCTGAGCAGAATGGTGGAAGGTTTGGATTTGACGAAGTTAGGAAATATTTTAGATGAAATACAAAACGAACTAATAGCGGTTAGAGCGGAGAATAGGGAGCTAAAGAAAGACACCACAGAGTTGGCACATCGAATAGGGAATTTAGTTTCAGGAGAAGGTTTCAAAATATCTTCCTCAGTGTTGGGTCCATTTGAGGAGTCAACGTCATCTCAGTCAAAGGTCAACACACAAGTAATACATTCCTTGTCCCCTGTGATTCCTCTGGCCCCCCAGAACGTTTTAGTGGAGACCCTCAAAAGGCACAAGTCTTTTTAACTCAGTGCTCGCTGCACTTTATGTGTAGACCTGCACTGTTTCCTGATGCGCAGTCTCGAGTAGCATTCATATTATCCTATTTAAGTGGAGATGCCGCAGCATGGTCAATGCCCTTGGTCACCAGAAGCGATCCTGTGCTATTCAATTTAGAAGACTTCAAGAAAGAATTTATGCGGATATTTAATCGACGAAAAGTGTCTCAAGCTATTGACAATGAACTTTTAGAGATTCGACAAGGAAATAGAGAATTAGTAGCATATTTGGCGCAATTCAACAAACTGGTGTTAGAAACTGAATGGCCACAGAACAAACGAGCAGCAGTATTTTATCGGGGGTTAAAAGACGAACTCAAAGATGCCTTAACACAAGTTCCCAATCGTCCCACTGACATCTCCGCCTTGGTGGATCTTGTGTTGGTGATAGATTTTCGTCAGAGCGAGAGAAGAGGTGAGAAGAAGCGATATTATAGACCCAATGTACCACGTTTTGATAGAGCCAGATATGAACCTCACAAAGAACATGATTCTAATCGCGGAGTGGAACCTATGCAAATAGGAACGATACGAGGGCCTCTTACAAAAGAAGAGAAGGAAAAGAGGCGGAATAATAAACTGTGTCTTTATTGTGGAGGTAGTGGACATTTTGTTCGAGATTGCCCTAAAAAACCCAAGACTTCGCCGGCGGAAAACGCCATGCGCCACCAGTAGATTGGGTTGGACTGGTGGTTAGAGAAACAAATTCGGCTCCAAAGAATCACGCATTGGCAAATACCTTACAATCTGCCTCCCCACATTTGGTGATACCTGTAACTCTGATTTATCGAAATCACAGAAGAGAACAGATTGCCGTAATGATAGACTCCGGGGCAACGGGCAACTTTTGCGATCTACGTTTTGCTGAGAAGATAGGATTGCAAGCAATCCGGAAAGAAAAAAGTGAGTCAGTCAGGGCTGTTGATGGTACAAATCTGTCTTCAGGCCCAATTGTCAGTAACACTGAGTTAGTACATTTAGAAACTGCAGAAGGACATTGTGAAAATGTGCAGTTTAATCTAATAGATGCTCCGCAATTTCAATTGATCTTAGGTTTGCCTTGGCTCACAGAGCATAACCCAACCATAGATTGGGCAGCAAGAACAATAACTATGAATTCAATTTATTGCAGAGAAAACTGTTTCAAGGATGGAGAAAACAAAGGTGGTCTATCACCAGCCTATCATTTGAGTAAAAATGAAAACTCAGTCTGCGTGATTGACACGGTAACTATGCCTGAAAAGTACCAAGAATTCCAGGATGTCTTTAATGAAGCAGAAGCAAAGAAATTACCACCTCACAGAGAGTATGACTGTAAGATACATTTAGAACCTGGAGTAAATTTACCCTGCAGCAGAATTTATGCCCTAACCGAACAAGAGGATAAACATCTGAAGAGCTATCTGGAAGAATACTTGGAGAACGGTTTCATTCGACCTTCTCAGTCCCCAGTTTCATCCCCTTTATTTTTTATTCCGAAAAAGAATGGGGAATTACGCACGTGTATTGACTATAGGGCTATAAATCGGATAACAGTCAAGAATCGATACCCATTACCTTTGATATCGACTCTCCTAGATCAAGTAAAAGAAGCCAAAATCTACACAAAACTAGATTTGCGAGGAGCATACCATCTAGTCCGGATTAGAGAGGGAGACGAATGGAAGACGGCATTTAGAACAAGACAAGGTTTATTTGAATACCAAGTGATGCCATATGGGCTATGCAATGCTCCTGCAGCTTTTCAACATTTTATAAACGATGTTTTGAAGGATTGTATTGATCAAATCGCGATAGCATACATCGATGATATTTTGATCTACTCAACCGAAGTGGAAACTCATGAGAGTCACGTCAAAAAGGTGTTACAAAGACTTCGTGAGAATGGTTTATTTGTCAAATTGGATAAATGCGCATTTGATGTGACCTCAGTAGAGTTTCTGGGGTTTGTGCTTGCTCCTGGGGGAATCACCATGGACAACAATAAGATAAAAGCAGTGATTGAGTGGAAATCCCCAACTTCCGTAAAAGAAATACAAAGTTTCATCGGATTCGCCAACTTCTATAGAAGATTTATCCAGGATTTCTCCAAGAAGCTAATTCCAATCACTCGCCTATTGAAAAAAGAAGTACCTTTCCAGTGGAGCACTGAAGCTGAGGCCGCTTTTGCACAATTGAAGAAGGATTTCACCTCAGCCCCGATTCTGTTGCATCCAGATCCAGCAGAACCATTCTTCGTAGAAACAGATGCTTTCAATTTCGCCTTGGGAGGAGTGTTATCGCAGAGACACAAGACTACAGGCCAACTGCATCCAGTGGCTTTTCGTTCTAGGAAGCTAACACCTCCTGAAATCAATTATACAATCACGGAAAAGGAACTGTTGGCCATAAAAGATGCCTTTAAGGAGTGGAGACACTATCTGATGGGGGCTCGACATATTGTAACTGTTTACACTGACCACCGAAATCTAAAATTTCTAAAATCAGCCAGAACCTTAACCCCGAGGCAACTCCGTTGGTCCTTGTATTTCTCTGAATATGACTTTGTCATTACTTATAGACCCGGGACGCAGAACGGAAAGGCAGATGCCTTGTCTAGGTTAGAGACAGAAGGAGCTACAGAAAAGATTGTGGATCAGACAATTATTCCAGCAGAAAAGATAATAAATGCAGTATTACAGGAAACCAAAGAATCTTCAAAGGAATCCAAAAAATTGAAAAAAGAAGAAGAACTGAGAAATTGGGTAAAGGAAGATTCCAAAAGAGAATTACGAGAAGGGTTACGCTATCACGATGGAGCACTGTACTTACCCACATCTGAGATGCAGTTGAAGGCTTTAGGAGAATGTAATGATAGTATATTAGCCGGACACAAGAGCATCAATAAGACTAAAGAATTGGTGCGCAGACGTTTCTAGTGGCCAAACATGATCAAGGATATCCATCAATATGTGGCTACTTGTGAGACATGTGCAAGGGGAAAACCAGAAAGAAGACGTCCACAGGGGTTGTTACAACCATTACCCACCCCTCCATTCCCTTGGCATACCGTCACATTAGATCTTATAGTAGATTTACCTTCTAGCTCAGGTTTTGATACGATTCTTGTATGTGTGGACGCTTTTACAAAGATGGCCCATTTTGTGCCTTTAAAAGGTGTACCATCTGCCAAGGTTTTAGCAAATGCTTTCAGTCAACATGTAGTTCGAGCACACGGAATACCCAAGGTTTTGGTGTCTGACAGAGGTTCCCAGTTTTTGTCTCATTTTTGGAGAGCCTTCACTAAGCGTTTGAATATAGAAAATAGATACTCCACCAGTTTCCACCCAGAATCTGATGGACAAACAGAACGCACCAATCAGGAATTAGAACAGTGCTTAAGGGTGTGTTTGTTAGAACAGGAAGGGGACTGGCCAGATTATCTATGGGCAGCAGAATTTGCACATAATAATACTACTAATGCATCTACTGGTTACACTCCGTTCTTTTTAAATGCAGGGAGACATCCACCGCATTCTTTAAACTTCCAAGAAATAGATGTCCCTGCAGTATCTGATTTAGTGGAACAACTGACACTAGTGCATAGTAAAGCCATCCAAAATGTGACTAAAGCTAAACCTAATTACAAACATTATGCAGACAAAAAGAGAAGGAAAGAACCAGATTTAGTTGAAGGAGATAAGGTCGGGCTAAATACCAAAAATCTCAGGCTGAAAGGAATTAGAAAGTTTCAACCACGATTTATCGGACCTTACCACATTGAGAAAAGATTAAGTGCATTAAATTACAAGTTACAGTTACCCAAGAGTTTACGAGTTCACCCAGTCTTTCATGTTTCATTGCTAAAAAAAGCAGATCCAGAAGTTAGACTAGGTAAAACCCCAGAGCCAATTCAAACTGAAATTGGAGAAGAGTTTGAAATTCAACAGATTTTAGACTCAAAACTGAAGAAAGGGAAGCTATATTACCTGTTAGATTGGAAAGGTTATGGCCCAGAGGAGAGGTCCTGGGAACCGGAGTCTGAAGTGAATGCCCCACGATTAATTGCAGAGTTTCACAGAAGATTTCCACACAAGATTCAGAGGGAAAAGAGACCTTTGAGGGGGAGTACTGTCAGGTCCCCAGCCTACAGGTCCAATAAAAAGAAGCCAGTTCTGAATAACTCTAAAGGTATGGTAATAGCAGTTTTATCAAAGTTGTGGAAGCAGCAATGGGCGCAGGGCAGACAGTAATATGGCGGCAAGATGCCCCGAAAAGGAGAACAGGTTAGCGCTCTAGTCTGCCGGAAGGATTCGAATGATATCGGTGAGGCGCGCGGAGAACTGCGCACTTCACCTGATCATCGAGAGGAGTAGGAGGTGTATCTGCGCGTCGCGTTTAGTCAGGGAATAATAACGCGTCGCGAGTTCTTTCCAGAGTGACAGAAGATTAGCGTATCATCTGAATTCAAGTAAGACGGTTCCAGGTTATAGAATAATAATTACGTGACTCAAGTCAGCAAGGCGAAAAAACGCTATCCTTCTTTTCCATGAGAACTGTATAATTGAGGCATGAGAGTAATGCTTAGAGCTCTGTGAATTTAATGAGTAGTGGTGTACATTCCTGATATTTGTAGAAGTACAGTAGAACATTCAGGAGACAACTAAAACCTACAACAGTAGTTAAAAAGACTAGAGTGAGGTACGAGATAAAGTCTGAATAGTTCAACGGGCAAGAGTATATGAGAAATTTCGAGTAGTTAAGCAACTACAGAGAAATAATACATACATTAAAGGTGAAGCTAGAAGATTACTACCAAGCAGTTGTTCGCTGTCCTGTAGGTGAGCCCCTAAGAATAAAGAAAGATATAGGAGTTACAAAAGATAGAGACATAATAAAAACACAGTACATTTCATTACAGTGATTACAACTCAGAACAGAAGAACAACAGAATAGAAGAGAGGAACAGGCACACAGCTCTTTGGGTAGGTCATTAATTAACTAGAGAATCAATAGCGTAGTTAAGAAGGTGCAGGGAGAGTTATATGTGATTTATTTTACAGCATCGTCAAGTCAACTGAGCAGAACTAAGGTAGTCATAAGAAAAAGACGAAAAGAAGAAAGAAGACTCCAATTGTGTGCATTCTCTTCTCTGTCCAATTCCCCTTTCCCCGTTGGGGCTCTTCTGGCTACGTATTTAAAATTTGTGCATGGCTGGGGAGTTCTGAGGTGGAATTGGGAGCTTGCGTCGTTCTGCTCCTGTGTCACTGGCCAGCACAGAGAAAGACTGGTTCTGACAAATGTAGTGCAGTGTAAATCACTGCACTGCATATTCTGCCCTAGGAAGGCATTCCAAAGGTGTTGCATAGGTGTTATCATGCAACTCCCATGGATTTTGATGCATCCCCAGATTTACAAGAACTTGTAAACATAGGGATTAGTCAAAATATTACACCTTCTCTGGGGAGGCGTAACAAGGAGAAATATCTCTATTTCTCCTTGTTTCTTCCTCTTTCTTTGACTGCAGCACACATAAAAGATGAATATGCCTCCCAGGGTTCTTTTTGTCCAAGAAGGTGCCCCTTCACTACAAAAGCAGTCCTGCATGCAATGCAGGCGCCCTTGCCCTTTCCCTGCCATGCAGTGCAGCACACCAAGGTGACTTGCTGCACTGCCCTGCATCCTAAAACTCATAAATGATCCTCACAAAATGGAGCATTTGGGAGCAGTGTAAGTTCCCCTCACATGCAGCACATTTACAGGATAGTGTGCAGCCATGAACGTTAGGTTATTCTCACATGCTAAACAGGTATTCAACTGTCAGCAGCATCTAAGCTTATTTCAGGCACAGAATACTAACAAGTATAGAGGGGGTGAACCGCTGAAGGCGTGATACAGATGCTAGACTTTGGTTCAGCTCAAGTTCCTCTTGAGCCCACACTGAGCTTAGATTTTGCTGCTACCCAATGGTCTATTGTTGTGTACCAAGAATGAAAAAAAAGCATTACACTTTGATGTCAAAAAGGAACAACAAAGGGATACCAATCTAGTTGCTGGATTATACAGTGCAAAACCAGAAATCCTAGGCTCAGTCCTGGATTGGCCATTTATGTGAATTTAAGTGATGATTTTATTTTATTGTTCCTTCTTTTTTTTTCATTGCTGCTTACTGGAAAACCTTGAAAAATGCAACAATGTGTTCTGTACAAAATCTCTCTTTTATTTGACTAAATTGGCTATTATGTTGCTTTGTGTAAATTGAGACTATAGCCCACATCAAGGGTGTACATGACATCTAACTTGCCTCTTAGTTCACTAATGGGATGGTCGTTGAAGGGGGGGGGCATGAATGTTCAAATTCAACCTTGAAACTATCACTTTTAGTAAGAGCCTCTCAATACAGTGATATATTCTGATGCACTAAGGGGGAAACACTTGTAAATTAAATATTCTTTTTAGAAAATGTATCATATTTTTACATATTATCGGTTGGGTGAATTACATGCTAAATGTTCCAATCGACAATCCATCAAAGGAGGGAAGTAGAAGCAGTCTGGGGTCCAACTCAAATTCCGCATATATTGCACAGAATCTGAAAGGAGTGGGGACCTAAGGCCTTGAGGGATCTTCATGGACATTCAGGAGGGGAGAGGCTGAACCAAAGGCTACAAGCTGCACCTCAAGAGGGCGTCTACCCTGCCACCCCAAGTGGAATGATTGGTGATTTAAAAAGCTGAGAGCAAATGCATTCTTGCTTGCCGGAATGAATACACCTGTCAGAATAATCGTGTCCAGAGTTTAGTATTCCCCTAAAGTGAGTAATTTAAAAAAACACGGTGGGATTATCCTTTTTCCCCCTAAAGTTGGTCCTGATGAAAACCATCAACCTGGTAGACCATTATTTGATCTTTTTGAAAATGATGTGGAGGACACATTAAATACCTGGTCCTATTTTTCATACCCACCTTTGTTTTTAATCTTACCCTTATCATTATTTTGAATACATTTAAGTCTATGATAAAGAGGTAATTTAAATTCACAGTTTTACAAAATAGATGCCAACTATTTCCTTTGGATCACCTCCTTGTAGAGGCCAACAATGATGATGCTTATCAACCATGACTACGCCAATGCCCAAAGACATACCAAAGGCGGAAAATGGCTGTTGAGGGTCCTACATATTTTTAATCAAAATGTTCCCATCATTCAGCTCGTGCCTATCCTCTTTGACCCAAGATAGACCCTTAGCTCAGTTCTCTCTGTTAATTTGTTACCCTTTTATACTACAGTATTGTGAAAAACAGTTTTTCTAGTTTCTCTAGTTCCTCCTCTCTCATTTTTTCAATCTGAGGACAAAGATCTTGTTTTCTGAGTTTTTGGAAGGTTTCCATGGGTCTCATAGGGGTAACTCTTCCTACATCTGGTTTTAATAAGGAAGAATTGTGCATTAGTAATCCGAAGTTGTTTTAAAGTTATCTGTGCATTTGTTTAGGGTAAAATAAAACAAACAATGTTCAAATCATTAATTTTCCCAGTTCCAGTATTCTGTCCCAAATAAGACTATGTTCTATCACTAACTGCTATTATTTGCCATCCACTCATCAGGCTGAATGCAGTGTTACTGTGGCCGTCCTGTCTTCCGAACCAGCCCAGCAGCATAGGCATAACATTTTCAGTGACCTTTGGTAGCTTCAGGTAGTCAGGGCCAAATGGTGCACTCCGCATTTACATATGTGAGCATGCATACTGCTCGACCATTCAGCATGCATACAATGAGGCTTTTGCAGTGCCCCCACAGGACTTCAGTAGATTATGCTGCTCAGACTCTGACTCCAGCATGTGAGGAAATTTGACGGAACCAACAGTAAGCTCCCAGTGCAGTAACTGCTCCTGTAGCCCTAGTAGGTAAGAAACAGAAAGGGATTCTGAAAAATAAAAGCATCACAGGAAGAACGAGTGCCACAAATGTGACATGCTCATTTAGCAGGAGAGTAGTAATGATGTAGTATGTAGCTGGTGTTGCATTTAGAAACATACTGTCATATACATATTACTAATGTATAGTGTGGAAGCCACTGTCATTAACAGACATTACTTTTTACATTGTATGCACAGACATACCCGTTTTACTGATAAAACTATACAGCACACAAACTATAAAGTGTGGAAATTTGGTTTCAGCTAGTATATGTAATTAGTGCATCTCCGTTGTGCATCACCAAGTAAAGTGTCTTGATTTGTTTTGATCCTATTAAAATCTTTTTTTTCATTATACTTCAGAATTTTTAAAAAGTGCTTCATTTGTGCTTTCCGAAATGTTCACTTATTTTGAGATGTTTGTACTGTTCATTTATAGGTATTTAAATGTTGTGTGTTAAAAGAAAACAACATATTACATACAATCTTTCCTTTCGCACTAGCAAGACTATCACTTGTTGAGTTCACTTTACAAAATCCTCCAACGTTGTCCAAATATTAAGTGAAAGAAACACCAGTCTATGTGTTGAAAGAATAAGCAGCAATTTGTCAGTAGACTAGACTGGCAGTTGTCCTCTGTCCTTGAACACATAGCAAATGTGGTAGGATGAAAACACAATGGAAAGGCTTCTTTAATGCTTGTTCACCTTTGGAACTCCAGCATGATTATTTAGGTGCCTCCTCAAGGCAAAACACAATCTAAAGGCATGATTTGACTGTAGCAACGTCCAGAAGCAAGTCAGTCCAACACTTTTCAGTAGCAAAACAGTCAACATGTTTTTTTGCAAGACTTGTTGGTTTTCCAAGACTAAAAACCTATGGAATCTCATCCAACTGATTTTCTCATTACCTCCAAAATCATCTGTGTCCAAGTTTCCACATAAAATTTAGGCCAAAGCACTATAGTTCTCACTACCAACAATAAGAAATATCAGATTTAGTAAATTGCAGTTCCCAGCAGTAGTATATTTACAATGTGACACATTTAACAAGAATCCAAGATAAGGTGTTATGTGTATATGACATTCAAGGAAATTCCATCATAAAGTTTAATTTGGGTGCCTCCTGTTATAGTTAAGAAAGTGCATCCAATATTTTCCTGTCACTTTTCTATTTAGCAGACTTTGAGTTTCGATAACATTTTCCTCAAAGGAGATAGAAGTATAATATAGGAATGAAACCTGTCCTGTCTTCTACAGTGAACAGAACCTTTTCCTGTACCATCTGCTATAACATTCCTGAAAGACTGATTTAATGTTCTCAGTCCTTGAAAACAATGGTTCTACAGCATTCTTGGCTATAGTTTTATTATTCTTGTTTGTGTCTTCTCATGTATTCAGTGATAAAATATAGGAAGAAACTCAGTATATTCACAGACATGCTCACTAATATTTCTACAAACTTTACAAATATATAAATTCCCAGTGACTGGGCAAGAGTCATGACATGTTCCTAATATATGATGATCCATGAAGTATTCCTTGTAGGTGCTGCCTAGCAGTGCAATTTCTCCAAAGCACACTGTTGTACTAAGCCTGTAACATGTCCTGCATATGTTTTCTAGTTTTAGCTACAGAGTACCCATTTGTGATCTCTTCTGAGGCCTCAAGCATATTCCTCCTGAGGTACTGAAATTCTGAACCCGTTTTTATAAAGTCGTCGTATCATGACGATTTTGGTATCAGCAGACCGAATATGGCGAGTGTAAGATGTATGAGTATTTTCGTCATATCCGAGTGACGAGATCACCATGAAATCAGGGAGTCCGTTCTGAACCCTCGGGTTCCATTTTGTGTACGGCAGCCATTTTGTGGTTGCCCTCACATAGGCCGATGACAGTGGCCGAACGAGTCTCCAAGCACACGTACACTTTAGCTGACTTCTGAATGACCTGAGCGAGCGACCCTCTTGCCTGAAGCCAAACTTGTTAAGCCAGTCCCTTTCCCAGTAGCTGATCAAGATTACTGATCAAGACACAAGACACCATCAAACCTTTTATTGCGCATAACTATGTCTTATCTTGCTCACACCTGTCTCTGCTCCTTTCTTTATGATCCGTTTACGATGGGGATGTGCCCGTTTTTATGGTGGGTTCGGTCGACCGGTCTGATGAAGAATGTTGGGTTTGACCAATAATTGATTATGAGCTGGACAAACTGAAAAATGGGCTTGTCATCATGATCCTGCCTTTTCTTTTGCTTGAAAACATGTGAGTGGTCAACTGTAAATAAGGAATATTTGCCTGAAGCATAATATTTGGTATAAAAAGGGATGACTGGTTTTGTAAAGTTGAGCAGTCTCCTGAGAACATACACCGTGTTGTACTTCTAGGATCTCTGTTACAGGCTGCAGCTAATAAAATTGATATTTGATTTCACCAAGAAGTACCCCGTGTCTCTGTACTCTAAGACAGGTGGACCCGGAGACTAGGGCGTTTCCCCTGGCACCGCTGGGTCTTAAATAACCCGGTTCTTCATTCCTCACTGACATAGCTGAGAATAGATTCGATGTATGAATTCAGTCAATCAGGCCACAACAGTGTATTTATATTCCTTATTCTTTCAAGAAATTCAAAATGTACTACGGATACTGCTGAGTCAGTGACTTGAAGATGCAAGGACGCAAGGTCGTGAGGACACGGGGGCATGGCAAGCACTAAGCGAGGTGGTACTTTGTGGTTCTTTCTACCTCCGCTCCCCTGGCCCTCTCATAAGATCCTGCCGGGCTCTGGAGGTTTGTGCGCAGCGGCAGTAGTGGCCTCCTGCTACCGCCATTACCCTCCATTACCCTTCATCTGGAAAGTAAAGTAAAAAGATTTATTGTATGATTAATAAAAATCTTACAATTAAAACAGTTTTAATACACACATTTACATTTACATACCCTTTAAAACATAGCAAATAAGTATAAAATTCTTAATAATCATATTCGGACAAGTTTCTCAAAAAGATACATTATAAACATTAGTTCAATCCGTCATTTTATACAAGACATAGGTAAAACGTAATATGTCCGGTGGCGTTAAAATTTCATTACTTATGTGCAAATTCATTTGTATAGTGCAAAATGTATCCCTAGTTGTTTAAAACTTCCAAATTTACTGGGCTCGACTCACTGGCATCCAGTTTCTTTTTTACAAGTATCAACATTTGTGTAACCCCTTCTTTTTTTTATTCCTGCTGGAGTGGGCTTGTTTGAGCCGGATGAATTGGGTCCCCTACACCATTGGCTTTTTTTGTGTTTACTTTGACTTCCATCGGCATTGGCAGCCCTGTTATTAATAGTTGTTGGTTATCTACCGTCAACTGCCCCATGCAGTTTGGGACTTCTTATTGCGAATGTACAGTTAGAGGTATAGTTAGCATCTCTAAGTCCATTATTTGACCCCAGTGGTTACCTAGTTCTTCAGTTGAATTTGACCCTAACTCCATCTCCAGCTCATACTGGCCGAATTCCATTACTCCTTGATTAACGGATGGCTTTATTGGGGTTTGGAGTCCGCGTGAATTATTTAGTAGCGTTAGCATGGCTCCAGTTGGATCTTTCATGAAATTAAAATATGTTGGAGACTTTCCAGTTTTCCCAAGTATATGGACCATAAATGGTTTAAGAAGGGTGGCCTCTCTTTTCCCAACCTCATAATACACACTTTGCAGAGCAAGAGGTAACTTCCTCCTTAACAAAACAGGCAAGGGGGGACAGTTCACACCTGAAGCATAATTTGCAAAACTGAACGTGGCACAATAGTGAATCAAAGATTGGGCAGAAAATTAAAAAACAAATCGCTCTGCTGCTGCCGGAAATTCAGTCCTCCAGAGAGCTCCAGAGAGCTCATGGCGGTCTCCACATTAGCTGAGGATTCTGCCTTATAACCAGATCTCCAGCGCCAATCTCCAGAGCCAACGCCTTGTCCTCCTATGTCCTCCTACAGTTGCTTTAGTAGCAGATGGAGAGGCAGAGGTGTGATGAGAGCTGCAAAGTAATATAAGAGGCACCCCAGATTGCAAATACAGATAGCAAATGGCAGTTGACACGTGGTAAGGAGCAGTTGAAATAAAAGTGATAAGTGAATAGAAATGAATAAACGATTTACGGGGGGGAGCAGGTACATTTGACACTCTTGGTGTGGATACTGGCATGGCTACTGGCTGCTGGTTGTGCCCTAATTGAGCCGCCTCCACAATCATACCAAAGGCAGTCAGGCACTACAGTCACTGCAACTGCCCGCTAGCGGTATCCAATTAATTTAGCGGCTGTTTCGGTAGAAGCGGTGAAAGGTGCTCCATAGAATCGCTTGAATCACTGCACCTGCCGCTGCAGCACAGGTCTGCACTGGTCCCAGTCAGCCCTGCCCAGCACAGCAGCTGCCTCAGCAAAAAACGGGTTCAGCAAGTGGCACCGCTCGGCTCACTGTGCTCACTAAGTATGGGCGAAATGTGCAAATTCGCGTTCCGCGAATTCGCGCTAAATCGAATTCGCAATCCGCAAAATCCGCGAATTCGTGCAAATTTGCGGATTTTTGTTTTTTTGCATGTTCGCGGGGTTTTTTGCGTGTTTGCGGGGTTTTTTGCGTGTTCGTGGGGCTTTTTGAATGTTCGCGGGCCGCTTGCATGGCGAAGTTACCCATGCAGTCGTGTATGGGCACAGCACCTTCTGGTTCACCGCTGCCACCCTCTGGTTCATCACTGCCACCCTCTGGTTCACCCCTGCCACCCTCTGGTTCACCCCTGCCAACCTCTGGTTCACCACTGCCACCCTCTGGTTCAACACTGCCACTCTCTGGTTCACCCCTGCCACCCTCTGGTTCAGCACTGTCACCCTCTGGTTCACCACTGCCACCCTCTGGTTCACCACTGCCACCCTCTGGTTCATCACAGCACCTCTGGTTCACCACTGCCACCCTCTGGTTAACCACTGTCACCCTCTGGTTCAGCACTGCCACCCTCTGGTTCACCACTGCCATCCTCTGGTTCACCCCTGCCACCCTCTGGTTCACCACTGCCACCCTCTGGTTCATCACAGCACCCTCTGGTTCACCCCTGCCACCCTCTGGTTCAGCACGGTCACCCTCTGGTTCACCCCTGCCACCCTCTGGTTCACCCCTGCCACCTTCTGGTTCAGCACTGCCACCCTCTGGTTCAGCACTGTCACCCTCTGGTTCACCCCTGCCACCCTCTGGTTCAGCACTGCCACCCTCTGGTTCACCCCTGCCACCCTCTGGTTCACCCCTGCCACCCTCTGGTTCAGCACTGCCACCCTCTGGTTCAGCACTGTCACCCTCTGGTTTACCCCTGCCACCCTCTGGTTCATCACTGTCACCCTCTGGTTCATCACTGCCACCATCTGGTTCACCACTGCCACCCTCTACCGAGACCTTTTGTGACGGAGCAGCAGCACAAAAGATGCGCCATGGTGCTGGGTATTAACAACGTGATGCATCTCTCTGTGAGATGTGTCATGTTGTAAAGTCCTGCGCCATCAGGAGGCGTTCCGACTCAGCCTCCTAAAAGTGGCTGAGTGAAATCTACAAGATTTCACTCAGTCACTTTTAGGCCAATGCTGCGTCAAAGCCCTGCGCCTGCTTGAAGCAGGCACAAGGCTTGATGCAGCATTGGGGAGATAGGGTTCCCCCAGAGCATTGCTGGAGCTGCGTCACAAGCGCGACGCAGCTCCAGCAATGCACTGCTTTTACAGCACAGATGCGTGACGCATCTGTGCTGTTTTTGCCACATGGTGGGCCGCATTGTAAATGCGGCGCACCATGGGTGGCGGAGCTGCGGCGCACAATAACTGCCGCATCCCTGGGGATGCACCAGTTATTGTAAATCTGCCCCTATACATTTAGCCAACGAGGGAGCACTTACTAATTAGACAGTAGAAAGTACTCCAGTTGAGTAGAGGTATTGCACAAAAAGGTGGCATCTTCGTGGACAAACATGCAGGGCGGGATTCATTCTGCCCTCTGTTAGACTCATTTTTTGTGCCCTTCTGCCCCCTATTAGACTCGTTTTCCCCTTGTTTTTGTGCCCTTCTGCCCTCTGTTAGACTCGTTTTTCCCTTGTTTTTCTGCCCATCTGCCCCCTGTTAGACTCATTGTGTGTGCCCTTGTGCCCTCTGTTAGATTCATTTTCCCCTTGTTTTCTGCCCTTCTGCCCTCTGTTTTACTCGTTTTTTGTGCCATTCTGCCCTCTGTTATTCACTTGTTTTTGTGCCCTTCTGCTCTCTGTTAGACTCGTTTTTTGTGCCCTTCTGCCCTCTGTTAGACTCGTTTTTGTGCCTTTCTGCCCCGTTACTCGTTTTTTGTGCCCTTCTGCCCTCAGTTAGACCCGTTTTTCCCTTGTTTTTCTGTCCTTCTGCCCTTTGTTAGACTGCTTTTTGTGCCTTTCTGCCCTCTGCATCACCAGATCATCACTCAGCGCTACCCCAGCATCACTCAGCTCCACCACATTATCACTGAGCACCACCACAGCATCACTCAGCACCACCACAGCATCACCCAGCACCACCACAGCACCACTCAGCACCACCACAGCATCACTCAGCACCACCACATTATCACTCAGCACCACCACAGCATCACTCAGCACCACCACAGCATCACTCAGCACCACCACAGCACCACTCAGCACCACCACAGCATCACTCAGCACCACCACAGCACCACCACAGCACCACTCAGCGCCACCACAGCATCACTCAGCGCCACCACAGCATCACTCAGCGCCACCACAGCATCACTCAGCACCACCACAGCACCACTCAGCACCACCACAGCATCACTCAGCACTACCACAGCATCACTCAGCACCACCACAGCACCAATCAGCACCACCACAGCACCACTCAGTGCCACCACAGCATCACTCAGCACCACCACAGCATCACTCAGCACCACAACATCATCACTCAGCACCACCACAGCATCACTCAGCACCACCACAGCATCACTCAGCACCACCACAGCACCACTCAGCACCACCACAGCATCACTCAGCACCACCACAGCACCACTCAGCGCCACCACAGCATCACTCAGCGCCACCACAGCATCACTCAGCACCACCACATTATCACTCAGCACCACCACAGCACCACTCAGCACCACCACAGCATCACTCAGCACCACCACAGCATCACTCAACACCACCACAGCACCACTCAGCACCACCCCAGCATCACTCAGCAGCATCCCAGTATCACTCAGCACCACCACAGCACCACTCAGCATCACCACAGCACCACTCAGCACCACCACAGCACCACTCAGCGCCACCCCAGCATCAATCTGCGCAACCATTCAACAACAACTGGTTCAAATATGTTCTCTCAATGTTTCAAACTTTATTACAAATGTCACAAAAAGATGTTAATATTTCACTTCTGTTCTTGGATTTTCGTCACAATAAAATACAATGAACATAATTTTCACAAAAGTTATTTACAAAAGTTTAAGCAATTGCCATTATAAATTAAAATCACTTTTAATTAAGTATTAGTTATTTAAAAAAATTAAAAGCCATTGTAATTTGTAATATCAATACAGCTAAGTCACGTAAATACAAAACATGCAAGACCTATTGCATTGCAAATGCGTGTTTGTACTTTGTCATCTACGAGATCTTTGCAATGTTTCAAAAGAGAGAAAAAGAGAGAGATAGAGAGAGAGAGGGAGGGAGAGAGAGAGTGAAAGAAAGAAAGAAAGAACGAAAGAAAGAAAGAAAGCAAGAGAGAGAGAAAGAAAGAAAGAAAGAAAGAGACAGAGAAAGAGCAAGAAAGTTAAAGTGAAAGGGAGAGAAAGGGAAAGAGAGGGAGAGAAAGAGAAAGAGAGTAAGAGAAAGAGGGGAGAGAAAGAAAGAAAGAAAGAAAGAAAGAAAGAAAGAAAGAAAGAAAGAAAGAAAGAAAGAAAGAAAGAAACAGGGAGAGAGAGAATGAGAGAGAAAGAAAGAGAGAGACAGCGAAAGAGCAAGAAAGTGAAAGAGAGAAAGAGAGGGAGAAAGAGAGGGAGAAAGGGAGAGAAAGAAAGGGAGAGAGAAGAGGAGAGAGGGATCGAGAGAGAGAAAGAGAGGGAGAGAGAAAGAGAGAACGAGAGAGAAAGAAAGAAAGACAGAGAAAGAGCAAGAAAGTAAAAGAGAGAGACATGGAAAGAGAGAGAGCAAGAGAGAAAGACACACAGAGAGGGAGAGAGAGAGGACGAGAGAGAGAAAGAGAAAGAGAGAGAGAAAGAGGGTGAGTGAGAGAGAAAGAAAGAGAGAGAAAGAGAGAGCGTGAAAGAGAGGATGTGAGAGAGAGAAAGAAAGAGAGGGAGATAGACAGAAAGAGAGAGAGAACAACAGAGAAAGAAAGAGATAAGCAGAGAAAGAGTAAGAACTTGAAAGAGAGAGAAAGAGATAAATAGAGCAAGAAAGGAGAGGAAGAGAGAGAGATAGATAGAGAGAAAGAGAGAGGGAGAGAGAGAACGAGAGAAAGAAAGAGAGGCCGGATCTCTGAAGGGCCAGATTCCTGAGTTGCCTCTACAGAACATACAGCTTTTTATTTTTAGCAAAATGCATATGGAAATTGTGCTGTAAAGGTCTCTTTTAGTTTAACCCCTCCTGACAACTCAAAATGGGTGTATTTGCCATCCTCTCCCTTCTTCCTGTTTTTTTTATATCTGTAAGTGCTTCCTGATGAGGTTTAATTCCTGGGACAGGTGCCTCGTTGCCTACTTGTAACTATTCTCTGACTCTGCTTCAAGGGTCAGAGCAGGGTCAGAGAATAGTTGCAAGTAGGGAAGGAGGCGCCAGGAAGCACTTAGCAGCAGGTTCCCAAGTTGAAGTTAATTTTTTTTGAACCATTTTGTAAAAGGTTACAAAGAAATTAGGTTCAACTTTTGCACCTGCTGCTGTAACCCTTGCTTGGCTGAAAATTCGTCCCCGCTGATTCGCGGATTTTACAGCGATTTCACGAGATTCGCGGATCGCGAAATCGCGGAAAATCCGCAAATTCGCCCGCAAAACGGATTTTACGCCCACCCTTAGTGCTCACCACGGTCTCACCGCGGACGCTGCTGGCAATGGCCTGGCTTACCGCATTCGCTGTTACGGAGCGTTTTTCCAGCCGCTTCATATGGGAGCCGCCACTGAAGCCGGCACTACTAAACTGCTGACTGCTGACAGGCACTCTGCATGGCTCACGCACCCCTATCGATGTATTTTGTCGGGCTGAACTGCACGACCGTCATCACAGTCTCGCCACAGTCTCTCACTGCTCGACACAACCCGGAACCCGAAAGAAAGCAGTCCACCAATGACTTGATCTGTAATTGACGGTAACCACCGGGAGTGCAGTTGCCGATAGTTGGCAGCTGTGGAGTGTGGGCTATAGGCAGGGTGTGGAAATGGCCCGACTAGGATTGGGTGCGATCTACTGCCGCATGATGGCCCCTACTTACTAGGTGGTCAGTGGAGTCATGAAGCTGAGTCCTCATTGGGTTGGAGGAAGGGGAACAGCCATCCATCAATCCTAAATTCCCCAGCATCTCAGTGTCTTCAGCGTCCTTTTGTTGCCCCAGTGAGACCTTGTAAGGTCGTGGCCACAGCTGTGGATGAGGGCGAGACCATTGCTGTTGCCACTAATTAATTAATCAAATAATTAACAAACTCTAGTCCCTCTATCCGCGGAGGTAGCCCAGTGTGGCAGAGACCACGTATGGCTTGCGGGTTGGGGGCTAGCAAAAGTAGCAGCGGGCAAACAATGTGATAGGGAGCATGGCTTTACTCCTTTTGCATTCTGAGGGCTGCATTCTGTACTCGTGATGTCCCAGGGAGAGAGACGATATGGGCCTTACCATAGTCAGATAAAGAGGCAGCAGTTTGAAAGCAGCCTACTGAAGGCAAGGAGGAGTTGAGGAAGAGGGAGAAGGAGAGGAGGTTCAAAGTAAAGGGACATCCCTTAAACCCCCACTCCCAGAGAAATCCACCACTCTACTAGCCTGGCCAGATCAGATAACAGACCCCTGATCCCTTCGATAAAATATAGCTATGAGGTCAGGCCGCCTGCGCAGACAATGCCTCAATTACAAATGCAAAAACAACAGTTGATGGACAGAATGCAGAACAATGTCATACATTCACCCCAGTACAGAGATCTGGGCCTAAATCCATCCAGCAGGTGAGGAAGCGATTAGGCAAAAACGGGGCCAGAGCATTACGTAGTGGTCTAAACACCTCAACAGGAGAAACATCTCATACAACAATATCATCTCTAACCTCCCTGAAAAATGGCGCTGTGGTACAATATAAGAAAAATTCAAAATGTGGTTTGCCAGCCAACTATGGCAGGATATTTCAAAACTCTTCAGAACAAGGAAAGGTACCAAGCAAGGTAACATAGATCCTGGAGTTTAAATAACAATGGGCAAAGGTAAAGCAGTGCAAGATTTAAGTTATTTAAAACTGGACTCAACAAAAACCAATAATGCAACTATTCCAGGGAAAGAGGAAGTGGTAAATAACCCTATAATAGCTGTTAAGTGCCTTTGCAATGTATCTAAAGTCGGCAATGTGATATCTATTCCGGAGATGGGATCTTGCCCACTGGCGGTTAAAGTGCAGGTTCATGTCCCCAGTACAGCAAAGAAGTGCATCTAGCGGGCAAACAATCACCCTCAATAAATTTTTTGGGCTGGAGAAAATGTCATTGATAGATCACAATGTTGATAAAATGTACAGAAGGAAACAGGATTCCAGCCCCAAATGAGAACAATACGGTGATTCATTTATCATCCAGCATTGATCCAAATACAAGTTATGAAGCATGTTTGTCATCTACTATACGACTGCCCAAATTTGCCTTGTCAAACAGAAAAAAGCTGAAGGATGCCAAAATATGATACCTGAAGCTTTTTCAAACCCTAAGTATCATAAGAACAAAATTGAAATGGATCCATTCAGTCTAATATCGGCCACAGGAATTATTATACATGACCATAAACCAACTTTGATCCCAGAGATAGGTGCACTCACTATAAATGGACAAAGTAAGACAGAGCAACCTGACTCTATGAACAATCCCTTAACAAAGCTGATCTGCCATTATTAGCTAAATATGATGACAATTTCTTGGTAGGAGCACGAGTAATAGAGGATCCAAAAGAGACCCAAACAGGATTACGGGGTTGCCTGCTTACTACCATGGATACTATAACTAATGGTCTTAACTATCACTCAGCTAAATGTAACATCCAGGTGAATTTACTAAACACGTTAACCCTCTATGTTGCCAGGATTGACTTTAAGTTACTTCATTCATTCATTGATCTTTATTTGGTTTAAATAAAAAACATAAAAGATGCACATTATACAATACATATATACTTAATAGTTACAATCAAGAAGTAACCATTCCCTCATTCAAAATAGTTAGCAGATTTCTCAGTTTATAAAAAAAGCATACATTTCAATTCTAAAGCTATTTTGTAGTTTGCTGTCATATCAGAGATATGAGTTCAATCACGAATTAATAAAGTGCAAGTGCAAAAGATGCATGTACATACTTAAGCAGCATATAATATTTAAAATATGTGGAATAAAGGCGGCACCAATAGAAGTTCAAGTGTAATGCCTTTTCCCATACTTATTAAATTAACAGCAAATAACTATCTGCTTACACTAAAAACTATTTTCTGTGTTGTATCAGTTTTTAAGATCCTAATTGCTCCTGATTGTGACATAATTCCCAAATTTTGACAGATGGGTTTGATCATTTTTGTCCTTGGAATGGTGTACCCTAAACAAAAAAAAAGTAAATGGGAGTCGCTTCCTACTGCGTTCAGTTGGCATAGAGAGCCGTGTCATCACTATTTTTGCGTAAACATTTTGCTGTGTTATAGTTAATGGGCAAGACATCGAAACTGAACATTTATGTACAGGGACTTGGTCAATGGCAATTGAACTTCAACCAAATAGTGCTCAAAAAGGTTAGTCTACCTATATCGGAACAATAGTGGATGCTATTTTGAGTAAATGCCCAAAATGAGTTTTTCAAGACCTTTTTCGAGTGATGTTAATAAATTGAGTGCATCCCAATAGTGAATTAATCCTAGTTTACAAAACCATGATCCCATGCGTCTAACCCACTGGAGAGCAATATGCTGGTCAAGTCTCAGAATCTCAAGCAGCTCCTCTTTATAATTTATGAGTTCTTCTGTGGTCCACAAATGGACCAAGAAAAGCAACAGTCTCAATATAGCATGATGGTTTATGTGCTTTATATTGAGGTCTTGAATGATAGGGATCATGAGTGTGCATACAGGCAGGTGTAACAACATACTTAGGAACTTGTTTTCATCCCCTACAAACATATTCCGCCTAGTGACCCCCAAGAGTTGTATACCGTAGAGGGTTGCGGTTTGAGTCCTATATTCGCAGACTTCAAGAGGAGGGGTCACTGCCTTGGTTACACTCTTCGGGTGCTTTTCCAGTATTGGCAAGGTGTTTTGGAGCAGGACAGCCTTGTTTTTTTGTAGGTGTGAATACCAGGTCAGTTTAGTGTCTAATGTAATGCAGAGATAGTTCAAATTGGACATATATTCTAGCTTTTGTTTCTAAACTATGATATTTTTCTTAAATGTTTTGTGAGGCCCTATAGCCATATATTTTGTTTTATAAGAGTTTATTTCAAGGCCCATTAAAGCACAGTATTCACCAAAAGAATCTAACAGGTTTTGAAGACCCTTCGGGGTTTGTGATAAAAAGATTGCATTATTAGCAAATAGTAGAGCTGGTACTGGCACCCCACCTAGCTTCGGTCAATCATGTTTGCACCCTAAAAGATGATTCGCTACATTGTTTACATATAATGAAAAGAGGGTGGGTACCTGCACCCATCCCTGCCTTACTCCTTTCCTTATGGGGATTGCCTCACTGAGTTTACCCCTGGGTCCCCATCTAACTTTAGCATAGTTGTTTTCATGCAATCTGACTATCTGTGTCAGAAGATGTTCAGGTATACCCTGATAAGATCAAAAGCAGTCTTTTAAGTCTAGAAATGTTATGTACCAGTGTCCTTTTGTTAGAGTGTTATCTTTCCAACCTATACATAGAGGTCTAAAGACCTGATCAATTTTACTTGTTCTGGCTCTGAACTGAGTGTGATACTGTGATAAAATATTATTTCCCTCTATCCAGTTGTTAAGTTTGGATAAAATCTGTTTAGCATAGATCTTTTGTAAGGTGTCAATTATGGTTATAGGCACATATTTTGCAGGATCTTCTTGTTTTCCTTTTTAAAAATTGGGATTATTTCAGGCCCTTTCCATGACTCTGGTAATGGGGCTCCTGCTGCCACAGCATTACAGAGAAGATTTATGTAAGGTCCCCATACTGTTTTGCAGTGTCTCAGCAGGTCACCAGGTATTTTGCCTGGCCCAGGGGCTTTCCCTGGCTTAACAGCATCTATAGCCACCACAGTTTCTTCTAAACTAGAGTAAGGGGCAGAATTATGTCCACGTTGGGTGGTTGCTAGGGGACATGTTGTCTTCATTGAATATGTACTGGTAGGTTAGGTAGTGACCTCCGAGTACAATGTCAAAAAGTGACCATACCAATCTACATGTGTCCAAAAAGAGATCCAGGCTGACACTTTCTGTTTTATTAGCCTTTGCTAATAATCTCCAGAAACCTGATCCTTATTCTTGGCTGCGATGATCAAGTCATCCCAGACGCGATCATCCCAATCCCTTTTTGCTTGTGCTAGTAATATTTTATACTTGGCCCTTTTATCTCTTAATGCTTCGATGTCATTGGGATCTGACAGCCACTAGTAGCTCACTCTTTGATTTGCAGCAGTCACTCTTGTACCATTGGTTGGTTGAGGGGTAGTTAACTGCCCTGCTGCCTCATGTTCTTTATGGAGTTTGCTCAGGGTCTGATTCAATTCATCTATACTGATTAAATGAATCTGCACAATAGGACTCTTTTGTGTGAATAGATGTATGTAAGGGGCTAAAATATCTGAGAAAGTATTATAGCTCCTCATTATAGCTTCACAATTACCTAAGATAGTTTGATATTTTAAAGCGCTGTGATTAGTGCTGACTATCGGCTGGATTGGGATTATAGAAGTAACATTATTTCTCAGGGTCCTGGTTTCAAAGAGGGATTCCACTATTGTTAGACACAGTGGGAGGTGGTCACTCATCATCTCTGGCTTTTAATTTTAGAATGAGTATGTTTACCCAAGAGTTGGCACTAACCATTATATAGTCAATTCTACTCTTGGTAGTCCTCTTTTAAATGTATGAGGTTCGGCCTATCTGAGGGCAGCCTGCCATAGCAGGGCCTAAGTCCATGCCCTGAAACTAGTCGGATCAGTTGGGCCACTGCAGATGTGCAAGGTACGGTAGCGCCAGCCTCCAAAGGTAAAACACCATTTGCCATGTCCTCCTCCTCCAAAATGGTTTCCAACCCCACAAACAGTTCAAATTTACAATTAAAATGTCCTCCTAAAATTACTATTGCCATGGGATTGATAGTGCTTAGGAAGCTATCAAGTAACTCTATCACTGGAGATTCCTTGCTAGCTGGTCCTGGTCTGTTATAAATGTTTAGTAAATTGATTTCATCTTTGTTGTGTATTTTTACTTCTACCCCCAAAATGCCCACTGAATGAAATTTAATTCAATTTCAATTCAATGTATTAAAGTTTTGGGACTCCAATGAGGTCCACTTAAAAATGACACACCAATTAAACCATAAAGTGCAATAAAACCATGTGGTAATGCAGCGGAAACAAGATAATAAAAATGTTCAAGATACAACAGTTTCAAGGGATAAAAGTTTGGGATTTAGCAGCCAGCAATGAGGAAACTAGGCATATCCAGAATTGTGCAAATAGCAAATAGAAAGCAACCGAGACAACGTAAAGCACTTTCGAGGAGCAAAGTTTAGAATTAGCAGCAAACAATGAGAGAACAGAGCATTTCCTGAACTGTGCAAATAACAAGTAAAAGCAGCCTAATCATGTGCAAGTTTAAAATTTGGGATAAAAATGTAAATACGCACAGCCTACAAAATAAGGACCAAATAGTGCAAAATACATTTCAAGATACAACAGTTTCAAGGGATAAAAAGTTTGGGATCCAGCAGCTAGCAATGAGGAAACAGGGCATTTCCAGAATTGTGCAAATGGCAATTAGAAAGCAACCGAGACAACGTAAAGCACTTTCGAGGAGCAAAGTTTAGAATTAGCAGCAAACAATGAGAGAACAGAGCATTTCCTGAACTGTGCAAATAACAAGTAAAAGCAGCCTAATCATGTGCAAGTTTACAATTTGGGATAAAAAATTCAATAAGCACAGCCTATAAAATAAGGTCAAAATAGTGCAAGATACATTCATAATCAAGAGAGGATAATATGACTAAAAAGAAGATCAGCTGTTCAAAAATTAAATCCCACTTGGAAAATATTCAGTTAAAATATGTACATAAATTCCCTAAAGAAGTTAAACAATTTTGCACACACAGCTTCATTTTTGGGATTAAAAAGAAAGTTGCGATCTGAGGCTACGTCCTTAACACCATTTTGTAAAAACATCGGCCTAAGCCAAAGACGACGGTGAAAGGCCAGTGCCGGACAAACAAACAAAACATGATCGAGGTTCTGGATACTCAGCTCACAGAAATTGCAATTTTTTCCGCTTTTTGTATTTTGGGACCAATATGCTGTTAAATCATTTAGAGGTAACAGATTAAATCTAAAGAGGGCAAACCAGCACCTTATTTCATGGTCTAGGTTCCAGGTTAAATATTTCTGGGGCAGTTTCGGGGAAGTAGATCTTGCTATTATTTTTTATCTCTCCTTAGTATTACATAGCACAATATCTCTATTAAAGCTGATCCTTCCACTTGAATTTTTTAAGAAAGATTTAAATTCTGTTAGCGGGAGGGAAATCATAGATACTTCCTCAACACAAAAAATGTTTAAAGCCAAAGAGAAATCTCGACCTAAAGAGTATTTCCCCCCTATACGACCAAAAATTTCCTTACACATGAAACCTCTTAGGGAATAAAATTCACAGTTTTTTAACTGGTATCCCAAGCGTAAAACTCTGGAAATACCTTGAATATAAGTGCTTATTAGTCCAAATTCCAATCTAATAGCAGCTGAAGGAACTAGCATATTAAAATTACACAGTTTACGTAATATCTGGCCTTCTATCTTCTCTACCAAACTCCACTCCTTTACAGGGATTTATTCAATAGCATATAATAAGGTTGATGGAATTTTTGCTTTCAGCACCGTCAGTAGATGTAAAAAATGCCTCCTTCCCATTGTGCTATAAAACATGCGCAGACCATTAGCATGAGACATAGCTTTACTGGTGCTGTGATCGATATGGGAATTATTCTTCGTATTGCTCGTAATTATTTTCCCTAAATATACATATGAATCAACCACCTCTAACTTTTCAAGACCAATATGCCAATTGAATTTACAAAATGTTCTGCTTTTGTCACTTTTCAAGATTAGAATTTTACTTTTGGAAACATTGATCTTTAAAAAATGAGCCACTGTATAAATCTGATGTGATGACAACTTTTTGTTTAGCCCTATAGGAGTAAGATCCATCACGACTATATGGTCTGCATAAAGGAGACATGCGAAAGGCCGGCTACCTATCTTTGGAGCATCGCCCTCTCGCTGAGAGAGACAGTCGGGTAGATCTGCTAAATATAAAGAAAATAATAGGGGAGTTAATAAACAACCTTGTTTCAAGCCGTTTTCTGTTGGAATTACAGATGTTAATCCTTGGTTTCCTCCCATTAAAACCCGACACCAGGTTTGAGTATGTAAAGCAATGATTAAGGACAACAGGGGAGCAGGCAATCCCATATTTTGTAGTTTCCTCCAAAGGAGCGGCCGATCTACCTTATCAAGGGCTGTAGAGAAATCTATGAACGCCATATAAACATTTGATCTGCGAGATAGCGTATATTTCTCCTCTATTATTTTCAGCATGGTGATATTATCCAATGTCGAATGATTTTTTCTAAAACCTGCTTGTTCTATAGGTAGGACCTTATTCTCCGTGACCCATTCCGTGAGATGATCAAGAATACTTTGTGCAAATAATTTTCCCACTGCATCTAGTAAAGCTATTTATCTATAATTGCCTGGATGAGATCTAAGGCCCTTTTTATGTAACGGGATTAAAATACTACCAGACCATGACAGCAATATCTTCCCCTGCGAATAGCAAACGCTGAACAGAGGGACTAGAAACGTAGCGCACAGAAGTGGTACCTTTTTGATTACCGTCATTGGTATTTCATCCGGACCCATTGCTCCCGAGGATCTCATTTTTTTAATAAATCCAACTATGTCACTCACTGAGTGTACATAGTTGGATAAGTGAGTTTCTAAAGGGTCAAAAGCAGCAGGTAAAAAACTAGGGGAGTTAATATTTGCTGCGTATAGTCCTACCAAGTGGATTTTCCAATCCAATTCTTTAACAGGAATGAGAAGAGATTTTACTCTTGTACTGCAGCAGTCTGCAATTACTTCTCAGAATTTTTTAGAGTTGTTTTTGGAGGCTGCCTCTTTTAACTGCACCCATGCACCATCTTCCTTTAAATGCTTCAAAGAGCGTTTTTTCCTCTGCCTTTTCCTCTTCAATAAGCTGATTAAATTACTACGTTCATTAGAAAAGTTCAGGAACTGGGCCCTCACCAATTTATTCATTTCCCTATTTAAGGTGAGCATTGGAATAAAATAAGATTGATGTTTAGTTGGGGGTTGCGATGATTTACATAATTCTGCCACAGAACCAAAAAAACAGGAAAATACTCCCAAAAGATCAGTTTGAAGCGAATCATATTCGTGCGAAACTAGAAGGTGTTGATCTTTTATAGGAGCTGTTAATTTTGCTTTTACTATGACTGTCGCTTGAGTGTTCCAGTGAATTCTTCCGTTATTTACAATGAAATTCTAACTGGGATGTTTCGGCCTTTAGGGTATTTTGAGTGTTCCAGTGAATTCATCCGTTATTTACAATTTTTTACTCATAGCTCCAGACCACCAGATGGTCTGTCTCTTGTTGAGGGAACAGCATTGACAATGAATGTTTTATAGCCTAGTTTGTGGGGATTTCCAGTGCCCAGGTTTCTTGTAGCGGGCAGAATTCATTTTGATGTATATATTCCTGCCATCCCAGTCTATTAATTTGCGTTTCAGCCACGCTATGTTCCATGATATTAGGCTCTTTACAAATGGCTGGGTTTCTTCTTCCTGGTATGGTTGACTGGCTGGGACAGATTCTATCCCTGTATGTACCCTATGTTCTACAAGATTAGCCTGTTCGTTTAGTAGTGGGTCAATTGGAATTAGGTTTTTGTTGGGCAAGCTTGAGAGCCTGTCACATCGGTCAGACGTATGGACCAGCATTGGTAGTCAATCGGCTGACTCCAAATTTTTTAGCGGAAGGCCGAGGTATAGTAGTTGTCTGGGATTTGCAGGTTCTTGATGGATCACTTGCATTTTACTATAGGGATTGTGCAGTTTGAATCTCACCACAGTGTTGGGGGTGGGTATGTTCTTAGGTCAAGTGCTATTAACCTGTCAGCTAAGCTCTTTGTTTTTAATTTAAGGAGTATGGTGTTGTAAGCTAGGTTTTTACTCAACAGGCGTTCCACTTCCAGGCGATCCGAACGTGTTACTGATAAGCAGATACGCTTGTGTCGGATCCAGTGTATCACCTTATTTTTTAATGATTCTTCATCTTCCCTGTATGAAGAGAGGTTGGGTTTAGGCACATTTGTCCAATACACTTTCCATCCCACTGGCCTGGGATTATCATTGTTTCTATAGTTGGTGGGGATCTGCCTGCAATCTGAACAGCTAGTAAGCTTCAGCTGCGCAGTGTAATGGTCATGCTCCCAAAGTGGTCTTCCTGTGCCTACTGAAAACAGGTTGGAATGTCCCCCTGATTATTATTGTGCTGAAAGTTGTTATTGTCAATGTACTTATGACCACCCACTATCCATCCCTTGTACTCATTCCTTCTCTCTGGCCTTACTCTTCTGTAACTGCTGGTTATCCCCCTATCCCTGCTATACCTGTCCTCATGATTTTGTCTTTGCATGTCAATGCTTAGGTCCTCTGATTGTTTACCTGCGTAAATAAAGTGTTGTGATATTGGAATTCTAGTTTCAGCTACCTGAAAGGCAGCCTGGCACCTCCTACAGCTTCCACAGGGTTCCTCTGGTACCTCATCCCGATCTGCATTGGCATGTTGCGTTAGATTCCCTATTAATGATTTTAAGTGGGCAACCTGATCCGTTAGAGCTTCTAATTTCTTGAGCTAGCTCGATAAGTAACTGAGCGTTGTTGTTAGTTTGTGCACCATGGGCCTGATTTTGTTGCACTTCAGACAAACTATATATTAAACTGGCTATTCCTTGTATGTTACCATATTCTTGTACAGGCATGCTCGGTTGGAGTTCTGTGTAGAGTGAAACAATGGAACATCATCTGATGCTAGTACAGAAGCTAAGAGGAGAACCTATTTGAGCACATAGTGGGCAGTGGGACCTCCTTACCTCTGGCAGTTCTAGTTAACTCATCTGGGGCAGGAGTCTTTGTTCGCTGTGGGGCATGACACTCGCGTTGGGCGTGAGGTGTAGCTTGTGATTGAAGAATGCCTGATGCACAGCGCGGGGTCTCTATTGTTATTTCTGTTTGGCCTGTATGGTGCTCTCTACCTGAGAGCCTGGGGCACATTTACTATAGAAGACAGTGATTTTTGTTTTAAGCTTGTTAGCGATTTTGCATTTATTGCTTAGCATTGATTCTACCTCTTCAATCAAATATATTTCTTCAATGGTGCAATTATCAGGGGTACTCTTTTTTTATCTTCAATGATTTCCCTTTAGCTGGTCCATCTGTAGTCAGTCAGTCAGTCAAAATACTTTATTCGGTTCATAACAAAAACCACAAAAGTATACAGAGGTCCAAAAAGGGAAAAAACATTTAAATTACAATATGGCTAACTAACTACAGCAACACAGCAACACAGCAACCAAAACAAGAATGTAAAAATTACAAAACAGTAAAAATTAAGTATCAAGTTCATATATGAGTTTAAAAACATACACAATTCATCTAGATTAAAATAAAAATTCATTATTGAACAGATTCTAGAAGTAGATCACGGAATACTGGTATCTCAAACTGACTAGTTTTTTCCTCAGTCTCATAGCTATATTTAAAAAAGTGGCGACATTAAAAAATTCCCACGTATTAGACAGCAGTTGAAGGTATAATAGGGCAGGTTTCACTTGTTTAAACCCCTTTTCCTTTAGTAGGGGTACAATACATTTTTTCCGTATATCAATGAAATAACCACAAAAGAACATGAAGTGGACGGTGTCCATTATAGAGAAACCATCACAGGTACATAATTTCAAATCTGATACCTTGGTCCAGCAGGGGCGCCCAGAGAGGAGTAAATTAAATTTATTTAATTTAAACTTTGTTAATAAATATCTGTGGTTGGCATTGTTAACAACCTTCAGATATAATTCCAGATCATTATCTGTTGTTACGACTAGCTGATGGGGTCTCACGGTGGGCTTACTCAACGCGGAGCCCTCTCTATCCATCCCTCTATGGAGCTTAAAAGCAGTCTTGACCCATTTTATGTCTCCCTTAACCAGTTTAGACGGCTCCTCAAATATTTCTGTGCGCCCTAGTGAAACTGCAACCTTTTTAACATAATTTAGCCACGGAATAGATTCCCAATGTTCTAAACTAAGACAGTCCCTCAGGATCTCATGGTTCACATCCACTTCTGGGTTCAACCAGACCATAATCCACTTTAAGAGGGGTGCAATGGCAATCCGATCTTCTAAGTATTCCACCCCACATTCTTGGTGCTATAAAACCTGGAGTCGATTGTGGTACTGATAAAATAGACTTTACGAATTTGTCCTCTGCCACCTGTAACAACTTAACGTTCTTAAAACCCCATAAATCTGCGCCATACATTGCTATGGAAACACATTTTGCGTCGTACACATGTAACACTGCGTGTAACGGTTTCACCCCCAGTTTACGGGAAAAGCCCAGAACAGCAGAGATGGACCGGACAAATGCATTTCTTTTCTCGGACAGTTGAGGCAGCCAGGTGGAACTATCATCGAAAACCACCCCAAGGTATGGAAATCTGGTTACCCTAGATAACCTATTCCCATTACAGTGGAGTCTCATCAACTTCCTGTATCTGCCCTTTGTGCCCACAGCCATGACATGAAATTTGGTATAGTTGACCCTAAGATCCAGAGAGGACATAAACTCATAAAAAGAATTTAAAAGACTTTGTAGACCTACTGAGGTGCGCGCTATGAGTGCGGCATCGTCCGCATATAATAATGCGGGAAAGGAAAACTTGCCTGCCTTTGGGATATCCTTACAAACTGCTCCCAGGACACTGGCTAACTCATTAATATACAGGGTAAATAATAAAGAGGCTAAAATGCAACCTTGCCTGACCCCTTTAGTTATGCCTATCTTGCCCGTGCAATTCCCCTTACGATCATATCTCACTGTGGCTGTGAGGTCTCTGTGGAGGTCAGCTAGAAAGTATACTATATTTTGGTCAATGCCCATCTTAAGGAGCAAGCCCCATAGCTTGGACCTGTTTACTTGGTCAAAGGCCGAGGACAGGTCCATAAATGCTATGTACAGACAACCTTGCTTCCCTATGGTATACTTTCCAATCAGTAATTGGAGATTGAGGCTCTGATCTATCGTACTCTGCCCCTTTCTGAACCCATACTGTAATGCTGATAGAGAGTTTGTTTCCTCAAGCCAGTCAGATAATTTACACAGGACCACTCTGCCTAGGACCTTCACAGCGGAATCTATAAGGGAAATTGGACGGTAATTGCTCGGGTCTTCTCTGCTGCCTTTTTTAAAAATAGGTACAATTACCGACTGCGACCAGGTCACTGGGATGCCAGATTTAGGGATTCTGTTAAATACATTAGATAAAATTTTGGACCATATTGCTATATTAGATTTAAAAAGGTCGGCCGGGACACCATCAAGGCCAGGGGCCTTATTGCTTCTCATTTTACTGATGGCTTCAGCCACCTCACCCTCATTCACCACCAAAGTATATGGGTGACTAACCCCAAAATTGAATCGTCGACCCCTGTGGATACATGTTCGTAAACTGACTTAAAATGGGTGAGCCACTTGTCTTCCTGAATACCACAGTCTAAAACATTATTGCTCGAGTCAACAAAATAAGGTTGATTGATCACTGCCCAAAATGTAGCGCTGTTTTTTATCACGTCAATAGAGGTCAGTTCTGCCCAGGCATCTCCCGTCTCCTCTGATCTACTGCTGCTTTATATGCTTTCCTTAGCAGTGCCACACGTTGTCTATCAACAGGCTTACATTTCAAGGCCTCCTTCAATTTGCGGTTGGCTACTGAACAGTTGTGATTGAACCAGCCAACTGACCCTAAATTTTTAACTTTGCCAGGATGTGTTAAGTCAGACATGATCTGGTGACAGACCTTTTGGTATGCCTCCACTACCTCACTGTCCCCAGCTTCCTTATCCATGCATATACGCAGCTCCTCCCCTCTACTATTTGAGAGGTTGCCTTCGAAATACTCAGGGACAATTTTACTCCATTTAATTCTACGAGCCTGGTCTGTTGCACAGATTTCTTGTTTGTCGACCATATTCAATTGTGTCTCAGATCTGCTAAGGACACCTCTAACACGTAGAAAAACAGGATTGTGATCACTGAAATGAGACCAGACCGGAAAATGATCTACTATATTACTACCTAACGTTAAACTTGTGAAGATGAAATCGATAGTTGACCCACTACCGTTTCCCTTAAAAGTAGGTATATCCACCTCATCCCCCATGGGTAACGTTAAACCATTTTCAGCCAAAATGTATTCCAATAGGATTCCCTGCTCCGTATGCTCAAAATGAGCTTCGCTCTGTTCCATTGGGGCAAAAGGATCATTGGGCAAACCTTTATCTGGGCATCTATGGATATTAAAGTCCCCCAATAATATTATATAGCATTCATTCTCCGACTGCTCCTTATAATCTGTTAAAAAGGAATGTAACGCTGTCAGGTAACTAGTTGAGGTGGCTCTATCAAAAGAATTATAAAAATTAATGATGAAAACATTATATGCCACTTTATGTGCAATTTTGACTACCAAACAGTAGGGGGAACCTGAGGCAATCACCGTATGTGTTCCAGAAATATTGGCTGCTACCAAGGTTACCAGTCCCCCCCTCGCTCTCCCTCTAGTGGTGGAGACTGCAGGGAGAGAATAGGCAGTGTACCCATCCAAGGTGAGTATGTTCTTTGTATCCCACGTCTCTTGTAGGGCGATGATGTCGGCGGTACCTATAAATTCCCTCCAAATAGGGTCGTTGACTTTGTTCCTTAGCCCAGCGATATTCCATGTTCCTACCTTTATGTATCTATTATCTCTAAGAGCTTCCATACCCGCTGGTTGGCTGTTTGGGCTAATTATTAAATCCCTTCCTTTGCCTAGCTCATCAACAGCGGGAACTAATCCCCTAGTGTCCACACTTAAGACCTCAGTCTCCGAGACCATATTTGTGGGTGAGACGAGGCTGATCCTATTTCCTTTATCATATCCTAGCGCTTTCCCCGCCTGTTGTCAATCCACCCAACCCAGGTCGGACAGGCAGTCATACTGATGGGTCATTGGGATGTTACCAGGGTTATCTAGTGGATAGCGAGCTTGGGCTTAATTGTATGTTTGACCAGCAAACATGTCATTGCCCCTAAGGCTGTCTGCATGATGTCTATTGTCATAGTTATGCCTGCCACCTCTTCTCTGAACTAAGTTCCACCCCTCCTCACCGCCCCTGCCCCAACTATAGGGATTCATTTCCCTGGGCACCTCTTGCCTCATCGCTCCTCTATGGTGATTTGAGTCTTTAAACTAACTCCATCTGTTATCCCGTTGCTCATTGGGCATATAAAAATAGGACAAGGGTCTAGCCGTGACCAAGGTACCATTATTACTACGAGGGTTCCCCCGACGGATATATTTCGCAATACAGGAATCCTCAAAGGTCACTACTATGCAGTCCCCCTGTGTACTTTTCCTATTATGTCCTACCCAAGGCGTTCTCTCCACCATTAAGATGTTGCCGCAGAGATTTGGGGGTAGGGGATAATTATTAGCCAACCAGTGGCATACCTTGTTTTTAAGCGCATGAAAGGTTTCTGTATTTGGGGGGACCAATTCCGTTACCCCCGTCAAAATAATCACGTAGGGACAGGCATCTGGCGGTAGATGAATATTTAGCCGTGTCAAGTTATTTTGAGGGGGGACTGAGTCGGGTTTTGGAGTCATGTTAGCGGGGCCTTTTGAGTTAACTTGGTCAATGGGCTTATTTAATGTGGGGGTTTGGATTCTCTCTTTATTAATCACGTGCTTGGGGGGATTTGTTACCGGGTTTTTGGGCATCTTGTTTTTTACCACTGCTATGCTCTTACCAGCAAGTCTTGATTTACTGGTTTCAACAGTGGCATTGGTAGTCCTATTGGCATAATTGCTATCATGAAACCTTATATCCTTGTGTATGTCATGAAGCACTTTTTCGATGCCATGAAGTCTAGCTTCTAGGGGTGCGAGTAGGGTTTTAATAATTTTGGTTATGGTACAGCCTAAAGGCTCCTCCTCCCCATTAGCCACCCCTGATAGATCAGCCCTCGACCTGTTGGCTATAATGCTATCCTTGAGGATGTCAGCCAGGGAATTATCCAAGATGGTATCATCGATAATGTTCAGGGGTAAACTGGCGACCTCAATTGTGGCTACTTCCTCCCCAATTTTCTGCCCAATGGATTCATTGCCAGGATCTCTCAACTCTACTGATCCACCCCTCTTATTCGAGTCAATATTAGTATTCCCGGCTATAATAGCAAGAGCTTTCTTAGCTCCAATGATGTTAATGTTTGGGAGCTTACGTTTAGGGATTGCCCCCTCCCGCTTCCCCTTCTTTTGTTCATTTATGGTCACTACCTGGGGGTCTGCCTGAAGATATGGCGGGTTAGAATCCGAACTAGTCCCTGTGAGGTCATGAGCCTGAGCCTGGGGGTTAGGGGGTGATGGGTCTCGTGAGCCTAGCTGACTACAGTGCACATTGTGGGAGTCAGCGAGGACCTGCACAGAATTCGGTATGTGGAATGAAGTATCAGGGGTGCGGGCAGAAACAATAAGACCCAAGGATGATCTTTTGGCTGATGCCAGATCCTGGGAAACCCTTCTTTCCATAAGTACAATGCCTTGATCGATCAAGGAGTTGGTACGCACGATAAAATCGTCTAAGGTGCCTGTCAGTTTTTTTCCACCCGCCGCTGTCATACTTCTAGTTTCGCGGCACTCCATGCTCCTCACCAAAAACAGCAAGAACTACAAACACTAAACACTCGTGAGGATTTCACTAGGATAACAGCAAGTCGGCTCCGAATACCCCTAACTAGCGTTGAGCCCAAGACAAGCAAGAGACACTTACACAGCAAAAAATATAGTGACCACAGTCTTGGTAGGGCAGCCAAGGGCCAAAAGCCGTGGCCCAGTCCAGTGTCTTCCGGCCTCTGACGGCCTCAGACGGTCCCGCTCTTGTCCCGGGCTTCTCCCGGGACGCTCCCGCGCAGCGGGGATGGTGGTTGGTTAATATAGGGGCCTTGGTTAGTGGGGCGGGGCAAGCAGGGAGAGCGGCCCAGGTGCCACGGGTTCGGGTTAGCGAGGACTCCTGGGAGATGGAGTCCCGGTCCCGCCGCTCGCAGCCCTGCTCCAACCCACGCACCCACAGCAATCTCCAAGGGGCCAATCCTTCTAAAGTCCTCAGTCCCGAAATGCCACACACAACGAAGCGGGACCCGCAGAGCGGGTACCGCGAGGTGCTGCGCAGGAAAGCTGCAAACAAAGTTCAGGGTGCAGAGTTCGGGTTCCCGGCAGGTAAGAAGGGTTTAACAAGGCGTCCCAGGTACGATCTGGAGGCAGAAGTTTTTAAGCTCGTTGGTGGGGCGGGGCAAGCAGGGAGAGCAGCCCAGGTGCCACAGGTTCGGGATAGCGAGGACTCCTGGGAGATGGAGTCCTGGTCCTGCTGCTCGCAGCCCTGCTCCAACCCTTGCACCCACAGCAATCTCCAAGGGGCCAATCCTTCTAAAGTCCCCTGTCCCGAAATGCCACACACTACGAAGCGGGACCCGCGGAGCGGGTACCGCGAGGTGCTGCGTAGGGAAGCTGCAAACAAATTTCAGGGTGCAGAGTTCGTGTTCCCGGCAGGTAAGAAGGGTTTAACAAGGCGTCCCAAGTACGATCTGGAGGCAGAAGTTTTTAAGCTCGTTGGTGGGGCGGGGCAAGCAGGGAGAGCGGCCCAGGTGCCATGGGTTCGGGTTAGCGAGGACTCCTGGAAGATGGAGTCCCGGTCCCGCCGCTCACAGCCCTGCTCCAACCCACGCACCCACAGCAATCTCCAAGGGGCCAATCCTTCTAAAGTCCTCAGTCCCGAAATGCCACACACAACGAAGCGGGACCCGCGGAGCGGGTACGCGAGGTGCTGCGCAGGGAAGCTGCAAACAAAGTTCAGGGTGCAGAGTTCGGGTTCCCGGCAGGTGAGAAGGGTTTAACAAGGCGTCCCAAGTACGATCTGGAGGCAGAAGTTTTTAAGCTCGTTGGTGGGGCGGGGCAAGCAGGGAGAGCGGCCCAGGTGCCATGGGTTCGGGTTAGCGAGGACTACTGGGAGATGGAGTCCCGGTCCCGCCGCTCGCAGCCCTGCTCCAACCCACGCACCCACAGCAATCTCCAAGGGGCCAATCCTTCTAAAGTCCTCAGTCCCGAAATCCCACACACAACGAAGCGGGATCCGCGGAGGGGGTACCGCGAGGTGCTGCGCAGGGAAGCTGCAAACAAAGTTCAGGGTGCAGAGTTCGGGTTCCCGGCAGGTAAGAAGGGTTTAACAAGGCGTCCCCATCTGTAGGTTTCTGCTTGCCCATAGTAACAGAATTTCTGGTTATTTTGGAATGAGGTGTTTCACCCAGTGCCTCCCCCACCTGAGTGTAGTTTGGGAGTTTCCCTCTTTTCCTTATCACTAGTAACGAGGACCGTTCAAATTGGCAAAAACAGTTGGCAATAATTCCCAGGCAGCAAAACAATTAGACCCCTTGCCAGTGCCCCTATTGATCGCATTAACCTGAAAGTTCACTAATTATGCTCCAAACAATGTGTGTACCATGGAAAATTAACGATGCAACCCCTCCATTAACGGAACTTGCAATACAGAGTGTTTAAAGTTCTTACCCCCGCTGAACAATGTTTGGGACTCGTTCCAATTTGGGAATTATTAGGGAGGCAAGGTTCAATTTCGGTCCCAAGAACAGTCTGAGGGCTTAGTCAAAAGCAATAGCCACTCTTCATCAGCTACAGTGAGGTCTTACCTAAGGGTATGAAGATACTACAAGACTGCAGAGCCAAGGGGGTGTCCCTGCGGTGCCTCTTCCTGTCACTGACGTCTGCAGGACGGGCCTGCCCTTGGGCCAGGCTTTGCGTGGGCACGGCACACACCGCTGGTGTTTGTCAATCTCTCAAAGCACGTCAGTAGCCCCTCCCTCCTGGGAATGATGATTTGTGGGACCTGTGGTCCCCCTAGAAGCACAGCAAGAAATTTGGTGGTGGCAGTAGGAGCGGCAGTGTCCTCTGCGCAGGTGTCTGTTGTGCTTACAAGCATGTCAGTTGCCCCTTCCTCCTTGGAGCGATGACTTCTGGGGCCTATGGTCCCCCTATAAGCACAGCAAGAATTTTGGTGGCGCCAGTTGCAGCACCAGATTCCCTCTAAGTTACTTAATTTAACACATCTGGTAATAAAGACACCATCTGATAGAGATAATCAATTGTTCACCAGTACCTGTGCACACATGTTAAATAAAATCTCAGTTACCAAGTATAGTTGGTTCTTTGTTGGCGGAAGTCAAGACTATGTCCGTACAGACCACAAAGTAGCGAGTAGGTACAATAGAGCATGGTCACTGCCAGTGCCATGACACCAAAGCACCGACAGTGCCAACACCTAACCAATCTACGAAAACAATGGATAAGAATGGGATTGGAAAAAAGTGAACAAACAATAAAAAAGGATCCTACAAGCATAAAGATCAGCGACAGAACATAATACCATCTATAATGAAAAACGAAAGAAGGGAAAACACTTAGGGGTTGATTACGATGGCGGACGGAAGGACGACCGCCGTCCTGGAGTAGGCGGAAAATGCCTTTTTTCCGTCCGCCATATTAGGATGGGAAACAGAGTCAAATGCGTACGCGGCAGAAGAGCACTCACCACCGCGAAAGTACACTCGACCCCGCGGCGGACGGAACCAATCCAGACACACCGCCATACGGAATGACGTCTCCGACCGTCCTCCAAATCACGATGGCGGAAAACACACATAAAATCGCTGCGGAAAAACAACCTGCCTGAACACGGCGGAATCACCACAGCGGAGATACAACACATTGAAGATATACACACCACAAGCAGATTGCCGTCATGGACCCAGCGCTACACGCATTTCCGATACTCTTCGTGCTCCACCACCAGCAAGTCATGGCCCAACACCGACGACGACGCAGGTACGCCAACACACCAATTGATGTCGGAAGGGGAATACCTTCCAGGGCTGTGACGTAGGGACGGGGAGTGTCATGTTTGTGAAACTGCCTTTGCGATCGCACCAATATATAAATAATTCAAGTACACAACCAGGAATGACAACTACAAACCACGACACATGATTTACTTGCTTTATTAAACATAATAGTGGTATAATCGTACACTACCCAAGAGCATGGGCACTGGGTACAACAGAGCAGGTACATCAGAGGCAGCACATGAGGGCACAATGCAGTATCAGAACAGCAACAGGGCAGTGTTTACAACAGAGCAGGTACATCAGAGGCAGCACATGAGAGGGCACAATGCAGTATCAGAACAGCAACAGAGCAGTGTTTACAACAGAGCAGGTACATCAGAGGCAGCACATGAGAGGGCACAATGCAGTATCAGAACAGCAACAGGGCAGTGTTTACAACCGAGCAGGTACATCAGAGGCAGCACAAGAGAGGGGCAAAGTGCATCAACAGTCCATGGCACAGAACAGGTACATCTGAGGCAGCACGTGAGAGGGGCAATGTGCATCAACAGTCCATGGCACAGAACAGGTACATCAGAGGCAGCACGTGAGAGGGCCAATGTGCATCAACAGTCCATGGCACAGAACAGGTACATCAGAGCCAGCACATGAGAGGGCACAATGCAGTATCAGAACAGCAACAGGGCAGTGATTACAACAGAGCAGGTACATCAGAGGCAGCACATGAGAGGGCACAATGCAGTATCAGAACAGCAACAGGGCAGTGTTTACAACAGAGCAGGTACATCAGAGCCAGCACATGAGAGGGCACAATGCAGTATCGGAACAGCAACAGGGCAGTGTTTACAACAGAGCAGGTACATCAGAGCCAGCACATGAGAGGGCACAATGCAGTATCAGAACAGCAACAGGGCAGTGTTTACAACAGAGCAGGTACATCAGAGCCAGCACATGAGAGGGCACAATGCAGTATCAGAACAGGAACAGGGCAGTGTTTACAACAGAGCAGGTACATCAGAGCCAGCACATGAGAGGGCACAATGCAGTATCAGAACAGCAACAGGGCAGTGTTTACAACAGAGCAGCTACATCAGAGGCAGCACAAGTATGTGGGTCAACCGCCCAGTCCCAAGGACAGTAACAATGCAAGGGTGGTTACAATGGACAATCAAGACACAAAGTCCAATTGCATGTGAGTGATGGGAGCTACACCTCACAGCCCAGAATCTGGTAGACTGCTTGAACTAGTCGCCTCAGACACACTGCCAGCACCAGATACAGGAGTGTGAGACACAGCCACAGCTCTAGTGACTGACACATGAGCCATAGACCCAGACACACTGCCAGCACCAGACACAGGAGTGTGAGACACAGACACAGCTCTAGTGACTGACACATGAGCCATAGACCCAGACACACTACTAGCACCAGAAACAGGAACGTGAGACACAGCCACAGCTCTATTGACTGACACATGAGCCATAGACCCAGACACACTGCCAGCACCAGGAACAGGAGTGTGAGACACAGCCACAGATGTAGTGACTGACACATGAGCCATGGACCCAGACACACTGCCAGCACCAGAAACAGGAGTGTGAGACACAACCACAGCTCTAGTGACTGATACATGAGCCATAGACCCAAGCATACTGCCAGCACCAGAAACAGGAGTGTGAGACACAGCCACAGCTCTAGTGACTGACACATGAGCCATAGACCCAGGCACACTGCCAGGACATGTCCCTGTACAGTGACCAACAAATACCATGCCAGCATCTGACACATGAGAGTGGCTGACACACACAGTGCCAGTACCTGAAACAGGAGAGGGCATAACTGACACAGTGCTATTACATGATGCATGACAGCGAACAACAGACACAGTGCCACTATCTGACATATGAGAGTGAACGGCAGCTGAGCCACTAGGACCACTGAAATGATGAGCCACATGGCTGTACGGGCCAGGAGGCAGGGTGGCTCTGGGAGCTGGGGACAGCTGGACTGGAGCGACATTGGGGTTGTCAGGTCTCACTGGTGTGTGTCTCCGTTTCATTGTGAAATGTAGGGGCACCCTGGACATGACTGGACTGGTAAGAGTTGTGGCCTCATCAAACATCAAAGAAGGATCATGTGCTTGTGGTGGTCTGCTCTCTGGGGACGTGCTGGACCCTGCTTGATGTTTGCTGTGGCCCTGCCTTATGCCCTCTGCATCATGTGTAATGGGGGATGCAACAACAGTGTACTCCTTCTTCTGCTTCTGCGGGGTGTAGATGGGAGTTGAGGTATGTGGGGACTCCACCGCTGACACATGTGTTGTACTTTCCCTCAACAACATCAGCCTCAGGGCAGCCAGGGGTGATGTATGCCTGTCCTTGATGGAGCTTGTGTCCATGGGAGAAGCCTTGGCCCTGGGATGTGCCTTGGACGTAGGAGGTGTCCTGTCTCTGGAATGTCCCTGATTCCTGGGCGGTTCCCTGTCCCTGGGAGCAGACGTGTCCATTGTAGTGTACCTGTCCTTTGAAGTGTCCTTGTCCTTGGGAGTGTCCCTGTGGGAGTGTCCCTGCTCTTGGGAGGTGCCCTTTCCTTTGTAGTGTCCTTGTCCTTGGGAGTGTCCCTGCTCTTGGGAGGTGCTCTTTCCTTTGTAGTGTCCTTGTCCTTGGGAGTGTCCTTTCCTTTGTAGTGTCCTTGTCCTTGGGAGTGTCCCTGCTCTTGGGAGGTGCCCTTTCCTTTGTAGTGTCCTTGTCCTTGGGAGTGTATCTGCTCTTGGGAGCTGCCCATTCCTGTGTAGTGTCCTTGTCCTTGGGAGTGTCCCTGCTCTTGGGAGCTGCCCTTTCCTGTGAAGCGTCCTTGTCCTTCGGAGTGTCCCTGCTCTTGGGAGGTGCCCTTTCCTTTGAAGCGTCCTTGTCCTTGGGAGTGTCCCTGCTCTTGGGCGGTGCCCTTTCCTTTGAAGCGTCCTTGTCCTTGGGAGTGTCCCTGCTCTTGGGAGCTGCCCTTTCCTTTGTAGTGTCCTTGTCCTTGGGAGTGTCCCTGCTTTTGGGAGGTGCCCTTTCCTTTGAAGCGTCCTTGTCCTTGGGAGTGTCCCTGCTCTTGGGAGCTGCCCTTTCCTTTGTAGTGTCCTTGTCCTTGGGAGTGTCCCTACTCCTGGGATGTGCCTTTTCCTGTGTAGTGTCCCTGTCCTTAGGAGTGTCCCTGAACTTGGGAGTTGCCCTTGCCTTGGTAGTACCTTTTGAGGGGGATGCGTCTGTTACATGTGAATCTTCTTCCCCCAACACCCATTGAGGATCCTGTGTGTCAACACCAGTGTAGCTCATGTTGTGATGGGTAAAAGATTTCCCTGTCCTAGGGGATGGTGTTTGTGCCCTCCGTGCCCTGCCTTGCTGTCTGTGGCTGCTTCTAGTGCAATACCCCGAAAATGACGCCTGGTCTGAAAATTCACTCTCCCCTGAGACATCTAGTGGTGTGGATGGGGGAACAGAAGCAGCACCCTGTCCATGCGACTGAAGAATGGCTGACGACACAGTGTTTACTAATGACTGAACTGTTCTGTGGAGACCAGCGACATCGCCATGCAGCCCCTCCATAAATGCTACCACCTGCCCCAACTTCCTATCGTGGTCTTGGAATGCATTGATCATGTTGGTCTGCCCTACACACAGCTGTCGCAGCAGATCAACAGCCTCAGCACAAAGTGCACTTTGTGGCACGGGGGCAGGGGCAGAGGTGCCTGCGCCACAGGCTACTCTGCTCCCCCTACTCTGGCGAGCACGAGCTGTACTTGTTTCAGTTGATGGCAGTGTGGGCCCTGTGTGCTGTGTACCGACTGAAGGTGTTGATTGCCCACTCCCTGTCTGTGACAACAGTGCTGACTCACCACCACTGTCTGAGGATGAGGATGATGCTGTCTCCACATGTGAGTCCTCAGGGACAGTTCTGTCCCCCTCTCCGGGGCTGCCTTCTTCAGTGTCAGTCTGCGTGTGTGTCATCTCGGATCCGGATGCATTGCCACCACTCATCTCCGTCGTCTGTGTGTCAGTGCCCTCGGCCAAAGCTGGAAGAGACGGAAGAGATGTTAACCTAAGTGCCAAACTCACGTACTGAAGGTTACAAAGTCACACCTTTCCTTACAGTCGATTGACATGTAGCACCCATCCTGCACACGAACCACCCCTACCAGACATCCTCACATCATAGAACCGTGGGTGTCTGTGAAACATGTGCATCATACAAACAGGGCAAGTGCATGCAGACCTCCACACATGTCATGCCATGGGACCACAAACCTCAATGGCATGTCCTGGAACCCTCAACTACAAATCAACTGGTATGTCCACCTGGCGGACATGGGTGCTAACGCTCACTCCGCTAATGGCACCAACATGCAATTAATACAAAAGATACACACCACAGATGTCACTCCTGTGTCTGAGCACCAATACATGCATGCACTCACAAGTTACAGACACATACAGTCTGCTTACCGCTAGTTTGCTGTTGATCACCTCTCAGCCGGGTGGACAGGTCAGGGTGCGTCACAGCAATTATACGGTGCATTAGAGGGGTCATGGTCTGTCGGGCAAGGCGGCTTGATCTTGGAATAATCCCCAGTGTCATTTCCACAACATTCTTGCTGAGCCTGGATATGTCGTCCCAGCGCTTGTGGCAGTGTGTGTGTTGTCTATTGCACACCCCCACTGCCTGTACATCACGTGCTATGGTCCTCCACACGGCCTTGCGAAGGTGCAGCTTGACCTACCAGGATGGGAGACAAGAGGGGAACGTCAGTGGACAGTTTGACAAACATAAACATCGTAGAAACACGTATCTTCATGCAGCCATGCTCAGTACAACACACGTGAAGGTCCCACAGCACACCGCCAAGCTTGCAGAAGCCAGGAGTCAGTGACCACCTCATGCCCACCAACATGTTACCCACTGCACTTACCACCTGTCCGGTGGCACCGTAGAGCCGTTGATAGTGGCTGAGCACACCGTCCAAAAGGACATCCAGCTCCGCTGCGGTGAAGGGACGAGACCGGATCTCTCGCACTCTCTGCATGGCAAGGTCCAGGACTGTGGCACAACAGCAGCAGTTGTTGGATAGCTCTGGAGCAGCAGGTAGAGCTGACGGTTGCAGGCAGCAGTTGTTGGATAGCTCAGGAGCATCAGGTCGAGGTGACGGTCGTGGGCAGCAGTTGTTGGATAGCTCTGGCGCAGCAAGTCGAGGTGACGGTCGCAGGCAGCAGTTGTTGGATAGCTCTGGAGCAGCAGGTCAAGGTGACGGTCGCAGGCAGCAGTGGCTGGAAGCAGTGAATGTGTGCAGAAGATCTTCACACATATATAGGGCCCTGAGCTCATATCAGTGGCACACGTCTGCAGCAATTGGTTTTCCCAGGATGCCTCATTCAAAAAGAGCCAATGACTCGCCCTGGTGTGGTGGTGCATGGCTTCCGCTATTTTTGAATGCGCTTACGCGCCCCGCGTAACCTGTTCCCATTGGCTACATGTGCACGGACCGTCACGTTCACACACCGGCAACCGCATGTGCGCGCTACCGCGACGGTGCATCATTTGAAAATAATCACTCACTGGCGCCGCTATGGCGGTGCACGCATTCCGTGGGGGCGGTGCTGGCTAACACATACATTTTATTATGCAATTTGAAAATGCAGTTGATAACCCCCCTTACAGTCACAGTGCGTCACTCACCGCCGGTCCTGGCCGGACACCCACCGCCGGGTGCATGCCGGTCACCCACCACCAGTCCTGGCTGGCCACCCACCGCCAGTCGAGGCCGGTCACCCACCACCCGGTGCATGCCGGTCATCCACCGCCAGTCCTGGCCGGTCACCCACCGCCGGGTGCAGGCCGGTCACCCACCACCAGTCCTGGTGGGTCACCCACCGCCAGCCCCCGGCGGTGGGTGACCGGCCAGGACTGGCGGTGAGTGACCGGCCAGGACTAGCTGTGGGTGACCGGCCTGGACTGGTGGTGGGTGACTGGCCTGCACCTGCGGTGGGTGACCGGCCAGGACCGGTGGGCAGCCGTGGGTGCAGCAATGTGACTGTAAGGGGGGGTATCAACTGTCATTTCGAATTGCATTTCAAATGTATGTGTTAACCTGCAGCGCCCCCGCGGAATGCGTGCACCGCCAGTGAGTGATTGGTTTCAAATGATGCACCGTCGCGGTAGTGCGCACATGCGTTTTGCGGGGTGTGACCAGGATGGTCCTTGACCATACAGCATATGTCATGCCTAATTGCTGTGTAAATGATCATGTTCTGTGTTGGTGGAAGGCGTCCCCAGATGGCGTATGTACACACATGCATGTCTCCGCACACATGTAATGTTCATAGTTGTACATGTGTGTCAGGACATGTCCGGAATGCTGCAAGAATAATGATGTCAAGTCAATGGCCCATGTGACATTCATGTCCATTTGTTGCATGCGTGCTCATACTGTTGACCTTGCCAGTGGTTAACAAAGGCTAGTGATGTGCACCCAAGTTGTGTCAGATGTACATGGCGACGTGTTGACGTCTTGGTTTTGCGGACACACGTTTCCATTTGTACACTTCTACACAGTACATCAAGGGTGTGTAGCCACATTCATAAGCTGTTGTGAGTGTGTGGTTTGTGTGTGCAAGTAACAATGATGTGGGTGTACGTGCATTCTGTGTATGTGTGTCTGTTGTTGTGTGCCCATGCATTTCATGTGAGGAGGCCCAGCATTGTAGGTGTGGTCATGGGTGCATGAAGACAAGGAGGGTGTGTTCCATGTTCATGTTGTGTGTGCACGTACATGTGTGTCTGGGGGGATGCTTGTCCACATATGGGTCCTCAGTCATGTGTTGTTGCCAGATATTTCAACATGTGTGCACATTACATTGGACATGTTTGCACACAGGATGTTGTTTGTGGTTAAACATTGTGTGTGTAGTTAGCTGTATTGCCTTATATATTGGTCACGTCACACATATTATCACTGTCTGCAACATGTATTATTTGCATTGTGTTGGTCAAGATGTGATAGTGTGGCACAGCTATGCGTTGTTGGTCAATTGACATCTGCTCCCATCTACTCCCACACAGGAGGGCTCCAAATGTGCATTGACCATACACTGTGCTGGAGGACATGGTTGACGAGGAGGTGATCCGCAAATTCCGGCTTGATCGACTTAGATTGCAGGAGCTTGTAACACAATTGTCACCTCATCTGCAGCCACGCAGGACATATCCAGGTGCTATAACACCCACAGCAAAGGAGATGGCGGCACTTCACTTCTTTGTAACTGGCACTTTCCAGTACACAATTGGTCATGCCGGGGGGATGTCCCAATCCATGTTCAGCATGGTACTGCGGGATGTTCTGAATGCCATGATGCTTTACAAGGATGATTACATCCATTTTCCACGTCCGGCAGAGTTGGCAGCAGTCAAAGGGGACTTCTATGCCCTGGCCCAGATACCACACATAGTGGGTTCAATTGATGGAACCCATATTGGTCTCATACCACCCCAGGCACGTGAACCTGTATATAGTAATCGGCAGCACTACCATTCGATCAACGTGCAAGTGGTGTGCCTGGCTGACAACATCATCTCCCATGTGTGTGCCAGATTTCCCGGTTCCGCCCATGACTCCCACATCCTGCGGAGCAGCATTGTCCCGCAACTGATGGCTAATCTGCGTCCGGAACGTGCGTGGCTTGTAGGTGAGTGTGCTGAGAGGACAATTGTGTTGTCAGTGTGTTGTGAGGACAATTGTGTTGAATGTGTGGCATGGTGTTCCACCAATCCTGGTAATGATATTTGTGTCTGTCATCCCCCCACCTAGGCGATTCTGCGTACCCAAACATGCCATGGCTGCTGAGCCCCATACGGAATCCTACTACCCCTGGTGAAATGCGTTATAATGATGCCCATGGGAGGACATGTCGAGTGATAGAACGTACTTTTGGACTGCTGAAGTCTAGATTTCGCTGCCTTGATAAAACCGGAGGGGCCCTGCCATACTCACCAGGCAAAGTCTGCAAAATCGTGATTGCCTGCTGCATGCTCCACAACCTGGCCTTGCGCAATAACATTGAACTGATCATGGACCCTGAAGACCAACAGGTTGCTCCGCTTCCCATCCCACCCATGTCCACTGATGAGGATAGTGTGAAGGAAGAAGGTGTGGACCAGAGGCGTCAGCTCATTGATCGATATTTTCCTTAAATGTAAGTAGCTACCTCTTGTGCAGCTAGACCATGCATGATGGATGTTTGCTGGTGATGTGTGGGTGTGGTGTGTCTATGCTGCCCATTCTGGTATGTTCTGTTAGCAGATGTGTGTGTGAGATGTTGTACATGCAATGCTCCTTGATGTGTGTCCTGTGATCCACTTAATTGTTGATGATTGTGGTTTGTGGGATGTTGCAGTACATTGTGTTGTGATGGGTGTGAATCACTTTCCTGACCTGTGTTTGTTGTTCTGTCATTTTCCCTAGGTCACTCCCACAGTGGCATGATTCTCAAGAACATTGATCCCTGCACCTGGTAATGACAATTTATTAGACAAACATGTAATGAAAACATGGAGGTCACACAGCATAGAGTGTTAACGTGGTGTTTATTTACAGGTTGTGGATTGATGTTGGTGCATATTTACAAGTAGGTGTTGGGGGAAGTGAGAGTTGAAGGTCATGGCAGATGAAAACACCGTGGGGACACCACATTGTGTGATGTCCACCTAGTCCAACAGACGTGTGCCAATGCTTGGCGTTGTGGGGCAGGATAGTTGACAGGGTGAATGGCAGGCTCAAGGAAGGGAGAAGTCACTGGCGGCCCCTCTTCGAGCGGGTAGATGGTGCACTTCCACTGCTCTCAGCTGCATCCAGCCTCGGACGGCCCCTCCGTCTTGGAATCAGAGCGGAGACAGCTGTGGGGGCAGGTTGGTCAGGGTCCACCTCCCTGTCCGCGGCCTCAGGTTATGGTGGTGGTGGTGTTGGTGACCTGTCCCGCTGAGCACTTGGTGAGGGGGTGGCGGTGTGGCGCGGGATAACCAATCCCTCCACAGAGCAGTTTGCTGGCCCATGAGGTCGACAATTTGGCCAATCCATGTGTCAATGGACCGCGACAGCTGGCTGTTCTCTTGCGAGTCTTGGTGGGCCCGATCGGACTGGGCCTGCGACCGCTCATAGGAGGCATTGACTCTGGCAATGGCTTCCAGGGTCTTGGACCCAGGATGGGGTGGGTCTCCTTCCCGACCTCGCCGAGCAACTACACTCCTGGTCGTGAGCTGTGGCCTCACCTGTGTCCTTTCCCGCCCACTCTCCCTGCTAGTCTGGGATGTCGATGGCCCATCATCGGGCGATGGGTCAGGCAGGGTGGCACAGGCAGGAGTGGTGGTGGTGGTGGTGGTGGTGGTGGTAGCTGCACAGCTCACAATGGCAGGTGTTGGTGTAGTGACACAGGCCAAGGTGGTGGAGACCGGGATGTCCTGGGAGCCTGATGGCCCTGGGAGTCTGCTTGGGCCAGCTTCGTCCTCTGCACCTGAGCTGTCAATGGGATCGTCCCCGGAGAGTCCTGGCTGTGAGGGGGGCGACTGGTGCTGGCGGTTGCTGCTTTCGCCGGTTAAGTTGCGATCACCTGAGGGACAAGAGTTTCAAAATTAATGCTGTGGACATGACATGTTTTTTGTAGCAACATTACAAATCACTATGGGACAGCAATACTTGGATATGTGTGGTCCAGTCCTGCTATTGGATGTTCCCCCTGAGAAGATGTCTATCTACCTGTCAGTTTGCAGGAGGAGATGCACTGGTCACCAAATGGTGGGCAGACTCAATCTTGCTCTGGGGTGAGACATGGGTGCTAGTCTCTAACACACCCCACCCACCTCTGACACATCCCACCCACCTCTCTCACACCCCCCACACACCACCACCCTCCCTGTAAACATGGGGGCCTGTTGGGAGTTGTAGTGCTGGTCTCTCACACCCCCCACCCACCACCACCCTCCCTGTAGACATGGAGGCCTCTTGGGAATTGAAGTGCTGGTCTCTGATACACCCCACCCACCTCTCTCACACCCCCCACACACCACCACCCTCCCTGTAGACATGGGGGCCTGTTGGGAGTTGTAGTGCTGGTCTCTCACACCCCCCACCCACCACCACCCTCCCTGTAGACATTGGGGCCTCTTGGGAGTTGTAGCGCTGGTCTCTCACCCCCCACACACCACCACCCTCCCTATAGACATGGGGGCCTGTTGGGAGTTGTAGTGCTGGTCTCTCACACCCCCCACCCACCACCACCCTCCCTGTAGACATGGGGGCATGTTGGGAGTTGTAGCACTGGTCTCTCACACCCCCCACACACCACCACCCTCCCTGTAGACATGGGGGCCTGTTGGGAGTTTTAGTGCTGGTCTCTCACCCCCCCACCCACCACCACCCTCCCTGTAGACATGGGGGCCTCTTGGGAGTTGTAGTGCTGGTCTCTGACACACCCCACCCACCTCTCTCACACCCCCCACGCACCATCACCCTCCCTGTAGACATGGGGGCCTGATGGGAGTTGTAGTGCTGGTCTCTCACACCCCCCACCCACCACCACCCTCCCTGTAGACATGGGGGCCTCTTGGGAGTTGTAGTGTGTGTTGGCAGTTGTGCAAGGCAGACCATGGCAGTGTGTCATTGGTTTGTACTTACAAGCCTCTAGTCCCTCCTCGATTCCTTCCAGGCTCTCAGGGTGCAGTATGCCCAGCACCTTCTCCTCCCATTCTGCAAATGGTATGGGCTCCGGGGGAGTGCCACCGCCAGTGTGGTTTGCCCGCAGGTGGTTCTTTGCCCTGATGCCTTTCACCCTTGCCTTGAGGTCGTGCCACCGCCTCTGGATCTCGTGTTTGGTGCGTGGCACGGCCCCTGACGCATTCAATCTGGTCACTATCCTGTCCCACATGTTGTTTTTGGTTGCCAAGGTGGTCTGCTGGACTAGGGTGCCGAAAAGATGTGGTTCGACATGGATGATTTCATCCACCATGACCTTCAACTCACTGTCTGTGAACTTGGGATTTTTCTTAGGTGCCATGGTGTGTGATGTGCAAGGTGTTGGTGGGGTGGGGTGGGGTGTGCAGGTGTATGGTGTGTAGGGATGGTGTTGTGGGTGTTTGTGTGGTGGGTGTGTTTGTGTGCAGGTTGTATGTGTGTTTGTGTGTGTGTGTCTGCTGTTAGTGGTTTTGTGGCTCTTGCTTGCAGCTATGCTGTGATGCAAAGGACTGTGGTAGTGGGAGGGATTCATTGTATACTCTGTGTGGTGGTGGTGTCCCAATGGTTGTTGGCAATCAGGTGTTCTGGGGGTATGGTGTTTTTGGTGCATTTTTCGGTGCTTGGGGGGTGTCATTGGGGCGTATAGTTGCTGGGGGTGGGTGTTTCAGTTGGTTGGGTGTCCTGTTTAGTGTGTTTTCTATTTACTTCCGTCTGCCATTTTGTAATCGGTTTGACGGCAGGGATGGTGTTTGTGTGGTCCTTCCGCAGTCATGGTCCATTTGGCGATGCATTATTTCCGCGGCGGTCGAGGACGGTGGTGAGTTCCGTTGGAATGGCGGCGTTATCCTAATTGCGCGGCCGGACCCTCCGGAACCGTCCGCTTACGGCGGTCTTTGGTGTGCTCCGTCCGCCGCGGACGGTGTTTGTTATGATCCATCCGCCGCGGTCGGAGTTGCTTGACATAAATATCCTAATCGCAACCGCGGATTCTCTGCGGTGCGGTCGGGAGTGATTTTGCCGCAACCGTGGCGGACGGGACACATTTCCGTCCGCCATCCTGATAGGCCCCTATGTTAGGGAAGAAAGTATATTAAGTGGTCTACAAAAACCTCCTGATCATACTAAATATAATGAAACCATAGAGTCATCATCATCAGCACAAGCTGATGAAGATATTCAATTTACCAATAATACAGACTTATCTTCCAAACCAATACAAGAAGGTCTAGCTAAAAGAGCAAGAAAAAGATTAAGCAAATCTCATAACAGAATAAAGAAAATAAAGAAAACACCTAATGCAAGTTCATTTCATGAACCAAAAGAAAAATATCCAATTGTTAAATTGTCGGAAATACTCCAGTGCGAAGTGAAATATAGACTGACTATATGTTTAAGTAGACCAGACGTGTCACTTTCATCATTAGATGATGCAGTTAATAAGTCAATAATAACTCATTCTATAGGTGCATTAAATTGCCCAGCGTCCGGACGAGGCCTTGGAAAGGGCTTCCACCAGGAAGTGGAGACCTGCAGATATATAATATAAAGCCTCCATAAACCTCACGATCTGGAAATAGTTTAGATTTAAAAAAAAAGAGATACCCTAGAAAAACTGTGTTTTGAGAGGCATTGATACAGAAGATGTCCTATCAGGAGGAAGTAAGATACAAGGCTTATCGTCATTACTTACAATTTGTGAACACATAAAAACATGCAATGACAATGGGAGATAACAGTTTCACTTCCTCTGTGAAATTATTATTTACTCCACTGTTTGTTTCAAGGGGCGCATACAGTATTTCAAATCATAGCAACATTCTTAAACTGTTAAACTGAATTCCAGAGCTTAATGACCTAACATTGGATGATTTAGACTCAGTCCAATTTAAACAAGATCCAATGAATCCCACACAAGAGATGTCTTGTACTACTTGGCATAAAGTAGAGATAAATAATAAAATCCTGGAAAATGGACCAAAATTTGTGAAAGGTGGCATCGAACTAAGGAAATGTAATGATAACCAATATCCAACCCTATTAATTCCAAAGCCTGCTTTAAAGAGAACTGTTCAGTCCAACCCCATGACAAATTAAATGCGTGATGGGCACATTAATGTTTTAAATGGAGCAATAGGTCCATTAACCCTGTAATAACTTCTGCCATCGAAGTTACAAGCTGTAACTCGGGCTTACAAGTGTGTAAAAACTAAAGAAAAATCAAATTTTTAGTGATGATTGAGCCTGGTTTCCGAACCGTATTACTAATGAGAAAGCTTAAGGAAATGAATGATGGTTAAATAGCTCGACCACTACAAGTAAATCCATTAATATTTGGTCATGGAATGTTCATGGCCTGATAAGATTGCTAGAAGATCATTATACAGTAACTTTTATACAGAGTTGCAAAGTGCTAATGCTTCAGAAAACTTGGAAAATGTGTAAAGAACCCATAATTGGTTATCAGGAGTATGCAAATCTTTTATCCCATTTGTCTGCCTATGGTCAAGGAAGAGTTGAGCTATCTACTTATGTGCTGTTGGACCTCGAAATCAATTTCCAATTAACATGGCTATTATGTATTAAAATAGACTTTTAAAAACCAATAATATTCTTAAATATATACTTAAGTACAAAGAGATCAGAAAAGATATCAAATTTACTGTGCTTTAGGAAATAATTACATTCTTTAATCATAGATACCCTGCCATTACCTTATGTATCTCAGAAGTCTTCAATATGCATTTGCTTTCTAAAAACTGAGCAGATAAACCAAGTAGAGCTTTAGTGTAGATTTGTTGTTCTCAGCTAAATAAATACGATCTTATGCAACTGCAGTCAATCAACATAATATTGAGAGCACTCCAACATTTAAAAATTCACCGCAACATTCTATTATTGATTACACCATTATCTTAAAGGATATTGGATTTTACCTCTCTGAGTATCAATTGACCCCCAAAGTGGAAAGTGTTCACAACCTACAAACAATGTCATTGTTGTTAACAGTTGACCATCTGCCAGAGTCAAGGTCCATGGGAACTGGATCAACTTCTGACAATCTGAAAAGGCTAGTATGGTACCCAATAAAACAAATGGAGAGATTGGTATTCATAGAACCCGCAACAGAATTAGCACCTACTGAGAGCAGACATGGGAAATCAATGGTTGAACTTTGACCCAACTCTGTGCTTCCTTGATATATCACTTCCGGGTAAAAAAAAAACAACTAGCGGATACACTACAAGGCCACTAGGAACCGGGTGGTATTCAAATAGGTTATACAAAGAAAAGAAGGCACTTAATAAAGCATCACAGGTCATCTTTAAACAACCAAACAGTGCCTTCAAATTCTTAAAATTGTGCTCACTAAAATGCTTGAGAAGAATATACAAAAATGAAATATGAAAAGCAAAAAGAACATACCCTGAAGAAATATGGACATCATTGCATATTGTTAGCAAGCAAATAATCTGAAAGCTTTTTGGGGGTTAATTAACAATCTTGAATATGACAGTAGAAGAGCTAACAGTGCCAACATCACTGAATCATGCTGGGCATCCTTCATTAATAATCTTTATGGAGCCTCTTCAGTTACTGTCTCAGACATCAACATTGAACAGTACATGCCAAGTCCACTGACTAACATAAGTAGCGGGATAAAGGGAAATTAATATCATCCTAATGAAGCCAAACCATTAGTAAACGAGTCATTCCGAGAAGAACAAGTTAAAATTGCCATAAGCAGGATTAGATCAAGCGGGGCGCCAGGCCCCAATAGGATCCTAAGCTCTGTTTTTAAAGCAAAAATAGATCTCTGGCCAGAAATGTTAACGTCATTGTTAATTGGTGTTGTAAAATCTAAAATTGTTCCAGAATCATGGCAGGGAAGTATAATTCAGCCAATCTATAAAAGTGGTCCATTAGACAATTGCCATAACAGGTGTTGAGGCGAAAATCTTTGCTACATGTCTGCTTAAGGACTTGGAAGAATGAGCTGCGAAAGAAGAAGATCACAAACTTGATGTTTCTGACTTTATTGGTGGAAAGAGCAAAGTATAAATGGCAAACGTTATACATCTGTTTCATTGACCTTAAGCCAGATTTTGATTCTGTTCCCTGTAATTTACTGTGGGTATAGCTGTCTGCATGGGGTATTTCTATCCAATTGTTAGACATGATTATATTATTATACTCTGTTACGTGGGTCAAGGTCAAAGTAGGGGATGGCAGATGTACTACTCGACGACTGGAAACCCATTGTGGTCTTAAACAAGGATGTGCTTTAGCCCATGTCTTTTTAACCTTTTTATTGCCGAGTTACCATTTTATTTTAAGAATGTTCATGCTCATTCACCAAATTTTGCAGGACAAAATATTAAATATTTACAGTATGCAGATGATACTATATTGCTATGCCTTACAGCTATAGTTACCTTGCTCACTTTGCCACTGGATTCAAGCTAGCCTGGCAGATGACGGCTGATTAGCCAGAAACTGGTCCCAGGATGCTTGTTTCCGGTCCAGGGAAGACATGGCTTGGCAGTTTGGGTTGGACTGTTCCCATGAGGCACATAGTCAGACTGATTTGCATATGGCCATGTCTGAACTGGGGTGGCAGAGTGAGTGAAAGAATGATGATGGATTAAACTCAGATCAGTTGACTGGATGTGAGTGCTTACAATGTTCAACACTCCGTCCATCATCCCCTTTGGTTTTGCTTTACAGCTATAGGCCTACAAAGATTGGTAGAATCATTTAATAATTCGTTTCTAGCCAATGGTTTGCAAATAAAAACTAAAAAACTAAAATTATGACGATAGGCGCGACTAAATCACATATGAGAATATGGAATATTAATGAGTTAAAGATCGAAACAGTATTAGAAAATTAGACAATCTACATTTTTAAAATGCTTATGTTCACTTTTTTGTCCCACCTCGGGATCCTTGCAAGTCATTGCTGGCAGGAAATAATGAAGCATGAGTATACAAGCGGACTGTTCCCATGAGGCACAGGGTCAGACTGATTTGCATATGGCCATGTCTGAACCGGGGTGGCGGAGTAAGCTAAAGAATGATAATTGATTAAACCCAGATCAGTTGACTGGGGGTGAGTGCTTGCAATGTTCAACACTCCGTCCATCATCCCATTTGGTTTTGCTTTGTTCGCCCTAAGCTGTCAGGGTATGCCCAGGTGTGGGTCCCTTGCTCACTTTGCCACTGGATTCAAGCTAGCCTGACTGATGATGGCTAATTAGCCAGAAACCGGTCCCAGGATGCATGTTTCCCGTCCAGGGAAGACATGGCTTGGCAGTTTGGGCTGGACTGTTCCCATGAGGCACAGGGTCAGACTGATTTGCATATGGCCATGACTGAACTGGGGTGGCGGAGTGAGCTAAAGAATGAGGATTGATTAAACCCAGATCAGTTGACTGCGGTGAGTGCTTGCAATGTTCAACACTCTGTCCATCATCCCCTTTGGTTTTGCTTTGTTCGCCCTAAGTTGACACGGTATGCCCAGACGTGGGTCCCTTGCTCACTTTGCCACTGGATTCAAGCTAGCCTGGCTGATGACGGCTGATTAGCCAGAAACCGGTCCCAGGATGCTTGTTTCCGGTCCAGGGAATACAGGGCTTGGCAGTTAGTACTGGACTGTTCCCCTGAGGTACAGGGTCAGATTGATTTGCATATGGCCATGTCTGAACTGGGATGGCAGAGTGAGGTAAAGAATGATGATGGATTAAACCCAGATCAGTTGACTGGGGGTGAGTGCTTGCAATGTTCAACACTCCGTCCCTCATCCCCTTTGGTTTTGCATTACAGCTATAGGCCTACAAAGATAGAATCATTTAATAATTAGTTTCTAGCCAATTGCTTGCAAATTAATACTAAAAAACAAAAATCATGACGATAGGTGTGACTAAATCACACATGAGAATATGGAATAATAATGAGTTCAAGATCGAAACAGTATTAGACAATCTGCATTTTTAAAATGCTTATATTCACTTTTTTGTCCCACCCAGGGACCCTTGCAAATCATTGCTGGCAGGAAATAATGAAGCATGAGTATGCAAGCAGTTGGAGATTTTTTCTAACTGAGAGCCTAAATACTTTTAAGTCCCAGCCATTTGAACTTATGGCTAGAAATAAAGCTGTGATTGGACATATATTAAATCAATTGGCTAACTTCTTGTTGATCATACTGGATGAGGAGGAATTTGCAAAAAAAGGCATGCCTGGTCAGTCATTAATTAATTTAATACATTGGAGCCACAACCATATATTATTTCCAATTTAAAAACATTTTTAAGAGATAAATGTCTTTTGTGACGATTCGGCCGATATCCCACAAAGGATGGATCTTCAACATGGGTACAAACCTGGTCAACAAACTGCTGCAGACTGTTGCTTTTATAATTTATCTTTATTGCCTATTGTATGCATTCGTCTCCGATTGCTGCAGTGTAGAAAAGCACAGTTAAAGTAAATTTTCAAAGAAAATGGAGTGAGAACATGTTGCCAAGCAATTATAACTTGCCTTTCGGGGAAATCCGTCCATTTAACAACTCAATTTGTAAAGTTCATCCTCATGGTAGAAAAAAGATAAATTATGAGTGCCCCCCAATTATAAAGGGAAGTCTGTAAAGATTCGTAATCTGTTTTAACTTATATTCCATTTTTTAAATGGAGCGTTGAAACTTGAACATTGTGAGATTGTTAATTGTAATTCCCAAAAAATCGATTTTGAAGATGTTTAGTATGACTCAGGAGTGGAAATTGTATATGGTTTTACTTGATTGTAGTAATCTGTAATAACTTTAACTAATAACTAGTTGATCTAATTGGTATATGTTAACCTGTGACTAATATTTAAATTTCATATTTAATAATATTATAGAAAGATGATTCAACTAAGAGTGGCACTCTTTTAATGAAATGCACAATGGCACTTCAACATAGGAATTTAAAAGTAATGCAATATTGATAGTTTTATGGAATATATTAGTATATAAAGAAGCGTTGTTTTAATAAAGAAAGATATATGATTTGAAATAAAAAGTGTAGAAGGAAATGCCACTCTGGCGATGGATTGTTGCAGCATCAATGAATTGGTATGGTATGCTATCCCCAAAATTATCACAATATTAGCAATATACCTTCCTGCACTTGTTGATTGAAGAAAATTCAATTGCTCGATTATGTATTTATAATTATATTCTTTTAAGCAAATTATTGTATTCCATATATTTTTTTATTTGAATGATTTTTAATAATAAACAATTAAGATTCTTTATTATTATTATTATTCCTCATTCTATAACAGGGATTGGATAAAAGACAACCTTTATACCATGAAGGGCAGTTATTTTCAGTGGAAATGATGCCACATTTTAATCTAATATATTTTTGGGATGAACACACATCTGAACATGAACCAACAAATCTGAATAATATATCAATATAATGGCATTGCTTGTGAGGGTGAGAATAGAATGAGTAGCCAACTATCTACTATCTGTAGCACATGCATAATCCGCACTATTGGCTGTCTGATTTTCTTAATATAATGAGATGTTCTAGAGCTTATAGTGTTCCTATTTCTATTTAAAGGACAATTAACGGCACCACAATCAATAATCCTCCCTTCCATTCAGTCAGCTTCATAGCGAAATAGTCAAATGACAAGGTAGGTTTATCGCTGAGAGATTTGTGCAATTGTCCATGGACAACATCTAACTTAACAAACATTGCAATATCTCTAATTGAGTCATTTTGAGAAGTAGTTAAATAAACCATAATTGTATAGGCAATGTGAATCTCCAGAAGAAAGACAACCATTTTTCTAATTTCTTTGTGTGCCTCAGTGAATAAACCTCATATACCCACATTATTCATGCCTTTGAAATTGCATGTTTCTACATTGAACTCAGACATTTAGTAAACAGATTTGGGGCCTTTGTCGTTTCATTGATGTAATAAGACATCAAGTGTACCTCCTTCCATATTATTTTATTATTATTATTATTATTATTATTATTATTATTATTATTATTATTATTATTATTATTATTATTAATTTTTAAATTAGCACTGTTCTTTCACTTTCTCAATCTCCCCTCCTGTCCTCCACCTCTCTTCCCATCTCGCATGTCTGGCCTGTGCATCACCTGCAACCCCTTCCTACCATACTCAACTGACTCTGACAAGCATAAAAAGCGCTCCTAACTCAGGCTTTTTAGCTAGATAGCTATTGGAAGACTCCCAGCTCTCTGCGAATCTTTCCTAATAATGCAATCCAAGATACCTATCTCAGGTGTGGAGAACCCTAAAAATGTAAAATCTAAGCATTATGAAAGTGAAAAAATAATGATATTTAGAACAATTCCTATATATATTTTGCTCCCTAAACTTACTTCCTTACCTTCCCTTTCTCTTCTTTTCATTTTACACCCACCCTTCCTCTTCCCCTTTTAACACACCTTATCAACACACCTTATCAACACTTGCCCAGTCGTATAAGCAAACACAGTCAATTTCTTCAGTGACTCCCTCTGTTATCTGTTGTATCAAATCATTGTCAACAAATAATAAATCAATCTCAATCGTTTACTTAATTGACCCTAGTGTTCCACCCTGTCTTTTTAAATAATGAGTTATTTCATGCTCCTCTGATGTGTAATTACATGGTCAACCATCTTTGATTATCTTCAGTTAATATTGTTCCCTAAGATAAGTGAAGATTGCCACCAATATACAATGGATTCATCATCTGCCAAAACCGTCAGCACCTTTCCAATGTTGAATGTGAAAATCGAGATATGAAAAAATGTATATTTTATTTTACTGATGAGGTAGAAAAGGTCCATTACAAAACAATTGCCATGAATCACACTACATAAGTTAATCAACTTGAATTCATAATTCATAATCTTTCACATTACTATAGCCCCAACATTCGCAGAGTAAATAAACCAGCATAGATGAATAGCAAATCCCCAGGCTAAAACCATTGTGTGAAGGGGGAAGCCTCCATTGCATGCAAACACATGATTACGAATTCATAAGTACAATTCATAATACCTGAGCGTTTGCATTATTATAGCACCGACATTCGAAAATTAAATACAAAAAACACTACAGATGAGCAACAGGACCCCAAGCTGAAACCAATATGCAAAAGGGTGAGAGTTGCTCTTATGCATTGCCGAGCGAGCAAAGAAACCACAGGTTAGCATAGTCTGGTAGTTGCAATCGTGGTACTTGTTTTTATGTTTAAAAAGCTTTATTTGAAATAAAATAGTTACAGTGATCAAATCATTTATTTATTTATTTATTTATAACATTTCTTAAACACACTGTTACCCGTAGGTGTCGTGGCGTTGTGTGACCCTTCCTAGGAACAAAATCGGAGCTGATTCTTGGCTTTGGCTGCACTAACCACAAAGCTTCTTCCTCCCCATGTAGCTTTTTTTGCAAGCGGCGCATGAACCAATTTGGCATCCGATGAGCGTAGTGGTCTATTTGGAGTGTACCAGTACAGTCGCTCTTTTAAATATGCTGGTCCACCTCCATAGAGTGCTTTATGCACATGACACAAAGCCTTGAACCTAGTTCGCTTCTTAACTGGGAGCCAGTGCAACTTCTTTAACTCTTTCGCTATAGAGGCATATTTTGGAATGCCCAACACCAGTCTGGCTGCAGCATTCTGCAAAACTTGCAGCCTCTGCAGTAGTCCTTCCTTCATGTTCAAATAGAGACTATTGCAGTAGTCTAGCCTCGACATGGTGAGGGAGGTGATAACAGTTTTTAGGCAATCGGTCGGTAGATATGACAGGATTTTCTTTCAGGACCTGAGCACAAAGGACGTGGCCGAGGTCACTGCATTTATCTGGTCTTTGAAGTTAAGCTTCCGGTCCACCCATACACCTAGGTTTTTAACCTTCCTGTTTGGGGCGGGGAGTGGACCAAGAGTATCAGGCCACCACTCGGGTGTCCAGAAATTGGGGTAATTGCCAAAGCATAGCACCTCCGTCTTGCTAGAATTTAATTTAAGAGAATTCTGTGCAATCCAGGAACCTACGGCAGTCATACATTCAGTCATACATTCATTGAAACGGCGGGTCACACTTTTTACCTAGTAGCGACACCACAATTTGCGTGTCATCCGCATATGTGGTCAAACTGAAACCAAATGATCGAATAAGGGGCGCCAATGAAGATATATATACATTAAATAGGGTCGGACTCAGTGAGGACCCCTGCGGGACCCCACACGGTAGTGCAAATGGATTGGATACAAATTCTCCCAACGCCACCTGCTGACTCCTATTCATCAGGAATGATTTCAGCAATCTCCATGCTGCTCCTCCTCCCCTTATACCGATCTCCCGCAGCCGGTCCATCAAGAAAACGTGATGGACCATGTCAAACGCTGTGGAGAGATCTAGCATAATCAGAGCTGCCTTACCATCCTGATCTAAAATAGTCCGAACCTCTTCGGAAGATTTTAAAAGTGCCGCTTCCGTACTGTGGCCCCTTCGAAACCCATACTGCTGATCAAGAGCATGTGTGGATTCCAGGAATTGGCTGAGCTGGGTGTTAATGTGTCTCTCTACAATTTTCGCTGGTATCGGAAGTCTAGATATGGGCCTGAAATTATTAGGATCTTCAATATCAAGATTTGGTTCCTTTAATAGGGGCAAGATGGAAGGTTTTTTTCCAGTCCAATGGATAATAGCCTTCTCTATACATTGCATCGGACAGGGATCCAATGGAGAGCCTGATTTCACCTGCATCAAAAGGCTAATAGTTTCTATGGTGATGAGTTGAGCAAACTCCTCCAGCAACCCTTTCTTTTCTGGCTGCAGATTATCAGCTTGGTCTGCCAAAGTTTTTGGGATTACATTTGTAAAAAGCGGAAAAGATGGTATTCACCTTCATATAAAAAAAGCTAGTTCGAGTTTCGCATAGTCCTTGACTGGGTGTAATTGAAATAGCCGCTGGGTTGGCTAGACTGGTGACTGTTTTGAATAGTTCCCTAACCATACAAATTATCTTAAAACTAAAATAACAAGAAATAAGAAGGCAAATATTAAACAAAGTAGAAAGCATTTTACAATTTTGACAATTTCATACAGAGGGAAGGGAAAGAGGATAAAAGACAATTCTACAACTGAAGATCGCGTCTCATTACTCAATAATAATAAATACCAACATTGTTAAACTACCTAAAAAATTATATATTATTAATAAATAACAGAGTAAATAAGCAGAGAAAATACCAACTTACGGCGGTTTAACACATGCAGAACGATTTTCTTTCCACACCCCTTGCCTGCTGAACTGCACCTGAGCTAAGCGCTGGAGGACTGACATACAGCGACCTGTGTTTGTGCTGAAGCGCATTTGACAGCGCTACTTTTCGCCGGACCCGCTTCGCGGGTCCCGCTTCACTGGGACAGCTCCTTGCTGCAACTGTCATCTGAGGAATAAGGGCTTGAGGCACTCAGGGCTGCGAGCGTGCAGACTGCTGGACTCCAACTCCCAAGAGTCCCAGCAGCTGCCTCACCGATCCCACCTGGTGACGCTCTCCCTCAAGGCCACGCCCCCTTCCATCCTGCAAAAGGCGCCAGATTCCTAACAGCAGAGATTTTCTTTCCACACCCCTTGCCTGCTGAACTGCACCTGAGCTAAGCGCTGGAGGACTGACATACAGCGACCTGTGTTTGTGCTGAAGCGCATTTGACAGCGCTACTTTTCGCCGGACCCGCTTCGCGGGTCCCGCTTCACTGGGACAGCTCCTTGCCGCAACTGTCATCTGAGGAATAAGGGCTTGAGGCACTCAGGGCTGCGAGCGTGCAGACTGCTGGACTCCAACTCCCAAGAGTCCCAGCAGCTGCCTCACCGATCCCACCTGGTGACGCTCTCCCTCAAGGCCACGCCCCCTTCCATCCTGCAAAAGGCGCCAGATTCCTAACAGCAGAGATTTTCTTTCCACACCCCTTGCCTGCTGAACTGCACCTGAGCTAAGCGCTGGAGGACTGACATACAGCGACCTGTGTTTGTGCTGAAGCGCATTTGACAGCGCTACTTTTCGCCGGACCCGCTTCGCGGGTCCCGCTTCACTGGGACAGCTCCTTGCTGCAACTGTCATCTGAGGAATAAGGGCTTGAGGCACTCAGGGCTGCGAGCGTGCAGACTGCTGGACTCCAACTCCCAAGAGTCCCAGCAGCTGCCTCACCGATCCCACCTGGTGACGCTCTCCCTCAAGGCCACGCCCCCTTCCATCCTGCAAAAGGCGCCAGATTCCTAACAGCAGAGATTTTCTTTCCACACCCCTTGCCTGCTGAACTGCACCTGAGCTAAGCGCTGGAGGACTGACATACAGCGACCTGTGTTTGTGCTGAAGCGCATTTGACAGCGCTACTTTTCGCCGGACCCGCTTCGCGGGTCCCGCTTCACTGGGACAGCTCCTTGCTGCAACTGTCATCTGAGGAATAAGGGCTTGAGGCACTCAGGGCTGCGAGCGTGCAGACTGCTGGACTCCAACTCCCAAGAGTCCCAGCAGCTGCCTCACCGATCCCACCTGGTGACGCTCTCCCTCAAGGCCACGTCCCCTTCCATCCTGCAAAAGGCGCCAGATTCCTAACAGCAGAGATTTTCTTTCCACACCCCTTGCCTGCTGAACTGCACCTGAGCTAAGCGCTGGAGGACTGACATACAGCGACCTGTGTTTGTGCTGAAGCGCATTTGACAGCGCTACTTTTCGCCGGACCCGCTTCGCGGGTCCCGCTTCACTGGGACAGCTCCTTGCTGCAACTGTCATCTGAGGAATAAGGGCTTGAGGCACTCAGGGCTGCGAGCGTGCAGACTGCTGGACTCCAACTCCCAAGAGTCCCAGCAGCTGCCTCACCGATCCCACCTGGTGACGCTCTCCCTCAAGGCCACGCCCCCTTCCATCCTGCAAAAGGCGCCAGATTCCTAACAGCAGAGATTTTCTTTCCACACCCCTTGCCTGCTGAACTGCACCTGAGCTAAGCGCTGGAGGACTGACATACAGCGACCTGTGTTTGTGCTGAAGCGCATTTGACAGCGCTACTTTTCGCCGGACCCGCTTCGCGGGTCCCGCTTCACTGGGACAGCTCCTTGCTGCAATTGTCATCTGAGGAATAAGGGCTTGAGGCACTCAGGGCTGCGAGCGTGCAGACTGCTGGACTCCAACTCCCAAGAGTCCCAGCAGCTGCCTCACCGATCCCACCTGGTGACGCTCTCCCTCAAGGCCACGCCCCCTTCCATCCTGCAAAAGGCGCCAGATTCCTAACAGCAGAGATTTTCTTTCCACACCCCTTGCCTGCTGAACTGCACCTGAGCTAAGCGCTGGAGGACTGACATACAGCGACCTGTGTTTGTGCTGAAGCGCATTTGACAGCGCTACTTTTCGCCGGACCCGCTTCGCGGGTCCCGCTTCACTGGGACAGCTCCTTGCTGCAACTGTCATCTGAGGAATAAGGGCTTGAGGCACTCAGGGCTGCGAGCGTGCAGACTGCTGGACTCCAACTCCCAAGAGTCCCAGCAGCTGCCTCACCGATCCCACCTGGTGACGCTCTCCCTCAAGGCCACGCCCCCTTTTAAGGGCAGTCAATAAAAAGAGTCTTCGTACCCCGCTGCGCGGGAGCGCGCGGGTAGCGCCCGGGAGAAGCCCGGGACAAGGGCGGGCCCTCTGAGGCCCTCAGAGGCACGAGAAGGCTAGGCTAGGCCCATCCCCTTAGGTCCGGTAAGTCATACCTTATTGTAAACTACCTGTGAGACTACACCTAAAGCTAATCCGCAGCCGGGTAGGTATGTAAGTTCCTTTCCATTAGTAACACTTACTTGCAGTGTAATCCCAGAATTCCCGATCAACATAAAATTCGCTCTTTTACAGCGCATTTACGATAGTGATTCCCAGCCAAGATGACGAAGAAACTAAGATCCGGTAAAATAATAGTAGGAAGATCTAGCTCCAAAACAAAATCAAATCCCCTTCGAAACAAACATAGCCAATCTACCAACATGAAAAGTACCTGCCAGCTCTTTAACTTTTGGGAAAAGGGTAAAAACAAAGTCCTAGGGTCGGCTAATAACGCAATGGACCCTAAAGATCCTGGAGTTATCCATTTAGACTTTACCTTAAATGATGTTTCAGAAAATCTTGAAATCAAAAAAGCTAAGGCGGACTCAAGTTCAGTTAGGACACTACAAATCCCCCCCAAGAGTGAGTTCTCACCCCCCCTGTTTTCTACTCTGAAAAATAATATTGACCTAGTACCAGAGGTAATCATAAAAACAAAAAAAGATATAGAGCAAGACAATTTAAACATCATGGCAATTTCCCACGATGAAGCTACTCAGCCTGCAAACAGTTCTTTAACCAAAACTTCATTTCACAATGGTTTGTCTCCACTGATCTTAGATGAAGTTCTATGTCAACGGTATTTAGAATCCGATCCCACAGCAGTTGAGTTACCTCAGAATACTCCGCTAATGTCAAATCATGCCGGCCTACAACTTTACAGCAGTACCCCCTCCAAAACCTCACACTCTCACTTTTCCTCTAGTCCAACTTTAAATTTGTTCGGAATAAATTCCTCCCAATGCAAGGGGCCTGACAAACCGCTTTCCGACTCCCTTTGCATCTTAGAACATTTATTGGCCTCTATTTTACACTTATTGGAAAAATTTGTGGGGGGATCCGATTGCGTGCTTGACACAGTGACCCAAATTCTAAAAGTCCTCCTGAGGTCCCAAAAAGAGAATGAAGCGGGCGGGAAGGGGCCCTCCTCCCCTCCCACGGCCCCAGATCAGATTGGCATAAATGAGCAACCCCTAGTAGCTACAACTACTTTAAAAATAGTGCAAGAAAAAACAGGTGCTCCCCATCCATTTTCCAATTTAAATGGTTCAGTAAATCACGATTTTGTAATAAAACCCCATGGGGAAACCCCGCTAAAAACTGGAAATAATTTATTCTCAATTTTTAAGAAACAGAAGGGGGACGGGGTAATAGAGGAGGAAGCTATTCAGGGGGAAACTGATAATAGAGAGAAAATAGGGCCTTTAAAAAAGAACGGAAAGCACAAACGGAAACTGTTAAGACGGATAGATAAAAATAGGCGGAGGAAAATTTTATTCAGGAAAAACTTAAACTTTCCTCCACTAGAAGTGTCACCTCAAGCACAGATGGCGGCGGGAAATAACAAAAACCCCGCCAATAGGTCAGCCAAAGAAAACACTTCCTTAACATCCAAGGCAAAATCTCCCCTCTTACCTACCCATACATCCCCCTTGTCAGCAATTTCTAACATATTCACCTTTGGCCAACAAAGCAATAACACTAGGGTTATAAAAGTGGCACATAAATCGACATCCCCATGTCAGGTTTTAAAGCCACTTACCCAAGCAACCATGGCACTTAATCCCTTCGCACCCGTCTTCCAGGGTGTAACAGCTCAGGGTGCTCCTTCCCATGGCTCATCGAACCAAGAAGCAGATAAACCAATTCCATTAGGGCAAGAGCATAATTACCCTGCCGAAAAAAGGTCTTCTTTCAATCCCTTTGTAATTACACCCACGGAAGCTTCTGCAAAGGTTACTTCGGACAAAGAACACATAGAAAATAATATAGATACTGTATGGGTAGACTTTTTTCCCCTTTTTGAACCTGACTGTATTCTGAACAGATCCCTCTTGTTGAAATATTTTCAAGAATCCGCCAATCTGAAACTTATTCAATCAGCCGACCTAGATATAGTTTTACAACAAGAGTCTGAAGCGGGGAAGGTTACGAGGGTGAAGTTTTATTCTAAACTGGTAGCTAACCTCATCTTGCAACGGGCAGAAGACCTCCAGAGTAGGGGAATAGATGTAATTCCTGTTTTACTGCCCTCCTGTCGGAATAAGGCTGTTAAAACGTTAAACCAACGGAATCCCCCGTCTTCCCTGCTGCTTGCCGCAGCAGGTAATATAAATAACTTGGGTGAAATCAAAGAATTAAAAATAAGCAAGTCTAGTGATTCTCGAGTGGTATCATATGCTCAAGCCTCCTCCCCAACTTATCAAACTACCCCTAGAGAGGAAAAGGATCTCTGGAATTGGCTGCCCAAAGTATTAGCCGACAAATCTTCGGGAAAACCATTATCTAATCAGTCCCTTTAGCATGGACTTTTCTATAATATCGTGGAATTCAGCAGGTCTAAAAAATAATAAGGAGAAAATACAATTTCTCCTATCCCTAGAAGCAAACATCATATGCCTCCAGGAGACATGGTGCAATGAAAATCTCCAAATAGGGAAGGACTATATTGTTCTAGAAGGCAGCGCCACTGCGAACAAAAAAGGCCACGCCAGCGGGGGCATAGCCTGCCTATTATCCAACCGTATAAACTGGGACTACAACCATTTCCTGGACCCGAGTAAACTTTTCCAGGTGGTTACCTTGTTTGGGTCAGGCAACCTTTTAGCTGGAATCCACCTAGCCTTGATAAATGCCTACATCCCTCCTGAAACGGGTTTTAACACAATTTTAAATAAAATCTTCCTCCATATACAGAGCATTAAGGAGAAAGATCCTGGAACGGTCATTATCCTAACCGGGGACTTGAATTGTAAAATCTCCAACTTTAGCTTAAATCTATTTTCTGACAAAATCAGAGAAGATACACTCCATATTCCTCGGGCAACGTTCCCTGAAAATATATTAACAAATAAACGGGGTAAATTATTGCTAAACGAGTTGGTAGAAATCGATGGGATAATCGCAAACGGGCGTCTCCCCTCGGACTCTCCAGCAAACTTTACCCACAGATCGTATCAAGGGGAATCAATTCTTGATTATGTTATAATAGGGTCTCATTCATTTGAGTTATTAAAGGATATCGCTGTAATCGATACCTTCTTCAGCGATCATAAAATCATTTCAATCTTAATGAACGTACATCTCCCTAAATGTGACCAATGGTCCTTGAACAGCGACAAAATAAATTTTGGTAACAGTACGGGAAGATGTTATTGGAATGCAAGGGCCCATCGTTACCTGGAGGATATGCTAGATATAGCAATCTCCGAGCTCCCCTCTTGGTATGGCCGTGAAAACGAGCTTTTTCCCTTATTTCTGAATTCAATAATAACAGGGGTTAAAAAGCAGAATAAGAAAAAATTCACCAAAATAACCTACTGCCCTCTAAAATCGCTCAATGTAGACCTGAATAAACTTATAAGGGCCCAATACTTAAATAGAACTGAGGATAAATCCCGACAAATAACAACACTAAAAAGGAGAAGGAGGCGTCTTTTACATGCTCTTCAAAAAGAAAAAGAGGATACCATCTGGGTAAAAATAAGGGAAGCTGCAACTAATGGAGAATTGAGACAATTTTGGTCCCTTATAGGCGAAGGGTGCGGAACGAGAACCGTTCCGCTCCCTATCCCTATCGAGGAACACATATGGAGGGATTTTGTCTCTAATCTCTATGCCAGTAACCATTCAGTTTCCCCTCAAGTACGGGTTTTAGATATTAGCCCATCGACAGAGTCTTTTTCAGAAAAAGACATAGAACTCGCCATTGGGGAAATGAGACGCTCAGGGGCTATGGGCCCCGATGAAGTCCCAATTAATGTATTAAAGCAGAATAGGGTCAAATGGAGCAAGCTCTTATGCCCTATCTTTAATTCCTGCATATTTAGCGGAAAGGTCCTACCTTCCTGGAAGGGAAGCATCCTGGTCCCATTGTACAAAAAGGGCGATCGTCTTCTCCCCCAGAACTATCGCCAGATTGCATTGTTGGATGCAATCGGCAAAGTTTTTACCAGATGCCTGCTTAAACGGATAAACGCCTGGGTTGAATCTGCAAATATCCTTCCACTTGAGCAGACAGGCTTTAGAAAAAACCATGGGACCATGGATAATCTAACAGCCCTCCAGGTAATAGCTGATAAGTACATAAGAGCGAGGAAGGGAAGAGTCTATGTGGCTTTCATAGATTTCTCCACGGCCTTTGATAAGGTCGACCGTCAGGTATTGTGGAGAAAGCTACACATCTTAGGAATGCCACATAGCCTCTTACGCTTGGTCCAGGACCTGCATGACGATACATGGTGCAAGGTTTTGTTGGGAGGAGAAAGAGGTCTTTCCGGGCTCATTCCATCCGCAAATGGCCTCAAACAGGGCTGCCTACTAGCTCCCCTCCTATTTTCCCTTTATGTTAGTGACCTTCCCCTTACTTTATCAACATGTGTAGGAATTGCTCCACGTTTAGGCGAAAGACACATCCCCTGCCTAATGTATGCAGACGATATTTTAATATTAGACCTCTCCCCCAAGGGTCTTAATAACCGTCTGCAAGCACTACACATCTTCTCTGAAGAGCACTTTTTGAAAATAAATATTTCTAAAAGTAAGATAATGTGCTTGGAGGGACGAAACAAACTAAAACTGGACCACATTAGTTGGGAATTGGGAGGTCAGAAATTAGAAAGAGTAAAATCGTACGTCTTTCTAGGTATGGTAGTCACTAGTAATTTAAGTAATAAATTACACATTGAAAGCAGTTCTCGAAAAGCAAAGTCACAGGGTAAAGGCCTAAGAACTCTGTATAAATCAACAGGTCAGAGACACTTCGTTCACCTGTTGGAGGCCTTTCGGGCAAAAGTTCCCCCGACTCTGCTCTACGGGGTAGAATTAATTGACCTAGCGGAATGGGGCTTTTTAGACACAGTGGAGGGCTCCCTACTGAGAAATTTAACCTCGGTTAATAATAGTTGTAGCTCTGCAACCCTGCGTCTAGAACTCGGCCTTAGGAGTAGTTGGGCTCAGGGACTTGCAGGAGTGATTCGCTGGGTCATTAGTCTGATTAAAGGAAAGCCATCCACTCTCAGATCTCTTATTACAAAAGAGTTGATGGGCCCCCTAAATGCATACTCGATCCTAATAAAGAACTATAGGAAAGCTATCACTCTTTTGGAGTTGGAGGAAGCTTCCATCTTAGAGCTTTCCATGAATCAATTGAAATTACAACTAAAACAAGCTACATGGAAGCTAAGCTATGACAGGGATCGGAATTTAACAACACAAAAAAAGGGGGCCACTCGAGTTGTTGATTCCTATTCAATCAGACAGATACAACCCTATCTGTCATGGAACATCCCGCATGGCTTACGCCGCTTTTGGCTACTTCTCAGGCAGGACTTGCTCCCCCTGAACAAGTTGTTGGCCAAATGGTACGGAATATCCAATGTATGTAATTTCTGTAACCTAGCAATTCAAGACTCCAAACATGCCCTGTTAGCTTGTCCTGCATTATTGTCTTACCGGCGCCTCTGGATAAAACCGGCTTGTATTCAGTTTGGTATTTCTTCTGCAACAGCTCTGTTGGATGCTATTATTAGCCCCCCGAATGGAATTTTTTGTAACAAAATTTTTACTTTTTTTAAATGTTTCTTGGAACTTTATTAATAGAATGGTAAATTACTTTTGTATAATTACTGTCTGTATGAGTTGTTTTATATGGTCAAACTTTTTCATTGTTTTCTGTAACTGTATAATATGTGGATCTCCACGGAGTTCCAAAACATATTTAATAATAAAATTGAATTTGATTTGCAGAACGATTCATGCCTTTTTTCAACATTATTTAAATAATTAGATAATAGAAACCAAAATAAATCTCTCTTAGTAAGTAGATTATAGGAGGAGGAAAAAGCAATATCCAGTGTATTATAATGACAAACATTATCCCACCAAGCCTTAACTGAAAGATTAGTTGTGTATTTCCAATTTAGTGTGATTTGTTGAAAAGCTAAAGCCAACATAAGGTCAAATAAACCGTGTTCGTGTCTAGGTAAACCTAAGGATTCTATTAGACTTCCTGCAAAAAGTATGTAATTGGATAAATTAATAGTTAACTTAAAAGCCTTGGATATAGTAGACCATATGTTCACCCATTAAGGATATATTGGGACAGGAGAATAGAAGATGGAACAAATCAGCTAGAGTGGATTTACAGGGGGGTTGTGGCTTGCAGTCCAGTATGGCGGTCGCTTAGGCGAAGTGCTCCTGTCTAGGGTAGCTAATCCAACCAAAATCTACTTTTTCCTGGTGCATCCAGATACGGGTGTTTACATGTCTGATTTCCTGCTGAAGCTGAGACAATAATGCGGCTGTCCTGAATGACTGGGATGGCCGGGAGATTCGAATTTGCTAGTGTGGCGGACTCCGGAGTGGCGCGAGGCCTGAGAAGTGGGCAGAGCTAATGAAGCAGCGGTCTGTCCTGCATGGTGGCTGGGCGGATGTAACTGGAGGATGGCTGGTGTACTGTCGCGAGTCCCAGGACCCATGACTCCCCACCTGGAAAGGGCCCCACTGAGAGGGATTTCAGCCCGTGTCATCCGGAGTGACCGGGGGCGCCCCCTTATCGTCCAGGTACGCCCGCAAAGTCATTGCCAGCCATTTCATCCTCGGCTGGGATGGCGGGCCCATTGGGTGAGCACGAGGTGCCTCTGCTCCCAGGGGCTTCCCCCCCTATCCCTTGGGTCCACTGGTCCTTGGGGCAGCAGCAGAAAGGCGCTGCTGTTGGTCGGAGGCCTAGGGACAGGCAGATCCAATATGGACTTGCCGGGGGCGCCTGCCTGTGAACTGCCCAACCAGGGCCTGGATCCTCCTGCGCTGCCTCCCTGCTGTGATCGCCTCCTTTCCTGATGTTCTCCCCCCAGTGAAGTGGATTGCTGGGTGACGGCATGGGAAGCGGCACTGCGGGGGAAGCCCAGGGGTCAATGAATAGTGGTGCAAGGAGAAGGCCTTCCCTAGATGGAGCCCGCGGGCTGGAGTAGTGGATGTCCATCTCCGGGGGCTGTCGGATCCTCTTTACCTGCGTCCCTCCTCTTCACATGACTGTAATTGCGCACTGGTGCATCTACTCACCTCCCTACAGACTGTGAGTACTTTCCTCCTCTGAACACACAGTTGGCCGTGCGGAGGGACTCTCTGTTGGCTCCCAGTTGAGGACTGAGTTGCTGGTGGTGGTGGATGGGGTCGACAACGGGCGTGAGCCCAGACGCATACTTCAACACACAGGCTCCTCTTGTAGAGCAATCGGAACATGATGAGGCTCTTCTGCGGCATACGTGATTAACATGGATTGCCAAAGTGGTCAAGAATAATAGACAATAGTGCTAATCATTTGTGAAGCTCTTACTGTGCAAAGAAGGCTTTGTACTTTCAGACGCCCCTGCATTGCCTCGCATCGACGCAAATTCAATTGCAACCCTCCCAGTTGGCTAGAGACGCTATCTTTGCTGTCCTTGGTGTTCATTTTAGACCCTGACCCCCGCTGTACTAGACACTGCACAACTGACAGGGGTGCAATTTGGGATCCCCACTCGTGGGCTTGACTACCACCCAGTCCCCCAATCTAGAGGTAATTATGGACAGAAGAAAGCTGAGGCTGGTCTCCAGGTCTGGGGGGACGGGGTCTATTTCGCCTACCTCGGAACACTCACCCGGTCGCTCACAACAAGTGCAGGATGGAGCGGTCTCTAACCCCCCAGCGGATAAATTGAATATGATACTGAAGGAGATAAGAGACTCGCAGTCCGCGTTGGAACATCAGCTGGGCACGATCTCAGTGGACCTTAACTTACTCAAGGACGACCAGAGAAAATTGTCTGATAGGGTTAAAGCTACGGAACAAACATTAGCAACACTGGAACCCCAAGTAAACACCCATGACGAACAACTACATCAACTGCCCGAGCAAGATGAATCCCTATAGACTCGAGCTCATGATGCAGGAGGCCGGGCTCGGTGAAATATTAAAAGAATCTTGATATTCCCGGAGGGATCAGAGGGCCCCAATCCCATGGCCTTCATAGAGAGCTGGTTGCAAACTGGTGTGGCCCCTATGGGTTTGTACGTGCATTTTACTGTTGAACATGCGCATCGAGACCCTACATGATGGACTGTGCCTGGTGCGAATCCCTGACCAATCTTGGCTAGGATTCTGAACTTTAGAGACTGTGACCATATATTGCAGGCAGCACGAGACAGTGGTCCTCTTCAGGTGGATAATACAAAAATATCGATCTTTCCTGACTACACACTGGCAGTGCTGCGCAAACATTTTTTGTTCATGGAAGTTAAGGCTTGGGCCAGAGCAGCGGGCCTCACATTTGCATTACTGTTCCCAGGAAAACTGAAAATCATATATATCCAGCGTTCTGTTTTTTTTGATACGCCAGACAGTGCCTGGGATTGGCTGGACAGAAATTTCCTGGAAACCCTACCCACCAGAAGCTTGGACTACGCACAGCAGAAATCACAATGTTCTCCCCAGAGACGCAGAAGGGGTCTCCTCACGCAGAGTACAGGATCTAGTCCTCTGCCTCAACAACAAGTGAAGGAAGGTAGACGAAAGGCCCTTCGAACTGCCACGGCTCTCCGTGTCTCTCGTCCACCCATCAGCACAAGTCCTTTTCAGGAGGTTAATTCGGACTCGGACTTTGGCGACATTGTCACACTGTTTCCATCAGGGCTTCCGCAGCTCAGCAAAGATCCCTTGGGGTGACCTGTTCGTTTATCCCATGGAATATAACACCCAAATGGTCAAAATTTGAAATGTACTCATTCCATATAATTGGTATTGCTGTTTCCTGAATTTGTAATAATCAGTATGTACGTTAACACGGGGTATAATTAAAATGTGCAGCGTACGAGTGAACAGGAAGGATTGGTAAGCTCCCAGGCCCGGCCTGTTCTGGGCATTTTATGCTTTATGCAACCTCCCCCAAAAGCGACTGCAACCGTTCAAAGTGTAGTTTGTTGTTGTTTAGCATACAGTTTGGTCGAGCGAAGTTTGATCATTGGACCCAGTATTGGTATGAAGTTGTACTGCTTGCATTTTTGCAGCATAATCCGATGGTGGGGGGGTTCTATGGGGGTGGGGGCGGGTGGGAGCGACCTAATTATTGTATCCTGTTGATGTCAGTTGACAAATCTATTACTACTGTATCCTGGAATGTTCGTTGAATGGTCACGATGCACAAGCGGCATTGAATAGCTGCACAATTACATCGCCGGAAAGCCCATATAGTCTATCTCCAGGAGACACACCTAGTGCCCTCAGACACTATGAAATTGCACAGCCGGTGGAGGGGACAACGATATGCAATGACCTATTCCGCCTTTTATAGAGGGACTTCAATATGGATACGGGCGGGGATCCCCTTCTCTCTTAGTGAGAGTAATATAGACGACCAAGGCAGATATGTATTTTTAAGAGGAGCATTAGATGGTAGGCAGGTGTTGTTGGGATGCATTTATGCTCCAAAGATCGACCAAGAGGCCTTTTTAAGACAAATCTCCCAGGCACACTCAGATTGGTTGCAGTTAAGTATGGGCGCAAAATCCGCTGTGCTCGAGAAATTTGCGAATTTTCGGCAATTTCGCGATCCGCGAATTTCGCAAAATTGCCAAAAAATTTGCGAAAATATGGGCCCACAGGAGGCACAGTTAAGGCAGGTGCTCGAGTTGAAGCTAACTTTGTAACCATTTTAGAATGGCGCCAGCAAGCTGCCAGAGTGCTTGCTGGCACCACTCTGTAAGTGCTTCCTGTGGGCCAAAAATTAAACCTCAACAGGAAGCACTTACAGATATAAATAAAGCAGGTGCCCAAGTTGAATCTCAAATTCAGTAACGTTTTAATCAGCCCAAAACATTAGTGAGCACGGTCGAGGCTGGGCAAGTGTGCTTTAACCCCATATCTGCCGTCGAAAATTAGCTGCAATACCCAAGGGGGGCTTTGCATCCCTGAGTTTCTCGAGCGCAATCCCCGTTCCTGTGACCAGGAGGCTAGTTTATCCTCACCTGCTGTCCTGCTCGCTCTCTGACCCTTTATACACGAGGCATATTGACACACATAGAAGCCCCACACCACACACTAGCGGTATCAAACGTCTTCCCGCCCTTTCCCAATCCCAATTATGATGGACAGCTAACTCAAGGGACCTCGGCGCATTTTGGCGCGGTGGCAAGTTACAGGCCCACATGGTCAGTGGAGACAAATCTTCTGGCCCTTTACGCAGCTGCAGTGTAGGAAAATCACTATACATTTACCCAACGAGGTAGCACTTACTGATTAGCCAGTAGAAAGTACTCCATTTGAGTAGATGGAAATCGCAAACAAATCCGCGATTTTGCGGGAAAATCCACAAATTCGCGAATTTACTGACTATTTGGAGATCCCTACATGCCAACATGCTTGAATATTCCTTCTATTCCTATCTGCACAAGTTGCATACCCATTTAGACCACTTCCTATGTACACCTGACTTCTCCCCGACCATTAAGAAATGTCCTTATTTGGGCAAGACGATCTCGAACCATAATTCCATAGAACTAGTGATAAATTGGGGTCATCCCCCCGCACCTATTCCCACTCGGCGGTTGCAACGGCTGCATTTAGAAGATCAGGTGTTTCGGGCCACATCGACTACAGCTATTACCACATTGTTTGTAGGGAATGAGGGCACTGCCATGTCGAGATCCTTATAATTGGAGGCCTTTAAGGTCACGATTCAGGGAGTCTCTATAGGGTCCTTAATGGGAATTAGGAGTGAGATGGATAGAGACATATCAGAACTAGAGAGTGTTTTGAAAGCAAAGGAGATAGCAGCCCAAGTAAGTGAGGAAGGGGTAGAGGCCTTGCAGGAGGCCAGGATACAATATGCAGAACTGTTGGAACGGCTGAGGGTGATCGACATGCAAGCATACACACTTCGCAAGCATGCGGTAGCTGATAGAGCTAGCACGTTGTTAGCGTGATTGATTAAACCTCAAATATTCCCCACCCCCGTACTGGCGATAACAAATGCCCAACATACGTTGGTCACCATCCAAGTTGACATTAATCACACATTCTGAGAATTTTACACTAACCTATACATTGCTCCACCCCCCAGACATGTCAGGAGAAATCACTGGCTTTCTTGCAGAGGTCGACCTTCCTACTATCTCAGGCCGAGGAGCTGGAGGCTCCGATTACCGAAGCGGAGATCTGCGTGGCCACAAAGGCATTGTCCGGTAATAAAACTCAGGCTCAGATGGGCCAAAACTTTAGTCCCCAATTTACTACAGCTCTATACGACTTCATTTGTACAAGGCTCCTTACCCTCCACCACTAGGGAAGCACTTGTCACATCCTTGTTAAAGCCTGATAAAGTTTCAACTGACCTTACATCCTATAGGCCCCTCTCAATCAATGGCCTAAACGATGCGATCCCTTGGAACTCGGTCGCATGCTGACTTTTTCACACAACCAGCATACACTGGCTATCACCAGTGCCTAAGTACTCCCATTCATTCATTTAAGTCATTTTATTTACATGACATGAGGCCCTTTACCTAACTGAGGCCTCCAGCCCCCACTTATGCCCCAATTCAAACCGGGTTGTGATACACTGTCATTCACAGCCATACCTGCCAGGTTTATTCAACTCCGGTCCCCGCACTACCTCCCTCCCGTGCCACATCTTGATGAGCATATGTACCTACATACTGAAGACCAGGTATGTGCATTAGTTATTACTACTTTAGAACACGGACTACCTCGCCCATGCGTGTAATATCTGGTCATTTATCCGGATGCAACTGTCAAAACGCATGGCAACCTTTGCACCCATGTTGGTAAACACGCTCTCCCACTCTTGCTACTGTTAAACCGCATGTATTGGTAACACGTTCGGTGACTCACCAAGTCACCCTATTGACGCTGAGCTACCCATTGAGTACCGTGCATGTCCTGAACACACAGTTCATAGCCTTCTCAGCTCCGCACACGCGCAGTAGGAATAGACAGACCCACGCATGCGCCAACAGTCAGGGCCTGACCACCACACATGAGCATACAGTCACCGGCACACACGGGGAAGTCTTTCTACCCTTACTCCCCTCTACAGGTGCCGATCATTAACTCAATTAACAGGCATATATAAATGAGCAAGAGATCCCAGCTCATTCTACCAGAGTATGAGGACAGTGCAACAGGTACAAGGCAGGCTCTGACCAGAAAGGCTGTGAGTATGACAATCTCCAAGCAACCTATTTTGGGTAAGCGCTTTTCCTCCTTACAGGTCTCTAATCCCAGTGGTCAACATTATTTTCCCAACAGTGTCACTCCCTTACCGCTTCACTCCAGGAAGCATTGGCTGCTAATTCTCAGCATAAGAACCATTACTTACGCCTCATCACACTTTGTACCTTGTTCATATGTGTGATACCCGTGTTTTAGCTACACTACGCCTAACTAGATGCGATTTTCACCATACTGGTACCACCAGTACCATTACACCTAAGCCGACTATAGTCTACCCACCATGTACTTTAGTTTCGGCTTCTTTTGTGTATATGACTATGTGGCAATTTGCGAATTGACTCTCCTCTCCTTACATGTTTTGTGTATGTCTTAAATGTTGGACGTACAGGTACACATGAGAAGGGAATCCCCCTCTCACACTTAGAGAAACACCTTAGTGAGTGTAACGCATAGTCTGGATTACACCCACATACTTTTATAGCTTGCACTAACTCTAATTTTAATAGGTCCTGAGGATAGCCAGATTAATCTAAGGCACTGGCTGAAACATGTCAACCAACTGATGGATGCAGGGGGTAGTAACTCACCACCCAAACATCCCCAAGCCTTATTTTAACCGCTAACGGCGGCCCAGTTATTAAAATGTAATTTACCCTCGGGTACTGGTACCCTCGCCAAGCTGTTTTAACTGACATCTCACTAAACACCCCACACTGCACTCTCAGTAACATACCAGCTCCGCTGTAATCAGGCATCGTAGCACACTTAGGACACATTAGGTGTTACTGGGTGGGCCCGATGATGAAGCATGCCCCTAACTAGTTTGGTGGGTGAGGGCTTCATGAACTCACCAACAAGGTGCCCATGACAATACTAATCAGAGTCCTGACACTAATGGTCATATTTAGCTAGTCTTCTTTGGTAATACATATACACCCTCTCAATCCTTAACACTGAATACAAAATACTTAGTAAACTTTTGGCATCTAGATTACTCCCCCTACTTCCCCAATTAGTGCACACAGATCAATTTTGGTTTATACCCAACCATAGTACCTCACTAAATATTTGCCGTCTACGTGCTCTGATCCATGCAGCTACGTCATGAACACCGTTTGCTGGGTGTCTATCATTAGATGTACACCAGACTTTTGACACTCTGAGCTGGCCTTAAATGTTAGCCGTATTGGCTAAATTCGGTCTTCCCCCATCATATTGCAATTGGGTAAAATTGTTCAACACTAACCCTATGACTCGTACTAATACTGGGTTCACTATCTCATCAATGCATTCTGTTTATCATGGTACACGCCAAGGCTGCCCCTTGTCACCCTTATTGTTTGTGCTGGCTTTGGAGCCTCTAGCTCAACGTCTATGTCAAATTATGGCCCCATAAGGTACACTGTTAGGAGGAACAGTCCATTCTGTGTCACTCTATGCAGATGACATGTTATTATATTTTAAAGATTTGAATGACAATATACATGACACAGCAGCGGAGTTTGCACAGTTCGGGGAAATATCCAGACTATGCCTTATTTTCTTTTTGTGATAAGAATAATAGACCACACCTATAGTTTGGGCAGTTACTATTTAATGTGGAACCCACAACTTTGAAATATCTAGGGATCCACGTTTACAGGACCACTGCGGATACTATAGACGGGAATGTGGCTAGAACTATTAACTCACTCCGTTCTGAGATCTCTTTTTGAAATACCTTACTATTAACAGTGGCAGGTCATTTGGCCGTGTCCAAAATGGTCATGTTACCTAGACTTTTATATCACTTTGTGAACTTCGCGGTTATTCTCCCTGCATGGATATTGAAAACATTGGATACCCTGTTAGTATCCTTGCTGTGGGGAACGGGTGGACATAGGCTAGCATTAGCCAAAATGCAGTTGCTGAGTACCGCATGTGGCATGGGGGCTCCCGACTTTAAGGCCTACTGTATAGTGGGGCAATTACAATGGCTAGCATATTGGTTGGCAGTCTAACTTATTTGAGATAGGATATATGGCGAACAATCTACACCGTGTTATCCTCCAGGCACAATTATGCCCCGGGGTCGACAAACTGAGAGAACCCCCCCTTTCACTTACATGTAGCAATGCATTAGTGGAAGCAAGCGCACAAATAAGCAAAACTACCGGTCCCATATACCGCTAATATCCCGCTTTGTGGCCTGCCCACTAGGCAAGGGATTTTATCTATTGCTCGGTTACAGAGTTGGACGCAGAATGGCACAGAGACGGTTGGAGGTTTATTCTTAGATGGCAGCTTGATGTCTCATGAGGATTTTGTACATACTAATGCAGTTCTGGTATCCCTCTTCCTCACACACGCAGCACTCTTACAATACATCCGAAAATACTGGTTGGTGGATCAGATAGATCCTGCCACCTTCCAATTGTTGAAGTTGATTCATATAGTGGGGCATGGCCCCAACCTTGTACGATGGTTCTACCAGGGGCTCAGGGTATATTTGGACAATCCACTACTGACTCTCTGACAAAAATGGGAACATAAGGTAGGTAATGAAATTAGTTGATCGAGAATGGGCCTTGATGTTAGAGCACCCTCAACGGGTCTCCCGAAATTTCCACCTAAAAACAATATAATTATTCATACTGCATAGGGCCTATCTCACCCAGAGGGCCATCCAGAAGATGTTTCTTGCTGCCTCTTCTGGCTGTCCAAGATGTCCTAACCATGATGCTGATTTTATTCACATGTCGTGGTACTGCCCTGTATTCGGAGCGTTTTGGTCAGAAGTTACGCAGAGCATTCAATCTTAACGGAACGCTCCCCTTGGAACACTATAGATGCATGCCTTCTGGGCCTATTTCCTCTCCCTAAGAAGACAAAGCTACCGTGCCGCTTTGCGGGATTAGCCTTGATGCTTGCCAAAAAAATGATTACTCTGCGCTGGAAATCACGCACAGCGCCGCGCGAGGGTAAATGGACGGAGGAAGTTCTTAGGTGGACCGTAGCGGAGCCGGAAGCGCTTCATCGCGAAGAAGATAGAGGAATGAGAAAAAGACGCATCTCCCTGGCCTGGGAGCACTTGGTGGAACAGTTCAAAGCAAACACAGAGGGGGTATTGGGGGTTCCCGTGGCACACTGGAGGTCCACTCGGATGATCACTGATTATTGCTGCTTTGACCTGCGTAGTTTTCAAGATGGCCATCATCCCCCACCCCCTCCCTCTCCTTCCTTTCCCTCCCCTGCCTCCTTAGTGTCCCCCTTACTCTCTTGTCCTTCCCACCTATATCAGACATGACTACCCCATAGTATTATATACCTGAGATGGGGTATTTACAACAGAGCGGCCGAGTTTCTTAAGTTCCCTGTTAATAGGGTTAGTAATTGGGTGGTGGGGGTGGGGAGTTCAATAATGGTAATTAACACACTGATAATGCTTGATATACTGTGTCTGATATGTAATCGCATTACTGTGAGTAGTGCCAATGCTGCATATATAGGCACTGTAATATAATGTAATATTATGTTTGAGACGTTACGAACAACATATGTACTCCCTCATCCAAATGTGAGAAAAATCAAAAATGTAATTTGTTCCTTGTAATATGTATAAATGACTTGCAAAGCCTGGTCCATTCTTTAACAAGAATCGCTACTCCCGGACGGCTGATTTTGTGAAAATGACTCGCGTCTATGGATAGCATTTCTGCCCTGCATCCGGGCTTCGACAGGCTGACGTCACTCTCCAATGGCTGCTCCATGTCGTGAGGGGAACGGCTCTTTGTGCATCGGGTCCCACACTCCAGCGCCACTACCATCGCCGTGAGGGGAACGGCTCGCTGTTGGTCCAGGTCCTGCACTCCAGCGCCAGCACCATCGCCGTGAGGGGAACGGTTCGCTGTTGCTCCAGGTCCCGCACTCCAGCGCCAGCACCATCGCTGCTGCGAGGGCAGGGACTTCAACTCCCAGGTGCCCCGGCGGCCGCGGCGTGCGAGTGATGCCACCAGAGCACCTGGAGGCACGTGAAAGGAGAGGAGCGCCGAGCGCTCACTGGGAGCCTTGCCCTGCTTTGCCGTGAGGGGAACGGCTCTTTGTGCATCGGGTCCCGCACTCCAGCGCCAGCACCATCGCCGTGAGGGGAACGGCTGGCTGTTTTTCCAGGTCCCGCACTCCAGCGCCAGAGCCATCGCCATGAGGGGAATGGCTCGCTGTTGCTCCAGGTCCCGCACTCCAGCGCCAGCACCATCGCCGCCGCGAGGGCAGGGACTTCAACTCCCAGGTGCCCCGGCGGCCGCGGCACGCGAGTGACGCCACCAGAGCACCCGGAGGCGCGTGAAAGGAGAGGAACGCCTCTTGCCCGGCGAGTCGTGCGCGGGAGCGCCCGGGCTAAGCCCGGGAAAAGGACGGGCAGTCTGTGGCAGTCCGGGGCTGTACGAGGCTGAGCTGGGCCACGGACCTTGGCAGTACAGACCCACCATCTACACAGTGAGACTTTTAACGTATTAAGTTTTAAAGGACATTGAGTTGTTATAAATGTATCATCATGTCCATTGATTTATTTGTGTGATTCATGATAGCTTCGGTGCTTTTATTTTATATTTGTTAAGCAGGTTACGTTTAAAGCCCTGACCATGTCTAAAACTAAAACCACAAAAACCCCCTCAGTGCCAGCAACTCTAGATAACTACCTAGTTAAAGTAGTTATTAAAATCATTAACGAACAACGACGTTCTTTAAGCCCCCCTGTTTCTCCCTCTACCCTGTTAACCTCTTTAGATACACCAGCTTTAGACAATAGCCATGATCTCGGCATACAGGAGGTAATAAATAATGATATACCGGCGTTACCGGCCCCTGATCAGGTCGTGTTGGATGATTCCCTTGATACCCCTGAACAACATTCCCCGGCCCGAAGAGTAGTCAGGGCGTGTCGGAAATTACCAATTAAGCGAGGGGGGAACAGAAAGACCAAGAGATTGCCAACACCACCTAAAAGTCTAGTTGGAGAAGATGAGGTCTTGGAAAGGGATGGAACGGTTAAATTGAACTCTGAGCAATTTGATATGTTGGTCAGTATTATTGATGCTAAATTTGATACAATTGTCAAACCCCTAGTGGCCAAACTAGATCAGATGTCCAAAGAATTAGTCAGATTGGGTGACCTTCTGGATACCATATTACTCTCGCTGGAATACCAGCGAGGTAGGCACCAGGGTAAGGAAAGATGTAGTAATACAACCCAAGGAGGGGACTGAGGCTAGCAAAATAGTTACACCAGTTCAACCGCCCACAGTGAGCCAATAAAACCATGCATCCAAAGTAGTTGATAATAGCGTGGGGTGGTCTGAAGTGTGGAGAAGGCGTTTTATTAACCTTCCCCCAGATTGTGCTCCCTATGTGGTTGTTTTAACCAATGTACCCCAGGTTGATACGCACATGACACAGTCTCAACATGAATCCCACGACTCCCTGAAAAATAAAACTGTTTCTTGGTTGCATAACCAATGTGGGTTTCCAACCGCTTTTTCTAATGATATATTAAGTACTAGAATAGTAAACTGGATTGGCAATTCTAGCAAGAATTGCAGAGGCGACTGTGTTATTATTAATTTTAAGCATCCTCAACACGTCGCTACAGTCTTGCTCAGAGCAGCCTCCCTTCCGTCACACGCCAATAGTGTATGTGCACGCCCACTTGGCTTTTTCTATAGTCACCTTATCAAGGCACCTCTTAACGACAGCAATCTAATAAGGCCATTTTCGCCGATCCAGCGGCCGGGGTTAATTATCCCTTTGCAAAATCGTTTTCATGCCCTAAGCCGCTTGGATTCTAATGACTGACTCAGCATGGATGGCCAGTACCCCCTGTGTGAGGATATTAATAAACCAGTCACAGAAATCACCAAACGTACAACGGTCTCGGAGTCAGCCAGGGAGGTGGACCCTTCTCTGGTAAAAAAAACTGCGGGACTCTATTTAGTGGTAACCAAAGGGAGGTAAATAGCCCTAATGTAATTATGATACCAGACAGGACTAACACAGGGGTTAATGGGATTACAATTGTCAGCTGGGATGCTGCAGGACTACAATCTAAGGGGAAGGTTCTGGGCTGGCAGAATTTTATTAATGCCCAAGAAATTCTCTGTTTTCAGGAGACTTGGTGCAGGGAGGAAGTCAACTATGAGGGGTTTGTTTCATTCAATTTGCTTGCGCAGGGGACTGGTCTGGGTAGGGCCAAAGGGGGCTTACTGACACTGGTCTCAATTAATCGCCCAATTTTAGTAAAAAGGCACATAACTGTGGGAGAACATGCCCGGATTCTCTGGTTGCTAGAGGAACAAAATCACAACATTTTATTGGTAAACTATTATAACAACATTTTTGATAGTTCCAGGGCTGCAGTGGTTCACGACCTGGCCAGCACCATTGAAAATTTGAACCTAGAGGCTAATGTTTCTTTTGACTTCATCTGGGTTGGGGACTTTAATATCCCATTGTGTAAATTGTCAACTGGAAAAGTATGTGGATTTATTAACGAGTCCGGAGTGGATGATCTGCATTTTGGCCATAACAACTATGGAGAGGCACTAAACTATTTCATGGGTTGTTATGAGTTGGAAATCTTAGGTCTCCCTAAAGATGAAAATGGACATATCATCCCGACCTTTAAGAACCAGCATTCCAGCTCAGTTATCGATCATGTGATCGTTTCCTCTAGTATTATTTCTTGTTGTGCTCCTCCGAGGATCGAAGTAACTACTATTAGCGACCATAATTGTGTTATTTTGGAAACTACTTTATGGGGTGAATGTCATGTCAGAGTGGGTAATACGGTTTCCAATGTGGAACCGCATAGACCAAATGGAGTTCGTCTAAGATGGGCAGGAGACAAAGCCAATGAACTAATCGGTTCTATTGTCAGGGATTGTCTAACAGACATTTCTTTTATCCTTGACAATAGCACAGATTCAAAGCAGGTTTTAAATGCTTTTAATGACATCAATAAAACCATTAATGCCAGGTTCACTAAACCTATAGGTGGCCAGTGTAGAACCGGACCGGGTTGGTTTGACCATTTGTGCACCAGTTTATTAACTAAATTAAAATTAGCACTTGCTAATAAACCGAGGGACACCAGCTCTGTAATTAAATTGAGACTAGAATACAAGCTTGCTTTAAAGCGGAGGAAGAGTGAGCTACAGCAGTTGGCATGGGATTCTCTAAACCAAGCAGCCAAACTATCGAATAGTACTCTCTTTTGGGCTACTGTTAACTCTCCTTTTCTCAAGGATGAGAACATCCCAGTGCTAACTTCTAACGTCCCGAGTGACTGCTGGATTGCCCATTTTTCAAATATTTTTGACTCTAACAGTAGTATGGGTACCAACCCGAGTAGATGGCCTGTTTTACCTCTGGATATTACAGCTAGTGAGGTTGAATCTGACATACACGCTAGCAAGGGGGGTAAAGCCCAGGGCCCGGATGGGGTGCCCATAGACGTGTATAAAACAGCGCCCGAGATGTGGAGCCCTCTTTTAGCTATAGTTTTTAATGCTGCCATAAATACCGATGCCCCCGATACATGGGGGAATCCATTATTATCCCGATACATAAAAAGGGCAGCAGGTCTGATGTAAAAAATTATCGACCTATCTCTCTCCTCGACTCCTCAGTTAAGATCATGAGTAGAGTTATGTTAGCGAGGTTAGAGGAATGGGCAGAGCAAGAGGGTATGCTTGCCGATAGCCAGTATGGACTTAGAAAGGGCCGGGGCACACTCGATCAGTGTTTAAACCTAGATTTATTGATCTGGAAATACACTGTAGCCAAATCTGGCTCACTCTACCTCTGTTTTGCAGACCTAAGTAGTGCTTTTGATATGGTTGACCATTCAATCCTATGGTCAACCTTGCTATAGTTAGGAGCACCAGAGGGTATAATTTATTTCCTGCTAGGCTGTACGGGAGATTAAAAACATGTGTGCGTTTTGGCACTAAAGGAGAATGCACCCCAAAATTCCATGTTAAAAGAGGGATCAGACAGGGCTGTGTACTGCTCCCCCTCCTTTTTATTCTACTTATTAACGGAATCGACGATATTTTAAAAACTGTTAAAGCAGATGCCCCACAGGTCAAAGGTTCCCCTCTACCGGTGTTATTATACAGCGATGACGCAGTCCTGCTCTCTAGAACACCAATAGGATTACAGCGCCTGATTGATCGATTTTCTACCTTTATTAAGGATAGAAAATTGATTATTAATAAGGGCAAAAATTATACTATGACATGTCGGTCTAAAAGTAAATTTTTAAATTCCTTTTTTATTGATAAAGAAAAGGTGCACCAAGTAGATACTTTTTGCTACCTAGGCATTACCTTCTCTAAAGATGGAAAGTGGCATAACGAATTTAAAAATATCCATATCAAAATGGCAAAAAATGCCCACTGTGTTTTTAGGTTTGCAGTGAAGGTTGGGGATCCACGTACCAGGGACATGCTCAAGATTTAACAAGCTAGGTATGTTAGTATTGCACTATATGGGGCAGGTATCTGGGGACACAATTATGCACAGACTCTGCAGCTGGAGGAAAATACCTTTTTAAAAAAGCTTCTGTTGTTACCATCCTCTGCTGCCACTGAGCTAATCCACCGAGAATTGGACATTAATTTTCTGATTGATCAATTATCCTTGAGGCCACTTATGATCTGGCGTTCAATTTGGCTTCAAGAAGAAAAATCCTTTACCAGATCAATCATCGAGGATTGTTTCTCGTTGGACAAATTTCTAAATATTCCCTGGTTAAATTATGTCGTCAGATGTTTTTCCGAGATTTTTAACTTAAACTTCTTGGTTGACCCTAGCGCAGCTTTGTTAATACCTAAACAAGAGACGAAAATTTTATTTTTGGCCCTTGCTACAAGGAAACGGGCAGTTGCCAGCGGATCTTTATCCACTGTCATGTTTTATAATAATTATACCATTGCTGAAGGTTTCCCCATCTATTTAGTTTGGGTGACTAGGCCAACTCATAAGTATGTGCTGACCAGACTGAGGCTTGGTATAGCTCATCACTTAGTGGCACTGCCAACACTTAAGAAACACCCGCAGGGGCCATGTATGTGTGATGGCGTATCCAAACAGAGCACTCTGCACTTTCTTTTAATCTGTAAACTGTATACAAATGTTCGTATTGCATATCTAAAACCTATGTTTGTTAAATATGGCGTACGTACAGTAAATCAGGCCATGAGTTTAGTTTTTAATCTTCAATATGTCAATATCTGTTTTTTTACTGCTACGTTTGTAACCCAATCAATTAAGGCCAGGAAAAGTATGTGCTTTTAAATCATTTTTGTCAGTTATACTCGGTTGTTTTCCCTTTGTCTGTAATCTGTTGTATTTGTTATATAATGTATGTATTTTTGTGCTTTTATGGTCATTTTTATATGTACCGAATAAAGCTTCATGAAATGAAAATGACTTGCAAAGCTCAATGAAATATATGTTAAAAAATAGAGGGGATTTACAGGACGAACAGGAGTTGTTATTAATATGTGAAAATGTTGCTATTGATAGGAGAGAAAATTCAAACATTGATAAAGAAAAAACATAAATTGAGTAGTAGAAGTGGACCTGGAAATTTTTAATGATCTTGCCGAGATTTTGTTCCAGAAATCAACGTTCCACACACAACCCAAACCCCTTTCCCAAGCCAATTCTAAATTATTCTTAGATCGAACAGTGTCTGGTGTGAAGAGATGTTTATAGATCAAGGAGGCTTTTGGAAGTAAATATAAGATTTTTAAAGTTGGATCACCTGAGGATGTAGAAATATCAGAAGGGAATGAATAAAAGATATCTAAGATTAACTCCATAAGTGTTGAGAATTTCTGCCAAAATGAGCGCAGACATTAAAAAGTAGCTTGAAAATAAGGGAAAGAACAAGGGGTCTTGCCGCCGAACATATCACAAACCCAAATTATTCCTCAGAGTCTCCAAGATTTCCAGTATAAATATTTATTTTTAATAGCAATAAGGCAGTTATACCAGATAGGAGATTGTAGAAACGATTCTCTAGGAGAAATATTTGGTTGATAATGATATTTTAATAAAGAGCAAGTGTGACGATACAATAGGAGAGAAGTGATATTTACTTTTGCAGTAAATGCTAGAACTTCATTTGCAGATAAAGGTGCAATCAGAGACCGTTCCACCCTAACCCATAAAGGTGTGAAAGGGAAGATGTCTGTAATAAGCCATTTAGATGCTTGCTTCAGCCATAAAGCTTTATTATAAAGTCTGAAGTCAGGAAATTTTACTCCACCAAGAGGTTTTGTTTTCCTAAGATAATTCAGGGATATTTTAGGTTTCCTATCATGCCATACAAAATTTAGAAAGAAGGGAGTCGAGTTTTTGAAAATCCATTGAAGGAATGCAAATAGGTAGCATTGGAAAAATGTATAGCAAGATAGGGGTAGTCATCATCATAATCGAATCAAGACGACCCCACCAAGAAAGAAAAAGAGGGATCCAAGAGGAAAGGAGTTTACATATACAATTACAAACTTCATTCATATTGATTTTAACTGAATCCAATATGGAATTATTTAACATAATTCCTAAGTATTTAACTTTTGAGTTATTCCATCGGAAACCAGTCAAATTGAAATGTTGTTTAAAACAAAAATTGGTAATGGGCAGAATTTCTGTCCTATCAGGATTAATTTTGTAGCCAGAGACCATAGAAAAAACAGAGAATTATTGCACTAAAGAGGGAAAAGAGGTTTCAGGATTGGAAATGAAAAGCAAAATATCATCTGCATTGACTGATATTTTCAGATGAGAGTCTCCATATAAAAAACAGATATAGAAGCATTTTGGCAGATAGGAGATAAAAATGGTTCAATGGATAAAACAAATAAGAGACGGGATAAGGGACAACCCTGACGTACACCTCGTTGCAATGGAAAGAATTGCTAAATAAGGCCATTAACCGAGACAGAAGCACAGGGATTCGTTTAAAGTAAGTAAATAAGAGAAATACATTTTGGACCAAAACCGTGCCAATGAAGAGATTTAAGTAAAAAAGACCAATCAACTCTATCAAATGCCTTTTCTGCATTGATAGAAACGGCAGCTAAGGAGTAGGAAAGAGTGGTAGCTTTATTAAGAACATTAGGAAACAACCGAGAATTATCAGATGTCAGTCTACCTTTAACAAAGCTGCTTTGTTCTGGTCCAATTAGAGTAGGCAAAGGAGGTTCAAGACACCTAGCAAGTAGTTTGGTAAATATTTTGTAATGGACATTAACCAGGGATAGAGGGCGGAAGTTCTTACAAAGTTTGGGTTCACAGCCTTTCTTATGGATTAAGCATATTGTGGCTTCCTAAAATGTACTTTCTGCTTTAACAATAGTGTATAAATGGTGGAAAAGATGTAAAGGTTTTGGAAGTAGTAAATTTGAAAAATTTAAATAAGTGTCCACTGTAAAACTATCTCAACCTGGAGTTTTCTCTTTTTTAAGAAGATTTAAAGATTTAGATATTTCTGTAACTGATATATCTGACTCAAGAGCATCGAAGTCCGAGTGTTCACCTGAAGAAGTAGATTGAGTAAGATAAGTATCAATTAAAAAAGTAGATGTAGGAATTTCCGGTGTATATAAAGATTTATAAAATTTTACAAATGCTTCTAGAATATCTTGTTCCTCAAAGATATCTTTCCCTTCCGTGATTGAATGGAGTCTATTAATACAATTTTTTTTCGAGCCTTGATATAATTAGCCAAAAGTTAAAAAAGTTTACCTACTTTATTCCGTCCACCATAATAACGTGCACTACTACGTAAAAGAATGGAAGAAGCATTGTTTGTGGCTAATTTATTAACATCTAGCTTTGCACGGATAAGGTCCTCTGGGTTAGAACTAGAAGAAGAAGAATAGAATTAATGTTCAAGACGTTTAATGTTTTATAATAAACTATTATATTGATTGAGAGTTTTTTTCTTTTTCCAAGATCCAAAATTTATAATGAAGCTACTTGCAGCAGCTTTAAATGTATCCCAAATCAATGAGGGGGAAGGTTTTGGATCTGTATTCAAGGGGAAAAACTCCTCAGCAAAAGAAATAAAAGAAGAAGAGAAATGGGGATCTTGTAAATGGAAGTGATTAAACCTCCATCTGGAAGATCTGGGTTGCGGTCGGAGTAAGTCAAAATTGGTAACAACCAGGGAATGATCAGAAATTACAATAGGTTCAATTGAGGAGGAAATTAGATTTTGGGATAAAGGTTTGGAAAGGAAAATATAGTCTAACTGAGTAAGGGAGCCATGAGGAGGGGAGAAAAACAAAAATGCTGTTACATCTGGGTTACATAAATGCCAAGCATCAACAAGGTGTGTCTGAAAGATTGTATTAGGAAATTGTTTGTGAGCTTTATGAGGGATGAAAGGCACCTGGGACTGGTGGTCAATAAAAGGGTCTATAATCTGATAACAATCACCTCCTAAAATAAAAAATCATCCTTATACTGAATACATTTTTTTTAATATTGGGCCAGAAAGAGTAGTCCGGTTGGGTAGGACCATAAACATTATATTCTGTCAAATATGTATTGTTAATTTAACTACTATCCATCTACCTTCCGAATCTATTTCTTGAGAAATAACAGAACACTTCAACTTTTTCTGAACTAGAATGACACCATTTTTCGTATTAGAGGTAGGAGAGACAAGGACTGAGCCAACCCAACTTAGTTTTTAGCTTCAGAGCCTCTGTTTCTGTTGAATGGGTTTCTTGTAAAAGAACAAAGTCTAAATTATAAGAGGCTAAGTGTGATAATATTCTCTGCCTCTCTATGGGATTAATAAAACCTTTCACATTCCAAGATATGACTCTGAACATATATACATTGAATGATATATGAAATAACACGATCAACAATAATAACCATAAGAAGATGAAGCAATGAAAAAAAGGGAGAGAGATGTAGGAAGAAAGGAAATATAGAAGAAAAGAGATGAAAATAGATATACCATTAAGAAGAGGCAGTACATGTCATCAATTGATACAAATGAGAGTGTAAATGAAGAGAAAGAAAAGACTAATTGAAAAACGTACATTCTGGGGAAAAATAAGAAGGGATATGCGAGGAGTAGCAACACATAGAAGAAGACGACACAACAAACCGGGGAGGAAGCACCACAACGGGAAATCGTATAAGACAAATAGGAAACGGGTAGAAAAATATCTCAAAAGTAACACCTGCAGATGTATGAAGTGAGAAAAAATAAAATAAGATTAACATGTTATACAACAATGATTAACTATAGCCTGCAAAGAAAAACAATAGGTGAGTCAAAGCGAATCCAACATGTCTGTGATGAAAAAAGAGAAAGTCAAGGTATGGAGGACAAAGAAGACGTACCAGAAGTTTCCATAGATGTTGTGGAGTGTGACTGATAAATTTACTTAGGTCTGCCAGGTCGTCAAAGGTAGTAGTGTTGTTTTGGATGGTAACCTTGAACAAAAATTGGTGAAATAGTCCATAACGAGCACCAAGTGCAAGTAGTGTTGGGCGAAGATCCAGGAATTCTTTCAGACAATTAGCTGTTGCTGAAGAAACATCCTGGGAAATAAATAACTTAGAGCCCAACCAAACAAGCTGTTTTTAATGTTTACCTGCATTGAAAACTTTTAAAAGGTCTGTGAATTTAAAAAAAAAAGAATCACATCCTGTGGTTTCGAAGTAGCAGATAAAGAAGACAAACGGGAACCCAGTCTATGGGCCCATTGAATATTCAAAGTTGTAGCTGCAGTAAGGTCAAGAAGCTTTATGAGAAAGGTGCTGAAGAAACGAACAGGATCACGATCCTCCAAACCTTCTGGAAGCCCATATAAACGGAGATTATTAAGTCTATTTCTATTTTCAAGATGTTCGGCTTATTTCTTCAATGAGAGCACCTCCCTCTCTAAGGTACCCAATTTAGTGGATACATTTTGTAGGTCATCAACCTGTTTCTCCACTATTGTAATACGTGATTCCATAGACAACCATTTAGTATCCAGTACTTGCAAGCGGGAATTGGTTTCCTCACTAAATGGAGGCAAAGCGCAAATTCCCTCTAAAACAATATCTAAAGATACTGGAGAAGAAGACTTTGATGGAGAGGGAGGATCTTCTTTAAGACGCTTGTTGGCCAAGGCTGGAGTCTGCAATTTGATTGAAGAAGTTGCCAAAACCATCAATTTTGAAGAGTCTGATTGCACCTTTTTGTTATTTTTGTGAAGCGCAGAGTCAATATGAGAGGAATCAGACATAGGAGCGTGAGCAGTAGATCTCTTGCTAGTTAGTAACAACTTCTTACTCCTGCCCATATTGCAAAGGAAGAAGAAGATCCATTGAGGCAAAAGAGATCACCAACAAACACCCCACAGTCTATGTAGAAAATTCCAGAAGGTATCTGCACAAGAGACTCTATTGCAAATGCAATTCCTCTCCTGGCCTGGAGAAAGACTAGTAGTTCATGGAAGAGCAAGCAATGTATATAATTATATTGGAAAAAACTTCATGAGCATTGTACCTGAAGAAAAAGGAAACTTCATCACAGAAAGATTCAAAATGACAGCCGTAGAAGTACTGCGGTTCAAAAGGGGGTGGTGAAGTACTGCAGCAGTTTTGGAGTAATTTCACAGAAGAAAATGAGGAAAAGCCATATTAACGGAGAAGAGCCACTCAGGAGGACTTCTGATGTATGAAACACTCCGTTTCTTTAAGAAAATGATGTTGGAGCCGCGTAAATACCCGTGGCACTTCCCATCGCAATGCTGAGCTCCGGGTTAAGTGCCATCTTGTTTTGCGCCACGTGCGCTCCCCAATCCCGAAATGTTTTAAATGCCCCAATTTTTTTAGCATAAAGCTTTTCTCTTTGCCTCATTTGTTTCATTTTGCCTACCCACAAATCATAAATGGAGACCTCGGGAGACTTACACTTTTGTAGGATTTGGAATTTGGCCACCAAAGTGGCAATAAAAAGAAAGGTAATTTCTCTATGAGGGGCCGGTATGCTAAATAGCACTCTGAGGGGTTTGGTGGTCATGTGAACTTGTAGTCCATCGTTATTCAACAAGAATATTTTAGTCCAAAAGCACAGAGGAGCTTTGCAGGGGAAACATATATGAAGCCAGTCGCCCTTGTTATGTCCACATCTAAAGTACACAGCTGAATTAGTGGAAAACATTTTTGGAATGCGATAAGGCGTGCAGTTCTACATCTATTTGGAATAAAAACCCATTCTTTTATTATTTACACTCCTGATGGCTTTGTGAGCCATTTGATTTTACCAGCCCCAAGCGCTCTGATCTATCTTGCAGCCAGTAGAGGTTTAGATCTTGGTCAGTGCCGCAGCAACAACCCTTTCATGTAATTGCTGATGAAGCAGGCGGTTCCTGTTGCCTATTCCTTTTAAGCTGTACACAAAGTAGATTTGGCTGAATCTTTCTGCTAGGGAATTGGTTTTCCGTGGATTCTTTAGCATGTGGTGGGTAATTTGAACATAGGAAAAAAATTGTTTGGGAGGATCACAGGATTACAATTGGTCAGCTGTTCCCAGGATTTGATTGTTCCAGTCAGCATAAAATCGCTAGGCCTAGAAAAATCTACCTTTTCCCAGCCTCTTATAAATCTGATCTCTAGATGTATACCTAAAATGGTGCATTCCCTTATACGCATATATGTTTGAAATTTGGGGGACTGGAGTTCCTCTTTGAGGTTTGTGTATCTAAAGTCCAAAATGTATGTGAACTTGTATTGATACACCATGGCAGCTTGGAGATTTAAAGAAAAATATGGAGCCAAATATCTGCGTCCCGTAACATTTGCAGAACGTGAAACTTTGTCTGGTTACTCAATGCTGCTGCTCGAGTAAGCAAGTTGAGACCGGCTGCTTGATAGTGATGCAGCGGGTTACCATCAAAAGGTAATCTAACACCATACTCATCGGGGCCCATAAATTAATTCACAACACACTGATAAAAACCGCTGAGGTCATGTTTTGTATTTCTCTAGATTAGTTTTCTCTATTCCCTAACTAATCTTTCACTGATCAAAAAGGTCTTTCCTCTGGTCAATTAACTATTAGTTGGAACTAGTTGAAGGTGAAATTACATATGTTTTCAATATACTTACACCTTGGAAATGATCACAGAGTCGGGATGTATTTTTTAATTTGATCTCAGATTAAATTCATGTGAACCCCTTACATAGTACAGAACACACTCAGTTTCTCACATTAAGGAAGATTCAAATAATCAATCAAGATGCATTCATTTATACTATGCAATGACACTGCATGAAAGGGAGAGGATAGAGAGAAAAGCACATAAGCGCATACACAGATATATTTATATTTACCCAGAATGGCGTGAAAACCAACTCCCAGGCCTAGGAATTGGTAGGGGTCCCCAGGAAAGGTCTGGCGAACAAAGGCTTCAGGACAGGAATTAGAACTGGAATTAGGACAGGACAGATGACCTCTCTATCACTGACACTTGCATAGCACCCTCTCTGACACTCTCTTCCTCCTCAAGATTCTTCCAAGATCTTCTTCTAAATTAATTTGCTTAAGATAATTGGTTAAGTAGTTTGATTCTTCTTCAGCATCACTCTGACAGCATCCCGGTGTCAGTGCATCAGCATCTCTGTCTGGAAATGTAACTAACTAACTAAACTACCTCAATTATACCTTTCTGTATGCTGGTACCACCCCTTAACATTTCAAACTTATGAAAATCCTAACTCTGATTGGACAGGCAAGGGGAGGTGATCATCACACCATGCTTATTTCCCATTATTTTCTTTCATCTCTTTGTTTAAAATCCCACCCCTTAAGTTTTATACATCAATCTTTATTCCCACCCATATTCACAATGTAATCGGCACATATTAGAGGAAAAAAAACTGTAGTTTCCATTCATTTCAGTGGGCTGTCATTTTGGTTCCCATGAATGTATCCATCGGGGAACCTTGGAGGATGTTCAAGTTGACATTGCGTTTTCCAGCTTGGTTGTACTACGCATGTGCAGTAGAACGAGAGGGAATAGACTGTGGTTCTTGTTTTTATGCCCATAATAAGCACTATTGAAAGAGTCAAAAAGACAAATGTTAAAATCAAAAATAAATGGTTTCACTGTACCTATCTCTACTCTAATCCTCTTTACCTAGTATTATTCTTCCTGCATTAGTATTAGTGAAATAGCTGGGTTTCGTTTTTTCAGCAAGCAGGTGGCAAGCATGTGAGTTTCAAGCGGCCATTTTGTTAGCTACTGCGCAAGTGCAGAAAGTTCCCTACAAGCAAAGGATACGTCATGCTGCGTAGATGAAGTAGATGCATGCGCACAAAAGATTTTCAGTTAGCAGCCATTTTAGAATCACACTTGAGTTACTGGTTAATAAGACAGATAGGCAAACTTCATTCTTATTCATAAATGTTGTGTAATGCATATTATTTCCACAATACAAGTTTAGTATGGGGTTAGTGGTTACATGAGAAGATTGCTTCCAATAAAGTCTCTTTTTCACGAGTCCTTGCTCCATCAATAGTACTTTCTAATGTACAGGAGGGCCAGCCACCCATCTTCAGTATTGTGTTGTAATGTCATCAAATTGGTACAAACCTTCTTACCCTGACACAAAAAATGGCGGAATGCTTGGTTCATCTCATTGAAAAAAGATTGATGAACTTTAACCATACCATTAGGAAAAGAGAAAAAGAATGGTAGAAGAATGGGCATTTTAATTAGAGCAAGGGTCAGGGATTGCCATTGAAGTAATAGACCATGCACTTTATTAAGGGTAGCAGTTTAGTTTAGTTAGAATAAATCTGCAAAGTTAAGTGAGATAGAAATGCCCAGATGTCTAATGGGTTGAGTAGCAGAATAGTGCAGCCTCATTTCGGCATGTAAAATTGAGGAGGCACTATTTTACAAAAGTACCACAGATATAGCATGGTTTATTTTATAGCCCCCAATATTCGTTAATGTCTGAATTTTAGCAAATGCATTGAGGATGTTTTGCTCCTCTGCGGCTAAATAGAGGATCATGTTGATCGCAAAGAGCTTAATCTTGGATTCTCCTTGGAGGGGGACCTTGAACTGTGGTTCTTGGTGCAATGCGGCTGCAAAGGGTTTTATAAAGAGGGCACATACAACTGGGTACATTGGGCATCCTTGCCTTGTACCTTTTCTAATGGAAACAGATCCCACCATTTGTGTGTTGACTACAACTTTTGCCTCTGCCTTTTTTATAAAGGTTTCCCAATAAATGAACTAGTTTCAAGGGGAAACCAAAGTGAGGCATTATAGTGAAAGGAACCTCTCATTGCATGAAATAAAATGCCTTTTTGGTGTCAAGCATAATGATAGGTAACTTTAATTTATTGTTTGAGCAATAGTCAATTGCCTACAACAGGAAATTAGGGTTTGATGATATCAATCTTGCAGGTAAAACTTAACTTTGATCGCTGTGGACCAAACTTTTTGCTAAAGGGGCTAGCCTAGATGCTATGATTTTTATAAAGAGATTATAGTCATTGTTTAATAGGCTGATAGGAAAAGAGGAGCCAGACGTATTGGTTGGTTTGCTCTTCTTTAGAAAACTGATAGTTACAGCATCCATGAAAGAGCTTGGCATCCTCCAAAATTTTGTTGAAGAGAGTGACAAAAACGTTTGCTACCTTACTCTCAAATTGCTTATAAATTTCAGCAGGCAACCCACCACACACTTTGGCATTAGGTGATGTTTTGATAGCATCTTTCACTTCACCTGGTGCAATGGGAGCTATGGCTGAAGCTTGAAGGTTTCCTTTCATCAAAGGTAGTTTGATTGGGTGCAGAAACTCCTCTATCCGTTTGAGTGTGCCTCTGCTTGTGGTGACATATACGCCTGTGTAATGCTCTAAAAATACAATATGATCGGGTTGATCGGCCATTTGATTATTTGCCTCATTTAAAAAAATGTAATGCTTTCATTATTCCTTTTTTTCTTGACAGACCAAGCCATAAAATACCCAGCATGCTCGCTTTCCTTGTAATATTTCTGAAAGAATGTATTCTGATTGACTAGTTTCTATGACAGGAAGCTTTCTTTCAGGTTCTGGCTTGATTTCCAGACCCTGGCTCTAGAGCCAAAGAGAAGGTATAGATTGTTTGAGTGTGGCTTGATCAAGTTCGTGTTGTAGGGTTAAGGCCTAGTCTCATCTTAGATTATTGATTTCAGACCTAAAGGAGATCGCCTCACCATGAATAAAGGCTTTAAATCTTTAAATCGCCCAATACTGCTAAGATGGAGGGTGTGCCTATTTTTTAAAATATTTTAATTGAGGACATGAATAAGGCACTGTTATGACACAATATTTCTTAATCAATTGGCAGGGCTAAGATTGAGAAGTATGACAATTGTAAAGGTTCAGTTGGATACATCACATAGAATATAAAACTAGAAACATAGAAAAACAAAGAACATACAGGCTATGGAGCTGGGTGGTGGTGACCAAGCTCTATTCGTGCAAAACATCCTCTGAATGGCTCCCAAATCTTCCTGAGCCAAATACATTGATCATTATTATATATGATCAGGCTCTCAAAGAGGCCTGTAATAATACATTCATGCTACCAGAACAGACGATTGGGGGCCTGGGACAATAACCAATGATGAGCATTAGAGAAATAGCACCACTTAATGGCTGGGTATAAGAGGTGTGTTGCCCAAAACGATTAGTTTACAATCCCACCTCAAAGTGATCGGACAGAGCAGATTCCGCTTACCAAAAACTGTCTGACAATAGCAGGAAATAGAAGGACAGGTCGCCAAAATATGGACTGAGTCTGGTCAGTGGCAAAAACATTGGAAACAATTTCTCATGCTCATAATGCTTAAACGAAATGAGTATAAAAGTAGATATTTGTTCCGGGAGACATTCAGTAGTGCATGTGAAAAGACATTAGTATGTCTTATTTTATCAGGAGTAACTAAGACACCGAGATGTTGCCTCCACCAATCAGTCATTTTATAAGCCTGCCTAGTGCCCTTCTTAGGTGGACCGCGCCACAGATATTCAAGAAAGGGATTCACAGAACAGTCAACATCTTCCTCATTCCGACCTCTAATAAAGTGCTGGATTAGCAAGCAGGTAGTGAAGAAAACCCAAGTGAGGAAGAGAGTGTCACTGGGAAAATTTCTCAAAGGAAAGAAGACAATCGCTTTCATAGAAACAACCCAGTGTAAATAAGTGTGATGCCTGCCAGCAGTCAATGTAGCTTTTGTGCACTTGACGTGAATAGTTGGGATTATTATACCCTAAATGAGAATATACATTAAATAAACTGGCCCCTGATATATGTGTTTTCAAAAAGGCCCAGATAGAGTTGAAAACCATGAGTGTCTTGAATCAAATCTTCTTGAAATAGACAGTATCAATGATGCCAGAATGTGGAGTCGTGTCCTTCCCCCAAGGAAGATATCCAGAAACAGCCATCATAGCCCTCATGGTTCACACTCTAACACTTTAAATAGTCAGGAAATTAATGCTGCTAGAAAATATGCTCGCAAATTGGGTAACGAGAGTCCACCCTCCAGTCATGGCCTCTGCAGCATTCGTATATTGGACCTAAGCTTTTTACACCCCAAATACATTTAGGGTCAAACAGCCCATATCGTATTAAAAAAACATTTAGCTAAATACACAGATATGCAATGAATATAAATAAATAGCAAAGAAGGATATTCTTTTTGATTAGGATGCCTTGTCTATTGAAGCCAATATGTAAGCGATGCCCCTTGCTAAATATCTCCAAAGTTCTGCTAGAAAGTGCACCGAAATTAAGCTTGATTACCTCTTCCATGTTCTGGAAGACTTCAACTCCCAAGTAAGTTGCCGATTTAATCCAATGTCTGTCATACCAAGAGGGAGCGATATTAACTAAGACCAAGATCTTGTCGAGATTGAGATTGAACACAGAGCTAGCCACATACTTGCTTGACTATTTTTTAATAGCTACTAAAGAATCCTTCAGGCAGCTATCAAGAGGGGAAGCTCAGTACTTTGAGCTCAAGTTGATGAATCTGCAGCGGAGCGATGTCCCTTGAACTCTTCAAGGTTTGAATGCACTGCTGGATATAGAGCGCGAAGAACAGAGGTTAAAATGGACACCTCTGATGGGTACCATGCTTGATCTCAATTATTTCAGTTGAGGAGCCTAAACATGAAACCCTAGCCATGAGATGCTGGTAAAGCTGTTGAATGCGAGCAATGCAGCGCGGTCCGAACCCTGATGCCAGCATGGGTGCCGAGAGAAAAGGGCATGAAACATGTTTGAAAGACTTTTCGGTATCTAACATTATCAATCCAACCCGGTTTCCCTGAGCATACCCGACCTTTAGAGCAGTAATGACGGTGTTAACATGTAAAAAGAACAATTGATGGACAGAATGCAGAACAATGTCATATATTCACCCCAGTACAGAGATCTGGGCCTAAATCCTTTGTTTTTTTGCTCACCATGCCATTTCAGTTTGGACCCAGTCATATGAAAATCAGTCTTGACCCTGCGCCCAGTGAGAACAGTCCACCCCGAACTGCCAGGCCAGGTCCTCCCTGGACTGAAAACAAGCATCCTAGGACCGGTTTTGGGCTTTCATCCCTTATCAGCCAGGACAGCTTGACTTCAGTGTCATGGAGAGCACGGGACCCACATCTGGGCATACCCGTCCGACTCGGGGTGACAAATGCAAAAGAACAATTGATGGACAGAATGCAGAACAATGTCATAGAGAGATTTGGGCCTAAATGCATTGTTTTTTTGCTCGCCATTCCAGTTCGGACCCAGCCATATGCAAATCAGTCTTGACCCTGCGCACAATGGGAACAGTCCAGCACGAACTGGCACGCCATGTCCTTCCTGGACTGGAAACAAGCATCCTAGGACCAGTTTTGGGCTTTCAGCCCTCGTCAGCCAGGATAGCTTGACTCCAGTGGCATGAAGAGCACGGGACCCATAAAAACACACAAGATGATGGACGGAATGTTGCTCAATGGCAAAACATTCACCCCTAGTCACAGATCTGGGTTTAATCCATTGTTATTTTGCTCACCAAGCCACCCCAGTTCAGACAGGGCCATATGCAAATCAGTCTTAACCCTGTGCCTCATGGGGACAGTCCAGCCCGAACTGCCAAGCCATGTCTTCCCTGGACCGGAATCAAGCATCCTAGGACTTGTTTCTGGCTATCAGCCATCTTCAGCCAGGATAGCTTGACTCAAGTGGCTTAGTGAGCACGGGACCCACGTCTGGGCATACCCTTCCCACATAGGGTGAACAGCAAAACACACAAGATGATGGACGGAATGTTGCACAATGGCAAAACGTTCACCCCCAGTCACAGATCTGGGTTTAATCCATCGTTATTTTGCTCACCAAGCCACGTCAGTTCAGACATGGCCATATGCAAATCAGTCTTGACCCTGTGCCTCATAGGAACAGTCCAGCCCGAACTGCCAAGCCATGTCTTCCCTGCACCGGAATCAAGCATCCTAGGACCGGTTTCTGGCTTTCAGCCGTCTTCAGCCAGGATAGCTTGACTCCAGTGGCTAAATGAGCAAGGGACCCACGTCTGGGCATACCCTTCCCATATAGGGTGAACAGCAAAAGACACAAGATAATGGACGGAATGTTGCACAATGGCAAAACATTCACCCCCAGTCACAGATCTGGGTTTAATGCATCGTTATTTTGCTCACCAAGCCACCCGTGCTCAGACATGGCCATATGCAAATCAGTCTTGACCCTATGTCCAATGGGAACAGTCCCGCCCGAACTGCCAGGCCAGGTCATCCCTGGACTGGAAACAAGCATCCTAGGACCGGTTTTGGGCTTTCAGCCCTCATCAGCCAGGTTAGCTTGACTCCAGTTGCATTGAGAGCACGGGACCCACATCTGGGCATTCCAGTCCCACTCGGGTTGACAAATGCAAAAAGAACAATTGATGGACAGAATGCAGAACAATGTCATGCATTCACCCCCGTACATAAATCTGGGCCTAAATCCATCGGTCCTGGGCTCACTGTGCCACTGGAATTAAGATATCCTGGCTGATGCGGGGTGATACCCTGAAATCGGTCCTAGGATACTTGTTTTCGTTCCAGGGAGGATCTGGCTTGCCAGTTCGGGCTGGACTGTTCCCATGAGGCACAGGGTCAAGACTGATTTGCATATGGCCAGGTCTAAACTGGGGTGGTATTGTGAGCTAAAGAATGATGGATGTAACCCAGATCTCTAAACTGGGGGTGAATGTTTTGATTGGTTCCGCATTCCTTCCATCAATAGTGTGTCATTTGCTTTATTGTCCGATGGTGTTAACATGAGCATTGGTATTCCATTGTCTTTCTCATCAACAAGAATTGAGATAATCGTTGCAAGCCTATTAGCCAATATCCAAGTGTAAAGCTTTCTTAGGGAAGATGATGATGTTAGTCTCTGTCCATAACCAAGGAACCTGCCCGAATAACTCAAGAGATAAATAATTCACAGAGGACCAGGAATAAAACATGCGATAATCTAACATAAAGTTCTAATGGAAGTTGACATGGGCCACAGGCCTTTTCTCATACCAACTTGTACCAACTGGCCCATTGTGACTTCTACTTCGTTTCCTGCCTATATTGCTGTACGGTAGACAGTTTCCGATGGTGGTAAACTCAAAGAAACTGGGCACTTTGCTCCATGGAGGGAACGACTTCCTCATCATAAAGCTTTTGATAGAAGCTGCAAAAATCTCTGGAATAAAGGCTGGATCAGTCACAACATAACTTTGAGAATTGTTAATCCCAGAGACAACAGATGCACTAGCTCTGTAACGGACCCGAAAAGAAAGTACTTAGTCTGTTTCTGTCGCGATCGTCATCAGAAAGAGAAAACTCCGTACATTGGTGTCATTCGCGTCCGTAAGGAAAGGATGGAAGAACTACAAGTCCCAGAAGGACAGGAGGCACAGGAAGTGAGGGGAATGATGTTTCATATATAAGCGCCTCCTCTGCAACCGAGAGGTGCTTGAAAGTCCGGATTTTTCGTAGCCATAGTAGGAAGAAGCCTACGCCGATCAAGAGCCTGCGTGTTCAGTGTTAACCTTCGTTGAAGCCTACGCCGATCAAGAGCCTGCGAGTTCAGTGTTTCCTTCTTTGTCCTGTTCCTCGTACTGTCCTGTGGTTTCCCTACCGTGTGGTTTTTCGCCCTTCTGCCTGGAACATCACCAGAGTACCGCAAGTACTTAGGAGTGCGGGCTCGCCTCCTGAATATATTTTTTCCATTCTTTTTGTGTTTGCCTTAGTTCGTACCTTGGATAATCTTATCCTAGTTTTCCATAGAAAACATACTGTTTCCTGTGGTCTATTGAACAGTGCTTTACTCGTTCTTCAGATCTTTGTCACCAATGCAGTAATTGGTAGACGTGGAGAGCTTCGGCCTTTTCATTTGGGAGTTCTGGTGAGTTGGGGGTGAGGAGTCGGGGGAAAAGGTGAACTTTGCGGGTGAGTGGTATTAATGGTAGTGTCCTTGTCTTCCTGTCCTGCAGTACTCCAAGTCCCACTACCACCCTGCTATACCTCTGACCAGACCTTGCTGGAAGTACAGAACATTCCACTCCCTCCTTTCTTTGTTCTCTCCCTTTTTTCCCTGGGCACAGGTTCAAGCAGTGAATTCTTTCATTGCCGGGAATTGTGTCAGGGGGAGGAAGGGGAATATCAACTGCCATCGTCTCTGCTGGACATCTGTTTTAGGTTAGTGGCGTTTGTTTGTTCTTGCGCCGCTTGCAATCCCGACAGTTTCCACATTATTTTTGAAGAAAGATAATTGCTTGGCCTGAGCCTTCATAATAATATTATTGAGCATGTGTTCCCAAAAGGAAGTTTGGGTCATCACAAACTGGTTCATCAGAGACACAAATGATCCCCAATCTTGGGCGACTGCAAAGCTAACCATAGGAGGGCCTAAATGGATGGGGGTAAGCCGAGTATTGGCCTCAACCTGTGCAATCTGTTTCCGCCAGAAGGAAGAAAATGTTATTGTGTGGCTACAAAAGGCTTTAAACGTATCCCAAACCATGAGACTATAGGTCAACCCCATGCTGCACTCCTCCTTAACCATAGAATGAATATAAGCTCCCTCTAAGAGAAATTACCAATTGAACATCAATGCACCCTCAGCCCAGATGAATAGAGACAGTGAGTTGTGCTCTGAAATGACCTGAGGATTCAGGGAAATACCTAGATGAGACACAAGGGAGTGGCTAGCAAGGAACATTTCTACCCGAGAGAACAATTTACAATAGACAGAGTAGTATGCAATCCCATATTCTCTCATCCGAGAGTGATGCTAAATGTCCACAAGAGCATAGGACTCCATCATTTTCCACAGGACAGCCCTGGCTAGTTTCTTTGAATAATTACTATTCGCCCAGGAGGAGTTAGCACCCCTGACATAATAGGGAGAATCCACGTGTGGGTTAAGAGTGATGTTAAAGTCACCACAGAATATAAGAGGTTCCAGCCATTGATGAAGCTCAGACAGTAAACTGTTGAAGTCCACAGGGTCATCAGTATTGGCCCCATAGAGTGCACATAAAGTAAAGTGCAATTAGCCACTCTTAACCGTTGCAACAAGCCATAATCTGCCGGCATTGATTCCGTAGTCAATGAGTGCACAACTTTTCTTCCAAGCCAATAGGGCAATCCCTTTCTGGGAAGAAAAAAAACAAGCTGAGCCCAGGACCTGTTACCCCAGGTCATCCCAGAGAGAGCCCGGTGTATTCAGAAGATGACTTTCCTGAATACCTACTAGAGACAGATAAAGATAGTGTAACTCCTCTCTAATTAATTTACGCTTGTGGGATGCCTTCAAACGGTTAATATTTCAAGAGAGAATGTGGATCTGCTTGTCGAGACCACCCCCCTGGCTAATACTTGAAATACTCAATCAGACATCCAGCACACCCTATTAGGTAATAGCATGACAGAATCATACTTGACCCTAATTTTATTAGCCACAGGTAATCAAGTAAGGCCTCTTTTTTTATTTTTGCACTGAACCCCTCCCAAGCCCTCACAGAAAAAAAACATATAGAGAAGAAAATGACACCAAACCTTCCCCCAACACACCCACTAATCCCCAACCCCCCACCTTCCCAAGAACCCTATCCCCAAAACAAAGCCCAAGAGAAGGGCTAACCCCCAAACCAAACAAAAACCTCAAGTCATGAGTGCAAACCCCCTGAAGCACCCTAAAACGAGGATAGTAGCATGAAAAAGTATAGTCTAGCAAACAAGAGACAGTACTAATACTGCCGAGAACCTCAGTACATCCTATCCAAATATTATACATGATATGGGACCATAGCAGAGCCTGAACAATTCAAAATATCAGGCTAGCAGCCACCTGAACCAAACGCTGAAACATAGACAAGGTAATAAGGTAGAAAATAGATAGGAAAAATTTACAGAAAGGGAAGGACAGGGCATAGATTAGCTGAATAGATCTCAGAGATACAAGGATATGTCATGCCAAGGTGGCTGGCTCAACCTCTCAGTAGCTTCCTTAGGGAAAAAGGAGGTAGGAGAGAACATAACATGATCAGTCAAGTCTATCAGTCTCCTTGTTTCTAGGCTCCTCTACCTTTGGAGCTTGAAAACATGAAGACATGTGTCCCTCATATTGAATGCACGGAACTGCAGGCTCCAATAATGAGGATGAAGCTCCAAGCTTTTGGAGTGCCCGGATATGGTTTCTCAGCTGCCATCGCTGAACCACAGTTTTGTGTCAAAATTCAGATCGGACAAAGAAATCAACTTGGGCCAGCTTCACTGGTGATCCAGGATGAGCAGCCCTGTAAATTTCCTCTCAGAGCAGGAGGTTACCCACATATATCAAGATGGCCCATGGGCAGCTGGATGTGATCCCTTACAAGAAGGATGGAATGAATAGTGATGGGCTCTATGGATCATGCAGCACATATCCCAGTCCCCCAAAGTATGAAAGGCCTCCCTGACCAGACAAACTAGATAGCCTCTGGGATCATACCCATCTGCCCCCTCTGGAAGCCCCAAAACCCCAAGGTTTTTCCAGTGGGACTGATACTCTAGATCTTCGACCCCTGATGAAAACATGGTCATCTGGGATGCCTGACATATTTTCTGGGTCGTGACTGTTCCGGCAGTGGTTTGAAGATTTTCCTGCAATTTCTCAACTTTCCCAAGCTGTAAGTTGAGTGTCCATATTCCTTGGAAGCTTCATTAGGACCACTTGTGTCTTTTAAGAGAGGGGTTTTGAGTGCCAGTGAATCCTTGTGTTGCTATTCTCTATGTTGCAGTAAAGGATTGTAGATAGTGGTTAAAGTAGGGGGATCTGAAGTAGCCCCATCAGTAAGATAGATGGCAAACAGTGTAGGCAATGAGGGAGGGAGCATGCAGATTTCACCATGATTGGTATTAGGGCTGGTGTGAGAGCATCACTGAAGTCTGAGGCTGGAAGAAATAAGTTGGTTGGAGTAACTTCAGTGCCGTCAAGGTCCCAAAGCAATTCCTCCTCTTATGTAGTGACAGGGTCCAATGTGCCCTGTGAAAAATCTTTAGTTATGAGGTCCTCGATGCTTGGGCCGTGGTATTGGGGTAAGCCGCCTCATGCTCTTTTCTGTTCAAGATTACCCCAGCATCTGAGCGATAATTTAGAGGCTTGGTCTTGGATACAGATGCTCCAGCATCTTCAAGATTTTGCTGGTCAGGGCCTGACTTGGACAGACTCCCAGAATCAGAGATAGAGAGAGCTGAAATTCTTAGGTGTTTCCATAAGAGTAGTTCCAGATACCAACACCGGCTTTAACTTCTCACCTTATAGACTACCAGAGTCGGGCTGAAAGGATGCTGTGTCCACAGTACTCACAGATGCAGTCAGAGTCCCTGTGTCAGTAGCATCTACATAGGTACGTGATTCTCCATGGTGGCGTCCCTCCCACTTGTCTCCATTGGTAGAGATGCCAGGTTTCATGGGGGTAGTAAACATATCCAGGGTCCTCTGAGACGTAGAAGAAATAAATGATGGAAGGTTGGAAACTGAGCCACCCTTGAATGCACTTACCCCTCAGAGGTATGATCCAGTTTAATGCCTGGTTGTTGCCCCTGTTAAATCCAGCAGGGAGTGCTGGCCCATTTTTACTCAAACGGGTCCCAGCGATGCCCGTGGCAGATTCTTGCTAGTACCTGGGCCTATGCCAGCATCCCCCTTTCCATACTGATTTTTCTTTCTTACCGCAGCCTGTGTTAATCCAATATTTAATGATGCATCAGTGTTTGGTCCCCCCACTGCCAGATGTCTTCAGAGACATCTCTGCTAAGATATAGGAACAGAATGTCCAGGAACGTGGTGTAGTTGTTGGGAATGCAAATGCCCCTCTGAAACCCCAGCCACCCTGAGACTGCTTTTGCTCGATTGAGGCCAGCAAAAAAGCAAGTTATTTTGACAAGCCTTGCAATGACTGCAGGAAGCTTAGAACATTTTGCAGCTGTTTCCCCTGATGACAACAAAGTGCAGCGGACTGATTGCAGCAGCTGAAATAATGTCTCTCATTTGACCACCCCACCATTTAGTAAACTTGTTGGTGATGTCGGTCTGTCGGTGTATGGACAGAAGATGGAGTAAAAGCCGGTACCTGTACTGCCTAGCATTGCCTCCCCAAGGCAGTCAGTCCGGGAAATGCCACACTCAGCTCTGGTCAGCACCAGATCTACCAGCTGGAGGCAATCTCCGAGGCAGCTCCAGATGCACCCGCCCTGTGAGCGGAATGAGCACAACAGCATCATCAGAGGTCCCTGAAGACACCCCATACCTGTGTGAGGAGAGAGGAGTAAGAGATAACCCCACCACTGCAGTCAAAGTTCTGGCCCGATCCAATTCAAGGCCCCAGATGCCACCCCACACATCGGCTCAGCTAACAACACAGCAGAGCAGGTCAGAGAGAAAAGCACAGCAGAGACTGTGTCAAGCTATGTTCAGATCTGTGTCAGATCGGTCTCGGGGGCTAAGGGTCATGCCTCTTATCCTTGGTCAGCAGTCTCTGGGGGAGAGGTCAGGTGCACAACTAGTGCCTCAATGCCATCTTGCTCAGTACCTATATTTTGTAAGAAAAAAATCATCTATGACTGACCACAGGATCATGAGACAGCTTTCCTCCATCAACAAAGATTTATTGAGTGTCCATCAAACCTGTTCAGCGCAATGATCATTCATTGACAAAAATCAGTTCTCGAGGAGGATTTAAAGCGTTTAGAAAAGCAGGTGTATTTTCTCTCTTGTGGATGATCTATTAGCTAGCAGGGTGTCAATTAAAGCTAGATCGCTATTCACTTTTGCTATAAACCATGATGCCCTCAGTGTATTTTGCTGTTTATTGCTGCAAGAAGAGTCTAATTTAATATCCTGTATAATGTTAAAGTCACCACCAAATATAAGTAATCCATTCAACAGGAGCAGAATATTATAAACTTCACTGAGGGAGGTGATGTTAGCCTCGATTGAGCCGTGGAAACTAACAAAGTGGGTAAGCTGTTATGGACCGTCAAGCGCACCAATTTCCATCTGTCCTTTGGGTCTCTGACAACTTTTTTTTTTTTTTACAGAGTTTTATATAGCCCTAACTTGACCAGCTTTGGGTATCAGAGCAATTTACATAGCACCAGTTGTATTACATGAGGACACAGTCATTTTTGTTATGCACAGGGAGATTAAGTGATTTGCCCAGAATCGCAGGATGTTCAGCATTATTGCAGAGATTGTTGCACTTCACCTGAAAAATCCTGTGAAATCAAAATTGCCACATCCCTAACTGCAAAGCTAGGTGACGCATAAAATATGTGTGAGATAAAGATTATGGTCTTCAGTAATTTGTCCGAGGCCTCAAGATGAGTTTAAAGGAAAAGCATAATGTGCACTTTGGATGCCTTGAGCTACGCTAGTAGAGCCCTTAACTTGGTTTGGTTGTTAATACTGTTGGCATTGCAAGATGCTACGCTAAAGGCACTTGGATTCATGACAGGGGAATACATACTGACTTGAGCTGCTGTTACCTAGCCCTCCCAATGCCTTGTCCTAATAGTGCCCATGCTGACTTTCCCATGCTGAACTAAAAATCCAAAATGGCTTCCTCTCAAGCCTTTATTGACCCCTGGCTTCAAGAACCATGCTGACGATTTTACTGCTCATTAAAAAACTTGACACCAGGACTTCTCTGCCTGAATTTTCCTCAACTGATGTGACCCCACTTCCTATCAAGCACCTTCTGTCCATGGAGCCCCACCCATCCTGGGCTCCCTTAGAAGGAGTTGCCCACCCACCCTTGCATGCCCCTCCTCCTCCCTAACTCTCTCTAAGTGAGTGTGCTAGAATGGTAATCCTGATACTGCAAACAGGGGTAGCCGAGTGCTTCCCAGTCTGTTAGGGAGCCTCATAGGCTTTTTTTCAAATAGAATGACATCACAAACTCTGATAAACATACAAAACCAAAATGTAAGGAGATCTCTATGACAAGCATGGAACATTACATCACTTCTTACCTCCTGTCGTCCCCTCGCCTCCCACCTCAGACTCTTGGATTAAATGTAGGAAGTCTTTAGCTTGGGCCGCTGAGGGGGAAACTTGTGCTTGTCCCTTGCAGAAAACATTCAGCATGGAATGTTGGATGATTCCAGCTGTCTCCCTTTGGCTCTCCAATTTATCAATTAAACTTTTTAAGGCTGTGCCACCATGCAGCAGATATTGACTAATCATTTTTTTTTTAAGGAACAGTTTTCTGGGGTAGGATATGCTTTGTCCCTAATGGCTTTGGGCTGGATTTGCTCTCTTACACGGATGTTGCTGAGTTCACCAAGATGGTTTGTGGATAGTTAGTGTTGAGTGATTGAAATTCTGGGTTGAGGTGAGACCAGGAGATCATTAGATCCATGTCCTTCATTGCTATTTCTGGGCATACATACTTGTTGATAAGATCAGGAATTAACGTGATAACAGTCTGACCTTTTTTTTGGCCCTACGGAATTCCAAGAAATCGCAATTTAGAGGAACAATATCCACTTTTGTCATCGTCGAGTTTCAGTTGTGGTTCAACCAATTCGGATTGAATTTTTGAAGCTACAGAGTCTTGTTTATGCCTAAAATCCTCTAGGTCTAAAACTCTTTGTTCCACTTGAGTAACCAGAGGAATGGATATGGGCATTAATCTGGCCCAATTGCTTGTTCATCTTTTTCTGGGCTTCCTCCTGAGAAACATTCATCTAGTATTTGATGTAGAATATACTTAAAGGGTGTGAAGGACGTGGCCCTTTAGGGCCATGCGGGATATATGCAAACCACCTACTATTCCTTCCCAAGAATGAAGTGTCGGTCAGACAGTAGAGAATTCATTCAGGTATACACTCTGCAGAGAAGGCCAGTCAGACCTTCACCCTAAGATGTCTGTCCAGTGGACTGACTCCCCAGCGTATGTTAATACATAATGAACCTGCAACCTGGGCAAACCTCATCTCCCTAATAATGAATCTGATCTCAAGGGGCCACCCAGTCCCGTATTCTTGGAAGGGGGCGGAGGTGGTAACAGTGTATAAAAAAGGGGCGAGAGATGACCCTGCCAACTACAGACCGATCAGTCTAATAGACGTGGTCCAGAAGGTGGTTGGCAGGGTAATAATCTCTAGGGTAGGATCATGGATAGAAGAGGAGGGCATCCTTTCCCATTTCCAAGCAGGATTTAGGCAAAAGGTGGGCACGATGGATCAGGTCTTCCGACTCTTTACTGTATACTGGAAGACCGTGACCAACGGGAAAGGCAGCCTTTATTTGGCATTTATAGATCTCAAAACGGCCTTCGATTCAGTGCCAGGCTCTAGATTATGGGATGTATTACAAGAGATGGGCCACCCATTACCCTTGTGGAATTCATTAAGAAATTACACGAGGGGAATTATGCGAAGATTAGAGGGGGTACCCAGGGCCAGTTGAGGGTGGACGTGAGGAGGGGAGTCCGCCAGGGATGTGTAATGGCACCAACTCTGTTCTCTCTCTTTGTGAATGGGGTGGTGGACCATTTGAGAGAGGACATGGCCGACGCCCCATCCCTGGCAGGGGAAAAAACACCTACCCTGCTCTTTGCGGACGACACCTTCCTGATCTCTAAAACCCCTTCTGGCCTTCAAAAGCTGCTGGATCGCTTTAGCTCGTTTTGTGAGGATAGAGGTCTTACTATCAATACTACCAAGACAAAGTGTATGGCCATTGCACCTTCAAAGAGATTTAAGAAAAATGTCTCCCTCAATGGTACTCCATTGGAGTTGGTAGACTCATTCGACTATTGGGGGGTAAGGGTTAATAGTCGGATGAGTTGGAAGGCCCATATGGCAAAAATGCTTTTAAACCACAAACGAGTTTCAGGAGCGATCCTACGGGAACAGCGAGAGTCTATGAGAAAACCTGTAGCCCCGGCCCTTGTTGTGTACGAAGGTAAAGCATTGTCCTCAGCAGTTTATGGATCTGAGCTGTGGGTAGTTCGAGAATTCCACTGATTTAGTTAGATCAGAAAATAAGTTCCTGAGAGAATTGGTTTTACTCCCCATCTCTACCCCGATAAAACCTGTACGACAAGATATGGGTAGGCGTTCATTGAAAGACATAGTCTGTCTCCGCCCACTACTTTTCTGGATACGCCTTAGAAGGACCCCAGAACTGTCACAATATGCGGCTGTTCTGGATAAATTTATTGCACTCAACTCGGGCAATAAGATTAAGTGGCTGAGTAACCTTAGACAGCTGGTTCTAAATCTAGGTTTGAATGAAATATGGGCTAGCCAAACGCCACCCCCCAAGCAAGTAATGAAGAAACTATATTGGGACTGGGTACAGGAGGAGGACATGTGTAGAGGCAAAGGGGGTATCCTTACAGAGCAGTTCTTAGAGTTTAAACCTGTAAGGAAACTCGAACCGTTCCTTGACTTTATCCAAAAACCCCTGGACAGAGCACTCTATTTAAAACTAAGGTTCGGGACCCTCCCGGTGAATGAAACTACTGCAGGGTGGAAAAAGCTAAGTTCTCCTGTAACATCTTGCCCAGGGTGTGCAGCCCCTAAGGAGTCTGTGGCTCATTTCCTTTTTGCTTGTCCAGCATATAGGGGAGCACGAAAGACATGGTTAAAACCAATATGCAAATAGGTGCCATAAGATGGCCATGCGGGTTTCTAACTACTGATACGTCCTCCCTAGTTATGGTATGTGGGGTAGCAAAATATTTGGGCAGTGCTTGGCAGACACGCATGCGAAGGATAAAGCAAATCACCCCATAGATGTTTTTATATTGATTTATGGTATGCTGCTTTTAAACGAATATGTACTTCTGTTTTTATTGTATATACTTATTTTAAAGCAAATATTTTTGTATTTATTAATAACCGTTGCACGCAAGTATGGATTGGTGGCTCTTTTATTCTGTAAAAGGATGTGTACACTTTTATGATAAAATTTTATCGAAAAAAGTACAAACTTGAAAAACATAATGAACCTCTCTGGAGACTTAGGCCACATCTCTGGTGGAGAACTACCAGCTTGCCATTACAACGAATTTTTTAAAACTACCTTTACAACGCATTCCATTACAACTCACACTACCTTTACAACGCATACCATTACAACGCATACCATTACATTGCATGTATGGTAAGTATTGGATAGTGTGGGGGTAACAATTATTCCAACTCCAGGGGGTGCAACAGTAGGGTAAGTGTTGGATAGTGTAAGGGTACTATGCGTTGTGATGGTATGCGTTGTAATGGTTGCATTGTAATGGCCTGCGATGTAATGGATGTTGCGTTGTAAAAGTTTTGTTGTAATGGTAGTGCGTTGTAAAAGTTGCGTTGTAAAGGTTGTTTCCCAATACAAGTATAGCCTAAGCTGTCTAATAGGGATTATGAAATACAAACTGGAGTCACACTGGCTAATCGAAGGCCTACAAGCTGCAGGGATAACTCATTGGGTTACATAGCGCAATACGAATTCATATATTTTAGACACACAATGCTAACCTAATATAACATAACAAATGCTTTATGGGAGAGGGGAATTTCAAATCTAACAGCCTCTCCTTTTAGCATGAGTGGCTACAAGCTTTATTGCTATCAGGCAGGGTCTTTACAATTCTAGGGGAGGAGGGTGATATTTATCTATCCATCCATTAGTCAAGGTGAAAAACAAGCAAATGCAAACATCAAAAACCGTACTTACATTATTACATTACATCATGGGGGAGCACTTATGGTCACTTTTAGGCAATGAAACACTGGGAGTGAGTTTGCGTATGCAATATGTGCAGCAGGCTGGGAGAAAATGTATGCATAGACAGCTTGTGAAAATGACCCCTACAATGGCTGTCAGGACAAGAAGTATTTTCCAACCCCATGATGTTAATAAACTCCAGAGCCATCCTGAGAGGGACCATGTGCCATTGCCTTCGTAAATTTCAGAAGCCGGTCTATTCAATTCCTGTATTGCAGAATATACAGTCTGGGCACTGTCAGGAATGTATACACAGCAGCTGCTGTTGATGAAAAGGCAGGCTCTACCCATGTCAGCTAAGAAAACATCTAAACCCATCAGATTTTGAAGCGAGAGAAGTCTCATAGCCTGGAGCTCAACTGTAATGTTGGTCAGTATACCTGCAGTGGTGTTAATGACTCCCTTAACGACTCTGACCAAAAGTAGAATATTGCAGGAATTGAACATGGGACCCCAGAACGGTATGAGACCTTTCATTAAGTGGGTAAACTGCTGCAAGGAGGTGTCTGTTTGGTCAATATCATCTGGGTCTATAACTTCTTCAACACAGAAAACTGGAGTGTCCCTTCGCTGCATGCGGTGTGTTCTGTGGTAGTTGGAAGGGGCTATATAAACTGGGGGAAGCAGGTCAGAGAGGTAGCATCGCCCAGACCGTCCCTCAGGGAGCCACACATACTCGAGGGCACCACAAACAAAATAAACATTGGGCAGTGGGATCAATGGCAGACGTTTTGGCATTCTTAATATGGAAGTAGCATTTCATCTGCTATTCCCCACCTCTATGTCTCCTGTCCCTTGAACACAAAAGGGGACGGTATATCCAACATGGCCAGGGGTATGGGCTTACCGTCAGTGACATTAGAGGCATGCAAGGATTGGTAATATTCAGATATATTGAACTGTGAGAACCTATCTCTGTCTACTTGTGTTCTGTTTGCTCTCCTACCTTTATACATAGCTCTGAGACAAGAACTCAAAAGTACTCAGTCAAATCATCCATCTCCAGGGGAGGCACCATGTGGGGATCTATGCTGGGGATACACATTCATTGTCAGAGAATGAGAATGGGAACTGGTGCTCTGGTGTTCCAAAGAGTCAGGCTGGGAGAATGAAATAATCAAACGAAGCATAGTAAACCAACCCTCACAACTATCAACATAGGACAGAGGCATGGTCAGCAAATTCTGTGATGTGTAACTGATGTCATGAGTGATGTAATATGTGACGTCATCAGCAGTGCATTGCACGCGCAAGTTATAGTGAGTCCAACTAACTATAACGTGGGAATTTCAATGGTTTTATGCAAGTAAAACTTTCAGCTAACTATAATTGGTGTGAAACCTATGGTTGTTTCAGTGAATTTAATAGGTTTTTTAAATGCTAATTCCTAACTATAACTGGTGTGAAACCTATGTTTTTTTCAGTGAATTTCATAAGTTTTTTTAATGCTAATTCCTAACTATAACTGGTGTTAAACCTATGGTTTTTTCAGTAAATTTCAATGTTTTTTAATAGCAAATCTTTATAGGTATAGAAAGTGATAAATTTTAAAACGAATTTTATATTGTATAAATATTTTATTATTATTTCATTTTTTTATTTTTAACCCGGGGCGCTCCCGGGGCGCGTACTGGTGAACGCACGGGTAAGCGCAATATTACGGCGCGCCCTGGGGCGCATACCGGGGAGCGTCCCGGGAGCGCTATTCCCGCAAACGAAAACGACATTGTGACGTATCGCGTAGACGCGTGATGCGTCATATGACGCACAGCGTAAACGCGCCCGGAAGCACGCGAGCACCTATGATCGCGGAACGTCCTGACGCGCTTACGCTACGCACCCCCGGGCATGCCCCAGAGCGCGACTACGGGCGCGCCCCGGGGCGCGTAGCGTAAGCGCGTCGGGTCATGTGACCTGAAAATAACACTTTCTATTGGTGCAGAACAGTTTTGGTTTCCAAATGAGTAAAGCCTGGGTCTTGTGACCTGAAAATAACACTTCTCATTGGTTCAGGACAGTTTTTTTTCTCCAAATGATGAAAAACCCCACCTTTCTTCCTTATTCTGACTTTGTTCTTTGACTGAGGAAGACCTGTTTCACCTATAGAGATAATTCTTTTGAAATGGCTACTGTAGCAGCAACAGCTGGAGCATCTGCACCACCACCACCACCACCACCACCAAGAGGACCACCACAACAATACATTGGTGGTGAAGAAGAGGAGGAGGAAGAAGAGGAGGAGGAGGAGGGAAGAAGATGGCTGCCTGAACAAAATACCCCATACAAGCCAAGGCCACACATTGTATGGGAGTTTTTTTCACTTCCAGAGGGCAAGAAAAAAGTTAATGCAGCCAAGGTTACTTGTCGAATCTGTGGCGCAGAATTCTCAAGGGGCAATCCAAACAAAAAATATTCATTTAGTAATAATACCATGATTCGACATATGACCCGGAAGCATCCTAACAACTATTCTCGTGCAGAGATCAGGGAACTGGCCAGTAACCTCCCCCAGTATTCAAGGACCACCTCCAAAAGAAAGCAACCCACTCAATCGGGACCAGAAACAACGGAGATGATGCCTTGTATTCAACCACGATTTGCTAATTTTAGAATCACATGTATTGAATGTGGCAAGCTCATCGCCTATGGTGAAAAGAGCGTAAAGCTCGTCGTCCTTGCTGGTGACAATCACAATTGCCCCCAAAAAAAGTACTTTTTTCCGTTTTTTGTTTTTTGCTCCAGTTGAGCCATTTTCAATTCCCTTTTTTTTTGTTTCTCCCCATAAGAAATACAAAAAAAATATAAAACTGTTTTGAAAAGCCAAAAAAAGTACAAAATGTTCAAAAAACATTAAAAAAATTATAAAACAAAAAAAAGAAGAAAAAAAACAGTTCTTTTTAGAACTACATTTCATTTATAAAATTAAACCTATATTTTTAAAGAATCTCTGTCAATTTTTTTTCCTTAGGGTACGCGTACCGGGGCGCGCCCCCCAAAAAAAGTTTTTATTTTTTTAATGAAGCAGTTAGCATGAGGGAAGAACACAAAGAGAGTTATGTTAAGAGAAAAAGAGCTACAGGATGAACACAGAGGGATTGTTTATTACATAGTAAAAAATAGAGAAGGTGTAATAGGATGAAAGTGAGAAAAGTAAAATGACTAAAGGAGCAAAAGAAAGGAAGAGAGAGGAAGAAGACTAAAGTAGAGATAGTGGGAGAATGTGAGTGGGTGTGAAAAGAAAAAGAAGGACAGTAAAAAATGGAGAATGAAGGGTAGTGGCGGAACCGGGATAAATGAAGAACGGTGAGGGAGGGTGAGAAAAGACCAGTTAGTATAAGTAAAGAGGGGTGAAAGAGGGGGAAAAATTGAATTAGGATAAGACATGGGGAGTGACAAAGAGAAAGGACAAAGAGAGTAAAGGAAACAGTACCTGAATGGGTTTGAGTGAAACAGCAAAGAAAGATAAGTAATGCAGTATGTGTGACTTATAGGGAGTCAGTGGGTGTAGGTCGGGGTGTGGGTGTGTAAGGTGTGTCTGTGGCTGTGTGGGGTGTTTCGGTGTGGGTGGAGGTGAGGGTGTGTGAAATATGTGTGAGGAGTGTATGAGTGTGGGGTGTATATGTGTTCGATAAATGTGTGTGTATGGAATGTGTGTGTGTGTGAGAGGATTTTTTGTGTGTATGAGGTATGTGTGTGGTGTGTGTGTGGGGCATATGTTAGAGGTGTGTATATGTGTTGGGAGGGGGATGAGGTATGTGTGTAGGAGTAAGGTAAATAATTAAGAAAAAGAGAATGAGTGAAGAAGCAAAGGAAGGGAACAGAGGGTAAGTAAAGTGAAGAATAGGGATTGAAAGAAGTTGAATATGAGAGAGGAAATAGGGAAATTGGAGTAAACATGTAGAATAAGAATAAGTGAGGGAAGCAGAGTAAACACACAGGAGTGAGGTTGGTTGAGAAAATGTTAGTGAGCTTAAAGCAAAGGGTGATAACAAAATACATTTTTTTAGTCATACTTACCATATAATAAGTGTAACTTTAATTACATTTTTTAACTACACTTTGTATCTGTGAAAGACAGAAGAAAAAATAAGGTATAATCACTAAAATACATATTTTAAATTAAAAGATACAAATGAAGAGGTCAAAAATCATAACAGTGTATTTAGAAATAAAGTAAGAGTGAAGGACACAAAAAGGGAAATAAAGTAAGGTAGAAGGATAAAAAGAGAAAAAAGAAATAGAAGGAGAGCAAATTACTAAGAGTAAGGCATATAGATTCACTGACAGAGAGGAAGAGAAGAGCAGAGAAATGAACTGAAGGTAAGAAAGATACTAAAAGAATGTGAGTTAGCAAAACTAAGTCAGGAAACAGTAGTAAGTAAAAAGATAATGACAGAGATGGAAAAGAGTCTAATTAAGAATGCATTTAGAAGAATGAGGAATAGAAGATAACTAAGAGTAAGTGAAGAACAGTCATAGAGTGAAGGGATGAAGAGAGAGAGAATAATATACAATGATTGAGGGAAATGGAGTGAGGAAGTTAGTAAAGAGACGCACTAAGAGAAATACTGAGTGAGGTGGAGTACAATGAGTGAGCAAAGGAAATGAGTAAGGGAGCAAAAAAACAAAACAGAGGAGAAAACGACTAAAACAGTGGTAATGAGAGAAACTAATTTGGTGATGAAAGTAAAGAGAAGGACATTGAAAGAAAGGAAATGAGGGATACTAATGGAACCAGAGTAAAAGAAATAGGATGAAGAACGATGACAGAGGAGCAGTGAAGTTGTTGTAAAAGAAATGATGGAAGGTAGATAAACACAATTGAACATAACACAAGGAGAGTGAGGCACTGAGGACATAGAGGTAGTGAACGAAAAATAGGGAGAAGAGGTCAAAAGAAAAGAGCAAACAAAGATAAGCGAGGGAGAGTGGGTGATTTATAGTGATAGAGTGCGACAATACTGCTGAGTGAGTAAAGAGGAATTAGTAAAAGAGCAAAGTAAGAAAATACGGAAAAGGGAAGTAAAGCAGAGAGACTGAAAGCTGAAAAGTTATGCAAGGGAGAGAGGGGATGCAGACAGTTGAAATGAGAATGAGGGGTTGTGAAAGAAGAGGAGAAAAAGAACGGGGTTCAAAGAGAGTGAAAGAAAGACATTATAAGTGAGTAAAAAGAGCTTTAAGAGGGTGGAAAAAGAAAAGTGAGTGTGAGACAATGAGAATATTATTTAAATTACAGAATAAAAACTATAGATTAACTTGTACAACAGGTCACATAGTTTATTTTTGCTGTTCTCAGAATACATTGAATTTCACTTAAAAAAGTGAGTTCAAACTACTCATCATATTACAGCGGGGAAAAAAAACACAATCACAAAGATTGTGTTTTTAAAAAAAACATCCAAGGTTACAAATAACAAATATACACTAATCTTTGATTTACTTACTTTTCCTTTAGGCCAAATAGTATATCATTAAGGTACGCTTCTCGTTGGAAAGTACTCAGCTGTTTACTAAAAATTCAATTTCATCGACTTTCTAGAAGAAAAGCTCCAAGAACATCTGAAATATTTTCATTATTTTCATATACTCTTTTTTTTCACTCATGACTCTTTGCTCATTCCTTAACTTTTCCTCTAGGCCAAATAATGTTAGATGTATGAGCATATTTACAAATTACTTTAAAGAAACTCTGAAATTACCATTTTTAAATAGCAAACTAACCTTTATTAACTGCTCCCGTCTTCATACGCCAATTACCTTTAATTAAATTTTGGTTCTAAAAACATTAGATATGAATTTTTTAAGTCAAAAGGCAAACGTTGTTTAAAAGTCAATGAGTATCGTTACAAAGGGTCCAATCTTTGCAACTTTTTAAATAGCATGTGTAATGCCCTGATGTTGTTGAAGGACCGTCATGATAAATAATAGCTACAGTTCCAAATGTTCTTCCTGAAATGGATAACTGAGAAGCCACAAAATTTTTAATACAAGTTGTCAATTTCGTTCCATCAGGTCTACATCGTTGGAACATTAAAATGCCATAGTGACCGTAACTTTGTAGAAATAATGTGGACAGCATTGCAGACTTACATTGGGTACACACCATATTGTGATCAGCTGCTTTAACTAGATTATTGAAAGACACTGATTTGCAATCTGGTAAAGTCAAATATATAAATCTTTCAGTGTCTATTCTAGTAGTACTTGATGAAGTACAGTTATCACAGTCATGTTGCCATTGATAAGAAAGGTTAAAAAGATTTTTTATATCTACTCCTTCATCTTGCAATACATCAAACATATACATTAAAAATTCCTGACAATCCTGCTGAATTATCTGTGAAAATTGATTTTGACCAGAACATATGTCTAGACGATTTCTAATTTCTGAAACACTTTCTATTTTTGCTCTTTCACTGCTCCATTTCTCTAACACAGAATTCAATAAACAGCACAATGTTTGATCCCGATTTTCAACAATCTGTTTTTGTAAATTTTGAAGAAAAAACCCAACATTAACTACTACATTAGCATAGCAGTTGACACCAGAACTGTTTTCAAACTGAAATCCAACAACATCTTCAACAGAATCCTTTTTCTTTCTCTTTACAATTACACTTTTATCTACTTTTTGCTTTTTTGCTAGTATCTCACTGCAATTAATCTCATTTCTTCTTTTTCGGACTACCACACGTTTTTCAAACAGAGGATATTGAGGCAAATGTGGAGCATACTCTCTTCTTAACCTATTGTATTCTTTAACACAATCTAGATCAGCAGAAATCTTTGTTTCATCACACTCAATCAAGTACAATCCTGATAAAGTTCTGACTCGTGATAATGCCACATATGCCATATCCTCTTTAAACACAGAACTTCCAATGTTCACCAAAGCACTATCTACACTTAAACCTTGAGATTTATGAATTGTCACTGCATATGCCAAACAAACAGGAAACTGTTTTCGGCGAACATATAAGTCTTTCACAAGCAAAAATCTAGCTGAACAACGACAAATTTGTTCTATTTCGTCAATGCCATCAAATTTAATTTTTAAAATTTCAATTCCATCTCTATTTTTGTAATTCACAAAACCAACAACATGACCCATTGCTCGATTTACCAGACCTCTTTTAACATTTAAATTCCTTCTCAAAATGATACGACAATTTAAACACACATTCAGAGTCTTTTCAAAACCAGCAGTTTTAGATATAGTCTTCTCTAATGTATCCAATTTTGATTTTCAAATTTTCTGACAAAATAATTTTTGCTCCCATATGCTCTATTGTATCTATAGCTTCCAGTTTCACTATCTCTTCATTTTCTAACTTCAACATTTTGTTGTTGAACATGGAACATTCTTTCAGAGTAGGCATCAAACATATGCCAGATTTCTTCTCGTTAATCTTCTTAGAAATATTCTCTGGAAGAATGTTTTCATTTGGGTACAAATTAGAAATTAATCGTCCATGTAAAGCTTCTTTCCCATGCTGACTTATTTTTCCGATTCTTACATCTTGTAGAATATTTTTATAATCTTCACCCTTTGCCTGCCGCATATTTTGGAGTAGTTCTGCATATTTGAAATTTAACCATATATTAACGTTTCCAATGCTTCCTAGGCACTCCCTGGTATCTTCATGCGTGACCATTTTAAACACTGGTTGACCTTTCACTGGAGTCAACTGCAGTAGATCTCCAAAAACAATAATGTGTTTTCCTCCAAATAAGACATCATAGTCTGTTCTAAGAATTTCTTGCATTCTCAAATGCACAAAAGCAAGCATTACATTTGAGACCATGCTTACTTCATCAATGATAAGAAGTTTCATTTTCTTCAGGATTCTCGAAACTTCACAGCACGCATCTCCAGATAGCTTGTGGTATTGCAATTTGTTATCATGCTATACTGACAGCATCAGTAAACAATGTAAAGTAATCCCTTTAATATTATGTGCTGCCAGCCCAGTTGGAGCGGTAATAACACAAGACAGCGGTGATTCAGTCCTTTTCTGCAGATAAGTTGCAATTGCTTTAATCAGAAAACGTTTTCCAGTTCCCGCTTCTCCACTCATGTACAGTCGGACAGGCTTAAATGATGTACATGAGCACTCTTTCTAGTAAAAGAGCAAAGTAAGAAAATATGGAAAAGGGAAGTAAAGCAGAGAAACTGAGAGCTGAAAAGTTATGCAAGGGAGAGAGGGGATGCAGACAGTTGAAATGAGAATGAGGGGTTGTGAAAGAAGAGGAGAAAAAGAACGGGGTTCAAAGAGAGTGAAAGAAAGACATTATAAGTGAGTAAAAAGAGCTTTAAGAGGGTGGAAAAAGAAAAGTGAGTGTGAGACAATGAGAATATTATTTAAATTACAGAATAAAAACTATAGATTAACTTGTACAACATGTCACATAGTTTATTTTTGCTGTTCTCAGAATACATTGAATTTCACTTAAAAAAGTGAGTTCAAACTACTCATCATATTACAGCGGGGAAAAAAAAACACAATCACAAAGATTGTGTTTTTAAAAAAAACATCCAAGGTTACAAATAACAAATATACACTAATCTTTGATTTACTTACTTTTCCTTTAGGCCAAATAGTATATCATTAAGGTACGCTTCTCGTTGGAAAGTACTCAGCTGTTTACTAAAAATTCCATTTCATCGACTTTCTAGAAGAAAAGCTCCAAGAACATCTGAAATATTTTCATTATTTTCATATACTCTTTTTTTTCACTCATGACTCTTTGCTCATTCCTTAACTTTTCCTCTAGGCCAAATAATGTTAGATGTATGAGCATATTTTCAAATTACTTTAAAGAAACTCTGAAATTACCATTTTTAAATAGCAAACTAACCTTTATTAACTGCTCCCGTCTTCATACGCCAATTACCTTTAACTAAATTTTGGTTCTAAAAACACTAGATATGAATTTTTTAAGTCAAAAGGCAAACGTTGTTTAAAAGTCAATGAGTATCGTTACAAAGGGTCCAATCTTTGCAACTTTTTAAATAGCATGTGTAATGCCCTGATGTTGTTGAAGGACCATCATGATGAATAATAGCTACAGTTCCAAATGTTCTTCCTGAAATGGATAACTGAGAAGCCACAAAATTTTTAATAGAAGTTGTCAATTTCGTTCCATCAGGTCTACATCGTTGGAACATTAAAATGCCATAGTGACCATAACTTTGTAGAAATAATGTGGACAGCATTGCAGACTTACATTGGGTACACACCATATTGTGATCAGCTGCTTTAACTAGATTATTGAAAGACACTGATTTGCAGTCTGGTAAAGTCAAATATATAAATCTTTCAGTGTCTATTCTAGTAGTACTTGATGAAGTACAGTTATCACAGTCATGTTGCCATTGATAAGAAAGGTTAAAAAGATTTTTTATATCTACTCCTTCATCTTGCAATACATCAAACATATACATTAAAAATTCCTGACAATCCTGCTGAATTATCTGTGAAAATTGATTTTGACCAGAACATATGTCTAGACGATTTCTAATTTCTGAAACACTTTCTATTTTTGCTCTTTCACTGCTCCATTTCTCTAACACAGAATTCAATAAACAGCACAATGTTTGATCCCGATTTTCAACAATCTGTTTTTGTAAATTTTGAAGAAAAAAAACAACATTAACTACTACATTAGCATAGCAGTTGACACCAGAACTGTTTTCAAACTGAAATCCAACAACATCTTTAACAGAATCCTTTTTCTTTCTCTTTACAATTACACTTTTATCTACTTTTTGCTTTTTTGCTAGTATCTCACTGCAATTAATCTCATTTCTTCTTTTTCGGACTACCACACGTTTTTCAAACAGAGGATATTGAGGCAAATGTGGAGCATACTCTCTTCTTAACCTATTGTATTCTTTAACACAATCTAGATCAGCAGAAATCTTTGTTTCATCACACTCAATCAAGTACAATCCTGATAAAGTTCTGACTCGTGATAATGCCACATATGCCATACCCTCTTTAAACACAGAACTTCCAATGTTCACCAAAGCACTATCTACACTTAAACCTTGAGATTTATGAATTGTCACTGCATATGCCAAACAAACAGGAAACTGTTTTCGGCGAACATATAAGTCTTTCACAAGCAAAAGTCTAGCTGAACAACGACAAATTTGTTCTATTTCGTCAATGCCATCAAATTTAATTTTTAAAATTTCAATTCCATCTCTATTTTTGTAATTCACAAAACCAACAACATGACCCATTGCTCGATTTACCAGACCTCTTTCAACATTTAAATTCCTTCTCAAAATGATACGACAATTTAAACACACATTCAGAGTCTTTTCAAAACAAGCAGTTTTAGATATAGTCTTCTCTAATGATTCCAATTTTGATTTCAAATTTTCTGACAAAATAATTGTTGCTCCCATATGCTCTATTGTATCTATAGCTTCCAGTTTCACTATCTCTTCATTTTCTAACTTCAACATTTTGTTGTTGAACATGGAACATTCTTTCAGAGTAGGCATCAAACATATGCCAGATTTCTTCTCGTTAATCTTCTTAGAAATATTCTCTGGAAGAATGTTTTCATTTGGGTACAAATTAGAAATTAATCGTCCATGTAAAGCTTCTTTCCCATGCTGACTTATTTTTCCGATTCTTACATCTTGTAGAATATTTTTATAATCTTCACCCTTTGCCTGCCGCATATTTTGGAGTAGTTCTGCATATTTGAAATTTAACCATATATTAACGTTTCCAATGCTTCCTAGGCACTCCCTGGTATCTTCATGCGTGACCATTTTAAACACTGGTTGACCTTTCACTGGAGTCAACTGCAGTAGATCTCCAAAAACAATAATGTGTTTTCCTCCAAATAAGACATCATAGTCTGTTCTAAGAATTTCTTGCATTCTCAAATGCACAAAAGCAAGCATTACATTTGAGACCATGCTTACTTCATCAATGATAAGAAGTTTCATTTTCTTCAGGATTCTCGAAACTTCACAGCACGCATCTCCAGATAGCTTGTGGTATTGCAATTTGTTATCATGCTATACTGGCAGCATCAGTAAACAATGTAAAGTAATCCCTTTAATATTATGTGCTGCCAGCCCAGTTGGAGCGGTAATAACACAAGACAGCGGTGATTCAGTCCTTTTCTGCAGATAAGTTGCAATTGCTTTAATCAGAAAACTTTTTCCAGTTCCCGCTTCTCCACTCATGTACAGTCGGACAGGCTTAAATGATGTACATGAGCACTCTTTCTAGTAAAAGAGCAAAGTAAGAAAATACGGAAAAGGGAAGTAAAGCAGAGAAACTGAAAGCTGAAAAGTTATGCAAGGGAGAGAGGGGATGCAGACAGTTGAAATGAGAATGAGGGGTTGTGAAAGAAGAGGAGAAAAAGAACGGGGTTCAAAGAGAGTGAAAGAAAGACATTATAAGTGAGTAAAAAGAGCTTTAAGAGGGTGGAAAAAGAAAAGTGAGTGTGAGACAATGAGAATATTATTTAAATTACAGAATAAAAACTATAGATTAACTTGTACAACATGTCACATAGTTTATTTTTGCTGTTCTCAGAATACATTGAATTTCACTTAAAAAAGTGAGTTCAAACTACTCATCATATTACAGCGGGGAAAAAAAAACACAATCACAAAGATTGTGTTTTTAAAAAAAACATCCAAGGTTACAAATAACAAATATACACTAATCTTTGATTTACTTACTTTTCCTTTAGGCCAAATAGTATATCATTAAGGTACGCTTCTCGTTGGAAAGTACTCAGCTGTTTACTAAAAATTCCATTTCATCGACTTTCTAGAAGAAAAGCTCCAAGAACATCTGAAATATTTTCATTATTTTCATATACTCTTTTTTTTCACTCATGACTCTTTGCTCATTCCTTAACTTTTCCTCTAGGCCAAATAATGTTAGATGTATGAGCATATTTTCAAATTACTTTAAAGAAACTCTGAAATTACCATTTTTAAATAGCAAACTAACCTTTATTAACTGCTCCCGTCTTCATACGCCAATTACCTTTAACTAAATTTTGGTTCTAAAAACACTAGATATGAATTTTTTAAGTCAAAAGGCAAACGTTGTTTAAAAGTCAATGAGTATCGTTACAAAGGGTCCAATCTTTGCAACTTTTTAAATAGCATGTGTAATGCCCTGATGTTGTTGAAGGACCATCATGATAAATAATAGCTACAGTTCCAAATGTTCTTCCTGAAATGGATAACTGAGAAGCCACAAAATTTTTAATAGAAGTTGTCAATTTCGTTCCATCAGGTCTACATCGTTGGAACATTAAAATGCCATAGTGACCGTAACTTTGTAGAAATAATGTGGACAGCATTGCAGACTTACATTGGGTACACACCATATTGTGATCAGCTGCTTTAACTAGATTATTGAAAGACACTGATTTGCAGTCTGGTAAAGTCAAATATATAAATCTTTCAGTGTCTATTCTAGTAGTACTTGATGAAGTACAGTTATCACAGTCATGTTGCCATTGATAAGAAAGGTTAAAAAGATTTTTTATATCTACTCCTTCATCTTGCAATACATCAAACATATACATTAAAAATTCCTGACAATCCTGCTGAATTATCTGTGAAAATTGATTTTGACCAGAACATATGTCTAGACGATTTCTAATTTCTGAAACACTTTCTATTTTTGCTCTTTCACTGCTCCATTTCTCTAACACAGAATTCAATAAACAGCACAATGTTTGATCCCGATTTTCAACAATCTGTTTTTGTAAATTTTGAAGAAAAAAAACAACATTAACTACTACATTAGCATAGCAGTTGACACCAGAACTGTTTTCAAACTGAAATCCAACAACATCTTTAACAGAATCCTTTTTCTTTCTCTTTACAATTACACTTTTATCTACTTTTTGCTTTTTTGCTAGTATCTCACTGCAATTAATCTCATTTCTTCTTTTTCGGACTACCACACGTTTTTCAAACAGAGGATATTGAGGCAAATGTGGAGCATACTCTCTTCTTAACCTATTGTATTCTTTAACACAATCTAGATCAGCAGAAATCTTTGTTTCATCACACTCAATCAAGTACAATCCTGATAAAGTTCTGACTCGTGATAATGCCACATATGCCATACCCTCTTTAAACACAGAACTTCCAATGTTCACCAAAGCACTATCTACACTTAAACCTTGAGATTTATGAATTGTCACTGCATATGCCAAACAAACAGGAAACTGTTTTCGGCGAACATATAAGTCTTTCACAAGCAAAAGTCTAGCTGAACAACGACAAATTTGTTCTATTTCGTCAATGCCATCAAATTTAATTTTTAAAATTTCAATTCCATCTCTATTTTTGTAATTCACAAAACCAACAACATGACCCATTGCTCGATTTACCAGACCTCTTTCAACATTTAAATTCCTTCTCAAAATGATACGACAATTTAAACACACATTCAGAGTCTTTTCAAAACCAGCAGTTTTAGATATAGTCTTCTCTAATGATTCCAATTTTGATTTCAAATTTTCTGACAAAATAATTGTTGCTCCCATATGCTCTATTGTATCTATAGCTTCCAGTTTCACTATCTCTTCATTTTCTAACTTCAACATTTTGTTGTTGAACATGGAACATTCTTTCAGAGTAGGCATCAAACATATGCCAGATTTCTTCTCGTTAATCTTCTTAGAAATATTCTCTGGAAGAATGTTTTCATTTGGGTACAAATTAGAAATTAATCGTCCATGTAAAGCTTCTTTCCCATGCTGACTTATTTTTCCGATTCTTACATCTTGTAGAATATTTTTATAATCTTCACCCTTTGCCTGCCGCATATTTTGGAGTAGTTCTGCATATTTGAAATTTAACCATATATTAACGTTTCCAATGCTTCCTAGGCACTCCCTGGTATCTTCATGCGTGACCATTTTAAACACTGGTTGACCTTTCACTGGAGTCAACTGCAGTAGATCTCCAAAAACAATAATGTGTTTTCCTCCAAATAAGACATCATAGTCTGTTCTAAGAATTTCTTGCATTCTCAAATGCACAAAAGCAAGCATTACATTTGAGACCATGCTTACTTCATCAATGATAAGAAGTTTCATTTTCTTCAGGATTCTCGAAACTTCACAGCACGCATCTCCAGATAGCTTGTGGTATTGCAATTTGTTATCATGCTATACTGGCAGCATCAGTAAACGATGTAAAGTAATCCCTTTAATATTATGTGCTGCCAGCCCAGTTGGAGCGGTAATAACACAAGACAGCGGTGATTCAGTCCTTTTCTGCAGATAAGTTGCAATTGCTTTAATCAGAAAACTTTTTCCAGTTCCCGCTTCTCCACTCATGTACAGTCGGACAGGCTTAAATGATGTACATGAGCACTCTTTCTTCTCATGACTGAATCCATGTTCAACCTCTTCTGTGACTTCGTCATGTATCTGTTTCCGCTCAAGGTTTAATTGTTTCACCAAATCTTCTAAATTAATTATATCCTCTTGAGCTTGCTCCATAGCTCTTTCCACCTCATATATGGCAGTGGCAGCTTCATTTTGGATAATTGGTCCTCCTAGTGGATCCTGATTCAATGAAGCAGAACTCTGACTGTCTTGAGAACTGTCTCTCGCAATCTCTGCAGCAATTGTTGCTTCTTGCTCTATTTCTTCATTCAAAATTTCCAGATAATTTGGAAAAACAGGACATTCTATGGTATCCTTGGTTGCATTAAAAGAGTCTTCATAACAGAGAAAATCTCCAAGTAGTTCCTCTTCTTTACGCCATGGTTTAAAGAGTTGCAAAAGAGCCAAATAGAAAAATTCTCTTTTATCTGGATTTTCACAACTCAATTTTCGATGATTAATCAAATGACCTTTTTTCTGTTTCACTAAACATCCTTCACATCCAATGACAGCATATATTCCATTATTGATATCTTCTCTGATGTTCCTCTTATAAATATATCTTTGCAGAACTTCATAGAGACAAGCGTTCTCAAGATGAGGACTTCTGTTTGGATAGTATGTATCCAACATGTTTGTCTTCAAAATATCTGGGCTTTCTGGTTCTTTCTCTGCCAAATACTCTATCTCTTGTACAGATTTCAAAACTCGATTTCGTGTTGCAGCAAGACCTAGACTTATCCAAATGATAGTTCTAGATTTGGCATAGAGACTTGCTGATGACAATCGATCAGAACATTCATATGCTCCAATTTCTCGATGCAACAACATCTTCAGACTGTAACTATATAATTTCTTGCTTAGACTCTTTTCATGTGAAATGTCCTCCCACATTTCCTTCAGTTCTGTCTTTTCTTTTTTTGTGATGTAAGACGTCACATATCGAGCCACAGCAATAGAGTTGTCAGCAGCGAATTGAATATCCATGTTAGCATTCCACATGGACAAAATCACTGGGTTGTAGTCGTTGATGTACTTGGAGTCTTCATTTCTTTTTAAATTGTATGTATTTTTTGGTGATTTCCTCGTCACAGTATGTCGCAGAGAAGACATCAAATTATTTACTCTTCCTTTAGAAATCACTGGTCGTGGAAAGCCGAAACGACATTTTGTGTAGAACTTGTCCCTGTTTCTGAATTTTCGACGACAGTACTTTCCACAACGATGGGATTGAAAGCGTAAAACTTGTTGCCTTAAAATGTTTTCTTCGGTAGTTTTCGGAACAGCACATGTTGAATACTCTTCAATGAAGCTCATCACTGTCTCATCCGAATCTGTTCCAAATTTGGGTGCATCTTTAATCCACAACAACATATGTATATGAGGAGCACCTCTCGCTTGATACTCCTTTCTCCAAAAGAAATCCAAAACCTCTCCACGGGGAGGATTTTTTTCGTTGGTAATAAAGACATCATAGCTTCAAATCTATGATTGAAATATCTGCATACATTCACTGGATCCAAAGAACACAGTTCTTCAGCAGTTTTGAATTCTATATTTTGAATATTTGCATTTGCCTCTCGTAGAAATTGAAGTAAGTCGTCCCATGCATACTCGGCACAGCTAAGAGTGAGGAACCATGTAGGAGTTCCTAAGTTTCTTAGCATGCATTTCAATTCCCCATGACGACGGAACCAATACTCGTTTGTACCACGCTGATAAGCCATGAGATTGATTAAATGGGATTCCAAAATATTATCTTGCAGATTCACTTTCGCCGAAACATTTTGCAAATGTGCTCCACTTTTCAGTATATGGTTTACTGCATAAGAAAGCCCAGACAAGTCACTTTCATACAGTAGATGAAACAAATAGGGAATGCATTGACGAAACCTTGGATCTTCAGCATATAATCTTACAGTTCGGTATTCAGATGCAGGAATTTGTAGTGGTCGATCGTCATATTGTCCACCTCGACCTGTTGGAAATAAATGTGGAAAACAACGAGCTTCCAAACTTTCTTCCCATACACTAATGGGACTTCCTTTTGCTGCTTTCCTTTGAAACAAGTCAATTGCATTCCCCATCACTTCTTTGGAATGTAAAGGATGAACAGTATAATGTTCATATATTTCTTCACTTCTTGATACATCAACTTTTTCAATTTGGCCAACTGAACAATCACTGTCTTCATCTGCAGCTGTTTCCTCTGCTTCAACACATACATGTTTGTAGTACTCATTGTTTTTGACCTAATACAACGTTGCCTTCTTGACTTTCCTAACATCCACTAAATCTTGCCAGCTTTTCTTACTCTTTGTCGGAACCCCATTAACTAGAATAACCAGAGGATCCTCTTCCACTTTCTCTACACCAATGGTATCAATATTTTTCTTGAAATCTAGAGGCAAATAAACAACTCTTCCCTTTAATCCTCTCTGTAAATCTGAAGGAGGCAATTTCCCTATCTTAGGCTCCATGCGAACAATAGCCTGAAAAGGATGGACACATTGAATCAAAATAGACTCATATGTATTTAAATCCATCAATTCAGGAGGAATGTCTACCAACTCCAGATTATTGTGAACAGCTCTAGCAGGCATTCTGTTTTGATTTAATTTATCATAACAATATTTACAAATACGCTGATCAGAACTCAAATCAAAACAATTCTCCACCCACAAATAAGTAGCAAAATCCTTCCACTCATAATTATTTATCTTTTCACTTTTTACGTATAAATCAACTAATCTAGTTTGATGCTTATAATGAGTTCATCGACAACATACACAAGTAAAATTCGGCCTTTCACTTGATTTCACCTTAAACCTGTTCATTTCCTGGTCAAACTTTTCTGTACTTGAAATCTGTACATTGTCTTCCACATTACCTTGAATTTCTGTGTCAATTTCTACACTGTCCTCTTTTTCACCAAAATAAGAAATCTCAATTTCTTCACAAATCTTCTTCACATCTAATTCAGTTCCATGCAAAAGAGCAGTGTTTAATTGTTTAAGCTTAAGTGCTGGACTTTTTGCATAATACAATATTCTCACTAATTTCCTCATTTTTGTATGATGCACTGCTAACATCCTAAAATGATGAAAAACACTTTGACAGACTCTTCCAGACAGACAAACCAGTGAATGGCCTTGCAAACCTGTCTTTTCTCTCAGTCTGCAAGGATCTAAATCTTGCAACAACTTCATTTTCTGCTTCAGACTTTTCTTACTATATGTACGTAAGAAATTACAAAACAAATCAATTGATTCCTGTCGCACACTACAAATACGACTACACTTCCAAGTGTACACTGGACCCTTAGTACGTTTCCCTAAAACTTCATCAGTTAACACCTCTTCTGGTTCTCTAGGCACAAGTTTCTCTTTTTCAATCGGACAACCGTCTTTCACCTCATATGCTCGACCACTGGTGTAAACTGCATGTACTAAATCATTCTCCTGAAAGTAACTCTCCACATTAAAAAATGGCTCACAACTTGAACTGTGCATCCATTCTCCTGAAAAAACTTTACAAAAATTAGTCCGATTAATTACTCTTTTCCATCTACTGTTTGATTTAAAAACATCAATTGTCTTGTTAAGTGTCCTAATTCTATTGATTATTAAAATAAATAATTTTTTCTTAACTTCAAAAGCCTGATCAACAATCTTCTCTACATTTTTCTTTTTCTAATAAAAAGCAGCTCTCTGTTTGCCTTTCCAAATGTTTTTCAACAAATTTAAAACCACCCTATTGCGAAACATTCGTTTACGAATGTCTCTAAACTGATTCTGCCTTCTATTCCGATACATATTATTCTCTCCTGCTCTAGTGTTAACATTTTTTGAGGGCCTCTCCTTCCTTTTCAAAATTACTCTCTCCTTCTCTTTTTCTACATGCTGTCCAACATTTATTTTTGTTCTACATACGTTCCGTAAAAAAGATTTGGTTATCTTACCAGGAGCTTCTTTCCTGTTTTTTGAAGACTTTGTTGTGGAGGACTGCTGTAATTCCGATGCTGTTTTTGTTTTAAACCGTATTTCAAATTTTCTTGATCTTTGCCTTGAGGGCATCTTTCCTTACTCTTGAAATCTTGTTTTCAATCTGTGTTAAAGAAAAAAATAGCACATTATAGACTATTATCAAACAACAAAGCAATGACAAAAAGCAAACAATCTATTCAGGGTTACAGATCAGCTGAGGATTCTCCCGGGGTGCAGAAGAGGTGAGACATGCATTGAAGAGTGTAGTGGAAGAGAGGTATGTCCACAGGTACAAAGAAAGTGAGACCTGTGTCTACGAGTGCAGTAGGAGATAAGCTTCATGAAGTCTAGTCCACTGCACTCTTACACACAGGCTTCACCCCTTATGTTCTCCAGGAAAGGCCTCTCTCCCACTACAGTCTTGAGCAATATTATTATCACAAATACCACTCTAGCCTTGAGGGACCATGAGAACCAAACAGGACCATGTGGAACGAGACGTCGAGCTGCAAAAGGCTGCTCCTCGAAGCCATAATACAACCGGCCAGCAGGGTATTCTTCTTTCCTGTGTCCGTCATGAGCCTCACAGGCAGGCTTCTATCATTCATCAAACACTCCCACGGTGGAGCTGTGCAATTGCAGCCCTTGCTGAAAAACAATTGTGGCCCTTAATAACAAACACATCCTTCTTCTTTCAGGATAGGGCAAACTCCCTCCAGGGCAAATACCCTCAGCGATCCTGTCCAGTATCCAGAGGAAGTGCACCGATGTTCTTCACTCTAATCTAAAACAGGCACATGAAGCGCAGCACCTGCAACCTAAGCTCAAGTCCTTCCCTAACTCCTAGATTGCCCTGCCGGTGCACTGTCCTTCCGTCAGGGCCGCAGATTGTACCTGGTCCATCCAGGCTCTTCCTCAATGACAAATAGGGGCAAAAACTCTGATTCAGTGGAGGATCGAGACTCAGATGTTTGCACACCAGGAGCTGGAGTATCCGGGCGGCCCTTATCTCAGGGGATATTGCCTCGAATAAGGCCTCGTCACTCTCCTTGTCTGTTTGCGCCCCTCTCAGCCGGGCGTTGGAGAAAGGGACGAAACGGGGAACCAGTCTCTCCTTGCTGGTTCGCGATCCCGTCATGCACACACGCATCATATAGAAGCAGAAGGGGCACCATTTTCATGTGGGCGGTGTGGACCCAGTGGTTTTGGCCATCGATCTTCACAGCTGTGCGGGTGGCCAAAAGCACTTGGACAGGTCCTTTCCACCTCGGCTCCAAACAATTTTTGCGCTGGAACTGCCTGATCACCACAAAATCCCCGGGCTGGATCTGGTGCCCGGGGGCCTTTGCACTGGTTGTAGAGCGGCGTGTATCTGTTGGTGAAGAGAACGGAGATCTTTAGGCAAGGAATATAAATAGTCAATCAAAAGAGGGTATTCTATCTCAGCGAAACACTTGGGTCTTGGGACACCCCAGACATTGGCAGGCCGTCCGTAGACATCCTCGGAGGGTGACAGCCCTGTTCTGGAGTGTGCTGTCACCCTGGTGTACATTAATGCCAGAGGCAACACATTTGGGTATTGCAATCTGTGATGGGGCTACTGGAGTGCGAGGAACGTAGTCAGAGACTTTGATAAGTGATTTCAAAGAGGGCTTTATTTTCATATATGATCTCCTCCTCCTGCTTGTAAGTCTCTCTCTTGCGAACTCTGCCGGGTCCGTCTTCCGACTGCCAAGGGACTCCAGAGTGAGGAAGGTAAATAGGTCCGCGCCAGGAGAAATGAAAGAGAAGAACAAAAAAAAATGGGATTAAGTTGTGTGTCCGAGGCTCGTATTACGGGACCGGGAGTGAGGGAAACCACGTGCTCTTGTGTATTTTACAATATCACTGGTGTGCTCTCTTTCAAAATATGCTACAATGAACAGCATACATTGTAGGAGAAAAATGCCTTCACTGATTGTTTTTGTGCAGGAAGGTGTGTCTTCCTGCACAAAAACAAACTCCACATGACACAGATATTCTTACACCATGGTGCAAGGGTGCCTGTATCACCATATGCCTGCAGTTTAAGCAGCAGTGCAGAGGGAAGGACAGACTTCCAACATATTTATGTACACATTTTGCATCTCTGTGCTTTGGAAGTAGGTCAGCATGCTGTAGCTAAAGAGTTTACAGTGTCATGCTACAGCACTTCCTTATAGTTCTGCAGTTATACATTTACCATATATGACAAATGCATTCTGTAGTCAATTATACAATATGTATACATTTATGTAAACTTTCACATACTAGCATATACATTAGCTCTTTCTTTATGCAGAGTAGTTAGGTCTGAAAATAACTTTTTTTTTTTTTGTACTTTTATATATTTTTTTATTTTTAGAACTTTTTTTGTCTTTTTTTGTTTTTTTTTAAAAGAAAAAAAAAGGCAACAGGACGAACAAAACCATGAACTTTGAGGGAATAAAAAAAAATAGCATTGATGATTATCAATTACTCTGCAAACTAGGTCTACTGATTGCTCCCCATAACAAATTAAACAATTGCACTTCACGCAGTGCATTCTAACTTTCCCAAATTGGGGATGTATGTCTGGTGGCGATGTTGAAGGTGATGCCTCAGAGGTACTTGGAATCGCCGATGGTGGAGGTACATTTTGGCGCAGTCTTCTACATTCTTCGTGAGCATAGTTGACAGGATGCATGGATTGGAGGTGCTTGCGCATACTAGCAGTGCCACAGGAGTATTTCTTGTTTGGATCTCCTCTGGACAGTACTGCTTGGCAAATGTTGCACGTTACTTTGGAGGCATTACATTTCTTTTGCCCCTCTGGAAAAGTAAAACATTTCCATACGATGGATGTGTATCTTTTTTCGGAGGGTGAGGTTCTGGGAAAAATTGTTCAGTAACAAAATCACCAGAATCAGATGAGTGTTGCAGTGGTGTAGCCATTTTTGATTCCCAAACAAGAAGTTCAGGTTTCCAAGGAACAAGAAGTGACGTTCTTTTCAGGATAGGTCTTCTCGTAAGGAAGGTCTAAGAAGAGTAATTGAAATGGGTGGGGTTCTTCAACAGTTAGAACAGTAAGTGCTATAAACCAATGAAATCTCTTTTTTTTGGTCACATGGGATCCGCGTTGGGTGTGTACACGCAGCACGCATCTAGCGCGACTTCTCAAAATTGCATTTAAAAGTAAAATACGTTTATTAAAACTAAAAGAATATTTTTTCCCCTTAATATTTATATTAAATACACATATATATATATTCACAGAAAAAACCATAGGTTATAGACCATATATAGTTAGGAATTAGCATTTACAAAACCTTGAAAATTCACTGAAAAAACCATAGGTTATAGACCATATATAGTTAGGAATTAGCATTTAGAAAACCTTATTTTACTCACACAAAACCATTGAAATTCCATATATAGTTAGTTGCACTAACTATATATCGCGCACCCGCAATCCACTGCTGATGATGTCACATATTACATCATTCATGACATGGTCAGTGACATCACTGATGACATCACTGATGACATCTCAAATGATATCACTGATGACATCACTGATGACATCTCATTTGACATCATTCTTGTGCTAATACGATAAACCTCTTCAGACTCTAATATAACCTTAGATACACTCAGTGTATACAGACACTCACACACTGTCACTCATCCATGGAGTTACTCACACACCTAGTCAGTCATGCAAAGAAACAATCTCACCTCCATTTCCTCAACTATACAGTTATACACACCTTACTTATTCAAACATATACTAACACATATTTACTCTCTTATACAATCCCTGATACAAGTTCACAATGATCCATACAGCCACTCACACATTCAGTGGCTCTCATGCACAGTTATTTATATATGCCAACTCTCACATGTACTGTGTTTTACATATGTACTTACTATGACATGTAGCATTGAGATATCCATTCACTCATCAATACACTCATGCACACAGTCAACCGCCCATGTAGCTTTTTCCACATGCACTCTTGAACTCATACACCTAGTGAATCAACTGCTCACACATCTATGCACAGAGTCACACACCTCCCAGCCACGCCCACACAAACTCAATCTCCCATAGAAATACTTGGGCAACCAATTAATAACACATATAGCCTCTCGTATAGCTAATGATCAACACATGCAGCAGTTTACATCACAACAGACATAATGATGCACAAATTAAGACAGTTTAGTCACTAACCCATGCATTCAGTGAGACACATTTAATCACTCACTCATACAGTCAGTCACGCACCTACTAAATCCTTCATCCAGACACTTATACATCCACTCATTCTTCAATATCTAAGACATATTTTAACTTTACAGAAACATACAGTCACTGGATGTTGTCATCAGTGATGTCATTTGAGATGTCATCAGTGATGTCATCAGTGATGTCACTGACCATGTCATGAATGATGTAATATGTGACATCATCAGCAGTGGATTGCGGGTGCGCGATATATAGTTAGTGCAACTAACTATATATGGAATTTCAATGGTTTTGTGTGAGTAAAATAAGGTTTTCTAAATGCTAATTCCTAACTATATATGGTCTATAACCTATGGTTTTTTCAGTGAATTTTCAAGGTTTTGTAAATGCTAATTCCTAACTATATATGGTCTATAACCTATTGTTTTTTCTGTGAATTTCATTGGTTTTTTAACAGCTAATATCTGTAGCTGTAAAATGTATTCTTCTTTAAATCCCAAAATATATTTTATATGTTTATGAATAATTTTTTTTTAAAATATTTTTTTTTCTTCGTTCCCGCTTCGCGAATCGGGAAGCTTCCCGTTAGCTGACCTTGATGCCGCGAAATAGACCGCGAGCCGGTAAACGTTTCTTTACCGCAAGTGCCGCGTTAGAAAACAACATCGTGACGCCTCCCGTCCGCATGACGTTTCACGTTGTCGCGTGATACGTCATATGACGTGCTACGTTAGCGAACTGGTACGCGAAGCGAGTCGCAAAGCGCAGGTTTCTGGAAGCAAACCGGGAGGCCCTGCAAAGCGCTTAACGTAAACACAGCAAGTCATGTGACTTGGTAATAACACTTTTCATTGGTTCATTTCACTTTTGGTTTCCTAATGATGTAAGACTAGGTCATATAATCTAAAATGAACACTTTTGATTGGTTGAGAACTCTTGTTTTTCCCAAATGATGAAAATCCCTCCTTCTTTCCTCACTCTGACTTTCATCATTGTGAGAGAAAGACCCTTTGTGATCACTGAGCAATGGCTTCTTTAGTAGCTTCAGCTGGTGCTTCCCCACCACCTCCACCACATCCAAGGAAGAGTGGACCACCTGCTCAAGTTGTAATTCAACAAGAAGAAGAAGAAGAGGAACAGGAGGACGAGCACGAAGAGAGGCAGTTTTTGCCTGAGCAGCCCAGGACGTCTCACCGGAAAGAAAACTTCATTTGGCAATTTTTTAAAATTCCCAAAGGTCAGAAAAAAGTAAATGCAAGATACGTAACTTGCCTTATATGTCAAGATAGACTGTCCAGAGGGACCGACAAAAAATACAGTTTCGGAAACTACACAATGCATCGCCATATGACTAGGTGGCATCCTAACAACTACAGTGCTGCACAGTTTCGGAACGACCTAGATAATCTCCCTATTATGGCCAGAAGATCTGTTGTACCGGAAGTAACGGGACCAGAGGGCAGGGAGATGGTGCCAAATATACAAATGAGATTTGGTGATGTAAAACACACCTGCGCATTTTGCGATGGATTCATTTCCTACGGAGAAAAAAGCATCACTCTGATCAACAGAGCTATTGACTATCATATGCAAGTTTGTCCGAAACGCCCAAAATAATAAATACTTCTTTTTTTTGTTTTGTTGCTCCTGTTGAGCCCTTTACAATGAATCGTTTTCATTGCCCCCTCCAAGAAAAACCCCAAAAAATATAAAACTGTTCCGAAAAATTCAAAAACAGTAAAAAAATGTTCAGAAAAATAAAAAAAAAAGTTCTTTTCAGAACTACCTCCCCGTTATTAAAAAATTGGTACAATATTTGGAACTGTGCCAACCTCTATTTCTCTTAGTTCGCTTCCTAGTTCGCTCGCTGGTACGCGAACTGGAAGCGAACCAAAAACAGTAAGTATAAGGGAAGGAAACACACACTTATGTTAAAAGAAAGACAGCTATAGGGGAGTAAACTAGAGATACCATTACCCGTAATCCACTGCTGATGATGTCACATATTACATCATTCATGACATGCTCAGTGACATCATCAGCAGAGGATTGCGGGTTTTTTGGCAACATGCCTTATCCACGGTTTAATAACGCTGCCTTTTGCTTTATATAAGTTTTCAAATTGTATGAAATATATACCAATAGGTCGTTATGAACCTTTAGGTAGTGCTTTTCTTCATGAGGTCTGGTCGCTTCCATACACATACAGATGTTTCAAAGATGATCAAGAAGTTTATCTGAATGGAGAGGAATGCACTGAGACGCCAGATCATTCACTAATGTGTAGGCACATACAGTTACACGATTCATGCAACAAACACCGACCAAATATGGCTTGCGTGTTGCAAGGCACGCCAGTTCCTGCTATCATCCCCACGTTCAAGTTGTTGGAAAATGGTAGTTATTTGATGCTCAATAATGAAGATTGTTCTGAGTTAATTAAAAGTATTCCTTTTATCGTAACAGTAAGTGAACGGGTTATTTGCTGCAGAAATGTTCTATTTCCTCCCACACATGAACATAGGGAGTTTTCAATCTGGCCACAAATACCAACCTTGGGACACGTTTCAACGGCATGGCAAGAATAAGAGCTCTTTTGTCTCAGAGAGAGGTGGCCTTGAGTTCGGCCCGTGAAACTTTCGTACTTCACATAGCGAACACCCGTACACAGGTTTGCCTTTCAATTTCTGCAACATGTTTCCGACTATCTTTAACGCATCCTCCACAAAATCCCTGGCACACTTTTTTAAAGTTGTTACCAGTGGTCTCGTGACTTCATTTGAGAAAATCTTTGGAGTCATCCCTGCTTCCTTTCATTGTATTTTCTGCACTCTGGTTCGTGGATTGGCATTTTTACTTGCATTACCAGCGGACGCTCTTGTGCTTTTTTACATTTTTAAATATGGATGTCCCTCCTATGCAACCTCCGACCCTGCAGCTGCTGACACTGTTCCGCAATCGCATGCTAGAATATTATGGCACAATGCCGTTGGCGATATTAAGCACGGCATATGGATTATCTTTTCGGTTCTCCTACTTCACCTGTGTCCAGCCTGTATTTCACTGCCTGACCTGTGATTTCGATTGGGCCATTGATTTGTGTCTCTGCGGACCGGTTTCTCCTGACGTCGACTTTAATCAGCTGATGACTCCTATCATTACTCACGAGTTGGTTTGTCCTGGCGAAAGGATTATGGCTGTGGCATTGATGCATGGACTACTTGGTCCCTGGAATTTACTGGCGGCAGCACAGTCTTTCTTGGAACAGAGCTTTCTTGAAAACCCACCGAGCTGTCCTCTGATGGTGATAGAGGATCCGGTGCTGGGAGAGCACGTATGTTCTTTTCCGCTTTTAAATTGGATGGCTGAACTGTTTTCGGATGAAGACGGTGACTTCCTATTGGAGGCTGTTGCAGCTTATTTTGCATACACAGTTATGTCATAGACCTTTTTCATGTTTGATATGCTGAGTACTAGCATTTCATTGACAATTCATTGACTTATTTGTCAAGTTTTTATTATTTACCTTGCCTATTGGCTTAAGACTCGATAAAGTACTTGGCTGTTTTATTTTTCTTTAGCATTAAATTTTCCTAGTTTTTAATGCTTTACCTTGCGGACCGTCCACATATAAACTTGCAATCTGCTCTCATGAGATGGCACTTCTATTATCTTATTCAGTTCGTTTCCGGATCATGAGGAGGTGTCATCTAGGTCCTGGATATCTTTACACCGTGTTAAGTTAGCATGGGCTCATTCCCGGTTTAAACGCCATTTTTCCTTTTTTGCAACTTCTGCACACGACACTTAGTTGTTGCTTTAGCTTTCCACCTAGTAGTTCATCGTGGTTTACATGAGAATAATATGTTATTGGTCTACTATCTGCTTTACTTGTTAAACTATATCTGTACAGCGAGTGCTAAAGTTTCAAGAACAACACGATACAGAATTGTTATGAGGTCTGATCTCCACGACTTCATACTCATAACATAAGTGCAACTTCTGCCAATTTTGGGCATGAGGCGGGTTTTATATTGCTTTGCCGAACACACATACACAACAGTTGATGCGGTTCACATGAAGAGAGAGCTGGTGTATGCTGATGTGATTCCTTCAAATCTAAGACACTAAAGTATGGGCACGCCCTAAACCAACACAAAGAGACCTTCTTAGCAAATAATATAATATGTGTATTAGGGAGGGTGAGATATAAGCAGCCGCGGGCCGTGGAGGGAGTTACGATGGGGCAGGGAGGCGGGGAGGGGGAGAAGCAGGGTGGAGCCCTCTCTACCTTGCCCCTCCCCCTCCCCGCCTCCCTGCCCCACCGTAACTCCCTCCACGGCCCGCGGCTGCTTATAAGTGTTGCTAACTCTTATTCATTTACAGCATGTTAACATACTGTCACCATTCGCTTTTTATGTACTAGTAACTATGCTGGTAATTTTGCTACTGATAATATGTGTACTTGTATTCTCCACCCTGCTTCTCCCCCTCCCCGCCTCCCTGCCTCACCGTAACTCCCTCCACGGCCCGCGGCTGCTTATAAGTGTTGCTAACTCTTATTCATTTACAGCATGTTAACATACTATTACCATTCACTTTTTATGTACTAGTAACTATGCTGGTAATTTTGCTACTGATAATATGTGTACTTTTATTATCTAAGGTACTACGCCTGAGAAGACGGCATTAGTAAATAAACATTTCAAATACACATCTGTTCTTCTTAACTCCATGTTCTGGTTTCTAAGAAATCTATAACGACCGACTGTTCATGAGTTCCACGTATCCTGAGGTACTATAAGTTCATATTCTGGATTGTCTAAACATTGAGAGTTTGTTATATCCAATGTGACACTGTACCTAGCTTGCTAAATAGTTTTTGATTACTAACGTGAGTTTTGGGACACCCTAATTCGCCGAGGTTCCAATCCTCTGTCCACAGTTCTGTGTGAGAACAGAAACCCTGCGACAGGGGCACCCCCGACCCTTGCTGGAGCTTCATCACACTTGCGATACAACTCCAGCAATGCATTCGCCGAGGTTCCAATCCTCTGTCCACAGTTCTGTGTGAGAACAGAAACCCTGCGACAGGGGCACCCCCGACCCTTGCTGGAGCTTCATCACACTTGCGATACAACTCCAGCAATGCGCCACCTTTACGGCACAGATACATCACGCATCTGTGCTGTTTTTGCCCCATGATGCGCCGCATTGTAAATGCAGCACACCATAGGTGACGGAACAGCGGCACAGAATGACTAACACATCCCTGGTGATGCGCCAGTCATCATAAATGTATCCCTATGCTTCTTATCTTGTTAGAGATGAACCGCCATATGTATCATCAAAGTTATTTGCATTTCCTAAATAGCGAACTTTAAGGAATAAATAGCGATTCTTTACCATTCCTAGTTTGCGATGAGCTATTTGCTAATTAGCCGAATGTAGCCCAATGAAGCCCAATGTAGCCCAATGTAGCCCAAAGATGGCCGCCAGACACACAAAAAAACAAATGTAGCCCAAATATCAGCCAGATGTAGCCCAACTATAGCCCAGTGACAGAATGACCAATCAGCTTCGCAAACCTCCGTTACGCGAAGCGGAGCGCTGTTACAGATATATATCTTTTTTTGAACGTTAATTTCTCAAAATCCACTGGAGCACATATATTGAGACCTAGCAAAGGCACATCGGGCTACCAGTCCCTAATATTTTGCCAAGTTTCGTGCAAATCCATTCAGCCGTTCAATTATTATTATTATTATTTTTTTTTGCCCCGCGGGGCCCTTTTAAAACCTCCACATCAAACCTAGGGGGTCAGCGAGGATCTACTATGCCCCCTTATAGTTATTTCCCCCTTTGTTTTGACCTCCTCTTGTCTCTCGATCCTACCGAGAGACAAGATGGCGGCCGCTACGGACTGTTTGGAATGTTGACAGACGCCGGAGAACCAATCAGCTTCGCTTCACAAAGCTCCGTTGCGCGAAAAGTCCGCGAACCAGTGCGCTGCCCGGTCCGCTGTTACAGATATATATCTTTTTTTAAACGTTAATTTCTCAAAATCCACTGGAGCACATATATTGAGACCTACAAAAGGCACATCGGGCTACCAGTCCCTACAATTTTGCCAAGTTTCGTGCAAATCCATTCAGCCGTTCGGGCTAAAAGTGAGGCCAACCGCCCTATGGAAAACTCAATGTTAAAAACACGTTTTGGGACCCCCCTTTTTTCTCGGCCCCCACTGGACGAACCCCCCCCAGGGCTGCTTAGAAACAAAATGTGCCATTTTCCTGAAAATTTCAGCCAATTCCGTCCACAAACGCCAAAGTTATTAGACATAGAATTTTCAAAAAACCCATAGAGAAAAAATCCTAACTATATATACCTCCTGGCGACCGCCAGTAGGTAATATATATATATATATATATATATATATATATATATATATATATATATATATATATATATATATATATATATATATATATATATATATATATATATATATATTCACTGAAAAAACCATAGGTTTCACACCAGTTATAGTTAGCTGAAAGTTTTACTTGCATAAAACCATTGAAATTCCCATGTTATAGTTAGTTGGACTCACTATAACTTGCGCGTGCAATGCACTGCTGATGACGTCACATATTACATCACTCATGACATGGTCAGTGACATCACTCATGACATCACTGATGACACCATCCAGTGAATGTGTCTCTTTCTGAAAAATAAATATGTGTTATATATGTATATGTTATTAAATATCTTAGTGAATACATATATTAGTGAGTAATGTTTAAATATTTAAATATATGGATTAGTGTTTGACTTTGTGTATAAGTGGCTGCATGGGTTGGTGAGTAGCTACATGTGTATGTATATGGGTTATTAGATGTTTTTCTTAGTATCAGTATGAGTGTTTGTATGGTTTGGTGGGGGTATTACTTAGCACATAGATGCATGAATGAGTGACTCTCTTTGTATGTCTTTTGAAGACAGCATATGTGCAAGACTGTATGGGTGGATGAGTGTGTATATGTGTGTGTTTGTGAGTGAATGACTGTTTCACTAGTGTCTTTATCAGTAACTACATATGTTTTAATCTAATATATGTGAATATTGATGTATATAAGTGAGTACATGTAAGAGTAAGAGATTGTAAGAGTTCCTAGTTTAAATAAGTATGTGTTTCTATAAGTTATTGTTTAAGAGAGTAAGTATGTGTAAGTTTCCTTAGAAGTAAGGTGGTAGTGTGTGTATAGCTGTATATGCAAATAAATGGATGTTCAATAGTTTATTTGTATATGTGAGTATGTGTGTGAGTAACTTTTGGATGACTAGATGTGTAACAGGATGTATAGGTGTATCACTACATATGATGAGTGAGTATATGTATGAGTGACTATATAGAACTGTTTGTGAATGAGTGGATGTGTATATAGTTGACGGAATTACTGAATTGGTTGTTGTAACTGGTATGGTATCTCCGTTTTTTTGAAAATTTTTGTTTCTATTTTTCAATATGTGTTTCAAGGGTTACATTACAGTGAAAGGAGGTCTGTCACTCTGTCACAAGGATGGTGTCATCAGTGATGTCATGAGCGATGCCACTGACCATGTCATGAGTGATGTAATATGTGACGTCATCAGCAGTGCATTGCACGCGCAAGTTATAGTGAGTCCAACTAACTATAACGTGGGAATTTCAATGGTTTTATGCAAGTAAAACTTTCAGCTAACTATAATTGGTGTGAAACCTATGGTTGTTTCAGTGAATTTAATAGGTTTTTTAAATGCTAATTCCTAACTATAACTGGTGTTAAACCTATGGTTTTTTCAGTAAATTTCAATGTTTTTTAATAGCAAATCTTTATAGGTATAGAAAGTGAAAAATTTTAAAACGAATTTTATATTGTATAAATATTTTATTATTATTTTATTTTTTTATTTTTAACCCGGGGCGCTCCCGGGGCGCGTACTGGTGAACGCACGGGTAAGCGCAATATTACGGCGCACCCTGGGGCGCATACCGGGGAGCGTCCCGGGAGCGCTATTCCCGCAAACGAAAACGACATTGTGACGTATCGCGTAGACGCGTGATGCGTCATATGACGCACAGCGTAAACGCGCCCGGAAGCACGCGAGCACCTACGATCGCGGAACGTCCTGACGCGCTTACGCTACGCACCCCGGGCATGCCCCAGAGCGCGACTACAGGCGCGCCCCGGGGCGCGTAGCGTAAGCGCGTCGGGTCATGTGACCTGAAAATAACACTTTCTATTGGTGCAGAACAGTTTTGGTTTCCAAATGAGTAAAGCCTGGGTCTTGTGACCTGAAAATAACACTTCTCATTGGTTCAGGACAGTTTTTTTTCTCCAAATGATGAAAAACCCCACCTTTCTTCCTTATTCTGACTTTGTTCTTTGACTGAGGAAGACCTGTTTCACCTATAGAGATAATTCTTTTGTAATTTGAAATGGCTACAGTAGCAGCAACAGCTGGAGCATCTGCACCACCACCACCACCACCACCACCAAGAGGACCACCACAACAATACATTGGTGGTGAAGAAGAGGAGGAGGAGGAAGAGGAGGAGGAGGAGGGAAGAAGATGGCTGCCTGAACAAAATACCCCATACAAGCCAAGGCCACACATTGTATGGGAGTTTTTTTCACTTCCAGAGGGCAAGAAAAAAGTTAATGCAGCCAAGGTTACTTGTCGAATCTGTGGCGCAGAATTCTCAAGGGGCAATCCAAACAAAAAATATTCATTTGGTAATAATACCATGATTCGACATATGACCCGGAAGCATCCTAACAACTATTCTCGTGCAGAGATCAGGGAACTGGCCAGTAACCTCCCCCAGTATTCAAGGACCACCTCCAAAAGAAAGCAACCCACTCAATCGGGACCAGAAACAACGGAGATGATGCCTTGTATTCAACCACGATTTGCTGATTTTAGAATCACATGTATTGAATGTGGCAAGCTCATCGCCTATGGTGAAAAGAGCGTAAAGCTCGTCGTCCTTGCTGGTGACAATCACAATTGCCCCCAAAAAAAGTACTTTTTTCCGTTTTTTGTTTTTTGCTCCAGTTGAGCCATTTTCAATTCCCTTTTTTTTTGTTTCTCCCCATAAAAAATACAAAAAAAATATAAAACTGTTTTGAAAAGCCAAAAAAAGTACAAAATGTTCAAAAAACATTAAAAAAATTATAAAACAAAAAAAAGAAGAAAAAAACCAGTTCTTTTTAGAACTACATTTCATTTATAAAATTAAACCTATATTTTTAAAGAATCTCTGTCAATTTTTTTTCCTTAGGGTACGCGTACCGGGGCGCGCCCCCCAAAAAAAGATTTTATTTTTTTAATGAAGCAGTTAGCATGAGGGAAGAACACAAAGAGAGTTATGTTAAGAGAAAAAGAGCTACAGGATGAACACAGAGGGATTGTTTATTACATAGTAAAAAATAGAGAAGGTGTAATAGGATGAAAGTGAGAAAAGTAAAATGACTAAAGGAGCAAAAGAAAGGAAGAGAGAGGAAGAAGACTAAAGTAGAGATAGTGGGAGAATGTGAGTGGGTGTGAAAAGAAAAAGAAAGGACAGTAAAAAATGGAGAATGAAGGGTAGTGGCGGAACCGGGATAAATGAAGAACGGTGAGGGAGGGTGAGAAAAGACCAGTTAGTATAAGTAAAGAGGGGTGAAAGAGGGGGAAAAATTGAATTAGGATAAGACATGGGGAGTGACAAAGAGAAAGGACAAAGAGAGTAAAGGAAACAGTACCTGAATGGGTTTGAGTGAAACAGTAAAGAAAGATAAGTAATGCAGTATGTGTGACTTATAGGGAGTCAGTGGGTGTAGGTCGGGGTGTGGGTGTGTAAGGTGTGTCTGTGGCTGTGTGGGGTGTTTCGGTGTGGGTGGAGGTGAGGGTGTGTGAAATATGTGTGAGGAGTGTATGAGTGTGGGGTGTATATGTGTTCGATAAATGTGTGTGTATGGAATGTGTGTGTGTGTGAGAGGATTTTTTGTGTGTATGAGGTATGTGTGTGGTGTATGTGTGGGGCATATGTTAGAGGTGTGTATATGTGTTGGGAGGGGGATGAGGTGTGTGTGTAGGAGTAAGGTAAATAATTAAGAAAAAGAGAATGAGTGAAGAAGCAAAGGAAGGGAACAGAGGGTAAGTAAAGTAAAGAATAGGGATTGAAAGAAGTTGAATATGAGAGGGGAAATAGGGAAATTGGAGTAAACATGTAGAATAAGAATAAGTGAGGGAAGCAGAGTAAACACACAGGAGTGAGGTTGGTTGAGAAAATGTTAGTGAGCTTAAAGCAAAGGGTGATAACAAAATACATTTTTTAGTCATACTTACCATATAATAAGTGTAACTTTAATTACATTTTTTAACTACACTTTGTATCTGTGAAAGACAGAAGAAAAAATAAGGTATAATCACTAAAATACATATTTTAAATTAAAAGATACAAATGAAGAGGTCAAAAATCATAACAGTGTATTTAGAAATAAAGTAAGAGTGAAGGACACAAAAAGGGAAATAAAGTAAGGTAGAAGGATAAAAAGAGAAAAAAGAAATAGAAGGAGAGCAAATTACTAAGAGTAAGGCATATAGATTCACTGACAGAGAGGAAGAGAAGAGCAGAGAAATGAACTGAAGGTAAGAAAGATACTAAAAGAATGTGAGTTAGCAAAACTAAGTCAGGAAACAGTAGTAAGTAAAAAGATAATGACAGAGATGGAAAAGAGTCTAATTAAGAATGCATTTAGAAGAATGAGGAATAGAAGATAACTAAGAGTAAGTGAAGAACAGTCATAGAGTGAAGGGATGAAGAGAGAGAGAATAATATACAATGATTGAGGGAAATGGAGTGAGGAAGTTAGTAAAGAGACACACTAAGAGAAATACTGAGTGAGGTGGAGTACAATGAGTGAGCAAAGGAAATGAGTAAGGGAGCAAAAAAACAAAACAGAAGAGAAAACGACTAAAACAGTGGTAATGAGAGAAACTAATTTGGTGATGAAAGTAAAGAGAAGGACATTGAAAGAAAGGAAATGAGGGATACTAATGGAACCAGAGTAAAAGAAATAGGATGAAGAACGATGACAGAGGAGCAGTGAAGTTGTTGTAAAAGAAATGATGGAAGGTAGATAAACACAATTGAACATAACACAAGGAGAGTGAGGCACTGAGGACATAGAGGTAGTGAACGAAAAATAGGGAGAAGAGGTCAAAAGAAAAGAGCAAACAAAGATAAGCGAGGGAGAGTGGGTGATTTATAGTGATAGAGTGCGACAATACTGCTGAGTGAGTAAAGAGGAATTAGTAAAAGAGCAAAGTAAGAAAATACGGAAAAGGGAAGTAAAGCAGAGAGACTGAAAGCTGAAAAGTTATGCAAGGGAGAGAGGGGATGCAGACAGTTGAAATGAGAATAAGGGGTTGTGAAAGAAGAGGAGAAAAAGAACGGGGTTCAAAGAGAGTGAAAGAAAGACATTATAAGTGAGTAAAAAGAGCTTTAAGAGGGTGGAAAAAGAAAAGTGAGTGTGAGACAATGAGAATATTATTTAAATTACAGAATAAAAACTATAGATTAACTTGTACAACAGGTCACATAGTTTATTTTTGCTGTTCTCAGAATACATTGAATTTCACTTAAAAAAGTGAGTTCAAACTACTCATCATATTCCAGCGGGGAAAAAAAACACAATCACAAAGATTGTGTTTTTAAAAAAAACATCCAAGGTTACAAATAACAAATATACACTAATCTTTGATTTACTTACTTTTCCTTTAGGCCAAATAGTATATCATTAAGGTACGCTTCTCGTTGGAAAGTACTCAGCTGTTTACTAAAAATTCCATTTCATCGACTTTCTAGAAGAAAAGCTCCAAGAACATCTGAAATATTTTCATTATTTTCATATACTCTTTTTTTTCACTCATGACTCTTTGCTCATTCCTTAACTTTTCCTCTAGGCCAAATAATGTTAGATGTATGAGCATATTTTCAAATTACTTTAAAGAAACTCTGAAATTACCATTTTTAAATAGCAAACTAACCTTTATTAACTGCTCCCGTCTTCATACGCCAATTACCTTTAATTAAATTTTGGTTCTAAAAACATTAGATATGAATTTTTTAAGTCAAAAGGCAAACGTTGTTTAAAAGTCAATGAGTATCGTTACAAAGGGTCCAATCTTTGCAACTTTTTAAATAGCATGTGTAATGCCCTGATGTTGTTGAAGGACCGTCATGATAAATAATAGCTACAGTTCCAAATGTTCTTCCTGAAATGGATAACTGAGAAGCCACAACATTTTTAATAGAAGTTGTCAATTTCGTTCCATCAGGTCTACATCGTTGGAACATTAAAATGCCATAGTGACCGTAACTTTGTAGAAATAATGTGGACAGCATTGCAGACTTACATTGGGTACACACCATATTGTGATCAGCTGCTTTAACTAGATTATTGAAAGACACTGATTTGCAATCTGGTAAAGTCAAATATATAAATCTTTCAGTGTCTATTCTAGTAGTACTTGATGAAGTACAGTTATCACAGTCATGTTGCCATTGATAAGAAAGGTTAAAAAGATTTTTTATATCTACTCCTTCATCTTGCAATACATCAAACATATACATTAAAAATTCCTGACAATCCTGCTGAATTATCTGTGAAAATTGATTTTGACCAGAACATATGTCTAGATGATTTCTAATTTCTGAAACACTTTCTATTTTTGCTCTTTCACTGCTCCATTTCTCTAACACAGAATTCAATAAACAGCACAATGTTTGATCCCGATTTTCAACAATCTGTTTTTGTAAATTTTGAAGAAAAAAACCAACATTAACTACTACATTAGCATAGCAGTTGACACCAGAACTGTTTTCAAACTGAAATCCAACAACATCTTCAACAGAATCCTTTTTCTTTCTCTTTACAATTACACTTTTATCTACTTTTTGCTTTTTTGCTAGTATCTCACTGCAATTAATCTCATTTCTTCTTTTTCGGACTACCACACGTTTTTCAAACAGAGGATATTGAGGCAAATGTGGAGCATACTCTCTTCTTAACCTATTGTATTCTTTAACACAATCTAGATCAGCAGAAATCTTTGTTTCATCACACTCAATCAAGTACAATCCTGATAAAGTTCTGACTCGTGATAATGCCACATATGCCATACCCTCTTTAAACACAGAACTTCCAATGTTCACCAAAGCACTATCTACACTTAAACCTTGAGATTTATGAATTGTCACTGCATATGCCAAACAAACAGGAAACTGTTTTCGGCGAACATATAAGTCTTTCACAAGCAAAAATCTAGCTGAACAACGACAAATTTGTTCTATTTCGTCAATGCCATCAAATTTAATTTTTAAAATTTCAATTCCATCTCTATTTTTGTAATTCACAAAACCAACAACATGACCCATTGCTCGATTTACCAGACCTCTTTCAACATTTAAATTCCTTCTCAAAATGATACGACAATTTAAACACACATTCAGAGTCTTTTCAAAACCAGCAGTTTTAGATATAGTCTTCTCCAATGAATCCAATTTTGATTTTCAAATTTTCTGACAAAATAATTGTTGCTCCCATATGCTCTATTGTATCTATAGCTTCCAGTTTCACTATCTCTTCATTTTCTAACTTCAACATTTTGTTGTTGAACATGGAACATTCTTTCAGAGTAGGCATCAAACATATGCCAGATTTCTTCTCGTTAATCTTCTTAGAAATATTCTCTGGAAGAATGTTTTCATTTGGGTACAAATTAGAAATTAATCGTCCATGTAAAGCTTCTTTCCCATGCTGACTTATTTTTCCGATTCTTACATCTTGTAGAATATTTTTATAATCTTCACCCTTTTCCTGCCGCATATTTTGGAGTAGTTCTGCATATTTGAAATTTAACCATATATTAACGTTTCCAATGCTTCCTAGGCACTCCCTGGTATCTTCATGCGTGACCATTTTAAACACTGGTTGACCTTTCACTGGAGTCAACTGCAGTAGATCTCCAAAAACAATAATGTGTTTTCCTCCAAATAAGACATCATAGTCTGTTCTAAGAATTTCTTGCATTCTCAAATGCACAAAAGCAAGCATTACATTTGAGACCATGCTTACTTCATCAATGATAAGAAGTTTCATTTTCTTCAGGATTCTCAAAACTTCACAGCACGCATCTCCAGATAGCTTGTGGTATTGCAATTTGTTATCATGCTATACTGGCAGCATCAGTAAACGATGTAAAGTAATCCCTTTAATATTATGTGCTGCCAGCCCAGTTGGAGCGGTAATAACACAAGACAGTGGTGATTCAGTCCTTTTCTGCAGATAAGTTGCAATTGCTTTAATCAGAAAACGTTTTCCAGTTCCCGCTTCTCCACTCATGTACAGTCGGACAGGCTTAAATGATGTACATGAGCACTCTTTCTAGTAAAAGAGCAAAGTAAGAAAATACGGAAAAGGGAAGTAAAGCAGAGAAACTGAAAGCTGAAAAGTTATGCAAGGGAGAGAGGGGATGCAGACAGTTGAAATGAGAATAAGGGGTTGTGAAAGAAGAGGAGAAAAAGAACGGGGTTCAAAGAGAGTGAAAGAAAGACATTATAAGTGAGTAAAAAGAGCTTTAAGAGGGTGGAAAAAGAAAAGTGAGTGTGAGACAATGAGAATATTATTTAAATTACAGAATAAAAACTATAGATTAACTTGTACAACATGTCACATAGTTTATTTTTGCTGTTCTCAGAATACATTGAATTTCACTTAAAAAAGTGAGTTCAAACTACTCATCATATTACAGCGGGGAAAAAAAACACAATCACAAAGATTGTGTTTTTAAAAAAAACATCCAAGGTTACAAATAACAAATATACACTAATCTTTGATTTACTTACTTTTCCTTTAGGCCAAATAGTATATCATTAAGGTACGCTTCTCGTTGGAAAGTACTCAGCTGTTTACAAAAAATTCCATTTCATCGACTTTCTAGAAGAAAAGCTCCAAGAACATCTGAAATATTTTCATTATTTTCATATACTCTTTTTTTTCACTCATGACTCTTTGCTCATTCCTTAACTTTTCCTCTAGGCCAAATAATGTTAGATGTATGAGCATATTTTCAAATTACTTTAAAGAAACTCTGAAATTACCATTTTTAAATAGCAAACTAACCTTTATTAACTGCTCCCGTCTTCATACGCCAATTACCTTTAATTAAATTTTGGTTCTAAAAACACTAGATATGAATTTTTTAAGTCAAAAGGCAAACGTTGTTTAAAAGTCAATGAGTATCGTTACAAAGGGTCCAATCTTTGCAACTTTTTAAATAGCATGTGTAATGCCCTGATGTTGTTGAAGGACCATCATGATAAATAATAGCTACAGTTCCAAATGTTCTTCCTGAAATGGATAACTGAGAAGCCACAAAATTTTTAATAGAAGTTGTCAATTTCGTTCCATCAGGTCTACATCGTTGGAACATTAAAATGCCATAGTGACCGTAACTTTGTAGAAATAATGTGGACAGCATTGCAGACTTACATTGGGTACACACCATATTGTGATCAGCTGCTTTAACTAGATTATTGAAAGACACTGATTTGCAGTCTGGTAAAGTCAAATATATAAATCTTTCAGTGTCTATTCTAGTAGTACTTGATGAAGTACAGTTATCACAGTCATGTTGCCATTGATAAGAAAGGTTAAAAAGATTTTTTATATCTACTCCTTCATCTTGCAATACATCAAACATATACATTAAAAATTCCTGACAATCCTGCTGAATTATCTGTGAAAATTGATTTTGACCAGAACATATGTCTAGACGATTTCTAATTTCTGAAACACTTTCTATTTTTGCTCTTTCACTGCTCCATTTCTCTAACACAGAATTCAATAAACAGCACAATGTTTGATCCCGATTTTCAACAATCTGTTTTTGTAAATTTTGAAGAAAAAAAACAACATTAACTACTACATTAGCATAGCAGTTGACACCAGAACTGTTTTCAAACTGAAATCCAACAACATCTTCAACAGAATCCTTTTTCTTTCTCTTTACAATTACACTTTTATCTACTTTTTGCTTTTTTGCTAGTATCTCACTGCAATTAATCTCATTTCTTCTTTTTCGGACTACCACACGTTTTTCAAACAGAGGATATTGAGGCAAATGTGGAGCATACTCTCTTCTTAACCTATTGTATTCTTTAACACAATCTAGATCAGCAGAAATCTTTGTTTCATCACACTCAATCAAGTACAATCCTGATAAAGTTCTGACTCGTGATAATGCCACATATGCCATACCCTCTTTAAACACAGAACTTCCAATGTTCACCAAAGCACTATCTACACTTAAACCTTGAGATTTATGAATTGTCACTGCATAGGCCAAACAAACAGGAAACTGTTTTCGGCGAACATATAAGTCTTTCACAAGCAAAAATCTAGCTGAACAACGACAAATTTGTTCTATTTCGTCAATGCCATCAAATTTAATTTTTAAAATTTCAATTCCATCTCTATTTTTGTAATTCACCAAACCAACAACATGACCCATTGCTCGATTTACCAGACCTCTTTCAACATTTAAATTCCTTCTCAAAATGATACGACAATTTAAACACACATTCAGAGTCTTTTCAAAACCAGCAGTTTTAGATATAGTCTTCTCTAATGAATCCAATTTTGATTTCAAATTTTCTGACAAAATAATTGTTGCTCCCATATGCTCTATTGTATCTATAGCTTCCAGTTTCACTATCTCTTCATTTTCTAACTTCAACATTTTGTTGTTGAACATGGAACATTCTTTCAGAGTAGGCATCAAACATATGCCAGATTTCTTCTCGTTAATCTTCTTAGAAATATTCTCTGGAAGAATGTTTTCATTTGGGTACAAATTAGAAATTAATCGTCCATGTAAAGCTTCTTTCCCATGCTGACTTATTTTTCCGATTCTTACATCTTGTAGAATATTTTTATAATCTTCACCCTTTGCCTGCCGCATATTTTGGAGTAGTTCTGCATATTTGAAATGTAACCATATATTAACGTTTCCAATGCTTCCTAGGCACTCCCTGGTATCTTCATGCGTGACCATTTTAAACACTGGTTGACCTTTCACTGGAGTCAACTGCAGTAGATCTCCAAAAACAATAATGTGTTTTCCTCCAAATAAGACATCATAGTCTGTTCTAAGAATTTCTTGCATTCTCAAATGCACAAAAGCAAGCATTACATTTGAGACCATGCTTACTTCATCAATGATAAGAAGTTTCATTTTCTTCAGGATTCTCGAAACTTCACAGCACGCATCTCCAGATAGCTTGTGGTATTGCAATTTGTTATCATGCTATACTGGCAGCATCAGTAAACGATGTAAAGTAATCCCTTTAATATTATGTGCTGCCAGCCCAGTTGGAGCGGTAATAACACAAGACAGCGGTGATTCAGTCCTTTTCTGCAGATAAGTTGCAATTGCTTTAATCAGAAAACTTTTTCCAGTTCCCGCTTCTCCACTCATGTACAGTCGGACAGGCTTAAATGATGTACATGAGCACTCTTTCTTCTCATGACTGAATCCATGTTCAACCTCTTCTGTGACTTCGTCATGTATCTGTTTCCGCTCAAGGTTTAATTGTTTCACCAAATCTTCTAAATTAATTATATCCTCTTGAGCTTGCTCCATAGCTCTTTCCACCTCATATATGGCAGTGGCAGCTTCATTTTGGATAATTGGTCCTCCTAGTGGATCCTGATTCAATGAAGCAGAACTCTGACTGTCTTGAGAACTGTCTCTCGCAATCTCTGCAGCAATTGTTGCTTCTTGCTCTATTTCTTCATTCAAAATTTCCAGATAATTTGGAAAAACAGGACATTCTATGGTATCCTTGGTTGCATTAAAAGAGTCTTCATAACAGAGAAAATCTCCAAGTAGTTCCTCTTCTTTACGCCATGGTTTAAAGAGTTGCAAAAGAGCCAAATAGAAAAATTCTCTTTTATCTGGATTTTCACAACTCAATTTTCGATGATTAATCAAATGACCTTTTTTCTGTTTCACTAAACATCCTTCACATCCAATGACAGCATATATTCCATTATTGATATCTTCTCTGATGTTCCTCTTATAAATATATCTTTGCAGAACTTCATAGAGACAAGCGTTCTCAAGATGAGGACTTCTGTTTGGATAGTATGTATCCAACATGTTTGTCTTCAAAATATCTGGGCTTTCTGGTTCTTTCTCTGCCAAATTCTCTATCTCTTGTACTGATTTCAAAACTCGATTTCGTGTTGCAGCAAGACCTAGACTTATCCAAATGATAGTTCTAGATTTGGCATAGAGACTTGCTGATGACAATCGATCAGAACATTCATATGCTCCAATTTCTCGATGCAACAACATCTTCAGACTGTAACTATATAATTTCTTGCTTAGACTCTTTTCATGTGAAATGTCCTCCCACATTTCCTTCAGTTCTGTCTTTTCTTTTTTTGTGATGTAAGACGTCACATATCGAGCCACAGCAATAGAGTTGTCAGCAGCGAATTGAATATCCATGTTAGCATTCCACATGGACAAAATCACTGGGTTGTAGTCGTTGATGTACTTGGAGTCTTCATTTCTTTTTAAATTGTATGTATTTTTTGGTGATTTCCTCGTCACAGTATGTCGCAGAGAAGACATCAAATTATTTACTCTTCCTTTAGAAATCACTGGTCGTGGAAAGCCGAAACGACATTTTGTGTAGAACTTGTCCCTGTTTCTGAATTTTCGACGACAGTACTTTCCACAACGATGGGATTGAAAGCGTAAAACTTGTTGCCTTAAAATGTTTTCTTCGGTAGTTTTCGGAACAGCACATGTTGAATACTCTTCAATGAAGCTCATCACTGTCTCATCCGAATCTGTTCCAAATTTGGGTGCATCTTTAATCCACAACAACATATGTATATGAGGAGCACCTCTCGCTTGATACTCCTTTCTCCAAAAGAAATCCAAAACCTCTCCAAGGGGAGGATTTTTTTCGTTGGTAATAAAGACATCATAGCTTCAAATCTATGATTGAAATATCTGCATACATTCACTGGATCCAAAGAACACAGTTCTCCAGCAGTTTTGAATTCTATATTTTGAATATTTGCATTTGCCTCTCGTAGAAATTGAAGTAAGTCGTCCCATGCATACTCGGCACAGCTAAGAGTGAGGAACCATGTAGGAGTTCCTAAGTTTCTTAGCATGCATTTCAATTCCCCATGACGACGGAACCAATACTCGTTTGTACCACGCTGATAAGCCATGAGATTGATTAAATGGGATTCCAAAATATTATCTTGCAGATTCACTTTCGCCGAAACATTTTGCAAATGTGCTCCACTTTTCAGTATATGGTTTACTGCATAAGAAAGCCCAGACAAGTCACTTTCATACAGTAGATGAAACAAATAGGGAATGCATTGACGAAACCTTGGATCTTCAGCATATAATCTTACAGTTCGGTATTCAGATGCAGGAATTTGTAGTGGTCGATCGTCATATTGTCCACCTCGACCTGTTGGAAATAAATGTGGAAAACAACGAGCTTCCAAACTTTCTTCCCATACACTAATGGGACTTCCTTTTGCTGCTTTCATTTGAAACAAGTCAATTGCATTCCCCATCACTTCTTTGGAATGTAAAGGATGAACAGTATAATGTTCATATATTTCTTCACTTCTTGATACATCAACTTTTTCAATTTGGCCAACTGAACAATCACTGTCTTCATCTGCAGCTGTTTCCTCTGCTTCAACACATACATGTTTGTAGGACTCATTGTTTTTGACCTAATACAACGTTGCCTTCTTGACTTTCCTAACATCCACTAAATCTTGCCAGCTTTTCTTACTCTTTGTCGGAACCCCATTAACTAGAATAACCAGAGGATCCTCTTCCACTTTCTCTACACCAATGGTATCAATATTTTTCTTGAAATCTAGAGGCAAATAAACAACTCTTCCCTTTAATCCTCTCTGTAAATCTGAAGGAGGCAATTTCCCTATCTTAGGCTCCATGCGAACAATAGCCTGAAAAGGATGGACACATTGAATCAAAATAGACTCATATGTATTTAAATCCATCAATTCAGGAGGAATGTCTACCAACTCCAGATTATTGTGAACAGCTCTAGCAGGCATTCTGTTTTGATTTAATTCATCATAACAATATTTACAAATACGCTGATCAGAACTCAAATCAAAACAATTCTCCACCCACAAATAAGTAGCAAAATCCTTCCACTCATAATTATTTATCTTTTCACTTTTTACGTATAAATCAACTAATCTAGTTTGATGCTTATAATGAGTTCATCGACAACATACACAAGTAAAATTCGGCCTTTCACTTGATTTCACCTTAAACCTGTTCATTTCCTGGTCAAACTTTTCTGTACTTGAAATCTGTACATTGTCTTCCACATTACCTTGAATTTCTGTGTCAATTTCTACACTGTCCTCTTTTTCACCAAAATAAGAAATCTCAATTTCTTCACAAATCTTCTTCACATCTAATTCAGTTCCATGCAAAAGAGCAGTGTTTAATTGTTTAAGCTTAAGTGCTGGACTTTTTGCATAATACAATATTCTCACTAATTTCCTCATTTTTGTATGATGCACTGCTAACATCCTAAAATGATGAAAAACACTTTGACAGACTCTTCCAGACAGACAAACCAGTGAATGGCCTTGCAAACCTGTCTTTTCTCTCAGTCTGCAAGGATCTAAATCTTGCAACAACTTCATTTTCTGCTTCAGACTTTTCTTACTATATGTACGTAAGAAATTACAAAACAAATCAATTGATTCCTGTCGCACACTACAAATACGACTACACTTCCAAGTGTACACTGGACCCTTAGTACGTTTCCCTAAAACTTCATCAGTTAACACCTCTTCTGGTTCTCTAGGCACAAGTTTCTCTTTTTCAATCGGACAACCGTCTTTCACCTCATATGCTCGACCACTGGTGTAAACTGCATGTACTAAATCATTCTCCTGAAAGTAACTCTCCACATTAAAAAATGGCTCACAACTTGAACTGTGCATCCATTCTCCTGAAAAAACTTTACAAAAATTAGTCCGATTAATTACTCTTTTCCATCTACTGTTTGATTTAAAAACATCAATTGTCTTGTTAAGTGTCCTAATTCTATTGATTATTAAAATAAATAATTTTTTCTTAACTTCAAAAGCCTGATCAACAATCTTCTCTACATTTTTCTTTTTCTAATAAAAAGCAGCTCTCTGTTTGCCTTTCCAAATGTTTTTCAACAAATTTAAAACCACCCTATTGCGAAACATTCGTTTACGAATGTCTCTAAACTGATTCTGCCTTCTATTCCGATACATATTATTCTCTCCTGCTCTAGTGTTAACATTTTTTGAGGGCCTCTCCTTCCTTTTCAAAATTACTCTTTCCTTCTCTTTTTCTACATGCTGTCCAACATTTATTTTTGTTCTACATACGTTCCGTAAAAAAGATTTGGTTATCTTACCAGGAGCTTCCTTCCTGTTTTTTGAAGACTTTGTTGTGGAGGACTGCTGTCATTCCGATGCTGTTTTTGTTTTAAACCGTATTTCAAATTTTCTTGATCTTTGCCTTGAGGGCATCTTTCCTTACTCTTGAAATCTTGTTTTCAATCTGTGTTAAAGAAAAAAATAGCACATTATAGACCACTATTATCAAACAACAAAGCAATGACAAAAAGCAAACAATCTATTCAGGGTTACAGATCAGCTGAGGATTCTCCCGGGGTGCAGAAGAGGTGAGACATGCATTGAAGAGTGTAGTGGAAGAGAGGTATGTCCACAGGTACAAAGAAAGTGAGACCTGTGTCTACGAGTGCAGTAGGAGATAAGCTTCATGAAGTCTAGTCCACTGCACTCTTACACACAGGCTTCACCCCTTATGTTCTCCAGGAAAGGCCTCTCTCCCACTACAGTCTTGAACACAGGCCTCACCTCGTCTGTCCCTCTGGACATGCCTCACCTCATCTACACAATCTACTTCCTAATGTAAGTTAACACAGGTGACATTTTTATGAAAGGATGACATATATGTATTTAATCATGCAGACACTATTTATTCCTTCTCAAAAAACTAAAAGTCTTATTTTTTCACTAAAATCGTTTTTTAAATACCATTTTAGACACACAGTGCAGGTCCTATGTACAAGCATTCAGTGTCCATGACTACAGTGGAGAGGACTAACCTCCTCTTACCCTTGGACAAGCCTTACCTCATCTCTGTCCTCTGAACAGGCCTCAATGTATTGAGTATAATTGATAGTAAGTAGGTGCAGATGAGGTGACGCATGTCCAAGGGTGTAAATAAGCTGAGGCTTGTCTAAGCATGCCAATTAGTTGAAGTCTATTCAGGGTTGCAGATGAGGTGAGGATTGTCTAGGGGTGCACAAGATGTATGGCCTCTATTGAAGAGTGTAGTAGAAGAGAGATCTGTCCACGGGGGCAAATAATTTGAGACCTGTGTCTAACAGTGCACTGGGGGATAGGCTTCATGAAGCCTAGTCCACTACACTCTTAGACACAGGTCTCACCACCTACGCTCTCCAAGAAAAGCCTCTCTCCCTCTACAGTCTTGAACACAGGCCTCACCTCCTCTTTCCCTCTGGACATTCCTCACCTCATCTGCACAATCTACTTCCTAATCTGAGGTAACACAGGTGACATGATTGTGAAAAGGTAAATTTTTTTATGTAATCATTCACACACTATTTATTCCTTCTCAAAAATGTAAAAGACATTAATTTGCCCCAAAAATGTTTCAGTAGTGTAATGAAAAGCTTATACATATAACCTTTTCTCTGTTTTTCAAATGTTATTCTAAAAAAAGATTATGAGGCCTAAGCAGGAGTGCAGATGTAATGAAGCCTGTCCAGGGAAACACAAAAGATGAGGCTTGTGTCCAAGAGTGCATTGGACAGGACTAAACTGGAGTAGTGTGCAAAAAAAAGATGAATCTCATTTATAAAGCCCTGCATCAGTTTTCCACTGCAGATGCGTCACTTTTTCTGACACATCGGCGTCATAAAACATATGCCTTGTTGCGCCATATTTAAAAAGTGACACATGTAGGTAGATGCGTCACTTTTTCAACCTCTGTGCCACATTATACCTTTGTCAGGTGTAATGTACACAGAAGGGTTATTTCTCCGCAGAAAGCCTCGTAATAGTGACGCTGTGAAATCAATGAGATTTCACTGCGTCACTTTGAGGACACTGTTACCTCAAAATCTTGCGCCTGCCTCACACCAGACATAAGACTGAGGAAAACGCTTTCACATGGAGCTTTCCCCATGTGAAAGGTTGCATTGCTGGAGTACAAGCATTCCATTTCAATACTGAAAACTCACTATTTTACAAAAAACATTTCCTCTCTCTTGCAAACAATCCTACCGCATGTCCGAGGGTGTAAATAACATGAGGCTTGTCTAAACATGCCAATTAGTTGAAGTCTATTCAGGGTTGCAGATGAGGTAAGGATTGTCTAGGGGTGCACAAGAGGTATGGCCTCTATTGAAGAGTGTAGTAAAAGAGAGATCTGTCCATGGGTGCAAAGAACTTGACACCTGTGTCTAAGAGTGTAGTGGGGGATGGGCTTCATGAAGCCTAGTCCACTGCACTCTTAGACACAGGTCTCACCACCTAAGCTCTCCAAGAAAAGCCTCTCTCCCACTACAGTCTTGAACACAGGCCTCACCTCCTCTGTCTCTCTGGACATTCCTCACCTCATCTGCACAATCTACTTCCTAATCTGAGGTAACACAGGTGACATGATTGTGAAAAGGTCAAATTTTTTTTATGTAATCATTCACACACAATTTATTCTTTCTCAAAAATGTAAAAGACATTAATATGCCCCAAACATGTTTAGTAGTGTAATGAAAAGCTTATACCTATGACCTTTTCTCTGTTTTTCAAATGTTATTCTAAAAAAAGATTATGAGGCCTAAGCAGGAGTACAGATGTAATGAAGCCTGTCCAGGGAAGCACAAAAGATGAGGCTTGTGTCCAAGACTGCAGTGGACAGGACTACACTGGAGTAGTGTGCAATAAATAGATGAACCTCATTTATAAAGCCCTGCATCAGTTTTCCACTGCTGATGCGTCACTTTTTGTGACGCATCGGCGGCATAAAACATGTGCCTTGTTACGCCATATTTAAAAAGTGATGCATGTAGGTAGATGCGTCATTTTTGAAACCTCTGCGCCACATTATACCTCTGTCAGGTGTAATATACACAGAGGGGTCATTTCTCCGCAGAAAGCCTCGTAATAGTGACACTGTGAAATCAATGAGATTTCACTGCGTCACTTTTAAGACACTGTTACGTCAAAAACGTGCGCCTGCCTCACAGCAGACATAAGACTGAGGCAAACGCTTTCACATGGAGATTTCCCCATGTAAAAGGATGCATTACTGGAGTACAAGCATTCCATTTCAGTACTGAAAGCTCACTATTTTACAAAATACATTTCCTCTCTCTTGCAAACAATCCTACCGCATGTCCAAGGGTGTAAATAACATGAGGCTTGTCTAAGCATACCAATTAGTTGAAGTCTATTCAGGGTTACAGATAAGGTAAGGATTGTCTAGGGGTGCACAAGAGGTATGGCCTCTATTGAAGTGTGTAGTAGAAGAGAGATCTGTCCACGGGTGCAAATAATTTGAGACCTGTGTCTAAGAGTGCAGTGGGAGATAGGCTTCATGAAGCCTACTCCACTGCACTCTTAGACACAGGTCTCACCACCTACGCTCTCCAAGAAAAGCCTCTCTCCCACTACAGTCTTGAACACAGGCCTCACCTCCTCTGTCCCTCTGGACATTCCTCACCTCATCTGCACAATCTACTTCCTAACCTGAGGTAACACAGGTGACATGATTGTGAAAAGGTCAAATTTTTTAATGTAATCATTCACACACCATTTATTCTTTCCCAAAAATGTAAAAGACATTAATTTGCCCCAAAAATGTTTCAGTAGTGTAATGAAAAGCTTATACATATAACCTTTTCTCGGTTTTTCAAATGTTATTCTAAAAAAAGATTATGAGACCTAAGCAGGAGTGCAGATGTAATGAAGCCTGTCCAGGGGACCACAAAAGGTAAGGCTTGTGTCCAAGAGTGCAGTGGACAGGACTAAACTGGAGTAATATGCAAAAAAAGATGAGCCTCATTTATGAGGCCCTGCGTCAGTTTTGCACTGCAGATGCGTCACTTTTTGTGACGCATCGGCGGCATAAAACATGTGCCTTGTTGCGCCATATTTAAAAAGTGACGCTTGTAGGTTGATGTGTCACTTTTTAAACCTCTGCGCCACATTATACCTCTATCAGCTGTAATGTACACAGAGGGGGCATTCCCCCGCAAAAAGCCTCGTAATAGTGACGCAGTGAAATCTATGAGATTTCACTGTGTCACTTTTAGGACACTGTTGCGTCAAAATCTTGCAACTGCCTAACAGCAGGCATAAGACTGAGGCAAACACTTTCACATGGGGCTTTCCCCATGTGAAAGTATGCATTGCAGGAGTTGCGTCATTTTTGTGACACACTCCAGCAATTTGTCACTTTTGCGCTTACAGATACATCACAAATACTGACTTATCTGTAAGTCCTAGAAACATGATGCGTCATACATTAAATATAATGCATCATTGGTGTCACAAGGAGTGCAAAGTGAAAAGTGATGCATCGCTGTTTTCATAAATAAGGCTCTCAGTGTGCTTCCTAATGTGAGGTAACACAGGTGACATGATTATGAAAGTTTCAAATTATTAAACTTAATTATGCACACTTTTTTTATTTTTTATCAAAAATGTAAAAGCTATTAATTTGCCCCAAAATCGATTTTTCAATAACATTTTAGAAACACAGTGCAAGTCCTATGTACAACCATTCCATTTCAGTACTGAAAAGTCACTATTTTACAAAATACATTTACATTCCTACCAAGCATTACCCAAAAAATTAAGCAAACCAACAGCAAAGAAACTCAATCAGCTTCCTAATCTGAGGTAAAACAGATGTTTGTAAAAGATTCAAATATTTTTATGTAATTAAGCACACACTATTTATTCCTTCTTAAAAATGTTAAAGCCATGGATTTGCACTAAAATCGTTTTTCAATTACCATTTTAGGAACAGAACACAGGTCCTATGTACAAGCATTCATTTTCACAACTGAAAGACATTAATTTGCCCTAAAACCGTTTTTTATTTAATATTTTATGAACAGAGCACAGATCCTATTTACAGGCATTCATTTTCACAAGTAAAAACCATTATTTTGCACTAAAAACCTTTTTCAATTAACATTTTAGAAGCAGAGCACAGATCCTATATACAAGCATTCATTTTCACTACTGAAACCCATTGATTTGCACTAAAATCGTTTTTCAGTTACCATTTTAGAAACAGAACACAGGTCCTATGTACAAGCATTCATTTTCACTACTGAAACCCATTGATTTACCCTAAAATTAATTTTTAAAATAGCATTTTAGATACAGAGTGCAAGTCCTATGTACAACCATTCAACTTCACTACTGAAACATCACTATTTCACAAAATACAAATCCTCTATTTTGCAAATATAGAAACCATGTATTTTTTAAAAGCATCACACAAACCAAAAGCAAAGAAAATCAATGTGCTTCTGAATCTAAACTCTCTATCTAAATGAATCATAACTCACCTTTACAAATGCTTTGAGAGATTCAGAACAGTGTCAGATACACACACCAATATTTCTTTAGCAGAGCAAAAGGTATGTTCTCCAGGCACTGCAACCATTAATGGCACAGAAAATCTCTAATTCTACACACATATTGCTCATGGTAATCAATCAAAACTCTTCCCTCTTCATTTTCAAACCAACATCCTTCCCCCCCTCAGCCCTTTCTACCTGTTACCATAGCAACTCCCTCCTCACTGAGCTCCCAGGGTTAAAAGTTTATTCTACAATGTTGCAAATCACCTCAGCAAGGATGTTTGACCTGTGAATACACCAGCTTATCTGCTGCAATGTTTCTTTAAATGACTGTTTTTTAACCATTCAAATGACTTCTTTCACACAACAGAACCATGCACCCTAACTTTCAGTTTTCAACTATCTGAATCCACCAATCATTGCTTGGAAGAGCACTGAAACTCCACAGTTTTTTTTTGCAAACTCCTAATGTTCCAACTACCATTTCATTTCTACACTTCATCTGACTGCACCAGAACCTCCTCTCACCATGTACTCTGTCTGGATTATTGGACATAGCTACATTCACTGGGCTCAAAGGTATGCAGCTAACAGAAATTTTCACAACCTTGATTTACCAAATGTGCACATAAAATGGATTGGCCAAAGAGGATTGAGATGTCATCAATTGAGACCATTGGTGAAAACCTTTTACCATCTGCCACACCCTAACCTCATAATTTTGCACTGTGGTGGAAATGACCTAGGCACTTTGACTGGGGTAGGTCTGGAGATGCTTTTAAAGGACACCTTTAGGCAATTGATGACACTTTTTCCACAAACTGCCATGGTATACTCCAATATATGCCAAAGACAGAAATGGAACTGGTCCAACCAATTTTGTCCACAATTTGAGAAAGCACGGAAACATGTGAATACATCTGTTTCTGCTTACATGAGAGACTATGGAATGGGTTCAATATACAACAACAACTTGCGTTACAACATGCAAGATATCTACAGAGCAGATGGTGTGCACTTCTCAGATGAGGGGAATAGAATATTCCTCCTGAATTTAAGACTATGCATTGGAACCTACTTATAGGTACCTAAATCAGCCACAGAACCCAAAAGCTCTTTTCAGAGCTACCCTACCTCTGATCACTCCAAATGATTATCTTTTTCTAACTTTTTTCACTATTTTTCACCATAGTACGCTCCCCGGTACGCTTCCCGGTGCGCGTACCGGGCGCTCCCCCCGGGAAAATTTAAATATTTTTTTTTTGGCCTATATGAGCCTCCTAAGACCCCCTCAGAAAACCTAGAGGGTCAGGGAGGGCCTACCATGCCCCCTTATACCCATTCCCAACGTTGTTTGTCATCCATTTTTTATCTCAAATCTACCGAAACACAAAATGGAGGACTCCCGTAGCGCTGCCAGTACGCGTACCGGGGTGCGCACCGGGAAGCGCTCCCAAGAAATGTTAAAAGTCAATTTACATAAAAACCACTGGAGACACTTTCACCAAATATAGAATAGCTCATACTACATACCAGTCCCTACCATTTTCCTAAATTTGGTGGAATTCTATTGAGCCATTTAGCCTGTAGACCTCTCTAAATATCCTGAGGTAAATTACTTCACAAAAACACATCTGAAGTGTTAGAATTTACAACCAATTAAAATGTTACTTTCATTTTCTACTATCATTTCATGACATTTGATTGGTTATGTACATGAATATATATAAAGAAAGAGAGGGAAACACAGCCATTTTGACTACTACTTCCTGAAGTACATTTCAAAAGCATTTTCACTGAGAACTTAAACTTCTTTTTGAAAGGTAAGATGTTATTTTGAAAACTGAAGTATGTTGTGCACTTTAAGTTAATTTGGAAAACATTTTCTGATAGTAATATACTATCCCTCTGTAATAGTTATAGATTGAGATACACTTCTCTGTTATAGTTATAGATGGAGTTAGGCTTGTCTTGTATAATTATGAATTTACTTAGGCTTCATGATATACACTTTTTTATATTTCTACTTCCAGCCTAATACCATACACTTCCCAAAGATAACTTCACTGTTAAAAAATCAAAACTACCTGTCTGAACTTAAACCCAACAGCGCCCTATCTCTACTGATATATTTATTTTTTATGCAAATTACAGCAAGAAAATGGAAGTAGAGCAGAATATTTCCTTCAAAATTGTACTGGAGAGCAACAATGAACAAGTTATTGAACCCAATGATGACTTAGAATTCATGGATGAATCACGGGACTATGAACTAGTTCAATGTGTAGAAGCAGTAGATTCGCTAATTCAAAATGAGGACATTTCCGACAATCTGTTATTAGAAGTTCTGTTAAATTTGGAAAAAGAATCTGAAAAATAAATTTATATTTCATAATTCTAAAATTGTTTGAGACATTATTCATTTTTATTTGTAATTCATAAACTAGTACCATATTGATTATAATGTAAAGTCAGATTTATAGTATACTGTGCAACTTTTTTATGTTACCTACAACTCCAATGAGTATTTGACATCTCTTTTTCATCTCCTGCCTCCATGTTGTTTCTACTTTCCTGACAGACTATGATATGGATTCTATATAGCACAATAACTTCTGTAACAACATCCAAGATATCTACAGAGGAAACGGTGTACATTAAATTTAAGACTCAGCATTGGTACCTACATGTTGGTACTTAAAACACCCAAACGACACAACAACTCTATGCAGAACTACCCTACCTCTAATCACTTTAAATTATTATTTTCCTATTTCACTGGGTTTTTCCAGTGGTACGCTCCCCGGTGCGCTCCCCGGTGTGCGTACCGGGAGCTCTCCCCGCGAAAATCGAAAAAAATGTATTTTATTTTTTTGTCACGCGGGACACTTTTATGGCCCCCACATCAAACCTAGGGGGTCAGGGGGGGTGTACCATGCCCCCTTTTGGTCATTTCCCCCTTTGTTTTTAGCCACCTCTTGTGTCTTGATCCTACCGAGACTAACGATGGCGTCCGCTGCGGACTGTTTCGAATGTTTACAGACACCAGAGAGCCAATCAGCTTTCCGTGCGCAAGTCGCGTAGCGCGCCCGGTGCGCTCCCCGGTGCGCGTACCGTGGCGCGGCTATAGATATATATATTTTTTTAAACCCAAATTACTCAAAATCCTCTGGAGCACATATCTTGAGACATAGCAAAGGCACATCGGGCTACCAGTCCCTACAATTTTGCCAAATTTGGTGAAAATCCATTTAGCCGTTCAAGCTAAAAGTGAGTTCGACCGCCCTATGGAAATTAACATGGGGAAAACACGTTTTGGGACCCCCCTTTTATCTCAGCCCCCGATTGACGACTCCTCCCCAAACTTTCAGGGAAGGAGCGGAGAGCAGCGAGGCAAAGTTGAGGAAAAGTTCAGGCAGATTCTTCAACTGGCGCCAAAGTTATTCCCAATAGAATGTTGTGATTTCCCTATGGAAATCAATCCTAACTATAACTACCTACTGGCGACCGCCGGTAGGTAATATATATATATATATATATATATATATATATATATATATATATATATATATATATATATTAACTGAAAAAACCATAGGTTATAGACCATATATAGTTAGGAATTAGCATTTACAAAACCTTGAAAATTTAATGAAAAAACCATAGGTTATAGACCATATATAGTTAGGAATTAGCATTTAAAAAACCTTTTTTTACTCACACAAAAACATTGAAATTCCATATATAGTTAGTTAGTTGCACTAACTATATATCGCGCACCCGCAATCCACTGCTGATCATGTCACATATTACATCATTCATGACATGGTCAGTGACATCACTGATGACATCACTGATGACATCTCAAATGACATCACTGATGACATCACTGATGACAACATCCAGTGACTGTATGTTCCTGTAAAGTTAAAATATGTCTTACATATTGAAGAATGAGTGGAAGTATATGTGTCTGGACGAAGGATTTAGTAGGTGCATGACTGAATGTATGAGTGAGTGATTAAATGTGTCTCACTGAGTGCATGGGTTAGTGACTAAACTGTCTTAATTTGTGCATCATTATGTCTGTTGTTCTGTAAACTGCTGCATGTGTTGATCAGTAGCTATATGATTAACTATATGGGTTATTGATTGATTGTCCAAGTATTTGTATGGGAGACTGAGTGTGTGTGTGGCTGGCTGGGAGGTGTGTGACTCTGTGCAGATCAATGTGTACTTGTATCAATGATTGTATAAGAGAGTAAGTATGTGTTAGTATATGTTTGAAAATGTAAGGTGCTCTATGTTTAACTGTATAGACAAGAAAATGGAAGTGTGATTGATTCTTTACAGGACTGACTAGGTGTGTGAGTAACTCCATGGATGAGTGGCAGAGTGTGAGTGTCTGTATAGGTGTATGAGTGCATATGATAGTGTTGTAAAGATGAGTGATTGTATGTATGAATGATTGTATGGGTGAATGAGTGAATGTGTGTGTAGACGTAGGAATCAGTGAGTGCGTATGTAGTAACTAGTATTGGTGTGTCAATGGTTTCAAAAACTTATACTCTGTATTTAACACTGGGTGTAACAGAGGTTATATTAAAATGTGAGGAGATGCATTGTATTGTCACATGAATGATATCATCAGTAATGTGGTCATTGATCTCAAATATTAAAATGTGAGGAGATGCATTGTATTGTCACATGAATGATATCATCAGTAATGTGGTCATTGATCTCAAATGAGATGTCATCAGTGATGTCATCAGTGATGTCATTTGAGATGTCATCAGTGATGTCATCAGTGATGTCACTGACCATGTCATGAATGATGTAATATGTGACATGATCAGCAGTGGATTGCGGGTGCGCGATATATAGTTAGTGCAACTAACTAACTATATATGGAATTTCAATGGTTTTGTGTGAGTAAAAAAAGGTTTTTTAAATGCTAATTCCTAACTATATATGGTCTATAACCTATGGTTTTTTCATTAAATGTTCAAGGTTTTGTAAATGCTAATTCCTAACTATATATGGTCTATAACGTATGGTTTTTTCAGTTAATTTCATTGGTTTTTTAAAAGCTAATATCTATATCTGTAAAATATATTCTTTATTACGTGACGTATCACGTAGCCACGTGAGACGCCTCATGACACGTCGCATAACCGTGACGTATCGGCTCTGCAGCGCAAACAAAACCCGTAACGTAAGCGCGCCGGAGCACGCTTACAGATATATATATCTTTTTTAACCTTAATTAGACAAAATCCACACGTGCACATATCTTGAGGCCTTGCAAAGGCACATCAAACAAACAGTCCCTACAATTTTTCAAAGTTTTCTTGATAATCTATTCCATTATTTTTTTTTTTACTGTTTCTCTTGTTACGCTTACCGGGACGCTACCCGGTACGCGAACCGGACGCTCCCAAAACACAAGATGGCGGACTCCCGTTACGCTGCCGGTTAGCTGCCCGGTTCGCGTACCGGGAAGCGCCTCTACCGCGAAAAATCGCAATTTATTTTTTTTTGCCCCGCGGGGGACTTTAATATCCCCCTCATCAATCCTAGGGGGTCAGGAGGGGTTTACCTTGCCCCCTTTCTTTCATTTCCCCCTTCGTTTTTCACCACATCTTGTCTCTCGAACCTACCGAGAAACAAGATGGCGGCCGCTCCGGACTGTTTACAATGTTGACAGCTACGCTGCCGGTTAGCTGCCCGGTTAGCTGCCCGGTGAGCTGCCCGGTTCGCGTACCGGGACGCGCCTCTACTGCGAAAATTTTTATTTTTTTATTTTTTCCCCCGCGGGGCACTTTAATATCCCCCTCATCAATCCTAGGGGGGTCAGGAGGGGTCTACCTTGCCCCCTTTCCTTCATTTCCCCCTTCGTTTTTCACCACATCTTGTCTCTCGATCCTACCGAGAGACAAGATGGCGGCCGCTCCGGACTGTTTAGAATGTTGACAGACACCGGAGAGCCAATCAGCTTCGCTTCGCGAAGTTCCGTTACGCGTCAGGTACGCGAACCGGGGCGCTGCCCGGAGCGCGCTTACAGATATATATCTTTTTTTGAACGTTAATTTCTCAAAATCCACTGGAGCACATATATTGAGACCTAGCAAAGGCACATCGGGCTAACAGTCCCTACAATTTTGCCAAGTTTCGTGCAAATCCATTCAGCCGTTCTGGCTAAAAGTGAGGCCAACCGCCCTATGGAAATTAACATTGGAAAAACACGTTTTGGGACCCCCCTTTTTTCTCGGGCCCCCTTGACGAACCCCCCCCCAAATTTTCAGGGGCTGCTCAGAAACAAAATGTTCAATTTTCCTGAAAATTTCAGCCAATTCCGTCCACAAACGCCAAAGTTATTAGACATAGAATTTTCAAAAATCCCATAGGGAAAAAATCCTAACTATATATACCTACTGGCGACCGCCAGTAGGTAATACATATATATATATATATATATATATATATATATATATATATATATATATATATATATATATATATATATATATATATATATATATATATATATATATATATATATACATATATATATATATATATATATATATATATATATATACCCACTTGGGCGAAATTTATTTTGTTTTGCTTTATTCTATTTTATTGTGTCGATGCCATTATTGCCCACTTGGGCGGAATTGAATCACAATACATATTTGTGCCATGTAGGTTTTCCTGCAAAATAATGTTTAATTTCATTATATATGTATTTGGCATTGACCTGAACTCATTCCATGACTAAGGAAAGGGATGAATTATTTTTGTGGATATTATCTTTTATGTTGAGATACTATTTAACAATGTTGATATGAGATTCATTGTTTTTCTCAAGCTATTAACCCGTTTCAAAATGGTGGTCTCTCTACCTAAAGAAAGTATAGCCGCTGTAGTCCTTTTTTGATTATGCTGAAATGTGATTTGTATTTATCATGTGACCATGGTAAACTCCAATCTGACCCGTGACCAAGAAACCTACGGGTTTCGAAACGCGTCAGGTGTTGTTTGCCGCATTTCGTTTGAAATAAATACGCGCTGAAAACAACAAATTGGGGCTCGGTGCATTCTCTTTATGTCAGAGAGAAGTGTTTGCTGGATTTTGGAGGTTCGCGACCTCGCCGGTAGCCCGCCACCTTTGAGAAGGCAGAGGTCATAGCGTAGTACGTTTTGACCTATATATATATATATATATAATTCACTGAAAAAACCATAGGTTATAGACCATATATAGTTAGGAATTAGCATTTAAAAAACCTTATTTTACTCACACAAAACCATTGAAATTCCATATATAGTTAGTTGCACTAACTATATATCGCGCACCCGCAATCCACTGCTGATCATGTCACATATTACATCATTCATGACATGGTCAGTGACATCACTGATGACATCACTGATGACATCTCAAATGACATCACTGATGACATCACTGATGACAACATCCAGTGACTGTATGTTTCTGTAAAGTTAAAATATGTCTTACATATTGAAGAATGAGTGGATGTATAAGTGTCTGGATGAAGGATTTAGTAGGTGCGTGACTGACTGTATGAGTGAGTGATTAAATGTGTCTCACTGAATGCATGGGTTAGTGACTAAACTGTCTTAATTTGTGCATCATTATGTCTGTTGTGATGTAAACTGCTGCATGTGTTGATCATTAGCTATACGAGAGGCTATATGTGTTATTAATTGGTTGCCCAAGTATTTCTATGGGAGATTGAGTTTGTGTGGGGGTGGCTGGAAGGTGTGTGACTCTATGCATAGATGTGTGAGCAGTTTATTCACTAGGTGTATGAGTTCAAGACTGCATGTGGAAACAGCTACATGGGCAGTTGACTGTGTGCATGAGTGTATTGATGAGTGAATGGATATCTCAATGCTACATGTCATAGTAAGTACATATGTTAAACACAGTACATGTGAGAGTTGGCATATATAAATAACTGTGCATGAGAGCCACTGAATGAGTGAGTGGTTGTATCGATCATTGTGAACTTGTATCAGGGATTGTATAAGAGAGTAAATATGTGTTAGTATATGTTTCAATAAGTAAGGTGTGTTTAACTGTATAGTTGAAGAAATGGAGGTGAGATTGTTTCTTTGCATGACTGACTGGGTGTGTGAGTAACTCCATGGATGAGTGGCAGTGTGTGAGTGTCTGTATACACTGAGTAAATCTAAGGTTATATTAGAGTCTGAAGAGGTTTATCGTATTAGCACAAGAATGATGTCAAATGAGATGTCATCAGTGATGTCATCAGTGATGTCATTTGAGATGTCATCAGTGATGTCATCAGTGATGTCACTGACCATGTCATGAATGATGTAATATGTGACATGATCAGCAGTGGATTGCGGGTGCGCGATATATAGTTAGTGCAACTAACTATATATGGAATTTCAATGGTTTTGTGTGAGTAAAATAAGGTTTTTTAAATGCTAATTCCTAACTATATATGGTCTATAACCTATGGTTTTTTCATTGAATTTCAATGGTTTTTTAATAGCAAATATCATAAGCTGTCGAATGTCAAGTACGTGGTAAGTAAAAACATTTTCGTGTTTATGCACACTGATCTGCTTTGAATGCTGCCCCCCACCCCTCATTTCTATTAGGAGTACTCTCTCTTTGCAGATAGTGAAGGGTAATTAACGCAGGCCTTTGCCCCCGTTGCCCCCGTTGTAATCCGTCGTGCCTGCTTCTCTCTCCATTTGATTGATTGTTCTCTTTGGTTCATTCTCTATTTACAAACAAGCACAGAGTCGCAATACTCTGTTTAGTCTTTGCAGATAGCGAAAAATCGTGTAAAAAAACAAAAGGAATCGAGCAAAATCAGTAGGCCACTAATGGGATCTCTTTTTGACCTCCCTAAAATAGAAACATTAGGAACAAACTGTTGATAATACCAATGTGTATGTACATAAGCGGCGTTCATTTGTGTTCACAGTACCCCTTGTTGATTGTTTGAATCGAGCATTGAATTGTTCGAAGTTGATTCTCTTAAGAATCTTCTCTGCCTGCAAACGAGGAAGAATAGGAATATTCTCTCTCCCTTTGCAGATAGTGAAGGGTAGGTAACGCAAACCTTTAACACGTCGTGCCTATTTCGTTCCTCATTGATTGATTGTTTCCCCAAACATTGACTGTTTGGGAATTGGTTCTTTTTGGAGGTATTCCCTGTTTGCAAATATACGTAGGAAAATCTTTGCAAATAGTGAAAGGGTACGTAATGCGGACCTTTCTCCCCCGTTGTAATCTGTCATGCCTATCTACTCCCCACTGATTGATGCACCTGTTTCACCCGGACCATTTACTAGAGATACGTCATCTGGCCCGACCAGAGAGCACCCCTAGTGAAAAGGACATATGCAATAATAACGAAGTGATCACTGTATCCTGTTAACAGAAACTTTAGCATGAAACAACCTGGAAAGAAAAGAATAGGAAAACGAAAATCAGTAGGCCACTGATGAACATGAACTTTTATTAAACAACGAACAAAGAAACGATAACATAACGTAATGATAAAACCTATTAATGTCCTAGAAACAAGAAAACGTTAAAATATGCCAGTGGTGAGAGACCAGAAAAACAGTAAGAGAAACCAAATCACCCCTCGCTGTCCCACCGCCTGCCACGCCAAAAAAATCGATAGACTAGGGAAAATGCAAGTCAGTAGAACATCCGCCCCCACTCTGGAAACTTCCAAGGTGGGGCAGGGTTGCGGCTACGCCCAGCCGGGAGCAGCCCATATAAGGCGGGTCCTGCTGCCACGCCTCGGCCAGGAGATCCTAACGTAGGGTGTAGCCGGAGGAGAGGCCGAGGCCAGCGGGACCCGGCCAGGGGATTGCCTTTACAACGCTGAACAGTTGCAGGGGGGGGGGATGTCTCCTCGACCCTCCCCTCTCTCTCCCAGTCCGGCCGCGGTGGCCCTTGAGAGTTGCAGGTAGTCCCGCCACATGCTCTTCCGGTCCGGCCACCAACGGTCGGGGGGCCGAGGCCGACGGGATCCGGCTGCAGCCGATAAACCAAGAAACCCGTTCATGGGGCCAGAGCCAGGGGCGTCCGGCCGACATCTACCGGAAGCCCGGCCCGAAGACGGACGGGACACTTCTTCTTTCTTGAATAATGGCTGCGACAACACTGGGGGGGGATGTCTTGCACATGCCTCCGACCCCCCCCCTCGTCCTCATCGCCTGGTCCGGCCATAACAAATCTCAAGCGAGACGCCGTGGGGTGCACTGGGAGGGAGAGACGGTGCGAACAGGCCTCTCCCGCCTCCCCAGGTGGAGGCTTCCCAGCTGCACCCTCAGCGCTCCAGGCGCCCGGAAAAGGGTTCTTCCACTGTGGCCATGCTGCAACGTCTCGCCCGGCAGGGTGGAGCCCGTCCGCTCATTTGACCCCGCGATCGCCAGTAGCTACCGAACTCTCAAAATGGCGGTCGACCTGGCAAGAGCGGGCCCAGCATAAAGAAATGGCCCGGTCACTGGTTGACTCCACCACCGTAGTCCTCCACGACCTTGAAGATTCTAGAGGAGCCGCGGGAGTCTCCGACCCCCGATGGGGAATGACTGCCATGATCGCCCGTGGAGTGACGAAACTGTATCCGCGGGACGTCGGCGCTCCCATGCTGGCGCCAGCCTCACTTTGAATTACTAGAATCCTGCAGACCTCAGTTCCGGTGAAAGCACAGTGTGACCCGGTAGGAAAAATTGTTGCACCCCCTCCCCTTTTTGACTGATAGTTCAAACCACCGATCCTTTCCTTTGCCCTTTTAACGGAACTTTGGACTGCCTCCCCCTCTTTTACATTTTCTAGAGAAAACAAAACATTAACCACTACATTAGCATAGCAGTTGACACCAGAACTGTTTTCAAATTGAAAACCAACAACATCTTCAACAGAATCCTTTTTGTTTCTGCTGTGACCCTGCTACAGCACAGGCATTGTCCCCAGCAGTAATTCTGCAATGCCGGTAAGAATAGCTGTGGTGCCTACTGGACTCACTCACCCCCGCGGCGCCCCACGCCGTTATTTGCTGGGCGGCAACTTACTAGACATCACTTTCGTGCCATCTAGATTTCAGCGCGTTCTGCTGCCTTGGAACTATTCGCACAACAGACTGCTACTGACGACCCACCCCCAGGCAACATCTTCTGAATTTTCATAATTTGAAAGAACTAGTAACATGTCCTCATCAGGAATTCAAAAGAAATTGCCACGGTCTCTTCGTTGTTTAAATGTTTTTACTGTTTTTGTTTTGTTGTATATATTTATATGTTATTAAAGTTTTATATTCCTACTACTTTGTTGGAGTGCTATATATTTTTAATGTGACACATAATTGTAAAAACTTTGATGTACAAAGAGTCATTCCTGGAATCTTCCGCTTCAGGCTCGGTCCCCTCCCCAATCACAATACAGGATGGTTTTCAGATAGTAGGAACACGTGTGGTGTGACGGATCTCATCGGGTGTGGGCCTTGATCTACTATAACTCCTTTGAAGAGGGGTGATTCTTTACAGCTGGGGCCATAAACTACATCTGCAGGGCTAGGTGATAGCCTGGACAATCGGACACAGAGGAAGAGGAGTGTCAGAGGGTGCGGTAGTGAATAGGGCGAAAGGGAGGTGTCGGGCGGGCACAGAGTGTGATTTTCAGGGAAGAGCAGCGCAGATGGGGGGAGGTTTATTGCCGATGCATAAGACAGAGAGCGGGGGTGACCAGTGCCTGGGGAAGATGCTTGCGAGGGTGGGGAGCCATGCTACGAATCGACAGCGTGCAGAGAGTGGGTCTGGTCAAGGCATCTAAAATGGCTGCCGTGCACGACAAAAGTGTGGCATTTCAAAAAAGGCAAGATGGCGCAGACAATGTTTTTCAACACTTCCTCATTTCCTTCGAATCGAACGTTAACAGACGTTGGTGCATATTACCAAAGTTAAGCGATATTTATCGCTAACGATGCTTACCAACGAATTTTTTACCGCTAAGCATCGTCAGAAATTATCGAAGATAAACCTTGCTATTATCAAGGTTTATCGCAAATGCGATAATAAACGGCCGCAATGCATGAATATCGCTAAAAAGTCAGCGATATTCATGCATTACCGAGCTAATGCTCTTAGCCATGTTACCCACCTCCCATTGGATAACATGGCTAAGAACTGCTCAGGGCAGGTGTTACTTTTTGGAGATATTCGCGCTTAGCGCGAATATCTCCAAAAGTTGGTAATAGGAGATAGATATCTTGCATGTTGTAATGCAAATTATTGTGGTATATGGAACTCATACCATAATCTCTCAGGAAAGCAGAAACTGATCCTTTTGGGACCGCCTAAAAAGGCCTAGGGGGTGAGGGGTACTCTACTTTGCCCCCTTTTCACGTTCCGAACTATTTTATTTTACTCTCTTCTGTAATTACACAAAATAGCAGCGATAAGATGCATCGGAGACACACAGTGAGAGAAAGGAGGCCGGAGATGAAGAAGAGATGTCAAATACACATTGGAGATAATATAGTGGCAGAAGGGAAGTAAATATGAGTAAACTTACCATGTAACATAAAAATGTTGCACTCTATACTATAAGTCTCATTTTATACTACAATCACTTCGCTACAACCTCATAAATTAAAAATAAAAATGAATAATGTCTCAAACAATTTTTGATTTCTAAATATAAATTTATTCTTCAGAATTTTCTAAATTTGAAAGAACTAGTAACATGTCCTCGTCAGCAATTTCCTCATGAAAAGTCTGCAATGATGATTCTTGTAACTCTATGGTCTCCAAACATTCGATAAATTCGCCATCAACAGATTGATCAAAAAAATCATTCAAGTCATCTCCTCCTTGTGACAATATTTCATTATTGGTGCTGTCAATTTCAATCAATGTAGTGGAATCATTCAAGTCATCTCCTCGTGACAATATTTCATTATTGGTGCTCTCAATTTCAATCAATGTAGTGGAATCATTCAAGTCATCTCCTCCTTGTGACAATATTTCATTATTGGTGCTGTCCATTTCAATCAATCTAATGGAATCATACAAGTCATCTCCTCCTTGTGACAATATTTCATTATTGGTGCTCTCAATTTCAATCAATGTAGTGGAATCATTCAAGTCATCTCCTTGTGACAATATTTCATTATTGGTGCTGTCCATTTCAATCAATCTAATGGAATCATACAAGTCATCTCCTCCTTGTGACAATATTTCATTATTGGTGCTCTCAATTTCAATCAATGTAGTGGACAATTCAAAAGAAATTGCCACGGTCTCTTCATTGTGAGCCATTTTATTTTGAAATTGCTTGCTGTAAATTGCAGAAAAAAATAATCACTTTCATTTATCGTTTTTAGTAATACATAATATAAAACTAACTTTATCAAGTATTTAGTATAACAGAAGGACTGCAAATAAATAACAGAAAACATTTTTCAAATTATCTTCAAGTGTACAACATAGTTCCCCTTACAAAGAAATTGCCACGGTCTCTTCATTGTGAGCCATTTATTTTGAAATTGCTTGCTGTAAATTGCAGAAAAAAAAATCACTTTCATTTATCGTTTTTAGTAATACATAATATAAAACTAACTTTATCAAGTATTTAGTATAACAGAAGGACTGCAAATAAATAACAGAAAACATTTTTCAAATTATCTTCAAGTGTACAACATAGTTCCCCTTACAAATTAACAACTCACCTTTTTAAAAGTAGGAGAAGTGTTAGTACTGTGTAAATCAAACACCAGAAATTCACCACCAAAAATTCCTCACAAATGTACCTCAGACAGTAGTATCACAAAATGGCTGTGGTTTCCTCTCATTTGACATATATACATAACCAATTAACTTTCATCACACACAAATACAAAACCAAAGTAACATTTTAATTGGTTCTAAATTTCAACACTTTCAAATGTGTTTTCCCCATGCAATTTTCCATAGGACATTTACATACGTCTACAGCCTGAATGGCTGAACGGAATTACACCAAACTTGGCAAAATGGTACATCAAACCTAAGAGGTCAGGAAGGATCTACTATGCCCCCTTATGGTCATTTCCCCCTTCGCTTTGGCCTCCTCTTGTCTCTCAATCCTACCGAGAGACAAGATGGCGGCCGCTACGGACTGTTTGGAATGTTGACAGACGCCGGAGAACCAATCAGCTTCGCAAAGCTCCGTAACGCGAAAAGTACGCGAAGCGGAGCGCTGTTACAGATATATATCTTTTTTTGAACGTTAATTTCTCAAAATCCACTGGAGCACATATATTGAGACCTAGCAAAGGCACATCGGGCTACCAGTCCCTAATATTTTGCCAAGTTTCGTGCAAATCCATTCAGCCGTTCGATTATTATTATTATTTTTTTTTTTTGCCCCGCGGGGCCCTTTTAAAACCTCCACATCAAACCTAGGGGGTCAGCGAGGATCTACTATGCCCCCTTATGGTCATTTGCCCCTTCGCTTTGGCCTCCTCTTGTCTCTCGATCCTACCGAGAGACAAGATGGCGGCCGCTACGGACTGTTTGGAATGTTTACAGACGCCGGAGAACCAATCAGCTTCGCTTCACAAAGCTCCGTTGCGCGAAATGTACGCGAACTGGAGCGCTGCCCGGTCCGCTGTTACAGATATATATCTTTTTTTGAACGTTAATTTCTCAAAATCCACTGAAGCACATATATTGAGACCTACAAAAGGCACATCGGGCTACCAGTCCCTACAATTTTGCCAAGTTTCGTGCAAATCCATTCAGCCCTTCGAGCTAAAAGTGAGGCCAACCGCCCTATGGAAAACTCAATGTTAAAAACACGTTTTGGGTCCCCCCTTTTTTCTCGGCCCCCCTTGACGAACCCCCCCCAAATTTTCAAGGGCTGCTCAGAAACAAAATGTGCCATTTTCCTGAAAATTTCAGCCACTTCCGTCCACAAACGCCAAAGTTATTAGACATAGAATTTTCAAAAATCCCATAGAGAAAAAATCCTAACTATATATACCTACTGGCGACCGCCAGTAGGTAATATATATATATATATTTAGCGCTGTGGAGTGGTCTGTACCTGTGGTTTTCGTTGTTGAAGGAATGCTTTCCCTCGTGTAAGAACGGAGCAGGAACTTGAATCGTATTTCAAACAGAAGGTATTGGACCGTTGCCTTCTTTACGGACCCTCCTTTCAATTTTGGGCTGTTTGGCTATGCGGTCTACAAGCGGAAGCACTTTTTCAATTGACCCGGAAGGAGTACATTGAGCCAACAGCCCCCCGTCTGACGTTTTTCAGCCCAGTTTGCCGGAGTACCTGGAGCCACTGTTTGTGAGTTTTCCCGTGGGGTCGGAGGACGCCAAGGAAGTATCACCGGAGGAACTCTGGGGTAAGCTGACGAATTGGGTTTTGCCGACATTAAGGCAAAATAGCCATTTGTAACGGGAGAAAGGAGACGCGCTTTTCTAGTGATTTCCCGGCTTGGAAAGTATTGGCAACCGGGAATCAAGGTATATTGTTTACTCTCTCAGAATGTCGATGCCAGCTGAAGCCTTACGGAACCGGGAGGCATTAGCGGATACAATGTTCGTAAACCTACCGACACCTGTAAGTAGGAAAGACTCAATTAAACCTGGTAATGATGCCACAGACTTAAAAAGTAAAATGAAAAAATTAGAGAAACTGCTCAGAACGGAGATTACCAAATGGTGGGAAAAACGGTCATTAGAAAAGTACCGGGAAGTGGGCCGTGTTCCTAGAGGATTGAGGATTCTCCTGGCTCCATCGTTTGAGAACCCTAATCCTCTTATGCTGAAAGAATGGGCAACGGGAAATTTGGAAGCATCAATGAACAATGTCAGTTTACTGATCAAATATGCAGAAATTGATCGTAATGAAATTTTACAGGACATTGAAAAGCTGAATAAAGAACTAGAAGCTGAGAAAGATCAAGAGTTCATAAAAAAATCAAGAGATGAAATTGATATCAGACTTGCTAAACATCAGGAAACTATCAGCACGAGGAAACAATTCAAATTTGCGCGTGACAAAAATGACTACGAAACAGGTAGAATTTTTACGTTTGCGCGTAAGTTTGATAACGCAAAGCGGCAAGCTATGGCACCCAAAGCTATTGTACAAACCTCTAATAACAATCAAACCATGGATTTGTCCGAACCTGAATTGAGCTCCGTTACCAGTGGAAGTGACTCAGAGGACACAGCAGCAGGCAGCTCCCATCAGTGTCCAGTGCCCACAAAATATACTCCCTCAGAGGAATTGGGTTTTATGGTCGAGGACAGATTCAAAACATTGCGACCTCAAACTCGGCAGCAGCGAAGATTAAACGAACAGCAGCCAACAAAAAACGCAGCGCAAGGAGGAAATGTAGGAGGCAGAGGAGCATCAAAGAGAGGCAGAGGAAAGAAATGGTAATATCGGATGATAAACTACCATCCACCTCTGGTTTGAATATCAATTCTATTTCAAATGACAGTGATGATGCAGGTTCAACTATTAATACTGAGGGGCAAACATCGGATAATTCTGAGGTTAATACAGTGATCAATTTATCTGATACAGTGTTGGATAAAGCAGAACTACAGTTGCTATCTTTGGGTTTGTCGTATTGTCCCAAAAATTCATTTAATTATGTGCAAACCCGTGTTGACGTATTCAAGTTTATACGGAAACTCAAACTTAAAAAGCATTTCAAGTTAACAAATGCGCAAATGAAAGCTTCTGACATTGTGGAAAAGTCCCATCCTTCTAGAGTGTTCTCCATTTCTGACACTGGTGCTTTGAAAGTGGTGCAGGAATTGGCCCTGGAAGAGGATTTTGTGGCTGGGGCAACCCAACAAAACCTTAGGAACGCAGGTATTATGACTAACTTACCTTGTGCCACAAAATTTAAACCTCCCTCCACTTTTTACCCAATAATGCCTAAAGACAACATAGATGCTTTTGGGGATATTGTTGTGGAGGATCTGAAAAAACTGAAGCACACCTTGTCTAGAAAAAGTAAACGTATTAAATATGTAGAGAAACAATATAACAAACTTATGAAGAAATTGAGAAGCAACTCGAATCTCATCATCAATAAAGCGGATAAAGGAGGCAACACTGTTATCTGGCCTGTGGAGTGGTCTGTACCTGTGGTTTTCGTTGTTGAAGGAATGCTTTCCCTCGTGTAAGAACGGAGCAGGAACTTGAATCATATATATATATATATATATATATATATATATATATATATACCTACTGGCGATAGCCAGTAGGTATATATAGTTAGGATTTTTTTCCTATGGGATTTTTGAAAATTCTATGTCGAATAACTTTGGCGTTTGAGGACAGAATTGGCTGAAATTTTCAGGAAAATTGAACATTTTGTTTCTGAGCAGCCCCTGAAAATTTGGGGGGGTTTCGTCAAGGGGGGGCCGAGAAAAAAGGGGGGTCCCAAAACGTGTTTTTCCCATGCAATTTTCCATAGGGCGGTTGGCCTCACTTTTAGCCTGAACGGCTGAATGGATTTACACCAAACTTGGCAAAATTGTAGGGACTGGTAGCCCGATGTGCCTTTGCTATGTCTCAAGATATAGGCTCCAGTGGTTTTTACGAAAATTAACTTTGAAAATTATATATTGGGCTACATTGGGCTATATATATGTTGGAGCCCAAATGTAGCCCAATGTAGCCCAATGTAGCCCAATGTAGCCCAAAGATGGCCACCAGAGACAAAAAAAAGAGAATGTCCCAGAGTGTTCTAAAGAACAACTAGAGTGCTAACAGTCCAACTTATTACAAAGGTATGGCACACCTGAAGCCATCTTGATTGGAATAAAGTGGTAACTCTTAAAACATTTAATTTAAAAAGGAACAAAATGAGGGGGTTCATTTTGCCATAGAAAGTATGATTAGCGAATATATGACGAAATCCCGCATACCATCAGTCCGCAAAAAAAATCCCGCATGTACTATTAGGCCGCAAATTAAAATAACGAAAACTTTTAGAACGAATATGCCTTTAGCATACACTAAACAACTAAACTACCCTAAACCCTAAAACACTACCCCCTGCATGACCCTACACTACACAAACAGTACAACACTACCCTAAACCCTAAAACACTACCCCCAGCATGACCCTACACTACGCAAACACTACAACACTACCCAAAACCCTAAAACACTACACCCCAGCATGACCCTACACTACGCAAACACTACAACACTACCCTAAACCCTAAAACACTACCCCCAGCATGACCCTACACTACGCAAACACTACAACACTACCCAAAACCCTAAAACACTACACCCCAGCATGACCCTACACTACGCAAACACTACAACACTACCCTAAACCCTAAAACACTACCCCCAGCATGACCCTACACTACACAAACACTACAACACTACCCTAAACCCTAAAACACTACCCCCAGCATGACCCTACACTACGCAAACACTACAACACTACCCAAAACCCTAAAACACTACACCCCAGCATGACCCTACACTACGCAAACACTACAACACTACCCTAAAACACTACCCCCAGCATGACCCTACACTACACAAACACTACAACACAACCCTAAACCCTAAAACACTACCCCCAGCATGACCCTACACTACGCAAACACTACAACACAACCCTAAACCCTAAAACACTACCCCCAGCATGACCCTACACTACGCAAACACTACAACACTACCCAAAACCCTAAAACACTACACCCCAGCATGACCCTACACTACGCAAACACTACAACACTACCCTAAACCCTAAAACACTACCCCCAGCATGACCCTACACTACGCAAACACTACAACACTACCCTAAACCCTAAAACACTACCCCCAGCATGACCCTACACTACGCAAACACTACAACACTACCCTAAACCCTAAAACACTACCCCCAGCATGACCCTACACTACTCAAACACTACAACACTACCCTAAACCCTAAAACACTACCCCCAGCATGACCCTACACTACGCAAACACTACAACACTACCCTAAACCCTAAAACACTACCCCCAGCATGACCCTACACTACGCAAACACTACAACACAACCCTAAACCCTAAAACACTACCCCCAGCATGACCCTACACTACGCAAACACTACAACACTACCCTAACCCCTAAAACACTACCCCCAGCATGACCCTACACTACGCAAACACTACAACACAACCCTAAACCCTAAAACACTACCCCCAGCATGACCCTACACTAAACAACCACCACAACTCTACACTACACTAACACAACACTACACTACACAACACTACACTACACTACACAATCACTAACCCACGAAAAAATTAACACAAACCCACTTACCTCTCTCGTCATCGTGGTTTTCACAACGCAAATGCATTTACCATACATGCCTTTAAAACGTAATTCTTTGTAAAGGCATGCGCGATAAATGCACATGCGTTTTGAAAAAATGCGGGATAATGGTATGCGAGGTCAATGACCTTGCGGGATAATGGTATGCGGACTGAAAGTCTGCGGGATAAAAAATGCGGGAAAATGGCTGCAAACCATGATTAGCAGCAGACTTCCCTGGTGAGCACTAGCTTTACTACAGTGATCTAATGAGCAACTAGAGTGCTAACATTCAGAATTTATGGCAAATGTGTGACACATCTGAATGCCTTCTTGATAGAACCAAAGTAAACAAGCATTGAAAATGCAATAGATCTCGCCCTCGTTTAAGTTAAAGCCATTCTGTTTTTAATGAGGTGGCTTTTTAGCTTTGCTTTTATTAGTGTTTTTAAAACTTTCATGTAAATAACATGCATATGTATGCATATATGTATATGTATGCATGCATTTATATTTATATAGATATGCAGATTATATATGTTTATATATGTATATTACCTACTGGCGATAGCCAGTGGGTATATATAGTTAGGATTTTTTCTCTATGGGATTTCTGAAAATTCTATGTCTAATAACTTTGGCGTTTGTGGACGGAATTGGCTCAAATTTTCAGGAAAATGGCACATTTTGTTTCTGAGCAGCCCCTGAAAATTTGGGGGGGTTTCGTCAAGGGGGGGCCGAGAAAATTTTTCCCATTCATTTTTCCATAGGGCGGTTGGACTCACTTTTAGCTCGAACGGCTGATTAGATTTACATGAAACTTGGCAAAATTGTAGATATGGTTTGCCCGACGTGCCTTTGCTATGTCTCAATATATGTGCTCCAGTGGATTTTGAGAAATTAACGTTTAAAAAAATATATATATCTGTGACAGCGCTCCGGTTAGCGCCCCGGTTCGCGTACCTGACGCGTAACGGAACTTCGCGAAGCGAAGCTGATTGGCTCTCCGGTGTCTGTCAACATTCTAAACAGTCCGGAGCGGCCGCCATCTTGTCTCTCGGTACGATCGAGAGACACGATATGGTGAAAAACGAAGGGGGAAATGAAGGAAAGGGGGCAAGGTAGACCACTCCTGACCCCCTAGGATTGATGAGGGGGATATTAAAGTGCCCCGCGGGGCAAAAAATAATTTTTTTTTTTTTTTTTTGCGATTTTACGTTGTAGAGGCGCGTACCGGTATGCGAACAGGGCAGCTCACCGGGCAGCTCACCGGGCAGCTAACCGGGCAGCTAACCGGCAGCGTAGCTGTCAACATTGTAAACAGTCCGGAGCGGCCGCCATCTTGTCTCTCGGTAGGTTCGAGAGACAAGATGTGGTGAAAAAAGAAGGGGGAAATGAAGGAAAGGGGGCAAGGTAAACCCCTCCTGACCCCCTAGGATTGATGAGGGGGATATTAAAGTCCCCCGCGATTTTTCGCGGTAGAGGCGCTTCCCGGTACGCGAACCGGGCAGCTAACCGGCAGGGTAACGGGAGTCCGCCATCTTGTGTTTTTGGAGCGTCCGGTTCGCGTACCGGGTAGCGTCCCGGTAAGCGTAACAAGGGGAAAACCAAGAGAAACAGTAAAAAAAAATTAAGGGAATAGATTTCCAGCAAACTTGGCAAAATTGTAGGGACTGTTTGTTTGATGTGCCTTTGCAAGGCCTCAAGATATGTGCACGTGTGGATTTTGTCTAATTAAGGTTAAAAAAATATATATATCTGTAAGCGTGCTCCGGCACGCTTACGTTACGGGTTTTGTTTGCGCTGCAGAGCCAATACGTCACGGTTATGCGACGCGTCATGAGGCGTCTCACGTGGCTACGTGATACGTCACGTAATAAAGAATATATTTTACAGCTATAGATATTAGCTTTTAAAAAACCAATGAAATTCACTGAAAAAACCATAGGTTATAGACCATATATAGTTAGGAATTTGCATTTACAAAACCTTGAAAATTCACTGAAAAAACCATAGGTTAGAGACCATATATAGTTAGCTGGACATTTTATTGACATAAAACCAATGAAATTCCATATATAGTTAGTTGCACTAACTATATATCGCGCACCCGCAATCCACTGCTGATGATGTCACATATTACATCATTCATGACATGGTCAGTGACATCACTGATGACATCACTGATGACATCTCAAATGACATCACTGATGACATCACTGATGACATCTCAAATGACATCACTGATGACATCATGACACACCAATACCAGTTACTACATACGCACTCACTGATTCCTACGTCTACACACACATTCACTCATTCACCCATACAATCACTCATACATACAGTCACTCATTATTACAACACTATCATATGCACTCATACACCTATGCAGACACTCACACACTGCCACTCATCCATGGAGTTACTCACACACCTAGTCAGTCCTGTAAAGAATCAATCACACTTCTATTTCCTCATCTATACAGTTAAACACAGAACACCATACTTCAGTGACATCACTGATGACATCTCAAATGACATCACTGATGACATCTCAAATGACATCATTGATGACATCATGACACACCAATACCAGTTACTACATACGCACTCACTGATTCCTACGTCTACACACACATTCACTCATTCACCCATACAATCACTCATACATACAGTCACTCATTATTACAACACTATCATATGCACTCATACACCTAGTCAGTCCTGTGAAGAATCAATCACACTTCGATTTCCTCATCTATACAGTTAAACACAGAACACCATACTTTTCACACATATACTAACACATACTTACTCTCTTATACAATCACTGATACAAGTACACATTGATATGCACAGAGTCACACACCTCCCAGCCAGCCACACACACACTCAGTCTTCCATACATCCACTCATTCTTCAATATGTAAAACATATTTAAACTTTACAAAAACACACAGACACTAGATGATGTCATCAGTGATGTCATTTGAGATGTCATCAGTGATGTCATCAGTGATGTCATTTGAGATGTCATCAGTGATGTCACTGACCATGTCATGAATGATGTAATATGTGACATCATCAGCAGTGGATTGCGGGTGCGCGATATATAGTTAGTGCAACTAACTATATATGGAATTTCATTGGTTTTATGTCAATAAAATGTCCAGCTAACTATATATGGTCTCTAACCTATGGTTTTTTCAGTGAATATATATATATATATACATATATATATATATATATATATATATATATATATGACGTACCAGTTACCTCCCAAAAGAAGAACTCAGAGGCCAGAGTGAGTTCAGGGCAAACAGCTCATTTATTTCTCAGATTCCCAGTGGCGGCGTATGCATTTCGGCTTTATTAGCCTTCCTCAGCGCCCAAACACCGTGACATGTCCTCCCAAATGGCTCCTTCCTGCCAAAATACTTTGCAGCGCCTGAGTCTCCTCCCCCTTAAGTGATCAACACACCCAATGCAGCTCATGTAGAATGTAGAACCACAAGTCCCAGAATGCACTGTGGCGGGCATTTCGGGCGGGTGGCGTGGAGGAGTGAGTCTAACTGTAGGTTCGCGCTGGCAAACAGGTAGGTGTGGAAGGCGCGCAGTCTTGGAACCGCTGAAAGTTCACGGCCGTTACCCTTGGTCCCTCATACCGCTACAGCCAGAGGTAACACACTAACGATCCGCTGGGCAGGGGCAGTCAATGCTGACTGGGGTCCCAAATAGGTGGAATACCTATGACTCCCCAATGGTGCTGTGTGTCTTCTGGCGGTCACCGGAGCTCTCGATCCCTCGAAAGTTTTAAAGCTGCAAGCAGCGTGGTGTCCAACTTTGCTCCAGGACAACTTCGTGTAGCAGGGCCATCTGTTCTGCGTCGTTGGCTGGCGCAGTATACACGATGTACCAGTTACCTCCCAAAAGAAGAACTCAGAGGCCAGAGGGAGTTCAGGGCAAACAGCTCATTTATTTCTCAGATTCCCAGTGGCGGCGTATGCATTTCGGCTTCATTAGCCTTCCTCAGCGCCCAAACACCGTGACATGTCCTCCCAAATGGCTCCTTCCTGCCAAAATACTTTGCAGCGCCTGAGTCTCCTCCCCCTTAAGTGATCGACACACCCAATGCAGCTCATGTAGAATGTAGAACCACAAGTCCCAGAATGCACTGTGGCGGGCATTTCGGGCGGGTGGCGTGGAGGAGTGAGTCTAAGTGTAGGTTCGCGCTGGCCAACAGGTAGGTGTGGAAGGCGCGCAGTGTTGGAACCGCTGAAAGTTCACGGCCGTTACCCTTGGTCCCCCTTACCGCTACAGCCAGAGGTAACACACTAACGGTCCGCTGGGCAGGGGCAGTCAATGCGGACTGGGGTCCCAAATAGGTGGAATACCTATGACTCCCCAATGGTGCTGTGTGTCTTCTGGCGGTAACCGGAGCTCTCGATCCCTCGAAAGTTTTAAAGCTGCAAGCAGCGTGGTGTCCAACTTTGCTCCAGGACAACTTCGTGTAGCAGGGCCATCTGTTCTGCGTCGTTGGCTGGCGCAGTATACACGACGTACCAGTTACCTCCCAAAAGAAGAACTCAGAGCGCAGAGGGAGTTCAGGGCAAACAGCTCATTTATTTCTCAGATTCCCAGTGGCGGCGTATGCATTTCGGCTTTATTAGCCTTCCTCAGCGCCCAAACACCGTGACATGTCCTCCCAAATGGCTCCTTCCTGCCAAAATACTTTGCAGCGCCTGAGTCTCCTCCCCCTTAAGTGATCGACACACCCAATGCAGCTCATGTAGAATGTAGAACCACAAGTCCCAGAATGCACTGTGGCGGGCATTTCGGGCGGGTGGCGTGGAGGAGTGAGTCTAACTGTAGGTTCGCGCTGGCAAACAGGTAGGTGTGGAAGGCGCGCAGTCTTGGAACCGCTGAAAGTTCACGGCCATTACCCTTGGTCCCTCATACCGCTACAGCCAGAGGTAACACACTAACGGTCCGCTGGGCAGGGGCAGTCAATGCGGACTGGGGTCCCAAATAGGTGGAATACCTATGACTCCCCAATGGTGCTGTGTGTCTTCTGGCGGTCACCGGAGCTCTCGATCCCTCGAAAGTTTTAAAGCTGCAAGCAGCGTGGTGTCCAACTTTGCTCCAGGACAACTTCGTGTAGCAGGGCCATCTGTTCTGCGTCGTTGGCTGGCGCAGTATACACGACGTACCAGTTACCTCCCAAAAGAAGAACTCAGAGGCCAGAGGGAGTTCAGGGCAAACAGCTCATTTATTTCTCAGATTCCCAGTGGCGGCGTATGCATTTCGGCTTTATTAGCCTTCCTCAGCGCCCAAACACCGTGACATGTCCTCCCAAATGGCTCCTTCCTGCCAAAATACTTTGCAGCGCCTGAGTCTCCTCCCCCTTAAGTGATCGACACACCCAATGCAGCTCATGTAGAATGTAGAACCACAAGTCCGAGAATGCACTGTGGCGGGCATTTCGGGCGGGTGGCGTGGAGGAGTGAGTCTAACTGTAGGTTCGCGCTGGCAAACAGGTAGGTGTGGAAGGCGCGCAGTCTTGGAACCTCTGAAAGTTCACGGCCGTTACCCTTGGTCCCTCATACCGCTACAGCCAGAGGTAACACACTAACGGTCCGCTGGGCAGGGGCAGTCAATGCGGACTGGGGTCCCAAATAGGTGGAATACCTATGACTCCCCAATGGTGCTGTGTGTCTTCTGGCGGTCACCGGAGCTCTCGATCCCTCGAAAGTTTTAAAGCTGCAAGCAGCGTGGTGTCCAACTTTGCTCCAGGACAACTTCGTGTAGCAGGGCCATCTGTTCTGCGTCGTTGGCTGGCACAGTATACACGACGTACCAGTTACCTCCCAAAAGAAGAACTCAGAGGCCAGAGGGAGTTCAGGGCAAACAGCTCATTTATTTCTCAGATTCCCAGTGGCGGCGTATGCATTTCGGCTTTATTAGCCTTCCTCAGCGCCCAAACACCGTGACATGTCCTCCCAAATGGCTCCTTCCTGCCAAAGTACTTTGCAGCGCCTGAGTCTCCTCCCCCTTAAGTGATCGACACACCCAATGCAGCTCATGTAGAATGTAGAACCACAAGTCCCGCGTCTCCACCCAGCAATAGTCTCCTTCACCGAGACAGAGATAACACGGACACAGACCAAGTGAGTGCTGAAGATTTTATTCGTGCAAATTCAGTCGCATGACGTTTCGGCTCCGAGGAGCCTTGCTCACATGACAACATTCTGATGTGGAGAGCGCTCATTTAAAGTGCCAGTAATTAATTGTAACAACGTGACCTGATCGGGCTGATAGTAGACATGGACAAAGTACTAGAGTTGAAATGACACAGCAGAGGTATTACATGAGTTGGTGTCGATTTTTACAGAATAGAACATAATGTAAAAACGTTTGCAGTCAAATACTGTAGTTTCAATCTCTGCATTAATAAAACCCAATATTGTGGATTTAAAAGCAGATAGTATGGGCAAATTTCAAAACAAAAAAATCCCGGTCAAATACCGAGAAACGATGTCTAACGTATATTTTCAATACAGTTATATCCATCTAGTTGTCAGTACCATGAAATTATATGGCTACATATTAGGCTGAGTGCAAATAACGCAATAGTGCAAACTTCATATCCTCAGAAAATATTCTCCTCGGATTTTTGTGCAAAATACGCAGGTGTGCAAATAGCTTGTTCTAATCATATGACCAAATAAAGTGCATATAATAATAAATCTGTGCAAAAATTGCAAATTTCACTTATTACCGCAATTGTACTACCAAGTTTTCTAGTGGATAAAAGATACATTAAAAACAGCTACAGGTTTTTGTCTAGATTTTGGTAAAACAACATGAAAAGATTTTTTTGTTTGTCTCATTGATTTATCACAATTCTAAATTTAAAAAAGCCCATATGCATAAAATCCACTAATATGTCATTACCAATAACCTCTTAGATACTCCTACAAGTGAAAATTTCTATAGTGTGAATAAAACTATAATTAAGATCATCTTACTGATTGACTAATAGGGAATAAGGACCCTTATGGTCTAGAAGATGATATAAGCCCTTCTTTTAGGAAACATGATTCATATAAACAGCAGCAGCAAAACCATTCAATAGATCTACTTCAAAACATCCCTAAATATTAAAAGCATATAGTCAGTCCACATAATGCTATATCCCAAAATTAGATCTTATACTACCATTTTCCCAGCCGGGTAAAATTAGTAGGGGTTGGGCTCTTAATATGAGTAACTTTAAAGGGGCCAGAGCAGAGCAGTTTATGCCTAAATACAGAGTGGGACTGATTATGGGAGGCATGTATACATATCTTCAGTGACATTCAACCCTCCTGGGACCTTAGTATCGAGTAGGAGGATATAGCGGGTTACCAATCACCGCAATTTAGCCTCTCTATCACCGCCATGTCTAGTGGCCTTGACCGCGTCAATGACAAAATATTTCAATGAGGTGTTTACACTTTGATGACACTCACGGAAGTGCCTTGCTACCGGAAACGTGTTATCTCCATTAGTGATAGCCCTCAAATGTTGGAGGATACGTTTATGTACCGGTAGCTTGGTACTTCCCACATATTTTAGTGGGCAGGGACATTGCAATACATATATTGCAAACTCAGTTTTGCATGTTAAAACCTGAGATATAGGGTGTTGTAAGCCACTAAACCCATCTGTGTATGATTTGACATTTACGCCATGGTTGCAAGCCTTACAGGTTTTACACCTGAAGAATCCCTTGTTATTCTGCCACCACGTAGTTTTTTCAATTGGCTCAGGATTAGTGTCAACTAATTGATCCCTGAGAGAAGGTGCCCTACTGAATGTTAATGACACCCTCTTAGGTAAATTGGTCCCAATAATTGGATCCCTCGTTACAATAGGCCAATTTTTGTTTACAATTTTGTAAATCTCTCTGTGTTGTTTATTATAGCCAGTGATTATTCTAAAGGTTTTCGCTTTTTCAGTTTGTCTAGTACCTTCGACTGGCGCAACATCACTTTGGACCCTGCTGCCGGTTTTTGTTAGCAGATCCTCTCTAGTTCTTATCAAAGATTTAATTCTGGCCTTCTCAATTTACTGTTCTGTATAGCCCCTTTCTAGAAAACAAGCTTTACTTTCCAGTTGGGCCTTCTCTAGATCAATGGGATTGCTGCACACCCGTCTCATATGCAGCATCTCCCCGTAGGGGATACTGGAAATAAGGTGTGCGGGGTGTGCACTTGCCGCATGTAAAATGCTGTTACCCGCGGTGGTTTTGCGGTGTACTCTGGTTTCCAATTGTCCTTTTTCTATGTATAGTTCAGTGTCCAAAAATGTTACTGAACTCTGACTAAGTGAGGCCGTAAATTTTAAATTGATTTCATTTTGATTGATGTCTTGGATGAATCTAGTAGCATCCTCTTTATTTCCCCTTCACACTACAAGCAAATCATCGATAAATCGATACCATCCTGTTACATTGTTCCGAAATGCCTACTCGTGTGTGGTTTTGAGGACCAGCTCCTCCCAAGCTCCCATGTGTAAGCATGCGAAGCTTGGGGAGAAGCTGGCCCCCATCGCCACCCCTTGTAATTGGCGATACAATAACTTGTTGTACATGAAAACGTTGTTAGTTAGACAATATTCCAACATGTACATCAACATTGCGTTGTGCTCTTTGAATAGGGGGTCACGTCTCGATAAATAGTACTTTACCGCTGATAACCCATCACTATGTGCAATGCTGGTGTAAAGGGCTGTAACGTCCAGTGCAATCAGCCAGTTCCCTTCCACCCATTCAATATGTCAGATTTTTTGTAAAAAACCGCCAGTGTCCTGTACATAGGACTCAAGTTTTTGTACATACCCTTGAAGAAAATAGTCTATATATACAGACGTGTGTTCCAACAGGCTATTCCTCGCAGAGATGATAGGTCTGCCTGGGGATGCGTTAAGTTTTTATGCATTTTGGGGATAAAGTACATGATGGGTGTCACTGGGTTATATTTTCTGAGGTACTTGTTCTCCGACTCGCTGATCAACTTGATGGATTTTCATCTTACCAGTTGTTGATGATATTCCTTCTTGATTGAACTCAGGACCTAGACGTTAATGCGCTCATAGCAGTTCCTGTCATTCAGCTGCGAGTATGCCTCTTTGCTATAATCTGCTCTAGTCATCAGGACAATATTTCCGCCCTTGTCGCTTCCTCGAATTATAATGTCTTTTTCTTTAGTTAATCGAGTTGTAAGGGCTGTGTATCGTTGTGATAGAGCATCATGTTTCCTTTTAGTAGTAGATGCATTTCTTTGTAAATCCTTTAGTTGTGTAACAACATTCTCATGGAAAATGTCGATGGCATCTCTTGGTAATACCGGCGTAAATGTTGAGGGAGGTCTGAATGGGGTTTTTGATGAAATCCTGTTCCCCACTTCATCTTTTTTTCCGATATCATCTCTGGCTGGTGGAGAATCCTCATAACCAGCACCATGAGTTTCCCAAAGCTCAGTAATAGCCTCCGTGTCTTGAGATGCACTGTTCAACATCCCCTCATTATCGCCTTGTAACAGTGTGGGTCCTTTAGATTTTGCTTTAAGCGCATATAGTTTTAGTAGCTTAAGTTTTCTTACTGCTTTATACAGATCACATCACGTAGGGTAATTGAAATTGCATTGGGGAGCAAATGTCAGACCCAAGTTAAGTATTTCCTCTTCCTTAGATGTTAAGACAACAGGGGTTAAATTTACTATTGTTTGATTTTTGACACCGCTTATTCCTGTTGGTTGGCAGATCCCTCTTTCTTCTCTGGTAACCACTTTTTGGACACCCTGTGCCTTTTGCGCCGCCTGTAGTTTGCCCACTGTTTGCGTAGTTTTGTCGCGTCCGGGGCCTTAAGGTTGAAAGTCTTTCCTGGCATAAAAAACTGATTTCTTGTCCCAACGATGGTTTCGGGATAACACCGGCTTGTGCTTGTTTCCGGCTTTCTGAGTCAGATTCAGTTTCTACATCAGAGCTGAGGGTGGAATTGCATGAGTCAATTTGTCCTTGATTTTGTCTGTTTGGCTTGGGTTTAGACTGAGGTTTGGACACACCACTGCGAATAGCATCGTATTTCTTGGAGAACGTGAAGATCTGGCCCAATTCGTAATCACTACGATCACGCTGGAATTTGTATGTCTTTCTCTCTATAATTTTAGCTTCCTCCTTCTTCAAACGTTCATTCATAGCCTTCGTTAATTCAGCCCTCTCCTCATCTTCCCCCATAGCTTCCAGTTGCTCCTGAAGTGCTGCTATCTCTGTAAGCAGTTTTGCACGATCTATATCTGCATACTTAATGAGTATCTGCACTTGGCGGCGCGATGCCTCCAGGTTACACTCCGCCCACTCCCTCATTAGATCAGGGTTGGGATCCTCGTAGGTGGGGGCAGTCAATATACGTAGACCACGGGGGATCCGATTTACTTCAATATATCGCTGCAAAGATTTCAATTCCCACCACTTGGATTGTTCACTTTTGGATTTCTTTTCCAGGGTTTTGAAGAGATCTTTAAGCGCCGTGTTGCCGCCGTTACTAGCGCCATCATTGTTTCTCCCCCGGTTGTTAATTGGGAGAGGAGAGCTGTCGGAAAACATTGTGACTGCTAATGCCTCCCGATCTCGAACGTTGTCAGCCGACATATTTGCAATTTAAAGGTTGGTAAACAGGCGTCTAATCTGCTCTGATGTAATGATTGGTAAGCAGTGCGCCTATGCACTGTGCTCTTCACCCGCCAAGCCGTTCTCTGGTTTGACTAGTATACGAGACAATAACTACCGGTACCTTTGATCTTCCGGTACGCCACTTTTTTCGCATCGGCTCGTATACCAGAGTTCAACGACTGAATCTCAGCAGCTGCTGCAAATCCGGCCAGCGGGGGTCAAACGCCTTACACCTTCTGGAGTCCGTGAATCCTGGACACTCCATGATAGTGTCCCGATTCAGGCGTTGTCCATTTCACGAAGAGGGTCTCGTGTATTGGCTGGTCTGGGAACAAACCAGCCGATATATCCGGTAAACCGCGTCTCCACCCAGCAACAGTCTCCTTCACCGAGACAGAGATAACACGGACACGGACCAAGTAAGTGCTGAAGATTTTATTCGTGCAAATTCAGCCGCATGACTTTTCGGCTCCGAGGAGCCTTGCTCACATGACAACATTCGGATGTGGAGAGCGCTCATTTAAAGTGCCAGTAATTAATTGTAACAACGTCACCTGATCGGGATGATAGTAGACATGGACAAAGTACTAGAGTTGAAATGACACAGCAGAGGTATTACATGAGTTGGTGTCGATTTTTACAGAATAGAACATAATGTAAAAACTTTTGCAGTTAAATACTGTAGTTTCAATCTCTGCATTAATAAAACCCAATATTGTAGATTTAAAAGCAGATAGTATGGACAAATTTCAAAATATATATATATATATTTTTTTTATATTGAAAAATGTTGCGGAAGTCTTGGACCCACCGCGTTGAACTCGTACATGACGTCATGCGGAAACGCGCAACCGCGCTGTGTCGTGATACGCATATGTTGTGTATGCGCTTGAAGTCATGTAGGGTAGTATAGCCATTGCTCATAAAAATACGCACCCATCGCACACCCTACGTGCATCCTACAGAAGATTTGTAAAATGGCGTCTACAGTCTGCGCAGCAATCGAGAGAGGTGCACTTTGGGTGCGGGACTGCTCAAAAAATTGTAAAAAACAGGAAAACACAAAATATAATAAAAATATTTGAAAAAATATAAAATATATATATATTACATTAAAAATATATATATATTAAAAATGAGTAATGTAATCTAAAAAATAAGTTATCTAAAAATAAATATATTTAAAATAAATTTGTAAATCAGTATCAAAGAAATAAATATAACAATTAATATATTAAAAAATATATATTATTGGGTTTCAGGCAGGTAATACTTTGGAATTACCTTTAAAAAAACTATTGAAATGCACTGAAAAAAACATAGGTTTCATACAGGTTATAGTTAGGAATTATCATTTAAAAAACCTTAGAAATTCACTGAAAAAACAATAGGTTTTAGGGGTGTTAGAGTTAGCTGTACATTTCACTAATGCAAAACCATTGAAATCCCTCTGAAGATTAGAGTCACGGTACATAATTGATAACCAAACAAAGAGACGAGGGGGTCTCAATAGTGGTGAAGAGATGGCCGTGCACCTGTAATGTTTTTTCGGATGAAATGTGGGTCTTGATCATGTTCTGGTCTAAGTTAATAACTGAGATGTTATCATGATGCTGAGGCACTGGGGTCAGATATGGAATTGACCACGTGGGTTAAATGAGTGATACATAGCCCATCCAGGGCAAAATTATTTTTGTATTATTATTATAATTTTGATTGTGTCTATTAGTTGCAGATGGGAGCATTGCTATAAATATTAGCCCATCCAGGGCCATATGTTTGATGTTATAGGCATGTTCCCAATCTTGGATCATAGCAATAATATTGGCTTTATGTTATTAAATTAACCACTTAGTAATGGAGGACACTCTGACTGAAATCAATTCGGGTGTCCTTCGTTTATGTTAACAGGACATGGATATTTAAACCTGTCTCATGGCGGCACCGGCCACTATTGACAAAGGCGGCAGCCGAAACACATTTAGTCCTTTGTATGTAATCCCAATAAAAATCTGGGCAATTTACGTTCCTAGGAGTGCTGGTGCAATTTGTGTGTACCGTGAGCTGGGATCTTGGAGATTTGCGTGGTGTCCGTCAACCCGCAACAAAGCACCCGATCGCGAGTGCAAGGGAATTCAAGACGGAAAGTGAGCACGATATATATATATTTTTTTTGTTCTCCTGTTGCATGAACGCACACACCCAGCAGGTAGGTTTTGGCTCCATTAATTGCACAAACGAAGGCGTCAGTTCTCCCCGACTTTTAAATCCTCTTGCCTACGCATTTCAGAGTTTCATACTCCTTCTTCATGGGCATATGCGCAGGCAAGCGGATTTAAAAGTCGGGGAGAAATGACGCCTTCGTTTGTGCAATTAAAGGAGTCAAAACCTACCTGCTGGGTGTGTGCGTTCTTGCAGCAGGGGAACTGTTTGGAAAACAAATACACACGGCGCCTCCGGCCGTGGAGAGCTGCACCGCCTGCTGAATCAATGGGGGGCCGTTGGGTCAGGATACTGTGCCTGGCCATCACGGACACAGCAGGGTAAAAGAATTGACAAGGCGTCATGGCTCCCCGAGGCCCATTGAAGGACAACATTGGTCCTTTCATCTGATCGAGTCTACACAAACCCACTGGAGGGTTCTAACTTGTGAATTCCACTACAAGTACCGGCATGCAACGAAGAAGTACATCTATTCAGAAAGTCACACCGGGGACATATTAAAGGTGGAGCATGCAGGGTCAAAAGGTTGTGGGCAGTCTATGCGTGAGACCGCTTATGCCCATGAAGAAGGAGTATGAAACTCCGAAACGTGTAGGCAAGAAGATTTAAAAGTCGGGGAGAAATGACGGCTTGGTTATGCAATTAAAGGAGTCAAAAACTACCTGCTGGGTGTGTGCGTTCTTGCAGCAGGGGAACTTTTTGAAAAACATAAAAAAAATCTATATATATATATATATACCTGTTTTAATTTCTGAAAATAATTATAATTGTTATATTTTAAAAAACATATTACATGTATTTTATTTTAATTACTTTAGTGTTACCATTAAATGTATTTAATGTTTACTATTTAAATGTATATATATATTTTAAAATACAGAGATAACAGCAACACATTTTTTCCAATATTTTTGTAATTTGCATGGTAAGTATAGTATGACGATATTTTTGACATCGATATTGATGTCCCAATATTTTTGTATGGGGATTTTGTGCTTTGATATTTTCTCAGTGAACCATCTGGTCCATTTACAGAATCTTCAAGGCAGGTTTATGAGGATTCCCTCTCTTACCCACTCTCTTGCCTTCTGATGCCTCTTTTGATTTTCTCTTGGATGATCTCCTTTGCATTAACATGCATCACATTACTTCTTTGTAACCCCCGGAATGATGGATGTGTAATTTTTGGGCCTGAGTCACAAAGTGCCTCCTCACTCATGGTGGGGACCCCACAGTTTTGAAGGATTATCTGCACTCAGGGTGGAATCTCAGCTATGAGAATTCTCATTGCAGAGATTCCACCCTGAATGCATGAACTCCTTCAGAACTGCAGGGCCTCCCCTGTGAGTGCGGAAGAGCGATGTGAATCAGGCTCTGTATGAGCAGAGCTTGGAATTTAATGGACCGAATTCTCTAGTATTACAAGGATCTCATTAGATCTCATTCTTGTAAAGCCATGACCTTGTTCCTCACATTAACAAATTACTATTGCTTTGCACCCATATTGTTGTTCTTAACCCCTTGGGTGCTCGGGACGGCCCCCGGCCGTCCTACATCATGCTGGGCGAGTGCTCATGACTGCCGGGGCCGTCTGAACGCCTCTGATTCTGCAGCATGGTGCAAATTTGGAAGAATTATTTAGTGGACGGACTTCGGATGGCCCCCGGTCATCCTGAGCACACGCCGAGTGTGACGTAGGACTGCCGGGGGCCGTCCTAAGCACGCAAGGGGTTACACCCCCTAATTAAATCCCCAGAGCAGAATTCACGCCGCAGGGAAGGGGTTAAAGGAATTTGTGCTGCATTTTGATACCCAGGGACTGCTGCATACTCTTAAAAAATTATATTTTGACCATTCACAAAGGAGAAGGTTCCTTATAGGTACATGGAACTTGGTCTGTTAACCTCCCTAACTACCCATGTGATAATCTGTTAATTCTAAGCACAATGCGGGTTATGCTCTTTTGCACTTTATATTCTGCCACGTGGGCCTCTTTTCTAATCCTGATTTTACTTGAGGCCAAAATTAGACAACATTAGACAACATCCGGTTGGGTTAGCCTTTTAACATCATCTAGGATCAACCAGTACTTGTTGTGCTACATTTAATTTTGTTAAAAGTGATGTTAACATCAGGAAACACAATATGGAGTGGCCTAAGTTTATGTTATACTGACTGACTGATACAAGTAGTTAATAGTATTTTAAGGCTAGTAATGTAATTGATTCTGTTACTTGCACTGCAATCATGTGTTTCAGGTAAAACATGATGTATCCAGTTGAAATCTACAATGTATTGTGCACTGAAGCTTTGGGGCATATTTACAAGCCCTGTTGCATCGCTTTTGCTTCACATGATGCATGAGCAACCCAACACAAAAAATAGATTTATGAAACCATGCAAGGCCACCTTGCATGGCCCTCAGTGGCTTCATAAATCTCGAGTAAAGCAACTCATCACAAATCACTACATTGCCTTGCTCTGTGCCAGTGAGGTGTTCCATGGGCATTGCGTGGGTGTTCCCATGCAACTACCATGGGTTTTGACGCATTCCAAGACTTACCAGAACTGATAAACCTGGAAATGCACTAAAAATATACACCTCCCCAGGTAAGGTGTAACAAGGAGAAATACCTTTATTTCTCCTTGTTCTTCCTCTTTCTTTGTGCGCTCCATCCTGCAGCACACATATAAAGAGGAATTTTCCTCTCAGGATTGATTATGTGCAGGAAGGTAATCCTTCATCCCCGGGGTTATCTCTCAGAACCCTTCTTATTCAACAGATTTCTTGTTGATTTGTATCCGAGAATATGGATGTATTAGACCTTCATTGCAATGCTGTATTACTCAGATTTATTTCAAGGTTCTAGGATTCTCAGGTTAAAGGAACATATTCCCTTGTTAGTGTTTATTTGCCAATAAGAACATCTCTGTCAAACAGGAGTAAGCCAGTAATGAATTCTGCCATTAGTCCTTTCTCTTTAACCCATAATCCTTTGCTGTCGGACTGTCTGAGACTGACAGCGCTTCAAAGCTTGGATTATTTCTATCTGGACTTCCTCACTAAAATAGCTCCTAGAAGATAGTCCACTTGGATTTCTTATAACAATCACTGAAATTATGTTAATACATTGTGCCAGATATTGTTGTAAGATACAGTATCTCCTGATCCCAGCAGACCACCATCCCAGGGAGTGCTAGCCATTCCTAATGGGCTAGCAAATTGTGCCTGCCTCATTAATATTCATGAGGCATGCAATTTGCGACCCCATTATGAATTGCAATCAGTGTCTGAGACACTGTTGTACATCCCAATTCGTGAGTCGCATATCAGTGGGTCATACATGCTGCCCCATTAAGCCCGATGAGTAGGGAGCTATATATTTCATGAGGTACACCTTTCATTCTTTAAGGTTTGGATGAAATTTCAGAAACATTCCCAATGCTTAAGGCTTTCTTTCTAAGGGTGTTTATAACAACAAGAATAATAGGAGTGTGAGGGTCCTTTCTTGGTATCATCCATATTCAAAAATATTTGACAACACTATTGTTTGGAGTGTAGGAGAGAATTGTGCTCTCAAGAATAAATCAGCATTTTATGGAGAACAGGAAGTAATATTGCCAGTACCATGTCCTACCTTCTAGGGATTTAGGGGCACATGCATCATTGTTTTTTGCAGTCGAAAATTCTGCCCCTTTGCGACCACAATTTTTGCATTTGTAATGAATCATCTCAAATGCATAAATTGCTATTTGAGTAATCGCAAAATTTGTGATCGCTTAAATTGTGCTTGCATTTAGGGACTCGCAAATTGCGATTCGGTGAATGCAATGCAACAACAACAAAACATTTGTGATTTCGCTCTTAAGAAATGCATATTACCATCAACTTAAAGTTGATGGTAATTTGCGAAAACTTTGAAAAATGCACTTTTGTGCATTTTTCAAAGTTCTATATTGCACACATACATGCCTTGGGGCTTGTGTGTGTGCAGCATATTTTTTAATTGCACTTTCAGGGGTGCATCCGGGTGTCCTTTTGGCCCCCATCACCCTTGAAATTGCATGCGCAATTTGCACGTACCTATTTGGTTCTCGCAAATTGCGCGTGCAATTCGCATTGATTCCAATGGGCCTAGGGCCAATAGGAATCAATGGGAAGCCATTCCTTAATTGCGACTCGCAGGAATCACATTTTTTTGGGCAAATCCCTCATGCTTTGCTTTTTGCAATTTCTAAATAGCGAATCAGTAAAAATGGCTTTTTAGAAATTGCAAAATGCGGGATTGATGCACGTGCCCCATAGAGACAAATTTGCACCTTTTTGCTAATATAAAAATTTGCAGAAATCTATGGAGTACGAACGATGTGAAAGCTTCTTTTTAACTTTTGATCAGCTAAAAGAGATTATAAATCTTTGAAAACAACTTTTACTTATAAGATAAAGACCATTATCTTACAAGAAGGCAGGTAGAGCTGTTCCAGGACCAATTCACACCCCCTCAACTCGAGGAATGACAGGCATGCCTACTCCAGCCATTTGTAGGACAGCTACATGGGCTGGTCCTACCTCACTCTGGGGGCTAGGGAGCCAGGGACCCATTGCCAAAGTTGTGGCTGTCCCGCCATTGGCATTAGGATGAGCCCACCAAACTGGCGGGTGCATCCTGGGTCATTATCCTTGCGGGTGGATCTGCTGACTGCAGACCCACTCGCAATGTAAAAGTACTGTGCACAGCAGTGCCATGCACTACATGGCAGTCACCACGTGGTGCCTGCCATGTAGTGCATTGCAATGAGGGGGGTTAACATAGGTACCCCCCATGTGTATCCCCCAACACCCTGGGCGCCCGCAATGGGCCCCCAACAGCAAAATCTGCATGCCTTTCCATGGCGGCAATGCCGCCATGGAAAGGCTGCTCTCCACCTGCATTGTAATATGGATGGTGGTGTCTTGCAGACACAGCCACCATATCATGCCCCTTCTCTGCCCGGTCGACGAGTCGACCGGTGGAAATGTGGTGGACGGTCTTTCCTTCCGCCATGGACCCCCCAGCCATACTAATATGGTGGGCGGTCTTTCAGGTATGGATGGCAAGCAGATGACCCCCGCGGGCCAGGAGGGGGATATCTGCCCGCCATCCTAATGGGCCCCTCATTTCACATTACAGATTGGATGCAACTGAGGAGAATGAATTACATGTGGGTTAAGTGGTCTCTTAGGAGACTCTGTTCCATAAAGTGTTTGTTAGGTATGGCCTCGTTTTTGAAGCTGTTCGAATAGAAGGTTTATAGCAGCCTTCGATGTGTATAGAATATTTCTGATGCCACTTGGGTATATCCTTATTACAATAAAGAATGAACCAAGGAAGGCGAAGAAGAGGTAATGCATGCAGTATGTACTGGTAATCCTCAATATTTCGATTTGCCTTTCCTCCTTCCGATATTTACATTCCCTCCTCCTGTGTACCTTTAAAAACTGATCAGATTTTAATTAAGGGTTTTTCAAAGCATTATGTTTTGATGAGGAGGTGAGGTTTCTGAATGCTGTCAAACATGGACTTTTGTGGACATTTACAAACTCATCTGATTCTCATTTTCCTCCCTCCAAACGGTAAAATGCTTACACCAACCAAGGGAATGCATACGTCTCTTTGCAGGATAACAATGAGAATGGACCACCCACTGATTTTATGGCAGTTTAAGACAAGGGGCTTTTCCACAATGAAAAAAAAACAATCCCTGGTAAAGAAACAGAAAAACACACATTTGCACAGGAAATCTAATTCCCCTTTGCAGAGTTCTCAGCTCTTCAGAATTCAGTACAAGGAGAATAGGAACATGCATCGGAAGTCACTTGATCTTCCTGAGGGTAACCTGGCTTTTTCTGAATTTATTGGTGACTAGACCCTGTTAGACCAGGTTTTTCCAGCGGGTTTCTCCACAGACTTTTTGCTTTTTGGCCTCCTGTTTTTTACCTTGTTTTTGTGATTTTAGGACTCTGGGCACTTTACCACTGCTGATCAGTACTAAATATACATATGCTCTCTTTGTAAATTGTTAATATGGATTTACCTTGTTTTTGTGATTTTAGGACTCTGGGCACTTTACCACTGCTGATCAGTACTAAATATACATATGCTCTCTTTGTAAATTGTTAATATGGATTGGTTTTTCCATGAGTGGCTTGTTTAACTTACTACTAAGTCCCTAGTATAGTACACTCTGTGTGCCCAGGGTCAGTGAGTCAAATGCTGCTAGTGGGCCTGCAGCACTGATTGTGCCATCCCCACAATCAGCCTTTCAAAGGTGTTTCAGAACTGCCACTGCAGTGTCTGCGCACAGTCACTACTGCCACGTCGGCCTGGTAAGTGCACCCAATTGCCAGGCCCTAACCTTCCCTTTTATTACATACGAGTCACCACGCCCAAGGTACCCCTGTGGACAGGATACAGTGCATGTGGAGGGTAGGACATATACTGATGTGTATGACATATCCTGATAGTAAAATATAGTATATTTTGTTTTTAACTATTAAGATGCTATCTGTCCCATAAGATAGAATTGGAGTTTATTTATACCATCTTATAAGTTTACCTTCCCATATGGGCCAAGATGGAAAGATGGAGTTTAGTATGCCTGAACTCAAAATATAAAATGCATCTTTTAGTAAAGATGATTTTTATATTGTGTGCTTGAGAATACCACTTTTAGAAAGTGGATATTTTCTTGCTTAGCCATCCTGTGTTCCTCTGCTGGTTTGCGGATCGACTGTCTGGCTTTGGAGTGACAAGGGCTGGGGATGTGCATTCACTGTAGACAGCCATTGGGGGGGTTGAGATGTGTCCTGCCTTTTCTAGATAAGTCATTTTAGAGCAGGGGGAAGAGGTTTCCTTGCACCTGAATGGGCCTGGTCTGCCTTACACAGTGCTGTCTCCACCTCCTGTAGGGAAGGTGGACAAGAGAGGACAGAACTGGTTTTGACTGAGCACAGAACCTCTCTTCCACAACAGAACAAAGAGAAATGCTGTATAAATATTGGGCCCAGACCCCAGAATTTTGAATCTTTCTGGACCCAAGAGGAACCTCTGCCAAGGAGAAGAGCTGGGAAAACTGAAGGAGAAGTACTGTCTCTTTGCTGTGTGCTGTCTGGGGTTGGCCTGCAGTGACTGCTTCTACCAAGGAAAGGATAAAGGCTTTGCGATATGCTGTGTATTCTGCTGGAAGAAGAGCTCCAAGTGCTTGAATTAGAGCTTGCCTCCGGTTCTGAAGTCTCAGGGACACAAAGACTTCACCACCAGCTCCCCAGAACTTCCCTGCTGGGAGTTCTGACCTCCCAAGAGATGCCTGTTACTGTGTTGGGCCACTGGAGATTGTTCCTGCCTTTGGGAGTTGGAAAAGTGATGCAACTAAGAGAAGCATGGCACATCTGCACCTGTTTCCTGATGCATCGCTGCTGTACCACTGAAGAAACCAATGCAGTGCCTGCCATCGGCTGGAGAAATTGCAAGTGTTGGAAATGACCCTTTTTGCAGGGTTATCGCCATACTTTTTGCTTCTTCCCCCTATTTTTTCCCTGACCTGTTGGTGTTGGCTTTAGGACTCTGGGCACCTTACCACTGCTGATCAGTGCTAAAGTGCATGTGTTTGAAAATAGCACTTCTAGAATGTGGCTATTTTCTTGTTCAACCTTTCTGTATGCCTCTGCCTGTTTGTGGATTGACTGTCTGGCTTTAGAGTGACAAGGGCTGGGGAGTTGCAGTGGCTCCAGGAGTCTGTATGCGTCAGCACTAGGCTGAATAGGCCTGATCTGCATTTTGAGTGGAGGGAGGAGTAGCACCTGTACCTGAAAAGGGCTGTGCCTACCTTCTACAATGCTGGCTCCACCCCCCTGTGGTGTGTCTGAAACCAAGCCTCACACTGACAAAGGATTTTGTTGTGCACTGGCAGAGTAACCCCAGAACTGGTTTGGACTGGGCTCCGAGCCCCTTACACAAAGGATCAAAGACATTTTGGGGTATAAGTACTAGACCTAAAACCCCAGAACTTTAGACTATTGCTGACATCAAGAGGAACCTTTGCTGAGGAGAGGAGCTGAAGAAACTGAGGAGACGAATTACCCTTGCTGTGTGTCTGGGGTTGGCCTTCAGTTGCTGTTTCTGCCAAGGAAAGGAGAAGGACTTTGCAGTGTGCTGTGTCCACTGCATGAAGAAGGACCTTGCTAGGTGCTGTGTCCCCTGCTTAAAGAAACTCTCCAAGGGCCTGAAGAAGAGCTGGCCTCCTGTTTTGAAGTCCCAGGAACAAATGGACGTCACCCCCAGCTCCTCTGAACTTCCCTGCTGGGAGTTCTGACCTGCCAGGAGGTGCCTGTAACTGAGTTGGGCCCCTGGAGGTTGTTCCTGCTGTTAGGAGCTGGAAGAAACCCAGGAGAAGCAAGAAAATCTGTTTCCGACTACGTTGACTCCACCGTTGTGACGCCGCCTTTGTGATGCCGCGGCCTGCACCAAGGACTGGGGAACCACCAAGTGAAGTTAACGACGCAGCACGCGGCCTGCTCCGCAACCCGGTGCCCAACTACAACCGCTGACGCCGGCAGTGATCGGCCGTGCCCGACACAAGTGCTCACATCGTCTCCGTCTTTGCGAGCGTCCGCATCTTGTTATCGCAGTGCCGATAACCTGTGAGGGTGACTCGAGAAACTTGTCGACGTTGCATCATCACCGGCGCCAACATCAGCCTTCGTCGACGCTGTGTATCATCACCGGCTTCATTCAAGGTACTGTTGTTTGGGGGTCTGTGTGACTCTGCGCCCAGCACCCTGATCCTCGCGGGCGCCACCGTGCATTGGATTTCGTGCTGTCCTCACATCGTAATAGCCCAGTTGGTGCTATTTGATTTCTACATGCTTATTTTTGCAACATCTGTTTTAAAGACATTTTACTGAGTATCTGTATGTTGGATTTTTGTCGTTTTGGTCTTGTTTAGTTTATATGAAGATACTTTATTTTTCTAAACTGGTGTGGTGTTTATTTGTGGTGTTTTCACTGTGTTACTGTGAGTGTTGGTACAAATACTTTCCGCATTGCCTTTGGGATCAGCCTGTCTGCTCGTGCCAAGCTACCAAGGGGGTGAGCAGAGGTGATCTAGAGTGTGTATCCCCCTTACGCTGACTAGAAGCAAGAGTCACTATTTGGACAAAGGTACTTACCTCTGCCAACTAGAGACCCCCATTTCTAACAGCCACAAACTGAATCCTGTGCACCGATCTCCAAAATCCGAGATCACCGCATTGATTCTGACGCAGGCCCTCTTGTGTGGCTACAAGAACCAATGCATCATGGGGCTGCGACTGGAGAGATCAATGCAGCGCCATTGCTGCCGCATAGAGAACAGATGCATCCCCGATCCCCGCGGAGCGCACCGGGACACGAAGTCTACAAGAATGCCAAGGCAGCAGTGCAAAACAGATGCATTACCTCTCTGCTCCGAAAGAAATGGAAGCATCACCTTCCCTTCAGTAAGGTACCGACGCATTACCTCCCCTGCGTGGCACTAAGAAGCTGACGTATGACCTCCCCTGAAGTAGGAACCGATGTATCACCTATCCTGGACATAAGGAACCAACGCATTACCTTTCCTGTGGCTATTTTCGCTCATGATTGTAATGCATCCAAGGTACTTTGTGTTGAAAGTGTTGCATCAATAGTTTGCTATGAAGAGAATTGTTTTTGACTTCTAAGGATTACATTTTAAGTACTGTATTGTGGATTTTTGTTGTTTTGGTCATGTTTGGTTTAGATAAAGATTATTTATTTTTCTAAATTGGTGTGGTGTCCATCTGTAGTGTTTTCACATGCTTTACCCACTGACTCTGCGATAAGCCTGTCTGCTCGTGCCAATCTACCAAAGGGATGAGCAGGGGTTATTTTAGAAGTGTATCTCCCTTACCCTGATTAGGAAGAAGGGTCCCTACTTGGAAAACAGTGCAAAGGATTGCCAACTAGAGAACCTCATTTCTAACCGGCCCAAATGTTTTTCATGCACCCAATTTAAACCTTGGTATGGGAAATCTTTGAAAACTTACTTTTTTCCTCCCCGCTAGACAAGTTGGTTTGAAAGAGGAATGAAGTAGGCTTTTCATGTTCTCTGTTTATCAAGAATTTTAGAACACATTTAGGAATATGTACATTGATTTATATTGAACGTTTCAATTAAACATTGTAGAAAAACAATTTATTTGAAAAATGAAACATCAGCTTCTTGAACATTGAAAACTATAAACCGCATTGCGCCTCATCAATGGCGTTGGCTTCAGCGCACGCATAGATAATGCATGCACAGCAAGCACACATAATTTCCCGAAACAATCATTATTGGAGAATAAATAAAACCATAACTCAAATGCATGATGTATTTCTAGAATGGTGCTTTATTGGAGATTTGCCTTCAAGTTCTCCAAGGCACACGGAATATTGAATGCATTCATCACTTCCTGGGCCACTAACTACATGTCTGGCTCTTATCATGTTCTTTCTGATAGGCTGAATAATGCTTTTTCATACTATAATTTGAAAAAACTCTGCTTGCATGCATAGTCTGGTTCTAAAGTTATTATAAGCTGTTTGGAAATTGATTATTGTTTAAATAAAAATCCTCATGAGGTCATTTAAATCCCTCATATTCAGCTGCTATACTGTCAAATCAAGCCATTGGTTGAAAAATATATTATCTTAAAAATATTCAAAGAAACATTTGCTAATTGATTTCATTAGGGAGTGTATTATAGGTGATACACGTTTGCTGTAACAAATCCCATTCATGCAGTTTCTTTATAACTTTCTAAATGATTCCTTGACTGCCAGCAAGCCTCCTCAATGAGAGGGCCTGATGAAAGATATGAGGATTGTGCGAAGCAGAAACTGCAAAGACTAACGTATAGCAGTTTCAGATTCACATAGAGTGACTGATATCCTCACGATCTAGGAATGAGTCAGAAAGGTTGAGCACACTTTACAATTTAACAGCCCAAATATAAAATAATGTAAAGCCAAGAGCCACAGGAAGCTGTAGGAAGAAAGAGAAATGGGAATCTCAGTGACCTTAAACTGGAGATTCTGCTAGAAAGATGTGTGGCAGAAAATTATAGCCTTTTTTCAAAAGGATAGCTGACCCCCCCAGAGTCTACAAAAAATCAGAGATTAAGGTATATTCTACGCTCCACAAATGCTGCAGTGGTTAACTACAGGAGCTTGAAATAAATCCTAAAATGTTGGTATAACCTAAAGTCTTTGACCTAGGAGAGAACAGGGTACCGGATGTTGGAGCAACAGGCAGGAGACCCATCACTAGGCCACTACCATCGCTAATGGGGACATTGATAGAATCAGCTTTCCAGCCATAGGCGTTGACCGGAGTATCTGCAATGGACACATCAACTCCAACACAAAAACTATCAGCTGTGTTTAAACAATAAAATTGTATTTAAATTGTTAAGCATTATAAAGGACTCAGTTTTGATCACTAAATATGACTTTACAGAGAAGCATGAAGCAAAACTAAATGTGGAACATTCAAAGACATGTTATATACTTAATAGATAATGCATCATGTTTAACATAGTACTTGTAGAATGAGACTTACAACAAATTCCAAATCATACATTTAACATCAACCTTATAGGAAAATATAGACCATCCTTTATATGGTGTCCTCATAATACATTTGTGTTTTATTTGTCACCTCTTAAAATATTGAGCTTGTGGATTTATATGAGAATCATTAACTTTAAAATGAACACATCATATTTATGAGACTGTAATGTAATGACATTAAACATGCTGTCCTAACAAGAACACCTACCTAGTGAAGCTAAGTTCAGGCTTACAGAGAACCATCTTGAACACAAATACTTCAGTATCAAGTGATTCAAACATACTGCAACAATAGAAGAATCCACTTTAAAAACCATTGCTGAGAGCTCCCACACTAACTTCATGATCAGCTACCCCAGGTAAGCAGTCAACAACCACTTACACAACACCACAAATATATGGAGACAGGGAAATACATCTGTCATTATGCAGGTTGGCCGGGCCCTATAGGACAGTTCTCCGTCAAATAATATCCAAGCTATACATTTTAACTCCTATTGCATTACAGTTCCGGATATGCAATAAATCTGTTTTCTAAGGGACATTAGATCATTCAATCAGGTGCATATGAATTAACTATTAAACCAGTAAACAACCTTTTCAAAGTCATGTCTGCTCGCTCAGATGCGAGTAGACATAGGCAAAAGCACACTGAAAACGGGCTGCATGTTCAATCAGGGACTGTTCCTCCAGTAGGGCGGAGGAGCGTCGCCCCACTGCTTTCTCAAGTTTGAGAAGCAGAAACGGAAAATGGTAAGAACTTTCCGTTATTACCATTTTATGTTTGGTTTTGGGTGGCCGGTTGCCCGGGGCTGCTCTGCTAGCAGCCAGGGCAGCGGAGGAGAGGTGTGCCCACTCCTGAGGGCACAATGACTGTTTGGTCGGCCCTCTGGAGCCGCCCAAATCAGTCATGCGCACCCTGCCCTTTCTCCAAGCAGGTGGCGTCCCCACCTATCACAATGCTGCCATTGCAGCGTTGTTATATGCTTTGGAAAGGGAACATGACTGCATGCTTCCTGTTCCTGTTGGAGGCAGGACAGCAGGAGGAGAAGCCTAAAAGAAGCGTAACCCGGCCGGCTGAAAGGTAATATTTTTTTTTTACATATTAAATTAAACCTCCCAACCCACGTGACCCTGCCTCCCCCCGCCTAGCCATCCACGAGCTAAACCATTAGCAGTGTGTCTGGGGCAACTGATTCAGGCATTACAAGGAATAAAAGAAGCTAGAGTGGGCAGGGAGAGTGTAGAGCAACTCAGCAAACTACAGAAGGAACAACTATTAGCAGATCAAATGACAAAAGGGTAGAAAACAATAGTTAGAAAATGTTTTTCATGTTCATAAAAAGTGACGAATAATGTTCTTTGCTTTCATTTGTAAACGTAGCAGAGTGGCTAAGTCGTCCAATGCATATATATGTACACATTATGGGGCATGCTAAATGTCTTCAAATATAATTCTGTCTCATGTACCTCAAAAGTTATTGCATGTCATATCAGTCCTGCACACACACACTTTTATAGATTTTGCTGCATGTTCCCCTCTCAGGTAGGAGTAGAGGGAGAGGGGTAGTTTTTCATCATCTTTAGAGTAACCACGTACATGCTCCATTGGAATGCCATTTCTGATATGTAAGTTGTGCAAAAAAGCACATGTGCTATGATTTTACAAGTATAAGGGGCATTGTCCTGTGCACCCCACCTCTTGCACAGATAGTGAGCCCTGGGCACGACTCACAAAGGTAAAGTGAGACAAAAGTCTAACTTTACCACTTTTGGTATTAACAAAGGGCATTTACTACTCATAAATGCCCTTTGTGAATACCAAGAGTTGTACAGTTCAACTTCTGCTGCTCACAAAGGGCATTTATGGGTAGTAAATGCTCTTTGTGGGTACCAAAAGTCATAAAGTTAGACTTTCATTTCACCTTACTTTTGTGAATCGGACTTTTAGCATTGCAAATGTCCATTCCTATATTGTTGCAATTTACTTGTGAGCAGTGTTATAACTCCATTCTCTAGGGGACCGATTCACAAAGGCAAACTTAGACTTATGTCTAAGTTTACTACTTTTTTTGTATTCACAAAGGTAAGTTACTACTAGCATGTCTGCTACTGGTAAACCTACCAGTTGTAAATAGTACTAATAGTAAAGTTACTGCTAGTAAAATTACTCCTAGTGAAGTTAATAGAAGTAATTTACCGGGGGGCGAGGCTTGAGCGCCGCACAAGATGGCGACGTAGCTCCGAGGCTCCGTCACTGGTTCCCGATTCCAGACGGCCAACTCCGGCTACTTCGGTGATTCTTCATCTCTGCCACCAGTTTCCTTTGCCTGACGATGTGGTGAGCTGCATGTGATGATTTTCGCCTCAATGTGGACGCATTTGAGCCCGTAAATTGGCCCGATTCAGTCTGTTTTAATTACGGCCGCCATTTCGTTTCTCAATAATCGTGCCTATGCCGTTTTTTCGGTGAAATGGCTACTTCATCTGTTCCTCTCCTCAAATATATCTACTGAAAAAGATCTCTTTTTGAAGACTTTCTTCAACAATTGCCTACTGTATATTTAAAAGGCTGTCCTCTTTGTTTCATCTTCGGCTTACCTCCGCCTCTTCATAACTCTACAGAGCCACGATTTTTCTTAACAAGGGGAGTATATCTTCTTACATGACGTGAAACTTATTGCTTGCCAAATTTTTCTTCATTTTTGTGACTTTTCCTTCTTCGGACTCCTCCTGTGCTACTTATATTTTGATTTTTACTTCTCTTGCGAAGCTGAGAATTTGGTTTCCTCTCTATATAATTGGATCTCATTTATACGGTTACATTTCAGATCTAAAACTTTCCTCGTTGGCTAAAGCTGCTCTTTGTTCGGACTCCAACTTACTTCTTCAAGACATGGAGGAGATTCCTGTGCACAAATCCAACTCTGCAGCTGGTGCTACTCTGAAAATTCTTTCCCCAAGCAAACTACCAACAACAATTCCTACTAAACGCCATAAGAAAGATCCTCCTTCCCCAGGGTATTCTTCATCTTCTGCTTTAATGGATTTAATCTTGGATAAGATTCGTGCCCTAAAACCATTCATTGAGGAAACTACTAAGACTCTACAATTTTTACATGATAAATGGTCCTCTTTGGAATCCCGCGTGCTCCTAGTGGAACAGTCGACGGAATCTCTGTAGACATCATGTTCCTGGATTTCATCTCTGGAGGCGAACATTTCTCTTCTTAAAAGACAAGTGGAGGATTTGGAAAATCATAACCGAAAGAATACCCCTAGACTTTATGGTCTTACAGAATACATTGAAGGATCAAATCCCACCGACTTTTTTCAATCTTTTCTTCCAAAAATATTGGATCTACCTGCTTCATCTAATTTCAACATCCAACAAGCACATAGACTTGGCCCGAAAGTATCTACCAAACCCCGAGGTATCATCATGCTGTTCCTACAATATACTGACCTTCTCCAAGTTTTTTCAGCTGCCAAATCTAAAAAGCAGATTATCTGGGAGGGTCATCGCCTGTTTCTTTCTCAGGATGTTGCTAAGGTTATGGCAGACCATCTGAAAAAGTTTTTAGATATGCGCTCCCAGCCACTTGCTCTGAATGCCAGATTTGGTTTGCTCCATCCCTGCCTCTTCAAGGTTACCTACAAAGATAAAACTACGACATTTGAAGATCCCCTAGTTCTGCAATAATTTCTGCACCAGCATGGACCTGACATCATGGAATTGTTTAATTTATCAGTTTTAATTTTTCTTTTTAGTCGTTTCTAGTTCGGTTTCACGCATTATGTTCTCTCCTATATACTTCTTTGCATTGTTATGTAGCATATGTTTTCTGTTCTCTTGATTAATCTTTTTCTCCTCCACAGGTGTGCTCTTTTCCTACTCACCCGATGTTTCCCATAAGTCATCTGAAGTGCTTTCTTCCATCGGTCTTTCGGTGATGTTTGATCCCGTTGTTGTCGCCGCCATCTTCTGGCGTCGTCACCCCCGTTTTTTCATCTTGTATTTGTAGGTATGTTTCTCAGTCGTCTGTTTTTGATGTGTACTGTCTTTTTGTTTTACTACTCTCTTCTCTCTCTTGCTTTTCTTGTCTCCCCTTTGCTTTTCTTGGCTTCCTTTTTATCTCCTAGTTTCTAATCTATGTTCAGCCTTCTACTTTCTCTCTCTTTATATTTCTGTTCTTACTTTTTTCTATCTTATTTTTTCTCAACAATCTCTCTTCTTTGTTCTACTAAATATAGTATTCACTCAGTTTTCTTCTCTGTTTCACCTTCCGGGTTGTCACTTGGAATGTTAAAGGTTTAAATAACCCAATTAAAAGGCAACGGGTACTATCTCATTTAGCTAGGCTACAAGCTGATGTGGCCCTTCTTCAGGAATCCCATCTTTAAGAAGCTGAAGCCTCATAACTTAAACGCAGTTGGGTGGGTCATGCATTCAATTCCCCTGCTGCGGGTAAGAAAAATGGAATTGTAATTTTATACCATAAAAAGTTGAATGTTTCTATTGTCTCTCAAGACCGTGATGTTGATGGTCGTTGGATGCTTGTTAAATTAACTATAGAAAAGATTCCTATTGTTATTTTTAATGTTTATGCTTCTACTGGTGATGATAAATCTTTTTGGCCTGCTATTTCGGAGAAATTGCTTACACTTAATGATGATTATATTATTTTTGGAGGTAATTGTAACCAAATCCTTGACCTTGTTTTAGATATAAATTCCAAAGTTAAATTTTCCACTTCTTAAATGCACTCTCAATTTACTAACACTATTCATCATAATGCTCTAGTAGATATTTGGAGATTATGTCACTCCGACCTTAGAGAATATAGTTTTTACTTTCCTTCACATCACTCACAATCCCGTACTGATTATCTTTTTCTAAGCAAATCTTTAGCTCAACATGCCATTCATTCTAACATTGGTTCTATTTTAATCTCAGACCATACACCTGTTTTTGTTGATATTGATCTCATTCCTTTTTTCCCCCCACCCCAGAATTTGGAGGTTTAATAATTTCTTACTGCTGGATCCCACTTTATGTTCTAAATTCACTACTTTTGCCACTGAGTTTTTTATGATTAACGAAACCCCTGAGTCCCCTTTTGTAATGGTGTGGGATTCTTTTAAGGCAGCTGCTAGAGGTTTTATCATCAATTTCTTTTCACAAAAGAAGAAGCTTTTGGAAGCTCAATCTACTCAGCTTTTGTATAAAATCAAACAACTTGAATATATTTATTACCACTCCAATACTGATTCCTCTGTTAAAGATATTATTGACGCCAAGTTTACTTTTAATAAATTTACCACGAATGCTGCCTCAAACTTTTTATTAAAATGTAACTCTCGGTTTTATGGGGGTCAGAATAAAATGGGGAAATTATTAGCCAATTATCTTGAAATACGGAAAGAAAGAACAAAAATTGAATCTGTTCAAGGGTCTACTGGTGTTTCCCACTTTAAAGACAAAGATATTCTAAATGAGTTTGTCGCTTTCTACAAAAAGCTCTATACTCCAGAATTTTGTCCTGAGCCAGCCAACATACTTTCCTATTTTCTTTCTATTCCTTCACCTCCTTCTGATCATGTGGACTTTGGGTCTCTCGAATATGACATCTCCCTGGCAGAAATCTCTCATGCTGTCTCGGTGTTAAGATATGGGAAGGCTCCTGGTCCTGATGGTTTTACCATTGAATTTTATAATCACTTCGCCTCCCTTCTCCTATCAAAACTACTGCTTTTATTTCAATCCTTTTTTGACTCTGGCTCCTCCCGTGGTACCTTTCAAGAAGCTCTGATTTGTTTAATCCCTAAAGACGATAAGGATCATTCTTTATGTAAGAACTACCGCCCTATTTCTTTGATGAATACGGATTATAACATTTTCGCCAAACTTTTGGCTCTGAGGATGGATCCTCTTTTGCCTGATTTAATTGGACCTGAGCAATCAGGTTTGGTTAAAGGGCGACTCTCTTCTGACAATTCACGGGTCTTTTTCAACATTTTAAGTAAAGCTCCCTCACTCAATCATCCTTTGGCTGCTATTTCCCTAGATGCTGAGAAAGCATTTGATAGGATAGGTTTGGACTTTATGTTTCAGGCTCTCAAGTGGGCAGGCTTTCCACCTAAATTTATTTCTCTCATTTCTTTACTCTATTCTGGTCCCCAGGCGCCTATTTTTGTAAATGGTATAGTTTTGGATTATTTTCCTCTATAGAGAGGAGTTGTGCCCTCTATTATTTGTTTTAGCTCTAGAGTCCTTTCTTACTAAAATTAGACAGGATGATAATATCTCTGGTTTTTATTTCGGTCCCCAACAAGTTAAACTTTCGGATTACGCTGATGACATTTTTATATACTGTTCTGACCCACAATCTTCTCTCCCCTTCTTCATGCATGAGGTCTCTTCCTTTTCCAAAGTCTCTGGGTATTGTCTTAACGTTGATAAATGTGAAATTCTCCTTTTAAACACTCTTTGTCACAAGCATCTTTTTGAACATTCTGGTTTCTCCTGGCAACCATCGAAGATTAAGTATTTGGGAATTTGGTTTGCTCCCCACTTGTCTGATACACTTAAAGTAAACTTTTAACATATTTCTAAAAAATTGAATGCCGCCTTTACCCGATGGAACCCCCTCTTTCTTTCTTGGTGGGGCCGTCTCGACTCCATTAAAATGATGTTAGCTCCCCTTATACTTAACACCATTTCTATGATTCCTATTCATATTCCTGATCATTATTTTAGGAGCATCGATTCTATTTTGCTTACATTTTTGTGGAAAGGTAAATGTTCTCGTATAGCCCTCGTCAATTTGAAGAAGGATGAATCTACTGGTGGACTTAAATTACCTGATTTTAAAACTTACCATCAAGCTTTCTCCTTGAAACAGACTGCACGCTGGCTCTCGACTGATCTTCCCTTTTACCCTTCTCTCTGGCTTAAACTAGAATCTTCTTTTCTTACTCCCTTTGATTTTGGTGAAATATTATCCTTTACATCTTCCATGACTTCCTTTCGAAGCCCTATCATTTCTCATTTGCGTAAGCTTCTCATTCCTTTCTTATCCATCTATTCATTCCATTCACCTACAGCCTATTTGGCATATAACACCTTAAGATTCGTAATCGTTCAATATTCTGGAAGACCTGGTATTCCCGTGACCTGAGATGGATTTCCCAACTCTTTTCTCATAATGAACCTCTTTCCTTCACTGATCTTCAATCTCAATTTTTCTTAACTTCCTCTTCTCGTTCACAATATGATTCACTTCGTCCCATTCTTGTTCAATACCTTCAATCTCTACTTATTACTAATGACATTCCCAATATATTTCAATATGTATCATCTGCATTGGACCATTCCCCTTCCGCTTCCTTTCTCTATAAATCTCTCCAATTTTCAGCGGACAGAGTTAAATCCAAGATTGAACTAGCCTGGGAAAAAGATTTTTCTCAAGATTGGTCCATTCCCCTCTGGGACAAGTTATGGCTGAAACGTCATAAAACCTCTAGGGCTGCTAACACCACACAAACCCTTTTTTTAAATTTATAATCAGATCTTATTTACTCCATTAATGTTGTCGATCTTTTCCTCAAACACTCCCTCCACTTGTTGGTGTTGCTCATGCCCTTCTGCAGATTTAAAACACATGCTATTTGAATACCCCCCTATTCTCCAGTTTTGGAAACTTGTTTGGTCCCAAATAAAAAAAAAATGTACATTTAACTTTCCCTTCTCTATTACTAACATTTTTCTAGGCTCTCTTTCTTCAATCTATCCTCAACCTCCACAACAATACACGCTTGTAGACCTTTTACTAGCTATCACATTTCATCTCATTTCCTCCATTTGGAAACAGGCTAACAATGTCACCTTTCGCTTGTTTTAATTGTATTGTTGTATTGTATTAATATTTTTACCGCGCTGCTGTCACCTTACGGGTATTCTGGCGCCAGAAGGAATATTCAGATGGAAAGAACAATACAGCGAAATTTGTGTCAGATGGGATGACACAACGTTTGATGAGCCTGGGGTCGACCTTTAAATTTTGGCAAAGAGCCATGTCTTTAGACTCTTTCTAAATTCCAGCAGGTTGTCGATCAGTCTGATCTTTTGAGGCAGCTCGTTCCACAGCCTTGATGCTGAGGTGCAGAAAGCTCTACCACCTAGCCTTGACTTCCTAATCCTGGTGGTTGCTGCCAGCCCCAAGCTAGAGGAGCACAGTGACCTAGCAGGTTTGTACCAGGTAATCCTTTCCTGTAATGGAATAGGTCCCGTGTTGTGTAGTGCTCTATGAACAATACAGAGAGACTTAAAAGCAACTCTGCTCCCAATTGGCAACCAGTGTAGTTCTCTGAGTGCCAATGTTGTAGAAGAGCTACGGGGTCTGTTTAGAGCTAGCTTGGCCGCCATTGATTGGACTCTCTGGAGCCCCTGTAAGATGTAAAAGGGGGCTCCCAGGTATAGAGAGTTACAGTAGTCCAATCTTGCCATGATCACACTTCTGACCACCAGTGATCTGGTCGTATCGGGTAAGAGAGGCAAGATCTGTCTGAGTGCTCTCAGTAGGCCGCAGCATACACTGATGGTTTTGTTTGTCTGTGAGGTCAATTGGAGATCGTCATCCAACATAACTCCCAGGTTCCGCACGGTCTTTACTGGGATACAGGGCTCTGATCCCGGTGCGAGCCTGATCTCACAGGATGGCTGCTGGCTCATTTTCGGTGTTTGGCAGTAGACTACCTCAGTCTTCCCCTCATTGAATTGAAGGGAATTTATTTTCAGCCACTTGGCGACCTTACTCATACAATTCTGGAAGATCTCCATGGTCACTGCCTGCTTTCCCTCTAAGGAGAACACCAATTGGGTGTCATCGGCGTAGTTAACCAGATCAATCCCAAATGACTTTATCATAGGGATCAGAGGCTGTAAATATAAATTAAAAAGAATCAGGCTAATCGAGGAGCCCTGTGGTACTCCGTGACCAACCCGGGACTTAGGGGAGGTGAAAGGGGCCAGGGTCACTACCTACGGTCTGCCCATCAGATAGGATTGGAGCCATTTTAGAGCTCTGCCCTTCACGCCCAGTCTCTCCAGTCTGTGCACCAGGACTGCATGGCTGACCGTGTCGAATGCGGCCGACATACGCAACAGTACTAGTACTGAGGAATTGCCACTCTCAGCTCGCATTCGAAGAGTGTCCAACACGGTCGCCAGTGCAGTTTCTGTTCCATGTCCTGGGCGGAAGCCAAACTGGTCCTTGTCCAATAGGCAATTATCTTCCAAATAGCCTGACAGGGACCTGCTGACTAATTTTTCTATGATCTTTATCGGATAGGGTAGGAGCGATATAGGTCTGAAGTGTGCTGGGACCGTGGGATCTAGTGACGGCTTTTTGAGCAGGGGGGTGACCACTGCCTGCTTCCATACCTCCGGCACTACACCTTCCTCCAGGGACTGATGACAGATCTGATACATCTGGTGGAACAACTCTGACCCATATTCCTTCCAGATCTTATGTGGAAGAGGATCTGACGGGGACCCAGATGACACACTTTGTGCCAGGCTGAGGAAAAGCTCCATAGTCAGAGGGGTAAAACTTTCCAAGGACGATGAAATTGTGGGCGGTTCCTCCTCCGCCAGCTGGTCTACTATATCCTTATCGCCGTCTCTACCCTCCTCCAACCCCCCCACAATTTTGGCGATCTTTTGCTCAAAATAAGTGGCGATCTCATTGCACAGTTCTTGAGTTGCAACCACTTTGTTGCTTATGTATGCGGGTTGTGAGAGGTCCCTAATGATGTTAAAGAGTGTTTTAGTGCTATTGGGAGATTGAAGGATGGTAGTGGCATAGAAGAGTGCTTTGGCATTGGCTATAGCCCTTTTATACTCTGCCTGCTGCGCTTTCAGAAGTTTTTTGTCTAACTCTGAATAGGATTTTCGCCATTTTCTTTCTTCCTGTCGGCATTGATATCGCAGAATTTTCAGCTCCTCATTAAACCAAGGGGCAGATGGCTTTCTTTTATTCTTAACCTTTTTCATGGGGACATGTCTGTCCAGGGTTTTTAGAATATGGTTGCAGTATTCCTGGTAGTTAAGATCAATTGACTTCTCTGGGTCATAGGGTGTTTCATTTATGAAAGTGGGTTTTGTTTTGTCCGTTGACAGTTTAGCCCCATTTCTCCCCCTCCTGTAAGTTACCGGGTCCTTACTTCCGTTCCCTTCAAGTGGTAGGGAGATCTGAAAAAGAACCAGGGAATGGTCGGTCCAGTACTGAGCTAAGATATCGATCATCTTAGTCTCAGCCTGGTTTGCAAAGATTAGGTTTAGGATATTTCCACCTGAATGCGTGGGGTTTTGTACTAGCTGTTCAAGGCCCCAGTTGCCGCAGATATCCTGCAGTCCCTTCAGATGATTTCCTAGAGACCCGTTATCCCAGAGGTTAAAATCTTCCAGAATCAATAGTCTAGCGTGAGTCAAAGCCAGGGCAGCAATGGAATCAAACAGCGCCTGATATTGTGTATCATCATATTGTGTATAGGCCGGGTGGCCTATAGCAGATTACTCCGGTCAGGATTCTACCCTTGGGTTCTTGCAACGAGAACCCCAATAATTCTATCCCTGCTATCTCATCCACCTGAAGAGGGGAGAAGTCCCATTTATTCTTATGAATGACCCCAAGCTCTCCACCCCTTCCTTGCGGCCTCGGTTTGTGAAACAGGTTGTACACTTCGGGGCATGCGAAGCCCAATTCAACTGAAGTATCGGCACGAGTCCAGGTTTCCGTGATAAAAAGGACATCTAGGTTCCTGTCTAATAGCAAATTTGCTACCTCCTGATGGTGTCTGACCAAAGATCTGCTATTTATCAGCCCGCAATTTAGATTTTTGGGGTTAGGTAAATGTGTAGAAGGATTTATTCCCCCTATCCCTATTCCTATATTTAATAGTTCATCCCTGGAATACCTTATGCCAGCAGCGTTTCTAGCCCCTGGCCCATCCGAGGCACGGACGGGCACAGACGGGCTTTCCTCTGGCGCTCCTCCGGTGCTCCGCTGCGCGCGTGAGCTGCGCGCTTGCATGCTGGTCCCCTAAATAGTGTGTGGCGAGTGAGCGCGGCAACACTAGAACGCTACCCCTGACACGTCCAGGGAGCGTCTCTGGCCTTCCACACCTAAGATGGTGGTCGGAAGTGCTGGGGGTTCACCAAATGGTGAGTGATGCTTCACAAGCTGAATTATGGTGCAAGCAATGCGATCATAGGAAAGGGCAGTATTATAAAATGAGAATTAAATCAAAAGTCAGCACACAACAATTTAAATCGAGTCGGAAATCAATCGGTATAATTCACAATACATTTTTAAAATAAGGCAACAATCAACACAGCTTTTTCCTGTGCCCGCCAACAGCGTGCTATTCCTATCTGCATTCAGCACGAGTCAGCCGGTCCCCTAAATAGAGTTTGCCGAGTGAGCGCGGCAACACTAGAACGCTACCCCTGACACGTCCAGGGAGCGTCTCTGGCCTTCCACACCTAAGATGGTGGTCGGAAGTGCTGGGGGTTCACCAAATGGGGAGTGATGCTTCACAAGCTGAATTATGGTGCAAGCAATGCGATCATAGGAAAGGGCAGTATTATAAAATGAGAATTAAATAAAAAGTCAGCACACAACAATTTAAAACGAGTCGGAAATCACTCGGTATAATTCACGATAAATTTTTTAAATAAGGCAACAATCAACACAGCTTGTTCCTGTGCCCATCAACAGCGTGCTATTCCTATCTGTATTCAGCACGAGTCAGCCGGTCCCCTAAATAGAGTTTGCCGAGTGAGCGCGGCAACACTAGAACGCTACCCCTGACACGTCCAGGGAGCGTCTCTGGCCTTCCACACCTAAGATGGTGGTCGGAAGTGCTGGGGGTTCACCAAATGGTGAGTGATGCTTCACAAGCTGAATTATGGTGCAAGCAATGCGATCATAGGAAAGGGCAGTATTAAAAAATGAGAATTAAATCAAAAGTCAGCACACAACAATTTAAAACGAGTCGGAAATCACTCGGTATAATTCAAGATACATTTTTAAAATAAGGCAACCATCTACACAGCTTGTTCCTGTGCCCGCCAACAGCGTGCTATTCCTATCTGTATTCAGCACGAGTCAGCCGGTCCCCTAAATAGAGTTTGCCGAGTGAGCGCGGCAACACTAGAACGCTACCCCTGACACGTCCAGGGAGCGTCTCTGGCCTTCCACACCTAAGATGGTGGTCGAAAGTGCTGGGGGTTCACCAAATGGTGAGTGATGCTTCACAAGCTGAATTATGGTGCAAGCAATGCGATCATAGGAAAGGGCAGTATTATAAAATGAGAATTAAATCAAAAGTCAGCACACAACAATTTAAAACGAGTCGGAAATCACTCGGTATAATTCACGATACATTTTTAAAATAAGGCAACAATCAACACAGCTTGTTCCTGTGCCCGCCAACAGCGTGCTATTCCTATCTGTATTCAGCACGAGTCAGCCGGTCCCCTAAATAGAGTTTGCCGAGTGAGCGCGGCAACACTAGAACGCTACCCCTGACACGTCCAGGGAGCGTCTCTGGCCTTCCACACCTAAGATGGTGGTCGGAAGTGCTGGGGGTTCACCAAATGGTGAGTGATGCTTCACAAGCTGAATTATGGTGCAAGCAATGCAATCATAGGAAAGGGCAGTATTATAAAATGAGAATTAAATCAAAAGTCAGCACACAACAATTTAAAACGAGTCGGAAATCACTCGGTATAATTCACGATACATTTTTAAAATAAGGCAACAATCAACACAGCTTGTTCCTGTGCCCACCAACAGCGTGCTATTCCTATCTATTAATCACCGCCTTGACACAAACTATGTCTCTCCCATTTCTTTGGCAATCAAACATGACCTCCTTAGGCTTCCTTTGGCCAATTATTTATCTTCTGTTGCTCCCTCGACAAATTCTTCCCAATCTAGATCAGATGAGGTTCAAAAACCACCATGATTCTCCCAATGTCTTTTAGCATTTTCATTGCCTAATCACCAATTATTTATTTAGTATTATTATGCTTATGATGATTTTTCTTATGCATGGTTCGATTGACATTCTCTTATGTTTTACTTGATACTTTGTAATATTTTTCTCATTTTATATTATTATTGTATATTCAATATGGGTGTATCATTTTGACTGTTTCTTCTGCTTGTATGGTTTGTTTTACAAATCGAATAAAAGCTTTTGAACTGAACTGACTGTTTCTTCTTTTTCTGTTCCTGCTTCTTTTGATTTCAATAAACTCAAACAAAAAAATAAGAAGTAATTTACCTATTTGATTACTTAGAAGTAGTAAACATAGATTTAAGTCTAGGTTTACTTCTTAAGTTTGAATTTACTACGTTTTAGTATTCACAAAGGTACACTACTACTAGTAACTTTACTACTAGTAAACGTACTAAAGGTACAGTTATTACTAGTAAAATTACTAGTAGTAAAGTTACTAGTTGTAACTTAGTATCAAACAAGAAGAAAATGCACAGTTCCCCTAAGTATAAAAATTAAGTCAGACAGTTGACAACAAAAAGTGAGAGAATCCTCGGCAGGAGCGCGACTAGGAGGTTGGCGTGGCTCGTGGAGCATAGAGGAGATCAGGAACATGGTGTCTCATCGCCGAGGGCAATGGTGACATGACTCGCTCCAACATTAGGCGGGTTTCCACATGACGGAACTAGGTGCTTTTCTGAACTAGATTAACCTTTGGACTTCTAGTAGTGTAGATAGTTTCCCCCATTTGTGGTCCTGAAGAATTGCAGAGTATCAGTTTGAACTCCTAAAGCATGAAACATGTCGACCATTTAGTATAGTAGGTGACTGCTTCAGCGGACCCTAGAGCCGCACCAAGCACCCACTCTCTTTCTTTGTTTTTAACCCAGGTGGGTTACCACTTCATGAAAAGGTTTTTGTGGACTACCCAACCTGTTTTAAATATCACTTGAGCACGTTTACACCACTCACCCCTACTCCCTAGGGCCCTCACCCCCACTACACCATACGGCAGGAATAAAAGATCCCCGGTAAAGAGCCCCTTTATGGGTGCCCGTTGGGTGTTGCATCGCCGACCCAACGAGGGGCAAGGCCATATGATGAAGCATGACATCTAGCTTGCTGGGTGTGTGAGGCCTTTAAATTCCAAAAAGGAGGATTCCCCTCCGGTGTGCCTTCACTCACTTTTTGATGTCAACAGTCTGACTTAATTTTTTTTCTTAGGGGAACTGTGCATTTTTTTCTTGTTTGATACTGCGTTATCAGGGCATATGTACAGGACCCCCTTTAAATATCAGCCCTATTAGTCCCTCTTTGTGTTTATAATACTAGTTGTAACTTACCTTTGAGAATACCAAAAATTAGCAAACGTGAGGGCATATTTACAATGGCTTTATCTCTGCTTTTTTGGTTCACAAAGCCAGAAAAGCAGAGATAAAACCAGCGCCTTATTTATAAGAGGGTGCTAACATGCACAATCGCATGTTATCTCCCTTTTTCCCAAAGCCTCCCTTTGCATCCCACTGAGATGCAAAGTGGGTGTTACTGGGCATACCCCAGATGGACTACCATGCAAATATCGCTGATGTTTACATTGCAATATGTACAAGGCAGCCCACATGATTTTAGCACACAATGGATTTTGGCGAAAAATGCAATTTTTGCCAAAATCTACCGTTTGCTAAAATCCTGACTTAGACATCCCTAACATAGGTGGTGGATTATGCTGATATGACCCTGTGGGTCATAATCAGCATAATCATGGTGGAAAACCAGCGATGTTCCCTGCAAAAGGGCAATAACCTCGCTATATCTGGAATTTTTATCGCCCTAGAGTAACGTGTTTATTATGCGCTACGAGGGCGATAAATACCAGATCTAGCCTGCGATAATATAATTATCGCTGAGCACAGCCAGCGATAATTATCACTGGCCGTAGTTATTATGCCCCTTTGTTTTAAGTCTAAATTTAAATGGAGATTTTAAATGTAGGTAAATACAGAAGAAGGTTTTCTGGAAAATCTATTTTACCCTACTACATTCAGGCTTACTGAGAACAATAGTGGCTGAACGTGTGGTGCTCTCTGTATTAATTTGATTCAAAAGTTGATATTTTGTTGATTAGGTAATTCTTGAATTTGTGAAGTAGTCTTTGATAGAAATGATAACAGTGTTGAAGATGATTATAAGATATTAGTAGAAATTAATACTTTCCAAAGCATAGCCCAAAGTAAGGGCATTTTCTTAGGGCTTAAAAGGTGGATTGTAAAAGTCCTGTTGTTTGGAAAGGAATCATTCTAAAAAACTTGGAAAAGTATAGCCAAGTTAGACAAATGGAGTCGCAGCAAGGAATTCATTTTCTTGCTTCATTCATAGAATACAAGGTGGCACTGTTGGAAATGATGCTTTCCAGGGACCTTTTCCTAGACATTTTGCTTTTGTCCTTCCGGGTTTTCCGCTGATCTATGTGCTTAGGACTTTGAGTGCTTTTAACTCTGTCATTCAGTGCCAACGCACTGTGCTTGTCATAAACATACTAGTGATTGGTGTATACATGATTGGCTGATTTGAGTTATCTGTAAGTCACTTGTCGAAGGGTAAGACATATCCCTAGGGCATGTAACACAAATGCTTCTCCATGGGCTGAGAGCATTGTTCGTGCCTCCCACAGAAGTAGCTCTTCAAACTTGCCACAGGTTGGCCCTGGCGGGGCTTGTGTGTACAGGTTACTATTACTCGGCTTGGCATTTAGAAAGCTACATGCCAAGGTTCATACTCCCTATGGGGAGGCTGCCGTGTCAGGAAGAGGCAGGGCATGGGCGAGGGTGCGCTAATTGCATTGGTAGTGAATGGCACCGGATGGTCTGTTTGGTACGGTGGGGCCTGCTTCTCATATTGATTAACATGGGAGACCAGCTGAAAGGTTACTGAGCAGTATTTCCTATGTGTAGAAGAGTAGTAGCATAGTGTTTTATATTGATAAGTTAGTAATGGCAAATCCTCTCCCGTCACGTGAGTGGATGGAACATTACTAATGGAGAAATGCCACTTTGGGAAAGTGAGAACACGAGGGCACCACATTGCGGTCCCCATCTAGCTGCACAGCCAATTTCAAACGAGTCCAATGAATTAAATTCATGATAAACTCTTCAATTATTCTGTAATTGTATCCAATTTTATTCATCCTTTCTCTCCTTTTTTTATTCAATTAATTTTACTCCTTTTCATCTAGGTTTGTTGCTGTTCATAAAGACACAGGATGATGTCTGTTTCCACATGCCACGCTTTATTTAAAATTACCCAATGAATTTTGGGAAAAAACCCTCCGTCAGGGGTGTCTAAAAAACAAAATAATGTAACCTCAGTGGCACCATAATGTTTGTAATATAATCATCATACTAAACATGGCCATGTATAAAATTATTCGAACATTACGAAGGTGCTACTTTTAATTCCCATTACTCTTTTATGTTCACAGTTGTAACTTTAAGCACTAATCCATGTTAAATATCTCAACTAGCCACACTCTTCGCATTATCTAAAATCAGGCATCCACAATACTGACTAGTTCTTGACCCTCTATTCACCCCTGAGGCCTGTGTTAAATCTCAACTGTAATGGTACTCAACAATACGCATAACGTGACATCTGCTGTTCAACCTTCAAATAAAAAGAGCAGTTTTGAATATCCTCTCATGTTTAACTTAATTCAGTTCCATCTCATGATGTCCTGCGCACTGCTCCCGCACATCTTTTCAAACAAAATGCTGCCTCCAGCTGATGTGAATTAACCATTGCTTGAAGGTGTGCAACTCACCACTATTCTTTTTGTAACTTTGGGAAAGTGGGCATTTCTGTACTCGTGGTGCTATATGCTTGTTAGCCTGTCTCCTATCCACATCTGGGTGCTGAGGTGTACAAATACTTCTGTGCATTCCTGATAGAAGGTCATAAACTAGAAGCCGAAGGAAAACTGCAGACTGCTGGCTTTGAGGGGCCATGCTGGGATGGATACGAGGAGGTATTATTGGCACCTGCATTCCAAGGAGCAGGGTCTTTGCTTTGCTAAAGATATGGTCAAGCCTTCCAGGGTAGGATAGAAGATAGGACAAAATTTGGAGAGGACCTGTGCAATTCAAAGGAGGCCTTTTGAACCTATCTCATGTTCAAAGGGCATTGTGCGTACAACTGCTGGGGCTCTGCCCTCAGGAGTTTGAGATGCTTTCGGCATTGGAACCATACTACGTTGGTTCAAAACTAGGACATCAATAAGAGGAACCATTAGGGCAGGAGAGAGTGCAACTGTATTATCCACAGACTTATGGTGGCCTGGGGCTTGTCGTACTCTGGGAAGGAGACTATCACTTGGTGAATTTTGCCTGATGTTGCTGACCTGTAGCTAATTGCCAACTGTTGTAGCCCGGGACCCAAGCACTCTCCAAGGGCTGGTTGGCTGGCCTCCTGTCCATGAGATCCCAGGGACAGAAAAGATCTCCCCATTTCAACGAGATCATAAGGACCATGCAGGGCATGATGGAAACTGGTGGCAGTAATTGTCGGTTGGAACAAGGACTGACCTGATGTATGCTGTAATCACACTGTGCAGCCGAGTGTCCTTATAAAGATCAGCAACCCACCTGGGTTTCTGGAATGGCAGGAGTTCAAGGAGTGCTGGGGAAATCTGCAGAGTTTGAGGGAACCATGCTTGCTACCAGAAACCTGTGCTAGTTTGCTCTCCATTGCTTGTGGTGTCCGAGGGGTGCTGGGGCAATGTGTGTTGAGTCTGTGGGACCCAAGTGGACAGCCTAGACTCTCTCAAACCTGCATCTGGAGGGTGACAGTCCCTAACACCGTGGCCTCTATCTGAGTTCATTGGATCCCTCTCCCCAGACCCTTGCCACAAGGTACTCTGTTGTGAAGACTATTGTAACTGGAAACAAGGGGTCTTGTTATGCCTCTATGCACACATGGCTGGCTGCCTGGAGAAACTGTAGCTCACACCTCCACCTGATTGGAAACATTTCTCTAATTTGAAAGCGTTCCAGCTTATGGTGTCACACTCTTTTGCCTACGGGGAGGACAGTGATCTACGGGGCAATAGTGATCCATCACTTGTGAAGGTGCCAGTGGGTGCCAAAAGGCCTAATCTGGAGTGACAAAACTAAGTAACTGCTTCTTTCCACTTTAGGTGGTCCTGACATTCTAATCAAAGTGTTGCTGGTGGGTGCAATGTGTATCGTAGGCTGGTGTAGTTTGAGTGGCTGGGGAGCTGGCTCATGAGGCATAGTAAAAACCTGTGATTTCTTGACCATTACAACTGTATGGGGTATGTGATATTGGGAATGTTGTGTTTTATGCTAATGTGTTAGCGGGAAAGTGGAATACCTCTGAGCAGCCTGTATATATGTTTCAGTCGCCTTTGATGTGGAAGGGATTGCTTGGATCGTATACATCTTGGGGAAATACAATCATGGGTTTATTTTGCTTACGAGACTGAGGGGATAATGGGGCAAGTGAATACCTGCGACTAGTACTTATATGTTTCAGTCTTTCTGCTCCTTATGGGAGAGTTAAAAAGTTGCATGTAACTGTAAAGTATGTAACCAATGTGTATCTAATTTTGAGTTCAATATGTGTGTAATACAAAGACCAGTGTTTCATACATAGTCTTTTTGTAGTGTACTCATTGTGTTGCGAGGGTGCTGTTGTTCCAATACTTTACACTTTGTCCCAAGGAATAAGCCTGACTGCTGAATGCCAAGCTACCCAAGTACCAAGCTACCCAAGTGCTGACCACTGGGTTGCCCCAGGCATGGTGTAGCCGGCATTGCCAGACTTTACTGGTATTCCAGGGTGTAGAGTCAATACTGAAAACATTTTGCTGATATATTTTTTCAGTTGTTTATGGACGATGAATTTTTGGCAAAGATTGTTGAGCCGACTAATTTGTATGCTGAACAGTATTTGAGAGACAACACTGCCAGCCTTGGACCCCACTTTAGAGCTACCCACTGGACTCCCACAAATCTGGAGCATCCATGAGTGGTAAAGAGAACTTCCTGGTCTCTATTGTTGTATATTTTTTGTTCAGATTCAGGGTTGGCATTTGTGCAATGTATTTACTTTCAGATTTGTATCTATTCGCAATTTGTTTGTGTTTTCTTTTTTGTGTCAAAAAACCCTAAATGTGATGGTGCGGTGTGTAGGCTGGCGCTTGGTTGTTGTGTGGTGAAGCATTTTAGAATCAAGCGTAATTTACTGATTCATGCCCTTATATAGGTATAATTCACATTGCCCTTATATAGACATAGAAATCATACCCATATTTAGACATAACCCATCCAGTCCAAATACAGGCATGGCTACTTCCACTAGTTCCAAAAAGCCACAACGATTTCTTGGAAAACTCGGGTTCAACAGTCAGGGACATCCCCTTACTTGAATATTGATTTGTCCTAGAAATCATGGTGTTTTCAAAGAACTACCATTCCCTTGGGGTTCTTTGATGATGTTATTATGTCCGACTTTACGTCAAAGTAGGCACCTTCAAGGTATAAATATGCCTACACTTGCCCTAGCAAACACACAGTGGTTTGGAGCTGCTCGACTATCTACTTGCACCACCCAGCTCGCTACAGCAAGTGCCGAAGGAAGCCGACCCTCCAGCTGACGCACTGACAGAGAAGCTGTCCTTTCTCTTGCTGAGAATCCAGCTCGTGTTTCCAAGCTCCCCTCGTGGGGTGTTGGGAAATCAAGTCCCGAGACAGAGACACCAGACCTCCTTCATTCTGAAACCAAGGTACGGAACTGATTAGACCCTAAGAGAAATCTTGGTTAGATTCTTGGGAAAAACAGACTAAACTTATGCTACATCTCACTGACTCCTTCCCTCGTACTAAACTTAGGTTAGGTACATTTGGGGTAGGTGTATTTTAGAAGCACCAGTTGGGTACTTTTAGCCTTTGTTATTTATATATGTATTTATCTATGGGCTAGGAACCATACAATGCTTTTACAGTATTATTGTATAAAACTCTTTGTACTGTACGCATCATACTTTGCATCCAGTATTACGATTGTAGCAGTTCACTTTACTTGTATGAGAAAGTCGACTGTTCAATAAATCCTTTTATTGAAAACGCCCGTCTCTCTATTCCTCTCACCTCTGATGAAACGAAGCATGCACGATTGACTAAGTGAAATATCTATCTATTGTTTTCACGACTCTGAAGATCAGTTTTATTCTTGGGGAAACAAAGTTGTCATGTTTATGCGGTTGCAGGAAACTAATCCCTTCTTGTGAATTTGAGAAAATTTCTAGTGACCTCTGAGCTAGCTGGCACTCACAATTAAATCTAATATATTAGACATAGACCTAGTCAACCTAAGTCCTACGTCAAATCTATAGGATATTGTATTCCTATGCGCAGAGCCTATTGGGAATATAGGAACTACACTACATGGCACCCAACATTTGGTAAGGCACTAATTTAATGCTAGATACAAGAGTAACTCAGTCGTGCTTTTCACATAGACCCCTTTTCCGGTAAAATACTCCAATAGACGTCTGGAGTGGGTAAAAGGATAAAATATCCACCATTACTGAGTAGGACGAAAATCCTATGGATTAGTTTTTGGTTTGTTCAAAGTTGATGGATACAGTGTTCCAAAATATTGTGCACCTTATCTTTGTTTCCTTTAAATTTGCTCTGCAAACTTTCAGTCAACAAAATGGCCGACGGGGATAATCCCGGGGCCAGTGGAACTGCAGCGTCTACAGCCCGATCGGGTTTAGAAGTTACAGGTTTCAAACAAAATGACCCGGATGCTATAATCATCCCGGAAAACTTAAGGAAAACCATCAATATAAAGCTTATAACAAATGGCCTATCATCAAAAGGTGGTAGGGTAATTTTTGTCATAGAGGCACACGAATATCGGCAGACAGAGGTATTCTATTCATGGATAATCTTCCCTGAAGCAAATGCAGTATAGCATGTGTTTCACTTCTACAAAGTAGAGGATAATCCAACGGAATACATTCCTTTCGAGGACATTGAAATTCCACTAACTTACCAAGAGCATCAGCTCTGGTTTAAAGGCGCCTTACAACATCAAAATCACATTACCAGGCCCGGTCCACTATGTAGACCAGGAGCAACATGGCCGGTACTAGCCAGCTATACACCACATCCTGACATTGAAGAAATGTCAAGTGAAGAACTATTAGTTCAACTAAAACAACTAATAAAAATACATAGACAATTGGTTCAATATGTCATGCGGACTCTGACAGTCCAACCTCCTATAAGGATTTCACAACAGACCCATCACCAGGGGAACACAAATAAAATTACACCACAGACTATATGTATGTATGTATGTATGTATTGGTATACTTTTATAGCGCGGATCTGTCACCCAACGGGTATCCTGGCGCTTTGACTATAAGAAACCTGCTTCACAACGTGCTGATCAAGAAACTAATGTAACCCAGCCTTGGGAAAGAGATGGGTTTTTAAGTTTTTCTTAAAAGAATTGAGATCATTTGTGCTTCTCAATCCCAATGGAAGAGCATTCCATAGCCTAGCTGCCGTAAAGCTGAAAGATCGGCCACCCAATCGTGATCTCAATACTTTAGGCACCACAGCCAGGTAGGCAGAAGCCGAGCGAAGGGATCTGGTTGGAGTATACCAATGGAACATGTTCTGTAGTGGAATTGGGCCTTGTCCGTGAAGGGCCCTAAATACAATACATAATGATTTAAAATCAATCCGCTGAAGGACCGGTAACCAGTGGAGGTCCCTTAGTGCCTGGGATGAGGAGTCGAAACGGCGACGGTCTAGCGCTAATTTGGCTGCAAGATTTTGCACCCGTTGCAGTTTTCCTGTCAAGGTAGCTGGTGCTCCGAGGAAAAGGGCATTACAGTAGTCCAAACGACTTACAATAATGCTTCTCACCACCTCTGGTCTGCTGTCCAAAGGAAGCATCGGGAGGACCTTCCTCAGCATTCGTAGTAATCCCATGCAGTTACTCACAGTTTTACTAACAGCTGCGTCCAATTGGAGATTAGACCCAAACATCACTCCCAGGTTACGGACCGACATAGCTGACACAGACGTGCTCTGGAAGGAAGGCGGCCAAAAGTCCGGCGGAAGAGGTCTAGGGACACGATCAGTAGTGCAGTGTAAGACTTCTGTCTTAGAGCTGTTAAACTGCAGCGAATTCTGATTCAGCCAGTCGGCAGTTGCGAGCATACATCGGTGGAAGATGTCCAGCGTCACTGCTTCCTTGCCCTCAAGCGAGAAGACAAGTTGAGTGTCATCCGCATAATTCGTCACCGCTATGCCAAAAGATCTAATTAGCGCAACTAATGGCCGTAGATATAAATTAAAGAGGATAGGGCTGATGGCCGACCCTTGTGGGACCCCTTGCTCCACTTTCCTGCAATCAGTCATTGGTAAATTGCCCGCAAAAAGGGAACAAATTCCATTCTGGATAGCTCAAAAAATTACTCAAATCGTGGGCAGTATTTCTTGACAGTACACCTCATGAGAAACACAGAATTTTAACAATCTGTTTACCAATGGGGATTGCACCACACCTGGAGGACTGCGACACTTGGGGTACAGTCTTTGCTGCAATATACACCAAAACACATGGTGTTCTTTCTATGACGGTGATACCAGACGTCCTGAAACAGATTCAAAATGAATACGGGGCAGAGCCTGCTTTAAATCTGGGTATGAAATTACTGAAAGATTTCAAACAGGTCTCAGCAATAATATTAGCTAATATTAAAGGTGAAGCAGCATTCGTGGCGATCCGCCAAAAAATAAGAGAAATTGATAAAACTGAGCAACCATATGAACTGGCCAGAATAATTGAAAAATCCCATGAAAAACTAGGAAGAGATAGTTTGGGTGAGAAACCAGTAAAGCCCCAACTAACAGAAAATCCTGAAAAGGTCTTTATTATAAACACTCTCACTACTCCTAAAAAGAAGTGGGCAAACACTAAACAAACTTCAAATGAGAAGCGTTCTCAGTCCCGAGGAAGGTCCCTCAAAAGGAGCCCTCTGAAAAGAGGTATAACCTCAAGAATAGGGATAATTTGAGAAAACCTGATAGATATCAAGATATTGATACACATTCCTCTCGTACCTTTCAGACGTCCTCACAGAAATTGGAAAGAAGAGGATGGTCAGAACACAAGGAAGAACGCGTGAAGTCCAAAGACGATCAATACGTTCCAAAAAATAAGAAAACCCAATTCACCAAAAAGAAGGTAGCAGGTGTAAAAATCAGACATGCAGTGGATCTTGAGGACACAACTCAAGAACGGGGAGTGGGCCCAGACAATGCTGGACAGCACAGCAGAGGTCACCATAGCTCGTAGGATCTTGAAGTATCATCTGGAGACAGTGAACTTCAATGAGTACATTCAAGTTCAAACAGTTGATTCCAAGGTTAGTGTCCCCCATAAGGTATATGAAGTAATGCTCTGGATGGAGGGGAACATAACTAGGAAAATAAGAGCACTCTTTTGGGAGAAGCTCTCTAAGGGTTATGACATTCTTCTAGCTGAAAAAGACTGGCCACCAAAATTTGTCAGGGAGTGCCCACACGGTGAAGACATCAATATGCCAGCCTTCTCGAATCATATTCCAATTCACGTAAAATACTCCTATGCCAGAAAATGGGCTGTAGCTCAGGCTCCAGCATTATATAAAAATCGTGTGGGATGGGATGAGGATTCTCCTCACCACAAAATCCAGTTAAAATCACAACCAACTGCACAGAGGCAGTATCCAGTTAAGCAAGAAGCTAAAAAACAGGTCAGGGAGATCTTAGATCAGCTTGAATACCAAGGGTGATTGAAAGATGCACCTCGTCAATGAACAATCCTTTGTTTCCTGTCTCCAAACCAGACAATACATATCATCAAGTTTTGGACTACAGACATTTAAACTCTTGTTGCAAAACCTTTGCAGTTCAAAATGCACAGAGTGCAGCACTAATGATAAAAATTGTGCGCAAAAAATATAAAACCACATTAGATATTTCTAAAGTTTTTTTCTGTCAAAACATTGCACCTAAAAGCAGGAACTTGACCGCTTTCTCAATTATGGGGACACAACGTCATTTCTGTAGTCTCCCCCAGGGATTCAAGAATAGTCCAGGGTTATTTTCAGCCAGAGTAACAGAGTTACTACAAACGTATGATGATTAGGCATTATCTTGTGTCGATGACATCTATCTAACAGACGATGATTTGGACAGGCACTTGAACATGGTGAACACCATAATACTTGGCTTCACCGCTGAAGGGTATAAATTCAACTTTAGGAAATCAAGAATTGCCCACCTCAGCGTCCTTTTTCCAGGATACAAGTTATCAAGTGAAGGCAAAAGCCTGGCAGCCAACTTTTTAGAAAAATGTGCGCTGCTCCAACCTCCAAATACGCTGAAAAACTTACATTCAACTCTAGGTTTCCTGAATTTTGAAAGAACTTACATTCTAAATTACGTAAAAAGGGTTAAACCTCTCTACGAATTAATCAAACCTGATTTAAAAACAACAAATTGGACTCAAAAACACAGACATTTTGCGTTCAGTGCAAACAGACATGTTAGCATCATCACATTTACAGACACGCGAAAGCGTACGCAACCTTGTAATCAGAATAATCCCAGGAAGATGTGGATCTACATACTTAACCTTTAATGAAGGTGAAAAAGTACCAATTGCTTACAAATCACACTTGTACACACAAGCTGAAATGAAATTCACTTCTACAGAAAAAATTCTGACAACGGTACAAACTGCAGTAACAAAAGAGAGCGCTCTCGCACAGGGTAAATGCATAATGGTCATTACTCCTGTACCTGCCTTAGAATCAGTGACAAAAGCTAGCATTCCTAATGCAAAGGCTTAACATCCAAGATGGATACAATGGGTTAACTCTCTCAGCCACGGCCGGTGGTAGGTGTAACTGCAGGGCGGTGACGTAGGGAGGGGGAGGGGCAGAGTGGGGGGTTGTAATGTATGGATTACGGACTTTAACAGGCAAATACACATATAAATAAATAAAATGAATTTTGTTGCGCCCACTGCATCGCATTTGGTGATGCAGTGCACACAACAAAATTCGTTTTATTTATTTATATGTTTACTTACCTGTTAAAGTCCTCAATCCATACATTACAACCCCCCACCCTACCCCTCCCCCTTCCTACGTCACCGCCCTGCAGTTACACCTACCACCGGCCGTGGCTGAACTCCCTTGCTGCACAGACGTTGAATACGTTTTTGACCCCTACTTAAAAACTCAAGAATTTCTACAATACGAACAAGAATGTCCTCTGCCGACTGAAATTCTGCCTCTAGATCAGTACGAATGTATAATTTATACAGACAGATCAGCACAGCCTGCAATTGGGGGTAAACAAGCTTGTAGTGCTGCATGTGTGATTGTTAAAGGTCGCTGGCACGATGGTAAATTCCAACCTATGGTCACAAAAACTCAATCTCTCGGAGACTGTACAGCTCAGCGAGCTCAACTACAGGCTTTCAAGATGGCGCTTGAAAATACCGATCGCGAATTCCCCACACTCATAGTGTGCGATTCGTATTACTGCATCCAGTCTTACAATGAATACTTGCAGAACTGGGTTCAAAACGGTTTCAAAGATGCAAGAAGTGGCACGATCAAGCATGAGTTGCTTTGGGAACAAGTAGTTCAATTACAGAAAGAACTACAAAAGACTCACGTGATCCATACACTGAGTCATCAGCGTGATGGCGTTCACGTTGTAGGAAATTCATTGGCTGAACAAGCCGCGAAGGCAGCTGTGCAAACGGCTTCCGTAGCTGCAATCACTCGTTCAAAAAAGAAATAGACAGCAAAATAATGCAGGCTGTCGCCGCTTCCAATAAAGACAGCAGTAAAACGTTACCAAAAGGCTTTCCACTCAAGCACTCATATATAACTGATGTACATAATGTTCCTTTTGCTCAAATCCCTGGTGTGGGGGATAGAGTATTTCCAAACATGGAACACAGATTAGGACTGATCTTAGCAGCAAATGAAGGGCTCACCTCTGCACATGCAGGTGTTTCCGCTACAGTGTCATTATTAAAACAAAGATACTGGTGGGCGCTCATGAGGAAACAGACCAGAAACTATGTGTTGGAATGTGAAATCTGCCAGAAAATGAAAGTTTCAACAGTGAAACGCCTGGCGCAGACACCCCTTTTAATTTCAGACAAACCATTAGCATACGTTTACCTGGACCACTGTGGTCCCTTACAGAAGGATGGTAACTACAAATGTATCATCGTCGCAGTGAATTCCTGCTCAAGATTCATTTGGATATGGCCTCAGCACTCTGGCTGACACCTGAACTGTTTTAAAAGATTTGCGAGTCTTTATCGCACATATGCAATCGGCACGCTACATTCTGACCAGGGTCCTGCGTTTAGCTCCAAAGCTTACAAAGAGGCCATGGCCAATCTGGGCGTTGCATTGTGCTATTTGAGTCCATTCCATCCTGAGGGAAATTCAGTAGTGGAAAGAAAAAAATGAGACATAAAGCAATCTATAACAGCTAGGGTATTAGGCTCGGGTGACGGGTGGGTCAAACATCTAATAAGTGTCCAACGTAGTCTTAACAATCTGCCAAGAAATTCTCTGGGTGGAATCACTCCATATGAAATCCTTTTTGGTTCTAGAATGCTTGTCCAGGACCTCGATCGTCACACTTCAGTGGTCGAACAAAAACCCTTTGATATCAAAGACAGTTTGGCTGTTTTGCAGGACTTAAACGAGAAAAGAAGAAGTCAAAGCAACACAATACAGAAGCCAATGACCACTGAAGGAGAACCACCCATCCCAGCAAGGCCTGTCTGGATTCCAAAGATTGGGGATCTAGTCAGAGAAAAGATCGTGGATAAGAAGGAATTTGGACCTTCTTACAGAAAACCAGTACCTGTACTAGCAATCCACGGATCAAGAACAGTGTTACTGCCGCCACTTGCTGGAAGAAAAGAGAACAGGTTCGTATCCATCCACCTGGTCAAACCACATCTTGTGGCCGATTATAAGAAGTAGGCCCAGTGGACTACAAAGATGTAGCAAAAGACCAACTCTTTCTACTATCTAAGAGGTTCAGACTGAGAGAATGATAACATTTTAAGACTCTGCAGCACAGAACAAAGGACTAAGCAATAAAGCTATGGAACTTGTGCCTCTTGAGACCCAAATTACAGTTCGTCAAGACACTCCCGTCTACAATGATGTAGCATCGAACTACACTAATATGACAAAGGATCTGGTAGCCCCAGCGATTTCAAATAATCCTGATGCAATTCCAAAAATTGACAGAACTGCCTCTGGCTATTTCATCAACTTTGATACGTTTTCTGAGAATCCCAGTGAGTCTGAAACGACGCCAGCAAATAAAACTTTTAAAGATCAAGTAACAGAATTCTTTCAGCAACTTAAAGAAACTTACCTGGTTTCACCATGGGTTGAACTTTGGATTGTGCTTGGCGTACTTTTTCTCCTACTTTGGCTAATCATGGTATTAACTTTGGGGATGCTGATAAATGGAAAATATAGTAAAATGGACTCAGCAAATAAGAACATCAACTTGCTCCTGAAGCCACACAAAAACATCTCATTGTGAACAAAGAGAATTGACATCAGTAAACATCACAGTTGTTCCTATACCTGGTGGTATAGCATCGGATAGAACTGATTATGATATCTATGGTCCGGCAGAGCTGCTGACGATTCCACATCAATTTAAAGTTTCCTTGAGTGACTTTGTTTCACAATGCACGTTTTCTGATGATTGGGACTTTAAGACTGTTAATAATATAATGTTAGATTTAGAGATGTCTGCTAAATTTACAAAACATGAATACTTAGATGGTTCATCAGATTATGCTCAAATGTATTGTTATAATCACTATGGTCATCATTACTTGCACAAATCTGCAAGCCCTAGAAATGTTTATACTCTCAATCAATGGGAACATAGTCCAAAGCCACCAAAAGATAGCTCAAAAACATTTTATGAAAAATGTCCATACTTCCCAGATTTTAATACCACAAATCTGGAAACATTTTACTTTAGAAATGTTAATAAGATAGGAATGAAACTTATGTTGACCAATACAAAGCAAATTTATTCAGAAGCCTTTTATGCCCAGCTGTCCTCGTCAGGTTTTGACTTTTGGAGTGACAACATAGAAACAAAAACTTACTGGGTCTCAAAAGACTGGCTAGTCCAGGGACTAGAAGCTTTATTTCAAGCAGTATTATTCCTGGTAGTTTAATGTTTTTGAATTACACTGTTCAACAGACACCCTGCCTTGGGCTAGCCAAGATAAAAGACTTAAACAAACCGTCTATACCAACACCTACACCTTATAGTAAAAACACTTCAGAGGGAGGGGTCGACGTAAACACTATTTTACTTATTAACAGAACTGATCCTGATGGAAAAAATGGTTATTCTGGCCCGCAGACACAAATAACTGTCAAGATAGATCCCTGAACAAGACACAAGGGATTACAGTAACTAGGCCAGATCCAAGATATGTCCAGAGACAACATCCAGGGATAGTAACAACATACAGTGTAGGAAAACTGTGCCTTGAGTGGCTACAAAACTCTACACTTACGGAGGTTAAACAACACTTATCTTTACTTAAAGATGGTGTTGATTTAAGGGACTTCTTACAAGGTCCGGCAAAACGACGTCATAAATGTTTCAAATGCGCAGGTGTATCTGCCATTTATAATGAAACTTGGAAAGAGACACAGGCAGAGACTGCAGAAAGAATATAAGAAATTGATTGTATTAATTTAGAGAAAGCACTCTCTGTAGCTGACAATGGGTTAACGACCCTGTCATCCAGAATGTATTCTTTGGCCAGCATAGTATCCTCTGCCATTGACATAATGGAACAGGACTTGTTCTTGCTATAGCATGGAAAGTTCTATAATGCTTTTAGGCCTGATGTTGCAAAATCTTCGTTCTGGATATGTGCCATGGCGTCTAATCTACACCACGTCATTGTTTTCTGTATTTAACATTACAGATAAACAAATCAATTTGGCACAGAAAAGAGCAGACTATAAGGTGCTGAGCATTGAAAAACTGGAAAGATTACCATTAATTGTTTCATAAAAACCTGCAACAGAATCAATAATACACGGGATAATCACTCTGCCTGTCACAATTTTCAACTTTCAATACTGTTTGAAACAGATACCCGTTGCCGTTTATGAAAGGTTGGGTAAGGAATACAAAAAGTCAACCTGGGAATTACCATACACACACAGATGTTGGAGTGGGGGAAAATAGGTATTTCTTAGTGGTACACAATGCAAAAGTGCACTAAGTGGAACACTCTTATGCCAGGGTCTTAATAAACACGGGGCCTGTGAAGGTTCTTCGAACAACTTATCCTGTCACCTGCAAGGTTCTCCAGCAGCAGTGATAGATCCAATCTTTAGGCAGCTTTCTAACGGGAGCTATATAATGTTGAATGATCACAGCTGTTGTGCAATGATGCCAGGAATAGCCTATCTCGTAACTGTGTCAGCCAGGGTCACTTGTTGTATGCAAGTATTGTTTCCTAAAGCTAAGACAGACGGGGAGTCGCCGCTATGGCATTCACTGAACATCTCTTCTATTCCAATTTATACTTTAAGCAGAATGAAAGCCATTCTTTTACAAAAAACTGTGCCACTGACCTCGCCCAAAGAGACATATGAACTGCAAGTTGCAAGGTCCTCTGCAGAGATACATGCCCTTTTATCCACAGACTGTTCAATACATATAGTAGAAATGTTATGTCGTATCTTAAACATGTCTGATTCCAGTGGTATTGTACACGTATTTAAGACAGTTTTTTCGGGACTATTAGCACCTTTTGAAGCAGTCCTCAGCATTTTTCCAAACTTTGTATACTCTGTATTCGGCGGCCTGCCTCTCATTTTAGGACTCATAGCAGGAATACTATTCTTGTTCCTTCTGCTCCGATATGGTAAGTCCAGTCAGCAATGACACCCAGATTGCCATCGAGAACACTCTCCTGGCAATGAAGTGTCATGAGCGCATGATACAGATCCTGGGCCTGGCTCATCTAGGAGACCTGAATACCACGCGGTTCCTATCATTTCGACCAATCTGGCAAGATTGCATCTTACCTGTTCTACGATGCCTGCTATGTGGAGAAAAATGCGTGTTGGATGTCTGTCTAATACTTCCATCAGCAATGCCAACTGATGTTGATACCCTGCTTGGTTCAGTAAAGGCCCATGCATCATGTTGTCCCCAGCGGCTACCAATCCTGATGACGGCATTCATTGAGATCTCACAGACGCAATTTGCTGATGGTGAGATACGTTGATCGACAGGCACACAGGTATCATCTCCATCTCGGACGAACATTGCGAATACAGCTAACGCTGGCGGCGATGCTTCATATTTTTATGCTAAAGGTTCACTTAATGAAGTGGTCCAACTTTCACCTACTGTGGTAGACGATTTCTTTGCCAACTTAGAAGATTTAATGTTTTCTCCAAACAACGAGAATGATTTTTCAAGTTAGCACACAGCGTTCTATGGGTCTTTGTGTTCGACCTTCACTTTTCAAAACCAAACTTCCAACTTTAAGAACTCTATTTTTTCTATGATTAGACTTTTTCAAAATTTTACTTTTTTGGCACAAAGTAATCTGCTTAAAGTAGAACTATTCTTAGAGAACAAGAAATCTTTGAAACACTTCCAAGAGACAATATTTAACCTTGTCCACAACCTGAACAGTATATTCTGTCATGGAATGGTCTCAATGTTTTGTCTTCTGTATTTAAGAGCCATTTCATCAATGTTATTTCATGACTTATTCTGATAACCATTGTTTTATGAGTTTCACATTACATGCTTTGAATGATGATATTGCATTTTAAATGCGTACCGTACAATGCTCGTCTTTCGTGTACAACCATTTCAAATGCATTCTATGGGCCCAATGTAGGTAATTCTTATTTACCACTTCTTAAATACCGAATTTTACCGATTCGGTATTTAAGAAGTGGTAAATATGAAGGGGGGAGATGTAGGTATTTCCAGATGTGTAAATACCGAATCTTTAAGATTCGGTATTTACTGAATCTGGAAATACCGAATCGGTATTTCCTATTGATTCCTATGGGCTGTGAAGCCCATAGGAATCAATGGGCAATACAGATTCTGTAATTACAGAATCGGTAATTACCGATTTTAGCAAGGGTGCAGGGGGTGTCACTTTGACACCCTCTGGCACCCCAAAAATAGGCTCGGGTGCCATGTGGCAGGCATACATGCCCCAAGGGCAGGTCTGCCTGTCATATGGCAGAGGTGTGCATGCACACATGTGCATGCACACCGGAATCGGTATTTTACCATCAAATTGGATTTGATGGTAAAATACCGATTCTGTAAGGCTTGTGGGACTCAGAAGAGTCCCACCTACATCACAAATTTACCGAATCGGTAAAAATACTGATTCAGTATTTTACAAAATCGGTAAATTTACCGATCGAAAAATTTACCGATTCTGTAAAATCCAGGGCCCTACATACCATTTCTGAATTACCGGTCGGTAACGGCCGAAAATACCGATTTTCGGCCGTTACCGACCGACCTACATCTGGCCCTATGTATTTTGGGAGGGATTTTATACACATCTTGCTTTAGATATGTTTAAAGATGCTTAAAGAATTTAGTAATATCTAACGCAATAAAGTGGCGTGGGTGTTGTGAAACATTTTAGAATCAAGCTTAATTTACCGATTCATGCCCTTATATAGGTATAATTCACATTACCCTTATATAGACATAGAAATCATACCCATATTTAGACATACCCCATCGAGTCCAAATACAGGCATGGCTACTTCAACTAGTTCCAAAAAGCCACAACGATTTCTTGGAAAACTTGGCTTCAACAGTCAGGGACATTCCCATACTTGAATATTAATTTGTCCTAGAAATCATGGCGTTTTCAAAGAACTACCATTCCCTTGGGGTTCTTTGATGACGTTATTATGTTCTTCTTTACGTCAAAGTAGGCACCTTCAAGGTATAAATATGCCTACACTTGCCCTAGCAAACACACGGTGGTTCGGAGCAGCTCGACTATCTACTTGCCCGATGCAGCTCGCTACAGCAAGTGCCGAAGGAAGCCGACCCTCCAGCTGATGCACTGACAGAGAAGCTGTCCTTTCTCTAGCTGAGAATCCAGCTCCAGTGTTTCCAAGCTCCCCTCGTGGGGTGTTGGGAAATCAAGTCCAGAGACAAAGATACCAGACCTTCTTCATTCTAAAACCAAGGTACAGAGCTGATTAGACCTTAAGAGAAATCTTGGTTACATTCTTGGCAAAAACAGACTAAACCTATGCTTCACCTCACTTACTTCTTCCATCGTACTAGACTTAGGTTAGGTACATTTGGGGTAGGCGGATTTTATGAGCAGCTGTTGAGTACTTTTAGCCTTTGTTATTTATGTATGTATTTATCTAAGGTCTAGGAACCATACAAAGCTTTTACATTGTTTTATAATACTCTTCTTACTGTACGCATTATACTTTGCATCCAGTATTACGATTGTAGTAGTTTACTTTACTTGCATGAGAAAGAAGACTGTTCAATAAATCCTTTAATTGAAATCGCCCATCTCTCTATTTCTCTGCACCTCTGATGAAACGAAGCATACACGATTGACTGAGTGAAATATCTATCTATTGTTTCCACTACTCTGAAGATAAGTTTTATTCTTGGGGAAACAAAGTTGTCATGTTTATGCGGTTGTCAGAAACTAATCCCTTCTTGTGAATTCGAGAACGTTTCTATTGACTTCTGAGCTAGCTGGCACTCACAATTAAGTCTAATACATTCGACAGAGACCTAGTCGACGTAAGTCCTACGTCAAATTTATAGGATATGTTATTCCAATGCACAGAGCCTATTGTGAATATAGGAACTACACTACAGGTGGTGTGTGTAGACTGGTGCTTGGCTGGCCGTGTGCGTGGACTGGCACTTGGCTGGCGGTGTGCGTGAACTGGTGCTCGACTGGTGGTGTGCGTGGATTGGCATTTGGCTGGTGGTGTGCGTGGACTGGTGCTCGGCTGGCGGTGTGCGTGGACTGGCACTTGGCTGGCGGTGTGTGTGGGTTGGTGCTTGGCTGGTAGTGTGCATGGACTGGCGCTTGGCTGGCAGTGTGTGCGAACTGACATGCTGCTGGTCACTACACATACTGCTAGCCAAACGCCAGTCCACACAATCCGTTAGTTGGTGGGGTTGCTTTGTCAGGAATGTAGGCGTGTGAAAGTGATGGGCCCTTGAATGGCGCTGTCTGCTAGTGTGAGTATTGTAATGTGATCAGCCCTCGGCTGGCGGTGTGAATGGTTTTGTATGTATAGACACAAAAACCTCTAATCTGACCTATTAGTTTTTCAAGAGAGAATTAATCAAAACCTTTCAACTGGGATGCAACATCAATAAAAGATATTCAAATGGACATAATATTCTTTAGCATTTCATTTATTTTCATTTTCAAAATTTAGGATAGAAAAAACGTTTTTTTAGCATTATTTGATATTTTTTAACATAAGACAAATAAATAGTTCAGTACTAGAGAGACATTGTTTATTGTTTTGAACCCCACATAAGAACCGAACAGCGCTGCCTATCTATCTATCATTCATAATACATCATTCACTCAAATTACATACATACTCATATTAGTGGCTAAATACAATAAAAACAACAGAAAACAACAATATATCTGAGAACCTCATTTGATCTTTTATCATTAAATATCCATGTATTTTTCTCTTGCTGAGTTCAATTTATATGTTGTTTTTCCTTTTAGTTCTTCTTTTTATGTTTCTTTATACAAGGGTCCCAGATGTATAGGGCCTACGTACGTTTCGGTGATCTATATAATTTGCATCACCTTCTTCGGGGCCAGACAAGTACATACACATACATGTAATAAAAAATGAGGGGGTTCTTCACATCTGAAATACGAAATATAATATGATGCATATTAGTTTCACAGTATATGTTGCATCCTGTTCACAGAAGCTAAAGAGTATACTTACATTTAATACATGCTATTGTGATGATAACAGGCCCACCTAGTGATGCCTGTACTTGGGAGATTCCTGACATGACCAAGGAGATTAGAGACCCAAAGGTTTCTAGTTTGTGGCAGAGTGGAGAAAATAGAGTTGTTAAAATAGAAAGACGTGAAATTGATATAGAAATTCGAAAACAGGTAAGATCAGGAGAAGAATTATTTCCCACAGTGTTTCTTGATTTGAAATACTGTCTGTGTTTGAACCACCACCGAAAAAAGGTTCAAGTTACAATATACATACTTGATAAAGTGAAAGAAACGATTGCAATATGCGATTCGCAGAAAGGCGATCTCATATGTATATAGCTCTAGAACAAATCCTGAGGGGAAAGAGTATTCACAGAGATTAGACTGTAACTGCCCTTAGTCGTTTATAAAAGTATTTTTTTGCAAGGCCAGGAGGGGGAGAAACTATTACCTGTTAGATGTTTTAGATCGTGTCTGTATAACAGCGTGCAATCATCACTTTTAATTCTGGTGCGGAGCAGGGTGGATATATGGTCAAAGGTCTCATATAGAGACTAAGTCCTGAAGGAAAGACAGGTTTATACATTCTTAGAATGATCATTTATACTGGAAATTAATGGGGTTTCTCTACTCTAATGCATTTGTTCACGTGAAAGTAGAAAAGCACATCTTACCTTAAAACACTTAAAACATTTATGAGTGCTTAATGCCTTTTCTTCTTCAATTAGTCGTAAGACTAGGTATAGCTTTGCTTAGGTTGTATTATCCTGTTTGAGACAAACCATAGGAAAATGTTGGTTATTTTACCTAAAAACCATACATATGGAAAACTATGCACACTATAAAATGGTTTTGTATGTGTCACACGTACGAAAGGTATATGAATGGCCTGTAAAGAGGTTGGTGCCTTGTTGTGACTTTGCAGCTCACATGCTATGACTCAATGGTTCAGTTTCTCGTCCTTTCAATTATTAACAGCGCAATACATTTTTGTGAAATCTCTTGTTAATAACAATTTATATAGTGAACCATCACTCACCCTCATGCCAAATCCAACCAGTATTTGTGTGTGCTTGAGGAATAGATGGCTATGCAGTAATATTTGTCTTTTTTGTCTCTGCCAAGGTGTACATTCCTTCTCAGAAAAACCTACCAACTGCAAACCTCAAACTGTGACTGCCCCATTTTCCTTGCATTATTGTGCCAACATTTTCATGCTTCAGAAAGAAACAACAAATGTCCTACCACCCAGCATTACTCCAAGTATCCCATTAAAAATGGTACCTCACTTGTGTGGGTGTGCCAAGTACCTGTGACAGGCAAGGTCCCAAAATATATTGAGGAGACATCAAAATGAGCTATCACAAAACAACCTGGTTTTACAAGGGGAGTCACCTGGATTTTTGGCCCCGGGCTCAGCGACCATCTCCGTAAACCTACCTAACCCACACATTTCTGAAAACTATATACCCGGGAGAGTCCAGCGAGGTATGACTTACGTGGATCTCTCAACGTTTTCCGACCCAGAACCCCCTGCAAACCTCATATTTAGCGGAAAAAACATATTTTTTTACATAATTTTGGGTGGAATCATAGTACCGGCACAAATGTCCTACCCCACAGCATTCTACTTAGTCTCCCAAGTAAAATAATACCTCACTTGTGTGTGTGTCAAATGCAGAATTGGCTAAAAACCTACTTGTTTTTTTGTCAAAGGTGTTTTTATTAAGATAGTAAAGAAGGAAAGGAGAAAGGAGTTGGCCTTTCGGCTAGGGCGCTCGACCTCGGACCTGGAGATCTGGGTTCGAGTCTTGGTAACGACGCCAAAACCTCCTGTGATTCTGGGCAAATCACTTAATCTCCCCGTGCCTAAAATAAATGTGTGTCCGTCCTCATGTAACGTAACTGGTGCTATGTAAAGCGCTCTGATACCTGATTCGGTTCGGGTCTAGTTTGTGCTATATAAAACTCTGCAAAAAAAAAAAAAAGGAAACAGAAAAAAAGCGACAATCCCGCACAACTTCCCACGCAGAGGGCAATCATAGAGGCAAGTGACAAAGAGGCATGTAGCAAGGTAAGCCACCGACATTTAGCCCCGAAGGCCCAGTCCATAGGAGGCACATGAGACACCCCCAAGCCATGGGTATAGAGTCACCCCAGAATCAAGAGCCGAGTCAGGGTGGGTGGCTTTGCAAGGTCAGAAAACAGTGAAAAACTTGAGCATTCTACATTGCGTTGGGCCTCTTGTTGCCTCAGCTATTGGTAGGGTGTCACAAAAACATGAACCAGGAAACACCCCCCTCCCACTCTTTCCGCCCCCCCCGTGGTGGTGGCAACATCCGCCCTTACTCATTCATCCAATTATCACACTCAGACCTGAAACAGATGGAGAGCCCGTACCGTGGGTGGGCAAACCACAGACAGCAGACCTCTGGAAAGAAAGCGGACCAAAGGGCCCCAGCGGAACATGAAGTTCTTGAAATTAACCAAGAAGATATCCGCCATGCGTTCCATGCTCAACAGCTTCCATAATCTCGCATGCCACAGGGAAATCACCGGGGCTTCTGGCTTCTTCCAAGCCGCGGCTAGAGTGAGCTTGGCAGCTCCAATACACATCCATAGTATCTTTTTGTAAGCCCTAGTCTGATGTTCGAGATCCGGGTCCCGAAGGCCCAGCAGAATATGGGCCATCGAGTCCACGATCGGGTACCCCAGCATCTCCTTGATATGGGATAGGATCTCCTCCCAGTATGGGCGGATGATCGGGCAGTCCCACCAGATGTGGCAGAAGTCTCCCAAGAGGCCGCAGCCCCTCCAGCATCTATCCGAGGAATTCGGGAAGATCCAATGCAACTTGGTCGGGTACAAGTACCAATCCATGAGAGTCTTAAGATGTGCCTCCCGGAGTTCCACTGAATGATTGTGTGCAGCGATGTCGCGCCATAGGTGCGATCACTCCACGTCCGAAATATTGCGCCCAAGGAGTTCCTCCCAGAGGCCCATATACTGCGGCCTCGGTGACATGGAGGAAGAGAGAAGAAGGTTGTAAATGAAGGAGATGACGCCCTTCATGGTGGATGTTCGGGATAGGAAAGCCTCGAATGGGGCGGGCGGTCTCGTGGCCGCACCTCCAACCGCGGGTGACATAGCCCAATGGAGCAGCTGGATGTGGTGGAACCGTTCAGATAATGGGACTCCTTAGTCCCGCATGCAGTTTTCAAAGGTGAGTGGGGTATAGCCATGAAACAAGTGTGTGAGAGCAAGGCAGCCCCCCTCCCTCCATGCATCAAAGGGGCCCTCCTGCAGAGCTGGTGGAAAAGCTGGGTTGAAGTGTATAGGCGTAAAAGGAGACGGGAACGACGTCCATCGGTCATCACCAGATACTGAGTCCCATACTTTCAGGGTAGTGCCGGTGGGAGTACTGATGTAGGCGTTCTTGGGCCTATCCCCCTTGGGCCTCCACACCAAGTCCCATATCGTTCTCACCACCACACTCCTGTCCATATGCAGCCAGTGTTTCTCCGAGGACTGTTGGGTCCATTCCACCAAGACCCGTAATTGCGCTGCCTTGTAATATAGGTGCATGTCGGGGAGCCCACTCCACCCTCCTTCCGCGGGCGACGGAGAGTGGTAAAGGAAAAACGCCCGTCCCCCCTGCCAGATGAAACAAAGCATTTGTGTTTTGAGACGCCGGAAGAAGTCCATCTCCAGCGGAATAGGGAGTGCCTGGAAAAGGTATAAGAACTTGGGGAGAAGAGTCAGCTTGAGCGCGTGAATTCTCCCCAACCACGATATGTACATCGGTTTCCAGCGCCCGAGGTCGCCCTGTACCTTCGCCAATAGTGGGGGGAAGTTCACGGAGTACAATTTCCCTATCGTGGGAGTCAAATGGATCCCCAAGTACAAGATGGAGTTGGAGGCCCATGGCAGTGGCGTAAGTGGCCGCAGTCGGTCCACCTCTGCCGAAGAGAGCGTGAGGTTTAGAATATAGGACTTATCATAGTTAACTCTAAAGCCTGCCACCTCCTCGAAGCGCGATAAGGCCTCCTGGACGACGGAAGAGATTGAGCTGGATCCATTAGGGAAAGGAGAACGTCATCAGCGAATAGGGTAATCTTATGTTGTTCCCCCATAAAGGGAAGTCCATGAATCACCTGGTGCTCCCATACGGCTAATGCTAACGGCTCAATGCTCAAGGCGAAGAACAGGGGGTAGAGGGGGCAGCCCTGCCTGGTGCCTCGTGAATGCGAGAAAAATGCAGACAGGTGGCCACTAACCGCCACTCTAGATCGAGGGCTGCTGTAGTTTGCCCTGACCATCGATAGGAATTTAGCGGAGAAGCCAAAGGTTGACAGGGTGAGGAACAAGAAGCCCCAGTCCACCCGGTCGAAGGCTTTTTCTGCATCAAGGCCCACCAGGACTGCCGGGATCCTGAATCTATTAGCCTTCTCTATCAGATTAATCACTCTTCTGGTATTATCGTGAGTCTGGCGTCCCTTAATGAATCCAGACTGGTCCAGGTGAATGAGTGCCGGCATCAGGTCTTGGAGCCTGTTCGCGATGATGGAGGAATACAGCTTGGCGTCAAGATTGAGAAGGGCTATTGGTCTATATGAGGAGCATTTAGATGGGTCCTTCCCCGGTTTGGGGATAATCGAAATTAGGCCTCGGCCATGGACCCTGACGTTTCCCCGGCCTCAGCCATGCCATTAAAAAGGTGCACCAGAAAATCGCCCACCTGGGTGGCGAAGGTTTGATAAAAAAGAGCCAGAAAGCCATCCGCCCCAGGTGCCTTATGGGGCTTCAAAGCCTTAATGGCTCCCAAGACCTCTTCTCTAGTGAAGGGGGCAGTGAGTAACCCATTCCACTCTGTGGAGACCTGGGGCAGTGGTAGGGCGCTTAAGTAGTCTTGTTGTTTCTCGGGGTCCAGGGCATCTCCCGAGAGCGTGGCGTAGAAGTCACCGAAGAGGTCAGCCTTGGCCTCGTCGCGGTGCTGCACAGCCCCTGTTGCATCCCAGATACTCCCTATGTATTCCTTTTCTCTTTTGTCCCAGAGTTGTTGAGCTAAGTGCTTCCCTACTTTGGTCCCTTGGGAATAGGAGAGGCAACGCAATTTCAGCAGGGTAAACTCCGCTCTGTTGTTATACTGAGCCCTAAGTATCCCCCTGACCGCCGTCAGTGGGCGAAGTGTCAGCCTGGTAGGGTTCTGTTTATGTGCATGTTCAAGAGCGGAGAGCTCCCTTTCCAATTGCTCACATTCCTTCCTCCGCAACCTGTTAAGGGTAGCATTGAGGGCCAAGCAGGTGCCCCTCAGAGACTCCTTAAAGGTGTCCCAGGTGTTGAACACCGACGTATCTTGCACTGGGCTGAGAGCAAAAAACTCACGGATAGCCTTGCGCAGTTCCTTACATGAGACCTCGTTCCGGACAAGAGAGGCCGGAAAGTATCACTTGCGTTGGCCTTCTCCCCCTGCCGACCAGTGTAGACAAAGCAGGAGCAAGCTGTGGTCAGAAACAGAAAGCGGGAATATTCTGGCTTCGCGGACATCTTCCCTAATGGATTGATTTATAAAAATGTGGTCCAAGCGGGAGTAAGAGTGATGGACATGGGAGAAGAAGGTAAAATCCCAAGAGTGGGGATGGAGAGAACGCCAACTGTCCACTAGCCCCATGTCACCGATCAGCCGCTGCGTCTCAGCAGAGAACAGACCAGTATCGGACCTCTGGAGGTGAGAGCTATCCAACTCCCTATGCCAAACAGGATTAAAGTCCCCCATAAAAAATAGGACCCCCTCGACAAAGTCCTCCACCGTCTGCAACAGGTCCTGAATGTAGCCATTTTGGCCCACATTCGGAGCATACAAAACCAAAAACATGCATAATTTGCCATGAAGCAGGCCCTTAACCATGAGCCAACGCGCTTCCTTATCGCTACGCACACCCATGGGCTGGAAGTGGAGGACAGAGCGGAAGAGAAGGGCCACTCCCCTATGCTTCGTGGGGGCAGACGACCTATAAATAAGGGGAAACTGCTTATGTTTGAGGCGGGTCTCATCCCTTCGTGCCAGGTCAGTCTCCTGAAGGCCCACCACATCCAGCTGATGATCATTTATATACTTCCAAACTTTCTGGCGTTTCTGTGGGGAATTCAAACCTTTCACATTCCATGTTCCTATGGTGATCGGCATTACGAATTAGGGACCCCCTCCTTCTCCACTAGCAGGCACACACCAATCGACTCAACTCCCTCTATCCGAACCCGCCATCGCCCAGATTGTGATAGTGCACAACAGTGAGTATCGCTACATAGAACAGGATCTAGGGCAGCGTACCTCGTCCAACAGCCCCGTTTCCCCCCCTCCCCTCCCCCAGGCTCCCCGCCCCCCACAATCCGACCCCGTGCATCTGTGGATTCCACCCCACCTCCCCTCCTCCACCCGCACCAGGACAGCAGGACCACGCAGCCATCGAAGCAGCAATCTCATCACAGCGGACACTCAGTGCACCAGAACCCAGCCCTGGCCGGTTAAAACACATACACACATCATACCACAACCTAGAAGCTGCACACACCCACACACCTTGGCCACCACCAGACCACCGATGCTCCCTCCCACCCCCAAGACCCAAAAGATTTAACAGAAAACCAACACAACAAAATGAAGCAATGAAGAGTCTCAAAAAGAAGCAAAGAATGCAGATCAGAGGAACTGACAGTCCCAGAGTGTGGACGTCCGTTGGTACCCTCAGAGAACGGGGATTGTGGTAACAGTTAGTGTCCCCCCAGCACTCCGGACCGGGGTGTCTTCCCAAAAGTACATAAACACCCACGGTACCTGAAAGGGAGGTGTCCCTCTGACACCAGCCAATCTTCCTCCCTGGGCTCAGGCCGCTGAAGAGCTATCCCGTGATGGCGTCACCGTTACCGTTGCCACAGAGGCAACTGCTGCACCCCTCTCCTGCAGGCTGACTGAGGGATCCGGCCTCCCCGATGTATCAGCCCGACCCACTCTTTGCCAGGACGGGGAGCGCCATCTCCGTCTTGATGGGGAGCCCCCCCGCTCTCGGGGAAGGGGCAGCATCATCCAGGCCCAGGAGATCCTTGGCATCCTTCAGGGATCTGACTTGAACCAACCTGTTCTGCCATCTGAAGATAAGGCAAAAAGGATGGCCCCAGGAGTAGGGCACATTCTTGTCGCGCAAGAAGGCCGTCACAGGTCGAAAGTCGTGCCTCTTCTGAAGCGTCGAGGCCGCCAGGTCCTGGAACAGCTGGGGACGATGGTCCCGAAATTGCAATGAAGAAATCCCTCGAGCTTTTCGAAGTATGCGTTCCTTCAGTTGGAAGTCGTGGATGCAAACCAGGATGTCAGGGGGTGGAGCCCCCGCGCCCCTCGGTAGACCAACTCTATGGACCCTGTCCATAAAAATTTCATGGAGGTCATCCTCTTCCAGGATCTGCAGGAAGAGGGCCTCTACATAGCCCCGTAGGTCTACAGCTTCACCATCCCAGGGCACGGCTCGGATGCGGATGTTATTCCGGCGGGACCTGTTCTCCAAGTCCTCCGCGTGGGCCTGGAGATCCAGATTCTGCTCCGTGAGCCGGAGTACATCCTGTTGGAGTTGGTGCACGTCGCAGCCAGCCCCAAATCATGATCCTCCAGTATGGCCACTCGCTCCCCAATGCCATCTACATCCCTCCTAACCTCATGGAGATCTGAAGCGAGCTGGGAGCGGAGTTCCGAGATGTCCTCTTTTATGGCAGAGAAAAGTTCCAACATGAAAGCCTTAGTGGTGGGCGCCTCATCGTACTTTCGGCTGGGCGAGGCACTGGGACCCGGCGATGCCGCCTGCTGGGCCCCCCTCAGCAGGGAATCCCTGCCCGGCTTTTCCTTACGAGGTTTGGAGGACATTGCGCCGTCCCTGTCGCACCCACTCCAGCCAGATAGAGCGTCAGATCAGACTCTTCCGCCGGTCTAAGCCTCCCAGCTCCCAAGTTCGCCAACCACTATAGCACCAGCTGGCCTTCTTGCAGCGCCTTTCCACTCCAAGTAATCTCGCAGTTGTAATATTAGGCAGTGAACACTCCGTGTATTCCTCGGGCAGGCACGGCGAAGGTCAGGGCCTTTATATCTCCCTCTCCTCTGCAGCCATTGGTCAGGGACCTGAGGTCCCCCAGCAGGCTCCACCGGCACCGCCAATGGCTGTGCCCCTCACAGGGATGTCGCAGCAGGGCAGGGTCTCCCAAGGATCCAGGCACGCCAGAGCTGGGCTACACCACGCCGTAGCCAGCCAGGTGAACACACCGACCCAAGGCACCCCTCAGCAAGCCGGCTGCCTCGCGTCCCCAGGTATGTCCCCATCCAGCCTCCACCGGTCGCACAGGATACTCCTGTTGTCGGGCCGTCAAAGCCGACCGCCTGTGATCGCTCGCAGTGCCTGACCGCTCCGTCCCCAGGCAGCACAGTGGGGCCCTTAAGACAACGTGCCACAGCAGGGAAAGATCGCAAAGGTAGGGTCCAATAATGCCGGAGTCAGGGTCCAAGGAGGCCTCACGAGACGCTGGGAGCACTGTTCACAGAGATGCCTCCCAGAGCATCCGGGCCAGAGGACTGTTACTTCTCTCCCCCGGCAGCTAGGGCACCACCTCGCATCGCCATTCAACCGGAGGCCTCCGTTCCAGGCTCGCGTGGGGCCGTCCCCTCCAGTGTCGCCGCAGCGGCACCACGTGGGCCGAAGAACAGGCACCAGATCCTCCAAAGTTGGGTCCCCCACGAGTGGCTCTCCACATCGCCACTCCAGGGACCCCAGATAGAGGCCAGTCAGGACCAGATCACCAAGCAGGGCCCCTCCAGCGGACCCGCCGTGCCACGCCACCGGGAAGGGCTCTGTGCAGCCACCTCTCGTTGCCCAGGGCACTCCCAGTGCCAAGCTGGCAGAGTAGGCCGCGTGGAACGGCCACTGAGCGCTGTTCCGCTCTGTCCCCGGGTAGTTCCGCGGGGCCCCAAGGCGACCCACTGCGGCAGGGCAAGCAGGTTCCTGCAGGCTCCCAGGAGGCCCGATAAGTCAGATGAGGGATCCGGTTCCTAGGTACCCCGGGAGCATCCGCGCCAGGAGACCGCCGGCTCTCCCCACATGCAGTCAGGGCCCTGCCGCTCTGCCTCGTCACCCCGGAGGCCTCCGCTCGCAAGTCTGGCCATGGCCAGTCCTCAGTGTCTCCTCAAGGCCAGGCAGCGGTGCCCACAGGACAAGGGCCCGATCTCACTCCCCACAGGCGGCAGCGTCCAGGGGCTGGTTGGTCGCGCCCCCTCGCGGCACTCAGTTGGTGTTCCTCAGGTGCCCCCAGCAAAGAAGGGCCGCCCACAGTGCCGAGGGCAATCTGGCCAAAGTTCTCCCGGAGTGAGGTGTCCCCGCCGCCAGAGCAAGGGAGAGGCGGAGACGGGAGAGCGCCGCAGGAGTTCCGTTCTCCCCAGGCAGGCCGCCATTCCCCGGCCTCACCTGCCAGCTACTGCTGTGCTCCGCGATGCGTTCCGGGCCTTCCCTCCGCTATCTCAGGGCCAGGAGTCGATTCGCCGCCAGAGTCTCCCGGTGGCCGTGCAACAGGGCAGCTACACCATCAGGGGAGCCAGGAATCGTCCCGCTACGAGGCACCACACAGGCCGCCTCACCGCCTCCAGTCGCAGCGACTCTCGGCCTCACCACGCACTCTAGGCCCCGGGACACCAGGCCTCGCCACACCACCGGTCCGACGGCTCATCACCTCCGCCAAAGAGCTCCTGCGGTACCAATTCCAGGGCCGGACCCCGCTACTCCGCACCAGGATACTCAGTTACCAGGTATGGTGGCGATTCTTGACCCGATCAGGGGCTTAAACAACGCTAAGAAAGTGGTGGCGCCGGAGGGACTCAGCAACACGTCCTACTCCGTCGCCATCTTAGCCACGCCCCCCCTACTTTTTTTTTAAATGTAGAGCTTAGAATTCTTGGTGCTATACCTTTTATCTGAACGTTTTGGTCACAGGCCCTTGCCCCACCCACAAGTGAGGTATCATTTTACTCGGGAGACTGAAGGAAAAGAGCTTTGTGCAGGCACTGTGATTCCACCCAAAAATATGTGGAAAATGCATTTTTTCAGCTAAATCTGAGGTTTGCAGGAGATTGTGGGTTGAAAAATGTTGGGGGATTCCTGCAAGCCATACCTCGCTGAACTCCCCTGGGTGTCTAGTTTTCAGAAATATGTTAGTTGATAGTTTCCCAAGATGGCTGCCGATATCGGGGCCAAAATTCCAGGTGAACCCCCCCTTGCAAAACCAGGTTGTTTTGTGATAGGTAATTTTGATATCTCCTCAACACGTTTTGGGCCCTTGCTTGTCACGGGTACTTGACCCACCCATGCAAGTGAGGTACCATTTTTATCAGGAGACCTGGGGGAACGCTGGGTGGTTCGAAATATGTGAATCCACACAGATTCCAGAATTTTCCCACACAGAAATGTGAGAAAAAAGTATTTTTTTCAGCTACATTTGAGCTTTGGAGGGGACTCTGGGTAGGAAAACGTTGGGGGACCCACACAAGCCATACCTTGCTGGTCTCCCCCAGGAGTCTATTATCAGAAATATGTAGGTTTTTGTAGGTTTCCTAAGATGGCCGCTGAGCCTGGGGCCAAAAACCCAGGTGACACCCTTGCAGGGGGTTGATATAGTTACGTATGGTGATAAAATCTTACCTTTCATTAAAAAAAAGCAAGAAATTCTCTGGAAAATCCAAAGTGGTATAGTTAAGTGAAATTGTCAGTTAAATTGCAACATGTTAAACTAAAAAATAACACCACTGAAATTCTCCAGTTATAGCTAACTCAAGCAACTATATCTTGCACCCTCACCATCCATTGATGATAACCTCACATATTACAACACTCATAATGTGTTCTATGACATCTTTAAAAAATATCAATGATTACAACTGAAATGGCATAATTGATGACATCACTGTGCATGGTGATGGTGCAAGTTATAGTTACTTGAGTTAACAATACCAGTAGTATGGAACTGTTCTGCTCTATGCCTTTCACGGCGCGCAGCAACCTTGGTTTTAAGTGAGTCTGGACCTTGCTGTTTAACGGCTCAACCAATGTATTGTTACACTTAGTTTGTGAGGAGCGAAGTATACAAACTATAAACATTTTGCTTTAAGAATGTGTTGGCTGCACTTTGAGTTTGGCATGTATGTAGTCAGGTTATATCTCTGTACTGTTTTTCGGTGACTATCTTGGCCAGTTACATGTTATGTCATTAAATGCTGCTTCTCGTTTCTTGCACTTTGAACAGTTGGTTGCATATTTACGGGAATGGGGGCTCTGGGAAGGGCATGAAGTTACCTTGCTGTGCTGCCCAGTGAGACAGGAAAAGGGCAGGAATGCACCGTATTTGTCCAATACAGTGCTTTCCTGTCCTTTCCCCCTAAGCTGGCACCTTTTTGGCACCTTAGCCCCAATGCTGGCATCTTTGCACCATGGGGAAAGGGTACCTGTGTTGTAGGCAAGATTGTTTTTGTACAAAAACATACTATAGAAGCATTTTTCTATTTCTATGTGTGCTGCAGAATGAAGCTGTTGGACTTGGCCATTTTTGGCAGGTTCACCCGTGAACTTTTTACCTTAAACTCTGACATGGTTGTAGTGATTTTAGGCCTCTGGGCACTTTAGCACTGTGGCCCAGTGTAAAGTGTGTGGGTTCTCCGAGTGCGTGTGGTGAGATTGGCCTGCCCTCCCACAGGAATGCATGTGGGATAAGTGTGTCCATGCTAATTCCTGTTGTGAGATGAGTTCAGGTGCAAGTTTAGTATGTATGAACTCGTGAGGATAAATGCTGTGCAATGGTGTGCGCAGATTTATGGTGACTGGTGATGAAATGCCACTTTTAGAAGTTGGCATTACTGTGTGCTATGTGCCTGCCTGCCTGGTGTGAATTGCATGTCTGGCTAGTGAGTGACAGGAGCTGAGGGGTGTGGGTGGCTCCAGGAGACAGGGCGAGTCAGCCCTGTGAGGAATAGAGAGATCTACATGCAGATGGGAGGGAGGAGTTGCACCTGGGACCTGAATAGAGCTGTGCCTTCCCTCCACAATGCTGGCTCTGCCCCATGTGGTGTGTCTGATCACTGAGCCCCCAACTGACAAAGGGGAGAGGAGCCTGGAAAAACAAATTGTTCAAAATCCCCTCTAAACCAGTTCTGACTGGTATCCCCAAGCCCTGAGCTGTGACAGAATGGGATTTTGTAATATAAATATAGGGGCTGTGACCCCATGAACATGTTCACTTCTTGTTCCTGTACTCATGGGGGCTTCCTGCTGCTGGGGCTCAGGAGGAACCACCATGGGGGCTTGTCTCCCTGCTGGAGGGCCCTGTGTGCTGGCCTCCCTGGGCCCTGTTTCGCCCCTTTAGCTTTAAGGATCTTCTTGGAGCTCCTAGTGCCTCTGAAGCACTGGACTTTTACTTTTGCAGAGCCCCAGGCTTTTGTCTGCAAATAGCGTGGGCTGCGCAACACTGTGCTGCTGCCCTATTTTGAGGGAATTCCAGTATGAGGGATTCCCCCGGTGATGCTGTTGAGGTGGGTGCCCACCCCCTTTATGATTAATTATGTATGCGTTAGGCCAGAGCGGCGGGTGCCCACCCTGTTTATTCCACTATTTTTTATGGTGGCTATTTGTCTTCGATGGCGGGTGTCCACCCCTCGTTCTACCGCCGCGGCCCCAGCCGTTAAAGGAAATCTCTTCCGGGCTGCTGCCCAGTGTGCCCCAGAAGGCAAGCAAGGCAAAGTTTCCTGTGGGCGGTGCTTCCATAAAGGAAGGGAAGCCCCGCGAGTGAGGAGTCCACCGATACCAAGCAGGGCTCCCAGGGGAAGCCCCGTGTTCAGCAGCTGTTGTGGAGAATGAGGCGGAGGGGGCGTGAGGCACACTGTCGGTGCCTGCCCCCGCTGCAAATCCCAAGGAGATCGAGTGAGGATAGGGGAAGGCTGTCAAAGGAAAGCGGGGCTCCCATGTTGGTGAGGAGAGCCCCGCGAAACCGCAGTGTGACAGGGTGAAGAGGAGACAAAGCCTCCCCAATGAAAGAGGTGCCTGCAGGTAACATCCGGGTGAGTGGAGCTGCTGAATGGCCCATTGCGAGAGCCTCCTAGTTCTGAACGGCCCTGTGAGAGGAAGCAGGCCGCCTTGCTGGTGCCAGTCCAGGTCCATGCCTATTTCCTGAGTGTCCTTATCTGGCAGCGGGCAGCTCCAATGATAGGGGGCATATTTGTTTTGAGAGGGCCAGAGGGTCCAATGCCCCTACCAGTTTGGTGATTTTCCCAGCTGCCCCACCTGACAGTGGGAAGCTGCATCAATAGGGACAATATTATTTAAGAGAGCCTGCGTGAGGCCCCGTAGGCACAGATGTGCCAGGGCCCCTTTACTCCAACGTGCACCTTGTTGGTGCTTGCTTCTTTCCCAGCTGCCCTGCGAGAGCGCAGGCAGCTGCAATGGTTGGTGCAGATTGAGTCAGGAGTCCCTGAGAGGGACAGAAGCGGCAAAGAGGTGCCAGGCCTTCGCTTGACTCACAGCTGCCCAGCAAGTAGTGGGCAGCTGCTACGTTTAGGCCGCAGTTCTTTGGGGGCATGTTAAGAGATAGGAGTGAGATGCACTCCTTGGCCCTTAGCACAATGGCGCAATTGGATTTCGCTGCATAGGCAGCAGCCCTGACATTCTGGACAAAGGGCTTTTAAGCCCCTTAGAGAAGGCCAGTTGGCCAGGGGGTTTGTGATTGATGTGATATTAGGAAATGTGATGCTCTATAATAATTCATGCCTCTAATTGTATTTGGGGATGAGATTATGTGCGTAATATGTTTATGCCAGTGAGACTATTTCCTGCTGTGAGATTTATGACCCTAATGTGAGTTATATTTAGGAGGTGAGGGTCTAATGCGTTTAGACTTATAAGATGATTGCATAATGTGTTTATACTGGTGAGGTTGGTGCAGAATTTAATTTGCGCCTGATGTGATACTGTGCATAATGTGATATTTGTTACAGGCTGATGCTGAGTACAGTGGTTACCCGTGATTTCTGGTTGTATGTGCATGATCTGTCTTACTTTTACTAAGTTCGCTTTGTGATGGTTCTGACAGTGGTCCAGTGGTCCCTGTCAGGTGTAAATAATCCTTTGTAGATATGACCTAGTGCCAGGTGGCACCATGTACATTATGTGTTTATTATTCTGTTTTATGAGAATGCAAAGGCTATTTTTGATATATCCGTGTGTGGAGTTCCTTTTGTAGTGTGCCTGGGATGTTGTTGCTGTGTGCGTGCGCAAATGCTTTACACATTGCCTCCAGGATAAGCCTGACTGGTCGTGCCAAGCCACCAAGGGGGTGAGCAAGGGTTATCTTTGGCGTGTAAGTCCCTTGCCCTGACTAGAGTGGTGGTCTCTGCCTGGCTTTGGCGCAAGCCTTGGTCAACCAGAGATCCCATTTCTAACAGAAGCACACATAGAAAGAGGAACAAATTAGAAGAAATAGACATATTTTGCCTCATTATGCCACCCTTGGGGAGGTGTAAGATATTGGTGCATTCTTAGGTTTACAAGTCCTTGCAAAACTGTGAATGCATCCAAAACCAAGAGATTTGCATGGGAACACCCACCGCAATGCCATTGCCCATGGAACACCTCCCTTGCATAAGATAAAGCAATACAGCGATTTGCGCTGCGTTGCATTCCTCCATATTTTTGAAGCAATTCAAAGCCACGCAAAGTGGCTTTGCGTAGCTTCTTAAATATGACTTGGAATTTTGCGCCGTGCATGCAAAACGTTGCAAATCTCTCCACTGTGGTGAATGTATGACATTGTTTTGCATTCTGTCCATCAATTGTTGTTTTTGCACGTTGCATTTTATAAGCATGACGTAAGGCCCTTGTGAATATGTCTTTGGTGCTTTTTGCGTGGTCTATTTTGTGTGGCATCACAGGTGTTATGTACGTCTGTATTGTGCGTCTTGTGAAGGAAGGTAAATCATATTAGCCTGGCAATGTGCCGATTACAGAGTCTTCTGGGGCTCTATGAGCCCTCTTTAATTTAATTTGAACATTTCATGATGCTATATATGCCAAAAGTCAAGTGACATTAGTCCCTAAGATGTCATCAAATATTCCAACTTGTCTCCTTAGAATTGAATAAACCTTGAGAGCTCTGTATGACAGTGCTGCACTGTGTACAATATCTGGATAAATCATCCGAATGAAGCATCAGTATTCTTGAATTAATGTTCGATTCCTCACCAAGCTGCTGCACTGCTTTAGCAGGAAGAATTGATTTGGTGTGTGAACCTAGAGCACAGCGTTTCTTTAATTGGCTTGCTCTGGATTCATATTTCAACTGGGAACCGAAACTTGACTTGGATGATTCAGATTGTTGCATTACATTAGCAATGTAATGAGACAATGCAAAACCCTCGGGTAACAACTTACACTTGAGATGGTATATTGTCATTTTATTTTCAGCTGGTGGTTGCTTATAATGTCTTTCCCAACTAGTTCAAGAAACAGTTTGGATGGCAGCCAAGACTCGATTGACAGAAGGCCAGGAGAAGAGTAGCTCAAAACCGCAGGTTTCTGTACATAAACCTGCCCAAACAAGATCTGAAATTTGCAGTTGGTAACACCAGGCTGAAAAATGTCAAAGGAAAAAATGTTCTGATATTTCAATTTCCCTCCCCTCTTTGTGCCTCCTGTCCGCAGCAATAGGTCTGCAAGTCAATATCCATCTGACACAGCACAAACCCACTTGCTAGGAAAGAACTGCACAATGAATTTAAACCTGTATATTTCAGATTCATACATCATTCTGCCTTGCACCTATTTTTGGCTATCAAAGCCTGAACTATGTACTAAGCGAAACTGAACAGCCAACAGGACAAAATTGTTTGATGCAAAAAAGGTACCCAATACTTTTCTGCCTGTCATACATTCCTAAAAATAAGCAGCAATTGGAAATTGCGAATTCGTATTTCAGTTCATTCATGTGCTCAAGAATTTGTTGAAATACCTAATTGTGCATGTCCAGTAAAAACTGAATTTAAAGGAGTTCAGTGCTTGCCAGAGCATAATCAAGGATGAACATGAACAGCCACTTCGAGCTTCAAAAGAACTGATAACAGGCTGTCCGCACTAAGAGAAATATAAGTCTTCTGAAGGGAAATTCAGAGGTTATTGGAAAAAGACGTAGGGAGGTTATGTTCCAGAGAAGAAATATGAAACAGAAGGGAAACAGATCTAGTCGCCGGTCTGTAGTCAAAAATACATAATGCTCGTTTCCTGGTGGAATGTTCCAATTATTTTGATGCATTATACTTTATTCTACTTTATCAAAACGTTAACTAATGCATTACTTGCATAGTTGCTGCACCATCATGTAGGAAGGATAGAGGGGGCTCTTTGCCCTATACTTTTCTGCCCCCCCACCCTATCCAGTTGATGTAATATGAAAGCTGTCCTGGTCAATCATTGGAACGAAGAAGCTAGGTGGTGATAGGTAAAGCAAAGCTGTATTTTTCTTCACGAGATTATTTTTCTACATAATACATAGAGTGGGCCCCACTTGAAGTTATTTTCACCCCGTCTCCACAAACTCTTTTCGTACATATTTATACTTGTGTAGTCAATAGTTTTCTCTGAGTTAAATTTCAAACATAAAATACTTTGAAGTGCCTGGATAGAGTCACTAGAGGGGCTTTAATTGAAAGGGAGGGCCACACCATACCTCTTGTTACTGCATTCACATGTGCCATCCTGCACTCTACATCATGGCATTGTATACATGTCCGCTAATTTAATATTCAATGGGGCAATTTAGACACAGAAGCCTTCATTTATGAGAACTGACGCATCGTTGTGGTGAGTCAACGATGCATCACAAAACATTGCGCTGCGGTACAACATTCTTAAACACCTTTGATGCGCCGTATTCACATAATGGCGCACCGTGGTGTAAGGTCCGATGGATAAACATCGTTTACAAGGATGTTGATACATCGCATGCCATTACAACACGTTCATTACAATGACTGCATTGTTACATTGCATAACATTACAACGCAAGTCGTTACAACAACTTGCTGTAGGGGGCAGAAGGTGTTGAATTTTAAATCTAACACCTTCCCTACTGTTGCACAAACTGGACTTGGAATAGTAAATGACACTATCCCAAAATTAACCATCCCCCTTCAGCAAGTTGGTGTAATGACTTGCGTTGTAATGGTATGCGGCGTAACAACGCAGTCATTGTAATAACCGCTTTGTAATGGCATGTGTTGTAAATGCATGCGTTGTAACGAGGCCTATTTGGTCCAATCGTGTGTCAAAAAAAATTATGCTTCTGTGGTCTGGCTGCCACAGAGAAAACTGACACATATGCAGCCAAAGTGACGCTAGGCTGCTTTGTGGTATGTAAAGTAATTCAAATCACCCTAGTGTCACATTGGAATGCGTCATACATCAAAGAAGTGATGCACTAGAAGAAAAGAACATTTCCTCATATTTGAAAAGGGACAGATGGAGCAGGCGGCAGCAGCACCAGCCGGGGGCAACAACCCCAAGAACCCCAGCACCAGCCAGGATGTCCAGACAGACTCCCATGTGAAGAGGAAGAGACATTTTTGTGAGAAGGATAATCAAATTCTGATAACGGAGGCGGCAAAGTATGAAAGTCAACTCTTTGTCACCTTCAAATTGCCATTAACCCCTTCTGCGCCGATGACGAGCTTGTCATGAGGTTTACCTGTCATGCGCTCATGACGAGCTAAACTCGTCATGAACCGCAGGGTTTTAAAAACTTCAGCGCGCAGCGGGAAAACCCGCCACGCGCATGTGGTTAAGGAAGAAAGAGGCCATTTGGCAGTCCAGACTAATAGTGCTGGGCAAGCTAAAAGGACAGTGCCAAAGTGCAAGAAGCGCTGGCATGATTTTAGGTGTACGATCAAGGAGAAACCAGGCAATAACCTGAAGGCAACCATGCGGACTGGAGGAGGAGAACCTGAGGACCAGGAGAAGCTGACCCCCTTGGAGGAGGAGAAACAGGTTGCATCAGTCATTTCAGCAGAATTGATGACAGGAGTAACTGGACAGGACAGTGCTGCCATTGAGGACCAACAACACCCACAGAATAAGTGGCAACAAGGGACAATATGCCCAAAAATGCCATGCTCAGGAGCACAGCAACCTGTGCTTCTGCTCTGCACTGTGCTGAGTGTAAGGGAAAGAGATGGAATTGCTCACATGTACAGTCATACATCATATAAAAGTAAGTCACACTTCCCAGTTAGATGCTGCACAGCCCAGTCCAGCTCCGTCAAGATTGTCCAGTCCATGTGTGCTGTGCAGCACCAGTACAGGTTCACCTTTGTATACTTAGGCTTGTAGTGGAATGTGTAACACGACTGATGAGGACTACAAGCCCCACAAAACCTGGTCTGGAACACCACATCCTCCATGGACTATGGGACCCTGCCTGCCCTGCCTTTGGGAATCCAGGCCCCTTTTCACACTGAGTGTGTCTGTTTTGGGGCCATGCAGACACATCTGTAAAGCAATGGAATGGAATGGGGTTTGCAGAGAAGTAACTTCTCATCTGAGGGGGGATCAGGGGTGGTGTATGTGAAGTATCAACACATAGGAAAACGCAAAGATCCACATGTAATATTACTAGCATGAAAATACAGTACAAGCAGATGTACCAATTTGGAGGGTGAAAGCACACAGGTGTCGGCTGGAATGGCAGAGACCACCCTACCTCCTGTCATGTACAAATCTAAACTGGGGGTGGCGTTGAATGTAAATGATACACACCAGGGGATCATGAATGTTTGCAGAAAGATTAGATTTTGTGTGATCCTGTTAGGCCCCTGGCATAGTGATGCAGTGCAGGTGTGGCTAAGCATATTGAACTGGCACTGTGGGAGGAGAGAAAGGGTAGAAATTTCATAGCTAGGAGGTGAGAAGTGATGTGTGTACTAAAAAATAGTCTGAGCAACACTCATGCAGTGCTGTGTCTGATAGTGTCACACGTCTGATGCAGCTGGGAAGGGATGCCATAGAAGACGGCAGTGGTGTACTACATCATACGTGTGATGTGGACTGTGTAAGGAAAGATTTGGAAAGGGAACTGTATGACGATGTCACATATGTCAAAGCAGGACGATGGGAAACAGGGAGTTGTGACTGGATGAGATAGGTTTCCATGATGATAGGGAGTTCTTAGTAAAGTTTGCAGGGTGAGGTGTATGGGCCTAGTTGAGTGTCCAGCCTGGGTAAGTACATGTCAGAGATATCATTAGTACTAGGATGTGGGACACAGCTTCAGCCATAGCCCTCAGGAGGGCTCAGTCCTTCTCAATCAATTTTGTCCAGTCCATGTGTGCTGTGGTAAAATTGCAAATGGTGACTCCCATTGGGGGTGTTGGTGTCACATGAACGTCAAATGATCATCTGTGTGCCATCAGTGTGTGACAAAAAGTAAAATACCTGAGTTCACTAGAGGTTTGGCAGAGGAGTCATGTACAGGTACAAGTGAGCGGGGCTGAGTTGAGTGATGTCTAATACTCAGCAGATAACAACATCTGGCAATGACAAATTGGGTGAGCTCATTGGTATCACCCTTCCTGGTTTGACTGGGACTATCCCCACAGAGTTGGTACACAGCGCCTATGGTGCAGAACTATGGAGACAACTGTGAGTGTACTGAAATAGGTATACCCAATTAGGAAAACCATGGTAAGTTCAAGCCCTTACACTTACCTGCGGTGTAAGTCGGTTGCTAGCTGTGTAGAGTTGTGTGAATGCATGTAAAATATGAGTCCTTGGCCATATGAGTGCACAATGTGCATGCAAGACAGTACAGCAAAGAAGACTGGTGTAGTGTACTGTGTGAAAGGCAGACTGCAAGTTCTAATTTAATACATGGCCAAAAGCACATTACTTTCCCCGGGGCCGTGGACTGAGTGGGGGCCAGAGGAAATGCAGGCTCCCTGGTGACATGATGCAATGTGCAGAGTAGTGTTGTCAATAGGTAAAACTCCATCCGGTATACATCATGAAGAAGAAAGGCTATCACCAATGAAGATGTGGACCTTACCTCAACTTAGCTTCTTTGGCAGGATAGCAAGTAGTGTAACTCTGTTGCAATATGTGGTATGACACAAAATATTACCCTTATCACACAGAGGTCCTGTGAATAATGTAGAGATACAGCCATCTGGATAGCAACTGCAGTGAATCTTAAGTACAATTTATATGAGTAACATATGTCATACACATCAATGTTGAACTGAAAGTGAATAAGAATAACATCTGTATGTCAGCCAAAGGTACTCATGTCAACATCTAGATAGATTACCATTAATATATTACAAATGTATTGCAGAGGGAGGAATAACACCTCCTGACCACCCGCCTGTCCTGTATGACCAATCTGTTGATGATGACATCCAGCCCCCAAAGACAATTACACCTGTCAGCAACTACTGGACTCCATTGGTACAACTTTCCCAGTCACGGAAAGGGGTGACGTCATTACTGGGTCACCAGTGTTGTGTAGTTCCTATAAATCTATATAGGATCAGCGCATTTTGACAACATACACTGTAGGATTGATGTCAGACTGATTCTTTACACCCCTACTAGGTATGTTAACCTGTATTTCATCTAGCTCACAGTGCCACTAGAAACCCCTCTTACCAAGGAGAGAATAATTCTTGGCAACTATCGAACATGACAACCCTGATCCCTCAGGATGGTGGAAACAGTGATACTATTCGCTCAGTCACTTGTGCTCACTTTGTCTCAGAGAGATACACAGAATAAACGGTGGGGAAATTTCTTAATAAGCATTTATTGAACTAGCGTCATTCTAGTGTAAAACAGGTGTGCTGAACCAACCATTAGACAGTAACAGATATAAATGATTATAAACACTAACAGAGTAAAAGGATGGTAGATTTCTACCATTGTGCTAAAACAATGAATATAGGTAAGTATATAAAATGCATGACAGTAGAATTCGTACTCCTATGATGTGACGCTAACTAGATGTACCTAAGTGTACGTAGCATGTATGTGCGTGTAAATCCAAGAATCCCTGTAGGATAAAGTCATCCCCATTACCTGAAGTGAGAGACTGCGGGACCCCATCTTGGTCTTGAGATGGACACCCTGCAGGGGATGTCAGACCACTGCGAGCTGGAGTGTATGCGTGGGGGAGCCTCAGCGTCTCTCATCAGTGTGTCTGCATGGAAGTCCTTTTCTCCTCTGACTGTCTTAGCAAGAACGGTTCACCTAGGGATATACCTTGCTGTGTCATGCCAGATTGGGATGACGGAAGGAATGACCTTTATACATAGTTGTTATGCAGGAGATGGTATGCCTGCTGTCCTGCTGTGATTTCAAAAATCCTCATGCATAATAAATAAAGCTTAAGTTTTTGGGAGAAAACCCTGTGTCATCTTTGTACATTACCGTAACTAGGTGAAAGGTCAGTACTACAAATCATTATGTAGTGTAATGGTAGGGGAGAACATAGGTGAAAGGTTAGGTGACTCCCTAACCCTATATTGGGGTACTGTTGGACTTTTTGCCTGAAGTTCCCTGAACTTTTTGCTTTCCCCCTAGACCTTTTTTCTGATATGATGTTGCCAATTTAGATCCTTTGGGCACTTTGCCACTGCTGATCAGTGTCAAAGTGCAAGTGCTCGTTATGTAAAGTGTAATGGTAATTGGTTGTCCATGATTGGTATGTTTGCCTTACTAGTAAAGTCCCTGGTAAAGTGCACTATGAGTGCCAGGGCTCGTAATGCAAATGCTACTAGTGGGCCTGCAGCATTAATTGTGCCACCACCGCAAGTAGTCTTAAAATAGAGAACTCAGCCCTGCCACTGCAGTGCCTGCGCGCAGTTTGTGAAACTGCCATGTTGTCCTGGCAAGTGCACACACTTGCCTGGCCTTCCCCTTCCTTTTCTATGCACATCAGATACCCCTATGGTAGGTCTGAGGTACCCGCCTGAGCAGGATGCAGTGTATGTGAAAGGTAGAACATGTACTAAGGTGTGTACCATGTCCTGACAGTGAAATATTCTCCATTTCATTTTCACTGTTGAAAGGCCATCTTGCCCATAGGACAGAATGGAGGGGGCTGTGTAATATGTTTCCAGCCTATCTTCTCAAAGGCTTAAGATGGAGAGGTGAAGTTTAGTGTGTCTGAACTCACAATTTAATAACACATCTTTTTGTGCAGGTGGTTTTTGCATTGTGTGTTTAGAAACCACTCTTTTAGAAGTGGCTGGGTTTTTGTGTTTTAACATTGCTGTGTGTCTCTGCCTGGTTGTGGATTTACTGACTGAATTTGAATGTGTCAGGCTCTGTGGAATGTCTTGACCCAGGGGAGGAGGTGAGACAGCAACAGGCTGACCTGCATTTGGAGTGTAGGGGGGAGGAGTAGCCCCTAGAGGTGAAGAGGCCTGGGCTGCCGCCATGAAACAATGGCTCCATATCCTGCTGAGTGATTAAGGATCCAGACCCCCACTATCAAAGGAAGAAGATGTCACAGGCAGGAAGACACCCAGAACTGGTTTGGACAGGGGTCAGTGCTCCCCAAATACAAAGACTTCAAAGACTTTGAGGGGTATACCTATGAGAGCTCAAACCCCTGAAAGTTGGATTGCTCAAGACTGAAATGGAATTGAAACTACTTTGTGGTCAAGAGGAACCTCTGCCAAGGAAGAACCAGCTGGAAAGCACTGACTCTTGCTGTGTGTTCTGGGGCTGGCCTGCAGTTTGCTGATTTAACCATTGAGAGGCTAAAGGGACTTTGCTGGGTGCTGTGTCCTCCTGCTTGAAAGGACTTTGCTGTGTAACTGAACCCCAAGGGCTCAAGGAGAGCTGGCCCCCTGTTGGGGAAACTCAGGAACACAAAGGTTTCCAGGAGAGTCTCAGCGACGCTGTGTGCGTGGGCTTTTTGCAGCCGGAGACCCTCGTAAGAATTGCCCTGTGATAATTGGCACCAGGAGTCAAAGTGAGTCTCAGAGACGCTGTGTGCATGTGGAGCCTGAGACCTTTGTGAGGATTGTCCTGAAATTGTGTTCACCCGGAATCCAAGTGAGTCTCAGCGACGCTGTGCGTGTGTGCCCTTTTGCAGCCTGAGATCTTCGTCATTGCCATCGGCCCGGACCGGCATCCCCAGAGGAGCTGAGGCGCCGGTCCGGGCCGATCTGTGCCAAGGAGAGACCTCAAACCATCCCAGTGTCGGGGGGGCCTGAGTTCCACTGCCAAGGTCAACAAAGCTGCATTAGAGGCCTAAGTCACGAGGAGAGGAGAGCGAGATCGCACCCCCCAGGTAACGCTCAGCAAGGGTGCGTGTGTCGCACCTGGGGCGGGGTGTGTTCTCGGAGAGGAACGCTCTCGCCTTTCCCATTTTCGCAGCGCGAGCCTCCGCTCAAGCTCATATCGCAGCCCGTACATGCCAAGAAGTGGAAGTACCGAGACTGGAGTGTGGAGCTACACTTTGTTTACATTATACCCATGTTGGGGATATATTGAGGCATTACGGAGTACAATATTTTTGTATTACGAACTACCTGATTGTTGCATTACACATTACATCATTTTGGTATTAGGAACTGCCTGATTGTGCATTATGAATTGCATTATTTCTGCATAACGAACTGCCTGATTGTTGCATTCCGAATTGCATTTTTTTGGCATTACGAACTGCTAGATTGTTGCATAATGAACTGCATTGTTCTGACATTACAAATGGCCTGATTCTTGCATTACAAACTGCATTGGATCATAGAGAATTGCACATTAATACTACAAGGGCTGGCTGGCCTAATAACCGGCCTGGTTAAATATTACCATACGCATATGTCGATTTTTATTGTGTGGTCTCATCATTTATTTTTTATATAAACATATATAATGTACATGTACATGTTTTTATGAAACTCGTGTGGAGTCCATTTGTGGTGTCATCATTGGATTGCTGAGAGCGTGGTTGCAAATACTTTACACATTTGCCTTGGAGATAAGCCTGGCAGCTCGGGCCAAGCTACCGAGGGGGTGAGCAAGGGCAATCTGAGAGGGTATTCTTCCTTTCCCTGACCTAGAAGCAAGGGTCCCTATTTGGCCTAAGGTACCTACCTCAGCAGACTAGAGACCCCCAGTTCTAACAGTTACCTATATGTAATATAACACCAGAGGAACCACCTACCACAGAACATGGCATATCTCCCAGCCAAAGCCCAAGCCCGGACTCTGAGGTGAGTGGTAGGAGTCCAGCAGCAGCTGGTAGATGAGGTTTGCACGGGAATGGAGACCACTGTTGGCAGCCTAGAGGCAGTCTGTAGGTGCCTCAGTCCCAATAGGGACACATCAGAAGAAATCAAAGGCATCTACTGAGAAGGAAGTGGCCCGATTAGGGTCACTCACGAACACCTCTCAGCCTTCCATACCAAATGAAGAGTCAGTCAGACAGTAAAGAATACAAACCAATATCTGTTTATTAGATACACTCAGGGTGGAGCCCAGTCTGCCCAGTCGCTAGGAGTGCAGCAGAGGGACTGACTCCAGCCAGTATAAAGATACATCATATATACATTTCAGAACCCAGAAGGCACGCCCACAATTGAATTTTCAAGACAGATGCAGCTGAATGAAGGAGTACAGAGGATAAGTTTTGCTTTTGAGGCCGGGCAAACACTATCTACAACTCAAGGTCATTCTGCCCATGCCCGCCACTAGACAAGAGGGAGAAGGCCCCTATCTAGCTAGAAAGATATGTGCTAATAAGAACAGTCTATTTATTAGTGAAGCAAAACACAACCATGGGGAAGGGAAACTTACCAGAGGCCTTTTCTTGGAAATACCGGGGAATAGGTTTCGATTATAACTCAAAATGGCGCCACAAATGCTGACATACGTAGAACAATGCGCAAACATTAGTTTTTCTATTCTAACAACTATTCACTCCATACAATGGAAAGGTCCCTGGCTGACATTGCTGGTGTCATGAGGCAAAGACAACAACAGACCTACCAATGTGATACCAGTGAGGTTGCCACCCAGCTGGGGTTCAACTGCAGCATCCTCCAATCTATGGAGTGGAAGCAGGACTCCTACATTACCCCTATGGGCATCTTGCTGCATGAGGTTGTTGCCTTGATGGCAAGCCATCAGGACCTTGCCAGCGCTGGCACAGACAATTGCTGCTGGGGACCAGGGAACAACATCTTCAGCCCCTGATATATGTGTGTCTCAGATTCCTCCTCCACAAATGCTGTCCCCTCAGGGGAGGCACAACACATATCAGAGTAGGAAGATGTAGACTTCACCACTCTCCGGTGGTGATCTACCCAGTAACATTTGTTTGTGCCTCTTGACGGGTTTCCCATTGGACCAGTGTTAATTATCATCCCATCGTGCTCATCACATGGTACTGTCCCCTTTTTATATGCCCACCTGTTAATATGGTCAGTTTGTGGAATGTTGATGAGGTCTACCTTGAATAATGGCAATTTGGACCTCCTCCTCACTGGAATACTCCTCTCCTTGACAGGTATCCCCCACGGATTTTGTGTGAATATCCTTTTGTTCTTGAACAATGTTGGTGTTGTTGCTGCAAGAACTGCTAATTTGAAATAGACTATGTTCACACCTGTAAATAAATGCACTGCCATAAACTAGCATGTTGTTTCTATTTTGTAGATAGGACTAACTAGATCCTGGTAGATGTATAGATCCAAAAGCCACTTCCTAGCAACACAAGCAAATTGTGTGACTGTCCCTCTTGTATACTCAGGATTGGACATGGCCAAGGATCAAGCATCTTCACTGCCATGGCATTCTGTTTAAAATCCCTTTCAACTATTGAACGTCATGGTGTGAGAATAAGCATCAGTACCTTAAGTGCCACACAGTGAAAAAGACCAACTACTCACACAATTGCAGAACTGCACAAATTGGGTCCTGTGAGGCATATAAGTCAATCAAACATTTTCAAACATCCACGGATCTCTTGATTTGTTCTCATGCCAATGTCACCAAACTCATATGTCAGCCACAATGCTTAAACTGAAGATATTCCAAACATGCTATCATAATGCATGCACGGACAACATGCAGATACTAACGGGCATACTTCTTCTATATAGCATCATATTTATGCCACTCAAGGATGTAGATCCACAGTGCTGCACTTTGGATGTCATTAGGCATGTTCTGAATTTACTAAATATTTGCAGTCCTATGTCAAATGCTAAATGGTGTAGTAAGGCACGCTGGGATACATAGGGAAATTGTGTCCCTTTGACCCTTAGAGTCTACTCCTCTCATACACTGAGTGTGAGTGTAACCACACATGACATCAATTGTACTTTATACACACAAAACAATATGGAGGTGCCAGACCACAGACCTTAGAACCAAGCTAAACAATCCTAGGCTAAGAGGAAATGTCAGACAATTGTCTATTCTAACTTAGCAAGTAATTGCACAACTGCACATGTAGGAAGTGCCACTCTTAGCACGTACTCAATGCCAAGGATGACAGACATTTCCAGGGCAGTGGGGCCACTTTCATGGATATGAACCAGCATACACAATGACTTACTAGTACAATGCTGCAAGGGTGATTGCGTAAGTGCTATTCATCAGTGTGTATCCCAACACAGCCACGAAGTGGTAATTTGGGGTGACAGATTCATTCCCACAATACATGTAGCAAAACGTACACACACAGTACTACAGTAGATGACTATCTGTGTTGGACTGTGTATCCATTTACACAAAGAGGACGAGGACCACTTACAGTGCTCAAAGATTGTTGAAGATCCCTTAAGTGACTCCATTTGCTACATTGAAAATGATAATATTGAAAGTTGATGCCAATGTGAATAATGATACATTTGCATACAGAAACAAAAATTGCATCTTTATTGACAAATTTGCCTGTGTGAACTCCATGTCAAACCCAACTCAGAAATATATAGCTAGGCAGGCCCTGAGACCCGATGTCACAGGTGGGGTGGCACATTGCTGGCAGACAAACGTGTAAACAAGAAATCCCGGGACAAACTCACAGATAGGTGCAGCAACACCACAATGGTCCAGGGAGACTGACCCCTACAAAGCACACATGGCTGGAGGGGTAAGCACGTTGCCAAAACACCATAAAGTCAAAGGCCACATAAAGTAAGGAACACTCAGCCAATCAGGACACAGTACACACATTACACACAGTGATTACTCGCTCCTCATGCCGGACATCTAGGCACGTTATCCACTGACTACAATGTGTGAACGTAAGGTCAAGGCCCACCGGGATTCTTCATCCAAAAAATTAATTTATTTCTCCAAAGACAACAGTCCACCTTTCTTTCCAAAAATGGACTAGTGGAACCATTTTATTACACCCAATGAATTGTATAAAATCTGTTAGACCAATTGTAAATTGAGACAATCCTCAGACCCTATGCCTGTAACTGTTAGCCTGACTTCACTGTTTAAATAAAGAAGTTGTTCCTGTTTTGCCAAACACCTCCTGTCTCTTGTTTTTTCAAGGTATTTAATGTCCAAGCAAATATGACAACTCATATGCAGTCAATCAGTATGCAGTCGTGAAAGTAGAAACATATATTTTATATTAAAAAAATTCTCACCAACTAAATCTAACTACCCTACACTAACTAACACAAGTTAAACTAACCCTAAACTACCTTACCCTACCCATCCTACGTTCACCTACACTAACTAAACAATGCCTAAACTAACTTTACCTACCTACCCTACACTAACTTACACTACCATAACCGATCCTAAACTTAGCTTAATCTATGCTATACATTTACCAACACAGACATGTTAAACATCAACCACCACCCCTGTTAACAGACATAGTCATACTATGCAAAAATAAACTACATCTATACATAAACTAACCACACATACTAACCTAAACAAATATACATTTTTGGGTTATTTTTAATATAATTTCTTTTGTTTTTAAAACATATCTTATACATCAACCACAACCCACTAAAATCCCAATAGAAATACTAAAATATTTGAAAACTCTTATCTATGAAAATATCTAAAATATTAAACATACCTATACTAAACCTATCCTAAACACTAACTAACTTTAAACCTAACTATCTAAGAAACTCTTAACTAAATCTAAACCCTCGCCCCCAAACAAGGTCCAAAACAAAGTTTAAAGTAGTTGGGAAATCTGGAGTAGGGCTTCCTGAATTATGTCCTGCCATTTGTGCAGATTAGTCTGCTCCCTCTTGATTTCCTCTAAGTTGGAGGTGATCTTCTTAAGTTCTGTCAAAATGAAGTACTTAAAGAGGGATCCCCTCCTCTGACCTGGACTCCTGGCATGTGTGGTTGGCATTGGTGTTGCTGCAGATGTAGCCACTGATACCTGGGCTGGTGAAGCATGTTGCTAGCTTGCACCTACTGTGGCTTTAGAAGTTGAGGTGGATCTGCCTGCTGGTGGTTGTGGTGACTGAAGGACATTCTATTACTCCGCTGCCTTGGCATGTGTATAAAACCTTTGCATTTTGTGGTACCCTTTTGAAACCTTTCTGATGTGATAGTACCAGTCCCTCCGCATGTCCAATGTCTTGCGATCTTCAGCTGGAATGTTATCCAGGGTGGTAATGATAAAACATTGTTAGCACAAGCTGGACATATACCCCCACATGCATCAACCTATTTAGGAAGTGCAAACGGTGCGAATCGGTAAATTCGGCCGTTTGCACTTCCTAAATACGTTTTTGGGATGCATCAAACAGAGTGTCAAAATTTGCTATTTTTTGCATTTCTTAAAAATGCAAATGCAATTAAGGAATCGCATTTGTGCGATTCCTTAAATGCAATGCATCATTTTTTTAAAAATTGCGAATTTTGAAATTGGAAGTGCAAATTAACACGAGGTTGACCCTCGTGTTAATTTGCGAAAATTTAAAAAAGAGCAAAAAAATGCATTTTTTAAACTTGCATGTTACAGACACACATGTCCTTAGGACATGTGTGTGTGAAACATGCACTTGAAAATACATTTCAGGGGTGCAGGGGGGGGTCCTTTGGACCCCCCTCTGCACCCTTGCAATGCAACAACAAATTGCGAGTGCAAAAAAAAAAATGCAAAACGGCATTGATTCCTATGGGCCTCTAGGCCCATAGGAATCAATGTAATGCCATTCCTTAATTGCGATTCGCAATTAAGGAATCGCAATTTCCGAAAATAACGAAATCCTAAAAACTTTTAGGATTTCTTGATGCATAGGATTTTGCATTTCCTAAATAGCGATTCCTTAATTTTCGCTATTTAAGAAATGCTAAATCCTAGATTGATGCATGTGGGGGATACAGTTGTACAGGATATGTGTGAAAATAGTTGACATTATGACACAATCATATGTGTATGAGCAGTCAAACTCACAAAATTGAGATGGATATATGCACAAGATTGTGTCACTACATGGGCATCCCCTACTTGATCAAGGAAAATGCAGCCTGTTGCCACCTGTGTAGGTTTACTTTATGTAAATATTTTCACAATGAGATTATACCATATCATACCTAACAATGATTCACACTGATGATGATGTATAGATTTTATATAGGAAACATGGTCTTGAGTCAGTTTTGAGTCAGTGAACTGAGTTAAGGGATTGCATTAGGCAAGTGGGCAGAGACTTTCACGTACACGTATGTAAAAGTGGTTGAGGTGACACAATCCAGGTAGTATGACTCTATTTCACATACCATCTGGAGTGATACAAGCCACCACCAATTGCTGACTTAACTTGGTGTCAGGTAGCCCATACATGGATATGTGTATGACAGTTATATCCTACAAAAGGTGACTGGTATAGCTTCAATTATGTACTCTCAAGCAACTGCAGTGAAATGTGACATGTAACTTCTGGCTCACACTTGTAACCAAAAACATGCTTAATCATATGTCAGTGTTTTTCAATACACATATCATCACAAGCCTGCAATTGGCTGCACACATCATAATTTAGACAATGTTCCTCAGTAGTGTGTGTATGCATGCCGGAGCACACATCAGAGCAAGGACTTTGTGGCATATAATGTAGACACCCTTGCACCATGACTCTTAATGAGGTTCAAGTACCACTGAGGCTGCATTACAACAGCCATAACTCATTGTAGACCAAGAAATTGAAGATCTAGGTATCCAAACGAGGACAATCAGACACATTCACACATGTAGCTATGTCATCTGTTGTCTGTCATGGATCATTTACATTTTGAATAATTAACATTTCCATCCCACAAACTACTGTAGCTAATATTCATAACACATTAGGTTCCTTTATGGTGGCTACACATATGACGCACTTTCAATCTATATATACTATGTATTTTGTCTGGCACGCTGCTACAGGGACAGGTATGTTGTTGACAAACACATGAGAGATGAGATGTAAGACAGCTGGTATGTTTTACCACCCTTATGGTCAATCAAACAGACATATGTTTAGCTGGAGAAATCTAAAGTATGTGTCATTTCTGGGCCAAGTATACTGCATGTCAATGCAACACATGTAGCATACTGACACAGTGTGTTCCTCAGATTTCATCATAACTACCTGTACATGCATACTTACAGTTTTTTTGGGCAAACATATTGCACACCATCAGTGCCTGTGTCCAACCCACTTTTTTACATAAGCAACTAACCACTAGTGAAACATGCTTAGCAACACACATTTCACTGTGAATTACATTTGTTGAAAAATCATTGTATAACTAAGTGCCCTTGTTGGTGCCAGCTAATGCGTTTATGTTGAACACATGCAGATTCTACAACAGGTAATGATTAGAGTGACCAAAGCCTCATGACTATAGATATGCATACATTATCAAAATACATCATGTGTGCCTGCTTGCATACACCCTACATTCACAATCGGAGATTTATTTTTCATTCAAATTAATTTGTAGGCAGGTTCCATTGTGTTTCACACGCTGACAGCAAATTGATATTAGGTGATCATTACCTCCCAAAACATCAAAATGTTACACCTAACTTAGATAACACACAGGTCTAAACATTCAACATACAGGTACTCATGACACTTACCAATAGCATTGGGGTCATGGAATGGGTCCACCTCTCCCCGGGTAAATGGTCTATATCTCCCTGTATAACATGACTTTAAACATACCATTTAAATATGGTTACAGCTACATCATATAAACTATGCTAACACAGTGTTTCATATTTATATAGCAGCTTTGTGGCAAATATAAAAACAAATGGCAAAATCATTGAACACAGCTAGTCAACATGCATGCCTGAACTGGCTGGAGGATGTAGTTCAGATGTGTTCATCATCAGATGGCTGAAGTGCGACTCAGACATGTGATGTATTTAGTTATGCTGGGCAGCCTCATGTCAGACTACATTGTACCATGATACCTAGCTGCACTGGCCTGCATCATAGTGGAGGAGAAGGAAGGTGCCATTTGGATAGCATATGGCCCATTTCTTCTCTTTTCTCCCGTGCTGGCACCATTTCAGTAGACTAACGCTAATACAGGCACACTTGCACCATGGTGCAATTGTGTCTGTGTTGCATGCTGGATTGTTTTGGTGCAGGAAAGGACATGTGGCTGTTCATAACACACCCTGGGAGGTATTATCATCATCTATATGGGCTGCATATACAGTACACAGGGATAGAGGAAAAATACAAGGAGGTGTAAAGATGACACTTACCATTGCACATCCCCTGGGGAGTTGTAAGCTTTTGATGCATCCCCAGGTATACGTGGCACTGTGTATTTGGTGAGGCATAACAATTCTTGGGTGTTGTAGGAGGTCACCCACCACAACAGCCATGGAACGCCTCCCTGACAAAGAGTAAGCCAAAGTAGAAATGTGTATACCCTTGCCTCACTTCGGATGTATGACATTACAACGCATGCATTTACATCGCATGCCTTTACAACGTAAGTATTACAACGCAGTCCATTACAACGCATAGTGCTTTGGGGTGCTGGATAGTGAATAGTTTAATTTACTATTCCAACTCCAGTCCCCGTGAACACAAGGGAAGGTTATTGGATAGTAAATTAACCTATTCCCTATCCTGGAGCGCCCCCCAGAGCAATGCGTTGTAATAGTTTGCGTTGTAATGACCGCGTTGTAATGGTAGTGCGATGTAAAAGTTGCGTTGTAAGTGTTGTTCACTCTCACTTCGTATCCTTGAGGTCATTGTAAGCCACAAAAAGTCACTTAATATGGACTCATAGATATGGCTAAGAGGTTTGCACCTGCGCTGCATCACTAAAAGTGATGCAACAGCCCAACAAGACTCTCAGATTTATGCCACAAAGTTAATTTACTTTGAATATGTCCATGATTTCCTCACATTTTGATATACATCTTGGACAATGCAGTCAATAAAATGCATTTTATAAATGATGTGCAGTACATGCGTTTGTTTAGCATGAATGTAATAGCTACTTCAGAAACATCAGAGGAAACAACCATAGATACCGATAGGTCTGGCAATCTCCAGTCCCAGGAGGTGAATGAGATCATCCTCTCATGCCACCACATCATGCCCACCTATGCTTCATCTGTCTTGCAGCATGTTCCATCTCAAAGGTCTTCCTGTTGTGCAAGTGAACAAGCTTACATCTGTCCTTTATTATCTTTTGCAGGGTATCCCTGGCTCACCCTGCCCCCAGACACAACCATACTTGGCAGGTAGTGCATCACCGATCAGATGAGCCCACCTAACTTTGGCTCAAAAACATTCTTTCCCTCCCCGACATGTCCCTATTCCTCCCACTAACACTACAGAAACTAACTAAACTCCAAACTACTTATTCTACCTATAGAAGAAAAGCCCCAAAGTACAAACTCCCAACAATACAATGACAAAAACCTCACAAAACTAGATTAAAGGACAATAATGGACAGCAATGACACAATTTCGGGACACAGAGCACACACAGACAAGTCAAAACAACCATCGATTACAGACAAACTATCAAAAACCACCAGCAACCATCAAACACTAACAGAGTAAGCGGAAGTGAAAGCAACTTCATACTTCCTAGTATGCATCATTTCCGGTCCTGAGTGGAAGCCTGTATTGAAGAAATACGTCATTTTTTTGATGCATTGGTAGTGAATTTGATATTGTAAAATGAACGCACAGTGAATTGGCAATTATGCTGGTTTGTACACGCAGTAATCTCGAGGCACGGTTACAACCTGCGCAACTGGAGTGAAGCGCAATGCATCAGGGTGAATGCCGGGTTTGTGATACATGCGACCGGCCGAATATGTGGGATATTATGTAGATGACATTAAAAACACCATATCACAGCTTGTCCCTACATCCATTGGGCCTACTGTTAAAGAGGGTAGATCCAAAGGTTGGTTATGTGTGTTATTTAACTGGTCATGGTGTGCTTATGTGTAATATAATACCACCTTACAGGTGACATCTAGAGGGACAATTTATTGAGAATGAAACCACATACTTTTTGTAACATTTTGAGGCATTGAGTTATTTATCTTCAGTTAGTGGTTTGATATTGGTTTGGGGATACTTTATTGGCTCTGGTGAGGCTGCAGCTATGCATAACTACATCCAGTGTTAAATAGTACGTGGCACAGATGTGGACTGAATTGGCTGCACTTGTCAGGTCTGTGTGACAAAGGTCCAGGTAGTAACACATACTGAGTCAGCTGGTGTAGGCATGAAAAGTGTCAATAATACTGAGTGACACAATGTTTTACGAATCAATGCACTGCCTCTTGCTGCACAAAATATAGGCTCCTTGTCTGTTGCTTGGGGGTACCCATGTACACATGATATTCATATATGCATTCTGAAGCATAACAAATAATAATGTATAATGGGAAATGTGGTAGTAAGTTATACATTTCCAGGTGTGAAATTGCAAGGTTTTGTCCCAGAAAATCTCCTAGCCACTTCAGTTCTCTTTATGAGCTGGGTTCGGCATCACACATAGATGGCAGAATTAGGCTCAGGGGATATTACTATTAGCAAGAGGATGCCCCTTTATGCACACATACATTACTGCATGTGATATTTACTTCCCTGTTCCATGGTGCAAGTGCACCTGTGTAGGCCCTAGCCAGCCAGAACAGCATTGGGACAGGAGATACAGGATGATTGTTTTGTATTTAGTTATAGATAGCCCATTACTTGCAATTTTCTTTCACACACAGCCATGCATTAGAAAGTATATCAGTGCTGCACTGTGTGGCTATGCACATTCTATGCTCCTCTGTTTTCTATCACAGGATGCTGAGGGAACTCAACTATGATGTTCATTTGTCTGACAGAAACCAACATAATAACTTTCAGGACACATACTCAGTCATCACTCACACTTTAGTACTAAACTCACTTTGGACTGTGACAGAGGGTCTGTAGCTAAACACACTGTAGCTGCACACACAATCTCTGGATGTGCACACTGAAACGCATTGCTGACTTGCTGCTGTGTATGTGTTGCTGAGGCACACATATTCTGCACAAAGTGTTAACATGCACCACATAGTTGGAAAATATTACGTGGGTATGGGGTGAGTATGTCACACAGCAACAGAACTTTCGACTAGGTGAGGGAGACATTAGTCATAACTGCAGAGAAGCATGGTTAAGTAGTCAATTTAACTTGTGATGTACAATTAAATGATGCTGCCATTCACACATGATCACTGTCTTACTCCTGTCAACGTTAGTAGCAATACATTTATTCTGAGGGCAGGCCTTTGTGTGTGCCTCCTAGTTCAAGTATAATGCATTCCCTGGCACAGGCATATGTTATGGCATACACTAAAAGTTAATTTCATCTTTGGTTGTGTGCAAGAATTGTGATCTGCTCATCTATGCACTTGTAAACTCAGGTCAGAGGTACACAACACTTGCCATGCAAAGGTAAGTTACCATCACAATCCCTCCATCTCACCATGTACAATGATTTAGGGTGTACGAACATACAGTTTTTCCAGCCTTAATAACCATTAGAAATCACACTATTCAATGTCATACTGAGCTGTCTATTTACTCACTGTTCAATGTCATGTGCTCATATTGTCTTTTTAGAGGCCTTTGTCATTGCATTGCTGAGCAATGCATGCAAAATGTGTTCTTCATCTAACGTAGCATGGTGTAGTAGATCTGACAACTTAGGCAGGACATAGTTCACATGTGCTGTGTTTTCTGGTAGGACTGACAGCATCTATGCATTATTGACACGTGTCAGGTTGTACACATTTGCATGTCACAGGCTTTTGTCAATGAAACATGCCATTCATTATGTCAGAATGGGTTTTGCAACGATATTTCTTACAGCAAAATGCTGTCATTCTGCATGTTGACATGTTAATACACACTACAGTGTGAGGATATGCTCGGTATGTTAATTGGTGATTTGTGTTCCTAAATTCACTGAGTGCCATCTGTTGTACACTATGCTGCTGTACAACGCATCAATGGTGCTAGCTGTGCATTGGTGAAGTGCAAGGGGAGTGGAATGATCATTTTTGAATAGCAAATGAATCATGCCTGGCCTGTACCTTTAATGAAGTACACTGCTTCACATTGCATTTCTGTATATGTGCAACTAGTTGGTGACCCGCATTGCCCCATGTTGCTGAAGGATTCTGATGACATGATTATTACAGTTTGAGGCCTACTTCTATTTGATGAGGTGTGGGTGAGTTAACATTTACTGGGACTGAGACATAAACTCCAACACATATTATGGCTTCAAACATTTTTTTCCAATGCTGGTCCTTCTTATTATGTTTGGACATTCTGTCCCTGATAGTACAGGTACTTTAAGTGAAAACATTCTGCACAATGTGATTGAGTAGCTGAGTCCCAGCCACTGTATTTAGGATCCCTACTCTATCCTGGTAGGGTGTTGAAATATCGATTACAAAAATATAGTTGACAAAAATATAGTTGTAAAAATATAGTTTACAAAAATATCGACACCCTATACCTAAACAGGTAAGTACATAAATATCGACTCAAAAATATCGTTGTAATAAATATCGATGTAAAAAATATCGACTTTTTAAATTAATTAAAATTACATTCAATATTAAATAAATATAAGTACTATTAACAAAATACATTACATTACTTTTATTTTTTGACTATTGAAAACAAATTAACTACACTTTTTCATTATAAAATTAATAAATGTGTACATATACATATATTTAACACATTACTTTATATAACAACAATAATACATACATATAATTAAAATATAAAATATATTATTAATTAAAACATTTGATAGCGAAGGGGTAAAAATTACTATCCCCACTCCAGAGGGTGCAACAGTAGGGAAAGCGTTGGATAGCGTAGGGGTTTAAATTAATATTCCCACTCCAGAGGGTGAAACAGTAGGGAAAGCGTTGGATAGCGTAGGGATTTAAATTACTATTTCCACTCCAGAGGGTGCAACAGTAGGGAAAGCGTTGGATAGCGTAGGGGTAAAAATTACTATTCCCACTCCAGAGGGTGCAACAGTAGGGAAAGCGTTGGATAGCGTAGGGGTAACAATTACTATTCCCACTCCAGAGGGTGCAACAGTAGGGAAAGCTTTGGATAGCGTAGGGGTAAAAATTACTATTCCCACTCCAGAGGGTGCAACAGTAGGGAAAGCGTTAGATAGCATAGGGGTAAAAATTACTATTCCCACTCCAGAGGGTGCAACAGTAGGGAAAGCGTAGGATAGCGTAGGGGTAAAAATTACTATTCCCACTCCAGAGGGTGCAACAGTAGGGAAAGTGTTGGATAGCGTAGGGGTAAAAATTACTATTCCCACTCCAGAGGGTGCAACAGTAGGGAAAGCGTTGGATAGCGTAGGGGTAAAAATTACTATTCCCACTCCAGAGGGTGCAACAGTAAGGAAAGCGTTGGATAGCGTAGGGGTTTAAAATACTATTCCCACTCCAGAGGGTGCAACAGTAGGGAAAGCGTTGGATAGCGTAGGGGTTTAAATTACTATTCCCACTCCAGAGGGTGCAACAGTAGGGAAAGCGTTGGATAGCGTAGGGGTAAAAATTACTATTCCCACTCCAGAGGGTGCAACAGTAGGGAAAGCGTTGGATAGCTTAGGGGTAAAAATTACTATTCCCACTCCAGAGGGTGCAACAGTAGGGAAAGCGTAGGATAGCGTAGGGGTAAAAATTACTATTCCCACTCCAGAGGGTGCAACAGTAGGGAAAGCGTTGGATAGCGTAGGGGTAAACATTACTATTCCCACTCCAGAGGGTGCAACAGTAGGGAAAGCGTTGGATAGCGTAGGGGTAAAAATTACTATTCCCACTCCAGAGGGTGCAACAGTAGGGAAAGCGTTGGATAGTGTAGGGGTAAAAATTACTAAATGTATTTACAATGTTTAAAAATTAACAAATCTTTATTTTTATTTAATTAATCATTAATTAAATCATTATTCAATTAAAATGTAATTAATTCACTACTTTTTCACTTACAAATTCAACTACACACACCTAAAATTAATTAAACAATTAACATAATTAATGTACATAATTATTAATCAATTAACTAATTGAATTTAATTAACTATTATTTATTACACTATTTATATTCAATTAACACATTAATTAATCAATTATTTTATTATATTTCAATTACTTCCCACCCTACTCCCCTATAAACCCACAACCCGCTACGGAACTATTAACACTAAATTCAGCATAAAATACGGTATTAACTAATAAAATACTACAAAAAATACTACTTTGACAACCAATACTCATTAAAAACACTTAATTACTTATTATTATTTAAAAAACGATATTTTTGTATATTATGTTTTTGTAAACGATATTTATTACAACTATATTAATGTTAACGATATTACTTACCTGTCTGTCGATATTCTTGTCAAACTATATTTTTGTCATCGATATTTCTTCTTGTCGATATTTCTGCGGCGATATTAAGGTTAGTCGATATTTTTACGACGATATTCCCGCTCTGCACCCTCTATCCTCATCCTCGATTGGGTCCTAGTAACTAATTATGTTCCACGTGCCATGGGACATTTGTGGAGAATGGCACATACTAGGATAATCTTGCAGATCATAGGAGTTTAGTAGAACAATCTCCCCCCTGACATGTCCAGCCATCTGAACTGGAACTTCAGCACACCAAAGTTTTTCTCAAAAATGTTGAGGGTCTTGACCAGTGCCTGGTTGTACTGTTGTCCCGCTCTGAGTGTGGATGCACTTTTGGGGTCATGACCATTGGCTGGAGACCATATCCTTGGTCAGCTGAAAGTTAAACAGCAAGTATAACTGTCAATGCTATCGCTCTCTGTTACAGTTACATACCTGTCCATGTGTGCCATGTGTACTAAATGACTCATACACATTTCTTGTGGTATTTTAGAATATGTGTTACTTATACAGTTGGCCATAGGTTTATACAAGTCTGATCCAGTTCTCTGTGTAAGAGCAAAATGATGAGCATGTATTAACACATTGCACACTTCTACATCTGGACGTTCATGTGTATACAGTTGCTTACTGTGATGTGTATTTTGAAATATTCCTGCTCACTTGATGGTATGTGCACTCACTACAAGTGAAAATTCACAGATCATTGATCAGAAATGTGGCTAGCTGTTCCTCCCCAGGGAGGCTGTGACATTGCCAACATGTTTAACACTCACACATACATATGCCCATGTTGTTGCCTACATGACATTGGCACTGCCGTTTCATAGTTCACTAACTTTACCATGTGATTTTGATGCATCAATTAGATGCAGCTCAAACATGTCAACTGCATTGTTATGCTATTCCCCAACTATTGTGTTTTGTAAGAAAGGTTCTCAAGGAGCACCTTAATACACACATATGTATTGCAATGTGGGCCATCTTTATGTGGGTCACACTAATGTTGTTACAAGGAGATGTCTTCTCTACATTTAGACATATTGTATTGGGGTTTCACATGTATGTGTATGACTCTAACTTGTAGGGGATTGTGCAGTTCTATGCCTGGATTTGTTCCTCATTGATATGTCAAATGTTTGTTGAGATTCGTATTCTGAATACAAGGTGGTGACTGATGTATGATGTTTAGAAGCATTGTCTTTGACTACTTGAGTTTCACATTGCTGGACAAATGGGCTTTAGATTTGGGCTACTTACTTCAAAGAACATGTGAGCCATCACAGTGGTTACAACAGTCAATGCAGGCCTCAACCTACCTGTATGACTGCATGCAGACTGTTAATATTGTGTGTTTTGTACTGTCGGTGTCACAATATTATCCAGTATTAACATTTCGGCATGTCTGGGGCCTACACTGACATGGAATGCCACACATAACCTTTCCACATTATTCTTCCTAAGGAAATCAATTGATTTATCACATTCCATGGAGACACCCCCACAATGCCCATAGAACCCCTACCTTGTCCACAGTTATGCTACACTGCATTTTGGCCAGCGTTGCATTGCTCTGCAACTTTATGACATTTAAAATGCACACAAAGTTGCTTTGCGTGTCTTAACATGTGTGACTTGGCGGTTTGCATTACACATGAACCATGATACATGGTGAATGTATGAGTCACACCCCTCAGACATATGGTCCTGTCTTCATCAACAACATAGAGATGTCTATTATGCCATACATTTGTTACTGTTAGTAGGTCTGTAATGTACTTCAGATTTGCTTAGCAACAAGTAGTTAATTCCCACATTGGTCATTCTGGAAGCAGTCTGATGATGGAGTGCCTGAAGATGTAAGCATCATCGGCACTTCCTGGGTATTTTACCAGCATATTTGTAAACCTCCCCTGATGATCCACAATGGCCTGGGTGTTGATAGTGATAGAGCGCGCGAGGCCACCCGACCAATAGTTTCGCCGTTTCCGGCTTCAGGGCCCATATACTTTTCAAATCACCATATACATCGATCAGGTGACTTCACGAGCTCTACCAAGTTGGTGTGTGTGTGTTCCCTGCTACCAATTTTCGGTGCACCCGACTTACCATCCACCGATGCGGGTGCCTAATGACCACAATGAATCAGGGAGCTAGCTGTAAAGGAAAGGCAGCAAAATACAAATCCAACCAATAACATTCAAATACTGTTTAAATGACCACGGACAACTGGAAGTTTTAAAATGTTTATCTAAAGTTCATTATTTTCTTGCATGAGGTACAATAAAACAAGGCAATCAATAACCAAGATAACGTAAATTATATATGCATAAAGAAATAATGACAGAGTAATCATCAAGGTACTAATAAAATGTAACGAGGAAAGATACTATGCAAGTCAGTATTATCTAAACAGGGATACCCTAAGTGTGGGTGACTATAGGAGAGCTTATAATGAATAACACGCTTCACTTAAGGTGAAGGGGCCTTTGAACAATCTAGGCAACGAAGTTCTAGACCATATCAGGAAATGACACACTGCTATGCAAAATATAATTTCTAACAAATGAGAAGACATAGGAATAAACTTATGGAAAATATAAATGACTTTCAATAGTTGCAGAAAGGCATGGAAAATATCACATATGCAATGTTGAACTTTATTAAAGCAAAAGTTAGAAATTCAGAAGGTGCAAGAATTTAAGAGTTTTTCAGAGCAATATTTACCTAGAAAGGTGTGGAAACCAAACCCTGGCCACGGGTCAGTTAAGGACAGGAAACCCTCAAGGAAGGATACCCCTCAAAGGACAGCAGGTGCAGAATGGACACCCAGGATAGGACAGGATACCCTCAGAATAGGAATCAGGACAGGACCCTCAGGATAGGACAGCAAACCCTCAGGACAGGACCCTCTTCAGGACAGGACCGGAACCCACAGTTCGGAAGCAACGCCTGCGCTCCACCCGCTCTGCAGCTATCGATCAAGACCCCGATTGGGTCAGCGAACTCCCAGCAAAGTGCTTCGCCAGCACTTTAAGGTTCAGTAGAACCTCAGTCTATGGTCAAATTCGGACAGAGTGCTCCGCAGCGCTCTGTATCTTCAGTCACCTATTGAGTGCGTTGGGTCAGTGACAGGTCAGCTAAACCAGACAAGTCGGACGGTTCACTAGGTGAACCCAGGGTAGATATACAGTTTGGGGACAGTGTACCACCCCCCAATGTTGCAAAGTGTCAAAATCCCTCAATTTGGATTGGTCCTAAGGTAGGATTTGGGTAACACACCAATCAAAACAGTCTATTTGTATGCCACATTAACATTTTCTGGTACCGCCTATTGAGCTAGGGGTTCCCATGAGAGACTACACGACAAGCAGCAATACATTTACATTGTATCATATAATAAGCCACATTCGCTGTTCTCGCAGGGCAGAGGTGACTTTCTCAGGAGCATCTTGCCCATCACTGCCAACTGGCGGTGTTCCATCTGTCAAGGTCCCTCGTGCTGCCGAATGTCGCACAGGCGCAGAAGGGACCTCCAATATGGCTCTCCTCTCACTCAGACCCCCATTTCCCGCGGTACATGAAAAGTAAGCGAAAACAAATTAATACATAATAATGTCATTATGAAAACACATCACAGGGTTTGTACTTTTAACTCATCATCAAGAAATAAACTTATTGCATCTGAATGTTAGCTACATTGATACGGGCACAAGAGCAGTGGCACGAGCAGTACCACATGATAAGCACAGCTATGAATTACGCATGCGCATAACTTTCCCTCCACTTCTGCAGACGCGTCAGGACACGTGAGTGTGGCTGACGCATGCGCAGTAACTAAAATACAAGCGGCGGCCATATTAGAGGACACGGATTAAATTCATTAGAAATACACATAGGCAAGCTTCGGGAATTTTGCCTAAACAAAATAAATGTTAGTAAAACATACGTTTTGTTACCTTATTACACATAAATGAGGTTCTTGACTTCGGCAAGCCGCAAAATATGCGAATCTTTGCTTCATCAATCCCCTCTTTGATGATATTTACTATCATCACAAATTATAATGGAACCAGATGCCAACTTTCTTTCATACCTTATAAAGTTCTATTTCTTCCAGCAGCCGTTCTAACTTTTCTCTCTCAGTTTTAGCAGGGTGAGAAGTCTTCACCTTTTTGTATATCTGATCATTCACTTCCTCTAATTCAATCTCATCCACACTTCGTTTCACTCCTCTTGCATTTACCTCGTGCTTTTTGGTGCGCTTGCGGTATTTACAGCATAAGAAAATGGAAAGTATAATAAGACCTATAATACCAATTGGCATCAGAATTTTGAATAATAAGCTTTTACCTATGCTAGCAAGCCAATGACCTACATTTGAGAGACCATCTACCAGTCTCTTCCAGGCACTATCAACCTCGAGTGGTTTGAGTTCCTTTGCCAAATTAGTAATGTTTTTCACATATCTTTTGATCTGTACACTTTTATCCGGAATATAAGTGCAACAATGTTGCGCCTTCAACATCCGGCAGACTCCGCCCTCTTTCGCTAATAAGGTGTCAAGAGCAAGTCGATTTTGTAAAACCATTGATCTGATCGCAACCATTTCGGTATTGACCAGCAGAAATCCATGAGCTGTTTCAGTAGACAGCACATCTACTATAGTAGACAATTTGCAAATTCTGTGAGTGTTCAGAACCACTCCCACTCCAGGTATCAGTGCACTGAAAATACTACCCATAATTTCACCTATACTTTCTCTTTTACTACGCACTAAGCCATTAGTATCTTCATTGCTTCCAGCTTTTCCATTCACATGGTATATTTTCGGGAAGACAATGCCAAAGTAGCAGCTTCCATACCAGTGATCCGGCAATTTGAAATAAGCCTTGTCCCCACAAATATAATAAATTCCAGGAAACACAGGCTCTGACCCATTTTTGAAACCCCAACCTCCAATTACCTTGTAATTATGTTCGCATTCACTGGAACCAATGAAAACATTATTATAATAGCTAGTCTTCTCGCGGTGAAGACATAGCTTGCCTTTCTTTTCAAAATCCAGCAACAGAGCAGGACCCGCTCCACCAGATGAGGTGCCTTCCATGTTCTCTGCCCACTTTGGCTTTTTCTGACTTTCGTCATTAGCCTTCTTCTGAATTTTAATTCTCCTTTTCTCTGCCATGTTCAGGAACATCTTTTCCTGCTCACGCAAAGAACAAGTCAAGTTATCTCTGTGTGCGTCTGCTATGTCAATGTTACCTATAGTCAGAAAGTAGTCTCCCATATATCTTATGGTGTCAGTTTTGGTATGTACAGGATTCAAGTTCCCACGTATAGGAAGTTCAGAAAAGATCACGTCATTGTTAGAGTAATAGTACTGTAACGGTCCTCTTTTATAAAATAAACTAGCTAAAATGCTACAGGAAATTCCATATGTCAATGGCAGATGATGGTATGTCACGCCTTCAGCCACAGAAGTAGGCAGCTTCATGCAGACATAGCAATCTTCAATTTCCATAGTCTCTACATAGTGTATTAACAAGTTTGCGAAAACATTTAAGTGTGTCCTGTTCTTCATTCCATGATAATGTAGTCCTCCCTCATCTGATGCTTCTAAGTTCTGTTTTGTTTGTCTCAAAGCTCTTTCATGTCGTGCTACACTCTGTGTTGTTAGCTCCTCATTGTCAGTATTTACAACTTCAGTAGGGACAATGTTAGTATCTTTACTTACAGCAAAGGGAATGAAAATTGTTAATCCTATCCAGATAACTATCAGTACTACTACACTACATATACACACCTTGCAACACGTCTTAAAACGGCTGCAACTAGGTCTACCATTCACCGTTGAATCAGACATTTTGGCTCAGAAGGAGTGTTCTCACCCCTCTTTTTGGCTTTTTACACAACTAGCTTACTTTGTGCAAATTCACGGTGGTTCGTCTTCCTCTTCAGCTGAGTACTCTGGGACGGGTTCTCCGTCGCTCACGTCAGTTATATCAAGATCTTCAAGCTCCTCCAAAACCAGTGTCCATTCAGGAGACTTGTACTTTTTGTTTTGTCTTTTTATTCGCTCACTCCTTCTTTTGGAAGAGTCTTCTTCTTGCTCTGCTATCCGAGCACTTCTTCTTGCTTCTGCACGTTTTTCTTCCACTGTCTTTATCCTAAGTCTCAATCTTTTTACAAACCTAGGCTCAAGGTTGTTTCTTTTCTTTAGTCTCTTAGTCGGTACTTGGACTTCACTTTCTTTTCTTATTCTCTTGTTCTCTTTATCTTGTAGTAATTCTTCTCCACTTTCTTCTCCTACTTCCCTTATCTGACTAGTTCCAGGGCTAGCATCAAATTCTTCTGCCTGGTTGCTAATCTGGCCTTGTTCAGGAATATTTTGTTTTTGGCTTTCGATTGTCTCTGTTTCTGTTTCTGTTTCCTGAACCCGTTCTTTTAACCCTCTCTGATCCTGTTCAAGCACTTCGATCTCTTGATTTTCTTCTGCTCGAACTATCACTCTATTTCTAGTCTCTCCCTTATCTGCATCAGGTGTTAGCGGTGGTGTATCGAATACCTGCTCTGTCCCTGTCTGACCTTCTCCTTCCTCAGTTTTGATGTGAATCTCAAGCGGCTGAGGTTCTTCGCCTGTGCCTTGCTTTTCCTGACTAGTCCACTCTCTCCCTTCACTAAGTCGTTCTCTTGTTCTGATAGGATCTTCGGTCAGATCAATCATCGGTATCCATTCTTCTGGCCATATGCTTGGCAGCTCGTCTTCAGCTACTCCTGGCTCAGTTTCCGGGACCTCTTCCACAGGCTGGTTTCTTGGCAGTTCGTAGTCAACTACTCCTGTGCCAACGTCTGCTGTTCCTGCAACCTGACTGGTGCTGGGCTGCTCGTTGTCAGTTGCTTCTGGTCTGGCTCCTTCAGGGTCCTCTGCTGGTTGCCCTTCTTCTTCAAATCCTTTGTCTGGCAATACCTTCTGGGTGTGTCCAGCGTGGATCCACTGAGGAACACCTGCGACCTTCACTGCAGTGGTTGTCACCAGGATTACTTGGCGTTTCTTTCCCCACCTTGGTGCCAGACAGCTTGATCGAGTGTGCTTCTTTATTTTGACCCAGTCTCCTGGAACCAAGCTGTGGAGAGGAGTCGTTGGATTGAGGATGCCGTCGTCTCCAATCTGGCGAGAGATAGAACGCACTTGGTCACCCAATCTTCTGCAGTATTCAAGCACCAAATCATCAGTAATACTCAACAGTTTGCTTCCTGGCACCCATGCTTGCCTCATCACTCTTCCCATAATGATTTCATGGGGACTTAGGCCTGTCTTGCGGTCAGGAACACTTCTCAGTCCCATCAGGACCAGGGGCAGGGCCTTCACCCAGGTCATGCCAGTAGCATCTGTCAGCTTTGCTAGTCTGTTTTTGATAGTTCCATTTACTTGTTCCACTATTCCAGAAGCCTCTGGGTGGTATGCACAATGGAGTTTCTGCCTTATTCCAAAGGCCTTACACAGTTCAGCCAGTATTTCATTCTGGAAATGTCCACCCTTATCTGATTCAATAATGTATGGTATTCCGAATCTAGGTATCAGTTCTTTTAGTAAACACTTCGCTACTGTCAGTGCGTCACTTTGAGGAGTAGGGTAAGCTTCTACCCATTTTGAAAATACGCAAACAATGACAAGGACATATCGTTTCCCTTCACAACGGGGCATGGTGATGAAATCAATCTGTATCCTTATAAAGGGACCCCCTGATCTCCCAATCCTGCTCAGTTCAACCATTGTCCTCTTGCCTGGGTTCATCTGTTGACATGACAGGCACCTCTGGCAGAGGGACTCTGCTACCTTCCTGAACTTTTTACTGTACCAAGTCTGTTGAAATACCAGAATCATGGCATCCCTACCAATGTGTGATCCTTCATGTATTAATCTTGCCATTGTGCCAAGCAAGTGTCGGGGTAACACAGGCATACCAGTTGGGCCCAAAATCACACCATCCACACGTCTCGGTCTACACCCATCCTCCTTCCATTTCTCTCTTTCTTGCCAGGGAGCCGATTCCTGCCACTCTCTCACTTCATCCCACGTAGGCACTTCTTCAAACACCTGAAGCTGGCAGCTGGTTCCTGGCCCCCCTCGTTTTGGATTTACAATATACCGATCTTTGGCACACCATTGGGCCACTCGGTCAGCATAATCGTTTCCCAGTGATACTCTGTCCATGCTCCTTTGATGAGCAGCACATTTTACCACTGCCAGTTCTTTGGGCAACTGGATGGCCTCTAAAAGGTCATGAACAACCTTTGCATTCCGAATGGGAGTACCTGAGGAAGTCATGAATTCCCTTTGTAGCCATAATTGGCCAAAGTCATGCACAACTCCATAACAGTACTGACTGTCAGTATACACTGTTATGCGTAAGTCCTTCCCAATTTTGCAAGCCTTTATCATGGCTATCAATTCGGCTACTTGTGCAGACTTGATGTTATATAGGTAACCTGCTTCTTCAATTTTGGTGAAAGACACTACTGCATAAGCAGCACTCAAGCCTCCTAGTTCATGTCTTAGACAGGAACCATCCACAAATAGTTCTTTATCATGCTCAGGCAATGGTACTTCTTTTATGTCTGGGCGTGGCTTAGTACTGAACTCTGTCAGGTCAATACAATCATGTTCATCATCATCCCCACCTTCTATTTCCAAGGGGTCGGGGAGTAAGGTGGCAGGGTTCAGAATACCGCACCTAACAATGCTTACATTTGCTGCACCCACAAGAATCCTCTCGTATTTAGTCAGCCGACTAGGGGTGAGATACTGTGTTTTAGTTCTGGTCAATAGAATTACCACTCCATGTGAAACATACACGGTCACAGGATGTCCCATGACAATGGACTCACTCTGTTCCAAACTTGCACAGGTAGCAGCTACTGCTTTCAGACAGCCTGGTAACCCAGCAGCTACTGGGTCCAAAGTGGCAGAGAAATAAGCCACAGGCCTTCTGGTCGTGCCATGTTCTTGAGTCAGGACTGACAATGCGCAATTATCGCGAGTGTCACAAAATAGGGCAAACTCTTTGGAATAATCTGGCATTCCCAATGCAGGGGCTGTACACAGACAGTTTTTCAGTCTTGTGAAAGCCATTAGACTTTCATCGTCCCACTCTACAACATCTGGCATTCCTCTTGTGGTCATTTTTATCAAGGGCCTGGCTAAGGCTGCAAATCCCAGAATCCACTGTCTGCAGTACCCTAATACCCCCAGGAACATTCTGACATCTTTTTGAGTACGGGGCAACTGCATCTTTTGAATTATTCTCACTCTTTCTGATGTGACTTTTCTGACACCCTTTTCTATCTGGTGTCCTAGATATTTTACTGATTTCGCACAGAACTGTAGTTTGTCAGGGGCCACTTTATGCCCTTTCTCACACAGATGATTTAGGAGGGCAATGGTGTCAACTACACAGTCCCTGTGACTCTTAGACGCCAATAGAAGGTCGTCTATGTACTGCACTAACACAGAGTTCCCAGGTAAGATCAAAGTCTCTAGACATTTTTTCAAGATCTGATTAAAGATAGAGGGCTCTCTGTATACCCTTGAGGGACCCGGTTCCAACAATACACGTGACCCTCGAAGGCAAATGAGAAAAGAAATTTGCTGTCGGGGTGCAGGGGTATCGAAAAAAATGCATGACATAAATCAATCACAGTGAACCATTCAGCATCCCAAGGAATCTGGTACAATATCACTGCAGGGTTCGGGACAATAGGGCAGCAAGGAACTACAATTTTGTTAACCTTTCTCAGGTCCTGCACTACCCTATACTTGCCATTAGGCTTTTTGATGCCCATAATCGGTGAGTTGCATGGGCTGCTCATCACTTCCTGTATGATGTCTCCTTCTAATAATTTTTGTATTTCCAGAGTGACGCCTGCTTTCACTTCAGCATTCATTCGGTAGGGCCTAGTGTTAGGATATACTGCATTGTCCTTGATGGCTATCTGTATGGGGTCCACATCTTTCATCAACCCCACATCCTTTCCAGTGAAATCCCACACCTCTGGCTTTACGGCTTCCTGTAGTTCTTGGGGCAAGTCCTGCAGGGTCAATCTTTTAATTTCTGAGTCAGGTCTAAGTAACAATAATTTATAAATGCCATCTTCATCTGGGGTCTGTATTTCCACACCTTTTGGTGTGCAAAAGATGGTACAGTTCATTTTGCACAGCAAATCACGACCCAGTAGATTCACTGGACTGGTGTCACAGACGACAAATCTATGCATCTGTTTAAAATTTCCAATTGAAATCTCCATTGGTTCGGTAACAGGAGTACTAATCAATTGATTAGATACACCCACTACTTGGATATTTTCTCCCGAGAGGGGTAGGTTTGGAACGTCCACTGTTCTTACAGTAGAACGGGTAGCGCCAGTGTCCAACAGAAAGGTGACATCATTTCCGTCAACCTTTCCTTCAATATATGGTCCAGACTGGTCTACCGGCAAGGAAGCGCCAAGTACGCACTCCTCGTCCTCCCCTCTCAGGCCCCGTCAGTCCTGATCATTACAAAGGAAGGTATCATTCAGCAGATACTGCGAAGTTGCTGTATTTCTGTTCTCCCCGCTTTCCCAAACCTCTATCTCTTCATCTTCTGCCTGTCTTCCCCTGTATACCTGCTTGGGTGCTCGAGGCACCTGAACTGTTTTTACCTGGGGTTGAGTCTTTCTTGGTCTTTCTTTCTGCGTCTGTGGAGTTAAATCAGGAGTTTTTTCATTAACATCGACTAATTGGGGACACTCGTTTCGCCAGTGTCCAATTTCGCCGCACTGATGGCAGGGAAATTTTTTCATAGCCTCTTCCCTGCTAAATTTGGGCCGGGGCTTTCCTCCACCCCCTCCCCCAGGACCTTTGTTCTCAGCATTTTTAACCATGTTACTCAATTGTTTTTCCTGCTGTTCTGCGAGCTTCACCTGAGCCCACATCACCTTTTCCTTGAGGGCCTTTTTCTTTTCTGCCATCTCATCCTCGCAGTACTTAGCGTACCGCAGGACCTCATCCATTTTCTTAGTATGCCAACAGATTTTATTATCTTTTATCCACTGACAAATTTCAGGTCTTAAACCATTTACAAACCTGTAAATAAAGTGCGTCATATCCTTCAGGTCGATGTTATCAATACCACTGTATGTTTTAAATACCTGCAATAACCTCTCATAGAAGGAGTGCACTGTCTCGTCCCTTTCCTGTGTTGTTCTATCTATTTTTGTCCAATCAGTTTCCTTTGCGGGCACCTTTTCTTTCAAATGCTGAATTACCTGCTCATATTTTCGCATGACATCCTTTGATGGCTCTCCAGTTTCCTTGTTTCTGGGGTACTCCTCACTCGGCCAGTCTATGTTTATTTTACACTGGGTCCATAAATCTACTGGAACCACAATGTCGAAAAACCCATCCAGGTCTTTCCACAGACATTTCTGTACCTTCACAAACCTTTCCACCTGCCTGTACCAGTCAACTGGTTTCTCTCGTAATTTTGGAAAATCGTTCGTGAAGGACACAATATCCTGCCTAGACCAGGGCACATGCACATATTTCCCTCCTGGAACTTCGCGCATGGGGCATAACTGCTCAGGTTTTTCTACCTCTCTTAAAGCAAACTCAGGAGTCACTTGTCGGGAGCGAACCTCTTCTCTCTTTTTCGCCCACCTGCTTCTCCATCTTTCCACATCTCCCCATTTCTGTAGTACCCTCATTAATTCTTTAATCTGCAACTTCTTCCCTGCCACATTCAGGTGTTCTATATCTTTGTCTGAGAAGTCTGCTCTGTACGGTTTCTGTAAGGGCTTGGATTTTGAGATATCTACCCCCATACTAACTGCTGTTTCGGTCAGTTTTTCGTGGAGCACTCTGGTGTTCCTTGTAAAGCTTTTACATATGAACGACAATTCTTCTTCAGAGTAGGTATTCAATCGATCCAACCCCACATTTCCTGCCATTAATTCTTCTATTTCGACCCTCAGCTTGTAGAGGTCTAAAGGTTTTGTTTGCGGAGTCTGTTTCTCTAATTCACGACTCCAACTCTCAATTTCATCCGGAGTTACCAGAGAGACATTCCTAGTACCTGTTGCTGTCTCTAATTTAATTTCTTTTGTATTAAAAGGGTTATGCCTCTGCTGTATTCCCTTTCCAGTCTGTTTGTTTGGCAATTCCAAAAACGCAACTTCAGACTCGCACTCACTGGACTGATCATCTATGATGATCGGTTCCTGTCTCGGGGTTGCCATGCCTGGGGTCATAACTGAAATAATCGGATTTCCCTGACCATTTCCGTATAACGGGACCACCGGTCCAATAGTTACTGGAATAGTCAATGCCTCAGGACTGGTATTTAACTGGGAAATTTTCTGAATTATTTCTGTCCTTTGTCTAGCTAGAGCCTCTTGCTCCTTTTCCACTAGTACCCTTCTTAAAGTTGTGTCATGTAATATCTGTGGGGTCAACGGAGGAGTAAAACTCGGGGCAGTAGGATGCGTTTCACTTGGTCCTCCCCCATAATTAGGTTTCGGGAATAAAGTTCCAGTATTAAAGGACCTGCGCTCTTCCCCATATGGAGGTTGAACAAAAGGCAGTCCTGAATTCGATGGTTTCTCTTCGCTTTCATACAAGGGTCTGGGAAAAAAGATTTTCGTACGTGAATATTTTTCTTCCTGGCTTGCGGGCACTTTGGGATATATATCCCTTGTTTCCGTCGGTTCGGGTTTTTCAGGATAGGGCAATACTTGACCACCCCCTCCCAGTCCCAGGGACCTGTCTTCTTCCTTTAGGAAGTGGCGTCGGGGAACATCTCCTACACTGGAAGGTCGGGTTCCCTCACTGTAAGGTGGCGGACTTCTGGTACAGATGTCATCTATTAATTCATCATCTGAATCCCCCAGGGCCCCCCAATGCTTACATTTTTCAGTACTTTTCTCACCCGCTCCAATGTTATGACATGCCGGCATCATGGGAAACAGACCCTCAACAATCATGCTCTGCCTCCACTGTTTCATCCTTTTATCCCTGGATTCCTGTTTCTGCCTGGGGTACCACTTGGTCAAACCCTTGTCCATTCGGGGTCTTTCTCTTTCAAAAGCCTCAATCTCCCATTCCTCTAATGCCTCATACTGCGTTAGTCTCGGTCTGGGATGCAGTTCATTCATTCGGGTTCTTAAATTAAATAAGATCCTACCATTGAAAGTACCATCTAACGGAAAAGCCAATACTCCGTCATCTTTTGTGTACTTCACCCAATTCTCCAACCACACACAGGTATTGTACCCTCGGTCAAACATCATGAATGAGGCAGGAGTATTGGGTGCTGGGACAAGAACACCTTCTCTAGATTTTATCGGTTTGTCCGTTTTGAAATAATTTTTCACCTTACTTACAAGGGACATTTTTCTCTTGGTTCCGTACATAATATCGTATCTATTAGTCTTCCACTGATCCCTTTCAAACCCTAGGTGCCTTGGATCAGGTCGAGTTCCTGTAGTCTGCGAGTGCCACATACGACTTCTGCGCTAAACTTTGTTTACAAACTACCTCCAATCAGAACGCGCTTCAGAAATTCGTGCAACCAATGGGTGCGCGACACTAAATAAGCTCCGCCAATGGGTGCGCGGCCCCTTCGTGAGACAGTTCCCACGCTCCGGCGCTCACCCCTCCTTTTCAATTCCAGCTCCGCTACCCGCCCGCTGCTTCTACCAATCCCAGCGCGGCACAGAGTGACGTCAGAGGCGCTTCGCGACTGACTCCCTCCCTTCACAAGGTAACGGAAACTTTCTTTCTTTTAAAGTGCTCAGTGCTTGGTTATTTTACAACAAATACACATTCGCCACAGTGCTCAAGTGTCTAGACAGAGAAAGAATTGTTTTACTGCAAGTAAACTACTTCCATTTACTTTTCACTCGCTGCGGGCAGATCTCTTCCGCCTACCCTTCACTCTAGCATCGGTGAACCTGTTATTCCCCTAAACTCATCCACTTCTTTCCGGGATATATTCAGAGTTTAAGGTTTCTCAGCGGACCCCTCTGCTTTCACGCTAGCTCCGAGGAACCTGCTACTCTTCCGATGTGACCCTTACTAGGTTACGCCACTATGGGAATTTTGCCAATGAACCCCGTTACTGTCATTTATTCACACATGTATTCAGAAAACCCTAGTTAGTGCTTCCCGGTTATCCTAACCTGCACCTAACTTTCCTCGAACCTGTGACCTCAGGACAATGGATTCTATTCACCACTTGCCCTTTCAATTCCCCGGGGAGTTCGGACAACATACAACTAGACGATTGACAATTGCATGGATTAGTACATATAACAATATAAGAACAAGAATAATGGCAATACAGTAATTCATGAATTTCAGCAGCGTATTCACAAGAGAGTGATCAGTTCCCTCAGAACAGCCGCTCTTATAGCAGCATTAATATAATAGCAGCTTCCGACTTACCTAGTCCAACTAATCCCTGCCTTACTCTCAACTAGTCCCTAACCATCCTCTAGCTACCAGAAAACTGATAGAGCGCGCGAGGCCACCCGACCAATAGTTTCGCCGTTTCCGGCTTCAGGGCCCATATACTTTTCAAATCACCATATACATCGATCAGGTGACTTCACGAGCTCTACCAAGTTGGTGTGTGTGTGTTCCCTGCTACCAATTTTCGGTGCACCCGACTTACCATCCACCGATGCGGGTGCCTAATGACCACAATGAATCAGGGAGCTAGCTGTAAAGGAAAGGCAGCAAAATACAAATCCAACCAATAACATTCAAATACTGTTTAAATGACCACGGACAACTGGAAGTTTTAAAATGTTTATCTAAAGTTCATTATTTTCTTGCATGAGGTACAATAAAACAAGGCAATCAATAACCAAGATAACGTAAATTATATATGCATAAAGAAATAATGACAGAGTAATCATCAAGGTACTAATAAAATGTAACGAGGAAAGATACTATGCAAGTCAGTATTATCTAAACAGGGATACCCTAAGTGTGGGTGACTATAGGAGAGCTTATAATGAATAACACGCTTCACTTAAGGTGAAGGGGCCTTTGAACAATCTAGGCAACGAAGTTCTAGACCATATCAGGAAATGACACACTGCTATGCAAAATATAATTTCTAACAAATGAGAAGACATAGGAATAAACTTATGGAAAATATAAATGACTTTCAATAGTTGCAGAAAGGCATGGAAAATATCACATATGCAATGTTGAACTTTATTAAAGCAAAAGTTAGAAATTCAGAAGGTGCAAGAATTTAAGAGTTTTTCAGAGCAATATTTACCTAGAAAGGTGTGGAAACCAAACCCTGGCCACGGGTCAGTTAAGGACAGGAAACCCTCAAGGAAGGATACCCCTCAAAGGACAGCAGGTGCAGAATGGACACCCAGGATAGGACAGGATACCCTCAGAATAGGAATCAGGACAGGACCCTCAGGATAGGACAGCAAACCCTCAGGACAGGACCCTCTTCAGGACAGGACCGGAACCCACAGTTCGGAAGCAACGCCTGCGCTCCACCCGCTCTGCAGCTATCGATCAAGACCCCGATTGGGTCAGCGAACTCCCAGCAAAGTGCTTCGCCAGCACTTTAAGGTTCAGTAGAACCTCAGTCTATGGTCAAATTCGGACAGAGTGCTCCGCAGCGCTCTGTATCTTCAGTCACCTATTGAGTGCGTTGGGTCAGTGACAGGTCAGCTAAACCAGACAAGTCGGACGGTTCACTAGGTGAACCCAGGGTAGATATACAGTTTGGGGACAGTGTACCACCCCCCAATGTTGCAAAGTGTCAAAATCCCTCAATTTGGATTGGTCCTAAGGTAGGATTTGGGTAACACACCAATCAAAACAGTCTATTTGTATGCCACATTAACATTTTCTGGTACCGCCTATTGAGCTAGGGGTTCCCATGAGAGACTACACGACAAGCAGCAATACATTTACATTGTATCATATAATAAGCCACATTCGCTGTTCTCGCAGGGCAGAGGTGACTTTCTCAGGAGCATCTTGCCCATCACTGCCAACTGGCGGTGTTCCATCTGTCAAGGTCCCTCGTGCTGCCGAATGTCGCACAGGCGCAGAAGGGACCTCCAATATGGCTCTCCTCTCACTCAGACCCCCATTTCCCGCGGTACATGAAAAGTAAGCGAAAACAAATTAATACATAATAATGTCATTATGAAAACACATCACAGGGTTTGTACTTTTAACTCATCATCAAGAAATAAACTTATTGCATCTGAATGTTAGCTACATTGATACGGGCACAAGAGCAGTGGCACGAGCAGTACCACATGATAAGCACAGCTATGAATTACGCATGCGCATAACTTTCCCTCCACTTCTGCAGACGCGTCAGGACACGTGAGTGTGGCTGACGCATGCGCAGTAACTAAAATACAAGCGGCGGCCATATTAGAGGACACGGATTAAATTCATTAGAAATACACATAGGCAAGCTTCGGGAATTTTGCCTAAACAAAATAAATGTTAGTAAAACATACGTTTTGTTACCTTATTACACATAAATGAGGTTCTTGACTTCGGCAAGCCGCAAAATATGCGAAGCTTTGCTTCATCAATAGAGTATGTGTGGTTTCGGTTCCTTTACAGATAAGATATTACTGCAAGGGGAATCAGTTTCACATGTGTGCAATCCATGGCACCCAGCACATGTGGAAATCCAGCAAGAGCATAGAAACCTTGCTTGCTGTCCAGCTGCTGTTGTTCTGTTTTGTGGAGGAGGAGGTACTGGGGTGTCAGTTGAATAATGACATCCAGGACTGAGGGTAGAAAGCAAGAAAAAGTTCACTGTGATATTCCTGCCACTCTGGTTGTTGTGATCCAGAGTGTAACATATGCCAGCATGTGCAGGACAGCCATCAGCTTGATCTGGGGTGGGATTTTAGTGGGCCTGGCAGTTGGTGGCTAGAGCCTTGGATCTATCCGGTTCAGAAGTTCTATTATGCACACCCTCTGAGTCTGTAGTATGTGATGACCTCATACTCCCTAAGGTCACTGAGGGTAGAACACTGGTGAAAAATGTGCTCCCTTCTCCTGCACTGCCTATGTGGTGGGACTGGGGGTCGGCGTGTGGGTTTGGGTGGTGGTCTCCTCGCAACTCCTGAAAGTAGCATCTCCATGGCATAGTTGAACTCGCCTGTTTTGTGTGGCTTGTCGTAATGTCCCACAGCCCAATGCATCATTTCCTGTGCTTGGGTTGCCAATGCGCAGGAGCTTTGATGACTTTCAGGCTCTGCGTGCCGCTTGCCGATGATACATCGCACATTGTCAAAACCATAAATATCACTGCACCGGTTTTACACTGGATTTTACAATAGAACACCTACATTAAATATATTAGTCACTGTGTGGTGCAGCCGGTTTTGGTGCAGGTACCTTTCGACCCAGGCCTACCAAAACTGATGCATTTGGCCACTTGCTTCAATTTGTAAATATGGAGTACTGCCTGGACCCTGGCTTTCTGCCACATAGCCCATGTTTGACAATGGGTGATTTAGCCCCATTGTAAAATCTACAGATTTGGTTGCCTAAAGAGTAGGACAGAACTCCTCACCTCCCACATTTACGTAGGAAGGCAGTGATATCTACACCTACGACACATCCCATTTCTCTTCATTAATCTTTAGAAGGCAGAGTGATAGAGAGATGGCACAGAGAAATGGGTAGCACAAACAGGAAATAGAAATGCCGATTGCCAGCATTTCTGAACAATGGACTTAAATGCACATGTAAAGTGGGAGCAGTTGAGTACTGTTAGAACTGGCTATTTCTGGTAGGCTAAGGCTGACGCCAAAGCCAGGCAGAAACCACCATTCTAGTCAGGGCGAGGGAGTCACACGCCAAGATAACCCCTGCTCACCCCCTTGGTAGCTTGGCACGAGCAGTGAGGCTAAACTCGGAGGCAATATGTAAAGCATTTGCGCCAGCACACAACAGCAACAACATCCTAGGCACACCACAAAAGGAACTCCACACAAGGTTATATAAAAATAAGTTCTGTATTGTCAAAATCACATCAGATAGAAATCACACATGTACATTGCCAACTGGCACGGGCAATATTCACAAGGGATTATTCACAAGACAGGGCCACATGGGCCACTGTCAGAATCAACACTTTTAGAAATAGAAATACTATCAGAAATTAGAATAAAAGGATATAAAATCACTGTAGCACAAATTAGCAAGAATAGCACACAACCAGGAACTACTGGTAACAGGTAAGTACCACCTACGTAACCCTAACCACCTTAGGAGAATGTCACGCAGCGGACCAGGACCTCACTAGGACAACCTGTACTGGAAAGAACAACCACTTAAGAATAAAATACATTTAGGGGTATCAGCAAGAACACATTACACATGATGCATCACAACATTCAGAGGTGTAGGGAAAAGATAAACACATGATGTATAAAAACACATTCAACGGTGTAATAATAAGGCACATGATGCATCATAAACACATTCAGAGGTGCAGGGAAGGAAAAACACATGATGCATAAACCAACACATTCAGAGGTGTAAAATCAAGGAAGACACATGATGCACAAAAACATTCAGAGGTGCCAGAACATAACTCAAAAGCGCAAAAACACATGATGCCTAAAAACATTCAGAGGTGTAAGATCAAGGTGCGTAATCATATTAAATGTATTACATTTCCTAGCACCATATCACATTGCACAAAACTCACATTAGGCAATTACCATCACATAGATAATCACATTGCACCTAAATAAAGTCACATACCAGCCCCCATCTAATAAAGGGACTAAAGAGCCCTGTGTCCAGAATGTCAGAGCGCGCTGCCTTGCAGCGCCAGTCAGGGGTGCGCCACCGGAGCAAAACCTAAACGTTGCAGGTGCCCACTACTTGCTGGGCACCTGAGAACAATCACAAGACCTAAACAGTGCAGCTGCCCACTAATTGCTGGGCAGCTGGGAATCAAACTGCGACAGGGGCTGTCACTAGCCCCTATAATAAATCTGCGCCCTCTGTTGGAGCCCCACAGGCTCTGAACTGCGCACGTTGGAGCCACACAGGCTCTGGACATCACACATGCCCCAAACGTTGGAATTCCTCCTCTGGGGACTCGTGAACAAAAGGAATGCCCTGTCGGAGCACTCAGGCTCCTAAAACACTCATGGGCTTTCTGGACCCCCACTGGGGCCTTTTAACAAAAATAAGGCACGTTGGAGCTTTCGCGGCTCGAGAGGAAATATGCCCCGTCGTTGGAGTCCCTCAGGACTCAGCACCCAAATACAAGAGGCCCTGGAGCCTCGGAGCGGCCCACTGTCAACTGGGGCCGCTCTGAGCAAAGCAACACTGCACCCGCACTCACCAGTGACGGCGGGGATCCTCTTGTGCTGCTCCGCTCTGGGTCATTTCAGCGCTGCGGCGGGGGCAGGCACGGCACTGTGCCTCGCGCCCCTCCTCTCTTTGTCTGCACCACGGAGTCCCCCCAGGCCCGGCTCCACTTACCGGGCGACTTCTTCTCACGGCACGCCAACTTCCAGCGCAGGCTCTACTACGCAGACCGGGGCTCTCACTCACTCGCTGGCGCCCCGGTGATGACGCGCCTCTCCTTCCGGTGGGCAGCCAATGGCAGCGCGGCCCACCGAGACGAGCCCCCAAAAGCGGCCCAATCACCTCGTGGCTCCGTGGACGAGCCTCCCGCAGCCCGCCAATGAGAGCGCGGCGCCTTCGGTTCTTCGGCCGCAGCTCCGGCGGAGGTCCTCTGGCGACTTTAAGCCCCGGGCAGCGGCGGTGAATTAGAGGCAAATGCCGGGTGGGCATCGGCTTGGACAATATAAGCGCTCCCCAAGCGCTATAACCAGAATAAAGCGCTCTTAAGCGCCAAAGGACAATCCACAGCGCTCCTAGCGCTAGAACACCGATAGAGCGCTCCCAGGCGCTCAGGGGGAAATACAGCGCTTCCAGGCACTATAAATACAATTTAAGCGCTCCCAAGCGCTAGCAGGCAAAAAGAAGGATAAAGATGGAGCAACACAGCTCCCAGTAAGGAAGATCCATCAGCCTCTAAGTCCATCAGATATTCAGGGGCTGGGCAGGGCCCAGGGATTCCCCTGGGCCCAAGCAGCAGCACGCCCCTGGCAGGATTCAAGTCAGAAACAAGAACATTTTTAGAGTGTCACAGCACCCTTTTTATACCCAAAAAAGTCTTTGAAGTCTTTGTGCAAGTGGGCCCTGAGCCTGGTCTAAACCAGTTCTTGGGTGTTGCTGGAGGCCTTGGGCTTCCTGGCTTCTTTCTTTCTTTCAGTATCAGGGACAGAGGTGACAGCCGCCCAGCGGGAGGTGGAGCCAGCATTGTGGTCAGGCAGGCCTATTCACTCCCAGGTGCTATCTCCTCCCACTTTCCTGGCAGCAGATGCAGCCTTTCATCCACGAGCTGACTCAGACAACCTCCTGGGGGTTCTGCAGCCTCTGTCACCCTCAAACCAGACAGTCAATCCACAATCAGGCCCAGGCTCACTCCTGGGGCCAGGCTCCAGCCAATCACACGCCAGACACAAATTACACAAATATGCCAACCTCTAAAAGTGGCACTTCTACACTAGACACAATCATGCCGCATATACCATTACGCAGCATTCAATCTCACGAGTTCGTACATACCAAACTCGACCCTGCACTCCCCACAAATCAGGAACTACCATGGGCATATATATTCCCCATTCATTCCTATGGGAGGGCAGGTCACTCACCACACATACACAGAGAGCTCACGCACTTTACACTGTACCACAGTGAAAAAGTGCGCCAAGACCTAAAATCACTAACACCAGGTCACAGAAACAGGCTAGGCAAAAGCGAAAAGTTTAGGGGTGAACCTGCCAAAAAGGGCCAGGTCCAACAAGTACTAAACTACATTAATACCCTTGAGCTAACAGAGGGAATGTGATTAACAGTGTTGCCATGTTTGAACTACTAAATACCTCTAAATGTCAATAAGTCTCTTCAAAGCAATTTGGTCTCACAAAGCACATTTGGCACACACAAATTTGGTTTGGGAATTAACACAGTCAAAAAGGTGTGCATGTGAAGTCAGAAAAGTTAGCTTTACCTCCTTTGTAATAGAAAAAAATAAAACGTTGGGTACTTTGTGACCATTGGAGCTTGGTGAAGGTTTAATGGAACATTAAGGGAATGCACGTTTTTATAAAGATTAAAACAGACAAATCCCAATTTACTGGGAGAATTCTCCCTTAAACTATGTTATTAATCTCTCATACAATGTATTCTTATATTGAGATTTCTCTCCCCCATTTTTCTCTCTCCCTATCTCTTGATCTCTCTCTCTCACACACATACACACACACATGCACACTCAGCATGCCTCTCTCACACAGTATTACTCTTCATTTCTTCTTCCTGTTTCTCTTTTCTCTTTCATCTATGTCTTTCCTACTTCCTTTCTATCCTCCTCCCACTCTCTATCTTCAAAATATACTTATGATGTTTACAAGTAGTTTAGATCCTAATGAAAGAATATGAAATTTTATTGTGTTCCTTGTGGCTGTGTCAAAGGGTGGTCATCAAGAGGATCTGGCAACTAATGACAAGACAAATGCTTATAATGCCTGTATTATCTGAACTCTGCACCTCAACAGCACCAGGTCTTCTTAAGCTGCCAATTACGACTATCACTTTGATTTATGCAAGAGTGACTGAGTGTAAGTGATAGTACATTTACATGTGCTTAAATATGGGTAGATTTGCTAAAGGGCAGTATGATGGATGGCTTGACAAGTGAAGTTTTTGCCTTTTTTCTTTTTATTAAACACACTTTGTCCACTAGTTGTTGTAAGACCAGAATATGATACATGGAAATCTATTAAAAAAGAAGTAATAGAAATAATGCACATAGGTGGATTCTACAGATCATGAAAGCACACAAACATTGTCTGTTAATGTCGGAGATAGAGATGCCACAATCCTGTCGGCATTCCATAGAAGTACATCTAGAATCAGTGCATTCTCTTTGAGGCAATTAATCCGAGACCACTGCCTGTGGACAGCAGAGAATACCCCATGGGAACAGACACATACTGATAATACCAGAAAAAACCTTACAATTACAGGAACACCTCCTGCCTTAGAGGGCCAAGCCAATTGCACTGGATGCAAGTGCATACCAGTGCTCATGCTTTTATCTTGCTGGCAATTCTGAGACATCCACAGCAGACAAGTATTGAAAATAAACCCACAGTTTCCTTATGTGCCTAAATCCGAGATGTTGAAATCCTTCTCCCCTTGCTCAGAGCCTGTGTGCCCACTCAGAGGTGTGGCGAGAGCACTGAGTAGTTCCCTCCTCCTTGGTCACTCCAATCCAGGTCTGAGGGAATCATTCACAATTTATTACTGGTGGGACAAAGAAGGGGTCAGAGCAGGTGTCACCTAACACCTACCCATGAAGGAGAGGCCCCTTTGAAGTAATTCAAATTCCTTGGCAATGCCAAAATGCTAAAGGAACAGACACATCTCTCCATATCCAGGCTTTTATCTTTGCCCTTATTCAGGGTTTGAGTACTCAGAGGGATGAAGCTGGATGCTAATGCAAAATAGCCTCCAGAATCTTTTGGCACGGAAAAGTACTTTTTTCTTAATTATTTATCTAAAAAATTACTTTAGCGGTGAATTAGGCCTTTAATAAACATTACATTGAGTAAATAATTATATTTCTAGTTGTTTCCTAACCTCAGGTAGCATTATTAAATGCAAAGTGCATCTCAGTGTTTCTCTAAGGAACAGCCAGCCTTGCCTTTTAAGTCCTATTCACCGTAAGAACCTGTTAACTCAAAGTTTTTACATGTTCTACTTCTAAATGCCAGGTACTCTGCCTGTGGGCTGTAGGGCCTATCTATGGGTGTCCTATCCATATTTAAAAGAATGGTTTCCTCCAGTCAAAAGAGTTTATTGTGACAGGTAGGGTTGCAGTTTTAAACTGCAGTGGCCAGGCTGCTCTGGCAGGCCTAGAGTCAGGTTTGTCTGGTTACAGTAGTGCTGCAGTTCATAGGTGGCAGTTAACTTTTCAGCTAATAGGTCTATTTTGAGCATATTATATTAAGGATTTAGGGGAAAGTTAAATAGCCCAGTAAAGTGTTTTTAAAAGTCAGAGCACATGCACTAGGGCCTGGTTAACAGTGTCCCAGTGCACACAGTCAACAAATCAGCAACATCAGTCAACACAAGATGGTGGTGGCCACTCAAAAAGATGCACTTTATCATAAGTACATACAAATAAAGTGTACCACAGAGTTTAGTGCCAGGTTAATTTCACAGTAAAAAATCCATGCAGAGAAAGTAATCTATCTTTTAGCTAAATGAATTCATCAACACCTTCTCACTCTTTGGATGGTACAGTGGATCACTGAACAACAATTCCTTGGTGATCACTCAGAGGCCTGGTCTGAATAACAGGTTTGTCATCACAAACAAGTCTTAGCAGAAGAGTCTCTATAAGGATGTTTTTGCAAAAACCAAGTCATACCAAGTAACACAAGATGTCAAGAAGCAGACATTAAATAAATGTGACAACTCATGATATGAAGCAATCGTAAAATGTAACAGTTGTTTTTCTTTCTCCATAAGTCAAGACAAAACTGGTGTACTATCTCCAGCTTCAACAATTATCCCTTGTCAATTCTGACCCAGAATATATCCATACATGTTCCAATTAGAACGGCTAATTTATCGGTCAGATCTTGATATTTTGGTTTAACACTCTTGATGGGAAATAGACCCTGGAGTATACGCATATTGATTGACCTGCAGAATAGTTTTGCTAGGTTCCTACCTTTTGTATTAGTCTTTCCTAATCCTAATCCTTTCTGGGCCATATAACACAGGAAGTGAGGAGAGGTCCTTTTTGATGTAATCTTTTTTCTTATCTTTTTCATCTTCAGTTAGAGGGCTTAAGGCTATCTCCTACTGCATAGGTTCCTTTTCGGAATCTGTTAGGTGAAAAGAAGAAATAAGACTTATTGGAGGGATATTTTGGGATTGAAATCTGTTTCCAGAATTATATTTTTTCCTCTCCTGTTGTCTTTCCTGGACATGACTATCAATTTATATAACCAATGTCACAAGGTGTGTGAAAGTGGGAACGCTAACAGTTAATGACAAATTGGAAATAGAGTGAACGCTGCGTAATATGTATTTTTCCAAGACCTTAAACTTGGTAATATACACTCTCAATTTAAAATAACTCTGGCTTCATTCTAATAACTCAATTTTTCAAATAACACTGATCTTGTCTGTCAAACATGTCCTTAAGGGTCCTAATAAGTGCTCCATAATTGACTAACAAATGGCTACCTTGGGTTGCAAGCATTACTGCAAAAGCTACAGCACTTCCAGTTAACATACTAATGATAAATCTACCTGTAGTACAGTCGGAAACAGAGATGTGTGGCATGAAACTAACATGGATGATACATGCATCATAAAACTCCTTACAATTTTAAGGATTTCAGTCAAACTTTTGTTCACCTTATCCAGCCACAGGTGAGTCGAATAATCCTGGTTGTAACACTGCTAAAGATAATCTAAGAGTGCCATTCTCTGCTGTTAGGGCCTGACCTTTTTGGTTAAGGCATTATCAGCAGTTAGAAGATCTTGGACCTGATCAGTAGATGGAATAACAGTATTGAAATATTTTGGCATCACAATTAGTTAATGGCTGTCCTTTGTAAGGTTACTGTTATATTTCTGCTCTACATTCCAAGAAATAAACTGCAACTTGTCTCATTTGTTCCTTGCCCCAGAATGGTATGCCAACAATGACCTGGAGAGTGAGAGAAATTCAAACTGGATTAAACACATTTTTTTCAGAGTTAAACCTGGGTGCATGAAAAACCTCTGGAAGTTCAGGCAAGTGCACCAAGAAAAGCAACAGGAACAACAGACATATCAGGAACAAGAGTTGCAATGAGGATCCAGAGTCAGCAATCTACACTGAGAGATGTTGCCTTGCAGCTAATCATATCCCAGACCTAATTAAAGGGGCACATGTGAAAAAGTGGAAAGAGAAATCACAGGAAGTAGTCCCATACCGTGAGATTGCTGAGATCTGATAGCAGGCCACGCCCCCTTTCTCCACCACTCTGCAAACGCACCTCCTGGCACACTTCTAGTAGGGGGATGTTGCCCTCTTGGCTATTGAGGGTACTGAGGGCCAACTGCCCCTCCTGTTACCTCCTGCAAGTCCCACACAGTGGGTTTGCTTAGAGGTTTTCAGTGCCCACGCTTAATTTCTCCACCACTCAGCAAATGCATCTCCTGGCAAACTACTAGTTGGGGGATAAAGTCCCCTTGGCTCTTGCGGGTCCTTGGGTGCCAACTAGGTCGCCTGTTACCTTCGGTAAGAACCACATGGCTTGATTGCTGAGTGGTCATCAGAGGCAACACCCCCTTTCTACACCACCCAGCAAACACGCCTACTGGTGTACCGCTGCTTGGAGGAAGAAGTCCACTTTAGTACTGAAGCCCTCAGGAGGCAAGGGGACCTCATCTCCCCACCGCCAGTGTGCAGAGAGGCATGCTTGCAGAGTGGTGGAGAAAGGGGGCGGGCCTCTGGTGAGTTGCTGGCTTTTCATTTTTTTGTTTCTTTCTACTTTTTTAATGGGGGCCATGTGGTCCCCCTTCCCTGGTTCATTTTTGGCCCCATGGATGCCATCCCTCAGGGCCTGCCTCGTTTTTAGAAATGACTTTTATATAAAAATGGGAGGGGACCACGTGGCCCCATTCCCGGCCTGATTTCGGCCCTGGGACCCCATCTCCTGCGGCCAGGCCTTTCTTTTTTTAATTTAAAAAAGGAAGGGGGGCTGTGTGCCCCCCCTTCTCTGCACCAGTTTGGCCCCGGGGAATCCATCCCTCAGAGCTTGCCCTTTATTTCTTAAATTATGTTTTTTTTTTAAGTGGGAGTGGGGCCAGGCCTTTATATATGTTTTAGCTAAGGGTGGGGTGGCTTCATGACTCCAGCCCCCCGGGTTGATTTCGGCCCAGGCAAACGCATACCCCGGGGCCAGGCCTTTTCCTTAAAAACAATATTTTCTTAAAAGAGAGTGGGGCTGAGCGGCCCCCCCTCCCGGGCCAGGTCTCTGCAGTGGCGCTTGCGGGGGAGCCTGAAGCCCCTCATGATCCCTGCTGGCATCCCACCTCCTGCTTGAACCGACAATGCTTTGGGACCCAGGTAGCTTTTCCCTGGGTCCCAAAGCAATGTGTCCGTTTCCCTTCTATCTTCACGATGGGCAGAGAAGCAGACACTGCTCAGCTCCACAGCAGAGTGTTTGCTATGACTCGGCAGGAGCAATGCTCCCGCCAAGTCATAGCAAACTGCAATGTCCTGGGGGTGGGCCCCATGGGACATTGCTGCAGCTGGCCCTGGGGGATGGCAGTCACCAGGGCCATCTTGGGCTCCTAGAGGGGGCGGCATGGCCCTCCTCCTTTCTTCAAATTTGCTCTGAGGAGGTGGGGGTCCCCAGGGCTGGGGTCTCCTCTAAATATCCTATTTGTGTCCCGGGTAGGAGGTGTTAAAAAAAATAGACTATGTGTCCCTGGGAGATGGCAGTCCCCGGGGCAGCGACAGAGGCCTTAGAATCTCCCCCATATTTACTTTAACAAAAGCAGTGTGCCCCAGGGAGGTAGCAATCCCCAGGGCCTGGTCAGCCCGGTCGCTCCTCCTGCCGCGTGGCCCGCCCCAAGTGTGGCCGTTCTCTTCCCGCTGCCGCCGCCGCTGCCAGGAGTAGTCTTGTGCCCCTGCTAGGTCTGGCCCCATGCCCCTGACCTTCCTCTGTGCCTGCTCCGCTCAAATTGTATTCTGTACTGTCCTTCGCCGTTTCTTCTCTGGCCCCCTGCCCCTGACCTTCCTCTGTGCCTGCTCCGCTCAAATTGTATTCAAATTGTATTCTGTACTGTCCTTCGCCGTTTCTTCTCTGGCCCCCTGCCCCTGACTTCCCTCTGCGCCTGCTTGTCTCTAATTGCACTCTGTATTGTCTCTGTGCCGTTTCTCTGTGCTCCCCCTCGTGTTGATTCTGTGCCCCTTGTGCCGCTGCCCCACCCCGCTCCCTGCTGCTGCTCCCCCGCGGCCCCACCCCCGCTCCCTCTAGCATCACCGCATCGCTCCCCCCCACTCGCCACCCCGCTCCCGCCTCCCAGCTGCTCCTCCCTCGCCCCGCCCCCCCACTCTCCATTATGGCAGAGTGGATGCGTACGCGCAGCGGGCGTGCCGATTGCGCACCGAAGGCGCACCAAAGGCAAGCCCGTCTGCGCCCATCCGCGCCTGGACCGCGCCCAGCGCCAGACCCCCTGGCCCCCGAAGAAGCCAGCCCACCCGCCGGACTTACGACCACGCCACCCTCAACGCTCTCAACACCGGCCGAATCCCCGGCTGCCACCGAGCCACCCCAGGATGCACCCACGGACCCTTCACCTGCCAAACCTGCAAGTTCTCCTGCATCCGGACCTGCACTGCACCCGCCAAGACGAGCACCAGCAGCAACCACCTGAAATGCATCCTGCTCAACACCCGCTCCATCCACAGACACGCCGTAGAACTCTGGAACCTCCTCGACACCACAGCTCCAGACGTCGCCTTCCTCACGGAAACCTGGATGAACGCCTCCTCAGCGCCCGACATCGCCATCGCCATCCCGGACGGATACAAGATCACCCGGAGGGACCGCGTCAACCAGACTGGAGGAGGCATCGCCATCGTCCACAAGAACACCATCCGCCTCACGACCTACTCCGACGACACCCTCACCACCACCGAACACCTGCATTTCCAGATCCACACCGACCCCAAGACCACCCTCAGAGACACCCTCATCTACAGACCCCCGGGACCACGCACACAATTCAGCGAAGACATCGCGGACTTCATCAGCCCGCACGCCCTCCCCTCCGCTGACTACATCCTCCTCGGGGACCTCAACTTCCACCTGGAGAACAACAACGACCGCAACACCACCTACCTGCTGGACAACCTCGCCAACCTCGGACTCAAGCAACTGGTGACCACCCCCACCCACTACGCCGGCCACACGCTTGACCCCGTCTTCTCCTCCAGCAAGGACATCTCCTTCAGTCACGCCACCGGACTCCACTGGACAGACCACAGCTGCGTCCACTTCAGCTTCAGGAGAACCACGCTCCACCACCACCAGCAACAGGTTCCCCGCAGAAGCTTGAACAAGATCACAGCCGACCAGCTCGCCACATCCCTGAGTCAGAACCCTCCCGCCAGCTCAGCGAACCTCAACCAAGCCGCCAACAACCTACCGAGGTGGATCAGCAACTGCGCAGACGACCTCGCTCCACTGAAAACCCCCCTGCCAGACCCAGCACCAAGAAAGCCTCCTGGTTCACCGACGAACTCAGGAGCTCGACGAAGAACTGCCGGGTCCTCGAGAAAGCCTGGCGCAGAGACCCTACCACAGACAACATGACCACCCTCAAGCTTGCTACTCGAAAACACCACCAACTGATCCACGCCACCAAGAAAACCGCATTCAAGGAACGACTGGACAACAATGCCCACAATAGCAAGGAACTCTTCAACATCGTCAAAGAGCTCTCCAACCCCAGCGCCGGAAACAACGACATCACCCCATCGCAAGACCTCTGCAACTCGCTCGCCTCGTTCTTCCACAGCAAGATCACAGACATACACAACAGCTTCAGCACACAGCCGACGCACCCTACGACCATACCAACGCCCCCCACCACCACCCTCCGTGCCTGGACCCCGATCAACACCGAAGACACCATCCGCACGATGAACTCCATCCACTCCAGATCACCAACCGACCCCTGCCCTCACCACGTCTTCAACAAGGCCGCCTCCGTCATCGCACCCCATCTACAGGACATCATCAACGCCTCCTTCGACGCGCCACCTTCCCACGGAGCTGGAAGCACGCCGAACTCAGCGCCCTACTGAAGAAACCATCAGCAGACCCCACCGACCTCAAAAACTACCGCCCCATCTCGCTCCTTCCTTTTCCCGCCAAAGTCATCGAGAAGACCGTCAACAGACAGCTGGCTGCCTTCCTCGAGACGAATGGATCCCTCGACCACTTACAGTCCGGCTTCCGGGCCAACCACAGCACCGAGACCGCCCTAATCGCAGCCACCGACGACATCCGAACCCTGCTCGACAACGGAGAAACAGCGGCCCTCATCGTTCTGGACCTCTCCACGGCGTTCGACACGGTATGCCACTGCACCCTCATGCAGCGCCTCAACAACATCGGAATCCAGGAGAAGGCTCTGGAATGGATCATTCCCTTCCTCACCGGAAGAACACAGAGAGTCCGCCTCCCCCCGTTCAGATCAGAAGCCACCGAAGTCATCTGCGGCGTACCACAAGGATCATCACTCAGCCCCACGCTGTTCAACATCTACATGAGCCCCCTCGCGGCCATCGCACGCCAACACAACCTCAACATCATCTCTTACGCCGACGACACCCAGCTGATCCTCTCCCTCACCAACGACCCCGCCACCGCCAGAACCAACCTACACGAAGGGATGAAAGACATAGCCGAGTGGATGAGGAACAGCCGCCTGAAACTGAACTCAGATAAGACGGAAGTCCTCATCCTGGGATCATCACCCTCCGCCTGGGACGACTCCTGGTGGCCCCCTGCCCTGGGCAGCGCACCCAAACCAACAGACCATGCACGCAACCTGGGCTTCATCCTGGACTCCTCCCTCTCCATGACCAGACAAGTCAACGCCGTCTCCTCGTCTTGCTTCAACATCCTACGCATGCTACGTAAGATCTTCCGGTGGATCCCCACAGAAACCAGGAAAACGGTCACCCAGGCCCTCGTCACCATCCGACTGGACTACGGCAACTCCCTCTACGCCGGAACCACTGCAAAACTCCCGAAAAGACTCCAGCACATTCAGAACGCCTCAGCACAACTCATCCTGGACATCCCCTGACACAGCCACATCTCCGCACACCTGAGAAACCTGCACTGGCTCCCCGTCAGCAAGAGAATCACATTTCGACTCCTAACCCACGCACACAAAGCTCTCCACAACCAAGGCCCAAGATACCTCAACAACCGCCTGACCTTCTACACTCCCACCCGCCAGCTTCGATCGAACAGCCACGCCCTCGCCGCCGTCCCCCGCGTCCGAAGAGCCACAACGGGAGGAAGATCCTTCTACCTGGCTGCCAATACGTAGAACTCCCTCCCCATCCACCTCCGCCTGACCCAAGACCACCTCGCCTTCAGGAAGCAACTCAAGACCTGGCTGTTTGAGCAGTAGCGGACCCCCCTACCCCTAGCGCCTTGAGCCCCTCCGGGTGAGTAGCGCGCTATACAAATGCTTTGATTGATTGATTGATTGGGCAGAGGGAGAGGCCTTTGGGCCTCCCTCGCTTTTACAGTATCATTTGCTGTGGGGAGGTGGCGGTCCCCAGGGAGTGGGGGAGCATCCCCTGCACCTACAGTATCAATTGCCCAAGGGAGGTGGGGGCCCTCAGGGCTTTTTATAAGGCCTACATTCCTCCGGGATTTGGCCCACTCGCTGGCTTTAAAAAAAGAGACCCGGGAGCCTGCATGTCTTTTCAAATTTTGCTGCACATTTTCAGTTCCACCTGCAAGTCTGCGGAAATTGTTTAAAATTATTTTTCACCCCTTGCGGGGTCCCTGAGAGATATCCCCACCATATCTGGGGGGTCAGGGTAGTTATAGCCTGCCATCTTTTCTTTATTTTTTAATTTGTTTTTGGGACTCAGCTTCTAGCCGAGCCTCAAGATGGCTGCCAAAACATCCTGGTTGAAGTGCTGGCAGCCAATCAACTTTTAATAGGAACCACGAGTCCACTGCAAGGACTTGCGTCCCCAGATATTTATCCTTTTTTAAGCTAGATATCTGAAAACCTACTGAACGGATTTATACCAAATCATAAAAAGCATGCTTTTTGGACGATCGGCTAGCGTTCTACATAATTTGGTCTAATTTCATTCAGCATTTCAGGCAGTAGTCGTGTTAAAAAAAACAAAAAACAATTACACTTAACATGGGGAACACATACTTTGGACCCCCCCTTATTTCCCAGTCTCTGCTTAACGGATCACCTCAAAACGTTTAAAACAGCAGCTGTACCAAAAAGGGGACGTTTTGTAAAATTTCAAGGGCGCCAAAATTACTGTAAAAAACAAACATTTTTCCTATGGAATCTTTGGTCTTAACTGTAACTACCTATTTTCATTGTAATGGTATGCAAAGTAAAGATATATCCATGGTAAATAAATGCATGGAAAAACACATGTTGTATATGGACATTCGAGACCATGTTGTCATTGCTATTTCCCTTATTACCATGGCCACCTACATTCTTCAGCTTAAATTTGCGGTACAGAGATTGGTGGCTGTGGTGAAAGATTTCTTAATATCATTTCTGAATTGGTTCCTAATGCACTTAATGCCTTTTATTTCCTTGGCTGCTGTAGCTGTTGATCATCCCATTTCTAACCAGCACTTTGAGGTCACACTCTTGCCTAGACTTCTTTCAATTAGGTCTATGTATGATGGGTTACCTCCAGGCACCACCTGGTCAGCAGCAGAGCCTGCAACAGTCATAACCTTTAACAGAAAATGTTTGGTGATTTCTAAGAACATTGGTGGGATTCCCCTGCTCGATTCAATAATCTATTTAAATTCACTATTTTAAAACACCTCTAGGATGCTTTTTGAAAGTCCCTGGGTGATGACGCATCCATTTGTGTCAGATTTATATGTTGACTCCAAACACAGGGCCTGATTCACAGAACTAAGTTAAGACAAAATCCTCAACTTACTACCATTTGGATATAACTTTAGGACTCCTAAATGCATTCTGTAAATTCCGAAAGATTTAAAATTAGGATTTTTCTTAGTGTAATAGTAGTAAAGTTAGGACTCCTAACTTTAGTACTCAGTTTAGGAGTAGTAAAGTTAGGACCCCAGATTGTTTAGGAAGCGATTAAAAACTCTGTTGTTCACTTAATCTACAGTTACTTTCAGCTCCCCACTGTTTTTACTGGGCTTCCGCGCTGGGACACTCTTAGTAGCCGTGCACGGTATTAATGTTTATAACATGACAACATAACATGATAAACCTGAGCTAGTAATCCCGCTTCATGCTTTTGCAGTCTGTTGGCTTGTGTAAGTTTTGATGCCGAAAACACACATATACAGGTGTAGCTCTTTTTGCATACAGATGGTAAGCCAGGTAGAATTGGATAATGTCTTGTTTAGGATGCAGTTTATATGAGCCTCTATGTGTTGCAATATGAAGTTGAATGGCACCATGAGTGGAATAAGAGGCATACGGGCACATGCATCACAGGAAATTGCATTTGCAAACGGTGCGAATCGCAAAATTCGGCCGTTTGCTAATGCAATTTCCATTTTTGGGATGCATTATGCATTTTGTTGTTCTCGCAATTGAAGAAATCGCAAAATTATGATTTCTTAAATTGCGATTGCATTTAAGGAATCTCAAATTGAGATTCCTTAAATGCAATGCATCAAACTTTTCAAATTTGCGAATTCGCAAATAAGGGGTGCAAATTACCATGAAGTTTACCTTCATGGTAATTTGCGAAAACTTTGAAAAATGCACAAAAGTGCATTTTTCAAAGTGCCATTTTACAAACACATATGCCCTTGGGGCATGTGTATGTGAAAAATTTACTTAATGGCAAATTTCAGGGGTGCAACAGGGTGTCCTTTGGACCCCCCCTGCACCCTTGAAATTGCATTCTCATTTTGCGATTCCTTAATTGCGATTCGCAAAATGAGAATGTCTTCCCATTCATTCCTATAGGCCTCGAGGCCCATAGGAATGAATGGAAAGGGATTCCTTAATTGCGATTCTTAAATTGAGAATCGCAATTAAGGAATTTTAATAAATCGCAATTTATTTAGCGATTTCTTGATGGATTGCAGTTTTCGATTCCTTAATTGCGATTCCTTATTTTTTGCAATTAAGGAAACGCAAACTCCAATGTTGATGCATGAGCCCATTAAAATGCTGTGATTTTCTAAGAAATGCCATTTATAGTTGAACATTAACTTGTTGATGTAAGAACTAACTTGATAAGGCAACAAAAACTCAAGACCTAGATAGTTGCTTAGCTGAAGCATCAATAACATCCATTGACCTAGATCGATCATAGACACATCAAAGAAACCCTTTATGTTTCCTTCTCTTGCATTAAAAGTGTGGGCTGAGGGAAAGAATTATTTTCAAGGGGACGCTGAGGTGAATGTGGGGTTCAAGGATAAAAGAAATGCAAATTCAAGATTGGTAAATATAGTAAAACACTATAGAATGATGGGGTCAAACCACATTTAAATACATTACCATACTAACAAAAGTAAAATAGATGGAAGCAAAATGGAGAAAACGACTTTAGACTGTTTCAAGTTCAGTCAACAGTTCAGAACAGTTACACTGGAGTCATTACTATCCCTGTTTCCAGGGAACGCTTTGGTAGTACAAGGTTGGTAAGGTAGATCTGATCAAAACAGGTTAAGGCAGGTTTAATCTTGGCAAACAGGCCAGGTAGAAAAAAGTTAGCACATAATTTTAATCTAAGTCTGTATTTACCCAAAGAATGAGTCCTAAAAGCGAAGAAGCTTGATCTAGATGTTGATGAAGTCTGTTACACTCCTCAAGTGGTTAGCCCAAAAAACAGGTATGCATATCATTATGAACAAGACGCATGCCATTGACAAGCAGCCCTATGGTCTCATAGTGTCTGTTGTCAAAATGGGTACGAAGAAAGAACCAACAATGCTCCTGGGTAGAACTGTGAGTGCACTTCAAAGACCAAGTGGGTTTCCACATCCCTCGATATCACAATGTTAGATAGTTGGACTTGCTTCACACTGTCATCAGTATTAGCACCATTGTGCCCTTGAGAAGTGTCTAGTTCCAACTTTCCACATGTGGTTTGATGTCGAAATGGATGGGGGAGCGAAGGACATATGGTGAAGGGTGGCATGGACCTTGGTAAGCAGAGATTGAGCATGGAACAAAAGAGAGGATTAATGAGAGGCCTGTAACAAAAACTGTGCCCTGATCTAGTTTCCTCTGAGCTCATCCCTCTTTTTCATTAGACCCATCCTGATGCTTCAAAGTCCATACATACTTATCTCTCATAAATGCATGAATATTGTACATTCCACACTTCTAGAAATTGAATACACATTTCGTTGTCCACATGATAATTTCAGTGTCCTCCTTAAAAAGCTCTCATAGAACTCAATGAGGTCCTTGCAGTAGAAGCAGGATTGCCTTTTTTCGATCTATGACTGTGAGATTTCCAGCAACTTCCACTGGTACATCAGAATCTGGAATTTCATTCAAGGTCTAACGTTATTTTCCTGTATTTTTTCTCTTTTTTCCTTACTTATTGCCATCTGAGACCATCTTTTATTCCATATGCAGACTGATTTTCTAGAGAAGACCCTTGACCCAAATATCCTTATATTTAATGGATATGTGTGTACCTGAAACGTATCTCTACAACTTTCTCTGAGCCTTACAGGAGTCTGTAGAAGCAAGGCATGCTACGACTGCACACCATTCTCTGTGCAAATCACTCTCCCCTATTGCACTCAAGTAAAGCCCAACATGCTTTGCAGTGACCATATAGACAGCACAATGAAAACATACGATGAAGAATGCCATCTGTCATTGCTATTACTGACTGTGCCCACAGTAACTGTTATGTCAAAACGTTCACCACATTTTTCTGAAATACTTTCTAGTGTGTGCACAGTGTGAACATAAAAAACTGACTCTCATAATACTGTCCCGGTATTACTGCTAATCCACTGCACCCATTCAATTGATCCTAAATGGACTAGTATTCCTCACTGCCATTTTCCATATTTTGTCTATTCTGTTTACTGATATTTGGGGATACTCTCATCTGTAGCTATCTATTTATGAAAACATTGTGGCTAAAAAAAATGTGATAATGCAAGTCAGTTCTTTCAAACACAGAGTTTTATCAAACCTAAATCTAGAGACCTCTTTCCAAAGCTACCTAAATGTAGTTGGGGGATGAAACAAAGATTTTAACTCCAGATAAAATAAAATATGTGCAGCAGAGATGGAACTTTTACAGCACAGCTTTTTTTATATTTGGAAATGTCAGATCATTCAGTATTTTCAGTTCACATTTGGTATGAGCAGGCATAGTACCAACTTATGTTCAGGAAGTATATCTCACTCCTGCAAACACGTAGAAGATGGGCTTTGTAGAGAACAGAGTGTCAGCAATACAGAGTGTCAAATGTTAGACCTCCTGAACCACTTAATCAGTACTTTCTTGGACCTGTCAACATTTCAGCAGGACTTTATTAAGATTCTGCCATCCTGCCACTCAGTGGCACTCACCAGGGCCCTCTAGAGGCCTGCCTTTATCACTAAATTTGAAGGTGTACACTTCTACACCTTGCTTTGCCAGTTACACTTTGCATTCCAATTCAGATTTCAACTCTACAGTCCTGATGCATCATGGTCTATGTAGTTCTCTTTCTCTTCAGACCCTCTCTAGATCACCTCCTGGTGGTGGTTTCTTGTTCGGTAGATTTGTTCCCCGATCCTGTGGATACTTTGAACCCTTTATGCCTATATTCTGGACCCTTCTCCATGTTTGTTTTAAACCAGACTCTGTTATAGGTTTTCATATTCCCTGTCTTGTAACTCCTGGTTTCCTTGGTCTTCCTTCTTACAATCTCAGTCCATCCTTCCCTTCATTGGTGGTTCCCTGATTCCCTGCACCTGGTCAAGTCCTTGCACCTGGCTTTATCCCTGCTCCTGTGCTCATTCCCTGAGCCTCCAGCTAGTTCAACCATGTAGGGGAAGTGCCTCAGGGTGCAACTGTATTCTTTTGAGTCCTATGTTCCTGCTGCTATCATTAAAGGCTTGTCCTTTGATTCTCTTTCAGTTTTCTCTGAACCTATTTACCTGTTTTAGGCTGTTTTGCAGTATCTGTTTCTGTCTCTTGTTTATCTGCATCTCTGTTCCTGTGTTAGCCATTGATCATAGTCTGATGTCTGCACTCTTCTTGATCTGGCCTGTTATATGCAGATTCCTTGCCTTGTGTTTTGAGTTCCTGTTCGTCTACATGTTTCTATCTTCCTTTGTTTGACTGCGGATCTTTCTTAGCTTTTTCTGACCATGATTCAAGTCCTGCTTTTGCCTGTGCTGAGTTTCTGTTTTGGTGTTCTGTGTTCTGTTCCCTGTTCTGTTTTGTATTGTTATTGTTATACTGATTTTCATTGCATTCAAGGATTCCAGTTACATTCCAAGGCTTGCGCCATTGGCACAGAGAAACATCCAGTGAACTTTCTTCATAGAAGATGCTGGGTATCTCCCATAACACAGCGAGATTAATCTGCTTCTGTCTGTCATATAAGATCTTTTTACCAGATAGAGAGATAATTTCCGAGGAGCAGACAAGCTAGCATTTATGATAGTTTGTCTATCATTTCCCTGCTTTACATTCCTGTTGTGTGTACTTGTGTTTTGCCCACAGACGCCCACTGCCCTATTCACAGAATGTTCCAACCTGCTTCAGTCCTCTGTTTCTGTACTGCTTCCCTTCCAGCCTTCTGATACTCTCTTGTTTGTATTCACTTTAGAGACCACACATGAACCCAGTATCTAGTCTCACCCAACTAGTGCTCTGACTGATCACCCAGATAGTACCCTGCGTGACACCTGACAGACAGTCTTGTTCCCCAGAGTGCAGCCCTGATGCTTGAAGTCTGCTTTGTTCCTCAGAGGGGTGTCCTGCTGTTACCAGAGAACTGCCATGCTGCTTGAGCCCTCCTTTTTCCTAAGAGGTTTATCCTGCTGCTTGTGGCCTGCCTTGTTTTCCAGAGAACTGCCCTGCTGTTTGAGGTTTGCCCTTATCTATGAGAAGGAAGACCAGGCCTGCTCCTTTCATCCCAGGCTAGCTTGAGTGACTCCAAGAGTCAGTTGACTGATCTCCTGTTCTGAGCAACAGGAACACAACAAGCTCCAGAGGCCTCCCCGCGTCTGCCCAGCTGACCTGCTGCACTGGACCTGTTTGGACCTGCAACTGGACTGCGTGAGCTCCGCTGGCTTCGACTAGCATGAAAAAGTGTCTCCCCAAGTCATGGACCTTTGACTGGCATCAGTCGAGCTCCTCCTGTCAAGAAAGATGAACTCATTAAGATTTGGGCTCCTTGTGGCCTCTTCACTGTGATTTTAACTCTTCAGGCTGTACTTTGAGAAAAGTAACTTTTTCAGCTGGACTAACCTGGTCCCTGTATCCAGCCTGTGGTGCATTAACTTTGGACTGAACTTGTAACTTTCACTGATCTAGCACGGCCAGTTGCCTCGAGTTGTGCTTTGTGCTCTTAGGCACTGTATCTACTTAAAACTTTGAAATTGCATATCTCTAGTTCTAGTGATTGCATTTTTGATGTGTGCTTCATAAATAATTAACTCAATGCCTCTAAGTTGGCCTTGACTGTATTCGTGCCTAACTAGCAGAGGGTTAGGCACAGGTTAATTTAGTGTATTTTGTGGTTCACCCTGACAAGGATTGTGGTTATTGATGGAGTGGGGCTTTCACCTCCCTCAACCAATAACTCAATTTCTTACAGAAATGAAATATCCTGATTAATTTATTCTAAATATAATCTACAGACACACCAATTAAAATCTTCCCTACACTGACCAACCACCGTCTTCGCAACTTTGTGGCTATACCATATCATACAAGATTTTGTTCAGGGTAACACATTTGGATAATCTATATTATTTTAAATCGCAAGTACAGCGCACATTCAAAAGAGTTATGTGTTCTTTAATGTCTCTTTCATCAAAGGAACAGGAGCTGCCCGTGCAGGAAGAGCGGTGGGGCAGACTCAACAGATGAAGACGAGGGAAAATTAAATATGTATTTAATTTAAGCTTGTTGTGATCAGTTGAGTCCCCCCCCAATCCCCCATGCTCTTACCTGCACAGGACCCCCGGCAAAGGAAAGTTACTGATGAGTCAAGTCAAGGAAAAGTTGTCATATATTGTATATGAAGGGAGCATTCTGCTCTTCTTTCGGCATCATGAGCTAATTAGCTCCCTGTCAGGTTGTTCATTCCTTGCCCAAGAGAGTCTTGGTGTGATATTTCCAAGCAAGTGTTTTACAAGGTGGAGAGGTTAATTCTCTTTCGTTAATTAAATGTGTTGGGTATTGGGCCACATGACAAACTAAGGGCCATATGTATCAAAATAGAGTATTGAGAATCTCAAATTGCGATTTTCAGCGAATTGCAATTTGAGAATCGCAAAATTCAATGTATGTGGGATTTGGGGCCATATGTATGAAGCCAATTTGCGATCGCAAAATCTGAAATTCACAGAATGTCAGTGTTTGCAATCGCAAATTAGCAGTGTGCAATGTAGCTCGCAAAACCCCCCTTGCAAAATAAGGAATCACAAATTTTGTGAGTCCCTGTTTGGCGATTGCATGTAAGGAATCGCAAATTGTGTTTCCTTATATGCAATGTAAGAAGCACAAAAGAAAGTGCGATTAGGCCTTAAGGAATCGCAAATTACCACCAACTTCAAGTTGGTGGTAAATTGCGATTTCACTTAAAAATTCACTATTTAGCATTTTCTTAAAGTGCAATGTGGCGCACATACATGACCCACATATATTGCATTTTGCGATTCTCAAATTGTGAATCGCTGAAAATCGCAATTTGAGAATCGCAAAACTCTATTTTGATACACATGGCCCTTGCTAATAATTTTGCCAATCCCATATATTCCATATTTGCGGATCGCAAATTGAGATTCGCAAATAAGGAATACCTTCCCATTCATTCCTATGATCAAAGAGGCCCATAGGAATGAATGGGAAGGCATTCTCAATTCCCGATTACCAATTAGAGAATCGCAAATTGAGAGTGTAATTTCAAGGGTGTCAGGGTGTCAAAATAACACACTGTTGCTCCCCTGAAATGTGCATGTGTGCAAATGTGGCACACATACATGCCCTAATGGCACTTTAAAAAAATGCAAAATAGTGAATTTTTAAGTGAAATCGCGATTTACCACCAACTTGAAGTTGGTGGTAATTTGTGATTCCCTGAGGCCCAATCGCACTTTCTTTTGTGTTTCTTACATTGCATTTAAGGAATCGGAATTTGCGATTCCTTACATGCAATCGCAAAATAGGTCATTGCAAAATTTGCAATTCCTTATTTAGCAAGGAGGTTTTGTGTGCTACATTGCACACTGCTAATTTGCGATTGCAAATGTTGAAATTCTGTGAATTTCTGCGTCTGCGATCGCATATTGGCGTCATACATATGGCCCTAAATCATATCTGTCTGTAATTGACAATTTAGAGTGAAATGCTTGCCATAAAGAAAATCAGATGTAGTATTTTAAATGTAATTTCACCTATTTGTTACAATTACTTTCATCAGATGTATAATGTCTCTGGAACTGAACACAGTGACATGACAGATAGATAAAGAGTTCAGATCAAGGACCAATTAGCAGTGCAGAAAGGACTGGAGGAGTTTTTATTAATCAGCATTACTGGCAAACAGCTGCAATGTAAGAAGACATTTCCACAACTGAGAGGCAGTAATCCTGAACTCTCTCCTGCCACATCTTGCTTTCTTAGGGTTTTAAATAGAGACAAAGTGATTGATCAAAGTTAATGCATAGGGATATACAGAAAGTTGGGGTCTAGTCCAAATGTTGGGCCTGAGAGGTAGATGGCCTCCTGCATGAGGGAATGTGCCTTGAACTATATCTGAGCCTTCAACGGAAGTCTATATATGGAACAGTGTGCTTCCAGCAAGTGGCAATACTTCCAAAGGTCAGACATCAGCTGATCATACTTAGAATGCATTGAGGTTTACCTGTGTTTAACTATAATTTTAGAAGACCCAAATATCTCAAATTATCATAGGCCACTTAAGCTAATGGGAGAAGGTGCTTCTCTAACTCATCACAGAGTAGGGTGGGGTTAGTGAGACCTGCTCATCTCACACCACTCGATGATGAGTTAGGGAAGGGTGAGTGAAGTATCAGTGATAGAAAGTTAGCCCTGGTCACTTTGGTGCTTAAACCTGAAGTGCCCAGGGCTGATTTTATCAATGATGCTAATAGTAGTGTGATGAGGGGATGGTAATACCTACCCATCTGCTAGAAGACATATTTCTAAGGTTATTCTGCTCCATTTGGCAAAGGTAATAGAGAGCAAGAGCCTTTTAACCAGCTTTGGGGAACACTCTGATACGACTATGAATACATCTTTGCGGTGTTCTGAGCACTGTTCCCATAAAGCTCGCCGGCTTACCTTTAAAATGCATTCCATTCCCAAACCTGCTTTTTTATTTTTACTTATAATGGAGTCTATCCGATATGACAGAATAACAAACACAACAGTATAATGAGGGCATCGCAGATCCTGCTATCTGGAGAAAACAAAGCGCGTTTTATCTGCAGGGCACATTCTGTAACATTGAGGAGATTAAAAATCACAGCAGTAAACACATTTATAGATTGAGTTTTTAGATTAAATTGTGTGCTTAGTTCATGGTTTGCTGAACGTCTAATAAATTGAACATCTATGATTTGTGGTGGAGGGATAATAGCTAGATAAGTTCAGGAAACCTTGCCTCAAATATTAAAAAAATAAATAACTGAAGGGGCAAATGGTCTGCCTTGAATTATTGGAGGCATGAATTATTTAGCAAGATGATTACATCCACTCCTAAAAGCTGAACTATCTTTGTGGCAAGGTTGATACAGAGTATTGCACCGATTGCATTCATTTTAAATTGAGTGTTCTACTTGTGCACTGATCTTCCTCCAGAACACTATGTGAATCATAGAAGGACCTTTTGAAAACAAAGTATAATGCCATTGAGTTAAAAGCTGTTGAAAAACCGTGTTACAAGTACAGTTGTGCAGGATTTACTACATAAGTCTTTGAAAATTACAGCGTTTTTAGAGATTCTAAGCAATATATCAGACCTGTAAAAAGGAGGCATAAAGTAAATGGAATCAAATGCCGGCAGGATAAAATAGTCAAAGCTTATTTGTGGAAATGGTGATGGACAGCATTTTATTGGTGAAGCTGTTGCATGTATCACATCTACATTCGAGGAGGTATTCTTCACTGATGTAAACCCACTTTAGAAGCAAACTGTTAACCTTTCAACAAAGAGTCAATATGCAGCAAGAACCTGTTTTTGAGCATTGTATTCTTGAAATGTTGTATTACATTGAAAAAAAGTAAGAATATTGCTAGAAAAGATGTCCTGCCTGACACCACAAGAGGTCCCTGGATTTATTTTTCATCACTCTCCTTTTTTTTTTTTTTGATTTAGGAAAACTTTTATTAAAATATAAAAAAACGTAGAATAGACATCTGGCTTTCTGATGTACAGTACAAAATGTGGTATGCTTCGCCTTCGTATTCTCCGAGAGAGAGAGGAGAAGAAAAAGGAAAAAGGAATAAAGAGAGAGGGGGGGGGGGGCTAGTTGTATGTCCTTTGCTGGGGTCTCGTCAGCTGTGCATCTAGGAGCTCCCGCATCTCTTCTTTTGGGTTGTGTTCTTTTTTTTTTTTTTTTTTAAATATCTTTATTGCATTTTATCTTTTATGGTACTTTAGTCTACAAGCATCGATACACATCACTTTGGCAACAATATCACTTGTTCCATAACACTATACATATAAATCAAAACATTTCCTTCACTTTGCTTCAGTGTCGTCCATGTCTGGGGTATAAGGTTGCACATGCGTATACAAATCTCTTTGGGCTCCTGCGGCCCGCACATTCTGTCATCTCCAGTGGAAGGCCACAGTGAAGGTGCTTAGTACGCCTCTCCATGGCAGCAAGAGTAATGCGTAAGAACATCAATGTATGCAGATAAATGCAGTTCACATTTGGCTCCAACTCTTGAATTGCCTCATATAACGTGTCATAAGCAAATAGATCAAAATACATGCAAATGTCAAGTCTGTGCACTAGATATTATTTTCGATAAGAATTCAACTGCATCCAACAACAGTAAATGATAAATCAAAACAAAAGAGACATCATATAACCGCGGGTGTATGTATCAAGTGTCTAGTGTGTCATCTGGGTGAAGACGGGGTCAGACTACCGTGCAAGTATAGTGTGTGGGCTGCTACTTTAGTTTTCTATGCAATTGTATGGTTGTGGGGGTAACGCATGGCAGGAGCTACTTCTGTGTGGTGTTTTTCGGGAATGTGAGGTTATTGCCCAGCCCAGCAATTGCAGTTGGGGTGGCATGTAGAGACAGCGCTGTATCAGCATCTAGGTGGCTCAGTAGTTGTCAGGTGCCGATCGTTGCACAGGGGGGTATCTGCAGCGTGGCATTAGAGCATGTGAGAGTTCTAAGCATTTCATCCCAGGTCTGCGCAATGGGATACTTTCGCAACCCTGCCGTTTCTTCCGTGTGTAGGGTGGTGCCCTCCGCCCATACCGAGACTTCAAGGGATGTCACCCAATCTGATACCTCTGGTGGGTCCTTGTGCTTCCACCTCTTAGTTATGAGTTGCTTTGCTGTTACGAGGCCGAGGTCAAGAAACCTGGAGCCTACCTTGTTGGCCTTGGTTCTCTTGTAAAGCCCCAGGATTCAGACCTCCCACGTGGAAGGTATCTCACTGTTAGTGCAATTGACGAGTGTTTCCAATATCGCACACCAATAGTGTAAAAGCAGGGGACAGGACCACAGCATATGTAATAGATCAGTGCCTAGGAGAAGACACCTTGGGCATTCAGAAGTGTTGATGTTAAAATACTTATTAAATTTGTCTGGTGAAAGATACGCCCTGTGTAATATGTAAGTTTGTATGAGTTTCAATCCTGAATTTCACGGTATGAATTTCACGGCACTAGCTATTACGCGCTCCCACTCTTTATAAGTCCAGGGACGGCCTCTGTCTTCTGTCCAATATGTGCGGAGTCTCTGCAATGGCTTCAATACATGAATGAGCAGGGTTTTTACCAGCCAATGTCTCACATGCAATCCCTCCCCATTACGTGCAGGTACTGTAATAACTGATGTGTCGGCGGCTCATTGGTCATGTCACCCCACGCTAGTGTGAACATTCGCATAATGGCTGCGTGTAGAAGAAACTGGCCCACTGGTAAACCATTTCTGCCGTCAGCATACAAGTCTCAAAGTGTCTCCACTCCCACTTCAACCCAGGGTGTCCATGTCATGTCAGTTACAGGGCCTCTGCCTCTGGGCATCCCGAGAAGCGGCAGTACCGGGGTATATGGGATTGTGTCTTTTGTGAGGTGAAGGCTTCTCCTGAAACACCTGTGAGCCAACTCAACATGTATTTGTGTTGGGCAAGGAGTTTTTCCTAGCGGGTGAAACAATCCACATATCTGGGCCTGCGCCCAGACTGTGTTCTTGATTGCCGTATCCACCAGATTCTTGCCACTTAGCCACTTTCCGACCCACTGTAATTGCGCAGCTAAGCAATATAGTTCCAGGTGAGGAACTGCTAAGTCGCCACATTCCGGGGGTGAATATAGTTTCTGCAGAGCTATGCTGGGCCGCCCCGCATTCCAAATCAAGCCATGGAGTAACCCCTCCATTTCTCTAAAGAGCTTCTCTGGGACATACGCCAGAAGATTCGCAAAATAATATAAAAACCTGGATAGTACCATCATTTTAGTTAAGGTGACACAGCTTATCACATTGAGTGGCAGGGCTTCTGGAATTGCATCTATTCTCTGATTGAGGAGACGGCGCGAACCAGATTACCCTCCAATAAATCTGTTGGGGACCTGTATATATATATTCCTAGGTATCTGAACGCGGTCGGATACCAATTAAGTGTGGTTCAGTTAATAATTATATCGGTTGCAGCTACGTCCTCACAGAAAGAGTAAGCGCCTGACTTAGCCCAGTTCACCCTGAGGCCCGATACCGCCTCTAATCTACAGAACAGTGCTGATATCTCCGGCGGCACAGCATGAAGATCTCGTATATAAAATAACAGGTTGTCCGCAATAACAGGTCGGCCGCTGGTCCCCTGCGGCCACTGAGTCCTCTGTGGCCCCGCCCCCTGAGAGCTCACTGCCCATTCCCTGCCCTCGCCTCCCGCCTCCCAGCTGCTCCTCCCTCTCACCTCCCCATATATGCCGGCCTCACGGTGACGAGACCCTACTAGGTAGGTCGCTCCCCCTCCGCACAGCACCGCCTGTGTCTCCCTGCCCCAGCTGCCACTGCTGAGGATGTTCAAGGCCCTCCACCACCCACAGGCTACCACCTGTGCCTCATCCCTGGTGGCCAGTGGTAGGCCGTAGGTAGGCTTGTTCATCCTCCACTTTATTGCTTAATTGATTTGCCTGTCTTTTCACTGTTGTGTCTGTGACTGCTGTTATCTGTCTTCCCCCACTGCCTGTACATGGTCCGTGCCCCCTTTTCTTCCATCTGTTCCCCTCTCTGTCCCCGAGCTCTCTCTGCCCGGTGTTTCCTTCTGTACCCCTCACTGCCCCGTGTCCCTGCCCGGTTTTCCATTCTGTTCCCCTCACTGCCCCGTGTCCCTGCCCAGTTTTCCCTTCTGTTCCCCTCGCTGCCCCCGTGCCTCTCTGCACGTTCTGTCGTCTGTTCTCAGCTGCCCCTGTATTTCTGTATTCTGTATTTTGCCTCTGTACCACTCGTTTTTCTGGTATTTTTGTGCCCTTTTTGCCTTCTGTGCCACTCGTTTTTCCCTCGTTTTTGTGGTCCCTTTTGCCTTCTGCTCCACTAGTTTTTTTTGCCCGTCTGCCTTCTGTGCTACTTGTTTTTCCCTCATTTTTGTGCCTCATTTGCCTTCTGTTCCACTCGTTTTTTGTGCCGTTCTGCCCTCTGTTCCACTGTTTTTTTGTGCCCTTCTTCCTCTGTGCCACTCGTTGTTCCCTCGTTTTTTGTGCCCTTCTGCCTTCTGCTCCACTCGTTTTTTGTGCCCTTCTGCCGCTGTTCCGCTCGTTTTTTTCTGTGCCATTCTGCTCTCTGTGCCACTAATTTTCCCCTTGCTTGTGTGCCTGTTTTGCCTTATGTTCCACTCGTTTTTTGTGCCCATCTGCCCTCTATTCCACTCTTTTTTTTAGTCCTTCTGCCCTCTGTGCCACTCATTTTTCCCTCGTTTTTTGTGCCCTTCTGCCCTCTGTTCCATTTGTTTTTGGGCCCTTCTGCACTCTGTTCCACTCGTTTTTCCCTCATTTTTGTGCCCTTCTGCCCCATTTTTTTTGTGCCCTTCTGCCCTCTGTGCCACTCGTTTTTACCTCGTTTTTTGTGCCCTTCTGCCTTCTGTTCCACTCAGTTTTTGTGCCCTTCTGCCCTTTGTGACACTCATTTTTCCCTTGTTTCTGTGCCCCTTTTCCCTTCTGTTACCTTCGTTGTCCCTCACCACCCTCGCCTTTGCGTCCCCTGCTGCCCCACCCCCTGACTGCCCACTGCCCATTCGCTGCCTCCGCCTCCCGCCTCCCACCTGCTCCTACCTCCGACCTCCTCATATATGCCGGCCGCTGCACGGCCGCGTTGCAGGGCCTAAGGCAAGCACGTCTGCGCCCGTCCGTGCCTGGACCGCGCCCAGTGCCAGAATCCCTGACCACCGCACCCACCACCACGGCCGCTGCCACTACGACGCCAGCACTCTGCACGCTCTCAACTCCGGACGGAGCCACTCTAGCTTCAAGGCCGCCCTAAAACGCCAACACGGCCCCTTCACCTGACAGAACTGCAGCTACACTAGCCTCAGAGCTGACGAACCACCCACCAAGAAAGACCCCAACCACCTCCGATGCATACTACTGAACACCCGCTCCGCACGCAAGCATGTCGTCGAGCTCTGGGACCTGCTCGGCACAACATCCCCGGACATCACCTTCCTGACAGAGAGCTGGTTTAACAACTCCTCCACACCCGACATCGCCATAGCCATCCCAGACAGCTACAAGATCACCCACGGAGACCGCACCAACTGAGTCGGAGGAGGAATCGCCATCGTCCACAAGAACAGCATCAGGGTCTCGAATAGCACCGACGACGTGCTTAGCACCGCCAAAAACATACATTTCCAGATCCACACAGACCCTAACTCCACCCTTAGAGGCACCCTCATCTACCGACCCCCTGGACCCCGCCCCCAGTTCAGCGACTCCATCGCTGACTTGATCAACATGCACGCCCTGACCTCCACCGACTACATCCTCCTCGGAGACCTGAACTTTCACCTTGAGAACAACAACGACAGCAACTGCACAACCCTGATCGATAACCTTGGCAAACTTGGACTGAAGCAACTCGTCACAACACCCACCCACTCTGCCAGCCACACACTCGACCCCGTCTTTTCCTCAAGCCTGCACGTCTCCATCAGCCACACCACCAAACTCCTCTGGACTGACCACCGCTGCATCCACTTTGCCTTCCAGAAACCCACCACACACCACCGCACCCAACAGATCCCCCGCTGCTGCTGGAGCAAAATCACCAAAGACCAACTACATGTAAACCTCGCTCTCAGCCCCCCCACCGAACCCTCCAACACCGACGACGCTGCCCACAGCCTCAGACGCTGGATCGAGGACTGCGCCAACACTGTCTCCCCGCTGAAGAAACCGCCACAGAGACACCAGAAAGAGGGCCAGCTGGCTCACCCCAGAACTCCTAGCCTCCAAGCAAGCCTGCCGGAAACTAGATAAGAAATGGCACAGTGAACAAACTCCGGATAGCCATGCAGCACACAAGGACACTATCCGCAACCTCCACCACCTCATCAGGGCGCCAAGAGGACCTCCTTCAAAGACGGCCTTGATAACAATGCACACAATAGCAAGGAGCTCTTCAACATTGTGAAGGAACTCTCCAACCCCAACTCCAACACCACCGACATCCCGTCGTCGCAAGCCCTGTGCGACTCCCTCGCCACTTTCTTCCACCGTAAGATGGCAGACATCCATGACAGCTTCAAGATCCAGACAGCCCCAACAGACAGCAACACAACAGACCCTCCGCACACCATCGACCACGACCCCCTGCTAGCCTGGGCCAGCATGAGCATTGATGACACCATCAAGACCATGCCCACAATCCACTCCGGCTCTCTGTCAGACCCATTCCCGCACCACGTCTTCAACAGAGGAAGCAGTTCCATCGCACCCCACCTGCACAATGTCATCAATCTCTCCCTCGAGACCGCGACCTTCCCAGAGATCTGGAAACATACCAAGATCAACGCCCTACTCAAAAAACCTAAAGCAGACCCAAGAGACCTCAAGAACTTCCGGTCCATCTCTCTGCTCCCTTTCCCGGCCAAGGTCATCGAGAAAACCGTCAACAGACAGCTAAGCCGATACCTTGAGGAAAAAAGAATCCTGGACCCTTCCCTGTCAGGGTTCCGCAGCAACCACAGTACTGAGACTGTCCTCATCGCCTCCACTGATGGCATCAGGACCCTGCTGGACAACGGTGAGACCGCAGTACACATACTTCTAGACCACTCTGACACCTTCGACACCGTCTTCCACCGCACACTACGCGCACACCTCCACGCCACAGGGATCTGAGACAAGGCTCTGGATTGGACCGCCTCCTTCCTCTCCAGCAGAACCCAGAGCGTCCGCCTACCCTATTCCGTTCCAAAGCCTCTGAGATCATCTGCGACGTAGCCCAGGGATCCTCCATCAGCCCGTTCAACATTTACATGGCCCCGCTTGCACACGTAGCCCGACAGCACAACCTCAACATAATCTCCTATGCCGACAACAATCAGCTGATCCTCTCCCTCACCAAGGACCCCATTACCGCCAAAGCCAACCTCCATGAAGGAATGAAGGCCACCTCCGACTGGATGAAGTCTAGCCGCCTGAAGCTGAACTCGGACAAGACGGAGGTCTTCCTCCTCAGCTCCAACACTTCAGCCTGGGACGACTCCTGGTGGCCGACAGCACTGGGGGCAGCCCCGACACCCACCGACCACGCACGCAGCCTGGGAATCATCCTCGACTCAATACTCTCAATGACCAATTAAGTCAACACCGTCTCCTCCTGTCGGGATTGAAAGCAGCACAAGAACACGCATGCGCCACTAACCTGAATCCGATGGCCAGCAGAGACGATATGATGATAGTCCTCCCAACTCCCCTCTGCACAATACCCAATAAAGCAGTTGTCACCAATATCGGAGTATGTACGGAAGGGCGCCGTGAGGTGTACTGGCAATGGGGTGTCTGATGCTCCCTTTGTGCTCTGATCGGGATATACCCGCAAAGTCACTGGTATCGATATACTGCAGGGGGAGGAGAAGACAGAGAGGAGAAGATAAGTACCATAGCCTGTGATTGCCTGAACTCCCTTCCCCTCTGCCGCTAAACTCACCGACTTCTCCACACCTGATGCCGTGAATAAACCAAGATACTGTTTATGACACGGTGTAATCCCCTGGTTTCCTCAGGATTGGGGCAGCTCTTAGGCTTCACCCTTGTCTGTGCCCACAACAGAAGATAGATAGGTATGTTGTCGTAAGTAGCTTTATTGAGCAAGAATTGGCTACACACGCGTAAGAATACTCAAACTAGTAAGGCAAAACCACTGCCCTAGCAAGGTCTTAGATTCCAACCGTCCTCTGCATGAATGCCGGTCCCGACATTCTCCAACAGAGGACCCAGTGCTAAGCAGTGGCCGACAATGCCACTCGAGTTCAATCTGATGGTGTATTCCCACAGATCGTCCTCCGCATGATTGTCGGTCCCGACACTCCCCAACGGAGGGCAAGCACACTTGTGTGAAGGGCTTCTTGAGGCACCCTTGTCCTCACGCTCAAAACACTTGAGCGGGGACAGCGGCAATGACTTAGCAGCCTTAGCGTCTCTCACGCTCGATAAACCCTCGAGCGGGGACAGCGGCAATGTCTTAGCAGCCTTAGCGTCTCTCACGCTCGATAAACCCTCGAGCGGGGACAGCGGCAATGTCTTAGCAGCCTTAGCGTCTCTCACGCTCGATAAACCCTCGAGCGGGGACAGCGGCAATGTCTTAGCAGCCTTAGCGTCTCTCACGCTCGATAAACCCTCGAGTGGGGACAGCGGTAAAGTCTTGGCTGCCTGAGCATCTCTCACGCTCGATACACCCTCGAGCGGGGACAGCGGAAATGTCTGGGCAGCCTGGGCGTCTCGCTCGCTCGATAAACCGTCGAGCGGGGACAGCGGAAATGTCTGGGCAGCCTGGGCGTCTCTCTCGCTCGATAAACCCTCGAGCGGGGACAGCAACAAGAGATTCAGAAGCACTCGGCTTCCTTTCTGCTCGATAACCCTCGAGCGGGGACTGGGGCAAGGAAACAAGGAAGGAGGAGCGTTTCGTGCCTCACGCTCTCTCGAGCTGGGACGGGAGACTCCAGGGACAGCGGCGGATGCTTCACGGCTTACCCGTACTGGCGGCTTGCTGTCAGTATCCTCGGGTCGTCGTTGGTGCTCTCCCTCTGAACGTCTCGGGGAATGGTTCTGCCTCTGGAAACTCGAAATATCCGACGCCGAGTCCCGCCACCGCTGTTTGTTTTAAGGCGGCGTCAGCTTCCGTCGCGCGCGGTGCCCTCCTGGGTAATGTAGTTCTTGTGGAGGGCGTCGCGGGATTTGTAGTTCGGTGAACGGATCGCTCCGATTGCGGGACTGAACCGCGGGACTGAACCGCAGTGTCCTAACAGCACATCCCTCTCCCTTCAGGGCCCCACCGCCGGACCAGGCTTGTCTGGATGTTTCTTGTGAAAAGCGGAGACCAATCGAGGCGCACTGATCCCTGAGACAGGCTCCCACGACTGTTCCTCCGGCCCATAACCTTTCCACGCAACAAGGTACCAGAGACGGCCCCTGCTCCACTTGGAATCCCTGATGCACTCCACCTCGTAGTCGAGATCAGCATCTACAGCCACCGGCGCAGGCCTGGCTCCCCTTGCCACGACGGAGGGTTTGAGGAGGGACACGTGGAACACCGGGTGGATTCGCATGCAGCCCGGCAGGTCCACTCGCACGTTCACAGGGCTAAGACACTCCTTGATGCGATACGGCCCGATGAACCGTGGGCGGAACACGCTCTGTTTCCGAAACCTTAGGTTCTTTGAGGACACCAAAACGTAATCCCCCACCTTGTACAGAGGGCTTGGCCGCCGACGCCTGTCCGCCGAGGTCTTGTAGGCTTTCTTGGCATTCTCCAAACACCTCTTAGCGCCCCCGATCGTTTCCTTGATGTGGGCGACTCGTCTGTTGGTTTCGGGAATGCCCACCATAGTGGCTGGGTGCACCAGAGGAAGGAACCGGGGATGGTGTCCGTAGTTGCTGTAAAATGGCGACACTCTCGTTGAACTGTGAGTGGCATTGTTGTATGCGATTTCAGCTAGCCATAGTTTGCCAACCCATTCTTCCGTGCCCATATCGACGAAACAGCGAAGGTATTGTTTGAGCGTCTGGTTGAGGCGCTCGGTTTGGCCGTCCGTCTGGGGGTGATAGCTGGTTGACAAGGCGGAAGTGACATGTAAGGACGAACACCAGGTTTTCCAAAATCGCGCCGTGAACTGCGATCCACGGTCCGACACGATCACACCGGGCAGACCATGGACCCTTACCACTTCTTTCAGAAGCGTGATGGCCAATTGGCCTGCTGTTGGCACTCCTTTGCAGGCGATGAACCTACCCATCTTTGTGAGGTAGTCGATGACCACGAGGATGGCGGTACACCCCTGGTCCTTGGGCAGCCCCACAATGAAATCCAAGGAGATGTTATCCCACGGTCTCGTGGGGGTTGGAAGAGGTTGTAGGAGTCCCTGAGGACGGCCGTGGTCTGACTTCATGGATGCGCAGACTGTACATGAGGTGATCCACCGACGGATGTCAGCCCTCACTGATGGCCACCAGAATTGTCGTACTATGCAGTCCACCGTCTTTCTCAGTCCAAAATGACCCGCACAAGGCGATTCGTGACACCACCGGTATGCCTGTTTCCTCAGTATTTCTGTTGGTACCAGAACACAGTGGCCTTTCACTGGGATACCATCCTTGACCTGCCACTCTACGTGTCTTTGAAGCCAGGTCCTCCATTTGAACGAGTTGATACCGCTTTGGATCCCACGAAGGAAGGCCCCGGGTTGTATTGCTCCAACCACCACACTCGGGTTTATGATGGCCTTGATGGTCGGTGAGGGAGGGCCATCGTCCGTGGACTGTCTCGACAGAGCATCCGCTTTCCGGTTTTCAGAGCCCGGCCTGAAGATGATGGTAAAATGAAAACCAGAAAAGAACAGCATCCATCGTAGTTGACGCGGTGATAGTTGCCTGGCGGCCGTCATGAACTGGAGGTTCCTATGGTCTGTGTACACCTGAACCACTTGTCTGGCCCCCATCAGCAGGTGTCTCCATTCGGTGAAAGCGTCTTTTATGGCTAACAACTCCTTTTCGGCGACGTGGTAGTTGATTTCCGCAGGGTTCAGTTTCCTTGACATAAACGCCACAGGGTGAAGCATTCCAGACACCCCGTTCCTCTGAGAGAGGATGGCCCCTACCACCAGGTCTGATGCGTCCGCCTCCACGATGTACTGCTGCTCAGGGTCTGGATGAGCAAGCACAGGCGCCGACACAAAGGCGAGCTTCAATGCCTCGAACGCACCCTCTGCCTCAGTTGACCAAAGAAACACGGACGATTTCCTCAGGAGATGCGTGATGGGGGCTACCAGTCCAGAAAACCCCTCGATGAACCTCCTATAAAAGTTGGCAAAGCCAAGAAAGCTCTGTACCTCCTTAATGCTCTTAGGGGCAGGCCAGTCCACCACCGCCTTGACCTTCCTTTCCGCCATTGTCTGTCCTTCTGGGCTCAGCATAACCCCCAAGAACTCCACCGTTGATACGTGGAAGTCGCATTTGCTGAGCTTGCAGTAGAGCGAGTTCTCCCTCAGGATTCTTAGCACCGTCGCCACGTGCCTCTCGTGGTCTTCCAAACAGTCCGAGTAGACCAGGATGTCGTCTATGTATACGATGACGTAGACGTCCAAGATATCACGCAGCACGTCGTTCAGGAAGAATTGAAACGCCGCAGGAGCGTTGCAAAGCCCGAACGGCATCACTTTATACTCGAATAGTCCGAACCTCGTCTTGAAGGCGGTTTTCCACTCGTCTCCGCAGCGCATGCGGACAAGGTGGTACGATCCCTTCAGATCGAGCTTGGTGTATATGCGTGCCTTCTTGACTTGTTCCAGGAGCACGATGATAAGGGGTAGCGGATACCGGTTTTTGATCGTGATGGCTTTGAGCGCCCTGAAGTCCACACAAGCGCGGAGCTCTCCGTTTGCTTTCGGGATAAAGAACAGTGGCGAGGCCGCCGGTGACTTGGACGGCCGAATAAACCCTAGACGTAACATGGTATCCAGATAGGAGCGCAGATGGATGTTTTCGGGCTCAGACAGGGCATACAGCCTCCCACCCGGTATACTAGCGCCAGGAACCAGATCTATCTGACAGTCGTAGATCCTATGTGGTGGAAGCGTTTCTGCTTGTTTGTCATCAAACACGTCCCTGTATTCCTGGTACGCGTTGGGGAGGCACACTACCTTTTCTGCTGCTGTGGCCACCTCTTGTCCTGGTCTCAAGGTCTTGGCCGGAGGGCCTGAGGACCCACCACAGAAGCGGGCACAATACGAGGAGTCCATGCTCAGTACAAGGGATTCCCAATCGATGGAGGGGTTGTGTTTCTTAAGCCATGGCAGTCCTAGGATGACACCATACTGAGGCGCACAGATGACGTTAAAGTCTAATACCTCCTGGTGTCTTTGTTCGTAAACCACCTCCAAATCCCCGGTGTGTTGACTGATGGGACCAGATAATAAACGTCGCCCGTCCACCGCGAAGACTTCTTCTGGAACTTCATACCGCAGTAGTGTCACCCCAAGTCGTTGAGCCTCTTTCTCATCCATGAACACCCCCGTGGCTCCTGAGTCAATCATAGCAGAGACCGAAACCCACTCGTTTCGTACTTTCAGATGCAGGGGTATGAACATGTGTTTGGGACTGGATGTGGCATGTATCTGTGCTGAAGGTATGGAACCATGACTCCGGGAATCCCCTTCCCTGTTCCGGGAGTCCTCTAGTTTTCCGCCCCTTTCTCCGCTGAAGCAGCGGACAAGCGGTTGGGGCGAGGTCGTCCGGATCTCGGTTTCGCGGGGCACTCTCGGACGTAATGCCCTTTCTTCCCGCAGTATAAACATAGCCCTTGCTTCCTTCGAGACTCTTTTTCGGTGGCGGTAAGGCTGGCTCTAACCGCACCTATGTCCATGGATTCAGCACGATGCGCCGGTGTCGAGTCTGGTGTAATCGGTTGGCTGCCTGTGAGTGGTGCCTTGTCTTTCTTAGGTCCTCCCCCACGACGTTCGCTCAACCTATGATCCAACCTAAGTGCCAGACTGATCAAGTCCTCGCACTGGACTGGCTGGGGGTCGATCTGTGCGATGACGTCCTTCAGTTCTTCGCTCAATCCCTGGTGGAAGAGCGCGATTTGTTTCGCGGGGGGCCACTTGGTTTCCGCCACAAGGCGCCGAAAAGCATTCAAGTAGTGGACTAGCCCCGCATTGCCTTGTTTGAGTGCGAGTAGTTCTCTATCGGCTGTGTATGAGTCCGCTCTCCGGTCAAACACCTTTACGAATTCCTCTTGGAATGAGTCCCAATCATACAACAGCGGATCGTCCCTGCTAACCAAAGGCACAGCCCATTGAGCGGCGTTCCCTGCTAAGTATGATATCATGAATGCCACTCTGGCCTGGTTCGTGGGAAACGATTTTGGCTTGCAAGAGAAGTGTAGGGCTACCTGGGTTATGAAGACCTGGACGGTATTGGGATCCCCACTGTACCGTTCTGGTGTGGCCAGTGGAATAGCCACAGGCATTTCCACGACGACGGCCGCTGTTTGTCCTGTATGTGATGTTCCGGCGTTAAACGGATTCCTCTGTTGGGTATCCATCCTGGCATGCAGGTCAGCCGTTTCTTGGCGTGATGCGGTGAGTTCGTTCTGTACGTCCAACAAGGCGGCCAGCACGTCTTCCATTGAGGCCATGACACCTCACCCAACCGGGAGGATGATTGTTATGTCAGGTCGGATATTATGTAATCCCCTGGTTTCCTCAGGATTGGGGCAGCTCTTAGGCTTCACCCTTGTCTGTGCCCACAACAGAAGACAGATAGGTATGTTGTCGTAAGTAGCTTTATTGAGCAAGAATTGGCTACACACACGCAAGAATACTCAAACTAGTAAGGCGAAACCACTGCCCTAGCAAGGTCTTAGATTCCAACCGTCCTCTGCATGAATGCCGGTCCCGACATTCTCCAACAGAGGACCCAGTGCTAAGCAGTGGCCGACAATGCCACTCGAGTTCAATCTGATGGTGTATTCCCACAGATCGTCCTCCGCATGAGTGTCGGTCCCGACACTCCCCAACGGAGGGCAAGCACACTTGTGTGAAGGGCTTCTTGAGGCACCCTTGTCCTCACGCTCAAAACCCTTGAGCGGGGACAGCGGCAATGACTTAGCAGCCTTAGCGTCTCTCACGCTCGATAAACCCTCGAGCGGGGACAGCGGCAATGTCTTAGCAGCCTTAGCGTCTCTCACGCTCGATAAACCCTCGAGCGGGGACAGCGGCAATGTCTTAGCAGCCTTAGCGTCGCTCACGCTCGATAAACCCTCGAGCGGGGACAGCGGCAATGTCTTAGCAGCCTTAGCGTCTCTCACGCTCGATAAACCCTCGAGCGGGGACAGCGGTAAAGTCTTGGCTGCCTGAGCGTCTCTCACGCTCGATACACCCTCGAGCGGGGACAGCGGAAATGTCTGGGCAGCCTTGGCGTCTCGCTCGCTTGATAAACCCTCGAGCGGGGACAGCGGAAATGTCTGGGCAGCCTGGGCGTCTCTCTCGCTCGATAAACCCTCGAGCGGGAACAGCAACAAGAGATTCAGAAGCACTCGGCTTCCTTTCTGCTCGATAACCCTCGAGCGGGGACTGGGGCAAGGAAACAAGGAAGGAGGAGCGTTTCGTGGCTCATGCTCTCTCGAGCTGGGACGGGAGACTCCAGGGACAGCGGCGGATGCTTCACGGCTTACCCGTACTGGCGGCTTGCTGTCAGTATCCTCGGGTCGTCGTTGGTGCTCTCCCTCTGGACGTCTCGGGGAATGGTTCTGCCTCTGGAAACTCGAAATATCCGACGCCGAGTCCCGCCACCGCTGTTTGTTTTAAGGCGGCGTCAGCTTCCGTCGCGTGCGGTGCCCTCCTGGGTAATGTAGTTCTTGTGGAGGGCGTCGCGGGATTTGTAGTTCGGTGAACGGATCGCTCCGATTGCGGGATTGAACCGCGGGACTGAACCGCAGTGTCCTAACACACGGTATGGGGAATCTTGCCAAAGTACTGAGAAGTTAACTCCACTTCTCTGTCTTAGTACACCTCCGATGTAGATAGTAGGTTCTGTTCGCACGAGGCGTTAGATATACACGCCTCGTATACCCACAATGCTTCTTGCGGGAAGAATTGTTCCAAAGGACTAAGGGTTTCTATCCCACTAATTTTGTTAGTAGATAGACCAAGTACTCTCAAAGTAAAACAAACAGAAAGATGTGCACTCCGCACTTGATAGACAAAAAGTTTGGACAGGGCAACAAAGAAAAACACTGGAGGCGAGCCCGCACTCCACGGATATACTTGCAGTAGTCGAAAACACTGAACAACAGCAGGATAAGGCTTGTATCTCACGAACCCACAGGAACTCTGACCTCGCAGGCTCTTCGTCGGCGATGCAGGAACCCAAGAACTCTGACCTCGCAGGCTCTTCGTCGGCGATGCGGGAACACAGGAACTCTGACCTCGCAGGCTCTTCGTCGGCGATGCGGGAACCCAGGAACTCTGACCTCGCAGGCTCTTCGTCGGCGATGCGGGAACCCACCATCCAGAACCCGGAAATGGATTGACAGGCACTGTACTGGTCATGGGGAGGAGCTTAAATAGAGTCCACCCCTTGTCCCGATCTCCAACGTTGCATGGCCTTCTGGGACATGTAGTGTTTCCTTAGTGGATGCGTCACACGGAGTCTCTTTCTCCCTGCTGCGACGGCTTTGGTGATCGCTACACCTCCTCCTGCTTCAACACCCTCCGCATGCTCCGCAAGATCTACAGATAGATACCAACAGATACAAGAAAGACAGTCACCCAGGCCCTCGTCAGCAGCAGACTCGACTACGGAAACGCCCTCTATGGGGGAGCCCCGACCAAGCTCATCAAACGACTAAAACACATCAAAAATGCCTCGGCACGACTGATCCTCGATGTACTATGCCACGGCCACACCACCCCCACCTGAGAAACCTGCACTGGCTCCCCGTCAACAAGAGGATATCCTTCAAGCTCCACACCCACACACACCAGGCACTCCACAAGACTGACCCTGCTTACCTCAACAGACGGCTCTTCTTCTACATCCCCAATAGCCAGCTACACTCCGCTGACCTCTCACTTGCCACCATCTTGTGCATCTGAAGAACAACCACCGGTGGGAGATCCTTCTCCCACCTTGCCGCCAAGACATGGAACACCCTCCCACTGAGCCTACGACAGACCCAAGACCTTCTGACCTTCAGGAGGATACTCATGACCTGGCTGTTCGATCAGTAGCACCCACCACCCAGCGCCTTGAGAACCTTGCGGGTATGTAGTGTGCTTTACAAACTAAATGGTTGATTGATTTATTTAGGGACACTGTATGTGGTCCGTCGCTTAAGGGTATGCCCTATTCTGCGCCACCCTCTCGGAGCAGAGCGGCCAATGGTTCCATACATCCTCCTAGGGGACCTCAACTTCCACCTGGAGAACAACAACGACCGCAACACCACCACCCTGCTGGACAACCTCACCAACCTGGGACTCAAGCAACTGGTGACCACCCCCACCCACTACGCCGGACACACACTCGACCCCGTCTTCTCATCCAGCAAGGACATCGCCTTCAGCCACGCCACCGGACTCCACTGGACGGACCACAGCTGCGTCCACTTCAGCTTCGGTAGGACCACGGTCCACCACCACCAGCTACAGGTTGCACGCAGGAGCTGGAACAAGATCACAGCCGACCATCTCACGACCTCCCTGAACATGAACCCTCCCACCAGCACAACGAACCCCAGCCAGGCAGCCACCAACCTCACGAAGTGGATCAGCGACTGCGCAGACGAGCTCGCCCCTCTGAGGACCCCGCCCAGCACACCCGGTACCAAGAAAGCCCCATGGTTCACCAACGAACTCAAGAGCTCCAAGAAGAACTGCCGAGCCCTCGAGAGAACCTGGCGAAGAGACCCAACACCGGACAACATGACTGCCCTCAAGCTCGCCACCCGAAAACACCACCAACTCATCCACGCCACCAAGAAAACTGCATTCAAGGAACGACTGGACAACAACGCACACAACAGCAAGGAACTCTTCAACATCGTCAAAGAGCTCTCCAACCCCAACGCCGGAAACAACGACATCACCCCTTCTCAAGACCTCTGCAACTCCCTCGCCTCCTACTTCCACAACAAGATCGCGGACATACACAACAGCTTCAGCTCTCTACCGACGAACGCCACGACCGAACCACCGCCCCCACCTCCACCCTCCGCGCCTGGACTCCCATCAGCACCGAAGACACCGTCCGCACGATGAACTCCATCCACTCCGGATCTCCGACCGACCCCTGCCCTCACCACGTCTTCAACAAGGCCGACGCTGTCATCGCACCCCACCTGCGGGACATCACCGCCACCTTCCCGGAGAGCTGGAAGCACGCCGAACTCAGCGCCCTACTCAAGAAGCCATCGGCCGACCCGACCGACCTCAAGAACTACCGCCCCATCTCGCTGCTCCCGTTTCCAGCAAAAGTCATCGAGAAGACCGTCAACAAGCAACTGGCCGCCTTCCTCGAGACGAACGGATCCCTCGACCCCTCGCAGTCTGGCTTCTGAGCCAACCACAGCACCAAGACCGCCCTGATCGCAGCCACCGATGACATCCGAGCGCTACTCGACAACGGAGAAACAGCGGCCCTCATCCTCCTCGACCTCTCCGCGGCCTTCGACACTGTCTGCCACCGCACCCTAGTGCAGCGCCTCAGCAACGTCGGAGTCCAGGAGAAGGCACTGGAGTGGATCATCTCCTTCCTCGCCGGAAGGACACAGAGAGTCTGTCTCCCTCCGTTCAGATCTGAAGCCACTGAAGTCATCTGCGGCGTCCCTCAAGGCTCCTCGCTCAGTCCAACCTTCTTCAACGTCTACATGAGCCCCCTCGCAGACATCGCACGCCAGCACAACCTCATCATCATCTCCTACGCTGACGACACCCAGCTGATCCTCTCCCTCACCAACGACCCTGCCACCGCCAGAGCCAACCTTAACGAAGGGATGAAAGAGGTAGCCGAATGGATGAAGAACAGCCGCCTGAAACTGAACTCAGACAAGACGGAAGTCCTCATCCTGGGATCCTCACCCGCCGCGTGGGACGACTCCTGGTGGCCCCCCGCCCTAGGCAGCGCACCCAAACCAACAGACCACGCACGCAACCTGGGCTTCATCCTGGACTCCTCCCTCTCCATGACCAGACAAGTCAACGCCGTCTCCTCGTCATGCTTCAACATACTGCGCATGCTACGTAAGATCTTCCGGTGGATCCCCACCGAGACCAGGAAGACGGTCACCCAGGCCCTCGTCACCCGCCGTCTGGACTACGGCAACTCCCTCTACGCCGGAACCACCGCCAAACTCCAAAAGAGACTCCAGCGGATCCAGAACGCCTCAGCGCGACTCATCCTGGACGTCCCCAGTCGCAGCCACATCTCCGGACACCTGAGAGACCTGCACTGGCTCCTGGTCAGCAAGAGAATCACCTTCCGTCTCCTCCCACACGCACACAAAGCCCTACACAACCAAGGCCCAGGATACCTCAACAGCCGCCTCAACTTCTACGCTCCCAAACGCCAGCTTCGATCGACCAGCCACGCCCTCGCCGCCGTCCCCCGCATCCGAAGAGCCACCACAGGGGGACGGTCCTTCTCCTACCTCGCCGCCAAGACATGGAACTCCCTCCCACCCACCTCCGCCTGACCCAGGACCACCTCACCTTCAGGAAGCTACTCAAGACCTGGCTGTTCGAGCAGTAGCGGACCCCCCCAGCGCCTTGAGACCCTCTGGGTGAGTAGCGCGCTATATAAATGCGATGATTGATTGATTGATTGATAGCTATTGGAAAAAGTAACGTAGACAGGGGGCACCCCTGTCTGGTCCCTTGTCTCACCCTGATTTCATCTGATAGGAGCTTGCCCGTACGAGCCCACACGGTGGGTCGTTGGTACAACAATTGCACCAGCTGTAGATAATCATCCCCCAGCATGTATTTACGTAAGACCGCTGCGAGACAAGGCCACTCCAATGAATCAAAAGCCTTCTCCAGGTCCAGTACTAGACAGCCAGATCTGGGCCATTTCTCCGTAGCATATTTTTGAATTCGGAATAGTTGTTGAATATTTAGGTAGGTGCTTCTAGTGGGTACAAATCCATTCTGGTCATTACATACCAGAGTTGGCACAAACAGGGCAAGACGTTTAGCCGGGGCTGAGGCAAGGATTTTATAATCTGTGTTTAACAGGGCCAATGGATGGTAAGATTCCAGGAGGTCAGGGTTCCTGCGTGGCTTTAAAAGAGAAACCAGCGTTGCCTAATTTTGTGTGGGGGTGAGCATTGAATATTCCAGCGCTGCCGCATATAAAAAGTATGCCTTGTGGTAGGCCATCCGGACCCAGCGTCTTTCCATTCGATAGAGAGTAGATACTATCCATTATTTCCTCCAGCAACAGAGGAGCACCTATGTCTCCCTGCTGATAATCCGTAAGCTGTGGCAACGTTAGTGTGGACAGGAAATTCTGCATGTCTATATCCGTAGCGATCAAGCAAGATCTGTATATTGTGGAGTAGTGTTCCTCAAAAGCGTGGTGTATATCTTTTTGGGTGTGCATCATGACTCCATGTGTATTTTGAATCGCTGTCACGGGTGCGGTAGCCATGTCTTGTCGTATCCGCCACGACAGCAGAGTACCTGTTTTATCTCCCATATGATAGGTGCGCGCTGATTGTGCTGCATAGTTTAAATTACGGAGGCGGTCTAGTAACCTAGAATGTTCTTCTCTAAGATGTTCCAAAGGACCAGTGTTACCCTCCAACGCCTCTCCCTCCCTTCAAAGCAGGTCAGTTTTGAGGTGCGTGATGTCTGCCTCCAGCTGTCACCGCATGCCCGCTCGTGCACCAAGGCAGTCCCCCCTGTTCACAACTATGAACGCGTCCCACTCCACCAAAGGCGTTGTGGCCGTCCCAGAATTCTCTTCAAAATACCTGGGGATATTGGCAGCCAGTAGGTCCAGGGAGGGCGCATCCAGTAAAAGGTCTCGTTGCCTTTTTCATCACTCTCCTTTTTCAGGAACGTCAATGTATCATCACATTTTGAACTTGTAGAAAATAAACACACAATAAAGTAGCTGTGCGTGGTGGAGCTTTCGCCACCTAGCAGAGTTTAAAAGTCTGTAGGTCAGGGGCTCTCTGTGAAAACTTATACACAAGGCAAAGGCTATGCACAGTAGGGAATGGCCATATAATGGCCATATAATGGTACCTGAAGTCTTTGATGGAGCGGGCTCTCCATGAAGCACTCTGCTTAGGGTGGTGTGGAGTGGTATGGCTCACTGGTTAGAGGCAGCAGACCCGGAAGCAGAGAGCGGCCCGGGACCAGGGTTCAATTCCCGACGCAGCAGGGTCGTGGACCAGGGTCAGCGGACTTGATAATTCTCGCCTCGGTGCCTACTCTAACCAGGTATCACACTCGGCAACTCTGGGCATTAGCTTGCCTCATCTCTACAACGGCCCCCCACATTCACCGGGGATGCCTGGTTTCACCTTGGAGATACCCAGTAGGGACCATCTCACAGGGATAGCCAGGACGGGTTCCCCGGCGGTCTACAGCGCCACGACGCCTCAGGGCAGCAGTACGCTTTACAAGACACAGACATTTACATTTACAGGGTGATGTACAAAGTAGGTGTTTAACCACTTAATTGGGCTTGGGTGACTGGAGGAAGTGGACTCTCTGTGAACATGTGTGCACACTGTAAAGGATGTGATAGTAATTGTTCTAGCAGTGCTTAATTCGTAAAAGAAAAAAGAAAAAAAAATGTGCAATGGCCATCATCAAGAGCCCACCCTAACTTCCACTACCCATTGCCCCTGTCTGATCTGCCAATGACAGCACCAACTATTCCAGTCCCCTAAAAATGGCTTGGCCGGCAGATGTTAACCATTTTTAATGTTTATTGAATTAATACGTGTTAGAAATGGGGTCTCTAGTTGGCAGTGGCTTGCACCCTGTCCAAGTATTGACCTTTACTTCTAGTCAGGATAATGGAGTTATACAACCAGATAACCCCTGCTCACCCCCTTGGTAGTTTGGTACAAGCAGTCAGGCTTAACTCAGAGGCAATGTATTGGTACAAAGCCCATAGTAACACAGTGAAGACACTACAAATGGATACCAAACAAATTTATAAAAATGAGGTATCTTATCTAAAGGAAACAAGACCAAAATGACAAAAATACCACATACAGAACTCAAAATGTGACTTTGAAAAGGTTTCAGGCAATTTTGTCCAGAGAACTCTATGGATGATGTCATTTTACACAAAGTACCTTAAATGCGTCAAAATCCACCAGGGAAAACAGCCGTAGAGGAGGGAAGTGTTGGAAAACACAGCAATACATTGATTCTTGAGTATTGGGAAGGCGACGCGTCAGTTCTGCTGCACGCAGGAGAAGTGTTATGTCGAATCCAGTCTGGAAGCAATCCGTTGATTCCAAGACAGTTCCGGTGTGCGGGTCATGCATTGAAAAAACATGGTGCACAGGTGTGATGTGTGGAAATCCAGATGTGCTGGAGGTCACTGCGGTGATGGCAAAACAGGCACTGCATTCCTTTCTTCACCTATGGCCCCACGATGCGTATATTCTTTCAGCCACACAGCGGGGCCTCCGCTTGAGTCAGTTCGGAGGTCTCGGACTTCGAGACATGATGTGCTGGGCTCAAGCTGCAGCAGTTTCTTTGGCCAGTAACAGGTGATGCAAAAATGTCTTGAGGCGCATGGTGGGGATGCATGGAAATTTCTCCTGCACGGTGGTGCTGGTCAGAAAAACAGGCAATGGAATGCGATGTGCTGATTTTGATCATTTCAGGCAGGTCTTTTCAGCAGGAACAACCTCTAAAGTCCCAGAACAGGATTTGGCACCACGAGGCAGGCCAGTACTCCCAGCAGTGGGTTCAGGGATGCTGCAGATTAAGTCTTTGGGGGCCCTGGGACTTCCAACAGGATGCAAGTACACACAAGCCTTTGGAGAAACTTCTCAAGCAGGATACAAAGCAAAGACCAGTCCTTTTCCTTTCCTGAAGTAGAAGCAGCAACTGCAGGCCAACCCAGAAAAGAAACACACAGCAAAGGGGCAGTACTCCTCCTCGCAGCTCTTCAGCTCTTCTCCTTGGCAGAGGTTCTTCTCCATCCACAAGTATTCGAAAAGTCAGGGGTTTTAGATCCAATACTTATACTCCTTTTGGCCTTTGAAGTTGGCATTCTTCAAAGGATTGTCTTTGTAGTGAATACATTTGTGCCCTGCCTGCTCTTGGCTCCAGTACACACTAGGGGGGGGGGCCGGGGGGGCGGAGACAGCTTGTGAGAGGCCAGGCACAGCCCTATTTGGGAAACAACCATTACAACACAGTCATTACAACGCACTACATTTACAATGCAGTCATTAAAATGCAACTGCCTTTACATCGCATGCCATTACAACACAGCCATTACAACGCATATCACTACAATGCATGCAATTACAATGCATGTCACTATAACACATGCCATTACAATGCATAATAAGGTAAGTAATGGGGAATAGTCATTTTTACCCCATCCACTATCCAACACTTACCCTACTGTTGCACCCACTGTAGTGGGAATAGTGAGTTTTCCCATATACTATCCAACACTTACCCTACTATTGTCATTTTTTCTGTTGTAATGGTATGTGTTGTAATGGAATGCGTTGTAAAATCATGCAATGTAATGAATGTTGTAACATGTCTTGTTCCCCGATTCAGGTGCAGGTGACAACTCTTCCCACCACTGTAGCTCACGAAGGCCCATCAGCCTATTGATGGGCCATGCAGGGCACACCTCAACTCCCTTTGTGTGACTGTCTAGAGTTAATTCAAAAACAGGCCCCTGTCAGTCTAAACTAGACGTTGATTCTGATTTCACAGGCAGGCAAAGGCACTGAATGGTTATAGAAAAAAATGCCCACTTTCTAAAAGTGGCATTTTTAAACATGCAATTTAAAAACTAACTCCACTAAAAGATGTATTTTTAAATTGTGAGTTCAGGGATCCCAAGCACCAAATCTCTATTATTTTCCCCATTGGAAGTTACCCGTGTAAGAGGTTACAAGGCAACTCCAATGATGACCTATGGGAGAGATAGTCCTTGCAATAGTGTTAAAAAGAAATACATTAGCACTATTTCACTATCATAACATGTAAAACACACCAGTACATGTCTTACATTTCACATACACTGTACCCTGCCCATGGGAGTACCTTGGGCCTACCTTAGGGGTGCCTTACATGTAGTTAAATGGAAGGTTATGGCTTGCCAGGTCAACATGGTCACAGACACTGCAATGGCATGTCTAAGACCGGTTTGCAGGGATAGTCATTTGGATAGATCACACAGTGCACTTTACTAGAGACTTACAAGTACAACAAACATGACAATCATGGAGAAGCAGTCATAATCACAATTTGCACAGGGAGCACTTGCACTTTAGGACTGATCAGCAGTGGTAAAGTGCCCAGAGTACATGAACCAGGAAAAACAAAGTCAAGCATAACAGTCAAACATACAGGAGGTAGAGGCAAAAAGATGGGGAACCACACTAAGGATTCCAGGTCTAACAATATACAACTTTTGTAGTGCTAATCTGTGTATTAGACAGCACCACCATGTAGTAAGCTGTCAAAAGGGCCGGTGTTGAAAATCAAGTGCTGGTGCCGAGCATTGGAAACCGCTTGCTCTAATTTAGCACAGGGTGTTAGACCTGTGAGCCTTAGGGAGGTCTTCCCCAAGCTTTTTGCCTACTTGCCTCAATTTTTCTGCTAAAATTCACGTTTATTCACCTAAAGACTTTGTGTACTTCACCACTTCTGACCAGTGCTAAAGTAATTGTGCTCCTCCTCTAAACATAGTTAAGTTGGTTTACACCTGCTTGGCATATTTAATTTCCTTAAAGTATAATGCTACTAGTGGGCCTGCAGCACATATTGTGCCATCCACTTAAGTGGCCCCTAAAGACATGTCCCAGATCTGCCATTGCAGCTTCAAAGCAGTTCTTAACTGCCAGTTCGACTTGGCAATTTACCCCCCTTCCCCTTCTCACGCCTTAAACTTCTCTTTTATTGCATATGTCTTCCCAGAGATAGGCCCAATTAAGCCCATGTGCAGGGTACATTGTAATTAAAAGTTTGGACATGTGATTTTAAGTTTTGCATGTTCTGGTAGTGCAAAAAACTCCTGGATCTGTTTTTCAATACAGTGAGGCCTGCCTGCCTCATATAATAACAATGAGTTGCATCTTTACATTTTATAAATGCTTACTTTTTATTGGGGACACATAAGCATTTCATGCTTGATATCTATGAGAACGATGGATTTGAAATTACAGTTTTCAAAATTCCACTTCAAGAAAGTTGGCCTTTTCCTGCCTTAGCCCTTTTGTGCTTGCAGCATGGAGTCACATGACTGGGTGTAACTGGCAGATAAACATTGGGAATTCGTCCCAGGTAGTCACACAGTAGAGGGATTAGATGTACCTCAATAGGCCGTCTGCTGGCAGTGTGGGGGGAAGGAGGGAAACACAGCCAAACTGGCAACCAAATAGGCTGTGCTCTGAATTCACACAAAGGGCTTTTCACCTCCATATTGTCTCTGCAGCCAGCTTGGTGCCATTGCAGGGTTGTCAGGAAATTCTAAGCACTTCAAAAAGCAACCTCTAGAAACTTCTCACAACTTCAAAGAATGTACCAGATATAAAAATAGAGCCCTTAGACCCACTCTTCAGTTTCTGGACCTGTTGATGGAGTCTCACAGGACTGCCTACTACAGTGGCCTCCCGTGCACTCCACAAGACTGGTTTGCTGCACCTGGAAGGACTGCTTTGCTGCCCGGAGCTGGCCTTGAACCCTCAGACGCCAGCCCTGTTGTTTGAGCCCTGCATTTTCACCTGAACCTAGGACTATCAGAGTGACTCCAAGGGTTAATTTGCTGGCCTCCTGTCCACAGCCACAGGGGCATAAAACAAAAGGCTCCCACCATCTTTAACCCGCACCTCGAACCAGCATGAGTGAGTCATTCATTTCATTTATAACTTTATTCTGTTAAGAACAGATAACCATAAAAGTACACACAGAATTTCATCACAAAGAAAAATACATCAGAGAATTACATTCTAAAAAAAAGGGGGACAGTCACAAGTATATTAACAATAATTAAAAGTGAGATTTCTCACATACAAATTTTGTTCCGCAGTCTAAAAACATTTTTGTAAAATTCAGAAATAGATGCCACTGTCAATACAGTATCTAATTTCTGCAATACTAAAAAAGCTGGGCGACAGCGCTTAACTTCCATCTCTTTTAGTATGGGAACAATCAGTCTCTTCCGAGGGACTGTAAAAAACTTACAAAAAAATAAAATATGAATATCCGTTTGTTTAGATAGGTCATCACACGGGCATTTAATTAATTCATGTGACCAGGTATTCATAACAGGGAAACTAAAAACTCTAAAAAGGATATTTAACCTAAACCGTGTCAGCACAAACGTCTCATGTTCACTCATAGTGAGGATTAAATACGGTTGCATTTTGCCCTGGGTCAATATCAGTTGATGTGCTAATACTGTCTTTTTCTTTATTTCCTCACTGGCTCCTATATCTTCCAGGTACTTCAAACACTGTTTTTTCAGTATCTTCCTCGAAATATTACACATGGAGAGAGGAACTTCAAAATAATTCTGACAGCCCATTTTTACAAGAAAATGTTTTACATAAGCGAGCCATCTTATCCTACTCAGATGTTCTAAACTTAAAGCATCCATTATAATAGCACGATTCAGTACACACGCGTCGGTTGTCCAGACCCTATGCCAGAGAAGCATTGGCTGGGTTTTGATTACGTCTTCAATATATGGCTGACCGAGTTCCGTGTGACAAATATAAGTAGAGACACTCTCAGGTACAGCTAAGATGTATCTCAAAAACATATTTTCTTCAAGCTGGATGGGTTTTACGTTAGCATATCCCCATATACCTGCACCATAGACAGCAATTGATGTACATGTAGCGTTAAAATTTTTTTAAAGTTCGCCAGTTGGCTTTAAATTTTCAGGGCCATTATTGATTTACAAAACATTTATCTTCTTGCTTTTATGGCAGTTGCCCATGTGCCGGCTTCATGAAATAGAATACCTAAATATCGAAAAGTGGGGGTGAATTCCAAGGGACTAGCATTATTATACATAGTTTTCTTGCCAAAGTACTGAGAAGTTAACTCCACTTCTCTGTCTTAGTACACCTCCGATGTAGATAGTAGGTTCTGTTCGCACGAGGCATTAGATATACACGCCTCGTATACCCACAATGCTTCTTGCGGGAAGAATTGTTCCAAAGGACTAAGGGTTTCTATCCCACTAATTTTGTTAGTAGATAGACCAAGTACTCTCAAAGTAAAACAAACAGAAAGATGTGCACTCCGCACTTGATAGACAAAAAGTTTGGACAGGGCAACAAAGAAAAACACTGGAGTCGAGCCCGCACTCCACGGATATACTTGCAGTAGTCGAAAACACTGAACAACAGCAGGATAAGGCTTGTATCTCACGAACCCACAGGAACTCTGACCTCGCAGGCTCTTCGTCGGCGATGCAGGAACCCAAGAACTCTGACCTCGCAGGCTCTTCGTCGGCGATGCGGGAACCCAGGAACTCTGACCTCGCAGGCTCTTCGTCGGCGATGCGGGAACCCAGGAACTCTGACCTCGCAGGCTCTTCGTCGGCGATGCGGGAACCCACCATCCAGAACCCGGAAATGGATTGACAGGCACTGTACTGGTCATGGGGAGGAGCTTAAATAGAGTCCACCCCTTGTCCCGATCTCCAACGTTGCATGGCCTTCTGGGACATGTAGTGTTTCCTTAGTGGATGCGTCACACGGAGTCTCTTTCTCCCTGCTGCGACGGCTTTGGTGATCGCTACACCTCCTCCTGCTTCAACACCCTCCGCATGCTCCGCAAGATCTACAGATAGATACCAACAGATACAAGAAAGACAGTCACCCAGGCCCTCGTCAGCAGCAGACTCGACTACGGAAACGCCATCTATGGGGGAGCCCCGACCAAGCTCATCAAACGACTAAAACACATCCAAAATGCCTCGGCACGACTGATCCTCGATGTACTATGCCACGGCCACACCACCCCCACCTGAGAAACCTGCACTGGCTCCCCGTCAACAAGAGGATATCCTTCAAGCTCCACACCCACACACACTAGGCACTCCACAAGACTAACCCTGCTTACCTCAACAGACGGCTCTTCTTCTACATCCCCAACCGCCAGCTACACTCCGCTGACCTCTCACTTGCCACCATCTTGTGCATCTGAAGAACAACCACCAGTGGGAGATCCTTCTCCCACCTTGCCGCCAAGACATGGAACACCCTCCCACTGAGCCTACGACAGACCCAAGACCTTCTGACCTTCAGGAGGATACTCATGACCTGGCTGTTCGATCAATAGCACCCACCACCCAGCGCCTTGAGAACCTTGCGGGTATGTAGTGTGCTTTACAAACTAAATGGTTGATTGATTTATTTAGGGACACTGTATGTAGTCCGTCGCTTAAGGGTATGCCCTATTCTGCGCCACCCTCTCGGAGCAGAGCGGCCAATGGTTCCATACATCCTACTAGGGGACCTCAACTTCCACCTGCGGGACATCACCGCCACCTTCCCGGAGAGCTGGAAGCACGCCGAACTCAGCGCCCTACTCAAGAAGCCATCGGCCGACCCGACCGACCTCAAGAACTACCGCCCCATCTCGCTGCTCCCGTTTCCAGCAAAAGTCATCGAGAAGACCGTCAACAAGCAACTGGCCGCCTTCCTCGAGACGAACGGATCCCTCGACCCCTCGCAGTCTGGCTTCCGAGCCAACCACAGCACCGAGACCACCCTGATCGCAGCCACCGATGACATCCGAGCGCTACTCGACAACGGAGAAACAGCGGCCCTCATCCTCCTCGACCTCTCCGCGGCCTTCGACACTGTCTGCCACCGCACCCTAGTGCAGCGCCTCAGCAACGTCGGAGTCCAGGAGAAGGCACTGGAGTGGATCATCTCCTTCCTCGCCGGAAGGACACAGAGAGTCCGTATCCCTCCGTTCAGATCTGAAGCCACTGAAGTCATCTGCGGCGTCCCTCAAGGCTCCTCGCTCAGTCCAACCCTCTTCAACGTCTACATGAGCCCCCTCGCAGACATCGCACGCCAGCACAACCTCATCATCATCTCCTACGCCGACGACACCCAGCTGATCCTCTCCCTCACCAACGACCCTGCCACCGCCAGAGCCAACCTTAACGAAGGGATGAAAGAGGTAGCCGAATGGATGAAGAACAGCCGCCTGAAACTGAACTCAGACAAGACGGAAGTCCTCATCCTGGGATCCTCACCCGCCGCGTGGGACGACTCCTGGTGGCCCTACGCCCTAGGCAGCGCACCCAAACCAACAGACCACGCACGCAACCTGGGCTTCATCCTGGACTCCTCCCTCTCCATGACCAGACAAGTCAACGCCGTCTCCTCGTCATGCTTCAACATACTGCGCATGCTACGTAAGATCTTCCGGTGGATCCCCACCGAGACCAGGAAGACGGTCACCCAGGCCCTCGTCACCCGCCGTCTGGACTACGGCAACTCCCTCTACGCCGGAACCACCGCCAAACTCCAAAAGAGACTCCAGCGGATCCAGAACGCCTCAGCGCGACTCATCCTGGACGTCCCCAGTCGCAGCCACATCTCCGGACACCTGAGAGACCTGCACTGGCTCCCGGTCAGCAAGAGAATCACCTTCCGTCTCCTCACCCACGCACACAAAGCCCTACACAACCAAGGCCCAGGATACCTCAACAGCCGCCTCAACTTCTACGCTCCCAAACGCCAGCTTCGATCGACCAGCCACGCCCTCGCCGCCGTTCCCCGCATCCGAAGAGCCACCACAGGGGGACGGTCCTTCTCCTACCTCGCCGCCAAGACATGGAACTCCCTCCCACCCACCTCCGCCTGACCCAGGACCACCTCACCTTCAGGAAGCTACTCAAGACCTGGCTGTTCGAGCAGTAGCGGACCCCCCCAGCGCCTTCAGACCCTCTGGGTGAGTAGCGCGCTATATAAATGCGATGATTGATTGATTGATTGATAGCTATTGGAAAAAGTAACGTAGACAGGGGGCACCCCTGTCTGGTCCCTTGTCTCACCCTGATTTCATCTGATAGGAGCTTGCCCGTACGAGCCCACACGGTGGGTCGTTGGTACAACAATTGCACCAGCTGTAGATAATCATCCCCCAGCATGTATTTACGTAAGACCGCTGCGAGACAAGGCCACTCCAATGAATCAAAAGCCTTCTCCAGGTCCAGGACTAGACAGCCAGATCTGGGCCATTTCTCCGTAGCATATTTTTGAATTCGGAATAGTTGTTGAATATTTAGGGAGGTGCTTCTAGTGGGTACAAATCCATTCTGGTCATTACATACCAGAGTTGGCACAAACAGGGCAAGACGTTTAGCCAGGGCCGAGGCAAGGATTTTATAATCTGTGTTTAACAGGGCCAATGGATGGTAAGATTCCAGGAGGTCAGGGTTCCTGCGTGGCTTTAAAAGAGAAACCAGCGTTGCCTAATTTTGTGTGGGGGTGAGCATTGAATATTCCAGCGCTGCCGCATATAAAAAGTATGCCTTGTGGTAGGCCATCCGGACCCAGCGTCTTTCCATTCGATAGAGAGTAGATACTATCCATTATTTCCTCCAGCAACAGAGGAGCACCTATGTCTCCCTGCTGATAATCCGTAAGCTGTGGCAACGTTAGTGTGGACAGGAAATTCTGCATGTCTATATCCGTAGCGATCAAGCAAGATCTGTATATTGTGGAGTAGTGTTCCTCAAAAGCGTGGTGTATATCTTTTTGGGTGTGCATCATGACTCCATGTGTATTTTGAATCGCTGTCACGGGTGCGGTAGCCATGTCTTGTCGTATCCGCCACGACAGCAGAGTACCTGTTTTATCTCCCATATGATAGGTGCGCGCTGATTGTGCTGCATAGTTTAAATTACGGAGGCGGTCTAGTAACCAAGAATGTTCTTCTCTAAGATGTTCCAAAGGACCAGTGTTACCCTCCAACGCCTCTCCCTCCCTTCAAAGCAGGTCAGTTTTGAGGTGCGTGATGTCTGCCTCCACCTGTCACCGCATGCCCGCTCGTGCACCAAGGCAGTCCCCCCTGTTCACAACTTTGAACGCGTCCCACTCCACCAAAGGCGTTGTGGCCGTCCCAGAATTCTCTTCAAAATACCTGGGGATATTGGCAGCCAGTAGGTCCAGGGAGGGCGCATCCAGTAAAAGGTCTCGTTGCCTTTTTCATCACTCTCCTTTTTCAGGAACGTCAATGTATCATCACATTTTGAACTTGTAGAAAATAAACACACAATAAAGTAGCTGTGCGTGGTGGAGCTTTCGCCACCTAGCAGAGTTTAAAAGTCTGTAGGTCAGGGGCTCTCTGTGAAAACTTATACACAAGGCAAAGGCTATGCACAGTAGGGAATGGCCATATAATGGCCATATAATGGTACCTGAAGTCTTTGATGGAGCGGGCTCTCCATGAAGCACTCTGCTTAGGGTGGTGTGGAGTGGTGTGGCTCACTGGTTAGAGGCAGCAGACCCGGAAGCAGAGAGCGGCCCGGGACCAGGGTTCAATTCCCGATGCAGCAGGGTCGTGGACCAGGGTCAGCGGACTTGATAATTCTCGCCTCGGTGCCTACTCTAACCAGGGATCACACTCGGCAACTCTGGGCATTAGCTTGCCTCATCTCTACAACGGCCCCCCACATTCACCGGGGATGCCTGGTTTCACCTTGGAGATACCCAGTAGGGACCATCTCACAGGGATAGCCAGGACGGGTTCCCCAGCGGTCTACAGCGCCACGACGCCTCAGGGCAGCAGTACGCTTTACAAGACACAGACATTTACATTTACAGGGTGATGTACAAAGTAGGTGTTTAACCACTTAATTGGGCTTGGGTGACTGGAGGAAGTGGACTCTCTGTGAACATGTGTGCACACTGTAAAGGATGTGATAGTAATTGTTCTAGCAGTGCTTAATTCGTAAAAGAAAAAAGAAAAAAAAATGTGCAATGGCCATCATCAAGAGCCCACCCTAACTTCCACTACCCATTGCCCCTGTCTGATCTGCCAATGACAGCACCAACTATTCCAGTCCCCTAAAAATGGCTTGGCCGGCAGATGTTAACCATTTTTAATGTTTATTGAATTAATACATGTTAGAAATGGGGTCTCTAGTTGGCAGTGGCTTGCACCCTGTCCAAGTATGGACCTTTACTTCTAGTCAGGATAATGGAGTTATACAACCAGATAACCCCTGCTCACCCCCTTGGTAGTTTGGTACAAGCAGTCAGGCTTAACTCAGAGGCAATGTATTGGTACAAAGCCCATAGTAACACAGTGAAGACACTACAAATGGATACCAAACAAATTTATAAAAATGAGGTATCTTATCTAAAGGAAACAAGACCAAAATGACAAAAATACCACATACAGAACTCAAAATGTGACTTTGAAAAGGTTTCAGGCAATTTTGTCCAGAGAACTCTATGGATGATGTCATTTTACACAAAGTACCTTAAATGCGTCAAAATCCACCAGGAAAAACAGCCGTAGAGGAGGGAAGTGTTGGAAAACACAGCAATACATTGATTCTTGAGTTTTGGGAAGGCGACGCGTCAGTTCTGCTGCACGCAGGAGAAGTGTTATGTCGAATCCAGTCTGGAAGCAATCCGTTGATTCCAAGACAGTTCCGGTGTGCGGGTCATGCATTGAAAAAACATGGTGCACAGGTGTGATGTGTGGAAATCCAGATGTGCTGGAGGTCACTGCGGTGATGGCAAAACAGGCACTGCATTCCTTTCTTCACCTATGGCCCCACGATGCGTATATTCTTTCAGCCACACAGCGGGGCCTCCGCTTGAGTCAGTTCGGAGGTCTCGGACTTCGAGACATGATGTGCTGGGCTCAAGCTGCAGCAGTTTCTTTGGCCAGTAACAGGTGATGCAAAAATGTCTTGGGGCGCATGGTGGGGATGCATGGAAATTTCTCCTGCACGGTGGTGCTGGTCGGAAAAACAGGCAATGGAATGCGATGTGCTGATTTTGATCATTTCAGGCAGGTCTTTTCAGCAGGAACAACCTCTAAAGTCCCAGAACAGGATTTGGCACCACGAGGCAGGCCAGTACTCCCAGCAGTGGGTTCAGGGATGCTGCAGATTAAGTCTTTGGGGGCCCTGGGACTTCCAACAGGATGCAAGTACACACAAGCCTTTGGAGAAACTTCTCAAGCAGGATACAAAGCAAAGACCAGTCCTTTTCCTTTCCGAAGTAGAAGCAGCAACTGCAGGCCAACCCAGAAAAGAAACACACAGCAAAGGGGCAGTACTCCTCCTCGCAGCTCTTCAGCTCTTCTCCTTGGCAGAGGTTCTTCTCCATCCACAAGTATTCGAAAAGTCAGGGGTTTTAGATCCAATACTTATACTCCTTTTGGCCTTTGAAGTTGGCATTCTTCAAAGGATTGTCTTTATAGTGAATACATTTGTGCCCTGCCTGCTCTTGGCTCCAGTACACACTAGGGGGGGGGGGGGGCGGGGGGGGGCGGAGACAGCTTGTGAGAGGCCAGGCACAGCCCTATTTGGGAAACAACCATTACAACACAGTCATTACAACGCACTACATTTACAATGCAGTCATTAAAATGCAACTGCCTTTACATCGCATGCCATTACAACACAGCCATTACAACGCATATCACTACAATGCATGCAATTACAATGCATGTCACTATAACACATGCCATTACAATGCATAATAAGGTAAGTAATGGGGAATAGTCATTTTTACCCCATCCACTATCCAACACTTACCCTACTGTTGCACCCACTGTAGTGGGAATAGTGAGTTTTACCCATATACTATCCAACACTTACCCTACTATTGTCATTTTTTCTGTTGTAATGGTATGTGTTGTAATGGAATGCGTTGTAAAATCATGCAATGTAATGAATGTTGTAACATGTCTTGTTCCCCGATTCAGGTGCAGGTGACAACTCTTCCCACCACTGTAGCTCACGAAGGCCCATCAGCCTATTGATGGGCCATGCAGGGCACACCTCAACTCCCTTTGTGTGACTGTCTAGAGTTAATTCAAAAACAGGCCCCTGTCAGTCTAAACTAGACGTTGATTCTGATTTCACAGGCAGGCAAAGGCACTGAATGGTTATAGAAAAAAATGCCCACTTTCTAAAAGTGGCATTTTTAAACATGCAATTTAAAAACTAACTCCACTAAAAGATGTATTTTTAAATTGTGAGTTCAGGGATCCCAAGCACCAAATCTCTATTATTTTCCCCATTGGAAGTTACCCGTGTAAGAGGTTACAAGGCAACTCCAATGATGACCTATGGGAGAGATAGTCCTTGCAATAGTGTTAAAAAGAAATACATTAGCACTATTTCACTATCATAACATGTAAAACACACCAGTACATGTCTTACATTTCACATACACTGTACCCTGCCCATGGGAGTACCTTGGGCCTACCTTAGGGGTGCCTTACATGTAGTTAAATGGAAGGTTATGGCTTGCCAGGTCAACATGGTCACAGACACTGCAATGGCATGTCTAAGACCGGTTTGCAGGGATAGTCATTTGGATAGATCACACAGTGCACTTTACTAGAGACTTACAAGGACAACAAACATGACAATCATGGAGAAGCAGTCATAATCACAATTTGCACAGGGAGCACTTGCACTTTAGGACTGATCAGCAGTGGTAAAGTGCCCAGAGTACATGAACCAGGAAAAACAAAGTCAAGCATAACAGTCAACATACAGGAGGTAGAGGCAAAAAGATGGGGAACCACACTAAGGATTCCAGGTCTAACAATATACAACTTTTGTAGTGCTAATCTGTGTATTAGACAGCGCCACCATGTAGTAAGCTGTCAAAAGGGCCGGTGTTGAAAATCAAGTGCTGGTGCCGAGCATTGGAAACCGCTTGCTCTAATTTAGCACAGGGTGTTAGACCTGTGAGCCTTAGGGAGGTCTTCCCCAAGCTTTTTGCCTACTTGCCTAAATTTTTCTGCTAAAATTCACGTTTATTGACCTAAAGACTTTGTGTACTTCACCACTTCTGACCAGTGCTAAAGTAATTGTGCTCCTCCTCTAAACATAGTTAAGTTGGTTTACACCTGCTTGGCATATTTAATTTCCTTAAAGTATAATGCTACTAGTGGGCCTGCAGCACATATTGTGCCATCCACTTAAGTGGCCCCTAAAGACATGTCCCAGATCTGCCATTGCAGCTTCAAAGCAGTTCTTAACTGCCAGTTCGACTTGGCAATTTACCCCCCTTCCCCTTCTCACGCCTTAAACTTCTCTTTTATTGCATATGTCTTCCCAGAGATAGGCCCAATTAAGCCCATGTGCAGGGTACATTGTAATTAAAAGTTTGGACATGTGATTTTAAGTTTTGCATGTTCTGGTAGTGCAAAAAACTCCTAGATCTGTTTTTCAATACAGTGAGGCCTGCCTGCCTCATATAATAACAATGAGTTGCATCTTTACATTTTATAAATGCTTACTTTTTATTGGGGACACATAAGCATTTCATGCTTGATATCTATGAGAACGATGGATTTGAAATTACAGTTTTCAAAATTCCACTTTAAGAAAGTTGGCCTTTTCCTGCCTTAGCCCTTTTGTGCTTGCAGCATGGAGTCACATGACTGGGTGTAACTGGCAGATAAACATTGGGAATTCGTCCCAGGTAGTCACACAGTAGAGGGATTAGATGTACCTCAATAGGCCGTCTGCTGGCAGTGTGGGGGGAAGGAGGGAAACACAGCCAAACTGGCAACCAAATAGGCTGTGCTCTGAATTCACACAAAGGGCTTTTCACCTCCATATTGTCTCTGCAGCCAGCTTGGTGCCATTGCAGGGTTGTCAGGAAATTCTAAGCACTTCAAAAATCAACCTCTAGAAACTTCTCACAACTTCAAAGAATGTACCAGATATAAAAATAGAGCCCTTAGACCCACTCTTCAGTTTCTGGACCTGTTGATGGAGTCTCACAGGACTGCCTACTACAGTGGCCTCCCGTGCACTCCACAAGACTGGTTTGCTGCACCTGGAAGGACTGCTTTGCTGCCCGGAGCTGGCCTTGAACCCTCAGACGCCAGCCCTGTTGTTTGAGCCCTGCATTTTCACCTGAACCTAGGACTATCAGAGTGACTCCAAGGGTTAATTTGCTGGCCTCCTGTCCACAGCCACAGGGGCATAAAACAAAAGGCTCCCACCATCTTTAACCCGCACCTCGAACCAGCATGAGTGAGTCATTCATTTCATTTATAACTTTATTCTGTTAAGAACAGATAACCATAAAAGTACACACAGAATTTCATCACAAAGAAAAATACATCAGAGAATTACATTCTAAAAAAAAGGGGGACAGTCACAAGTATATTAACAATAATTAAAAGTGAGATTTCTCACATACAAATTTATTTCCGCAGTCTAAAAACATTTTTGTAAAATTCTGAAATAGATGCCACTGTCAATACAGTATCTAATTTCTGCAATACTAAAAAAGCTGGGCGACAGCGCTTAACTTCCATCTCTTTTAGTATGGGAACAATCAGTCTCTTCCGAGGGACTGTAAAAAACTTACAAAAAAATAAAATATGAATATCCGTTTGTTTAGATAGGTCATCACACGGGCATTTAATTAATTCATGTGACCAGGTATTCATAACAGGGAAACTAAAAACTCTAAAAAGGATATTTAACCTAAACCGTGTCAGCACAAACGTCTCATGTTCACTCATAGTGAGGATTAAATACAGTTGCATTTTGCCCTGGGTCAATATCAGTTGATGTGCTAATACTGTCTTTTTCTTTATTTCCTCACTGGCTCCTATATCTTCCAGGTACTTCAAACACTGTTTTTTCAGTATATTCCTCGAAATATTACACATGGAGAGAGGAACTTCAAAATAATTCTGACAGCCCATTTTTACAAGAAAATGTTTTACATAAGCGAGCCATCTTATCCTACTCAGATGTTCTAAACTTAAAGCATCCATTATAATAGCATGATTCAGTACACATGCGTCGGTTGTCCAGACCCTATGCCAGAGAAGCATTGGCTGGGTTTTGATTACGTCTTCAATATATGGCTGACCGAGTTCCGTGTGACAAATATAAGTTGAGACACTCTCAGGTACAGCTAAGATGTATCTCAAAAACATATTTTCTTCAAGCTGGATGGGTTTTACGTTAGCATATCCCCATATACCTGCACCATAGACAGCAATTGATGTACATGTAGCGTTAACATTTTTTTAAAGTTCGCCAGTTGGCTTTAAATTTTCAGGGCCATTATTGATTTACAAAACATTTATCTTCTTGCTTTTATGGCAGTTGCCCATGTGCCGGCTTCATGAAATAGAATACCTAAATATCGAAAAGTGGGGGTGAATTCCAAGGGACTAGCATTATTATACATAGTTTTCTTCTGTTTGTTAATACCAGGGCCACAAATCATTGAGAATGTTTTAGTGCAATTAATTTTCAGATCTAAATTTGACATGAAGGTATTAAAAGATGTTATCAGACCTTGTAGGGCGAGGGGAGTCCGAGCCATACTGACCGCATCATCTGCATAGACCCCTTTCTAGAACCCATACTGCAGTTCACTAATAACCGAATTATCTTCCGCCCAGCTTTGAAGTCTACTTAACCCCTTCGACGCTCATGACGAGCTGGGCTCGTCATGAGGTAGCCTCCTTGCACGCTCATGACGAGCCCAGCTCGTCATGAATAAAGGGATTTACAAATTCTCAGAGTACGGGGGGGAATCATGCCGCACGCATGCGGTTAAAATAACTCTCCCAAGGATTTTCATGGACGAATCCAATAAAGAAATCGGTCGATAGCACATACAGATTTGTTTATCTCCCTTTTTAAATATGGGCACGGTAACAGATGTAAACCATGAGGGGTTTAAACCCCTCTCAGAAGTAGCATTAAATAATTGTACTAATATAGGCCCCCACAGCTCGATATTATTTTTGAACTGATCGGCTGGTATGCCTTCTGGGCCCGCGGCTTTACCTTCCCGGGTTGCTTTAACGCTCGTAAATACTTCTGGCAAAGTAACATCCAATTTCATGTCCTTATCACTCTCTTCCCCGGGAGTTTGGAATAGCGTTTGGTGCGGCCCATGAGGCATGCTGTACAATTGGGCAAAATGGTTTACCCATTCATCCTCTGTAATCGCAATTTCAATACGTGCTTTATTATTATTAAAGAGGAAAGGGGCTTTCACTGCTTTCCAGAAATCAGATGAATCTCTACTATGTGATGCCTCACATAATGATTCCCAGGCGTCACTTTTTATAGCTGCCTTCCTTTTTTTCAACACCTCATTGTAGGTTTTCCGCGACTCTCTAACCAATAGGAGGTCACGGGGGACAGCATGCAGAGCATTCTTAAGTTTCGAGTGGGCCTTTGTGCATGCTGAATCAAACCAACTCCTAGTTATTTCTGTACAATTTTTTTATTCGACCCATAAACTATCCTTGATACAGGTTGCAATAATAAGGAAATGTTTAATAATACTCTGACTATCTGCTTTCTCGTCCAGACAGATCAGGAAACTATTTAAACATTTTACCATCAATTTGTGTATAAAATCATCTGGGACCAACTTACTCCATATGAGGGAATAACCATTTTGTCTTCCCGTGATTACATCCGGGACAAGCTGCCTACATATCTGGCCTCTGGCTAAATCTCGGAATGGATTTACAATCTCCATAATTAGCGGTAAGTGGTCACTAAGTGCGATATTAACGGTCTTGCAGGTTTTAATCTGGTGTCCATACCAAATGACAGATTTATATAGCGCCAGCAGGGGGCGGTGCTCAGAGCCCCGAGACAGGTGTGGGCGGACAGTTGAATCCTGGGACTACGAGTCCTGAAAGATTGAAAAGCTCCTCTCGGTGTCAGCCTCGTTATCACGGCGCTTTCACCCAAAGCAGCGTCCTTGTAACACACTGTAGCCTTGTGAAGGCAGAGAGTCCAGAAAGGCACACACAACACCGCTGACGCTGCGGCACCCGCGAAGCGGGTGCGGCGAGGTGGTTTGTAGGCGTCAGCAAGGGGCGGTGCTCAGAGCCCCGATACAGGTGTGGGCGGACAGTTGAATCCTGGGACTACGAGTGCTGAAAGATTGAAAAGCTCCTCTCGGTGTCAGCCTCGGTATCACGGCGCTTTCACCCAAAGCAGCGTCCTTGTAACACACAGTAGCCCCGTGAAGGCAGAGAGTCCAGAAAGGCACACACAACACCGCTGACGCTGCGGCACCCACGAAGCAGGTGCGGCGAGGTGGTTTGTAGGCGTCAGCAAGGGGCGGTGCTCAGAGCCCCGATACAGGTGTGGGCGGACAGTTGAATCCTGGGACTACGAGTCCTGAAAGATTGAAAAGCTTGTCTCCGTGTCAGACTCGGTATCACGGCGCTTTCACCCAAAGCAGCGTCCTTGTAACACGCGGTAGCCCCGTGAAGGCAGAGAGTCCAGAAAGGCACATACAACACCGCTGATGCTGCGGCACCCACGAAGCGGATGCGGCGAGGTGGTTTGTAGGCGTCAGCAAGGGGTGGTGCTCAGAGCCCTGATACAGGCATGAGTGAGTCTTGAACTCCCAAGTGGTGTCCCACCTGACCTGGACCCTTGGTTGTGGTGCCAAAGGTGCCCAGAGAGCCAACATCCAAAACTTTGGTCCTTTTCTCAGAAAACTGCTCTGAGAACTGAGGGAAGACCGGGACCAACCAGATCGTTGATCCACCCAAGTTGCATCACTGGTCGGCCAGACTCTCGCTACATTCTTCTCTGTTACAGAAAATCCTGTTCAGCAGCCCTTCGCCAAAGCGGTATTTTACCTCCTGGAACTGCCTTCACCTACATTCTCCTTCCTCGTCGAACTGGAGATTTTTGAATTCCAGAAATGCACTAAGTTCGAACTTCGAACAGTGGCTCCCCAAAAATGACGCTTCCTCCTAGGACACAGCCTACAGCCAATTTTCTTCAAAAGTTTTCTAAGTCTGAAGGTAAGCACCAACTGGGGCCAATCTACTTCTTGTATCCATCGCTCTAATGTGGTCAGCCATATTTTTCGACATTGACAGAGTATCGGGTAACTAGATGTCTGCATTTGGTGCAGTGATCGTTTAAGATTTAGTTTTTACTAAAAAGTTGAAAAATTCACCTAGCAAACTAATTTAACATATATAAGTTTAACAATCATAAATTCTTAGAAAATACTTACACTCACTGGATGATGTCATCAGTGACATTATTTAAGATATCATCAATGAGGTCACTGACCACATCATGAGTGATGTAATATGGGAGGTCCTAAGCAGTGCATTGTGGGGGCGTAAGTTATAGTTAGCTCAGGTAACTATACCTGCTGAATTTCACTGGCTTTGTATGAGGAAAATCTGAGCCAAACTATAATGTCCCTGTACCTTTGTTTTTTTAGTGAATTTCCAAGGATTTTTTAATTCGATTTCCTAACTTTAACATCCATGTAACCTTTGGTTTTTTAAGTGAATTTCAATGTTTTTTTTAACTGGCAGTTGCGTTTGTAGAGTGTTGGAGAAACTGGGCTGGCTGATAGGAGGGCTTCTTGACCCTCAAGGTCCCTCAGAATCTGATTGGAATTCATGCCCCCAACTAGTATTGTGCCGGGAGGCTCGTTTGCAGTGTGGTGGAGAAAGGGGGCATGGCCTCCAAATTACTCCAATCACAATCTGTGGAACTTACTGGAGGTAGCGGGAAGGGTATTTGGCCCCAAGGACCCTCTGTAGCCAAGGGGAGTACATCCCCCAACCAGCAGTGTACCAGGGACTCATTAACACAGTGTGGAGAAGGGGGGGCGTGGCCTCCTACAACCTGTCAGCAATTCCGCTGTGAGGGATTACTGGAGATAAGAGGAGAGGTAGTTGGCCACCAAGGACCCTCAATAGCCAAGGGCACTGTGCCCCCTACTGTTAATACACCAGGAAGTGCATTTGAACAGTGGTGGAGAAAAGGGGTGAGGCCTCCTACCAGGTCTCAGCAATCCCACTGTGTAAGACTTACTAGAGGTAATAGGAGGGGGATTTGGCACCCAAGGACATACTTGGGGCCAACTACCTTTCCTGTTGTCCCCAGTAATTCTCCTACAGCGGGATTTCTAAGAGGTCTTTTGGTGGCCATTGACCCTTTTTTCACCACTCTGTAAAGATGCCTCATGGTGCACTACTGGTTGGAGCAGTACTTCCACCATACCATAGCAAACTGCAAGGTACCGGGGGTGGGTAACCCAGGACATTGCTGGACCCTTGGGGGTGTCGGTTGGAGGGCAGAACCCAATGTATTATTTTGTTAAAGCCCCGGTGAGGTGGCAGTCCCCATGGCTGCAGGGGAGCCACAAGCACCTTGCATTTGTCACATTTAGTCCCTTGGCAGTGCATACCCCCGCACCATTTGCATATCTTTGCTCAATAAAGGTGGCAGACCCTGCAGGCAGCAGATGGCTGAGCGCCCCCCCCCGCATTTTGAGTATTCATTGCCCTAGGGAGGAGGTGGTCCGCAGGGCTGTGGTGGGCAGAGCGGGGCCCCCACTTTCTCATTATTTACAGCCCATGAGAGGGCCACATGAGCCCCCTCCTTCATGCCCCTGGGATTTGGCCCACCGGGTCCTCTAAAAAAGACACTTGCAAGACCACATGACTTTAAAAAAAAAGTGTTGCAGATTGATGGATCCACCCGCGAGTCAGCTGTAAAATAAAAATAAAATGCTTTAAAAATGAGGCGAGCACCCTGTGAGACCCCCAACCATATCTCGGGGGTCAGGGTATTCCTACCCTGCCCCCTTTTCTTTATTTTTTCCTTTTTTTCTGAGACTCAGCTTCATGCAGAGTCACAAGATGGCTTCCAACACTTCCTCATTAAAGTGTAGGCAGCAAATCAAATTTGAGTAGAATCCGCAAGTGCACTGCAAAAACTTGCACCCCAGATATCTACATTTTTTAAACTTTAATTTCCCAGACTCTACTGAGTTGATTTACACCAAATCACAAAAAGCATGCTTTCTTGACCAAAATCTAGCTTTCTGCCAAATTTGGTGTCATTCCATTCAGCAGTTGAGGATGTAGTCATGTTCAAAAAAGTTAAAATTTCCCAAAGATATCACATAGGGGAAATCTTGTTTTGGGTCCCCCCTTTTTTCTCAACCCCTGTTCGATGGATCACCGCAAAACTTTCAAGCGAAACGGGAAAGATTGTGAAAATGTCATGAAGACTGATTTGCATATGGCCATGTCTGAACTGGGGTGGCGGAGTGAGCTAAAGAACGGTGATGGATTAAACCCAGATCAGTTGACTGGGGGTGAGTGTTTGTATTGTCAACGCTCTGTCCATCATCACCTTTGGTTTTTCTTTGTTCGCCTTAAGTTGGCAGGGTATGCTCAGACATGAGTCCCTTGCTCACTTTGCCACTGGAGTCAAGCAAGCCCGGCTGAAGACGGCTGAAATGCCAGAAACCGGTCCTGGGAAGCTTGATTCCGGTCCAGGGAAGACATGGCTTGGCAGTTCGGGATGGACTGTTCCCATGAGGCACAGGGTCAGACTGACTTGCATATGGCCATGTCTGAACTGGGGTGGCGGAGTGAGCTAAAGAACGGTGATGGATTAAACCCAGATCAGTTGACTGGGAGTGAGTGTTTGTATTGTCAACGCTCCGTCCACCATCACCTTTGGTTTTTCTTTGTTCGCCCTAAGTTGGCAGGGTATGCTCAGACGTGAGTCCCTTGCTCACTTTGCCACTGGAGTCATGCAAGCCCGGCTGAAGACGGCTGTAATGCCAGAAACCGGTCCTGGGAAGCTTGATTCCGGTCCAGGGAAGACATGGCTTGGCAGTTTGGGATGGACTGTTCCCATGAGGCACAGGGTCAGACTGATTTGCATATGGCCATGTCTGAACTGGGGTGGCGGAGTGAGCTAAAGAACGGTGATGGATTAAACCCAGATCAGTTGACTGGGGGTGAGTGTTTGTATTGTCAATGCTCCGGCCATCATCACCTTTGGTTTTTCTTTGTTTGCCTTAAGTTGGCAGGGTATGCTCAGACGTGAGTCCCTTGCTCACTTTGCCACTGGAGTCAAGCAAGCCCGGCTGAAGACGGCTGTAATGCCAGAAACGGGTCCTGGGAAGCTTGATTCCGGTCCAGGGAAGCCATGGCTTGGCAGTTCGGGATGGACTGTTCCCATGATGCACAGGGTCAGACTGATTTGCATATGGCCGTGTCTGAACTGGGGTGGCGGAGTGAGCTAAAGAACGGTGATGGATTAAACCCAGATCAGTTGACTGGGGGTGAGTGTTTGTATTGTCAACGCTCCGTCCATCATCACCTTTGGTTTTTCTATGAAGATTCATCAAGCAGCGCCCAAGATATTGGCAAAACAAAAGACACTTTTACTATGGAAACTTTGGTTCTAACTATAACTACCTACTGCCAAACTCCAGTAGGTAATATATCTATATCTATATATATCTAGATCTATATCTATTTCTATATCTATAGCTATATCTTTATCTATATATCAAGTTCTAAGGTAGACCAAAATGCTTAGGGATTTCATGGTCACTGTTCAGGGAAAAATGAAAATTATAGGATTTACCTACTCGTGAGTGCGTTCCTATCTTCTTCTGTGGAGGAAAATACAGTGTATATATATATGCCGCGGAGTTACGCACCTCCTGAAGAGCGCCATGCCCGCCCGACAAAGGACGACTGTCACAGAATAGCGGAAAGCTTGAGGGCGGCGGCTGCCAACAGAAACTGGATTCTGGTTCGAGTCCCTATTACGCATGAAAGTGGCGTGTGGGGAAATCACGGCATTGATTTTAGGGACAGACATCGTCTACTTGATGTGGTTTGCAGCCTACGGATACCAGAAAGCCTTGCAATTCATTAATTTTGTAACGCCCACCAGAGGGAAAGAAATAAAAAAGGAACTAAGGGCCAGATGTAGGAGCCATTTACCGACCGGTAACGGGCGATTTCGGCCGTTACCGACCGGTAAATGGGTTTTCGGTATGTAGGGGCACATTTTTACAGAATCGGTAAATTTACCGATTCGGTAAATTTACCGATTCTGTAAAATACCGAATCGGTATTTTTTACCGATTCGGTATATCCAAATGTAGGTGGCACTCCTGAGAGTGCCACAGGCCTTACAGATTCGGTATTTTACCACACAATCCAATTGTGTGGTAAAATACCGAATCCAGGTGTGCATGCACATGTGTGCATGCACACCTAGCCATTTGACAGTCAGACATGCCCTAAGGGCATGTCTGTGTGCCACATGGCTCACATGCCCGTCTTTGGGGTGCTAGAGGGTGTTAAAGTGACACCCCCTGCACCCTTGCTAAAATCGGTATTTACCGATTCTGTTATTACAGAATCGGTATTTCCCATTGATTCCTATGGGCTTCACAGCCCATAGGAATCAATGGGAAATACCGATTCTGTAATTACAGAATCGGTAAATACCGAATCTTAAAGATTCGGTATTTACAGATTCTGTAATAACTACATCTCCCCCCTTCATATTTACCAACTCTTAAATACCGAATCGGTAAAATTCGGTATTTAAGAGTCGGTAAATATGAATTACCTACATCTGGCCCTAAATCACCTGGTATCCAGAAGCAAAACCGGATGCTGTCTGAAGAACTTTTTCCCCCGAAGAAGGCCGAGTGAATGGCCGAAATGCATTGGGACAATGAAGTTTAAACCCTGAATAAATAATGAAAATGTTCGTGAATTTGTGCGACTCGCTCTTTCCCAGCTGGGTAAGGTGTCAAGATATATATATATATATATATATATACATATATATATATATATATATATATATATATATATATATATATATATATATATATATATATATATATATATATATATATATATATATATATTCACTGAAAAAACCATAGGTTATAGACCATATATAGTTAGGAATTAGCATTTACAAAACCTTGAAAATTCACTGAAAAAAACATAGGTTATAGACCACATATAGTTAGGAATTAGCATTTACAAAACCTTATTTTACTCACACAAAACCATTGAAATTCGCATATATAGTTAGTTGCACTAACTATATATCGCGCACCCGCAATCCACTGCTGATCATGTCACATATTACATCATTCATGACATGGTCAGTGACATCACTGATGACATCACTGATGACATCACTGATGACATCTCAAATGACATCACTGATGACATCACTGATGACATCTCATTTGACATTACTGATCACATCACTGATGACATCACTGATGACATCTCATTTGACATTACTGATCACATCACTGATGACATCATTCATGTGATAATACGATGAACCTCTTCAGACTCTAATATAACCTTAGATACACTCAGTGTAAACAGACACTCACAGACTGTCACTCATCCATGGAGTTACTCACACACCTAGTCAGTCATGCAAAGAATCAATCACACCTCCATTTCCTCAACTATACAGTTATACACACCTTACTTATTCAAACATATACTAACACATATTTACTCTCTTATACAATCCCTGATACAAGTTCACAATGATCCATACAGCCACTCACACATTCACTGGCTCTTATGCACAGTTATTTATATATGTCAACTCTCACATGTACTGTGTTTTACATATGTACTTACTTTGACATGTAGCACTGAGATATCCATTCACTCACCAATGCACTCATGCACACAGTCAACCGCCCATACAGCTGTTTCCACATGCACTTTTGAACCCATACATCTAGTGAATCAACTGCTCACACATCAATGCACAGAGTCATACACCTCCCAGCCACCCACACACACACACTCAGTCTCCCATACAAATACTTTGGCAACCAATCAATGACCCATATAGTTACTCATATAGCTACTGATCAACACATGCAGCAGTTTACAGAACAACAGACATAATGATGCACAAATTAAGACAGTTTAGTCACTAACCCATGCACTCAGTGAGACACATTTAATCACTCACTCATACAGTCAGTCATGCACCTACTAAATCCTTCATCCAGACACTTATACATCCACTCATTCTTCAATATGTAAGACATATTTTAACTTTACAGAAACATACAGTCCCTGGATGTTGTCATCAGTGATGTCATCAGTGATGTCATTTGAGATGTCATCAGTGATGTCATCAGTGATGTCACTGACCATGTCATGAATGATGAAATATGTGACATGATCAGCAGTGGATTGCGGGTGCGCGATATATAGTTAGTGCAACTAACTATATATGCGAATTTCAATGGTTTTGTGTGAGTAAAATAAGGTTTTGTAAATGCTAATTCCTAACTATATATGGTCTATAACCTATGGTTTTTTCAGTGAATTTCAATGGTTTTTTAATAGCAAATATCAAAAGCTGTAACATGTATTCTTCTTTTAAAGGAAAAATATATTTTATATGTATTTATTATAATTTTTTTATGTATATAAATTTTTTGAGGGAACGAATTTATCAACTATCATGCTGAAGAAGAGTGTGGGGAAAAAAACCCAAAGAGGAGGACTAAGAGGAAAGAACAATCAGTTCAAAAATACAATTGCTTTAAAGCATGAAGTGCTTTTCCACACATTTACATTTAAATAACCCATATTAGAACATACAAAATATCTACAGAGGAGACGGTGTACATTGAATTTTAGACTCTTCATTGGTACCTACATGTTGGTACTTACATCACCCACACAACACAACAGCTCTATTCAGAGCTACCCTACCTCAAAGCACTCTAAAATATTATTTTAATATTTCCCTTGGTTTTCCCCTTGTTACGCTTTCTGGAACGCTACCCGGTGCGCGGACCGGGCGCTACCCGTGCGAAAACTTGAAAAAAAAAGGTGTTTTTTTTACATATATGGGCCTCCTCAGCCACCCTCAGAAAACCTAGGGGGTCAGGATATGTCTCCCGTGCCCCCTTATATCCATTCCCAACATTGTTTAGCCTCCATCTTGTGACTAAATTCGTCCAAAACACAAGATGGCGGACTCCCGTTACGCTACCGGTGAGCTACCCGGTTCGCGTACCGGGTAGCGCTTCCACCGCGAAAAATCGAAAAAAAAAATATTTTATTTTTTTGCCCCGCGGGTCCCTTTAATAGCCCCCACATCAATCCTAGGGGGTCAGGAGGGGTCTACCTTGCCCCCTTTCATTCATTTCCCCCTTCGTTTATTTCCACCTCTTGTCTCTCGATCCTACCGAGAGACAAGATGGCGGGCGCTCCGGACTGTTTAGAATGTTGACAGTCACCGGAGAGCCAATCCGCTTCTCCTCGCGAAGTTCCGTTACGCGTCTGGTACGCGAACCGGGGCGCTAACCGGGACGCTGTCACAGATATATATATTTTTTTGAACGTTAATTTCTCAAAATCCACTGGAGCACATATCTTGAGACCTAGCAAAGGCACATCGGGCAAACAGTCTCTACAATTTTGCCAAGTTTCATAGAAATCCATTCAGCCGTTCGAGCTAAAAGTGAGTCCAACCGCCCTATGGAAAACTCAATGTTAAAAACATGTTTTGGGACCCCCCTTTTTTCTCGGCCCCCGCTTGACGAAACCCCCCCAAACTTTCTGGGGACGCTCAGAAACAAAATGTGCCATTTTCCTGAAAATTTCAGCCAATTCCGTCCATCAACGCCAACGTTATTCAACATAGAATTTTCAGAAATCCCTATTCAAAAAAATCCTAACTATATATACCTACTGGCGACCGCCAGTAGGTAATATATATATATATATATATATATATTCACTGAAAAAACCATAGGTTATAGACCATATATAGTTAGGAATTAGCATTTACAAAACCTTGAAAATTCACTGAAAAAACCATAGGTTATAGACCATATATAGTTAGGAATTAGCATTTAGAAAACCTTATTTTACTCACACAAAACCATTGAAATTCCATATATAGTTAGTTGCACTAACTATATATCGCGCACCCGCAATCCACTGCTGATGATGTCACATATTACATCATTCATGACATGGTCAGTGACATCACTGATGACATCACTGATGACATCATCTAGTGTCTGTGTGTTTTTGTAAAGTTTAAATACGTTTTACATATTGAAGAATGACTGGATGGATGGAAGACTGAGTGTGTGTGTGGCTGGCTGGGAGGTGTGTGACGCTGTGCATATCAATGTGTACTTGTATCAGTGATTGTATAAGAGAGTAAGTATGTGTTAGTATATGTGTGAAAAGTATGGTGTTCTGTGTTTAACTATAGATGAGGAAATCGAAGTGTGATTGATTCTTCACAGGACTGACTAGGTGTATGAGTGCATATGATAGTGTTCTAATAATAACTGACTGTATGTATGAGTAATTGTATGGGTGAATGAGTGAATGTGTGTGTAGACGTACGAATCAGTTAGTGCGTATGTAATAACTGGTATTGGTGTGTCATGATGTCATCAGTGATGTCATTTGAGATGTCATCAGTGATGTCATTTCAGATGTCATTAGTGATGTCATCAGTGATGTCACTGAAGTATGGTGTTCTGTGTTTAACTGTATAGATGAAGAAATGGAAGTGTGATTGATTCTTTACAGGACTGACTTGGTGTGTGAGTAACTCCATGGATGAGTGGCAGTGTGTGACTGTCTGCATAGGTGTATGAGTGCATATGATAGTGTTGTAATAATGAGTGACTGTATGTATGAGTGATTGTATGGGTGAATGAGTGAATGTGTGTGTAGACGTAGGAATCAGTGAGTGCGTATGTAGTAACTGGTATTGGTGTGTCATGATGTCATCAGTGATGTCATTTGAGATGTCATCAGTGATGTCATCAGTGATGTCATTTGAGATGTCATCAGTGATGTCATCAGTGATGTCACTGACCATGTCATGAATGATGTAATATGTGACATCATCAGCAGTGGATTGCGGGTGCGCGATATATAGTTAGTGCAACTAACTATATATGGAATTTCAATGGTTTTGTGTGAGTAAAATAAGGTTTTCTAAATGCTAATTCCTAACTATATATGGTCTATAACCTATGGTTTTTTCAGTGAATTTTCAAGGTTTTGTAAATGCTAATTCCTAACTATATATGGTCTATAACCTATGGTTTTTTCAGTGAATTTCATTGGTTTTTTAACAGCTAATATCTGTAGCTGTAAAATGTATTCTTCTTTAAATCAAAAAATATATTTTATATGTTTATTAATAATTTTTTTTTAAAATATTTTTTTTTCTTCGTTCCCGCTTCGCGAATCGGGAAGCTTCCCGTTAGCTGACCTTGATGCCGCGAAATAGACCGTGAGCCGGTAAACGTTTCTTTACCGCAACTGCCGCGTTAGAAAACAACATCGTGACGCCTCCCGTCCGCATGACGTTTCGCGTTGTCGCGTGAAACGTCATATGACGTGCTACGTTAGCGAACTGGTACGCTTACCGAGTCGCAAAGCACAGGTTTCTGGAAGCAAACCGGGAGGCCCTGCAAAGCGCTTAACGTAAACACAGCAGGTCATGTGACTTGGTAATAACACTTTTCATTGGTTCATTTCACTTTTGGTTTCCTAATGATGTAAGACTAGGTCATATAATCTAAAATGAACACTTTTCATTGGTTGAGAACTATTGTTTTTCCCAAATGATGAAAATCCCTCCTTCTTTCCTCACTCTGACTTTCATCATTGTGAGAGAAAGACCCTTTGTTACCAGTGAGCAATGGCTTCTTTAGTAGCTTCAGCTGGTGCTTCCCCACCACCTCCACCACATCCAAGGAAGAGTGGACCACCTGCTCAAGTTATAATTCAGCAAGAAGAGGAAGAAGAGGAACAGGACGACGAGCACGAAGAGAGGTACTTTTTGCCTGAGGAGCCCAGGACGTCTCACCGGAAAGAAAACTTCATTTGGCAATTTTTTTAAATTCCCAAAGGTCAGAAAAAAGTAAATGCAAGATACGTAACTTGCCTTATATGTCAAGATAGACTGTCCAGAGGGACCGACAAAAAATACAGTTTCGGAAACTACACAATGCATCGCCATATGACTAGGTGGCATCCTAACAACTACAGTGCTGCACAGTTTCGTAACGACCTAGATAATCTCCCTATTATGGCCAGAAGATCTGTTGTACCGGAAGTAACGGGACCAGAGGGCAGGGAGATGGTGCCAAATATTCAAACGAGATTTCATGAAGTAAAACACGTCTGCGTACATTGCAATGGATTCATTTGCTACGGAGAAAGAAGCATCACTCTGATCAACAGAGCTATTGACTATCATATGCAAGTTTGTACGAAACGCCCCAAATAATAAATACTTTTTTTTTGTTTTGTTGCTCCTGTTGAGCCCTTTACAATGAATCGTTTTCATTGCCCCCTGCAAGAAAAACCCAAAAAAATATAAAACTGTTCAGAAAAATTCAAAAAAAGTAAAAAAATGTTCAGAAAAATAATTAAAAAAATATAAAACAACAAAAACAATAAAAAAAAGTTCTTTTCAGAACTACCTCCCCGTTATTAAAAAATTGGTACAATATTTGGAACTGTGCCAACCTCTATTTCTCGTAGTTCGCTTCCCAGTTCGCTCGCCGGTACGCGAACCGGAAGTGAACCAAAATCTTTTAAAAAAAAAAAGAACAGTAAGTATAAGGGAAGGAAACAGACACTTATGTTAAAAGAAAGACAGCTATAGGGGAGTAAACTAGAGATACTATTACCCGTAATCCACTGCTGATGATGTCACATATTACATCATTCATGACATGCTCAGTGACATCATCAGCAGAGGATTGCGGGTTTTTTGGCAACGTGCCTTATCCACGGTTTAATAACGCTGCCTTTTGCTTTATATAAGTTTTCAAATTGTATGAAATATATACCAATAGGTCGTTATGAACCTTTAGGTAGTGCTTTTCTTCATGAGGTCTGGTCGCTTCCATACACATACAGATGTTTCAAAGATGATCAAGAAGTTTATCTGAATGGAGAGGAATGCACTGAGACGCCAGATCATTCACTAATGTGTAGGCACATACAGTTACACGGTTCATGCAACAAACACCGACCAAATATGGCTTGCGTGTTGCAAGGCACGCCAGTTCCTGCTATCATCCCCACGTTCAAGTTGTTGGAAAATGGTAGTTATTTGATGCTCAATAATGAAGATTGTTCTGGGTTAATTAAAAGTATTCCTTTTATCGTAACAGTAAGTGAACGGGTTATTTGCTGCAGAAATGTTCTATTTCCTCCCACACATGAACATAGGGAGTTTTCAATCTGGCCACAAATACCAACCTTGGGAGCAGATTTCAACGGCATGGGCAGAATAAGAGCTCTTTTGTCTCAGAGAGAGGTGGCATTGAGTTCGGCCCGTGAAACTTTCGTGCTTCACATAGCGAACACCCGTACAGAGGTGCAGACCCTTTTCAATACAGATTCGCCTTTCCATTTCAGCAAGATGGTTCGGACTATCTTTAACGCGTCCTCCACAAAGGGCCTGGCGCACTTTTTTAAAGTTGTTACCAGTGGTCTCGTGACTTCATTTGAGAAAATCTTTGGAGTCATCCCTGCTTTCTTTCATTCTATTTTTTTCCACTGTGCTTCGTGAATTCCCATTTTTACTTGCATTACCAGCGGACGCTCTTGTGCTTTTTTACATTTTTAAATATGGATGTCCCTCCTGTGCAAGCTCCCGCCCTGCAGCTGCTGACACTGTTCCGCAATCGCATGCTAGAATATTATGGCACAATGCCGTTGGCGATATTAAGCACGGCATATGGATTATCTTTTCGATTCTCCTACTTCACCTGTGTCCAGCCTGTATTTCACTGCCTGACCTGTGATTTCGATTGGGCCATTGATTTGTGTCTCTGCGGACCGGTTTCTCCTGACGTCGACTTTAATCAGCTGATGACTCCTATCATTACTCACGAGTTGGTTTGTCCTGGCGAAAGGATTATGGCTGTGGCATTGATGCATGGACTAATTGGTCCCTGGAATTTACTGGCGGCAACACAGTCTTTCTTGGAACAGAGCTTTCTTGAAAACCCACCGAGCTGTCCTCTGATGGTGATAGAGGATCCGGTGCTGGGAGAGCACGTATGTTCTTTTCCGCTTTTAAATTGGATGGCTGAACTCTTTTCGGATCAAGACGGTGACTTCCTATTGGAGGCTGTTGCAGCCTTTTTTGCATACACAGTTATGTCATAGACCTTTTTCATGTTTGATATGCTGAGTACTAGCATTTCATTGACAATTCATTGACTTATTTGTCAAGTTTTTATTATTTAGCTTGCCTATTGGCTTAAGACTCGATAAAGTACTTGGCTGTTTTATTTTTCTTTAGCATTAAATTTTCCTAGTTTTTAATGTTTTACCTTGCGGACCGTCCACATATAAAGTTGCAATCTGCTCTCATGAGATGGCACTTCTATTATCTTATTCAGTTCGTTTCCGGATCATGGGGAGGTGTCATCTAGGTCCTGGATATCTTTACACCGTGTTAAGTTAGCATGGGCTCATTACCGGTTTAAACGCCATTTTTCCTTTTTTGCAACTTCTGCACACGACACTTAGTTGTTGCTTTAGCTTTCAACCTAGTAGTTCATCGTGGTTTACATGAGAATAATATGTTATTGCTCTACTATCTGCTTTGCTTGTTAAACTATATCTGTACAGCGAGTGCTGAAGTTTCAAGAACAACACGATACAGAATTGTTATGAGGTCTGATCTCCACGACTTCATACTCATAACATAAGTGCAGCTTCTGCCAATTCTGGGCATGAGGCGGGTTTTATATTGCTTTGCCGAACACACATACACAACAGTTGATGCGGTTCACATGAAGAGAGAGCTGGTGTATGCTGATGTGATTCCTTCAAATCTAAGACACTAAAGTATGGGCACGCCCTAAACCAACACAAACAGACCTTCTTAGCAAATAATATAATATGTGTATTAGGGAGGATGAGATATAAGCAGCCGCGGGCCGTGGAGGGAGTTACGGTGGGGCAGGGAGGCGGGGAGGGGGAGGGGCAGGGTGGAGCCCTCTCCACCCTGCCCCTCCCCCTCCCCGCCTCCCTGCCCCACCGTAACTCCCTCCACGGCCCGTGGCTGCTTATAAGTGTTGCTAACTCTTATTCATTTACAGCATGTTAACATACTGTCACCATTCGCTTTTTATGTACTAGTAACTATGCTGGTAATTTTGCTACTGATAATATGTGTACTTGTATTATCTAAGATACTACGCCTGAGAAGACGGCATTAGTAAATAAACATTTCAAATACACATGTGTTCTTCTTAACTCCATGTTCTGGTTTCTAAGAAATATATAACGACCGACTGTTCATGAGTTCCACGTATCCTGAGGTACTATAAGTTCATATTCTGGATTGTCTAAACATTGAGAGTTTGTTATATCCAATGTGACACTGTACCTAGCTTGCTAAGGGGTTTTTGATTACTAAGGTGAGTTTTGGGGCACCCTAATTCGCCGAGGTTCCAATCCTCTGTGCACAGTTCTGTGTGAGAACAGAAACCCTGCGACAGGGGCACCCCCGACCCTTGCTGGAGCTTCATCACACTTGCGATACAACTCCAGCAATGTGCCACCTTTACGGCACAGATACATCACGCATCTGTGCTGTTTTTGCCCCATGATGCGCCGCATTGTAAATGCAGCACACCATAGGTGACGGAACAGCGGCACAGAATGACTAACACATCCCTGGTGATGCGCCAGTCATCATAAATCTATCCCTATGCTTCTTATCTTGTTAGAGATGAACCGCCATATGTATCATCAAAGTTTTTTGCATTTCCTAAATAGCGAACTTTAAGGAATAAATAGCGATTCTTTACCATTCCTAGTTTGCGATGAGCTATTTGCTAATTACAAATTACCCATTCATTTCCTTCATTTCCATAGGGCGGTTGGACTCACTTTTAGCTCGAACGGCTGAATGGATTTCCACGAAACTTGGCAAAATTGTAGGGACTGGTAGCCCGATGTGCCTTTGCTATGTCTCAAGATATATGCTCCAGTGGTTTTTACGAAAATTAACTTTGAAAAATATATATTGGGCTATATATATGTTGGAGCCCAAATGTAGCCCAATGTAGCCCAATGTAGCCCAATGAAGCCCAATGAAGCCCAATGTAGCCCAATGTAGCCCAAAGATGGCCGCCAGAGACAAAAAAAACAAATGTAGCCCAAATATCAGCCAGATGTAGCCCAACTATAGCCCAGTGACAGAATGACCAATCAGCTTCGCAAACCTCCGTTACGCGAAGCGGAGCGCTGTTACAGATATATATCTTTTTTTGAACGTTAATTTCTCAAAATCCACTGGAGCACATATATTGAGACCTAGCAAAGGCACATCGGGCTACCAGTCCCTAATATTTTACCAAGTTTCGTGCAAATCCATTCAGCCGTTCGATTATTATTATTATTTTTTTTTTTTGCCCCGCGGGGCCCTTTTAAAACCTCCACATCAAACCTAGGGGGTCAGCGAGGATCTACTATGCCCCCTTATGGTCATTTGCCCCTTCCTTCGCTTTGGCCTCCTCTTGTCTCTCGATCCTACCGAGAGACAAGATGGCGGCCACTACGGACTGTTTGGAATGTTTACAGACGCCGGAGAACCAATCAGCTTCGCTTCACAAAGCTCCGTTGCGCGAAAAGTACGCGTACTGGAGCGCTGCCCGGTCCGCTGTTACAGATATATATCTTTTTTTAAACGTTAATTTCTCAAAATCCACTGTAGCACATATATTGAGACCTACAAAAGGCACATCGGGCTACCAGTCCCTACAATTTTGCCAAGTTTCGTGCAAATCCATTCAGCCGTTCGGGCTAAAAGTGAGGCCAACCGCCCTATGGAAAACTCAATGTTAAAAACACGTTTTGGGACCCCCCTTTTTTCTCGACCCCCCCTGGACGAAACCCCCCCCAATTTTCAGGGGCTGCTCAGAAACAAAATGTGCCATTTTCCTGAAAATTTCAGCCAATTCCGTCCACAAACGCCAAAGTTATTTGACATAGAATTTTCAAAAATCCCATAGAGAAAAAATCCTAACTATATATACCTACTGGCGACCGCCAGTAGGTAATATTACCTACTGGCGGTCGCCAGTAGGTATATATAGTTAGGATTTTTTCCCTATGGGATTTTTGAAAATTCTATGTCTAATAACTTTGTCGTCTGTCAACATTCTAAACAGTCCGGAGCGGCCGCCATCTTGTCTCTCGGTAGGATTGAGAGACAAGAGGAGGCCAAAACAAAGGTGGAAATAACCATAAGGGGGCATAGTAGATCCTCCCTGATCCCCTAGGTTTAATGTGGAGGCTTTAAAAGGGCCCCGCGGGGCAAAAAAAGAAATATTTTTTTTTTGGTTTTTTTTCGTGGGTAGCGCCCGGTCCGCGAACCGGGAAGCGTTCTGGGCAGCATACTGCAATGAAAAATGAATGAGAGACTTTTCAAATGCAGTATGTTAATTGATTGTTGGTTTTGTTGATTATTTTTTATTTTCTTTATTTTTTAAGCATTTTTTTTTATTGTGATTGTGTTTCATAATTTATTAAACTTTCTAACATTTCATTGTCAGAAATTTCATAATTATCATGGAATATACATTGTAGTCTCTGAGGGTGTAAAATGTCCTCATTTGCAAGGAGGTTATCTACTGCTTGTACACATTGCAGTAGTTCATTGTCCCAAGTTTCATCGAAAAATTCAATGTCAATTTGATCAATTGTATCAATCAATTCTTGGCTGCTCTCTTGCAGGTCCATTTCAAAAGAAACTTGGTTTTCGCCTTCCATTTTGCCTGAAATTTGGATTAAAAACATATATATTAGTAGAGATAGGGCAATGTTGGGAATAATTTTAGATAGGTATTTTTTATCAGTGAATTTATCTTTGGGCAGTGTATAGTATCAGAGTGGAAGTAGGAATATAAAAAAGTGTATGTGATTTAACGTAAGTAAAACTATAAACAAAGGGCTTGCACAGCGGTTGTTGACTCCTTATATTCAACAGTTGATTTTTGTGGCGTGCAAACAGGGTCTGGCGCTGTCTGTACCAACCAGCGTGAACTCAAAACTAATACACAGCTCCTCCCATTGGAAGGGGACACCCTGTTGCACAGCTTTTGTTTATGACATGAAAAGTCTTACTGAGTATTCATAAAGTTAATCCTTCCTCATTGTGGGGTTCCAAAGAATATTTTATTTGTCATTAAATTTTCTCATTTAAGCATAGGTTTCCAGTGGTGTATTCAAATTTAACAAAGTCCAATAACACTCCTTCCCCAATGCATTTCGGGCTAATCCTTAAGCCCTTCCTCAGGGGATAACTCTACGAAAAAAAGAAACATAACAATGTGTCACTATGTGTCCTGTTTGCTGTGCTTACGTTATGCAATATCCCTGTTCATGCAGTGATGCTATCACGTTAAAAAAGTGCCCGAATGTGAAAGTGAAAAAATTGCGGAGCCATGCATGTGTCAGGATGTTCAAGGATCAGACTCCGAGTCACCGGAAAAGCCATTAAAAAACCATTCAAAAATTGAAAGACTAACCATGCGTGTTAACGTAGCCCAATGACCAAGTCACCTCACTGTGTATTAAGGAATGTGATAAACAAAAAGCATCGATGCTGCCACACGGTCTTAATGATCGAATGGAATTTTTGTGTTATCTGTGACTTATAACGTTTGATGTATTACATGTTTTTGAATGTGCCTTAACTTGATTTGCAATGTTCACTGATGTTTACATATTCACACACTCAACATAGCACCCTTGTAATATGGCCGCTGCGTTCTTTTGTTTACTTTCAGTTCACTCGAGTCATACAGTCCGTTTTCACTTTTCACACCAACTCACACGCCGGTAAAAACGACACTGAGCGAGAGCACCCGCGGGGTTCCCGACTTCAACGCTGAACGCGGAAGCACGTTTTCTAACCAGAGCACTTTGTAAGTACTCGTTATACGAGACCATGTTGATTTACTCTCACGAGTTCAACATATTCTAGTTTGTCGTTTTAACGCGCGCTGTTCCGTTACAGAAACAGCGCTACTATCTAGATTGACGGACTGTGAGTATTCCGCTCACTTTATTGCATCCGAGATTGTGTGCACCTTTTTGTTTATCACATTCCTTAATACACAGTGAGGTGACTTGGTCATTGGGCTACGTTAACACGCATGGTTAGTCTTTCAATTTTTGAATGGTTTTTTAATGGCTTTTCCGGTGACTCGGAGTCTGATCCTTGAACATCCTGACACATGCATGGCTCCGCAATTTTTTCACTTTCACATTCGGGCACTTTTTTAACGTGATAGCATCACTGCATGAACAGGGATATTGCATAACGTAAGCACAGCAAACAGGACACATAGTGACACATTGTTATGTTTCTTTTTTTCGTAGAGTTATCCCCTGAGGAAGGGCTTAAGGATTAGCCCGAAATGCATTGGGGAAGGAGTGTTATTGGACTTTGTTAAATTTGAATACACCACTGGAAACCTATGCTTAAATGAGAAAATTTAATGATAAATAAAATATTCTTTGGAACCCCACAATGAGGAAGGATTAACTTTATGAATACTCAGTAAGACTTTTCATGTCATAAACAAAAGCTGTGCAACAGGGTGTCCCCTTCCAATGGGAGGAGCTGTGTATTAGTTTAACGTAAGTAAATTCATAATTATACAAGGGAAGCCTAACTCCATCCATAACTATAACAGAGAAGTCTCTCTAAATCTATAACTACTACAGAGGGATAGTATATATCTATCAGAAAAAGTTTACCATATTAACTTATAGTGTACTATATACTTCAGTTTTAAAAATAAAAACTTACCTTTAGAAAGAAGTTGAAGGAATTAGTGAAAATACTATTGAAATGTACAGCAAGAAGTAGTAGTCAAAATGGCTGTGTTTTCTTCTCTTCCTTTATATATATTCAGGTATATAACCAATGAAATGTCAGGTAAGAAAAGTAGAAAATGAAAGTAACATTTTCATTGGTTGTCAATTCCAACACTTCAGATGTGTTTTGTGAAGTAATTTACCTCAGGGTATTTAGAGAGGTCTACAGGCTAAATGACTAAATGGAATTCCAATCAAATGTGTGAAAATGGTAGGGATTGGTATGTAGTATGAGCTAATCTATATTTGGTGAAATTGTCTCCAGTGGCTTTTCTGTGAACTACTTTCCCACCTTTTTTGATGGTGCGCTTCCCAGGGAGCGACCCGGTACGCGAACCGTTGAGCGCCTCGGTTCGCGGACCTTAAGCGTTCCGGGAGTCCACCATTTTGTGTTTCGGTCGAATTAAGATACAAGATGGAGGGCAAATAATGTTCAGAATGGGTAGAAGGGGGCACGGTAGAGTTATCTTGACCCCCTAGGTTTTGTGAGGGTGGCTGAGGAGGCTTATATGTGCGAAAAAAAAACATTTTTTTATAAAAAAATGCGCGAGGTTAGCTCCCGGTTCGCGTACCGGGTAGCGCCCCAGGGAGCGTACTTTGTTGAAAATTTGTGAAAAATGTTAGAGTAAAATAATAATTGTGAGTGATTAGATGTAGGGTAGCTCTGAGAAGAGCTTTTGGGTTTATGGTACATTTAGGTACTTATAAGTAGGTACCAATGCACATTCTTAAATTCAGAGTGAAAATTCTGTTGCCCTCATCTGAGAAGTGAACTCCATCTCCTCTGTAGATATCTTGCATGTAGTAACGCAAGTTATTGTTGTACAGGGAGCCCATTCCATGGTCTCTCATGTAAGCTGAAACAGATTTGTTTACATGCTTCCTCGACTTCTCAATTTGTGGACAAAATTGCTTGGACCACCTCCATTTCTGTCTTTGGCATATATTTGAATATACCAAGGCAGTCTGAGGAAAAAGTGCCATTAATTGCTCAAAGGTGTCCTTTAAAAGCATTTCCAGACCTACACCAGTCAAAGTGCCCAAGTCATTACCTCCACAGTGCACAATTAACAGGTCAGGTTTGGGCAAATGCATAAGGGTTTTCACCAATGGTATCAATTGGTGACATTTTAATCCTCTGTGGCCAAACCACTTAATTTCCACATCTTGTAAATTGAGGTTAGGTAAATTCCTGTTTTCAACGTACCTTCGAGCCCAGTGAATATAACTATGTCCAACAATCCAGACAGAAAACATGGTGAGAGAAGGTTCTTCTGCAGTCAGATGAAGTGTGGCAATGAAATGGCAGTAGAAAAAATGAGAGTGTAAAATGAAAAAAAACTGTGGAGTTTCTGTGTTCATGAAGCAGTAACAGTGATTGGTGGATTTTGATTGCTGAAAACAGAAAATTAGGGTGCACGGATGTGTTCTTTGAAAGATGTATTTTGAGTGGTCAATAAAAAATCATTAAATGAAAGAATGCACTGGATATGCAGGTGCACTGAGAGTTCAGAGTTCAATTGCAACATTGTTGTGTGAACTTGCAAACAACAGAGGTCTTCCAAGAGGTGGTTGCCATGCAGAAAAGGCAGAAAGGGCAGAGGGGGATGGGTTTTCATTTGAAAAAAAGTGAGGGAAGAGTTTTGATTGGGTGACATGAGAGATATGTGTGAAGAATTACAGCATTTCTGTGCTTTTGATAGCTGCAGACTCTGGAGTGCATACCTTTTGCTCTGCTGAAGACAAATTGGTGTGTTTCTGAGACTGTTTTCAAACTCAAAGTATTTGCTAAGGTGAGAAAATATTTCTTTAATTTAGATAGAGAATAGTGTGCTTTAAGGAGAAAATTATGAATTATGTGGCGCAAATTGCTTGTAAATATGCTCCCACCTGTGCATGGAAAATTTAGATTTTGAATGTTTGTGTTACATAGCCATGTTAAAAGTGATACAAACATGCTGCAAAGGCAATCAAAAAACGCTTTTATGTGTCTTAAGGACATTTTAAGTAATTTTCCCATGTGCAGTGTTTTGAAATTATGATTTGAAAATCGTTTTTGGGGAAAAGGAATTGTTTTTAAATTTATGACAAGGACATAATGGTGTATGCTTCTTTATAAGGCAATTGACTGTCCCTGATGTTATTTTTCCCATTTTAATGTAAGACCTTTCTCTGTGGCGCAAATTGCTTGTAAATATGCTCCCACCTGTGCATGGTAAATTTAGATTTTAAATGTTTGTGTTACATAGCCATGTTAAAAGTGACCCAACCATGCTAGAAAAGCAATCAAAAAACGCTTTCATGTGTCTTAAGGACATTTTAAGTCATTTTCCCATGTGCAGTGTTTTGAAATTATGATTTGAAAATCGTTTTTGGGGAAAAGGAATTGTTTTTAAATTTATGACAAGGACATAATGGTGTATGCTTCTTTATAAGGCAATTGACTGTCCCTGATGTTATTTTTCCCATTTTAATGTAAGACCTTTCTCTGTGGCGCAAATTGCTTGTAAATATGCTCCCACCTGTGCATGGCAAATTTAGATTTTGAATGTTTGTGTTACATAGCCATGTTAAAAGTGATACAAACATGCTGCAAAGGCAATCAAAAAATGCTTTTATGTGTCTTAAGGACATTTTAAGTAATTTTCCCATGTGCAGTGTTTTGAAATTATGATTTGAAAATCGTTTTTGAGGTAAAGGAATGTTGTTAAAATTTATGTGCGCCATATGCCCCCAAATTTCTTTTTCAGGGGTGCAGCAGGGTGTTCTTGAGACACCCCTGCACCTTTGGAAAAATTCCTAATTTGCCATGAGCTAATTGCTAATCGCAAATTGCACCTTCATTCCTATGGGCCTCCTGGCCCATGGAAATGAATGGGTAATTTGCAATTAGCAATTTGCTCATTGCAAATTAGGAATGGTAAAGAATCGCTATTTATTCCTTAAAATTCGCTATTTAAGAAATGCAAAATAGTATGATGATACATATGGCGGTTCATCTCTAACAAGATAAGAAGCTTAGGGATACATTTATGATGACTGGCGCAATGAAGTGGACATCACTTACTTCATTGGTAGAGCTTTACATGTATTATGTCCTCTGTATTCTTCATCAAGCGTAACTTTAATCTGCAATCCTGAGTAGGCCTCACCTTAAACAAACCTCTGGATAGGCCACATCTTATTGTCATCCTGAATTAATCATTTAAAATGCTAGGGACAGATTTATGATAGGTGTATGCCTCTTTTGCGCCACTTAGAAAACACTGTCCATGGGGAAATGACTTAAAATGTCCTTAAGACACATGAATGTGTTTTTTTAAAACGTTTGCAATTTTTTTGGGTCACTTTTAACATGGCTATGTGACTCAAACAGTCAAAATCTAAATTCGCCATGCACAGGTGGGAGCATATTTACAAGGAATGTGCTCCATGGGGAAAGGTCTTATAATGTAATATGGGAAAAATGACATCAGAGACACTGAAATGCCTTATAGAGAAGCATACACCATTATGTCCTTGTCATAAATTTGCAAACCATTACTTTTCCCCAAAAACGATTTTCAAATCATAATTTGAAAACACTGCACATGTGGAAATGACTTAAAATGTCCTTAATTCAAAATTTGCTATTCCTTATTTTGCGATTGCACTGAAGGATTTGCAAATTTTGCGATTCCTTAAATGCAATGTATCAAACAAAAAATATGTAAAAAATTATATTAAGGATTTGGAAACTACCACCAACTTCTAGTTTGTGGTAATTTGCGAATTCTTTTCAAAAAGCATTTTTTTCTAAAAAACAAAAGGTCCCATATGACGCCCATACATGCCCTTAGGGCATGTATGTGTGCCATATGCCCCCAAATGTCTTTTTCAGGGGTGCAGCAGGGTGTTCTTGAGATACCCCTGCACGCTTGAAAAAATTCCTATTTTGTGATGAGCTAATTGCTAATCGCAAATTGCAACCTTCATTCCTATGAGCCTCCTAGCCCATGGAAATGAATGGGTAATTTGCAATTAGCAATTTGCTCATTGCAAATTAGGAATGGTAAAGAATTGCTATTTATTCCTTAAAATTTGCTATTTAGGAAATGCAAAATAGTTTGATGGTACATATGGTGGTTCATCTGTAACAAGATAAGAAGCTTAGGGATACATTTATGATGACTGGCGCAATAAAGTGGACATTACTTACTTCATTGGTAGGCCTTTACATGTATTATCTCCTCTGTATTCTTCATCAAGCGTAACTTTAATCTGCAATCCTGAGTAGGCCTCAACTTAAACAAACCTTTGGATAGGCCACACCTTATTGTCATCCTGGATTAATCATTTAAAATGCTAGGGACAGATTTATGATAGGTGTATGCCTCTTTTGTGCCACTGTGCGTCACTTTTATGATGCAGCGGCGGTGCTAATTTGCAATTAGCAATTTGCTCATTGCAAATTAGGAATGGTAAAGAATTGCTATTTATTCCTTAAAATTTGCTATTTAGGAAATGCAAAATAGTTTGATGGTACATATGGTGGTTCATCTGTAACAAGATAAGAAGCTTAGGGATACATTTATGATGACTGGCGCAATAAAGTGCACATTACTTACTTCATTGGTAGGCCTTTACATGTATTATCTCCTCTGTATTCTTCATCAAGCGTAACTTTAATCTGCAATCCTGAGTAGGCCTCACCTTAAACAAACCTCTGGATAGGCCACACTTTATCGTCATCCTGGATTAATCATTTAAAATGCTAAGGACAGATTTATGATAGGTATATGCCTCTTTTGTGCCACTGTGCGTCACTTTTATGATGCAGCGGCGGTGCAAAAGATTTGCTATGAGGCGACAACATTACAAATTGATGCATTTAGGCAGATATGTCATGGTGTAAAAAAAACGTACCACATGAAACCGATCCAGCAGTGATGCAAAAGATGCACCATGTCGCAAGACAGGCCTCACTTGGGGCCATATGTATCAAGCTAATTAGCATTCGCAAAGATCAAAATTCTACGAATTTCGGCCTTTGCGAATGTTAATTAGACAAATGGTATGTATCAAACAAGTTTGATGCAAAATAAGGAGTAGCAAAATTTGCTATTCCTTATTTTGCAATTGCACTGAAGGATTTGCAAATTTTGTGACTACTTAAATGCAATGTATCAAACAAAAAATATGTAAAAAATGACATTAAGGATTTGGAAACTATTGTGGTAAATTGGTGGTAATTTGTGAATTCTTTTCAAAAAGCTTTTTTTAAAAAAAACAAAAGGTCCCATATGACGCCAACACATGCCCTTAGGGCATGTATGTGTGCCATATGCCCCCAAATTTCTTTTTCAGGGGTGCAGCAGGGTGTTCTTGAGACACCCCTGCACCCTTGGAAAAATTCCTAATTTGTGATGAGCAAATTGCTAATCGCAAATTAAACCTTCATTCCTATGAGCCTCCTAGCCCATGGAAATGAATGGGTAACTTGCAATTAGCAATTTGCTCATCGCAAATTAGGAATGGTAAAGAATCGCTATTTATTCCTTAAAATTCGCTATTTAGGAAATTCAAAATATTTTGATGATACATATGGCAGTTCATCTCTAACAAGATAAGAAGCTTAGGGATAGATTTATGATGACTGGCGCATCACCAGGGATGTGCCAGTCATCCTGCGCCGCTGTTCCGCCACCCATGGTGTGCTGCATTTACAATGCGGCGCAGCATGGGGCAAAAATGGCACAGATGCGTGACGCATCTGTGCCGTTAAGGTGGCGCATTGCTGGAGTTGTATCGCAAGTGCGATGCAGCTCCAGCAACGCTCAGGGGTGCACCATCTCCACAATGTTGCGTCAAGACCTATGCCTGCTTCAAGCAGGCGCAGGGTTTTGACGCAGGTTTCTCCTATCTGATTGTAAATGTGGCACACCATGGGTGGCAGAGCAGTGGTGCACGTTAACTGGTGCATGCCTGGGGATGTGCCATTTAACATAAATCTGCCCCTTTACATTTAAGTATGTGCAGGGGACACAGAGTCGGTGAGGCTTATCCAAGGTTAAGAAGAGATGAGTCCTGTTCAGTGAAAAATTAGACATAGGCTTCACCTGCTCAGCATCGCTGGACATGGCTAAATAATAGCTGCAAAATGTTACTCTTGTTAAACAATTTTACTATTATAATCTCTGAGATTTGTCTCTTACTCTGCAACATCTCATTGTTGTTATCTTTCTTTAAAGATAAAGACAACCTCAACATGAGCGACAATCTGCAATCAGTTGATTTTGACCTCATCATTGAACTTGTAATTGAAACATCAGTGGATGTTGATCCCTTGAATGATTTAAATCCTGAGGATGAAGAAGAGCGTGATGAGGATGCAGATTTGTCCGAATTATATGACATAGGATGGGAAGCTGACCTGCTTGAGCCTATGGAAATATAAACATTTATTTTTAAAATTTATAATTAATAAAAAGTAAAAAGGTAAACCGTTTAATTTAAAAATAAAGACACCTTCAAAAGCAGGTTATGTGTAGTGTCTTCAATAAAATATTAAAATATGCTCATAAAATTAGATCAGATTCACATATAAAATAGCATAGGTAACATAAATATAAATGTCATTTCTTTTCTGGTATTTCTGTATTGTAAATTTGCAAGGACTAAAAAATCTTCTATTTAAAATGTCAAGTAGTGTGTTAAGTTTTTGATCACTGTTATTGTTTTACTGTTTGGTAATAATGGTTAATAACATTTTTTATTATATTTTACCACAGATTCAACTGCAGATCATTTCAAGATTTCACCATGCCAACAATAGAAAGACAGAGAAAGGCTGCAAAACGTCAAAGACAGCAGGTGAAAGAAAATAAGCAGCAGTCCTCTAACAAAAAGATTTGTCAAGTCACGAAGAAAGCACCGGGTAAGAGCACAAAATATTTCATAAGAAATATGTGTAGTGAAAAAAATATTACTACAGAAAATGTTTCAGTCCATAAAACGAGAAGGAATTCAAATGGAAAGGAAAGGTCAATGAAAAATGTTACTGCTAGAGCAAGAGATAACTCTGTGCATGATAGTAGAAGGAAACAACAGTTTAGGGAGATTCGTAAACGAATGTTCCGCAACAGGATAATTGGCAATTTGTTAAAAAATATTAAGAAAGGTCAACAGAAACTGTTTTTTTATAAGAGAAAAAAAAAAGTTGAGAAAGTTATTGATCAGGCATTTGAAATTAAACGTAAGTTATTTATTTTGATAATCAATAGAATTAGGAAGCTAAACAAGGCAATTTATGATTTCAAAAGAAATAGTAGATGGAAGAGAATAGTTAATCGTAGTAATTTTTGTGAAGTTTTTTCTGGAGAATGGATGCATAGTTCAAGCTGTGAGGCATTTTTTAATGAGGAGAGTTATTTCCAGGATAATGATTTGGTGCATGCAGTTGACACCAGTGGTCGTGCTTATGAAGTGAAAGATGGTTGTCCAGTTGAAAAAGAAAAACTTGTGACAACAGAGGCAGAAGAGGTGTTAGGTAATGAGGTTTTAGGAAGACGTGCTAAGGGTCCTGTGTACACCTGGAAGTGTAGTAGTATTTGCAGTGTGCGACAGGATTCCATCAATTTGCTTTGTGATTTTGTACGGTCATTTAATAAGAAAAGTTTGAAGCAGAAAATAAGGTTGTTGCAAGAATTAGATCCTTGCAGAGTAAGAGAAGTGACAGGTTTGCATGGTCATTCACTGGCTTGTCTTTCCAGGAGAGTATGCCAGAGTGTTTTTCATCATTTCAGGATGCTAGCAGTGCATCATAATAAAGTGAGGAAATTAGTTAGAATGTTGTATTATGCTAAGAGTCCAGCAATTATGCTTAAACAATTATGCGCTGCTCTTTTGCATGGTTCTGAAATAGATGTGAAGAATATATGTGAAGAAATTGAGTTTTGTTACTTTGGAAGTAAAGAGGAGAATGTTGAAATTGAGCAAGAAGAAGAGGGTCATGTGGAAGATAGTGTACAGGTTTCCAGTACAGATAATTTCCAGAGGGAAATTGCGACGTTTGAGGTGAAATCAAGTGAGAGGCCTAATTTCACTTGTGTGTGTTGTCGACGCACTTATTATAAGAATCAGACTAAGTTAGTGGATTTATATGCAAAAAGTGAAAGGGAAAATAATAGTGAATGGAAGGATTTCGCAACATACTTGATGGTAGAAAATTGTTTTGATTTGGGATTGGATCAACGTGTGTGTAGTTATTGTTGTTGCAAATTAAATCAAAACCAGATGCCTGCTAGAGCAGTTCATAATAATCTGGAATTGGTTGAGATTCCTTCTGAATTGAAGGATTTAAATACTTATGAATCTATTTTGATTCAAAGTATCCATCCCTTTCAGGCTATTGTAAGAATGGAGCCAAAGACAGGGAAATTGCCTCCATCAGATTTACAGAGAGGATTAAAGGGAAGAGTTGTTTATTTGCCTCTAGATTTGAAGAAAAACATTAACACAATTGGAGTAGAAAAAGTGGAAGAGGAACCTCTGGTTATCTTAGTTAATGGGGTTCCGACAAAGAATAAGAAAATATGGCAAGATTTAGTAGATGTTAGGAAAGTTAAAAAGGCAACATTGTATTTGAAAAAAAATAATAAATACTATAAGAATGTATATGTTGCAGAAGAGGAAGTAAGTGAGGAAGAGGATAGCGATTTGTGTGCTGGTCAAATTGAGAAAGTAGGACCCTCTACTAGTGAAGAAATATATGAACATTATAGTGTTCATCCTTTGCATTCCAAGGAAGTCATGGGGAATGCTATTGAGTTGTTTCAAATGAAACAAGCCAAAGGGAGTCCCATTAGTGTTTGGGAGGAAAGTTTGGAAGCTCGGTGTTTCCCACAGCTTTTTCCAACAGGTCAGGGAGGAAGATATGATGAGCGACCTCATCAAATTCCTGCTTCTGAATACCGGACTTTCCGATTGTATGCAGGAGATGCTAGGTTTCGACAATGCATTCCTTATTTGTTTCATCTCCTGTTTGAAAGCGATCTGTCTGGACTGTCATATGCAGTGAACCACATCTTGAAAAGTGATATACACATGCAAAACATCTCGGCAAGTGACTTTATGGATAAAGTCAATGTCCGAGACAGTATTTTGGATTCTCACCTGATTAATCTCATGGCGTGTCAGCGTGGTACTAATGAGTACTGGTACCGTCGTCATGGTGATTTAAAATGTATGTTGAGGAACTTAGGTACTCCCACATGGTTCCTCACTCTGAGCTGTGCCGAGTATGGCTGGGAAGACTTACTTGAATTTCTACGAGAGGCAAATGCTAACGTAGATAACATCGAATTCAAGACACCCGGAGAACTGTGCTCTTTGGATCCAGTCAATGTATGTAGGTACTTCAATCATAGATTTGAAGCTATGATGTCTTTCATCATGAATAAGAAGAATCCACCTCTTGGAGAGGTGTTGGATTTCTTCTGGAGAAAGGAGTACCAAGCAAGAGGTGCTCCTCATATACATATGTTGCTGTGGATCAAGGATGCACCTAAATTTGGAACGGATCCAGAAGACTCAGTGATGAGTTTCATCCAACAGTATTCTACGTGTGCTGTTCCAAACGCAAAGGAGAAGAAAAGCCTAAGAGAAAAAGTTCTGCGTTTCCAAAGCCATCGATGTGGAAAGTACTGCCGTCGTAAATTCCGAAACAAGGACAAGTTCTACACTAAATGTCGTTTCGGCTTTCCACGACCGGTGATTTCTAAAGGAAGAGTAAACAGTTTGATGTCTTCGCTGCGACACAATGTCATGAAGAAATCACCTAAAAACACTTACAATTTGAAGAGGAACGAAGAGTCCAAGTACATCAACGACTACAACCCGGTGATTTTGTCCATGTGGAATGCTAACATGGATATACAGTTTGTGGCTGATAACTGTATGGCTGTGGCTCGGTATGTGACGTCTTACATCACCAAAAAAGAGAAGACAGAATTGAAGGATATGTGGGAGGACATTTCCCATGAAAAGAGCCTCAGCAAGAAGTTGTACAGTTTCAGTCTGAAGATGTTGTCGCATCGAGAAATCGGAGCGTACGAATGTTCTGACCGGTTGTCTTCAGCAAGTCTCTATGCCAAGTCCAGGAGTATCGTTTGGGCGAGTCTTGGTCTTGCAGCAACGCGTAATCGAGTTCTCAAACCTGTGCGGGAAATTGAGTATTTGGCGGAAAAGGAGCCAAACAGTACCGACATTTTGAAGACAAACATGTTGGATACATATTATCCAAATCGAAGCAGTCACCTCGAGAATGTTTGTCTGTATGAGGTTCTGCAAAATTACATATTCAAGAGGAACATCAAAGAAGATACTGAGAAAGGAGTGTATGCTGTAATAGGAAGTGAGGGATGTCTGGTCAAGCAAAGAAAATGCCACTTGGTAAACCATCGAAAATTGAGTGGCGAATCTCCTGAAAAAAAGGAGTTTTTCTATTTAGCACTTTTGCAACTTTTCAAGCCTTGGCGTGCAGAAGAGGAACTGCTTGGAGATTTCCTCTGTTACGAAGACTCTTTCAATGCCGCCAAGGAGACCATAGAATGTCCTGCTTTTCCCAAATATGTAGAAATGTTGAATGCGGAAATTGAGCAGGAAGCAACGATTGCAGCCGAGATTGCCAGAGACAGTTCTCAGGACAGTCAGAGTTCTGCTTCATTGAGTCAGGATCCACTAGGAGGACCTGTTATTGAAAATGAAGCTGCCACTGCTATGAATGAAGTGGAAAGAGCCATGGCACATGCTCAAGAGGATGCGGTTAACTTAGAAGAGTTGGAAAGACAACTCAACGTTGAGCAGAGGAAAATATATGACGAAGTTACCATGCAAATTGATCATGGATTAAGTCATGATAAGAAAGAGTGCTCATGTACGTCGTTGAAGCCTGTCCGACTGTACGTGAGTGGAGAAGCGGGAACTGGAAAAAGTTTCCTCATTAAAGCAATTTCATGCTATTTGCAGGAAAGGACAGAGTCATCGCTGTCTTGTGTTGTCACTGCTCCAACTGGACTGGCAGCACATAATATTAAAGGGATTACTTTACATCGTTTACTGATGCTGCCAGTGGAGCATGACAACAAATTACAATATCACAAGCTATCTGGAGATGCTAGTTTTGAAGTTTCAAGAATCTTGAGGAAAATGAAACTTCTTATCATTGACGAAGTAAGCATGGTTTCCAATGTCATGCTTGCCTTTGTGCATTTGAGGATGCAAGAAGTTCTCAAAACAGAGTATGATGTGTTATTTGGTGGCAAACACATCATTGTTTTCGGAGATCTTCTGCAGCTGACACCAGTGAAAGGGCAACCTGTGTTCAAAATGCTCACGCATGAAGATACCAGGAAGTGCCTAGGCAGCATTGGCAACGTCAATATATGGTTAAACTTCAATTATGCTGAACTGCATGAAAATATGCGTCAGGCGAAGGATGAAGTTTACAAGACTATTCTACAAGATGTTAGAATTGGAAAAGTGACCGAGCATGGGAAAGAAGCTTTACATGTACGATTACTGTCAAATTTATATCCAGAACAAGATGTTGTGCCTGAGAATATTTTTCAGAAAATTACTGAGAAGAAATCTGGAATATGTTTGATGCCAACTCTTGCAGAATGTGCCAAATTTAACAACAAAATGTTGCATTTAGAAAAGCAAGAGATTGTGAAACTGGAAGCTATTGATAGAGTAGAGCATATGGGATCAACAATTATTTTGTCTGAGAATCTGAAAACAAAATTGGATTCATTAGAGAAGAGTATATCTAAAACTGCAGGTTTTGAAAAGACTCTGAATGTGTGCTTGAACTGCCGTATAATTTTAAGAAGGAATTTACATGTTGAAAGAGGTCTGGTAAATGGATCAATGGGTAATGTTGTTGATTTTGTGAAATACAGAAATAGAGATGGAATTGAATTTTTAAAAATTAAATTTGATGGCATTGAGGAAGTACAGCTAATTGCTCGTTGTTCTGCTAGATTTTAGCTTGTAAAAGACTTATATGTTCGCCGTAAGCAGTTTCCTGTTTGCTTGGCATATGCGGTGACAATCCATAAATCGCAAGGTTTAAGTGTAGACAGTGCATTGGTGAATATTGGCAGTTCTGTGTTCAAGGAGGGTATGGCATATGTGGCATTGTCACGAGTTAGAACTTTATCGGGATTGTACTTGATTGAGTGTGATGTCACAAACATTTGTGCGGATCTAGATTGTGTTAAGGAATACAATAGGTTAAGAAGAGAGTATGCGCCACATTTGCCTCAGTATCCTTTGTTTGAGAAACGTGTGGTAGGCCAGAAACGAAGAAATGAGAACAATACTGGGGAGGTTGTAGCAAAAAGACAAAAAGTCAATGAACCTAAAATTACAAACAGAAACAAAAAGGATTCTGTTGAAGATGTTGTTGGTTTTCAGTTTGAAAACAGTTCTGGTGTCAACTGCTATGCTAATGTAGTGGTTAATGTTTTGTTTTCTCTAAAAAATGTAAAAGAAGAGATTGTGGTCAATTCTGATCAAAGATTTTGCAGTTTGTTAAATTCTGTGTTAGAGAAATGTAGCACTGATAGAAGAAACATAGAAAGTGTGTCTGAAATTCGAAATCTATTAGACAGATGTTCAGGCCAAACACAATTCTCTCAAAATATTCAGCAAGATTGTCAGGAGTTTTTAATGTATATGCTTGATGTATTACATGCTGAAGGTGTAGATGTAGATCAGCTGTTTGGGCTTTCTTATCAATGGCAGCATGACTGCGAGAACTGTATGGTATCAAGTACTACTAGTGTAGACTCAGAAAGATTTATATATTTAACTTTGCCAGACAGTAAATCAGTCTCCTTTAATAAGCTAGTAAAAGCAGCTGATCACAACATGGAGTGTAGCCAATGTAAATCTGAAATGATGTCCACATTATTTATACGAACATATGGCCAGTGTGTCATTTTAATGTTCCAACGATGTAGGCCTGATGGAACAAAATTGACAACTTTAATTAAAAATTTTGTAGCTTCGCAGTTGTCAATATCAGGAAGGACTTTTGTAACTGCAGCAATTATATATCATGACGGCCCTTCAATAACATCAGGACATTACACAGCTTATTTAAAGTCTAGAAATGGCTGGTCATTCTGCAATGATTCTGTTTTAATTTTCAAAAAAAAATTGCCGTATGACCTTAAAAACTCTTACCTGGTGTTTTTAAAACCAAAATTTTAGGGAAATAATCTCGGGATGTGCTCTGTGGAATTTCAAGAAGTTCTAATGGCTCCTACACAATTTGGCCTTGAGGATAAGTGTAGTTCAGAGACATAACTTCTAACCATAGGACTGGATGTCATGGAGAAATACGTGCACTTTCAATGAGTTCAGAAAAACTGTTTCTTTTTATAAGCTAATTGAAGCAGCCAATCAAAACATGGAGTAGAGGGAATGTAAGTCTGCAATGCTGTCTACTGTTTTACATTGCTTTGTGATTAAAAGTGATGTAGAGAATTAAATAATTGTAGTAGTCATAGAGGTAGTGTAAGTCTGCTTCATAGTAAGCAGTATCAGTGTCATAGGAAATGTAGAACATGACTGAGCAAGAAGGGGAAGATATTACTATTCCAGGATTGTGAAAATGATCTTCAACATTTTAATTCTGAAAGTTGCGGAAATGCCAAATGACGGGATTGGCTTACAAGAAATCCAAGAGTTATAAATGGCTCTGACCAGATTTGGCCTTGTGGAAAATTGTGGTAGAGAGCAAGAAGTCATTTATTGCATGTAACGTGTTTTTAAAAACGATGGAGATTTTCTTTCAGAAAGTGGCGGGCTGAAAGTAATAACAGCACAAAAGAGTGTAAGCTGTTCATAGGACATCCTTGGACGTCATGGAAAGTAAGTTAACTTTAAGGAGTTCTGAATTTTGATTTCTGATGTTGTATGGGTTTTTTAAACACAATCATTTTGATTGTGTTTTTTTTTCCCCGCTGTTACATGATGAATACCTTCAAGTCACTGTTTTTAGTGAAATTTGATACATTCTGAGAACAGCAAAAATAAACCATTTAACATGTATAATTAATGTTCTACTTTTTGTACTTATGATATACATTTAGAAATGTGAGGTAGATATGGAGAAACTGAGGCTTCTGTAAGTGTCAAAGTTAATGCTTACAGTGCTGCACTTCTGGGTACTGTTTTTTTTAAAAAACTGAATAGGCCTCACCTTAAAGAAACCTCTTGAAAGGACACATCTTATTTGTATCCTGAAAGAATCATTTAAAATGTTAGACACAATTTTATGATGGCTTTACATCTTTTTTGCGCTGCTATTGCATCACTATTGTGAGACATCAGCAGTGCAAAAGATGCACCATGTTCCAAAATAGGCCTCACTTCATCAGCATCAAGATACTGTTTGTTTAAAATATATATCTTTAGGATTGTGTAGGGGACGTATAGCAGCAGAGGCTTCTGTAAATCTCAAAGTTTTTGAAAAACTGTTTCTTCTTGAACCTTTTCCCTTGTCTTTTCAAATTTTTAAATACATGTTTTAATATTTTTGAAATGTTTCTTCTCTCTTTTACAGATTGAAAGTATGAAAAAATATTTGAAAAAGTTAACAAGAATTATAAGGTAAATGTTTTCTACTCTTTTAACCCGCAATCCACTGCTGATGATGTCATTGACTATGTCATGAATGATGTAATAAGTGGACATGACTTACTTCATTGGTAGGCCTTCACATGTATTAATGCATACACTGCTGCACTTCTGCGTACTGTTTCATATGCTGAACTACATCTGCACTATGAGATACCTAAGCAAAGGCAACACAGGTGATGTGATTTTGAAATGAGCAAAAGAAACTCCACGTTTTTCAATTACATTACTTGTGTTTTCTAAGTTTACGGATGACATTGTGCAGATGAACTTTAGGTCTGTCTATGGACACAGAAGAGGTCTGGCCGTTGTTCAAGAGTGAAGTGGACATGTTTTACTTCAATGGTAGGCCTTCACATGTATTATCTCCTCTGTATTCTTCAACAAGCATAAATTTTATATGCAACCCTAAGTAGGCCTCATCTTAAACAAAATTTTGGAGAGGACACACCTTATCGTCATCCTGAATCAATCATTTAATCTATCACATTTAACATCTATTAGTTCTACTGCTTCATTTCTTTAATCCTTACTTTCCTGCGTTTGCTACTTCTCTCATTCCTTTCTCTATTACTTAATTATTCTACTCCTTCCAGTATTTTTCTCAGTCCCTCTCTTCTCATACTTCTTCATTATTATTCACTCATTCTGTCTCTATTAATGTTACTGTTTCTGAATGATCTCAAAAAAATTTTAAAACAAGAACAGTAAGTATAAGGATAGGAAACAGACATTTATGTTACAAGAAAGACAGCTATAGGAAGTAAACAAAAGATACTGTTACTCGCAATCCACTGCTCATGATGTCACTGACCATGTCAAGAATGATATAATATGTGACATGATCAGAAGTGGATTGCGGGTAACAGTATGTTTTCTTTACTCCCTGTAGCTGTCTTTCTTTTAACATAACTGTCTGTTTCCTTCCCTTATACTTACTGTTCTTTTTTTAAAAAAAAATTTTGGGTTCGCTCCTGGTTCGCGTACCGGAGTGCGAACTGGAAGCGAACTAAAAGAAATAGAGATTGGCAGAGTTTCAAAAATTCTACCAATTTTTTTTATAATGGGGAGGTAGTTCTGAAAAGAACTTTTTTTTTGGTTTTTGTTGTTTTAAATTTTTTTTATTATTTTTCTGAACATTTTTTATATTTTTTTTGTTTTTTCTGAACATTTTGTAATTTTTTTGTTTTTTTGGGGGGGAGGGGGGAAACAAAAATGATTCATTGAGAAGGGCTCAACAGGAGCAACGAAAAAAAGAAGAATTTATTTTTTGGGGCGTTTCGGGCAAACATGATTTTTGATAGCTCTCATTATAAGAGTAATGCTACTTTCTCGGTAGCAAAGTGTTTGGCTGCACCACACGCACACTTGCTTTACTTCCCCCATGTCCATTTGAATGTTCGGGATCACCTCCCTCGCCTCTGGTCCCGATACTTCTTTGACAGCAGATGTTCTCACCATTGCCAGGGGATTTTGCTGTTCATCACGAAGCTGGGCAGCACTATAATTATTTGGGTGCCACCTACTCATATGCCTGTGCATCGTATAATTGCCGAAGCTGTATTTCTTGTCAGTGCCCCTTGACAGTCGATCGTTGCAAATACGGCAAAACACATATCTGGCATTGACTTTTTTTTGCCCTGCTGGAAATTTAAAAAATTGCCAGATGTAGTTTTCTTTTCTATTGTACCTCCTGGGCTCCTCTGGCAAAAACTCAGGCTCTTCCTCCTCTTCCTCCTCTTCTTGATCTTCCTCTTCTTCAAACATTGGTTGAGCAGGTGGTCCTTTCTTCCCTTGAGGAGGTGGGGGTGGTGGTGGGGGAACACTAGCTGAAGCAACAATGGAAGCCATTTCTCTATAAAGTAAAAGGGTCTTTCTCTCACCAAGATGAAAGTCAGAGTGAGGAAAGAAGGAGGGGTTTTCATCATTTGGGAAAAGCAAAAGTTCTCAACCAATGAAAAGTGTTATTTTTAGGTCACCTGACCTAGCCTTCCATTATTATGAAACCAAAAGTGAAATGAACCAATGAAAAGTTTTATTACCAAGTCACATGACCTCTCACGCTCATGTTACGCGCTGCGGAACGCTCCCCGGTTAGCTTCCGGTTCGCTGCGCTTCACGCCTCGGTCCGCGCCCCGGGACACTTCCGGGTGCGCTAACGCGATACGTCACAAGACGCATTTCGCGGCAACGCGATACCGTCACTATGTTGATTTCTTACCGGTTCGCGGACCGGGTCGCGGCATCTATTTGAGCTAACGGAAAGCTTCCCGGTTCGCGGACCGGGAGCGAAACAAAAAAAATATTTAAAAAAAATTATTAATAAACATATAAAATATATTTTTGTATTTAAAGAAGAATACATTTTACAGCTATAGATATCAGCTTTTAAAAAACCAATGAAATTCATTGAAAAAACCATAGGTTATAGACCATATATAGTTAGGAATTTGCATTTACAAAACCTTGAAAATTCACTGAAAAAACCATAGGTTATACACCATATATAGTTAGGAATTAGCATTTAAAAAACCTTATTTTACTCACACAAAACCAATGAAATTCCATATATAGTTAGTGGTACTAACTATATATCACGCACCCGCAATCCACTGCTGATCATGTCACATATGACATCATTCATGACATGGTCAGTGACATCACTGATGACATCACTGATGACATCTCAAATGACATCACTGATGACATCACTGATGACATCTCAAATGACATCACTGATGACATCACTGATAAAATCTCATTTGACATTAATGATCACATCACTGATGACATCATTCATGTGATAATACGATGAACCTCTTCAGACTCTAATATAACCTTAGATACACTCAGTGTAAACAGACACTCACAGACTGTCACTCATCCATGGAGTTACTTACACACCTAGTCAGTCATGCAAAGAATCAATCACAGCTCCATTTTCACAACTATACAGTTATACACACCTTACTTATTCAAACATATACTAAAACATATTTACTCACTTATACAATCCTGGATACAAGAGCACAATGATCCATACAGCCACTCACACATTCACTGGCTCTTATGCACAGTTATTTATATATGTCAACTCTCACATGTACTGTATTTTACATATGTACTTACTTTGACATGTAGCACTGAGATATGTATTCACTCACCAATACAGTCATGCACACAGTCAACCGCCCATACAGCTGTTTCCACATGCACTTTTGAACCCATACATCTATGCACAGAGTCATACACCTCCCAGCCACCCACACACACTCTCAGTCTCCCATACAAATGCTTGGGCAACCAATCAATAACCCATATAGTTACTCATATAGCTAATGATCAACACATGCAGCAGTTTACAGAACAACAGACATAATGATGCACAAATTAAGACAGTTTAGTCACTAACCCATGCACTCAGTGAGACACATTTAACCACTCACTCATACAGTCAGTCATGCACCTACTAAATCCTTCATCCAGACACTTATACATCCACTCATTCTTAAATATGTAAGACATATTTTAACTTTACAGAAAAATACAGTCACTGGATGTTGTCATCAGTGATGTCATCAGTGATGTCATTTGAGATGTCATCAGTGATGTCATCAGTGATGTCATTTGAGATGTCATCAGTGATGTCATCAGTGATGTCACTGACCATGTCATGAATGATGTCATATGTGACATGATCAGCAGTGGATTGCGGGTGCGTGATATATAGTTAGTACCACTAACTATATATGGAATTTCATTGGTTTTGTGTGAGTAAAATAAGGTTTTTTAAATGCTAATTCCTAACTATATATGGTGTATAACCTATGGTTTTTTCAGTGAATTTTCAAGGTTTTGTAAATGCAAATTCCTAACTATATATGGTCTATAACCTATGGTTTTTTCAATGAATATATATATATATATATATATATATATATATATATTACCTACTGGCGGTAGGTATATATATATATATATATATATATATATATATATATATTACCTACTGGCGGTCGCCAGTAGGTATATATAGTTAGGATTTTTTCCCTATGGGATTTTTGAAAATTCTATGTCTAATAACTTTGGCGTTTGTGGACGGAATTGGCTGAAATGTTCAGGAAAATGGCACATTTTGTTTCTGAGCAGCCCCTGAAAATTGGGGGGGGTTTCGTCCAGGGGGGGTTGAGAAAATAGGGGGGTCCCAAAACGTGTTTTTAACATTGAGTTTTCCATAGGGCGGTTGGCCTCACTTTTAGCCCGAACGGCTGAATGGATTTGCACGAAACTTGGCAAAATTGTAGGGACTGGTAGCCCGATGTGCCTTTTGTAGGTCTCAATATATGTGCTCCAGTGGATTTTGAGAAATTAACGTTTAAAAAAAGATATATATCTGTAACAGCGGACCGGGCAGCGCCCCGGTTCGCGGACCTTAAGCGTACCGGAACTTCGCGTAGCGAAGCTGATTGGTTCTCCGGTGTCTGTCAACATTCTAAACAGTCCGGAGCGGCCGCCATCTTGTCTCTCGGTAGGATTGAGAGACAAAAGGAGGCCAAAACAAAGGGGGAAATAACCATAAGGGGGCATAGTAGATCCTCCCTGACCCCCTAGGTTTAATGTGGAGGTTTTAAAAGGGCCCCGCGGGGCAAAAAAAATAATTTTTTTTTTGTTTTTTTTGTGTGGGTAGCGCCCGGTCCGCGAACCGGGAAGCGTTCTGGGCAGCGTACTGCAATGAAAAATGAATGATAGACTTTTTCAAATACTTACTCTATTTTTTGTAAAAAAAATTTTGGGTTAGCTCCCGGTCCGCGTACCGGGAAGCTAACCGGGAAGCGAGCCAAAAGAAATAGAGCTTGCCAGAGTGCTAAACATTCTAGCAAATTTTTAATAACGGGGAGGTAGTTCTGAAAAGAACTTTTTTTTTTATATTTTTGTTGTTTTATATTTTTTTTTCTTTTTTGAACATTATTTGTTTTTTTGTATTTTTTGAACACTTATTTGTTTTTTTTGTTTTTTTTCAAAGGGAAAGAACAGAAAGAGGCATTGAAAAAGGCTCAACAGGAGCAAAAAAAAAAATTAAAACTTGCTGCGTTTGGAGCATCGGTGTTTCTCGAAAGCCAAATTAATTAATTTCAGACTCATGTTTGCGCATGAAATTAAAGTGCCACAATATAAGCATGTCAGCTTCATATGGACAACATTTTTTTGAATATTTGGCACTGTTTCGTTGGCCTCTCCAACTGTGAGAGAGATATCAGTAGATGTTCTTGTCACCGAAGTTGGGGGGTTCTGTTGTAGTTCACGCATCTCTGCACGACTATAGTTGATTGGATGCCGCCTCTGCATATGTCGGTGCATCGTGTGATTTCCATAACTGTATTTTTTATTAGTGCCCCGGGATAACTTATCTTGGCAGATAAGGCACGTAGCATGGCGTGCATTGACTTTTTTCTCTCCTGGTGGAATGGAAAAAAATTGCCAGATAAAGCTAACTTTGCGATGAGATACCCGGGGTAACTCTTTGACAAATCGTGGTCCCTCTTCTTCCTCTCCGTCTTGTTCTTCCTCTTCCTCCTCTGTGTCTCCAATAAACTGTGCAGGTGGTCCTCTCTTCCTATGAGGAGATGGTGGTGGTGGTGGTGGGGGTGCAGAAGCTGAAGCTACTATTGAAGCCATTTTTTAATCAGAGCAAATGATCAGGTCTTCCTTTCTCAAAGTTGAAAGTCAGAGTGAGAAAAAAGGTGGGGGCTTTCATCATTTGGGAAAAAAAATAGTTCTAAACCAATGAAAAGTGTTATTTTTAGGTCACCTGACCTAGCCTTACATCATTATGAAACCAAAAGTGAAATGAACCAATGAAAAGTTTTATTAACAAGTCACATGACCTCTCACGCTCATGTTACGCGCTGCGGAACGCGCCCCGGTTAGCTTCCGGGTCGCTGCGCTTCGCGCCTCGGTCCGCGCCCCGGGGCACTTCCGGGTGCGCTAACGCGGTACGTCACAAGACGCATTACGCGGCAACGCGATATGTCGCGCTTTCGCGACGCGCCGCGGATCGCTTCCGGGGAGCTGCGTTTCGCACCTCGGTCCGCGCCCCGGGGCACTTCCGGGTGCGCTAACGCGGTACGTCACAAGACGCATTACGCGGCAACGCGATACCGTCACTATGTTGATTTCTTACCGGTTCGCGGACCGGGTCGCGGCATCAATTTGAGCTAACGGAAAGCTTTCCGGTTCGCGGACCGGGAGCGAAACAAAAAAAAATATTTAAAAAAAATTATTAATAAACATATAAAATATATTTTTGGATTTAAAGAAGAATACATTTTACAGCTATAGATATTAGCTTTTAAAAAACCAATGAAATTCACTGAAAAAACCATAGGTTATAGACCATATATAGCTAGGAATTAGAATTTACAAAACCTTGAAAATTCACTGAAAAAACCATAGGTTATACACCATATATAGTTAGGAATTAGCATTTAAAATACCTTATTTTACTCACACAAAACCAATGAAATTCCATATATAGTTAGTTGTACTAACTATATATCGCGCACCCGCAATCCACTGCTGATCATGTCACATATTACATCATTCATGACATGGTCAGTGACATCACTGATGACATCACTGATGACATCTCAAATGACATCACTGATGACATCACTGATGACATCTCAAATGACATCACTGATGACATCACTGATGACAACATCCAGTGACTGTATTTTTCTGTAAAGTTAAAATATGTCTTACTTATTTAAGAATGAGTGGATGTATAAGTGTCTGGATGAAGGATTTAGTAGGTGCATGACTGACTGTATGAGTGAGTGGTTAAATGTGTCTCACTGAGTGCATGGGTTAGTGACTAAACTGTCTTAATTTGTGCATCATTATGTCTGTTCTTCTGTAAACTGCTGCATGTGTTGATCAGTAGCTATATGAGTAACTATATGGGTTATTGATTGGTTGCCCAAGCATTTGTTTGGGAGACTGAGTGTGTGTGTGGGTGGCTGGGAGGTGTATGACTCTGTGCATAGATGTATAGGTTCAAAAGTGCATGTGGAAACAGCTGGATGGGTGGTTGACTGTGTGCATGAGTGTATTGGTGAGTGAATGGATATCTCAGTGCTACATGTCAAAGTAAGTACATATGTAAAATACAGTACATGTGAGAGTTGACATATATAAATAACTGTGCATAAGAGCCAGTGAATGTGTGAGTGGCTGTATGGATCATTGTGAACTTGTATCCAGGATTGTATAAGTGAGTAAATATGTTTTAGTATATGTTTGAATAAGTAAGGTGTGTATAACTGTATAGTTGTGAAAATGGAGGTGTGATTGATTCTTTGCATGACTGACTAGGTGTGTAAGTAACTCCATGGATGAGTGACAGTCTGTGAGTGTCTGTTTACACTGAGTGTATCTAAGGTTATAATAGAGTCTGAAGAGGTTCATCGTATTATCACATGAATGATGTCATCAGTGATGTGATCAGTAATGTCAAATGAGATGTCATCAGTGATGTCATCAGTGATGTCATTTGAGATGTCATCAGTGATGTCATCAGTGATGTCATTTGAGATGTCATCAGTGATGTCATCAGTGATGTCACTGACCATGTCATGAATGATGTAATATGTGACATGATCAGCAGTGGATTGCGGGTGCGCGATATATAGTTAGTACAACTAACTATATATGGAATTTCATTGGTTTTGTGTGAGTAAAATAAGGTATTTTAAATGCTAATTCCTAACTATATATGGTGTATAACCTATGGTTTTTTCAGTGAATATATATATATATATATATAACATTTCTATGGCAAAATGAAACCCCTCATTTTGTTCCTTTTCAAATTAAATGTATTAAGTGTTACCACTTTATTCCAATCAAGATGACTACAGGTGTGCCATACTTTTGTCATAAGTAAGACTGTTAGCGTTCTAGTTGTTCTTTAGAACACTCTGGGACATTCTGTCATTGGGCTATAGTTGGGCTACATCTGGCTGATATTTGGGCTACATTTGGGCTCTTTTGTCTCTGGTGGCCATCTTGGGAGACTGTATATCAGAATTTTTTTAATGAAATATAAGAGGATTTGAGAAGTCACTCAAAATGTGCCCTAATTTTTCTTTCTTCAGCACTAATCATAATTTCTATGGCAAAATTAACTCCCTCGTTTTGTTCCTTTGCAAATTAAATGTTTTAAGTGTTAACACTTTATTCCAATCAAGATGACTTCAGGTGTGCCATACTTTTGTCATAAGTAAGACTGTTAGCGCTCTAGTTGTTCTTTAGAACATTCTGGGACATTCTGTCACTGGGCTATAGTTGGGCTACATCTGGCTGATATTTGGGCTACATTTGGTTTTTTTTGTCTTTGGTGGCCATCTTTGGGCTACATTGGGCTACATTGGGCTACATTTGGGCTCTAACATATATATATAGCCCAATGTAGCCCAATATATATTTTTCAAAGTTCATTTTCGTAAAAACCACTGGAGCATATATCTTGAGACATAGCAAAGGCACATCAGGCTACCAGTCCCTACAATTTTGCCAAGTTTTGTGGAAATCCATTCAGCCGTTCGAGCTAAAAGTGAGTCCAACCGCCCTATGGAAAACTCAATGTTAAAAACACGTTTTGGGACCCCCTTTTGTCTCGGCCTCCGCTTGACTAAATGTCCCCAAACTTTCAGGGGACGCTCAGAAACAAAATGTGCCATTTACCTGAAAATTTCAGCCAATTCCGTCCATCAACGCCAAAGTTATTCAACATAGAATTTTCAGAAATCCCTATTCAAAAAAATCCTAACTATATATACCTACTAATATATATATATATTATATATATATATATATTTATATATATATATATATATATATATATATATATATATATGTATATATATATATAAACATTAATGTATGTCTGTCTGTCGGTTTGTCCTTTATGCATTACTACACCATTCATCCGATCGTCATAAAACTTTGGTAAGTTGTTGAGTACACTCCAGCGAACGTTTCTGGCATAAATCTGTTTTAAATATCGGCCCCCCAGGGCCCTCATAATCTTTCGAATACTGATGTACGCACCAGATGGAAAAACAACAAATTGCGTATCCGCAAGCACTCGAATAAATAAATAGAGTTAAAACAGCATTCATCTGATCACCAGGAAACTTTGGGAAGTTATTGAGTACACTCCCGCGAAGGTTTCTGGCATAAACATTTTTTAAATATCGGCCCTACAGGGCCCCCATAATCTTTCAAATACTGATGTACGCACCAGGCGGAAAAACAAAAAATCGTGTATCCACAAGCACTCGAATAAATAAATAGAATTAAAACGACACTTTGAAATGATTTCCATATTAAAATGAATAAGTTTCAATAAAAATTACACAATGTAAATTGAATGTTATCATAACGAGTTTCCTTAAATTTCCTTTCTTCGGAGAACGCAGCAACGGGCGACGGGTAAGCTAGTATATATATATATATATATATATTCACTGAAAAAACCATAGGTTATAGACCATATATAGTTAGGAATTAGCATTTACAAAACCTTGAAAATTCACTGAAAAAACCATAGGTTATAGACCATATATAGTTAGGAATTAGCATTTAAAAAACCTTATTTTACTCACACAAAACCATTGAAATTCCATATATAGTTAGTTGCACTAACTATATATCGCGCACCCGCAATCCACTGCTGATGATGTCACATATTACATCATTCATGACATGGTCAGTGACATCACTGATGACATCACTGATGACATCTCAAATGACATCACTGATGACATCACTGATGACATCTCAAATGACATCACTGATGACAACATCCAGTGATTATGTGTTTCTGTAAAGTTTAAATATGTTTTACATATTGAAGAATGAGTGGATGTATAAGTGTCTGAATGAAGGTTTTAGTAGGTGCGTGATTGACTGTATGAGTGAGTGATTAAATGCGTCTTACTAAATGCACGGGTTAGTGACTAAACTGTCTGAAAGTGTGCATCAGCATGTCTGTTGTTGTGCAAGCTGCTGCATGTGTTGATCAGTAGCTATATAAGTAGCTATATGGGTTATTGATTGGTTGCACAAGTATTTGTATGGGAGACTGAGTGTGTGTATGGCTGGCTGGGAGGTGTGTGACTCTGTGCAGATCAATGTGTACTTGTATCAGTGATTCTATAAGAGAGTAAGTATGTGTTAGTATATGTTTTAAAATGTAAGGTACTCTATGTTTAACTGTGTAGATTAGAAAATGGAACTGTGATTGATTCTTTACAGGACTGACTAGGTGTGTGAGTAACTCCATGGATGAGTGGCAGAGTGTGAGTGTCTGTATAGGTGTATGAGTGCATATGATAGTGTTGTAAAGATGAGTGATTGTATGTATGAATGATTGTATGGGTGAATGAGTGAATGTGTGTGTAGACGTAGGAATCAGTGAGTGCGTATGTAGTAACTAGTATTGGTGTGTCAATGGTTTCAAAAATTATACTCTGTATTTAACACTGGGTGTAACAGAGGTTATATTAAAGTGTGAGGAGATGCATTGTATTGTCACATTAATGATATCATCATTGATGTGACCATTGATGTCAAATGAGATATCATCAGTGATGTCATTTGAGATGTCATCAGTGATGTCATCAGTGATGTCACTGACCATGTCATGAATGATGTAATATGTGACATCATCAGCAGTGGATTGCGGGTGCGCGATATATAGTTAGTGCAACTAACTATATATGGAATTTCAATGGTTTTGTGTGAGTAAAATAAGGTTTTTTAAATGCTAATTCCTAACTATATATGGTCTATAACCTATGGTTTTTTCAGTGAATTTTCAAGGTTTTGTAAATGCTAATTCCTAACTATATATGGTCTATAACCTATGGTTTTTTCAGTGAATTTCAATGGTTTTTTAATAGCAAATATCATAAGCTGTCGAATGTCAAGTACGTGGTAAGTAAAAACATTTTCGTGTTTATGCACACTGATCTGCTTTGAATGCTACCCCCCACCCCTCATTTCTATTAGGAGTACTCTCTCTTTGCAGATAGTGAAGGGTAGTTAACGCAGCCCTTTGCCCCCTTTGTAATCCGTCGTGCCTGCTTCTCTCTCCATTTGATTGATTGTTCTCTTTGGTTCATTCTCTATTTACAAACAAGCACAGAGTCAAAATACTCTGTTTAGTCTTTGCAGATAGCGAAAAACCGTGTAAAAAAACAAAAGGAATCGAGCAAAATCAGTAGGCCACTAATGGGATCTCTTTTTGACCTCGCTAAAATAGAAACATTAGGAACAACCTGTTGAAAATAGCAATGCGTATGTACATAAGCGGCGTTCATTTGTGTTCACAGTACCCCTTGTTGATTGTTTGAATCGAGCATTGAATTGTTCGAAGTTGGTTCTCTTAAGGATCTTCTCTGCCTGCAAACGAGGAAGAATAGGAATATTCTCTCTCCCTTTGCAGATAGTGAAGGGTAGGTAACGCAAGCCTTTAACACGTCGTACCTATTTCATTCCTCATTGATTGATTGATTGTCCGAACATTGACTGTTTGGGAATTAGTTCTTTTTGGAGGTATTCCCTGTTTGCAAATAAACGTAGGAAAATCTTTGCAAGTAGTGAAAGGGTACGTAATGCGGACCTTTCTCCCCCGTTGTAATCTGTCATGCCTATCTACTCCCCACTGATTGATGCACCTGTTTCACCCGGACCATTTACTAGACATACGTCATCTGGCCCGACCAGAGAGCACCCCTAGTGAAAAAGACATATGCAATAATAACGAAGTGATCACTGTATCCTGTTAACAGAAACTTTAGCATGAAACAACCTGGAAAGAAAAGAATAGGAAATCGAAAATCAGTAGGCCACTGATGAACATGAACTTTTATTAAACAACGAACAAAGAAACGATAACATAACGTAATGATAAAACCTATTAATGTCCTAGAAACAAGAAAACGTTAGAAATATGCCAGTGGTGAGAGACCAGAAAAACAGTAAGAGAAACCAAATCACCCCTCGCTGTCCCACCGCCTGCCACGCCCAAAAAATCGATAGACTAGGGAAAATGCAAGTCAGTAGAACATCCGCCCCCACTCTGGAAACTTCCAAGGTGGGGCAGGGTTCCGGCTACGCCCAGCCGGGAGCAGCCCATATAAAGCAGGTCCTGCTGCCACGCCTCGGCCAGGAGATCCTAACGTAGGGTGTAGCCGGAGGAGAGGCCGAGACCAGCGGGACCCGGCCAGGGGATTGCCTTTACAACGCTGAACAGTTGAAGGGGGGGGGGAATGTCTCCTCGACCCTCCCCTCTCTCTCCCAGTCCGGCCGCGGTGGCCCTTGAGAGTTGCAGGTAGTCCCGCCACATGCTCTTCCGGTCCGGCCACCAACGGTCGGGGGGCCGAGGCCGACGGGATCCGGCTGCAGCCAATAAACCAAGAAACCCGTTAATGGGGCCAGAGCCAGGGGCGTCCGGCCGACATCTACCGGAAGCCCGGCCCGAAGACGGACGGGACACTTCTTCTTTCTTGAAAAATGGCTGCGACAACACTGGGGGGGGGATGTCTTGCACATGCCTCCGACCCCCCCCCCCTCGTCCTCATCGCCTGGTCCGGCCATAACAAATCTCAAGCGAGACGCCGTGGGGTGCACTGGGAGGGAGAGACGGTGCGAACAGGCCTCTCCCGCCTCCCCAGGTGGAGGCTTCCCAGCTGCACCCTCAGCGCTCCAGGCGCCCGGAAAAGGGTTCTTCCACTGTGGCTATGCTGCAACGTCTCGCCCGGCAGGGTGGAGCCCGTCCGCTCATTTGACCCCGCGATCGCCAGTAGCTACCGAACTCTCAAAATGGCGGTCGACCTGGCAAGAGCGGGCCCAGCATAAAGAAATGGCCCGGTCACTGGTTGACTCCACCACCGTAGTCCTCCACGACCTTGAAGATTCTAGAGGAGCCGCGGGAGTCTCCGACCCCCGATGGGGAATGACTGCCATGATCACCCGTGGAGTGACGAAACTGTATCCGCGGGACGTCGGCGCCAGCCTCACTTTGAATTACTAGAATCCTGCAGACCTCACTTCCGGTGAAAGCACAGTGTGACCCGGTAGGAAAAATTGTTGCACCCCCTCCCCTTTTTGACTGATAGTTCAAACCACCGATCCTTTCCTTTGCCCTTTTAACTGAACTTTGGACTGCCTCCCCCTCTTTTACATTTTCTAGAGAAAACAAAACATTAACCACTACAATAGCATAGCAGTTGACACCAGAACTGTTTTCAAATTGAAAACCAACAACATCTTCAACAGAATCCTTTTTGTTTCTGCTGTGACCCTGCTACAGCACAGGCATTGTCCCCAGCAGTAATTCTGCAATGCCGCTAAGAATAGCTGTGGTGCCTACTGGACTCACTCACCCCCGCGGCGCCCCACGCCGTTATTTGCTGGGCGGCAACTTGCTAGACATCACTTTCGTGCCATCTAGATTTCAGCGCGTTCTGCTGCCTTGGAACTATTCGCACAACAGACCGCTACTGACAACAATATTTCATTATTGATGCTGTCAATTTCAATAAATCTATTGGATAATTCAAAAGAAATTGCCACGGTCTCTTCGTTGTTTAAATGTTTTTACTGTTTTTGTTTTGTTGTATATATTTATATGTTATTAAAGTTTTATATTCCTACTACTTTGTTGGAGTGCTATATATTTTTAATGTGACACATAATTGTAAAAACTTTGATGTACAAAGAGTCATTCCTGGAATCTTCCGCTTCAGGCTCTGTCTCCTCCCCAATCACAATACAGGATAGTTTTCAGATAGTAGGAACACGTGTGGTGTGACGGATCTCATCGGGTGTGGGCCTTGATCTACTATAACTCCTTTGAAGAGGGGTGATTCTTTACAGCTGGGGCCATAAACTACATCTGCAGGGCTAGCTGATAGCCTGGACAATCGGACACAGAGGAAGAGGAGTGTCAGAGGGTGCGGTAGTGAATAGGGCGAAAGGGAGGTGTCGGGCGGGCACAGTGTGATTCTCAGGGAAGAGCAGCGCAGATGGGGGGAGGTTTATTGCCCATGCATAAGACAGAGAGCGGGGGTGACCAGTGCCTGGGGAAGATGCTTGCGAGGGTGAGGAGCCATGCTACGAATCGACAGCGTGCAGAGAGTGGGTCTGGTCAAGACATCTAAAATGGCTGCCGTGCACGACAAAAGTGTGGCATTTCAAAAAAGGCAAGATGGCGCAGACAATGTTTTTCAACACTTCCTCATTTCCTTCGAATCGAACGTTAACAGACGTTGGGGCATATTACCAAAGTTAAGCGATATTTATCGCTAACGATGCTTACCAACGAATTTTTTACCGCTAAGCATCATCAGAAATTATCGAAGATAAACCTTGCTATTATCAAGGTTTATCACAAATGCGATAATAAACGGCCGCAATGCATGAATATCGCTAAAAACTCAGCGATATTCATACATTACCGAGCTAATGCTCTTAGCCATGTTATCCACCTCCCATTGGATAACATGGCTAAGAACTGCTCAGGGCAGGTGTTACTTTTTGGAGATATTCGCGCTTAGCGCGAATATCTCCAAAAGTTGGTAATAGGAGATAGATATCTTGCATGTTGTAATGCAAGTTATTGTGGTATATGGAACTCATACCATAATCTCTCAGGAAAGCAGAAACTGATCCTTTTGGGACCGCCTAAAAAGGCCTAGGGGGTGAGGAGTACTCTACTTTGCCCCCTTTTCACGTTCCGAACTATTTTATTTTACTCTCTTCTGTAATTACACAAAATAGCAGCGATAAGATGCATCGGAGACACACAGTGAGAGAAAGGAGGCCGGAGATGAAGAAGAGATGTCAAATACACATTGGAGATAATATAGTGGCAGAAGGGAAGTAAATATGAGTAAACTTACCATGTAACATAAAAATGTTGCACTCTATACTATAAGTCTCATTTTATACTACAATCACTTCGCTACAACCTCATAAATTAAAAATAAAAATGAATAATGTCTCAAACAATTTTTGATTTCTAAATATACATTTATTCTTCAGAATTTTCTAAATTTGAAAGAACTAGTAACATGTCCTCATCAGCAATGTCCTCATGAAAAGTCTCCAATAATGATTCTTGTAACTCTATGGTCTCCAAACACTCGATAAATTCGCCATCAAGAGATTGATCAAAAAAATCATTCAAGTCATCTCCTCCTTCTGACAATATTTCATTATTGGTGCTGTCAATTTCAATCAATGTAGTGGAATCATTCAAGTCATCTCCTCGTGACAATATTTCATTATTGGTGCTCTCAATTTCAATCAATGTAGTGGAATCATTCAAGTCATCTCCTCCTTGTGACAATATTTCATTATTGGTGCTGTCCATTTCAATCAATCTAATGGAATCATACAAGTCATCTCCTCCTTGTGACAATATTTCATTATTGCTGCTCTCAATTTCAATCAACGTAGTGGAATCATTCAAGTCATCTCCTTGTGACAATATTTCATTCTTGGTGCTGTCCATTTCAATCAATCTAATGGAATCATACAAGTCATGTCCTCCTTGTGACAATATTTCATTATTGGTGCTCTCAATTTCAATCAATGTAGTGGACAATTCAAAAGAAATTGCCACGGTCTCTTCATTGTGAGCCATTTTATTTTGAAATTGCTTGCTGTAAATTGCAGAAAAAAATAATCACTTTCATTTATCGTTTTTAGTAATACATAATATAAAACTAACGTTATCAAGTATTTAGTATAACAGAAGGACTGCAAATAAATAACAGAAAAAATTTTTCAAATTATCTTCAAGTGTACAACATAGTTCCCCTTACAAATTAACAACTCACCTTTTTAAAAGTAGGAAAAGTGTTAGTACTGTGTAAATCAAACACCAGAAATTCACCACCAAAAATTCCTCACAAATGTACCTCAGACAGTAGTATCACAAAATGGCTGTGGTTTCCTCTCATTTGACATATATACATAACCAATTAACTTTCATCACACACAAATACAAACCAAAGTAACATTTTAATTGGTTCTAAATTTCAACACTTTCAAATGTGTTTTCCCCATGCAATTTTCCATAGGACATTTACATACGTCTACAGCCTGAATGGCTGAACGGAATTACACCAAACTTGGCAAAATGTTACATCAAACCTAAGAGGTCAGGAAGGATCTACTATGCCCCCTTATGGTCATTTCCCCCTTCGCTTTGACCTCCTCTTGTCTCTCAATCCTACCGAGAGACAAGATGGCGGCCGCTACGGACTGTTTGGAATGTTGACAGACGCCGGAGAACCAATCAGCTTCGCAAAGCTCCGTAACGCGAAAAGTACGCGAAGCGGAGCGCTGTTACAGATATATATCTTTTTTTGAACGTTAATTTCTCAAAATCCACTGGAGCACATATATTGAGACCTAGCAAAGGCACATCGGGCTACCAGTCCCTAATATTTTACCAAGTTTCGTGCAAATCCATTCAGCCGTTCGATTATTATTATTATTTTTTTTTTTTGCCCCGCGGGGCCCTTTTAAAACCTCCACATCAAACCTAGGGGGTCAGCGAGGATCTACTATGCCCCCTTATGGTCATTTGCCCCTTCGCTTTGGCCTCCTCTTGTCTCTCGATCCTACCGAGAGACAAGATGGCGGCCGCTACGGACTGTTTGGAATGTTGACAGACGCCAGAGAACCAATCAGCTTTGCTTCACAAAGCTCCGTTGCGCGAAAAGTACGCGTCCTGGGCCGCTGCCCGGTCCGCTGTTACAGATATATATCTATTTTTTAAACGTTAATTTCTCAAAATCCACTGGAGCACATATATTGAAACCTACAAAAGGCACATCGGGCTACCAGTCCCTACAATTTTGCCAAGTTTCGTGCAAATCCATTCAGCCGTTCGGGCTAAAAGTGAGGCCAACCGCCCTATGGAAAACTCAATGTTAAAAACACGTTTTGGGACCCCCCTTTTTTCTCGGCCCCCCCTTGACGAACCCCCCCCAAATTTTCAAGGGCTGCTCAGAAACAAAATGTGCCATTTTCCTGAAAATTTCAGCCAATTCCGTCCACAAACGCCAAAGTTATTAGACATAGAATTTTCAAAAATCCCATAGAGAAAAAATCCTAACTATATATACCTACTGGCGACCGCCAGTAGGTAATATATATATATATATATATTCAATGCTGAATCCTGACCGCCAATAGTGACGGTGACAACAGGCGTGGACCTCGTCTTCAATCAAAGTGTTTAGTTAAATCGTAAACACGAACAAAAGCCACATCACAGGAGTCAATGCCAGCAATCCATTTTAATTGCAATTCAAGTGCAAGAGCGAGTGCCCTCCCTGACGCGTTTCGCTCCGCGAGCGGAGCTTGATCACATGACGCGTCAGGAGTAGGACGTGCATTAAATTAAAATTAAAAGCCCAAGCACCTAAAGAAACAGGACGCAAGGGTTGCCAAAAAGCAAAAAGGCACACAGTTTGTGATTAAAGTAATCATAACACTCAATTTGTGTGTTTACATGTATGAAAACGGGGGAACAAAAAATGAGAGCATAGTGCTCATATGTCATGTCAAGAAAATGTATAAATCAGTATGCCGAATAATCATGCAGAATCAAAAACAAATTGTGCTTTCGACTTATCTGCCTAAGGACTTGAACAATAAAAATAAATATAAAAAAGACTGTAAACCACAACTGATACATCACAAATGGCAATAAATCAGTACGTTGGAACAATTATTTGCAAGTGCATTCAAAACATTATATTTATCATCAGTCACAAAGGAGTTGATTATATTCTTACTGAACAAAATTACTGACAACCCCCTGTCACAAATACGACTTAAATTGAGTGATAGAAAAAAGTGCCTAAGTGCTAAAGTGCAAATGCTTAAAATCCATTGCATGATACAATGAGATACATGATACTGGCTGCGGAAGAACTGATAAGAAAACTATAAATGTCAGCAAGAAAGATACAACAGACAAAATCATTGCAAGGAATGGAAAAATACCAAAAAATGGAAATTGCTCTTTCAATATATGGCCAAATGAGAAATATACATATCACAGAAAATGGTGTAATTCATCAAAAGCATTCAGCCCATTAGGGGCCCGGGTATCAAGCAACAGAATGAAAAATGCCTCTTTTTGACGAAGCAATTTTTCACGATCACCACCTCTGCCTGGATTAGCTACGGAACACAACAGAGTATATTTCAAATCTTTTAATTTCTTGTCATGTACCGCTTTGAAGTGGCGAGCCACCGGGTAATTCATATCTGAGTTAACAATAGCTCGGATGTGCTGCAAAATACGTTGGTGTGCAGGGAGTTTAGTACTCCCAATATATGACAAAGAACATGTGCAAGTTAGCTGGTATACTACATAATCACTGCGACATGTTAGATGTTCTCTTATTGGGATCAACCTGTCATTGAAAGCTGATGTATAATGGGTCCCATTCACCGCAAATGTGCAAGCACGGCACGAAGTGCATCTAAAAAAAAACAGATTTATTCAACCAATTGGTTTTAGGGGGCAATTCCGGTTGGGTTCTATCTAGTGCATCTTTCATAGAAGGAGCCCTCCTAAAAGTTATTGCTGGTAATTTAGGTAAAAATGGAGCTAGGATAACATCAGTTAATACAATTGGCCACTCCGATCGGATGATGTTACTAATCTTGGATGTCTGAGAACAAAAAGTGGTAATAAAACGAACAGAGCCCTGTTCAGTAGGATCTGAGATCTCCTTATTTTTAGGAATAAGCAGGTCCTCGCGTGAGCGAGCACGTACCTTGATCATAGCCTGATCTAAAATGGCTCTGCTGTAGCCCCTGCTCAGAAATCTAGACCTTGATTCATTTAAACATTGCTCTAAACTGTCAGGGCTGCTGCAAATACGTTTGATCCTGATGAATTCACCCAAAGGTATGCTGTTGATGGTATGAAGTGGGTGAGCACTGCGGGCATGCAAGATGGAATTACCCGCAGTGCTTTTTCTATGGAGTTTAGTCTGTATGGTGTCCTGGTCAATGTAAAGCTGGACATCCAAGAATTCAGCCAAATCAGATGTGATATTGGCAGTAAACTTTAGATTCCAATCATTGACATTAATATCACTTACAAATGACGCTGCTTGTTCCTTAGTACCTCGCCATATGATGAAAATATCATCAATAAAGCGCCAGTAATGTACCAAGTGAGGAAGCCAATGTGCGTGAGTGACCCCAAGAACATGCTTCTCCCACCAGCCAACGTGGAGACAAGAATAGCTGGGGGAGAAGCATGAACCCATGGCCACCCCGCGTTCCTGATGATAGAACTCCTTAGCAAATTGGAAATAGTTGTTGAACAGGCATAACCGTATCATTTCCACAAGCATGAGGTTATGATCTCTAAAACCTGCCTCGCGTCCGTCCAAAAAATATTTAACTGCCTCAAGGCCCTGCTCATGGTTGATGCTGGTGTAAAGTGCCTCAATATCCATCACCAGAAAACAAAAATCAGGACACCAAGTGATATGACTGACCTTAACCAAAAAATCTGTAGTGTCCTTCAAAAAGGAGGGGAGAGAAAACATATGTGATTGAAGAAAAAAATCAACATATTTGGAGATGTTCTCATTCATACTACCCTGAGCTGAAATGATAGGACGGCCTGGAACAGGAACGGTGCATTTATGAATCTTGGGTAACAAATAAAACAAAGGAGTGATGGGATGTGAAACATTTAAAAACTTGGTTTCATCTTTTGTTAATAAGCCATTTCTAAACCAGAGATTGATGTTTTTTCTTGTATTTTCATGACTCTTTAGCATCACAAATTTGGTGCACTTGGTATAACAAAAGGGATCACATAGTTGTCTATTTGCTTCAATGATATAATCTGTTTTAGCCCATAACACTGTGTTGCCACCCTTATCAGAGCTCTTCACTATAACATGATCATTACCCTGAATTTTCTTTATAAGTTTGGTGTATTGTGTGTTATTAAAATCAACCTGTTTTTTCATTTTCAGCACCTTTCTGTTCAGGGACTTCAATTCTGTTATAATCTTATCACTGAAGACATCTATAGCGTCTTTAGGCATCAAGGGTAGGAAAGTAGATTTGCCACGAAAGGTGGTAGGGGGAGAACAATTTACTTTGATAACTTGGCTTACTGTCAAATCAGTTTGTGTATTGTTTTCATGATCAAGAGACAATAATGACTGTAGACCCTGCAGATGTTTCACCTGAAGAGACTCGACATGGGATGTCGCAACATCAGAATCAGAATCAGCACGTGGTATTGCATTATCAGGATGTAACAGAAAATATTTTTGCAATTTGATCTTCCTAATAAATTTAAAAACATCAATCCGTGCTTGGACGTAAGAAAAGTCATTAGATGGACAATACGACAGTCCTAGAGAAAGGAGTTGTTCCTCCGCTTTAGACAATGTCAAATCAGTCAGGTTGATCACAGTATTATCGTGCTCGCTGGTTAGTTGTTCCAATTCTTGCGAGTTTTGCCTCGCCTGCCACCTCTTTTTGGCGCTACGTTTCCTGCAGCGTCGTTTTTGGCTGACACTTTGTCTGCTTGGGGAGGAATGTTCCGTGAGCGCAGAGAGTACCTCCGGTCCTCGCTGACAAAATTTAATTCGTCGACCATAGAGAATTTGGTTAAGTCAATTGAAGTTGCCTCAGATCGTGGTAAACTATCTTCAGAGCCACTGAAAGACGCTACTGATAAATTATCCTGATTGGTTTAAGTAGGGCCTAAAGTTGCCCCTGAATAAGCAGTGGTGGTTGTTTGCTGCAGAGTAGACATGGCTTTATGTTTATAAGAATCGTACTTGCGTGAAAACGTAAAGATACGACCTGTCTCGTAGTCCTCTTTGTCTCTGGCAAACTTATTGATTTTGCGTTCTTGAATTGTTTGCCCCAGCTTAGCGAGCCTTTGATCGATTTCCTTCCGGGCATTCGCTATTAGATCAGTGTCGCCTGATGACTCCAAGAGTGCATTAGTTTTTTCAATTTCAATTAACAGTGATTCTCTGTCAGAGTGGGCAAATTCGGTCAAGATTAATAACATATTCCTTGATGACTGAAGACTATTATCTGGCCATCTCTGAAGCATTTTAGGGTCCGGGTTTTCATAAGTGGGAACTATCATGACTCTTAATCCCCTGGGCACACGGTTGACTTCCAGGTATTTGTCCAATGATTTTTTCTCCCACCACTTAGAAAGTTCACTGCGGAGCAATTTCTCCAAAGTCTTAAGTAGATCCTTATATATATATATAGAGAGAGAGAGAGAGAGAGAGAGATAGATAGATAGATATATAGATAGGTAGATAGATAGATAGATAGATAGATAGATAGATAGATAGATAGATAGATAGATAGATAGATAGATAGATAGATAGATAGATAGATAGATAGATAGATAGATAGATAGATAGATAGATAGATAGATAGATAGATAGATAGATGTGTGTATACTACCTTATAGGTAAAACCTAGGGGGGTCATTAGGATGGCGGACGGACTTTGTCCGTCCGCCATCCTGTCGTGGGCAGGGACCGTCCGCCATAAGGGCGGAGGTCCCGTGCCTCGAATTAGGATGCACCCGCCACATTGGCGGGTGCATCCCGCATTTTTAACATTGCGGCGGGCGGTGCTGAAAGCACCATACGCCGCAATGCCAAAAATGCATGTTGTGCATTTCAAAGCACAACATGACAGGCACCGCATGGTGCCTGCCATGTTGTACTTTGAAATGCAGGGGGGTACCATAGGTACCCCCCCATGTGCACCCCCAGCCCCCCTTCACCAGGGGGCTTGCAACGGCCCCCCAAAGCAAAGACCGTATGCCTTTCCGTGGCGGCATTGCCACCACGGAAAGGCATTCCCCAAGACACATCATCATATGGCTGGCGGTGTCTGATAGACACCGCCACCATATTAGACCTTTTCCGCCGCGGTCGCCCCAGCCATCCTAATGTGGCGGGGGGTCATTTCTGTGAGGATGGCGGCGGATTGCCCCCGCTACCGCCAGCCAGGCGGGGGCAATCCGTCCACCATCCTAATCGACCCCCTAGTTTCCATAGGAAAAGCATTTTTTGATTTGCTAATAACTTTGCCATTGTTTGATAAATCTTTGCGAAATTCTCCACAAAAAAGGTCTATCCAAGATTGCTCCTATCCTTGAAGTTTGGGGGTGATATGTCAAGCAGAAAAATGGGGGCTCTCAAAAAGTGTTTTCGTCATGTTATTTTCCATAGGAAACTTTAGCCAAGGCTACAGCCCGAACTGCTAAATGAAATTACATCACATTTGGCAAAAAGATAGCGATTGGTTCAGAAAGCGACCTTTTTTTTACATGGTGTAAATCTGTTCAGTAGTTGTTGAGAATTTCAAAAAAAAAAAGTCGGAAAATCAATTTCCCATAGGAAACTTTAGCCAAGGCTACAGCCCGAACTGCTAAACAGAAATACACTGACATTGGCAACAAAGTAGTTATTGGTTCAGAAAGAGACCTTTTTTTAAAATAGTGTAAATCCGTTCAGTAGTTGCTGAGAACATTTTAAAAATAAAAATATCAATATCTAGGTGCGCGGTGGGTTCGCAAATCCTCCTAACCACGAGCTTCATTCTAATTGGCTACCAACACTCCAAACCAGGAAGTGTTGGCAGCTAACTTGTGACTCAGTAGAACCGAGTCACAAGAAAACAGTAAAAGAAAGTAAAAAATGAAGAAAAGGGGGCAGGGTAGAAACACCGTGACCCCCTAGGTCTGCTCAGAGGACCCACAAGGACCCCCCCAATGTATTAATATATTTTTTAATGTATGAATGCACGCTGGGTGCGCGAATCTGGACAAAAATAAATTAAGTGGGGGCTCCACCACTTCATTTACATTCGCCCTCAGGTGGGCCAGGTCCTGGGGGCAATTGTACAATTATACCTCCACCTCCTCTGGGCTATGTAAATTAGGTGCCGGAGGGCACACGGCCCTGCCGCAGCCCCGGGGACTACGACAACCACAGGGCTTTGAAAATAGAGGGAGGGGGGCTGTGTGCCCCCTGTCCTGGAGCACTTGATGTCCCTGGGGACCTCCACCCCGCATGGCCGGCTCCTGCAATGTCTGGGGGTGTCCACCCCTGAATATTGTCATTTGCTATGACAGGGCAGGAACATGGCTATGACCCTGTAATAGCAAACCATGGTTTGCTTCATTGAAGCGAGAGGAGGAAAACATCCTCTCACTTCAATAAAGGAAGCTCCCTGTGTTTTTAATGAATTGATTGTTTTGATGCATTGCGTTTTTATTTTGTACTGATCTTTTGAGATAGACATTAGTGGTAAAGAATAAAATCCTTTTTAGACATTTCCTTTGTAAATGTACATGTTTTATAATTGACTAGTAGGGTCTGGGATGTGTTGAATGATTGTATATGATTGTGACTTTGCACTCTGTGGGTGAAGATTAGAAGTGGATCAAACGTTGATGTGAAGAATTATGTTTCTCCTCCAAGAGAATTCTGCTTTTCATTTATGTCTATACATCACATGCACTACCTTTGAGTGTATATATGTGAATTTAAAATTGCGCTCTCTATGTGAGAAAAAGGCCAATTTTGCAGCTGAAACCTGTTAACTGCAACCCAAGATGTTTCCAATAGAAGTGCTTGAGTGATTGGAGGAGTGCATGAGTAGTGTCTGGCTGATTGCATGAGTATAGGGGTGGTGCCTGGGTGATTGGATGAGTGCTTGGGAAGTACCTGAGTGCATGGATGAGTCCATGGGTAGTGCCTAAGTGATTGAAGGAGTGTGTGGGTAGTGCTTGGTTGATTGCATGAGTTCAGGGGTAGTGCCTAAGGGCATTGACGAGGGCATGCAAAGTGTTTGAGGGAATGGATGAGTCAAATAGAAGTGCATGAGTCATTGGAGGAGTGCATGAGTAGTGTCTGGCTGATTGCATGAGTGCATGGGTAGTGCCTGGGTGATTGAAGGAGTGCATGGGTATTGGCTGAGTGATAGCATAAGTGCAGGGCTAGTACCTGGGTGCATGAATGAGTGATTGGGTAGTGTTTGAGGGAATGGATGAGTGCAATATTAGTGCATGAATGAATGTAGGAGTGCATGAGTAGTGCCTGGCCGTTTGCATGAGTGCAATAGTAGTGCCAGAGTGATTGGATGAGTGCAACAGAAGTGCCTGGGTGATTGCCTGAGTGCAGGGGTAGTGACTGTGTGAATGGAGGAGTACATGAGTAGTGCCTCAGTGATTGAATGAGTGCAGGGGTAGTGACTGGGAGATTACAGGAGTACATGGATAGTGACTGAGTGATTACATGAGTGCAGGGTAGTGCTTGAGGACATGGGTGAGTTCATGGGTACTGTTTGGGGCATGGATGAGTGCAATGGAAGTGCATGAGTGATTGGAGGAGTGCATGAGTAGTTCTTAGCTGACTGCATGAGTGCATGGGTAGAGTCTGGGTCAGTCGAGGTGTGCATGGGTAGTGTCTGAGTAACTGCATTAGTGCAGGGGTAGCGACTGGGTGATTGGAGGAGTGCAAGGGAGTGCCTAAGTGATTGCATGAGTGCAGGGGTAGTATCTGGTTGATTGGAGGAGTGCATGAGTAGTTCTTGACGGATTGCAAGAGTGCATGGGTAATGCTTGGGTGATTGAAGGAGTGCTTGGGTAGGGCCTGAGTACATGGATGAGTGCATGGGTGATTTCATGAGTGCAGGGGTAATGTCTGGGTGATTGGAGGAGTACTTGGGTAGTGCTTGAGTGCATAGAAAAGTGCATGGGTAAAGCCAGGGTGATTGACGGAGTGCATGAGTAATTATTGGTTCATTGCATGAGTGTAGGGGTAGTGCCTGGGTGAATGGATGAGTGCATGAGCAGTGTCTGGTTAATTGCATGAGTGCAGTAGTAGTACCTGAGTGATTGGATGAGTGCAACAGAAGTGCCTGGGTGATTGCATGACTGCAGTGCTAGTGCCTGGGTGATTGGAGGAGTGCATGGGTAGTGCCTGAGTGCATGGATGAGTGCATGGGTAGTGGCTGGGTGATTGAAGGAGTGCAGGGGTAGTGCCTGAATGATTGCATGAGTGCAGGAGTAGTACCTGAATGCAAGGATGAGAGCATGGGTAGTGTTTGAGGGAATGGATATGTGCAATAGAAGTGCCTGAGCATTTGGAGGAGTGCATGAGTAGCTTTTGGCTTATTGCATGAGTACTTGGGAAGTGCCTGGGTAATTGGAGAGTGCATGGGTAGTGCCTGAGTGATTGCATAAAGTGCAGGGGTAGTGCCTGAGTGCGTGTATGAGTGACTGTAGTGTTTGAGACAATGGACGAGTACAATAGAAGTGGGTGAATGACTGGAGGAGTGCATGTGTAGTGCCTAGCTGATTACATGACTGCAATAGTAGTGCCCTAGTGATCAGATGAGTGCAACAAAAGTGTCTGGGTGATTGAATGTGCGCATGGGTGGTGCCTGGGTGATTAGAGGAGTGCAGGGGTAGTGCATGAGTGATTGCATGAGTGTAGGGATAGTGACTGGGTGATTGGAGGAGTGCATGGGTAGTGCCTGAGTGCATGGATGAGTGCATGGGTAGTGGCTGGGTGATTGAAGGAGTGCAGGGGTAGTGCCTGAATGATTGCATGAGTGCAGGAGTAGTACCTGAATGCAAGGATGAGTGCATGGGTAGTGTTTGAGGGAATGGATAAGTGCAATAGAAGTGCCTAAGCATTTGGAGGAGTGCATGAGTAGCTTTTGGCTTATTGCATGAGTACTTGGGAAGTGCCTGGGTAATTGGAGAGTGCATGGGTAGTGCCTGAGTGATTGCATAAAGTGCAGGGGTAGTGCCTGAGTGCGTGTATGAGTGACTGTAGTGTTTGAGAGAATGGACGAGTGCAATAGAAGTGGGTGAATGACTGGAGGAGTGCATGTGTAGTGCCTAGCTGATTACATGAGTGCAATAGTAGTGCCCTAGTGATCGGACAATGGACGAGTACAATAGAAGTGGGTGAATGACTGGAGGAGTGCATGTGTAGTGCCTAGCTGATTACATGACTGCAATAGTAGTGCCCGAGTGATCGGATGAGTGCAACAAAAGTGTCTGGGTGATCGAATGTGCGCATGGGTGGTGCCTGGGTGATTGGAGGAGTGCAGGGGTAGTGCATGAGTGATTGCATAAGTGTAGGGATAGTGACTGAATGATTGGAGGAGGGCATGGATAGTGCCTGAGTGATTGCATGAGTGCAGGGGTAGTGTCTGAGTGCATGGATGTGTGCATGGGTAGTGCTTGGTTGATTGAAGGAGAGCATGAGTAGTGCCTGAATGACTGCATGAGTGCAGGGGTAGTGCCTGAGTGTATGGATCCGTGCATGGGTAGTGTTTGAGGGGATAGATGAGTGCAATTAAATGCCTGAGTGATGGGAGGAGTGCATTGGCTGATTGCATGAGTGTATGGGTAGTGCCTGGGTGATTTGAGAAGTGCATGGGTAGTGCTTGAGGGATTGCATGAGTGCAGGGGTAGTGACTGGGTGATTCGAGGAATGTATGGGTAGTGCCTGAGCGATTGCATGAGTGCAGGGGTAGTGCCCGAGTGCATGTATGAGTGCATGTGTAGTATTTGTGGGAATTGATGAGTGCAATAGAAGTACCTGAATAATTGGAGTTGTACATGAGTAGGTCCTGGCTGATTACATGAGTGCAGGGGTAGTGCCTGGGTGATTGGTGGAGTGCTTGGGTTGTTCTTGACTAGTTGCAAGAGTGCAGGGGTAGCCCTGGGTGATTGGATGAGTGCATGGGTAGTGCCTGGGTGATGGCATAAGTGCAATAGTAGTGCCTGAGTGATTAGATGAGTGCAACAGAAGTTCCTGGGTGATTGCATGTAAGTATGGGTAGTGCTTGAGTGATTGCATGAGTAGAGGGATAGTGACTGAGTAAATTTGATGCGTGCATGGGTAGTGTTTGAGGGAATAGATGGGTGCATGCCTATTGCATGACTAGTGTTTCAGAGAATGGATGAGTGCAACATAAGTACCTGAGTGATTGCCTGAGTGCAGGGGTAGAGTCTGAGTTCATGGAGCAGTGCATGGGTAGAGACTGAGTGCATGGATGAGTACATGGGTAATGCCTTGGTTATTGGGGGAGGGAGAGCATGGGTAGTGCCTGAGTGCATAGGTGAGTGCATGGGTAGTGTTTGAGAGAATGGATGAATCCAATAGTAGTGACTAAGGGCCAGATGCATCAACCAAAATAGCGATCGCAACTAGTGCGAATCACCAATTGCGATCGCAAAAGAAAGAAAAGCTATGCATGAAGTGAAAACCTAGCAAAAAGCGAACTCGCAAATGCAAAATAGCGAAACCGCTAAAGAATTTGCAGAATCAAGCTTAAACCCCCTTAGCGAATCGCAATTAGCGAGAACCCAAGGAAATTGCAAAAGAGATAGCGAAATCGCTATTTAAAAATAGCGAAATCGCAAAATTTTCGCTAAACCCATGCATGAAAAATCTCTAATAGCGATTATATCTGAAATCGCAATTTAGCAATAGCAGTTTAAAGGAAATCACAATCAGATGGTAAAAAAAAACAAAAAACACTCACCTGCTGTACATCAGAGGTGTATTTATAGAGACCCATGAGGCCATAGTGGCCTCCCAAAATGGCAGGACTCTACATTTTTGCGAGGAGGAGGAGGATACTTGCAGCAGGCCAGGCCAGGCCAGAAGGAGAATCCAGGAGAGAATCTTCCGGCTGCGCATCACATTGTTGGGACAGACTCGTGAGCAGATCTATGACAAGTACAGGATGAATGCAGAAATGATACTAGACTTAATAGCTGAATTGGACCCACTATTGCAGCGCCAAACACGTAGGACCCAGGCAATCCCTACTCATGTCTAGGTGCTATGTAGCCTGCACATGCTTGCGTCTGGTAGCTTCCAGGATATAGTGGCAAAAGCTGGAGGGGTATCACAGAGCTCCCTCTCGCGGTTCTTCAAATCCTTCCTGGCCGCCATGATGACTGTGATCAACAACCACATCACCTTCCCCACAACCCCACAGAAATTGAGCCAAACAAAACAAGACTTCTACCAGCTAGCACAGTTCCCACACGTGATCGGATGCATAGATTGCACCCACGTAGCCATATGTCCCCCTGCCGTAAATGAGTATATATTCCGCAACCGGAAAGCATATCACTCAATCAATGTCCAAGCAGTGTGCAATGCTGAGAACATCATCACCGACCTGGTTGCACAATACCCTGGAAGCACTCACGATTCCTACATCTTCCGCTATAGTGGCTTGCACACACGTCTGCTTAGGGGTGAATTTGGCAATGGACACCTGCTAGGTAAGTAGAATACAATACTCATCACTGACTTAGGTAATGGCAATTCATACCTGACACTAACATAGTGTTCATAAATCTGTAGGTGACAGTGCATACGCTGTGAGGCATTACATCTTCACTCCATACCTTAACCCAGCCAGCCCACAACAACAGAGGTACAATGCAGCCCACATCAGGACATGTAATGTAATAGAACGGACATTTGGACTGCTCAAGAGTTGCTTTCGCATCCTGCATAAAACTGGAGGAGCAATGCTGTACCAACCGGAAACATGCTGCAGGATTATTGCGGCATGTGCAATGTTGCACAACATAGCAACAAGGAGAGGTATCCCTATTGAGGAATCCGACACAGAGGGCAACCAGCCCCCAGCACTACCACGCCGGGCACATCTTGGGAGTTCTGCGGAGGGACAAAGAAAACGTACAGACATCACCCTGCATTATTTCTAAGGTATGTAATAATGACACACAACCCTCCTTTGCATGTGAAGGTAATCTATTTATTAGAACGTCAGGCTGTAGGGGTGTGAAATTGAACAGAGCTGGTGTCCATTGGCACATTAACTGCATGCACTGAAAGACACAAGAGACACACAAAGGACTTGTGATGCAGTCACTAAGATAGTCTTGTACATGGTTACGTCACCATGATGTATTACACCCCTCTGAATATGTTCAGCGTCTCCTCCCTCTCACACCCAAATGTCTTTTTCCTGCTTCTGCATCTGCATTCCCGGATGCATCGGGAGGTGCTTGTCTACGGCTACTGCTCTACCTGACAGTGGTGGGTGGCGCAGTGATGCTGCTGAGGCTGGATGCCTCACTACCCTCTTCCCCTGTAACATTGCCCTGACAACCAGTGCTAGACTGCATCAGTTCTACGGCAGTTGTAATTTGGCCGAGTGCCCTGAACACATCCCCACAACAATGGCCCATATCTATCTGCATTTCTACAGACCGACGTGACAGCTGTGCCACGCTTGCGCAGATCTTGTTGCTGGCCCTGGTATAGCCGCCCATGCAGGTGAGAAACTGGTGATGTCTCCTCCTCTGTGTGGTGTGTCCCTCCTGCATCACTCGCGCCACCTCCAGCAGGGTGTTGTTGGATTCTCTGTGTGCCTCCACTAGTGCAGTAGTGAGCTCCCTCACACTCTCCGCAATTACAGATATGTTTCTGTTCATTTTCGTCATCTGCAGGTTGATGGCTCCCATGTGCCTCGCTTGCACGCGCTGCACCCGCACCATCTGTGACTCCACGCCACCCCACTCCATGGGAGTTCCTGCATCCTGTGCCCAAGTATGGGTTCTTGGCCTGCGTCTTGTTCCTGGACGGACATGTGCCTGCGGTGTTGTTGTATTGCTTGCACTTTGACGGCTTGTACTACGAGTGGTAACTGATTCCTGTTCTGACTCCATTGGCTGCAGTGGTGTAACTGTGGCCCTGCGTTTTGATGGTGCCTTGGATTTGGGTGGTGGTGGTGTCACAGGTTTTGACACGGGAGCCTCTTGGTTGACCTGTGTGCTGTCTCCAATATCACTGTCCTCAGTGTTTACCTCTGCTGCATCTGTGATGTGAAACAGTGCAATGTTATTTTATGTAGTTGCATTAGTTGAGAAACAGTAATAAATCAATACATTCATGTTCTCACTGTCTCTCATCAATGACTGTGCTGCATTTTGGTAGCATTTGGGCGTACTATGTTGGATTCTGACAGGCAATAGGGTTCTACTGACTACAAGTCCCATGATGCATTGTTGTCCTGTAGTGTAGCTCCTATCTTCCCAATAGGCTCTGCGCATTTGAATAGTACCTACAGCAGTAAAGGCCTAGGCCAGACGTTAACTAGGTCTACTACTGTCGATGCTAGACTTAATTTTTGGGTTTGCCAGCTAAGCTCAGAGTTCGCTAGAAACTTTCTCGAATGTTCAAGGAAGGAATTAACTTCCCTGATTAGACAAGAAGGGATTTAGTTTCTGACAACCATAGAACATGACAACTTTGCTCTCCCCTAATCAAGAGTCAATCTCGAGAGTCGTGTGAGCACAAGGCAATTATTTTACTCAGTCAGTACGTGCATTCTTAGTCTCATCAGAATGTAGAGAAAAGGAAGAGACGGGCGTGTTCAATAAAAGATGTTGTTTATTGATCAGTCTCTTTTCTCGTACAAGAGAAATGGATCGATATTATTGCAATACTTATAGTTAAGTAAAGTGCATACATTAAAAGCAATAGTATAAAATAATACTGTAAAAACATTGATATGGTTTCTGAGCCATATGATGTTTAAAATGATTAAAATATATTTACATACACATATACATTTGACTAAACGTACTCAACTGGTGTTTCTAAATACGCCTACCCCGTGTACCTGACCTAAGTCTAATGCGTGGGCGGGAATAGAAAGTTACAGTTTAAGTTAAGTTTGTTTTTGCCAAGTGAATAACTAAAGAATTCTCTGTGAGGGGTTATTCAGTTCTGTACCTGGAAGTTAGGATGAATGAGGAATGGTATCTCTTTCTCTGCTCTCGATATTCCAGGCTGCCTGCGAGGGCTGCCCGAAAGCGCCGGTGCTGGGTCTCTCGGCTTGAGATAGCAGCGCGTCTCTCAGCGCGTCAGGAAGGCGGGGCTGCTGCCAGCGGGGTCTGCTTCTGCTCTCGGCTTCGGCAAGTATGGCTGCTCCGTCTTGTCACCACGCGTGTGTTTGCATAGGGCAAGGTCGGCAATATTTATACCTTAAAGGTGCCGAGATTGACGTAAGGATGGACATAGGTACGTCAATAAAGATGTCATACGACTTGCTCGTTAGCACATTCTTTTGCAAAAGTTCTCTGTGAAATCAAAACAATGGCCGCACGGATTTTCCAGGTTGTCATAGGTTTGATTTGTTATGAGAACGTCGTATGCCTTATCAGGGGCTGGAGGAATGTCGCTTGTCTAATTAGATCTCAAGCGTTATGACCTAATCAGATAACACGTTCCTGTGCCGTAGTGTGACTGCGTCAGATAACGGTATCTGCATCATGGGGGTTTTCTTGCCTCATGGGCTGACTGTTAGTTAACTTGATAGTTAGTTTAACCAGAATAGGGTCAGGAATAGGGGGACTGATTCAGAACCTATAGAAATACACGACACCCACTCCACGCTAACTATGGTCATATCTACTAATCTATGCATAGTATAACATAGTACAACATACTATAGAGTATAGTGTATACCTTACCACCCCAAAATACATAAATGCATTTCGAAATTTTCAAATATACATAAAAATTGCAGTCATATATATTGTATGCACTTAAGCTATGAATTAAATGCAAAAGTAAACACGCATTGTTATGCATTATTGCTTATTGGTATATGAGAAATACACATGAAATGGCTCTTAATATGGCTATACAGAAAGGAAGTTCGAGACCATTTCATCACATAATAAAATATTTGTGAACCTACCAGCGGGCAGCTAAAGTCTATATAAAGTATCTAAAAATAGAAATCTTAGTTCTCTAGGAATAGTTTCTTACTTTAAGCAGAAGATCAGTGTCCCGGGAAAAAATATGTAGAAAAATATTTCAAGGGGCATGCTGAAAAAATTGCTGTCCGTGAACTGGATTGTAATTGTTCATGTGACTTTATTTTTAAAGTTGAAGGCCGAATTCAGGGAACGCCGTGTGCGAGTTTACTCAAAAGTCTCTATTTCTGTTCTGGAGAGAACATCATATCATTCAGGCTTTCGAAAAAACTGTCAACAGCTTCATGGGAAAGTTCCACTAAGTCGGAAATAGGGGTAACCATGCATTCGTGCGCATGATTTTCTCCATTGACATTCTGATTTGCATTGCTGACAGAAAGTCGTACCTGTTCGATGTTGCTTTCATCTTGAACTTCACTACTCTTCAATCGTAGTGGTGAAGATTCCAGGAATGCCGTCGTCAGGATTGGCAGCTTTTGAGGGCAGCACAAAGCGTGAACCTTGGTAGGAACCAACAGTGTATCTGCATCCACTGGCGCATCCGATTGTAGCGTCAGACAGGTGTCTAACACGCATTCTTCTCCGCATAGCAGACACCTTAGTACAGGTAAAACACACCTTTGCCACATTGGTCGAAATGATAGAAACCAAGTCATGTTTAGGTCTCTAAGCCGGGAGAGTCCCAGGATTTTTGATATCCGGTCCCGGTATCCAATGGCTAGGATCGTATCTTCCATTGTCGCGAGAGTTTGATCTATGACATGGGTTGCCATAACGAAAAATAAGGACTAGGAACAGGATTCCTGCAATTAGTCCCAGGATCAGGGGAAGTCCGCCAAAAATCGAATGGACGAAATCTGGAAAAATACCCAGTATGGCTTTGAATGGTGTTAATGCCATCGAAAATACTGTCTTAAATACCTTTGAGACCCCAGTGGTATCAGAAATATTTAAGATTTCGCTCAGGATTTCCGCGAAATGTACGGGGGAATTAGTTGATAATAATGTATGTATCTCTGCAGTCGTCCTTGCGACTTGTAGATCATACGTTTCTTTTGATGACGTGAGCCTTGTAGGCGTCTGAAGAAGCACTGTTTTCATTCTGCTTAAAGTGTCTATTCGAATAGAAGTAATTTTCAAACTGGGCCATGCCCTTGCCTCCCTGTCTGGAAAGGAGCTGGGGAACAAAGAACGTCCACAGCACTTGACCTTCGCCGTTGTAGTGACTAGATAAGGAGTCCCGGGCATAAGACTACAACATCTGCGGTCTACAATAAGAATGTAACTCCCATTATAGAGTCTTTGAAAGAATGGTTCTATTTCAGTTGCAGGTGCGCCTTGCTGGTGACATGAAAGGTTGTATGAATTCCCTTCACAGGCTCCGTGCAAACTAATACCGTTACACAGAAGCGTGCCGCTTAGTGACATAGCACAATTGTTGCCACTAAGAAACACTTTCTGTCCTTTATTACTGACACATGCATGTGAATAGGGCAGGTTCCAAGTTGTTTTAAGGTACCCCTTTCCCAATTTCTCGTACATGCCAGCCTGTATATATTTTTGGCAGTATTGAAACCTGAAGGTTGAGATTGGAATATTTATGATTCCGTGGATTATCCATTCACTGACAGGTCGTTCTGACATTGTCATTGGTAATCTTTCTAGTTTTTCAATGCTCAAGATTGTATAATCAGCACCCTTTTGCGCCATACCGATTTGTCTATCAGTAAGGTTAAAGATTTGGAATAGTGACGTTGTGTTGATTAAACGCCAAGGCACATAGCCTGAACGCAGATTTTGTAACGTCCAGCCAAGCTGTACAATGGAACGCAATTGTGACTGTCCATGTTGTAATAACAGTAAGTCTTGCGATAATATATCGATTGCTGGAAACACAATGCTGTCCAATGAAAAAATTCTGGAGGACAGAGTCATTAACCCATTGTCCACTACAGAAAGTGATTTTTCCAAATTGATACGGTCAATTTCCCGTATTCTTTCCGCTGTCTCAATTTGAGTAACCTTCCAGGCCTCATTGTATGCTGCATATACAGAGGCTGCTATGAAACGCTTTTGACGCTGTTTGCGTGGTCCCATTATGAAATCACGCAAGTCAGCACCATCAGTAAGTAAAGTTAGGTGTTGCTTAATTTCAGGCAGTGTGGAAGTCTGTAGCCATTGAAGGCATAATTTGCCCACACTGTAGGTTGTTATTATCCCTGGGTGATGTCTTTGGGGATATCTAGGGTCTGGCCTGGTCATTTTTAAACCCTGTGTTTTATTCAGGAATCTATCTTGAAAGTTATTTGTATCTGTGGGCCAGATCAACCATTGTTTCCAATCAGGATGTGTTCTGTTTTGGTTTAATATATGGTTTACGTCTATCTCTTCATCTGTATCAGAGCTATTGCTAAACATTGTTGGCTTCGGAATAGACGGGTTATTTAAATCTTTGATTTTGGCTAAGCCAAGACAGGTGGTTTGTTGAACAGTGTCATTTAAAAATATCATTTGTTCTGGGATCATGCAGGCTCTAAACAAAGCTTCTAAACCCTGTACTTGCCATTCTTTTGTACCCCAAACACTTTTCAAATCAACATTTTTGTCCCAATAATCAAATCCAAAAGTATTCATTTTTTCAAAGAATGAATCTGAATATATCAATTTTGTGTTGGTTATCATGGTTTTCATCCCTGTCTTGTTTGACAATTTGTAATAAAATGTTTCTGCATTAGTTATGTTAAAACCTGAAAAATATGAATATTTGTCATAAACGGTTCTAGAGCTCCCTTTTGGAGGTGTAGCACAATGTTCCCATTGATTATAATTTAAAACATTTCTAGGTTGTGCAGATTTATGCAAGAAATGGTTGCCATAATGGTTATAGCAATACATACTATCATAATTTGTAGAACCTTGCAAATAATCATGTTTTGTAAATTTAGCAGACATTACTAAGTCAGACATCATATTGTTAATACTTTCAAAGTCCCAATCATCAGCAAATGAGTTTGGTTTTGCAAAGTCACTCAAGGAGATCTTGATTTGGTGTGGATATTTCAGGATCTCGACCGGACCATAAATTTCATAGTCAGTGTTGTCCCAGGCTACCCCACCAGGTATAGGATTGGCTGTGAAGTTGGCTGAAGAAAGTTCTGGAGAAAGTTCTCTTTTCTCGACGTGTGAAGATGTGTGTGGTTTGAGGACCAAGTTGATGTTCTGACTTGCTGTGTCCATTTTAGCATATTTTCCCTCAATGAAGCGTCCCAAAGTAAATACCATGATGAGCCAAAGTATGAGGATAAATGCACCAAAACCCACCCAAAATTCAATCCATGGAGAAACCAGATATTTTTCTTTCAGTTGTTTCAAAAGTTCCTTAGCTTTGTCTTTAAAGGATTTTGATGATGGCTGTGTCTTTGGTTCACTGAAGCCTTCAGAGGAATCATCGAAGTTGATGAAGTAACCAGATGCAGTTCTGTCAATTGTTCCAATTGGTTCAGGATTTTTGTTTTTTGCATTGTCACTTGGTACTTCAGTAGAGATTGGTGTGTCTCTACTAAATGTTTTTATTTGGGTTTTCAGAGGTCTTAGTTCTATTGCATTGTTGCATAGTCCTTGTTGTTCTTCTGTAGGCGTTTCGAATGTGATGAGCCTCTTTGTTAGGACCTCTGTACTGGTAGCAAACCTTGGTGTGCTGCTACTTATTGGGAGTCCACTTGGCCTACTGTTTGGTATTGGCCACATGTTGTGGTTTTACCAGGATGATGGATACAACTCGGTTCTCCTTTTTTCCAGCAAGTGGCGGTAGTACAACTGATCTTGTCCCGTTGACAGACAAGACAGGAACTGCTTTTCTGTAAGAAGGCCCAAATTCCTTCTTTACCGCGATCTTCTCCCTGACTAGATCCCCGACTTTTGGAATCCAGACAGGTCTTGCTGGGACAGGTGGTGATTCTTCAGTGGTTGTTGGCTGTTGTTTCAACTGTATGTTGCTCAGGTCTTTTCTTGTTTTATTTAAGTCCTGCAAAATAGACAAACGGTCTTTGACATCAAAGGTTTTTTCTATTACCACTGAAGTCTGACTATCAAGGTCAGAGATCAACATCCTAGTTCCAAATAATAATTCGTACGGACTGAATCCCTTCAGAGAATTTCTTGGCAAGTTATTTAGACTACGTTGGACACTTATTAGATGTTTGACCCACCCAGCTCCCGAACCTAATATCCTTTCTGTTATAGATTGCTTTCTGCCTTGGTTTTTTCTTTACACCATCCCATACCCTCAGGAAGGAAGTGAGAAGATTCCCGCTGGGCTGTGCTCATTTGGCCATGTTTCCCCCCCAGGCTGGTTTGCCTGAGTGAAAGAAATGGTCGAACGTAGCATGCTCTTAGCGTATATGCCATTTAGATTCGCAAATCTTGTATAACAGTCCGGACGTCAGCCGAGTGCTGGTGATCTACATTATAAGTGGAAACTAGCCTGTATATGTTAATCGCAAGCCATTCTTTTTGCTGGTAATATTATCTGCCTTGATTCGACGAGGTATTAAACTGCTTCTCTCCCCTCTGCGATCTCTGTTGCAGTTTGGGCAGTTTTTTACAAACATGGTGTAGTGCAGGCTCATGCCTGGCCACCAGTACTGTGATTGTAATTCTTCCAGAGAATCTTTTAATTTAAGGTGTCTGTGACCCTCGCCCATGTGTGCGTCTGCGATTAACAAGTTTCTCCTGTCCATGTTTGGAATCACTCTATCCCCCACTCCAGGGATTCGAGCAAAAGGGACGGAGTTTGCATCGATTATGTATGTATAATTGAGTGGATAGTTGATCGGTAACGCTGAGCAGTCGCCTTTTGATGACGTTTTCACCGCCAGCATTGTTTCACCGTCAATGTATTTTAATGTACGCTTTTTTCGATCTACGGGAGCCGATTTAGTGGCTGCCGCTGCGGCTGCTTCAGCCAATGAATTCCCTACAACGTGAACGCCATCACGCTGATGACTCAGTGAGTGTGTCACGTGAGTCTTTGGTAGTTCTTTTTTCAAAAGAGCTACTTGTTCCCAGAGTAGTCTCTGCTTTATTGGTGCATCTGTGTCATCTTTGTAACCGTTTTGAATCCATGTCTGCAAATCCTTGTTATATGCTTTGACGCAGTAATATGAATCTGATACTATAAGTGTCGGGAATTCGCGATCCGCATTATCTAGCGCCATTTTCAAAGCTATTATTTCAGTTTGTAGTTCTGAATTAGTTTCTACTGAGTGTGATTTTGTTAATAGAGGTCTTAGTTTACCTCCGCGCCACACTTCTTTTGTAATCTCACATGTGGGATTGTATGCATGTTCTCCCCAAACGGAGGGTTGAGCATGTCCGTCTGTATAGATTACACAGGCGTAATGTCGTAGAGGCAGAATGTCGATTGGCAGAGGATACGTCTTTTCATATTTTAGATTTTTTAATTCTTCTAGTTCTGGATCAAAGTAGTAGGATACTTTGTCCGTTGTGATTGAATTCACCCATTGTATCCATTCCGGATCCAATGTTGTTGATGGTAAATTACACGGTGTTGTTAATGCCTCAAAGGCTGATTCAGCTGTTCTGACTGTGATATGTCTACCGTCAGCTATGTCTTTTTCTCTAGCTATTGCGGTTTGAACTGCTTGAACAATTTTTCCTTTGTTGCTGAATCTCTGTTCAGCTTTTGTGTACAAGTGTGATTTGAATGCAATTGGTACCTTTTCTCCCTCATTAGAGGTTAGGTATGTGAATCCGCATCTCCCTGGGATGATTCGGATCACAAGATTGCGTGTGTTATCACGTGTTTCTAATTTTGTTTTAATTAGCATGTCTGTTTGTAAGGATCTCAAAATTTCTGTGTGTGTTTGAGTCCAATTGGATCTTTTAAAGTCTGGTTTAATTAGATCATAAAGGGGTTTGACCCTTTCTGCGTAATTTGCAATGTATGTTCTTCCGAAATTTAGGAAGCCTAGAATTGACTGTAGGTTTTTTAGTGTTTTAGGAGCTTGGATAACGGCACATTTCTCTAGAAAATTGTCTGCCAGGCTTTTACCTTCACTTGATAACTCATATCCTAAGAATAGGACTGTCAGATGGGCAATTCTGGACTTTTTGAAGTTGAATTTGTAACCCTCTGCAGCGAACCCAAGTATTATGGTGTTCACTCTTTTCAAGTGAGTATCCAAGTCATCATCTGTTAAGTAAATGTCATCGACATAAGATAATGCTTCATCATCATATAGTTGTAGTAATTCTGTTACTCTCGCTGAGAATACCCCCGGGCTGTTCTTGTACCCCTGGGCTAACCGACAGAATTGTTTTTGAGTGCCATTTACTGAGAATGCAGTTAAAGATCTGCTCTCTGGTGCTATGTTTTGACAAAAGAATCCATTGGAGATGTCCAAGGTTGTTTTGTATTTTATGCGCACTATGTTATTCATTAGTGCAGCACTGTGTGAGTTTTGCACTGCAAAGGTTTTGCAACATGTGTTAAGGTGTCGGTAATCCAAAACTAGACGGTACGAATTGTCTGGTTTGGAGACCGGAAACAAAGGATTGTTCATTTGTGAGGTGCAAGTTTCAATCACCCCCTGGTATTCTAGCTGATCTAGTATTTCATTTACTTGTTTTTTAGCTTCTTGCTTAATTGGGTACTGCCTTTGTGCAGTTGGTTGTGATTTTAACTGGATTTTGTGAGGAGGAGAATCCTCATCCCATCCTACATGATTTTTATATAAAGCAGGTGCTAAGGCCACTGCCCACTTTCTAGCAAGTGTGTATTTTTTATGAATCGGGATTTGATTCGAGAAGGCAGGCATAATTACTTCTTCGCCATGAGGGCACTCCCTGACAAACTCTGGTGGCCAGTCTTTTTCAGCTAGAAGGATGTCATAACCCTTTGAGAGGTTATCCCAAAATAGTCCCCTTATTTTCCTAGTCTTATCTCCCTCTATACGTAATGTTATCTCGTATATCTTGTGGGGCTTGCTAACTCTGGTGTCTGCAGTTTCCACTTGAAGGTATTCATTCGTGTCCACTGTCTCCAGATGATTCATAAGGACTTTGCGAGCTATGCTCACCTCTGCTGCGCTGTCTAGCATTGTCTGAGCCCACTCTCCGTTTTTCAGTTGTGTCCTCAGTATTCTCGGCATTGTTAACTACCTTGATACTGGCTACCTTCTTTTTTGGAAATTGTAATTTCTTTTTTTGTTGAGCAGGTTCCTTGTCTTTGGACTTGGCGTGCTCTTCTGATCGTCCTCTTCTTTCCGATTTCTGCGAGGAAGACTGAAAAGATTGAGAGGGACGTGTATCAATGTCTTGATATCTATCAGGTTTTTTAATATTATCCCTATTTCTAAGGTTATATCTATTCCCAGAGGGGTCACTCTGCGGTGACCTCTGTCTTTGGTTTGGAGATTTCTCTCTTCGCCTAGGAGACCTTCCTCTGGACTGGAATTTCTTTTCTTTAGGATTGGATTGTTTGTTTCCATCCCAGTTCTTTTTTGGTGAATTATTATTATTAAAAAATATTTTTTCTGGACTTGTAGTCAGTTGCGGTTTTACTGGTATTCCACCTAGACTATCTCTGCCTAGTTCTTCATAGGATTTTTCTATGATTCTGGCAATTTCAGCTGGTTGGTCTGCTATATCTGTCTCTTTTAACCTCTGGCGGATCGCCACGTTTGCTGCTTCACCTTTTATGTTGGCTAGTAATATAGCCGAGACCTGTTTGAAGTCTTTTAGTAATTTCATACCAAGAGTTAAAGCAGGTTCTGGACCGTATTCATCTTGAATTTGTTTTAGCACATCTGGTATCACCGAAATGGATGGGACACCGTGCGTTTTTGTGTAGATGGAAGCAAAGACTGTACCCCAAGTGTCACAGTCCTCAATGTGTGGTGCGATTCCCATTGGGAGACATATAGTCAGAATCCTGTGTTTTTCTAATGGGGTGGTGTCAGGAAACACCGCCTCTATTTGGGTAATTTTCTGTGCCAACCAGAATGGTATCTGTTCCCGTTTAGCTGGAACTTTACCTAGGCAGGATTGGATGTTCTGTGGTGTAATTTTATTTGTGTTCCCCTGGTGAGGGGTCAGCTGTGGAAGTTTAATCGCTGGCTGAATTGTTGAAGTCCGCATTACATACTGAACTAATTGTCTGTGAATTTTTAGTAGTTGTTTTAGCTGTATTAACAGCTCTGCTGCAGGCATTCTTTCGATGTCTGGATGTGGTGTGTATCCGGCTAAGACCGGCCACGTTGCTCCTGGTCTACCTAAAGGACCGAGCCTTGTAATGTGATTGTTATGTTTTAGGGCGCCATCAAATAAGAGCAAATGCTCTTGGAATTTGAGTGGTACTTCCACCTCCTCGAAAGGAGTGTACGTTTCAGGAGGTTCCTCTACTTTGTAATAGTGGAAGTACTTTGTTACAGCATTTGCTGCTAGAAAATATATCCATGAATAGTATACCTCTGTCTGCCGATATTCGTGTGCCTCGATTACGAATATGACTGTGCCACCTCTAGGTGTCAGTCCATTTTCTATAAGTTTTAAGGTTATAGATCTCCTTTTAATGACCGGAATGAGTATTATATCCGCGTCTGCTGCTTGCATGGTAGCATCAGCATCTGCGAGTTCAGTTGCTAATCTAACTGCCTCTCTTTCTTCATCACTTTCTGACATTTTACTGTCAGGATGGTATTATGTTTGTTTGCAGATCAGGTTTCTTTATGGAACAAAGATAAGATGCACAATATTTCGGAACTGTTTTATCCTTCAACGTTGACTTGACCAAGAACCATACATAGGAGTTCCCTCCTGCGAGGTTTTGGAGGATATAACCTTTCACCCACTCCAGACGTCTTTGGAGTATTCGGGAAAAGGGGTCTGAGTGAGAAAGCACGACTGAGTTACTCTAAATGTCTTACGTTAGTTTTATCGCCCTTTCCAAACACGTTGGGCGCCATGTAGTGTAGCTCCTATCTTCCCAATAGGCTCTGCGCATTGGAATAGTACCTACAGCAGTAAAGGCCTAGGCCAGACGTTAACTAGGTCTACTACTGTCGATGCTAGACTTAATTTTTGGGTTTGCCAGCTAAGCTCAGAGTTCGCTAGAAACTTTCTCGAATGTTCAAGGAAGGAATTAACTTCCCTGATTAGACAAGAAGGGATTTAGTTTCTGACAACCATAGAACATGACAACTTTGCTCTCCCCTAATCAAGAGTCAATCTCGAGAGTCGTGTGAGCACAAGGCAATTATTTTACTCAGTCAGTACGTGCATTCTTAGTCTCATCAGAATGTAGAGAAAAGGAAGAGACGGGCGTGTTCAATAAAAGATGTTGTTTATTGATCAGTCTCTTTTCTCGTACAAGAGAAATGGATCGATATTATTGCAATACTTATAGTTAAGTAAAGTGCATACATTAAAAGCAATAGTATAAAATAATACTGTAAAAACATTGATATGGTTTCTGAGCCATATGATGTTTAAAATGATTAAAATATATTTACATACACATATACATTTGACTAAACGTACTCAACTGGTGTTTCTAAATACGCCTACCCCGTGTACCTGACCTAAGTCTAATGCGTGGGCGGGAATAGAAAGTTACAGTTTAAGTTAAGTTTGTTTTTGCCAAGTGAATAACTAAAGAATTCTCTGTGAGGGGTTATTCAGTTCTGTACCTGGAAGTTAGGATGAATGAGGAATGGTATCTCTTTCTCTGCTCTCGATATTCCAGGCTGCCTGCGAGGGCTGCCCGAAAGCGCCGGTGCTGGGTCTCTCGGCTTGAGATAGCAGCGCGTCTCTCAGCGCGTCAGGAAGGCGGGGCTGCTGCCAGCGGGGTCTGCTTCTGCTCTCGGCTTCGGCAAGTATGGCTGCTCCGTCTTGTCACCACGCGTGTGTTTGCATAGGGCAAGGTCGGCAATATTTATACCTTAAAGGTGCCGAGATTGACGTAAGGATGGACATAGGTACGTCAATAAAGATGTCATACGACTTGCTCGTTAGCACATTCTTTTGCAAAAGTTCTCTGTGAAATCAAAACAATGGCCGCACGGATTTTCCAGGTTGTCATAGGTTTGATTTGTTATGAGAACGTCGTATGCCTTATCAGGGGCTGGAGGAATGTCGCTTGTCTAATTAGATCTCAAGTGTTATGACCTAATCAGATAACACGTTCCTGTGCCGTAGTGTGACTGCGTCAGATAACGGTATCTGCATCATGGGGGTTTTCTTGCCTCATGGGCTGACTGTTAGTTAACTTGATAGTTAGTTTAACCAGAATAGGGTCAGGAATAGGGGGACTGATTCAGAACCTATAGAAATACACGACAGTCCCTCTGTGAAATGTGTGTTGGACTATTTCTATTTTGATTTTGCTGGGTTATTCACATTTGGGCACTATCAGTATGTACATAGTTCAGTTGATTGTCATGCATCTTACCTTGTGTGCTACTGGCCGCCCCGGATGTGTCCAGCTGCGTTACTCCCACCACTGCTTCTCGCTCAATTGTGCCCTCAACCATGTCCTCCTGGGGTGTGTTGTCTGGGACTGTAGGGCCTCCTCCTCCAGTCCCCTTCGTCTCCTTCTGCCTTTCTGCTACCCGCTCCTTGGCACGACTGCGCAGGTCGTACCAGCGTTTCTTCAGGTCATCTATGCTGCGGTGTGTGACCCCCACAGCATTCACCTTGTCTCTGATCCTGTTCCAGATCCTTCTTTTATCTGCCTCTGGCACTTTAAGGGAGAGCTTCCCAAATAGCTTCTCGTGATTGTTTGCAACCTCCTCAATGAGGAGGTCAAGTTCACTCTCACTGAACTTGATTTTTCGCTTCCTCCCCACTGCACCCTCCTCTGTAGCTGTTTGGGACATGGCTGTCTCCTCCTGTGAGCAGTCTGCAGTTTGTGTTCTTCTGCTCTCTCTCCCTGCACTCAGCTTCTGCCTCTGTGTTCCTCTGTGCACAGGTGGCAGCATGGGCTGATTGACTTCCTGGTTGTGATGTCATCAGCCTGCTCCCAATGCGACTCTGTAGTTTTCACGGTCCCGCTATTAGCGAAATCGCTATTAGCGATATCGCTATTAGCGGGATGGCTAAATGCGTGTTTGGAGTTTTTTGGCTATTGCGATTCCGTAACATGGAATCGCTATCATATTTAGCGATTTTTAGCGATTCCTTATTACTTCGCTATCCTCATCATGCATACCCGACAGCGAGTCCTTATTTGCGATTCCTTAATAATCGCAAATAAGGATTCGCTATTTCTTTGCATGATGCATCTGGCCCTAAGTGATTGGATGAGTGCTTGTGTAGTGCCAGGCTGATTGCATGAGTGCAGTGGTAGTAACTGGGTGATTGGAAGAGTGCATTGATGGTGCCTGAGTGAATGCATGAGTGCAGGGGCAGTGCCTGTGTGCATGGATGAGTTCATGGGTAGTGTTTGAGGGAATAAATGTGTTCAGTAGTAGTGCCTGAATGATTGGAGGAATGCATGACTAGTGCCTGAGTGAGTGCATGAGTGCAGGTGTAGTGCCGTTGTGATTGGAGAAGGGCATGGGTAGTGCATGAGTTCAGGGGTAGATCCTGACTGCATGGATGAGTATTTGCGTAATGTTTGAGGGAATAGGTGAGTGCATGAGTAGTGCATGACTAGTGTTTCAGAGAATGGATGAGTGCAACAGAAGTACCTGAATGATTACATGAGTGCAGGGGTAGAGCCTGCGTGAATGGAACAGTGCATGGGTAGAGCCTGAGTGCATGGATGAGTGCATGGGAAGAAATGGATACGTGCAATAGTAGTGCCTGAGTGATTTGCTGAGTGCCTTTGGTAGAGCCTGGGTACATGGATGAGCGCATGGGTAGTGTTTGAGGAAACAGATGCATGCAATAGTAGTGCCTGAGCGATTGGATGAGTTCATGTTTAGTGCATAGCTGATTGCATGAAGGCAGGGGTAGTACCTGTCTGATGATATCTGAAAGTTTTTAAATAGTGTAAAGGTTCAACATTCTTTTTAATAGAAATAGATAACACATAAAGGAACGTAATGCATATTATGTTTTGCGTTCTTACCTTTTTTAGTAATTTAAATACATAACTCTGTGGAACTATTTCAGAATAGTGTTATCGTAAACTGAATTAAAACTCTTTTCAAACTTCACCATTACCTATGGTAAAGAAGAAGAAAAATTGTTATATGATGTAATGTATTACCGAAATTAAAAGATTACACTTTTAAGAACACAACATAATTTTAGAATTACATAACATTTTCAGTTTCCCTTTTTTGCTGCACTCAGATTCTACTGAACTTCACCATACACAGTGATTTCAATGCAGTATCATCATTGATCGGCGGGGAAAAAAACAATCAACGAGATTGTGAAGAAAATAAACAAATTACAGCAAAGCATTATTTCCAATATGTGTAGCTATATGTTTACCTATCTACAGTTTCTTAATTACGTCCAACTTGCACATTAAGGGGCATATTCTCAAGGACTTGTCACTGTGTTAGCGTCACTTTATCGCAGGTAAAGGGGAGATAAAGTTATCGCCTTATTCACAAGCTGGTGCTAACAGCCGATATCACCAGTTTTCCAGTGATAGCAGCCGCAAAAAATATCGCCACATATGACACCGGCAACTAACGCTAATGATATGCAGAGTAGGCAAAGCGCAACACCAACACTTCACACTATTCTCAATGACCAGCCAGATCGGCGATAAGATCCCAAAACAGGCAATAAGGCACGTTAGCAGCAGGGTTTTAACACCTGCTCTTACCTGATGTTAAGTCAGACGACAACCTGCACCATAAAAGGGAGCCCTGCCCAGAGCCACACCTAAAGAACATCTGATGCCATGGAGCTACTGATCATGCAGTTCGGAGCCCCAAGAGGGCCACAACACCCACCACCACTACCCCCAGGCTCACCCCCCCAGACCCCCACCACCCCCCCGGACAACCACAGAGACAGCGCAGGCAAAGACAGCAGACCTTCAGAAAGTGCACCAGTCTCACAGACTTAACAGCAGAGGATGTCATTGCCCACTACAGGCTCAAAAGGACAACCATCCTCCTCATCCTGACCATCATTGCCCACAGGCTTACGGAACCAACACAGCAGACAACCAACATTCCTCTGCAGACAAAGCTGCTGGCTGTGTTGCACCTGTTGGCCTCTGGTACCTTCCAACCAATAACTGCCAGAGTGGGAGGAGTCTCACAGCCAGCCCTATCAAAGTTCATCACAACTGTCTTGGATGCTTCTATGCCATAGCTGGCTACCTGCATATGTTGGGGGCAATTGACTGCACACATGTCCTGGACTAGCCAAGTATACTAGCCATCAACGGCATGACACCTCAGCCACACAATATCAGAATGTGGGAAGAGGTGGGAACCAGGCATGTGCGAAGGAGGCAATGACCCATGAATAAGAATATACACAATGCCCTGTGGTGTGAATGTGCTGGCCAGACTGCAGTATGCAGACCATAGACATGTCCATGTCGACATATACTGCTGGTGTTTGAAGTGCAGTGAACAGTGGACACAACCATGTTACCCCAGGCAGTGAAAATTGTAAATTGATACTTGTATAGCGCACTACTCACCCGCAAGGGTCTCAAGGCGCTTGTACGAATACCGCTGTGGAACCCATCCTGGCTTTCCCTGTGAGGTGTCCACTCCTGGGCACCCCCAAGGTGGAGGCCAGGCATCCTTAGCGCTGTTGGGGCCGTTGTGGAGATTAAGCAAGCTATTGCCCAGAGTTGCAGAGTGGGACTCCATGATTGGAATAGGCACCGAGGCGAGAATTATCAGGTCCGAGGAATTTTGAGCCCAAGACCCGCCGAGGCGGGGAATTGAACCCTGGTCCCGGGCTAGACCTCTGCATCAGGGTCTGCCGCTGGGGAAGATTGCGGAAATGTAGCTTGTTACGTCCCACTGTAAGCGTAAGAGGAGTTAGCTGCTCTGATATTGGATGTGGGGTGGGAGGTTGTCCATGAACCATTGGAGTTCGTCATAACCGTTGTACTGGGGGTCGTCTCCATCATCACTGACGTAATGTAGGGTCTGCTCTGCAGGAGGTGTTGATTGTCCCTCTGCAATGTGTAGAGAAGATGCAGTTTCACAGTGTGTTCCATGTATGTCTATGCATTGGCGAAGTTTACATACAGACTTCATGACAATGTACATTGTGACTGTTTGTGAGGAGATGCCTATTTGATGCGGGACAGTGGACATTTGTACTACATCACAGATGTGAGGTTGTACTCGTACATTGTCTTCTCATAGTTTTTTGTCTTGCATTTTCCCGCATGACGCATGCAAATTGCAGACCTGTCTCTGGTTATTGTTGATTTTTGTATCGCGGTTTGGAACTTCACCGCTTTTTTTGTATTCGTGTTTTGCATTTTTTAGGCGTTGCGTTAATTTCAACGCCGTCATTTGACACGTTATTGTGAGACTATTCTATGGTACTGCTGTGTTGAGAACACTGCGATGTGAAAAGTTGTTTTAAGCTACTTTTGCGATAATTATCACACGTTCTTGAGAATATCCCCCTAAGTCTTTTATTACTCTCAAGTACATTTGCTAAAATTATACACTCTAATTTACATTGGGTGCAATATAGACGACAAATATATAAACTATTGCTTTTAAACACAATTTTCCAAATGCAATATCAAATAGCACAAATAATAACTAAAACACTATTTATAAATAGTAATTGTTTCAATCTTGTCCACTTTCTGTTCACATCTTCCCAACAGGCCGAAGAATGTATTCAAAACTTTCGCTTCAAAAAAATATAAAATACATTTGTACATTTTTTTCACATCTTCCCAATAGGCTGAATAATGTATTCAAAACATTGGCTTAAAAAAACATCAAATATGAATTTGGTCATTCGAAAGGCAAACTAGGTTTGAGTTGCAAGTGGGCATCATTGCAATGTGTTCATTCTTTATTACACTTTAAATACACAGGGCCTCATTTATGAGACCTTGCGTGAGTTTTGCGCTTCCAATGCGTCACTTTTTGTGACGCATCGGCGGCGTAAAACATGCCTCCTGATGCGCACTATTTACAAAGTGACGCATCTAAGCAGATGCGTCACTTTGTAAACCCCTGCGCTACATTATACCTGTGTCAGGTATAATGTATGCAGGGGGGGCGTTCCCCCGCAAAAAGCCTCGTAATAGTGACACAGTGAAATCTATGAGATTTTACTGCGTCACTTTTAGTACGCTGTTGCAATCAAAATCTTGCGCCTGCCTCACAGCAGGCGTAAGACTGACGCAAGCCCTTTCACATGGGGCTTTCCCCATGTGAAAGGAAGCATTGCTGGAGTTGCGTCACTTTTGTGACACTCTCCAGCAATGCGTCACTTTTGCGCCTACAGATACGTCAGAAATACTGACGTATCTGTAACTCCTTGCGACATGATGCGTCATGTTATAAATATGACGCATCAATCATGTCGCAGGGAGAGCGCAGTGAAAAGTGACGCATCGCTGTTTTCACGCAGCGATGCATCACTTTTCATAAATGAGGCCCACAGTATTGTGTCCAGATGTTGTAATAGGTCAATCATGGAAAATAATAGCCACTGCTATGAAAGTTCTTCCTGAAATAGATATTTGACTCGCAACAAAAAACATTATTTTGATTTCCAATTTTCTTTCATTTGCTATACAACAGTGAAAAATTAAAATGAGATCTTTTCCACATGTTTCTATCTATAACGTAGACAACATCTCCGATTTATCATGCGAACATTTCCTGATTGGCTGTTTTTACTAAGTTGTTAAAGGTACTGATTTGCAATCTGGTATCGTCAGGTATATGAATCGTTCTGTGTCTATATCAGTGCTGGGAGTAAATGTACACCCTGCACATTTATGATCCTATCTGTAACTTTCTCCAAATACGTTTTCAATCTGTATTTCTTCCTGCTCTACTACTCCAAACATAAACATTAGAAATTCTTGGGCATCTTGTTGTACTTTAACCCCTTCCATGCTTATGACGAGCTCAGCTTGTCATGAGGCACAGTGGAGCGGTACCCATGACGAGCTGATCTCGTCATAACTACCTCAGCACTCACACGCGCGTCTAATTCCCCACCTGTGCGGGCGTTCTCTTGGAGTGGGCGGAGTCATGGCGAGTCCAGCTCGTCATGAGCACAGCTCCACTGTGCAGCATGACAAGCTGGACTCGTCATGAGTACCGCTGTGCCACGCGCGGCCCTTCCCCCCGCACCGTGGTGGAATTAGCCCCTCGTGGAAGGGGTGAAGAGTAAATGTCAAAGAACCAGTACATATATTCAAAAGATGTTGAACACCAGTAGCAACATGGATTTTACTTACCAACTGTTGAAATACATTATGTAATAAATAACAAAATCTTTTTTCATTAATTCCCATAATTTCACAATGAAGCTCTTCTAGATAAAACACAACATTCAAAATCATATTGGCATAGCAGGTGATACCTGAACTGTTTTCAAACTGGTATCCTACAATTTCGTCAACAGTTTCCAATTTCATTTTCTTTTCATCTTCATGATTCTCTTCAATTGCTTTTTTTGTTTTAACCTCAATTGAATGTTTGACATATTTCTGTTTTGGATACACTACACATTTCTCATATATGGAATATTCACCTAAATGAGGAGTATAAAGTCTCCTTAAGGGAGTAGGACAGTGACCTCTGGCCTGGGTCCAACCTCTCCGCAGCAGCTTCGCTAACCCAACACCTCGCAGCATTGCTAAACCCTCCTCCTGCTCAGGTTTCATGGCTGCAGTCAGACTCCGGCCACATCAGAGCCGCACATGTCCCCGCCTGCATGGTGCCTTAATTGAACTTCCTGAGTGTTTTCACTGTTCAATTAATTTCCTGCATTATTCCTGATGCCTCAGTCCTTCCTACTACAGTATCCCCTTTTTACTTTTTCTTTCTTAACCTTGCACACTCTGCAGCTCTTTCCCGCCGCTGCTGCCATAAGGCCCCTCCCCTCTGCACAGCCCCCATTCCCACCTCCCAGCCTCTCCTACTGTCCCGCTCCCCTAAATAATGGCGGCCGAAGGCACGCCTAAGGCAAAGCCGTCCGCGACCGTCCATGACCTGACTGGGACCAGCGCCAGGAACCCTGTATCCATGACCCTCCACCTCTAAGACTCTGTCGCCCTCCTCGCACTCAACCCCAGAAGATTCTGAGACTGCCAACAGGCCTTGCCACACTCGACCGACAGCCAGTTCTCCTGCCTCCACTGCAGTCAGACCTTCACCATCAGCCCAACCTCTGCCAACACCTGCACCGACTATACCCTAAGATGCATCCTCCTCAAAGTGCGTTCCGTACACAAACACTCCATAGAGATCTGGAACCTACTAGACTCTCTCTCGCCCGATATCACCTTCCTCACGGAGACCTGGACCAACACTGCTTCCGCCCCTGACATCTACACCGCCATACCAGACGGATACAAAATCCAGAGGAAGGGCACCTACCGGGAAGGAGTCTCGCCATTGCCCACAAGAGCATCCTCCAACTCACCACCTCCAACAAAACCTTCGCCTCCGCTGAACACCTACACTTCCAGATCCAAACCAGTACCAATGTCACACTTAAAGGGACCCTTGTCCACAGACCCCCAGCCCAAGGACGCTCTTCGTCACCACCATCACAGACTTCATCGCACCCCACGGCATCACATCCATGCACAACCTACTCATTGGAGACCTCAACTTCTACCTCAACAACCCCAGCGACCCCAACTCCACCATCCTCTGGGACAAACACACCAACATCGGACTCAACCAACTCGTCACCAAACCTACACTCAGAGCGGGACACACCCTCGACCATATCTTCACTGCAGGTAACAGAGGGGCATAATAACACGGTCTTTAGCTCTGCTTTTTTGGCTTTAAAAGCCAAGGAAGAAGAGATAAAAATATCGCCCTATCAACAACAGGGTGCTAACATGCAAAATTGCTTGTTAGCACACTTTTTCACTACACTTCCCTTTGGATCTCTAATGAGATGCAAAGTGGGCTTTCCAGAGCAAAATAATTGGAAAAATGTCGCTAAGCGACATTTCTCCTATTAAACAAGCTTCACGCTAACCCTGTTAAAGACAAAAAAAGCAGCGATAATAACGGTTAACGCTGCTTTTTTACATCAGCTAATTTTCAGACTTAGCCATGTAATCCAATGGGAGTTGGATTACATGGCTAAGTCCACAATGGGCTATCAACGAGGCTATCCCTATCCTTTTTGTTTTATCACTGGATTACCAGCGATAACCTCCTAAAATACCGCTATCGCTGGATTTTTTATCGCCTAGGCGGTTAGCGTTGTTAATAACCCGATAACCAGGCGATAATATCCCCTGCTATCCAGCGATATCAGGCATTAAAAAAATTAATGCTAAGAGCCCCTAACCTTTATTTTTCCCTGTTCCTTGTTAATATGCCCCAGAGTTCACTTCAGCCACACAACGCAACCACTTTGGATCAACCACCACTGTGTTCACTTCACCGTCAACAAAACCAAGGCACCAAAACCACCCCTCCGCCCACCACGAAGGAACTGGAGCAAGGTCACCGATGAGCAACTGAACTCCACCCTCACATGAGGCAACCCCCACCTGGGTATCCAACGCAAACACCACAGCCAGAGAATTCCACACTTGGATCTCCAACTACAGCCAGCCCACCATCTCCAACTGGACACCAATCACGACTGCGGATACCACCATGACCATGAAAGGCACCCACTCGGGGCCCCCCACCGACCCCTGCCCCCGCACATCTACCACAGGGCAGCGGACACCATCGCACCTGAGCTGCAATGAACCATCAACACCACTTTCAGAACAGGCACTTTTCCAGATGCCTGGAAGCACGCAGGAGCCCATGGCCGACCCCACTGACCTCAAGAACTACCGGCCCATCTCGCTCCTCTCCATCGCAGCCAAAGTGGTAGAGAAAGCAGTCAACAGGGAACTGGCACAATTCATCAAAGAGATTGCAGTCCTTGACCCGTCCCAATCCGGATTCCGAAACAACCACAGCACTGAGACGGCCCTACTCACCGCCACAGACGACATCCACACCCTTTTGGACCAAGGCCCCTCCGCAGCCCTCATCTTCCTTGACCTGTCTGCAACCTTCAACACCATCTCTCACCGCACACTAGTCAACAGACTACACGACGCCGGCATACAAGGAACTGGCCTGGACTGGATCCGATCGTTCCTCACCGGAAGAAGCCAAAGGATCTGGCTATCACCCTTACTCTCTGCCCCCATGGAAATTACCTGCGGAGTCCCACAGGGGTCATCACTGAGCCCGACCCTCTTCAACATCTACGTGGCCCTCCCGCAGCCATAGTCCAACAACACGGCCTCAAAATCGTATCCTATGCCGATGACACCCAGCTCATCCTCTCCCTCACCAGTGACCCCACCACCTTAAAACTCAACTTCCAGAGAGGAAGGCAAGTTTGGATGACCAACAACTGCCTAAAACTCAACACCGAAAAGACAGAAGTACTCGTCCTTGGAACCACCCCTTCAGCATGGGACAACACCTGATGGCCCATCGCCCTCAGAAGCCCACCCAACCCCTCAGACCACAACAAAAACCGTGGCATCATACTCGATTCATCACTCACCATGAACCGACAGGTCAATGCCGTCACCTTCAGTTGCTTCAACACCCTCTGCATCCTTCGAAAGACTTTCAAATGGATCCCCCAGAGTCAAGAAAGACAGTCACTCATGCATTCATCACCAGCAGACTGGACTATGGAAACGCTCTCTACACCGGCATCCACAAGTCCCTACTCCATAAACCCCAGATGATACAGAACACCGTGGCCAAACTCGTCCCCGCCATCCCGGCAGAAACACATCAGCCAACACCTGCGGATACTCCACCTGCTGTCTGTAGAGAAGAGAGTCACCTTCAAGATCCTCACTCATGACTACAAGTGCCTACACAACAATGGACCCAAATACCTCAAAGACAGAATAAACTTCCACGTACCCAAAAGAAACCTCCGATCTGTCAACCTCGCACTAGCTGAAACTCCGCACATCCACAGAGCTAGAGCAGGCGGAAGATCAGTCTCTCACATTGCAGCCAAGACTTGGAATGACCTGCCAACAGACATTAGAAGCACCCTCTCCCTAAACTCCTTCAGGAAGGCTCTCAAGACCTGGCTCATTGGCTGAACGGATCTGCGCTCCCCCCTTCAGTACCTTGAGACCCTCATAGGTGAGTAGTGCGCTTACAATTCCCTGATTGGTTGATTGATTAATTAAACGATTGTACTCTCTTATACAATTGGCATCAGCACTAACTTTTTCTAATTAACATCAATCAAATACAAACAAGATAATGTTCTTATTCGAGACAATGCAACATATGCCATTTCCTCTTTGAACACTGTACTTCCAATATTTACCAAAGCACTGTCTATACTTAAACCCTTAGATTTATGAATAGTTTCTGAATATGCTGAAGACAAAGGAAACTGTTTTCTGTGAACATACAAGTAGTTTACAAGCAAATAACGTTCAACACAATGCCTAATCTGTTTTACCTCTTTAATCTGATCAAATTTAATCTTCAAACATTCTATTCCATCTCTGTTTTGAAAATTTACAAAATCAACAACGTTTCCCATTGCTCCATTTACTAAACCTTCTTCTACATTCAAATTACACTGTAAAATTACCCGACAGTTTGAACACACATGTATAGTCTTTTCTAAGCCTGCAGTCTTAGATACAGACTTTTCCAAATAATCCAATTTTGACTGTAGTTTCTCTATGAGAGGAATAATCACTCCTTGATGTTTAACAATAGCTCCAATTTCCACTATGTGTTGTTTTTCCAGTTTTAATAGTTCTTGATTAAATGAGGAACACTCTTTCAGTGTATGCATTAGGCACACTATAGATTTATATTCTTCAAGGTTACTGTACACTGTTTCAGCCTTTGTATTTCCAGTTGTAAACAAGTTCCTTAGCCAAATTTCTAAAGCTTGTTTACCATTTTTGTCAATACACCAATTCCTATATCTTGAAGAATATTTCCATAATGTTCATCACTTGCTTGTTGCATGTTCTTAATAAGTTCTTTATATTCAAAATGTGACCAAATGTTCACATTTCCAAAACCTCCCAAAGATTTTCTAGTATCTTCATGTACAAGTGTTTTAAAAACAGGTTGCCTTTTTACAGGAGTAAGTTGAAGTAGATCGCCAAATACAATCACATGTTTTACTGCAAATAGAACATTGTAATCTGTTTTTAAAATCTGTTGCATTCTCAAATGTACAAATGCAAGCATTAAGTTTGAGACCATGATTACCTCATCAATGATCAGAAGTTTAATTTTCTTCAGTACTCTTGAGACTTCATAACAAGCTTCTCCAGATAGCTTGAGATATTCCAATTTATTTTCATGTTCAACTGGCTGCATAAGTAATCGATGCAAAGTAATCCCTTTAATGTTGTATGCTGCTAATCCAGTAGGAGCTGTTACAAAACAAGACACACGTGATGCTGTAGTTTTGTATAGATAACTAGTCAAAATGTTAATTAAGAAATGTTTTCCTGTTCCAGCTTGACCACTTATGTACATTAGAAAAGGTTTAAATGATGAACATTGACATTCTTTATTTTCATGTTGCAAACCATGTTGTATCTATTCTGTTACTTGTAGATATATTTCTTTTTGTTCAATGTTTAGTTGTTCTTCTAACTTTTCCAACTGAATAATATCCTGTTGTACTTATTGTGTTGCAGTTTCTACTTAGTTCATGGCTATTGCTGCTTCATTTTCAATAATTGGTTGTCCTAGTGGATCTTGACTTAGTGGGCCAGAACTTTGGCTATCTTGAGAACTGCCTCTAGCTATTTCAGCTGCAATAGTAGTTTCTTGTTCATTCTCACCATTTAACATGTGTAGATAAGTTGGGAAGATTGAAGATTGAATGCTATCTTTACATGCATTAAAATAATCTTCATAGCAGTTGAAATCTCCATGTAAGTCCGCTTCACTACGCCAAGGCTTGAAGAGTTGCAGAATTGCTAAATAGAAGAAATCTCTTTTATCTGGATTTTCACAACTGAGTTTTCGGTGGTTAATAAGATTTCCTTTGACATGTTTTACCAAACTTCTGTCACATCCAATTACTGCCTATTTTTCTTCATTTATATTTTCAGTAATATTTATTGTAAAGCTATAATGTTGAAGTAATTCATAGAGACATATATTTTCTGGACATGGACTCCTTTTGAGATAGTATGTATCTAATATATTAGTTTTAACAATATCTGTAATTTCTGGTTAATTCAGTGCTAAGTATTCAATTTATTCTAATGTTTTCAATACTCTATTTCATGTGCAGGCAAATGTATCCAAATGATTCCTCTTGACTTTGAATATAAATTGTCAGAGCTCAACTGATCCAACCATTCATAGGATCCAATCTCTGGGTGGGAAAGCATTTTCAAGCTAAAGCTGTACAATTTCTTGCTAAGACTCTTTTACTGTGAAATTTCTTCCCACATTTCTTTCATCTCTGTCTTTCCACGTTTAGTTATATATGATGAAACATAGAGAGCAACAGCAATTGAATTATCTGCAACATAGTGAATATCCATGTTTGCATTCCACATTGTCAAAATCACTGGATTGTAGTCATAAATATACTTTGAATCTTTGGTTCTTTTTAAGTACTATGTATTATTTGGAGATTTCCAAGTTATTGTATACCTTACTGCTGACATAAAACTATTTACTCTTCCTTTTGAACTTATTGGTCGTTGGAATTCAAAACAACACTTTGTATAACATTTTCCCTTAGACTTGTATTTTCGTCTACAGTATTTGCCACATCGATGACTTTGAAACTGTAAAACTTGGTGTCTCAAGGGGTTTTCTCCTCCTTCTCTTGGAATTGCACAGGTTACATACTGTTCAATGAAAGTCACAACACTTTCATCAGTATCAGTTCCAAATTTTGGAGGATTCTTGAGCCATAATAGCATGTGTATATGAGGAGCACCTCTGGCTTGGTACACTATTGCCAACAGTAGGGAAAGCGTTGGATAGCGTAGGGGTAAAAATTACCAAATGTGATGCAGTGCGCGCCACGAAATTAGTTTTATTTATTTAAATGTTTACTTACCTGTAAAACTCTGTAATCCATACATTACTACCCCCCACCCTGCCCCTCATCCTGCCCACGTCACCGCCCTACAGAAAGACCTACTGCCGACCGCTACTGTTTGGTTGCTTAACGTCACAAATCATGTAGTGGTACATACGTTTCTTAACATACATTTAAGTTCTCCATGACAACGATACCAATACTCATTGGTACCATGTTGATATGCCATCAAATTTATTAACTGAGATTTGCACGGTTCATCTCTTTGTTGAACTTTGTCCATGATTTGCTTTGCAGAAACATGTGGAAGATGAACTCCTGTTTTTAATACATGGTTCACTGCATATGAAAGTGCAGGCAAATCTATTTCAAAGAGAAGAAGAAATATATATGAATACTCTGTTGAAATCTTGGATCTTCTAAGTACAATCTTGTCGAGCAGTATTCTGAAGCTGGAATCTCTACTACTCGTTCATCATATCATCCACCTTCTCTAGAGGGGAACAGCTGTGGAAAGCAACATGCTTTTCTAAAATTTCTTCCCATATCTCATTGGATTTCCCTTAGCTTTCTTCATTTGAAATAATTCAATATTGTTTCCTATCACTTCTTTTGAATGTAGAGAATGTATACTGTAATGTTCATAAATCTTTTTACTCTATTTGGCCACTTGAAATTTCTGTTTCATCTTATTAACATATTTCCTGTTTATTAACAATTTCATTCTTATAATTAATATTATTCTGCACCAGATACAATGTAGCCTATTGAAGTTTGTTAACATCTACAAAGTATTGCCATATTTTTCTACTCTTTCTTGGTACACCACTAGCTAAAATATCTACAGGCTCACTCTCCTCCCTGTCTATAAAAATAGTTTCAATATTTTTCCTAAAATCTAAAGGTAAGTACGCAATGCACAAGAAAACACAGGACAAGATTAAAAAGGGAAGCGTGGGACGCCCTACATGAGGCATGCATAAACAAAAATAACACTGGCTTTTGGAGAGCGGTCAACGCTCCTTTTTTTTAACAACAGAGAGACAGACATTATAGACATGGCTATCAGTGGTGATAGGTGGGCAAACTTCTTTGCAGGTCTTTACATGGATGAGATTGCAGATGATAACTCGACAGAGATAGCTGTTTTAAGAACAGTTGAAAATATAGATCAAGGATCGTTCCCTTTAGATGTTAATATTGTCCTGGAGGAAGTCCCCAGGGCAAATAATGGCAGTGCCTCAAGGAAAGCACCGGGGCCGGATGGTATTCCGGTGCATGCCTACAAATTGAACATAGGGTTATGGGCCCCTCTTTTAACCAATGTACTTATGAGTTGCATCCGTTATGGGCTAATACCCACCTGGGCTGATGCTATTGCGATACCCATATTCATGAAAGTGGTAAATAGTGGGAAGGGTCGTTTTAAATAAGCTTGAGACATGGACTGAGGAGAAAGGTGTTTTATCAATTTTCAATACAGTTTTCGAGCTGGCCTAGGCACCACTGAACAGGGACTTAATCTGTCTCGGATTATTGATAAATATACAAAAGCTAAGAAGGGCAAACTTTTCCTCACCTTTGCGGACTTAAGCTCCACTTTTGATTGTGTCAACACGCATGCTGTGGGATACCCTTAGAGATCTATAGTTGGATCCATCTCTGATAATGTTTATAAAGAAACTATATAGTGGGCAGGTGCGAGAGTACGCTATGAAAAACAGGGAGAATGCTCAACCAGCTTCTCCATAAAAAGAGGGGTGAGGCAAGGGTGCATCCTTGCCCCCCTGCTTTTCTCGCTCTATATAAACAGCTTAGGGCAGTACCTGACTGAGCATCAACATGATCATCCGACCATTAGGGATACCCCTGTTCCCATTTTATTATGAGAGGATGACGCTGTTACAATGTCGCGGACGCAGCTGGGTCTGCAATGGTCCGTTTCAAATTTCATTGCCTGTATGACACAACAGGGCCTAAAGTGAACATCGCTTAGACATTTACAATGAGTTGTAGGACAAAATCTAGAAAGTCATGTGACATCTATATTGATAATCAAAAAAATTGCCAGTACGGATACATTTTCTTATCTAGGCATAACCTTTGACAGAGAGGGTTTGTGGAAAGCGGCCATGAATAGTAGAAACTTGACCCTCTCGAGAGCCATAGGAGCTGTAATCAACTTTTCAATAAAAGTAGGTGGAAGACCCGTCCCGAAGTTGTTGGCAATCTACAAATCTAAATGCATCTCAACAGGGACATATGGGGCTGGTATATGTTGTGAAAACACCTTTATCCGCTACCTGTTGGCGGTCCCTACTTCTACCACCACTTATTGTTGTCACAGGGAACTGGGTCTATCACATATTTCTGACACTATAAAGATCATTCCCCTGCTTCTTTGGCACAAGGTGTGGGTATCGATAGAGACGGCCTTCAATAGGGATGTAATTATGGATTGCCTCAAGCTGGATGGGGAGGCTAATTTGCCATGGATTGGTTATATTAAGAGCATGACACGTGACATAGGCTGCCCAGAATGCTTCCAGAATCCAAATAGCTTGGAATCTGTATTTAGAAAATCCCTTAAGTCACACTGTCTGAATTATTTTGAGAACAAATGCTGCCTCATCGAGAGGGAAGAGAAATTGGTCATGGCAAATCACTTGATGTCCATCTGCTTAGGCCTACAACCCTACTTAACATTGGTACAGTGCAGTTTTTCACACATGCTTTTGGCCCGATTTTGTAGCAGGTCTTTTTTCAGGATGGTTACTTTTCCTGATACTAATGAATGGACAAAATATTATCCTATATGCCCATGTTATTGCATCTCTAGATTAACCATGATGCACTGCACTTTATTTTGTAAATATTATGTCGTACAGAGGAAAATGTTCCTATTGCCTATTCTCAGAACATGGAATCTAAAACAATTTAGAATAGCATTTTTAAGATTGCAAATGTTAAAAAATGAATACACCATCATGGCCACTTCTTCTTTCCTAAAGGCCGTTATAAGGTTCTGAAACACTATGTGGAACTACTGTTAATATCTGGTGTCCTTGTATTCTCTCTGTGTAAATATATGGATTTTTATCATGTACTTTTGTTTTTTTATATAAATTGTATTTTACATTATTTTGTACCTTGTTATTGAATCTGGAAAAGTGTATTTTTTTTAAATTGTTTTTATCATTGTGCTTTTATGATTTTGTGACTTAAAATGGAATAAAGCGGATTTGATTTGATTTGAAGTACGCAATGCTTCCTTTCAGACTTCTTTGTAAATCTGTTGGAGGCAGCTTACCTGTTTTAGGCCCTATATGAACTATAGCCTGAACAGGGTGCACAGATTGAATAAGAATGGACTTATATGCATTTAAATCTGCCAGTTCCGGAGGAATACCTATCAACTCTAAGTTATTATGTGCAGCTCTAGCTGGCAGTTTGTTCTCTTTTAATTTGTTGTAACAATATTTATAAATACGTATACAAATTTCTCCCACTTATTATTGTTTTCCTTTTCACTTTTTAAATATAGATCAACAATCCTACTTTGACTTCTATAGTGAGTATGTCGACAACAAATAAAAACATAGCTTGGTTTCTCAGATGAAACTATCTTAAACTTTGTAATTTATTCTGCATACTTGGAAGTACTGATATCTTCCACCTGTTTTTCAACTACACTTATCAAGCTCTCATTTTCTCTACACCTCTCTTGTCAACCAAAGAAATAAAAGTGTATATCATCACAAACTTTTTTTACATCTGATACTAAATCATGCAAAAGGGCTGTGTTCATTTTACTTAAACATAATGCCCGACTTTTTACATAGTAGAGTCTCCTTACTAACGTCCGCATTTCTGAGTGGTGTACTGCTAACATTCTTAAATGATGGAAAGTACTTTGACACACTTTTCTTGAAAGACAAGCCGGAGAATGACCTTGCAAATTAGTATATTTTCTTACTTTACATGGACCTAGTTATTGTAATATCGTAATCTTCTGTATAAGACTTTTTCTGACATTTTCTCTTAAAAAAACTTGTAATATGTAAATAGATTCCTATCGAATACTACAAATACTACTACAATCCCACTTATATACTGGAGCTTGTGTACACCTTCCTTGAACTTCTTCAGCTATTACTTTTTTCACATTCCTAGGAACAATTTTTTCTTTTTGAATTGGACAACCATCTTTCATCTCATAGCAACGACCACTAGTATCAACTGCATGAACTAATGTATTTTGATGAAAATAGCTTTCTACATTAAAGAAAGGCTCAGTACTAGAGGTGTGCTTACATTCACCAGTAAAAGTTTTGCAAAAGTTACTTCTATTAACCAGTCTTTTTAATTTGTCTTTCTCCTTCACAACTGCATTGTTTTATTACATGTTTTCATTCTTTTCAATACCAATATAAATAATTTCCATTTCAATTCAAAAGCTTTTTCTACTATACTTTCAATGTGTTGCTTTTTCCTATAAGCTGTTGATTTTCTTTTATATTTTTTACAATCATTCAATACCTTTTGTAGTACTCTATTGTTATACATTCTCTTCCTAATGTCTTTATATTCTTTCAGCCTTCTTTCAAAGTGGATTGTTTTCCCATAACATGATTTTCTATTAAACTCCACACAAGGTTATATATAAAAATAGCCTTTGTATTACCATAAACACATTAGATCATAATCACACAGATACACTGTGCCAACTGGCACTGGGCAGTATTTACAGGAGATTATTTACACATGACAGGGCCACGTGGGCCACTGTCAAAACCGGCACTTAGTAGAAATAGCACTTCTAGAACATAGAATAATAGTAGCACAAAATAACACTTAGGTATAGATCACGCAGGACACCATAAACTGACTAGCATAAACTATACTAGGCAAAACAACCTCCTGATCATGAAAACACAGTTAGAGGTATAACAGGCATAAAGGCATTGCACATTACGCATAAATCACATTAGGTATCACAGTGTACCCCAAGCAAGGGCACAACACATGAAAACTGTCCCCAGGGCCAATGCCCTATGTCCCAATAGTCAGGCAGCCTAAATGTGGCAGCTGTCCACTAATTGCTGGGCAGCTGTAAAGTCACTAAGGATGGGCACGGGCACTTCGGTGCCCTCAGGAATCCACACTGGGGCTCTCTAAACAATTATGCCCATGTTGCAGCTGCCTGCGCTCTCGCAGGGCAGCTGGGAGAAATGATCCTGGGCACCAGCGTGCCTTCTGAGCCCCTCACTGGGACTCTTAAATGGACCTGGCCCCCAAGTCTACCTTGGGACTTCTATAAACACTGTGCCCCCACGGTGGAGCCATGGGCGCTCTAAAATGAAATATGCCCCCAAAATGTGGGCCAAAATGAAGTTAGCACCAGTAGAAGGGGGCGGGCACCGGCAATGTGCCCTGACGCCCCCTCTGAATAATGGCCCCAGGAGCCCTGTTCATCGGGCTCTTCCCTCTAGTGCTCCCGGCCTCCCGCTTCACCATACAATCTCCAGCCACATTCACCGGGCTGCTCTCCGGGGACTCTGCTCTGGGGACTCCTGGACGTCACCCGATCAGCTGTGGCGGCTGCTCTGTGTCTTCCTCTGCGGTGGGGGCCGGCACCCGCAATGTGCCTCGGGCCCCCTCCACTTCTGTTACCAGACTGCTGCAGTCCTAGCAGCATACGCAGGAGTGCGGCGTAGGCTCCCATCCGCTTCCGGCTTTTGCAGGACACCAACAGCAACACGTGCAGGGCTCTCCCTTCTACATGGGAGCCCCGCTGCAGCTTCCGCCAATATGGGCACAAGGCCCTGCCCACCATCAGGCTGCTCCTGTTTCCCTTCCGGGTCGCCGCAGGCAGTTCGGAGGCCTCAGAAGGTTATGGGATTTCTCCTGCTGAAGTCTGGGGTAGGCTCCCGGTTCTCCCTACACAGACCCTGGCGGGGTGGGCACCCGCTAGGGATTTAAAAACCAGCAGAGATGCGGGGTAGGAACCGCTCTGTACACAACACGAATGGGCACCAGTTGTGGCAAAAACGAATAATGCAATGCGGGGTGGGCACCGGCTCGAGCGTCGCATGGCATAGATGCAGGGTGGGCACCTGTTCCTTCGGAGTGCAGGCAAGGCTGGGGAATCTCTACACTGTGCAGCTTTGCGTTGCAGGCCCCCTGCAGTCCTACGGGGGCAGAAACAAAGCGCTTCTTCAAAAAGTAAAAATAAAGCGCTCTGCACCAAAAATAAAGCGCTTTCAAGGCGCTAGGAGTGCAAGTCCAAAGCAAGTCTTTCAGTAGGCTGGGGAGCAAAGGCTGGGCCCAGGAGCCAGCTCACAGGGCCCTCCAGCAGGGAGGCAGTCCCCAGTGGCGGTACCTCCTGGCGAACAGCATCAGCAGCAGGCCCCCATCAAGTTAGGAACAAGGGAACCGTTTACCTGGGATCACAGCCCCTTTTTATACACCAATTCCTTTGTCTCAAAAGTAAGGGTTAAGGGGAAACCAGATGCAACTGGTTTTGGAACACTTTTTTGTGCTCAGCCCCTCTCCCTATTCACAGGGCAGGCTAGGGACATCAGATGCACCACAGGGGGCGGAGCCAGCATTGTGGAGGGAAGGCACAGCCCTATTAAGGTCCCAGGTGCAGCTCTTCCCTGTCATCAACATGCAGATCTCCCCATTCACCACCGGGCAGTCCCATCCTGACTCCTGGAGCCAGGCACACCAGCCAGCTCCAGCGAATCACAAGCCAGACAGTCAATTCACATTCACTGCACAGATATGCCAACTTCTAGAAGTGGCACTTCTACATGCCATATTAAATCTGCACACACTGTCGCGCAGCATTTAATCTCACGAATTCGCACATACCAAACTCGCCCCTGCACTCCTCTCACATCAGGAACTACCATGGACGCACATATCCCCCATGCATTCCTTTGGAAGGGCAGGCCAATCTCACCACAGGCACTCAGAGAGCGCACCCTCTTTACACTGGGACACAGTGTTAAAGTGCGCAGAAGCCAGAAACAACTAATACCAGGTCACATCTAAAAGCAATAAGCTTAGGGGTGAACCTGCCAAAAGGGCCAAGTCCAACAGTGTCCTTTTTTCGTTTCTTTCCGATTGGTTGTAGAACTTTTGTTTCTTTTATACCATTTTGAAAATTCTTACATTCTTTAAAAGTCTTTTAAGAAACTCTTTAGTTCTGTTATCAGAAGTCTTTTTCTTCAATATAACATTTAACTTCATCTAATTTCTGCTTTTCTCTTTCCTTTAAATAGTACTGTTTTTTTCTTGCCTTTTCTTTTTTTCTTTTATTGCCATGCTCAATCTTTCTTAGTAATAATGGTAAATATCTAAAACAAAAGTGTAAATAGCTTCTAAAAATGATTTTATATAATTAAAATATTCATATACAAATATTCTCATATATAAATAAACAAATACTTTCAATTGCATTGCAAATGTCTCCATGACGCATAAATATTTAGAATATTATACTTTACATATTATCGAACCTATAATAAGAACCAATCATTTAAACAATACCATCTTAGAGCACATACTATCTATATTAGAGTAAAAAAAGTGTATGTATTCATTTCTACCCATAAAATATTGCACCTGGTTATTGAACAAGCTATGTTAGACACTGCACAGTTGTTTCATTCAGACGACATCACAACCTCTGCAACAGAATGACAGAGCAGTAGTAAAGTATTTCTTTACTACTACCCAAACCAACCAGGTTCAGATGTATAATATATCAGACAATAGAGGAGGAGGTAAACAGACATCATTCACAACACCATAAAGTAACTTAAACTTCACAGACTGGTGTTCCCATTTCAAAATAACACCTAGAGTTTTGAGCTTACCCAAATATTTAACATGCCTCTGTTGTAAGTCTTATCATATACCTTTTGCTAGTGACACCATATATAAAAGAAACATACAAATAGTTGTGTACTTGTGTTTTTTCTCAGACTCATACAAAGTAGCCTATTCGCTAATCCCTCTGCCAACATGTCTTAAACCTGACTTTTGTGCTGCAGGTTCACCATTCTACGACTACTTACTCTGTTAGGCCTAGTCAAATATAAAGCAGAAACCCTCCCCATGTCTATGCTGTAAGTCTCACCCTAGCCCTAAAAGCATGTCTCTACCTATTTCTAGTAGCAGCATATATGAAAGAAACATACAAATAAATGTATACCTGTGTATTAAACATCTAGCATCATCAGATGCATAACACATGTGCAAGTAGAGACATACCTCAGTCACAAGACCACGAAGACCTTAAAACTTGACAGACTGCACTTCACATTTCAAACGGACACCTAGATTTATGCTGCGTACTTCAAGTAAGCCTTTCCACAGACTCACATAAAGTAACATTATCACTAATTCCTCAGCCAGCATATCTATAACCTCACTTTTTGTTGCTGCTGCTGCTTCACCATTCTACTACTTCTCAGGTGTTGAGCCTAGCGAAATACAAAGCAGCAACCCTTCACATATCTCTGTTGTAAGTCTCACCATATTCCTGAAAGAGTGCATGCATGTGTCTGTTCCTCTTGCTAGAGCAATCATATATAAAATAAACATACAAATAGATGTATACCTTTGCCTTACAGGTCTAGCATCTTCAGACGAGTAACACATATCAGAATACATCTGTAAATAGACACATATCTCAGTCACAAGACCATGCAAATCTTAGAACTCGATGGACTGCATTCCACATTTCAAACAGACACCTACATTTATGCGGTGTACTTCAAGTGTACCTTTCCCCAGACTCATACAAAGTAGCCTAATTACTAATCCTTCTGCCAATATGTCTTAAACCTCACTTTTGTGCTGCAGCTTCACCATTCTGCGTCTTCTTAGGGTGTTGGGCCTAGCAAAATATAAAGGAGCAACCCTTCACCTGTCTCTGCTGTAAATCTCACCATATTCCTGAAAGCATGCATGCATGTGCCTATACCTTTTGCTAGTGTCATCATATATAAATGAAACATACATAATAAATGTATACCTCTGTTTTATAGGTCTAGCATCTTCACATGCATAACACATATGACAATACATGTGCATGTAGAAACATACCTCAGTCAAAAGACCTTGAAGACCTTAAAACTTGAAAGACTGCACTTCATATTTCAAAGAGACACCTAGATTTATTCAGCGCACTTCAAGATTTCCTGCAGATATTTTTATACCCATTTATAAACCCATCCAGAGACTCTCACACCCACACTTATATCCATACAGAGACTTTCACACTCACTCACAAACCCATACAGACACTATCACATCCACTTGTAAACCCATGCAGACAGTTACATCCATTCACAAACCCATACACAGACTCTCACACCCACACTTCCACATATATAGACACCTTTACACCCATTCACATGCCCATACAGACACTGTTACACCCATTCAGATATCCCGCAGACACGTTTACACCCATTCACAAACCCATAGAGAGACTCCCGCACAACATGTACACCTATATAGACACTGTCACACCCATTCAAACATTCTATAGACAGTTACACCCATTCACAAACCCATACACAGACACTCACACCCACACTTCCACACATATAGACACCTTTACACCCATTCACATACCCATACAGACACTGTTACACCCATTCAGATATCCCACAGACACATTTACACCCATTCACAAACCCATAGAGACTCCCGCACAATATGTACACCCATACAGACACTGCCACACGCACCCATTCAAACATTCTACCGACACTGTTATACCCATTCACAAACCCATACAGAGACTTTTACACCTACACTTACATCCATACAGAGACATTTTCACACCCGCCCACATACCCATACAGACCCTCTAACACCCACTCTTACACCTATGGAGACACTTTTACACCCATTTCCAATCCCATACAGAGACTCTCACACCCACAATTACACCAATATAGATACATTCATAGCCACTCTCATACTGGTATGAGATTTGATGAGAGCCTCACACCTACTGATATACCCATTCAGACACTGCTACAGCCACTAAGATATGCATAGGGACTGATGCATCTTAAATGATACCCATTGAGTCTCTGTTATGCCCATTGTGAGAGCTATTCAGAACCCTCTACTAGAAATATTAAATATGCTCTTTTGCATTGAATGTGTACTTTTGGTTTGCGGATAAGCGATGGATCAGCTGAGTCATACATTTAAAAAAAGGATTTACAGTGAAAAAATAACTGTTTGGGACATTGGGAAATAGGGTCGCTCTTAGAAGAGCCATTGTGTTCATTGTGTGTATATGATGACTACATATACAAGCAGATGCAGAGTTTCAAGTTGCTCAGAAACACTGTGTTGCCTTTGTCTCTGAAGTGAACATCAGCTCTCTTGTATATTTAAATGCATATTGAAGCACAGGTTATTATGGTAAATATCGTCCAGGTAATGGTCTATGAAGAATCCTGAAACAGTTTTAATAACATGCTTCCTGACTTTCTCTATCTGTGGACAACATTCAGAAGACCATTTCCATTTCTACCTCTGGCATATGTTAGGAGACACCAAGGCAGTGTGAGGGAAAAGTTCCAATAATTGTTCAAAGGTATTCTTCATTAGGATTTTCAGTCCTACCCTTAGAAGTTAACATTCGATTGGATTCTGCAATTATGACACTGTTTAAAACTAGACTGTGGTATAAATTAAAAGTGAGTTATGTGTGATTGGCTACGTGGTATATGTTTATAATTGCATACAGTCAACCACACCTGGTGTCTTGGGGTTTGGAGTCAGCATGCTGCTGTAGAGACTGTAAACTACTGCTAGCAGAGAATGTTACAATTGTGGTCACCATGGAAACAGTTACAGGAGTATGGGGGAAGAGGAAAAATGTCTTTAATTGCTTATGAAAGAAATAATGAATTTGTTTGTGTCTAAATGTAGGGAGTTGTAGGAAGTGATGTGTAAGTGGTAGTGTTTAGGAATAGTTTTTTTAAAAGATTTTGGTTTGACGTGTGAATCTGTGGATCCACCATGAGGTTGCACACACGAATACCTAGAGCCATAAATTCAGTGTATTTGTAATACCTATCTATAAGTAAGGTAGATGGATAGACAGTTATATGTGTGTTTTATTCAAAGCAGAAAAAAGAAGAAAAAGGACAGTATTTTTTGCATAACTATTTAGAAACTATAGAGTACAATATCATGTGGGCACAGAGATGCATTCACTAACACATGAACACACTCACTTATGCATACAGTTAGACACCCTGGGAAACATTGATCCATACAGTTACATACTCATTGGCACATTGATACACTCAGTGACTGACTCGGATACTTACTTATATAGACACTCAAAGACCCTGGGGCACATTAATAAATACACTGAGGCACCCATGTACACACTAATAAACTCACTGATTAATTTATACACTAATCTATACATGCACATACAGAATCTGGGACATTTTGATACATACACTGACACAGCCATGCACAGATAGATTTATTCAATGATACACCTACACAGTCACTTATATGAACAGGTATTTTGATATATGCACTAAGACATCCATGCATACACTGATGCACTCACTGGTTACTCATGTACTCGCTGAAACAAATGCGAAGACACTATTGCGAACAATAATACATACACTGATACACTCATAAACACATTGATGCATTGAGAGATATAGTGACATACTCACTTAGACACATACCCAGATACTATGAGAGAGTGATAGATACAGTGAGACACTGACACACTCACTTATACAGACAGTTAGATACTCTGTGACACACTGATACATACACTGAGACATCTGTGAATCCACTGATGAAGTCATTGACTTAGGGCCTGATTATGTGTTTTTGTGGTGCAGGAACGGGCGGCATGCCACTGCCACGCTCCCTCACTGCCAAAACTCACCACCGCCCACTCACCAGATTACAAGTATTTTTGTCTTTGACCAGGTGGGCGGCTTGGTGGAACCACAGTGGTGCAGTTTAAAGGCTCCTTGTGAGAATTAAACTGCACTGACGTGGGTCCGCCATTGCATGTTCCTGCTGGGAAGGAATGTGCCATATCATGCATTCCTTCCTGTGCAGGAACTGGAGGGGCAAAAATACAGGGGGACACAACATGTGCCCCCTGCATGCACCCCTATGCACATGGGCAAGAGAAGACCATGTAGGGATCCCTTTCTTTCCTTTCTGCCAACAGATTCATGGAGGAAGAACCTCCATGAGACCGATGGCAGTGAGGAAAGTCGTAATATGCTTGGCGGTTCCTCAGGGCACCACCAGGCCTATTCCAGGACTCAGAGCTCCGGCCACCACCAGGGTTCTCTGATCCCTGGCAGTTGTGGCAGTGTAATGGTGGTACAACCACCCTAGTCATAATAGGAAGCTCAGACCGCCGGTGCGGCGGTGGATTTACTGCACTGCTGTGCCGCCTTGAGTCTGGTGGACCGTAGTCACATACTTTCTGATAAATATCGTTAAATATTCTGGTAGAAAGTAATACCTACAGTGACAAATCCAAGGACACAATAATGCAGTCCCTGACTCATTGACAAGCTCAGTTTTACTTAGTGTATCTATAATACATATATTCAGAAAGATAGATGGATAGCGAGTTATATCTGTGTACTGCTGAAAGCAGAGCAAAAAATGAAATGAAATGAAAGTATGTCTTATATTACTGATTATAGACGCTAGACGAAAGAATAACCAGTTAGTCAGTATATTAGTAATAATGGTCTTTGTTGTAGATGTTAATTTATTGTTTATCTTTTTACAGACATCTGATTTTATTTGAGAAAAAAGATTTACAGAGCTTGATGAGAAAAAGATGAAAGAAACAGATAAAACAGTATTATGAACTGCAAACTGAGAAAGACACACAAAATAAGGAGGAGAATAACCAGAGGATAATCAGAGAAGCTGGTAAGAGTACTAAGCCTTTTCTCAAAACAATATGTGGTAAAATGCAATATATGACTACACTCTTATCTCAAAATTAAATGTACCCATCAAGCAGAAAAAAGCAAGGAGTACATGTTTCTGAAAGTAAGACATGCTCTAAGAAATCGGGGACTTTGTCATGAAGTCAAAAACAGTTTAATGAGTTAAGAGCTAAAATGTTTCAGACTAGAGTAACACAAAATTGGTGAAATGGATGAAGTCATATAGGAGAAGAGCTGTATTTAAGCCCAATGAACACATTGAGAGTGTTGTTGAGAAATCCTTTGCTATGAAGAGGAATGTATTTGTATTAATATTGGATATAATGAGGACACTAGACAAAACAGTGTGGTGTACGAAGGAAAGAACTGTTAAAAAACGGCTTAATAATAGAACTAAATTTTGCAAATATTTTTAAAGCTGAATAGAAGCATACCTCTAGTACAGAACCTTATTAGAAAGCTATTTGCAAGAGAACACATTAGTGCATGGTGTTGACTTAACTGATCGTTGTTATGAAGAAACAGATGGTACTCCTGTTGCAAAAGAGGAGATGGTTCCTAGGAATATAGAGGAAGTGGTAGCCGAGAAGGTCCGAAGAAGGTGTACACAGGCCCCAGTATACAAATGGAGCTGAACTAATATTTACAGTATTTGTCAGGAGTCAATTGATTTATTAAAAAACATATACATGACTTTCCATCCTGATGCCCCAGCACCCACCAACCATGCACGCAACCTGGGGGTCATCCACTACTCCACCCTCTCCATGACCAAGCAGGTCAACGCCGTCTCCACATCCTGCTTCAACACCCTCCAAATGCTCCGCAGGATCTTCAAGTGGATCCCCTCCGAAACAAGAAAAACAGACACCTAGGCCCTTGTCACCAGCAGGCTGGACTACGGAAACGCCCTCTACGCAGGAACAACAACCAAGCTCCTGAGACGGCTGCAATGCATCCAGAACGCCTCGGTACGACTGGTCCTCGACATCCCCCGACGCAACCACATCACCCCCACCTGAGAGACCTACACTGGCTCCCCATCAACAAGAGGATAACCTTCAAACTCCTCGTCCCCGCACACAAAGCCCTACACAACACCGGACGAGCATACCTCAGCGGACGACTCAGCTTCTACACCCCCACCCACAGCCTCCGCTCAGTCAGCCTCGCCCTCGCCACGGTCCCACGCATCGGGAAAACAACCGCCGGCGGCAGATCCTTCTCCCACCTCGCCGCCAAGACCTGCAACACCCTCCCCACCAACCTACGACAGACCCAAGACCTGCTGACCTTCAGAATACTTCTCAAGAGTTGGCTCTATGATCAGTAGCAGCCACCCCCCCAGCGCCTTGAGACTCTCAAGGGTATGTAGTGTGCTCTACAAATTCCTTGATTGATTGATTGATTGAAGTCTCAAATAGAAAATTGCAATTTTTCAAGGATTAGATCCATGCAAAGTGAGAATACATAGTAATTTACTGGGATATTCATTGGCATGTCTTTCAAGGAAAGTTTGCAGAAGAACCTTTCATCATTTCTGGATGTAAGGTGTTCACCACTCTAAAATGTAAACTTTATTTATATGATTTTACTATGTAAAAAACTCCTGTCTTATGTTTAAGAGAGATAGAGTTTTATCGTATGGTACACAAGGAGAGGTAGAATATGTTTGTGAATATATTCAGTTTCGGTTGTTTGGTCCAGAAGAGGAGTCTAGGGAAAATGTAGGCCTGGTAAATGGAGGTGTAAAGAACAGGATAAAGAACTTAGGGGCTCATTACAATGGGGGGCAGACATCAGTCTGCAAGCGGTGCTGGACCACCCGCCAGACGTACGGTGGTCCCACCACACATATTAGGAAGCACCCGCCATACTGGTGGGCACATCCCGGGCCCTTAACATTGTGGATGCTGTTGCTGTATGCAGCTGTACCAAGGGGGTCTGAGGCCACGCCCCTTTTTACACCACTCTGCGAATGCAGATTCTGGTGCACTGCTGGTGGGGTGAAGAGGTTCTCTTTTGGCCTTCGGACCTCAGGACACAAGTGGACTTAGTCCTCCAAGCAGCAGTGCGCCAGAAACCACATTTGCAGTGTGGTATAAAAAGGGCTGTGACCTCGGACAACCTCTCTGCAATGAGCTCTGTGGCGCTTACTGGAGGTACCTGGTGGACTAGTTGGACCCCCGGGACCCTCAGAATCCAAGAGGACTTAATCCCCCAATTTACAACATGCCAGGGGGCGGGTTTGCACAGTGGTGCAGGGAGGGGGTGGGGCCTGCAATAACAAGTTAGCTATTCTGCTGTGTGGGACTTACTGGAGGTAATAAAGGGGTAGTTGGCTCCTAAGGTTGTCGCTGGGAGCTAACTACCCCTCCTGATACCTCCAGTAAATCTCACACAGTGGGAGTCCTAAAAGGTGTTTGCAGGTCACGTTCACCTTTCTCCACCACTCTGCAAACGCGAGTGCTATGTTAGACTTAGAAATTAGCATTTAAAAAACCTTTGAAATTCACTGAAAATAACATAGGTTTCAGGGACGTTATAGTTAGAAATTAGTATTTAAAAAACCATAGAAATTCACTGAAAAAGACATTGGTTTCAGGGACGTTATAGTTAGTTAGACATTTCACTCTTACTATAACTTGCGCCCCCGCAATGTACTGCTGATGACATCAAATATGACATCGCAAATGACATCACTGATGACATCATCCACGTGATAATCTGATGCACCTCCTCACACCCTAATATAAGCTTTGATACACCCACTCTTAAAATACAGACTACCATTTTCGAAACCATAGACACACCAGTACCAGTTACTACATATCCACTCACTGATTCCTAACTCTGCACACACATCCACTTATTCACCCATACAGTCACTCATACATGCAGTCACTCAATAATACAGCACTATTATATGCACACATACACCTACACATACACTGACACACCCCCACTGATCCATAGTTACTCACACACCTAGTCAGTCATGCAAAGAATCAATCACACTCCCATTTACTCACCAGTTACTCACCTATACAGTTATACACACACCACCTCACTTATTCATACTGATACTAACACATACTTACTCTCTTATACAATCACTGATACAAGCACACACTCATCCATACAGCCAATCTCACAATCACTCACTCTCAAATATAGTCATTTATATACTCCAATACTCACATATACTGCCTTTCATATATGTAGTTACTCACACATGTACCACTGAGATATCCATTCATTCACCAACACACCTATACACATACTCACCCACCCATACAGCCCTTCTCAGAAATACTCTTGAACCCATAAACTCAGTGATTCACCCACTCACCCACTCATATATCTATGCACAGAGTCACACATCCCCCACTCACCCACACAGACACTCAGGCACCCATACAGATTCTCAGACAACCAATCAATAACCCATATAGACACTCATTTAGCTACTCACCAACCCATGCAGCTGCTTACACACCAACTGACAGACTGATAAGACATTTACACAGTTTACTCACTAACCCATGCATTCAGTAAGACACATTTAGTCACTCACTTATACAGTCAGTCATGCACCTACTAAATCATCTATTCAGACACTCATACACCCACTCATACTTCAATAAACCTTGGCATATATATTTATAAAACATATTTAGAATTTACAGAAACACACATTCACTCGATGATGTCATCAGTGATGGCATCAGTGATGTCATTTGAGATGTCATCAGTGATGTCACTGACCATGTCCTGAATGATGTAATATGTGACATCATCAGCAGTGCATTGCGGTGGCACGAGTTATAGTTATCCGAATTTCTCTGGTTTTGTACGGGTGAAATGTATAACTAACTATAACGTCCCTGAAACCAATGTTTTTTCAGTATATATATATATATATATATATATATATATATATATATATATATATATATATATATATATATATATATATATATATTTCCAGTCTCTGTTTAACGAGTATATCGCCACCACCACAGATACACGGACCACCACGCAATGGATAGTATTCAACAGGTAGGTTTATTTTTCCTCCAAAGGTCTTATTTCGGCATGACGCGTTTCGGGCACAGGATGCCCTTGATCACATGTCGACAGAGTTTTACACCTCACAATAAATACTAGTTTCATTGGTGATTGATAGCACGTGATATAATAAACAGTGAAAACATACTTCAAAGTGCAATGAGTGCAAAGATTTACAGGGATTAACGCATATTTCATATATCATGCATGATTAGCGTCCAAGGCAGAAATATATTATTTTCCTCAGTTCGATTGGTTTTAGCTTTGAATTTAAGGCATGAATGCCAGAGATCATAAAGAAGTGCAAATTCTGGCAATGCATCATCAATATATACACATTACAATTCAGTAATTACAATATGTTAAAAATTTCATTATAAATTTAAAACCAATTACTATCAAATATATAAATATGGTACAAAAATATATATTCTATTTAATAACATGTGCAAATGTATGCATTTCATGAGTAAAACTAATTACAAGATATTCAAAGCACGTCAGAATGAATTAATTCTAAGCATAAATGCCGAAAATAGCGTTTCTAATATGACACTTTACTGAGGAAAATTATAATAATTATTTTATGCCTGTTTGACATTTCAATCACCAAAAATTGTATACACGAATATTAGTACTACATAGTTATGGCAACATTCGATCCCGAATGTTGACCCACTTAATATAGTGAATCTATGAGCAATTAAGTCCCTGTGTAAAGTGCTAGTGAAATCAAGTGATATATAACTAGGAAAAGATGTGTGGTGATTAAAATCACTGGGTACATGAATGATAATATCAGCATCGAGAGTAGGAAACTCCTACTCACTCTTTTTTAATTTCATTTTAGAACAGTTTAGTTCATATTAGGCAAGTTAACACTAAATCAGGTTATCTCATAAAGGAGTCTCTACAGGAACGTGTGCATGTCTTCTCTGTCATTAAGACCATGTGGAGATTTACTATTTAAATTAAGGATATATTTGGTTTCCATCTGTCTTAAAAGTTTGTCTCTGTCTCCTCCTCTTTTTTGTTCTGGTACTGTGTCAATGACAAAGTAAGAGAGACAGTTAATATCCTTGTTGTGTGTATTCTTAAAATGTCTTGCAACCGGGTAGGCTGGGTCGCTATTTATGATGGCTCTAATGTGTTGCAATATCCTCACATGCACCTGGTTCTTGGTACTTCCCACGTACCGAAGTCCACAGGTGCATGTGAGGATATATATATATTACATATTACCTACTGGCGATCGCCAGTAGGTAGTTATAGTTAGGACCTAGTTTCCATAGGAAATCCGCAACATTCTATTGGGAATAACTTTGGCGTTGATGGACGGAATTGGCTGAATTTCTCCAAGAAAATGGCCAGCTCGGCTCCGCTCCTTCCCTGAAAGTTTGGGGGCGATTCGTGAATCGGGGGCCGAGATAAAAGGGGTCCCAAAACGTGTTTTTCCCATGTTAATTTCCATAGGGCGGTTGGACTCACTTTTAGCCCGAACGGTTGAATGGATTTCCTCCAAACTTGGCAAAATTGTAGGGACTGGTAGCCCGATGTGCCTTTGCTATGTCTCAAGATATGTGTTTCAGTGGATTTTGAGTAATTTAGGTTAAAAAAAATATATATCTATAAGCGCGCCCCGGTACGCGCACCGGGGCGCGCACCAGCGCGCTACACGAGTTCGCGAGCGGAAAGCTGATTGGCTCTCGGGTGTCTGTCAACATTCCAAACAGTCCGGATCGGCCGCCATCTTGTGTCTCGGTAGGATCGAGACACAAGAGGTGGCAAAAACAAAGGGGGAAATGACTAAAAGGGGGTAGGATAGACTCCCCCTGAACCCCCTAGGTTTGATGTGGGGGCCATAAAAGGGCCCCGCGGGGCAAAAAAAAAAACTTTTTTAAAAATTCGATTTTCCCGCCCGGTACGCGCACCGGGGAGCGTACCAGGGAGCGTACCAAGGGGAAAACCCAGTGAAACAGTAAAATAATAATTTAAAGTGCTTAGAGGTAGGGTAGCTGTGAATAGAGTTGTTGTGTTGTGTGGGGGATTTAAGTACCAACATGTAGGTACCAATGCAGAGTCTTAAATTCAATGTAAACCGTCTCCTCTCTAGATATCTTGCATGTTGTTACAGAAGTTATTGTGGTATATGGAATCCATACCTAAGTCTGTCAGGAAAGCAGAAACAGATCCTTTAAGCACTCCCTGAGAAGGCCTAGGGGATCATGGGTAGCCTACCCTGCTCCCTTATGATGTTTTCAAGTATTACATTTTACTCTCTTCTGAATCTACACAAAATTGGCGGTGATATGGTGTATTAGAGACAGACAGTGAGAGAAAGGAGGCAGGAGATGAAAAAGAGTTGTCAAATACACATTGGAGATAATATAGTGGGAGAAAGGAAGTAACTATGAGCAAACTTACTATGTAACACAAAAAAGTTGCACAGTATACTGTAAGTCTCACTTTATATTATAATCATTTTGGTACTACTTCATGAATTACATATAAAAATGAATAATGTCTCAAACAATTTTTAATGATTAAATATCAATTTATTGTTCTGAATTTTCATAATTTAATAACACTTCCAACATTTCATTATCCGGAATCTCCTCCAAATTTGTATTGCATGATTCCATATTATCTAAACAGTCAATGAATTGTTGGTCAAGAGACTCATCTAGGAAGTCAAGAAAATCTTCTTGAAGAATCTCCTCATCGGTAATTTTAAAAGAAATATTGATGGTCTGTTGTGTATCTTCCATTTTCTTGCTGTAAATTGCATAAAAAATAACTATATCAGTAGAGTTAGGGCACTGTTGGGTTTAAGTTCAGAGAGGTACTTCTGAGTTTTTAACAGTCAAGTTATCTTTGGGCAGTGTATAGTATCAGGCAGGAAGTAGAAATATAAAAAAAGTGCATGTGATGAAGTCTAAGTAAATTCATAATTATACTAGAGAAGCCTAACTTGTTCCATAACTATAACAGAGAAACTTATCTCAATCTATAACTATAACAGAGGGACAGTAAATAACTAACAGAAAACGTTTTTGAAAATTAACTTAAAGTGCACAATATAGT